>NW_026902469.1:0-1200000 GCF_027409185.1 Cynocephalus volans | reverse complement strand
AAAGCTCAACCTCCAGGGAGTCTGTTTGGCAGAGATATAGAACACACTTTTCCAAGCCTGTTGGAAGGCATTTGCAGTTTCATTTCGCGTCTAATTTCCCAAACCAAACTGCTTGCAGCTCTAACTGCCTTCTAACTACCACTTCTTCGGTTCAGTGAGATATGCTGGATTCTAAACGGAGAAGCTTCTCTGACGCTTTTTCACAGAGATTTTGAAACTGAAATCTCCCATGCCGTTTCCACCATAGGCAGCAAAGGGCTTCCCCATAGAACTTGCCAACCTGAATTCCTACAGGCTAGATGTGAGAGGCACATTCTGCTGCTTCCTCCCTAAGCGTTAAGCTTGCTTCTGAAAGCTCAACCTCAGGGGACTCTGTTTGGCACAGATATAGAACACACTTTTCCAAGCCTGTTGGAAGGCCTTTGCAGTGTCATTTCGCATCTAATTTCCCAAACCAAACTGCTTGCAGCTCTAACTCCCTTCTAACTACCACTTCTTCGGTTCAGTGAGATATGCTGGATTCTAAACGTAGAAGCTTCTCTGACGCTTTTTCACAGAGATTTTGAAACTGAAATTTCCAAACCCGTTTCCAACGAAGGCGCCAATGGGCTTCCCCATAGAACTTGCCAACCTGAATTCCTACAGGCTAGATGTGAGAGGCACATTCTGCTGCTTCCTCCCTTAGAGTTAAACTAGCTTCTGAAAGCTCAACCTCCGGGGAGTTTGTTTGGCAGAGATATAGAACACACTTTTCCAAGCCTGTTGGAAGGCATTTGCTGTTTCATTTCGCGTCTAATTTCCCAAACCAAACTGCTTGCAGCTCTAACTCCCTTCTAACTACCACTTCTTCGGTTCAGTGAGATATGCTGGATTCTAAACGGAGAAGCTTCTCTGACGCTTTTTCACAGAGATTTTGAAACTGAAATCTCCCATGCCGTTTCCACCATAGGCAGCAATGGGCTTCCCCATAGAACTTGCCAACCTGAATTCCTACAGGCTAGATGTGAGAGGCACATTCTGCTGCTTCCTCCCTAACAGTTAAGCTTGCTTCTGAAAGCTCAACCTCCGGGGACTCTGTTTGGCACAGATATAGAACACACTTTTCCAAGCCTGTTGGAAGGCATTTGCAGTGTCATTTCGCATCTAATTTCCCAAACCAAACTGCTTGCAGCTCTCACTCCCTTGTAACTACCACTTCTTCGGTTCAGTGAGATATGCTGGATTCTAAACGGAGAAGCTTCTCTGACGCTTTTTCACAGAGATTTTGAAACTGAAATCTCCCATGCCGTTTCCACCATAGGCAGCAATGGGCTTCCCCATAGAACTTGCCAACCTGAATTCCTACAGGCTAGATGTGAGAGGCACATTCTGCTGCTTCCTCCCTAACAGTTAAGCTTGCTTCTGAAAGCTCAACCTCCGGGGACTCTGTTTGGCACAGATATAGAACACACTTTTCCAAGCCTGTTGGAAGGCCTTTGGAGTGTCATTTCGCGTCTAATTTCCCAAACCAAACTGCTTGAACCTCAAACTCCCTTCTAACTACCACTTCTTCGGTTCAGTGAGATATGCTGGATTCTAAACGGAGAAGCTTCTCTGACGCTTTTTCACAGAGATTTTGAAACTGAAATTTCCAAACCCGTTTCCAACGAAGGCGCCAATGGGCTTCCCCATAGAACTTGCCAACCTGAATTCCTACAGGCTAGATGTGAGAGGCACATTCTGCTGCTTCCTCCCTTAGAGTTAAACTAGCTTCTGAAAGCTCAACCTCCGGGGAGTTTGTTTGGCAGAGATATAGAACACACTTTTCCAAGCCTGTTGGAAGGCATTTGCAGTTTCATTTCGCGTCTAATTTCCCAAACCAAACTGCTTGCAGCTCTAACTGCCTTCTAACTACCACTTCTTCGGTTCAGTGAGATATGCTGGATTCTAAACGGAGAAGCTTCTCTGACGCTTTTTCACAGAGATTTTGAAACTGAAATCTCCCATGCTGTTTCCACCATAGGCAGCAATGGGCTTCCCCATAGAACTTGCCAACCTGAATTCCTACAGGCTAGATGTGAGAGGCACATTCTGCTGCTTCCTCCCTTAGAGTTAAACTAGCTTCTGAAAGCTCAACCTCCAGGGAGTCTGTTTGGCAGAGATATAGAACACACTTTTCCAAGCCTGTTGGAAGGCATTTGCAGTTTCATTTCGCGTCTAATTTCCCAAACCAAACTGCTTGCAGCTCTAACTCCCTTCTAACTACCACTTCTTCGGTTCAGTGAGATATGCTGGATTCTAAACGGAGAAGCTTCTCTGACGCTTTTTCACAGAGATTTTGAAACTGAAATTTCCAAACCCGTTTCCAACTAAGGCGCCAATGGGCTTCCCCATAGAACTTGCCAACCTGAATTCCTACAGGCTAGATGTGAGAGGCACATTCTGCTGCTTCATCCCTTAGAGTTAAACTAGCTTCTGAAAGCTCAACCTCTGGGCAGTTTGTTTGGCAGAGATATGGAACACACTTTTCCAAGCCTGTTGGAAGGCATTTGCAGTTTCATTTCGCGTCTAATTTCCCAAACCAAACTGCTTGCAGCTCTAACTCCCTTCTAACTACCACTTCTTCGGTTCAGTGAGATATGCTGGATTCTAAACGGAGAAGCTTCTCTGACGCTTTTTCACAGAGATTTTGAAACTGAAATCTCCCATGCCGTTTCCCCCATAGGCAGCAATGGGCTTCCCCATAGAACTTGCCAACCTGAATTCCTACAGGCTAGATGTGAGAGGCACATTCTGCTGCTTCATCCCTTAGAGTTAAACTAGCTTCTGAAAGCTCAACCTCTGGGCAGTTTGTTTGGCAGAGATATGGAACACACTTTTCCAAGCCTGTTGGAAGGCATTTGCAGTTTCATTTCGCGTCTAATTTCCCAAACCAAACTGCTTGCAGCTCTAACTCCCTTCTAACTACCACTTCTTCGGTTCAGTGAGATATGCTGGATTCTAAACGGAGAAGCTTCTCTGACGCTTTTTCACAGGGATTTTGAAACTGAAATTTCCAAACCCGTTTCCAACGAAGGCGCCAATGGGCTTCCCCATAGAACTTGCCAACCTGAATTCCTACAGGCTAGATGTGAGAGGCACATTCTGCTGCTTCCTCCCTTAGAGTTAAACTAGCTTCTGAAAGCTCAACCTCCGGGGAGTTTGTTTGGCAGAGATATAGAACACACTTTTCCAAGCCTGTTGGAAGGCATTTGCAGTTTCATTTCGCGTCTAATTTCCCAAACCAAACTGCTTGCAGCTCTAACTCCCTTCTAACTACCACTTCTTCGGTTCAGTGAGATATGCTGGATTCTAAACGGAGAAGCTTCTCTGACGCTTTTTCACAGAGATTTTGAAACTGAAATCTCCCATGCCGTTTCCACCATAGGCAGCAATGGGCTTCCCCATAGAACTTGCCAACCTGAATTCCTACAGGCTAGATGTGAGAGGCACATTCTGCTGCTTCCTCCCTAAGAGTTAAGCTTGCTTCTGAAAGCTCAACCTCCGGGGACTCTGTTTGGCAGAGATATAGAACACACTTTTCCAAGCCTGTTGGAAGGCCTTTGCAGTGTCATTTCGCATCTAATTTCCCAAACCAAACTGCTTGCAGCTCTAACTCCCTTCGAACTACCAATTCTTCGGTTCAGTGAGATATGCTGGATTCTAAACGGAGAAGCTTCTCTGACGCTTTTTCACAGAGATTTTGAAACTGAAATCTCCCATGCCGTTTCCACCATAGGCAGCAATGGGCTTCCCCATAGAACTTGCCAACCTGAATTCCTACAGGCTAGATGTGAGAGGCACATTCTGCTGCTTCCTCCCTTAGAGTTAAACTTGCTTCTGAAAGCTCTACCTCCGGGGAGTTTGTTTGGCAGAGATATAGAACACACTTTTCCAAGCCTGTTGGAAGGCATTTGCAGTTTCATTTCGCGTCTAATTTCCCAAACCAAACTGCTTGCAGCTCTAACTCCCTTCTAACTACCACTTCTTCGGTTCAGTGAGATATGCTGGATTCTAAACGGAGAAGCTTCTCTGACGCTTTTTCACAGAGATTTTGAAACTGAAATTTCCAAACCCGTTTCCAACGAAGGCGCCAATGGGCTTCCCCATAGAACTTGCCAACCTGAATTCCTACAGGCTAGATGTGAGAGGCACATTCTGCTGCTTCCTCCCTTAGAGTTAAACTAGCTTCTGAAAGCTCAACCTCCGGGGAGTTTGTTTGGCAGAGATATAGAACACACTTTTCCAAGCCTGTTGGAAGGCATTTGCTGTTTCATTTCGCGTCTAATTTCCCAAACCAAACTGCTTGCAGCTCTAACTCCCTTCTAACTACCACTTCTTCGGTTCAGTGAGATATGCTGGATTCTAAACGGAGAAGCTTCTCTGACGCTTTTTCACAGAGATTTTGAAACTGAAATCTCCCATGCCGTTTCCACCATAGGCAGCAATGGGCTTCCCCATAGAACTTGCCAACCTGAATTCCTACAGGCTAGATGTGAGAGGCACATTCTGCTGCTTCCTCCCTAACAGTTAAGCTTGCTTCTGAAAGCTCAACCTCCGGGGACTCTGTTTGGCACAGATATAGAACACACTTTTCCAAGCCTGTTGGAAGGCATTTGCAGTGTCATTTCGCATCTAATTTCCCAAACCAAACTGCTTGCAGCTCTCACTCCCTTGTAACTACCACTTCTTCGGTTCAGTGAGATATGCTGGATTCTAAACGGAGAAGCTTCTCTGACGCTTTTTCACAGAGATTTTGAAACTGAAATCTCCCATGCCGTTTCCACCATAGGCAGCAATGGGCTTCCCCATAGAACTTGCCAACCTGAATTCCTACAGGCTAGATGTGAGAGGCACATTCTGCTGCTTCCTCCCTAACAGTTAAGCTTGCTTCTGAAAGCTCAACCTCCGGGGACTCTGTTTGGCACAGATATAGAACACACTTTTCCAAGCCTGTTGGAAGGCCTTTGGAGTGTCATTTCGCATCTAATTTCCCAAACCAAACTGCTTGCACCTCAAACTCCCTTCTAACTACCACTTCTTCGGTTCAGTGAGATATGCTGGATTCTAAACGGAGAAGCTTCTCTGACGCTTTTTCACAGAGATTTTGAAACTGAAATTTCCAAACCCGTTTCCAACGAAGGCGCCAATGGGCTTCCCCATAGAACTTGCCAACCTGAATTCCTACAGGCTAGATGTGAGAGGCACATTCTGCTGCTTCCTCCCTTAGAGTTAAACTAGCTTCTGAAAGCTCAACCTCCGGGGAGTTTGTTTGGCAGAGATATAGAACACACTTTTCCAAGCCTGTTGGAAGGCATTTGCAGTTTCATTTCGCGTCTAATTTCCCAAACCAAACTGCTTGCAGCTCTAACTGCCTTCTAACTACCACTTCTTCGGTTCAGTGAGATATGCTGGATTCTAAACGGAGAAGCTTCTCTGACGCTTTTTCACAGAGATTTTGAAACTGAAATCTCCCATGCTGTTTCCACCATAGGCAGCAATGGGTTTCCCCATAGAACTTGCCAACCTGAATTCCTACAGGCTAGATGTGAGAGGCACATTCTGCTGCTTCCTCCCTTAGAGTTAAACTAGCTTCTGAAAGCTCAACCTCCAGGGAGTCTGTTTGGCAGAGATATAGAACACACTTTTCCAAGCCTGTTGGAAGGCATTTGCAGTTTCATTTCGCGTCTAATTTCCCAAACCAAACTGCTTGCAGCTCTAACTCCCTTCTAACTACCACTTCTTCGGTTCAGTGAGATATGCTGGATTCTAAACGGAGAAGCTTCTCTGACGCTTTTTCACAGAGATTTTGAAACTGAAATTTCCAAACCCGTTTCCAACTAAGGCGCCAATGGGCTTCCCCATAGAACTTGCCAACCTGAATTCCTACAGGCTAGATGTGAGAGGCACATTCTGCTGCTTCATCCCTTAGAGTTAAACTAGCTTCTGAAAGCTCAACCTCTGGGCAGTTTGTTTGGCAGAGATATGGAACACACTTTTCCAAGCCTGTTGGAAGGCATTTGCAGTTTCATTTCGCGTCTAATTTCCCAAACCAAACTGCTTGCAGCTCTAACTCCCTTCTAACTACCACTTCTTCGGTTCAGTGAGATATGCTGGATTCTAAACGGAGAAGCTTCTCTGACGCTTTTTCACAGAGATTTTGAAACTGAAATTTCCAAACCCGTTTCCAACGAAGGCGCCAATGGGCTTCCCCATAGAACTTGCCAACCTGAATTCCTACAGGCTAGATGTGAGAGGCACATTCTGCTGCTTCCTCCCTTAGAGTTAAACTAGCTTCTGAAAGCTCAACCTCCGGGGAGTTTGTTTGGCAGAGATATAGAACACACTTTTCCAAGCCTGTTGGAAGGCATTTGCAGTTTCATTTCGCGTCTAATTTCCCAAACCAAACTGCTTGCAGCTCTAACTGCCTTCTAACTACCACTTCTTCGGTTCAGTGAGATATGCTGGATTCTAAACGGAGAAGCTTCTCTGACGCTTTTTCACAGAGATTTTGAAACTGAAATCTCCCATGCTGTTTCCACCATAGGCAGCAATGGGCTTCCCCATAGAACTTGCCAACCTGAATTCCTACAGGCTAGATGTGAGAGGCACATTCTGCTGCTTCCTCCCTTAGAGTTAAACTAGCTTCTGAAAGCTCAACCTCCAGGGAGTCTGTTTGGCAGAGATATAGAACACACTTTTCCAAGCCTGTTGGAAGGCATTTGCAGTTTCATTTCGCGTCTAATTTCCCAAACCAAACTGCTTGCAGCTCTAACTCCCTTCTAACTACCACTTCTTCGGTTCAGTGAGATATGCTGGATTCTAAACGGAGAAGCTTCTCTGACGCTTTTTCACAGAGATTTTGAAACTGAAATTTCCAAACCCGTTTCCAACTAAGGCGCCAATGGGCTTCCCCATAGAACTTGCCAACCTGAATTCCTACAGGCTAGATGTGAGAGGCACATTCTGCTGCTTCATCCCTTAGAGTTAAACTAGCTTCTGAAAGCTCAACCTCTGGGCAGTTTGTTTGGCAGAGATATGGAACACACTTTTCCAAGCCTGTTGGAAGGCATTTGCAGTTTCATTTCGCGTCTAATTTCCCAAACCAAACTGCTTGCAGCTCTAACTCCCTTCTAACTACCACTTCTTCGGTTCAGTGAGATATGCTGGATTCTAAACGGAGAAGCTTCTCTGACGCTTTTTCACAGGGATTTTGAAACTGAAATTTCCAAACCCGTTTCCAACGAAGGCGCCAATGGGCTTCCCCATAGAACTTGCCAACCTGAATTCCTACAGGCTAGATGTGAGAGGCACATTCTGCTGCTTCCTCCCTTAGAGTTAAACTAGCTTCTGAAAGCTCAACCTCCGGGGAGTTTGTTTGGCAGAGATATAGAACACACTTTTCCAAGCCTGTTGGAAGGCATTTGCAGTTTCATTTCGCGTCTAATTTCCCAAACCAAACTGCTTGCAGCTCTAACTCCCTTCTAACTACCACTTCTTCGGTTCAGTGAGATATGCTGGATTCTAAACGGAGAAGCTTCTCTGACGCTTTTTCACAGAGATTTTGAAACTGAAATCTCCCATGCCGTTTCCCCCATAGGCAGCAATGGGCTTCCCCATAGAACTTGCCAACCTGAATTCCTACAGGCTAGATGTGAGAGGCACATTCTGCTGCTTCATCCCTTAGAGTTAAACTAGCTTCTGAAAGCTCAACCTCTGGGCAGTTTGTTTGGCAGAGATATGGAACACACTTTTCCAAGCCTGTTGGAAGGCATTTGCAGTTTCATTTCGCGTCTAATTTCCCAAACCAAACTGCTTGCAGCTCTAACTCCCTTCTAACTACCACTTCTTCGGTTCAGTGAGATATGCTGGATTCTAAACGGAGAAGCTTCTCTGACGCTTTTTCACAGGGATTTTGAAACTGAAATTTCCAAACCCGTTTCCAACGAAGGCGCCAATGGGCTTCCCCATAGAACTTGCCAACCTGAATTCCTACAGGCTAGATGTGAGAGGCACATTCTGCTGCTTCCTCCCTTAGAGTTAAACTAGCTTCTGAAAGCTCAACCTCCGGGGAGTTTGTTTGGCAGAGATATAGAACACACTTTTCCAAGCCTGTTGGAAGGCATTTGCAGTTTCATTTCGCGTCTAATTTCCCAAACCAAACTGCTTGCAGCTCTAACTCCCTTCTAACTACCACTTCTTCGGTTCAGTGAGATATGCTGGATTCTAAACGGAGAAGCTTCTCTGACGCTTTTTCACAGAGATTTTGAAACTGAAATCTCCCATGCCGTTTCCACCATAGGCAGCAATGGGCTTCCCCATAGAACTTGCCAACCTGAATTCCTACAGGCTAGATGTGAGAGGCACATTCTGCTGCTTCCTCCCTAAGAGTTAAGCTTGCTTCTGAAAGCTCAACTTCCGGGGACTCTGTTTGGCAGAGATATAGAACACACTTTTCCAAGCCTGTTGGAAGGCCTTTGCAGTGTCATTTCGCATCTAATTTCCCAAACCAAACTGCTTGCAGCTCTAACTCCCTTCTAACTACCACTTCTTCGGTTCAGTGAGATATGCTGGATTCTAAACGGAGAAGCTTCTCTGACGCTTTTTCACAGAGATTTTGAAACTGAAATCTCCCATGCCGTTTCCACCATAGGCAGCAATGGGCTTCCCCATAGAACTTGCCAACCTGAATTCCTACAGGCTAGATGTGAGAGGCACATTCTGCTGCTTCCTCCCTTAGAGTTAAACTTGCTTCTGAAAGCTCTACCTCCGGGGAGTTTGTTTGGCAGAGATATAGAACACACTTTTCCAAGCCTGTTGGAAGGCCTTTGCAGTTTCATTTCGCGTCTAATTTCCCAAACCAAACTGCTTGCAGCTCTAACTCCCTTCTAACTACCACTTCTTCGGTTCAGTGAGATATGCTGGATTCTAAACGGAGAAGCTTCTCTGACGCTTTTTCACAGAGATTTTGAAACTGAAATTTCCAAACCCGTTTCCAACGAAGGCGCCAATGGGCTTCCCCATAGAACTTGCCAACCTGAATTCCTACAGGCTAGATGTGAGAGGCACATTCTGCTGCTTCCTCCCTTAGAGTTAAACTAGCTTCTGAAAGCTCAACCTCCGGGGAGTTTGTTTGGCAGAGATATAGAACACACTTTTCCAAGCCTGTTGGAAGGCATTTGCAGTTTCATTTCGCGTCTAATTTCCCAAACCAAACTGCTTGCAGCTCTAACTGCCTTCTAACTACCACTTCTTCGGTTCAGTGAGATATGCTGGATTCTAAACGGAGAAGCTTCTCTGACGCTTTTTCACAGAGATTTTGAAACTGAAATCTCCCATGCTGTTTCCACCATAGGCAGCAATGGGTTTCCCCATAGAACTTGCCAACCTGAATTCCTACAGGCTAGATGTGAGAGGCACATTCTGCTGCTTCCTCCCTTAGAGTTAAACTAGCTTCTGAAAGCTCAACCTCCAGGGAGTCTGTTTGGCAGAGATATAGAACACACTTTTCCAAGCCTGTTGGAAGGCATTTGCAGTTTCATTTCGCGTCTAATTTCCCAAACCAAACTGCTTGCAGCTCTAACTCCCTTCTAACTACCACTTCTTCGGTTCAGTGAGATATGCTGGATTCTAAACGGAGAAGCTTCTCTGACGCTTTTTCACAGAGATTTTGAAACTGAAATTTCCAAACCCGTTTCCAACTAAGGCGCCAATGGGCTTCCCCATAGAACTTGCCAACCTGAATTCCTACAGGCTAGATGTGAGAGGCACATTCTGCTGCTTCATCCCTTAGAGTTAAACTAGCTTCTGAAAGCTCAACCTCTGGGCAGTTTGTTTGGCAGAGATATGGAACACACTTTTCCAAGCCTGTTGGAAGGCATTTGCAGTTTCATTTCGCGTCTAATTTCCCAAACCAAACTGCTTGCAGCTCTAACTCCCTTCTAACTACCACTTCTTCGGTTCAGTGAGATATGCTGGATTCTAAACGGAGAAGCTTCTCTGACGCTTTTTCACAGAGATTTTGAAACTGAAATTTCCAAACCCGTTTCCAACGAAGGCGCCAATGGGCTTCCCCATAGAACTTGCCAACCTGAATTCCTACAGGCTAGATGTGAGAGGCACATTCTGCTGCTTCCTCCCTTAGAGTTAAACTAGCTTCTGAAAGCTCAACCTCCGGGGAGTTTGTTTGGCAGAGATATAGAACACACTTTTCCAAGCCTGTTGGAAGGCATTTGCAGTTTCATTTCGCGTCTAATTTCCCAAACCAAACTGCTTGCAGCTCTAACTGCCTTCTAACTACCACTTCTTCGGTTCAGTGAGATATGCTGGATTCTAAACGGAGAAGCTTCTCTGACGCTTTTTCACAGAGATTTTGAAACTGAAATCTCCCATGCTGTTTCCACCATAGGCAGCAATGGGCTTCCCCATAGAACTTGCCAACCTGAATTCCTACAGGCTAGATGTGAGAGGCACATTCTGCTGCTTCCTCCCTTAGAGTTAAACTAGCTTCTGAAAGCTCAACCTCCAGGGAGTCTGTTTGGCAGAGATATAGAACACACTTTTCCAAGCCTGTTGGAAGGCATTTGCAGTTTCATTTCGCGTCTAATTTCCCAAACCAAACTGCTTGCAGCTCTAACTCCCTTCTAACTACCACTTCTTCGGTTCAGTGAGATATGCTGGATTCTAAACGGAGAAGCTTCTCTGACGCTTTTTCACAGAGATTTTGAAACTGAAATTTCCAAACCCGTTTCCAACTAAGGCGCCAATGGGCTTCCCCATAGAACTTGCCAACCTGAATTCCTACAGGCTAGATGTGAGAGGCACATTCTGCTGCTTCATCCCTTAGAGTTAAACTAGCTTCTGAAAGCTCAACCTCTGGGCAGTTTGTTTGGCAGAGATATGGAACACACTTTTCCAAGCCTGTTGGAAGGCATTTGCAGTTTCATTTCGCGTCTAATTTCCCAAACCAAACTGCTTGCAGCTCTAACTCCCTTCTAACTACCACTTCTTCGGTTCAGTGAGATATGCTGGATTCTAAACGGAGAAGCTTCTCTGACGCTTTTTCACAGGGATTTTGAAACTGAAATTTCCAAACCCGTTTCCAACGAAGGCGCCAATGGGCTTCCCCATAGAACTTGCCAACCTGAATTCCTACAGGCTAGATGTGAGAGGCACATTCTGCTGCTTCCTCCCTTAGAGTTAAACTAGCTTCTGAAAGCTCAACCTCCGGGGAGTTTGTTTGGCAGAGATATAGAACACACTTTTCCAAGCCTGTTGGAAGGCATTTGCAGTTTCATTTCGCGTCTAATTTCCCAAACCAAACTGCTTGCAGCTCTAACTCCCTTCTAACTACCACTTCTTCGGTTCAGTGAGATATGCTGGATTCTAAACGGAGAAGCTTCTCTGACGCTTTTTCACAGAGATTTTGAAACTGAAATCTCCCATGCCGTTTCCCCCATAGGCAGCAATGGGCTTCCCCATAGAACTTGCCAACCTGAATTCCTACAGGCTAGATGTGAGAGGCACATTCTGCTGCTTCATCCCTTAGAGTTAAACTAGCTTCTGAAAGCTCAACCTCTGGGCAGTTTGTTTGGCAGAGATATGGAACACACTTTTCCAAGCCTGTTGGAAGGCATTTGCAGTTTCATTTCGCGTCTAATTTCCCAAACCAAACTGCTTGCAGCTCTAACTCCCTTCTAACTACCACTTCTTCGGTTCAGTGAGATATGCTGGATTCTAAACGGAGAAGCTTCTCTGACGCTTTTTCACAGGGATTTTGAAACTGAAATTTCCAAACCCGTTTCCAACGAAGGCGCCAATGGGCTTCCCCATAGAACTTGCCAACCTGAATTCCTACAGGCTAGATGTGAGAGGCACATTCTGCTGCTTCCTCCCTTAGAGTTAAACTAGCTTCTGAAAGCTCAACCTCCGGGGAGTTTGTTTGGCAGAGATATAGAACACACTTTTCCAAGCCTGTTGGAAGGCATTTGCAGTTTCATTTCGCGTCTAATTTCCCAAACCAAACTGCTTGCAGCTCTAACTCCCTTCTAACTACCACTTCTTCGGTTCAGTGAGATATGCTGGATTCTAAACGGAGAAGCTTCTCTGACGCTTTTTCACAGAGATTTTGAAACTGAAATCTCCCATGCCGTTTCCACCATAGGCAGCAATGGGCTTCCCCATAGAACTTGCCAACCTGAATTCCTACAGGCTAGATGTGAGAGGCACATTCTGCTGCTTCCTCCCTAAGAGTTAAGCTTGCTTCTGAAAGCTCAACTTCCGGGGACTCTGTTTGGCAGAGATATAGAACACACTTTTCCAAGCCTGTTGGAAGGCCTTTGCAGTGTCATTTCGCATCTAATTTCCCAAACCAAACTGCTTGCAGCTCTAACTCCCTTCTAACTACCACTTCTTCGGTTCAGTGAGATATGCTGGATTCTAAACGGAGAAGCTTCTCTGACGCTTTTTCACAGAGATTTTGAAACTGAAATCTCCCATGCCGTTTCCACCATAGGCAGCAATGGGCTTCCCCATAGAACTTGCCAACCTGAATTCCTACAGGCTAGATGTGAGAGGCACATTCTGCTGCTTCCTCCCTTAGAGTTAAACTTGCTTCTGAAAGCTCTACCTCCGGGGAGTTTGTTTGGCAGAGATATAGAACACACTTTTCCAAGCCTGTTGGAAGGCCTTTGCAGTTTCATTTCGCGTCTAATTTCCCAAACCAAACTGCTTGCAGCTCTAACTCCCTTCTAACTACCACTTCTTCGGTTCAGTGAGATATGCTGGATTCTAAACGGAGAAGCTTCTCTGACGCTTTTTCACAGAGATTTTGAAACTGAAATTTCCAAACCCGTTTCCAACGAAGGCGCCAATGGGCTTCCCCATAGAACTTGCCAACCTGAATTCCTACAGGCTAGATGTGAGAGGCACATTCTGCTGCTTCCTCCCTTAGAGTTAAACTAGCTTCTGAAAGCTCAACCTCCGGGGAGTTTGTTTGGCAGAGATATAGAACACACTTTTCCAAGCCTGTTGGAAGGCATTTGCAGTTTCATTTCGCGTCTAATTTCCCAAACCAAACTGCTTGCAGCTCTAACTGTCTTCTAACTACCACTTCTTCGGTTCAGTGAGATATGCTGGATTCTAAACGGAGAAGCTTCTCTGACGCTTTTTCACAGAGATTTTGAAACTGAAATCTCCCATGCTGTTTCCACCATAGGCAGCAATGGGCTTCCCCATAGAACTTGCCAACCTGAATTCCTACAGGCTAGATGTGAGAGGCACATTCTGCTGCTTCCTCCCTTAGAGTTAAACTAGCTTCTGAAAGCTCAACCTCCAGGGAGTCTGTTTGGCAGAGATATAGAACACACTTTTCCAAGCCTGTTGGAAGGCATTTGCAGTTTCATTTCGCGTCTAATTTCCCAAACCAAACTGCTTGCAGCTCTAACTCCCTTCTAACTACCACTTCTTCGGTTCAGTGAGATATGCTGGATTCTAAACGGAGAAGCTTCTCTGACGCTTTTTCACAGAGATTTTGAAACTGAAATTTCCAAACCCGTTTCCAACGAAGGCGCCAATGGGCTTCCCCATAGAACTTGCCAACCTGAATTCCTACAGGCTAGATGTGAGAGGCACATTCTGCTGCTTCCTCCCTTAGAGTTAAACTAGCTTCTGAAAGCTCAACCTCCGGGGAGTTTGTTTCGTAGAGATATAGAACACACTTTTCCAAGCCTGTTGGAAGGCATTTGCAGTTTCATTTCGCGTCTAATTTCCCAAACCAAACTGCTTGCAGCTCTAACTGCCTTCTAACTACCACTTCTTCGGTTCAGTGAGATATGCTGGATTCTAAACGGAGAAGCTTCTCTGACGCTTTTTCACAGAGATTTTGAAACTGAAATCTCCCATGCTGTTTCCACCATAGGCAGCAATGGGCTTCCCCATAGAACTTGCCAACCTGAATTCCTACAGGCTAGATGTGAGAGGCACATTCTGCTGCTTCCTCCCTTAGAGTTAAACTAGCTTCTGAAAGCTCAACCTCCGGGGAGTTTGTTTGGCAGAGATATAGAACACAATTTTCCAAGCCTGTTGGAAGGCATTTGCAGTTTCATTTCGCGTCTAATTTCCCAAACCAAACTGCTTGCAGCTCTAACTCCCTTCTAACTACCACTTCTTCGGTTCAGTGAGATATGCTGGATTCTAAACGGAGAAGCTTCTCTGACGCTTTTTCACAGAGATTTTGAAACTGAAATCTCCCATGCCGTTTCCACCATAGGCAGCAATGGGCTTCCCCATAGAACTTGCCAACCTGAATTCCTACAGGCTAGATGTGAGAGGCACATTCTGCTGCTTCCTCCCTAAGAGTTAAGCTTGCTTCTGAAAGCTCAACCTCCGGGGAGTCTGTTTGGCAGAGATATAGAACACACTTTTCCAAGCCTGTTGGAAGGCATTTGCAGTGTCATTTCGCATCTAATTGCCCAAACCAAACTGCTTGCAGCTCTAACTCCCTTCTAACTACCACTTCTTCGGTTCAGTGAGATATGCTGGATTCTAAACGGAGAAGCTTCTCTGACGCTTTTTCACAGAGATTTTGAAACTGAAATTTCCAAACCCGTTTCCAACGAAGGCGCCAATGGGCTTCCCCATAGAACTTGCCAACCTGAATTCCTACAGGCTAGATGTGAGAGGCACATTCTGCTGCTTCCTCCCTAACAGTTAAGCTTGCTTCTGAAAGCTCAACCTCCGGGGACTCTGTTTGGCACAGATATAGAACACACTTTTCCAAGCCTGTTGGAAGGCCTTTGCAGTGTCATTTCGCATCTAATTTCCCAAACCAAACTGCTTGCAGCTCTAACTCCCTTCTAACTACCACTTCTTCGGTTCAGTGAGATATGCTGGATTCTAAACGGAGAAGCTTCTCTGACGCTTTTTCACAGAGATTTTGAAACTGAAATCTCCCATGCCGTTTCCACCATAGGCAGCAATGGGCTTCCCCATAGAACTTGCCAACCTGAATTCCTACAGGCTAGATGTGAGAGGCACATTCTGCTGCTTCCTCCCTTAGAGGTAAACTAGCTTCTGAAAGCTCAACCTCCAGGGAGTCTGTTTGGCAGAGATATAGAACACACTTTTCCAAGCCTGTTGGAAGGCATTTGCAGTTTCATTTCGCGTCTAATTTCCCAAACCAAACTGCTTGCAGCTCTAACTCCCTTCTAACTACCACTTCTTCGGTTCAGTGAGATATGCTGGATTCTAAACGGAGAAGCTTCTCTGACGCTTTTTCACAGAGATTTTGAAACTGAAATCTCCCATGCCGTTTCCCCCATAGGCAGCAATGGGCTTCCCCATAGAACTTGCCAACCTGAATTCCTACAGGCTAGATGTGAGAGGCACATTCTGCTGCTTCATCCCTTAGAGTTAAACTAGCTTCTGAAAGCTCAACCTCTGGGCAGTTTGTTTGGCAGAGATATGGAACACACTTTTCCAAGCCTGTTGGAAGGCATTTGCAGTTTCATTTCGCGTCTAATTTCCCCAACCAAACTGCTTGCAGCTCTAACTCCCTTCTAACTACCACTTCTTCGGTTCAGTGAGATATGCTGGATTCTAAACGGAGAAGCTTCTCTGACGCTTTTTCACAGGGATTTTGAAACTGAAATTTCCAAACCCGTTTCCAACGAAGGCGCCAATGGGCTTCCCCATAGAACTTGCCAACCTGAATTCCTACAGGCTAGATGTGAGAGGCACATTCTGCTGCTTCCTCCCTTAGAGTTAAACTAGCTTCTGAAAGCTCAACCTCCGGGGAGTTTGTTTGGCAGAGATATAGAACACACTTTTCCAAGCCTGTTGGAAGGCATTTGCAGTTTCATTTCGCGTCTAATTTCCCAAACCAAACTGCTTGCAGCTCTAACTCCCTTCTAACTACCACTTCTTCGGTTCAGTGAGATATGCTGGATTCTAAACGGAGAAGCTTCTCTGACGCTTTTTCACAGAGATTTTGAAACTGAAATCTCCCATGCCGTTTCCACCATAGGCAGCAATGGGCTTCCCCATAGAACTTGCCAACCTGAATTCCTACAGGCTAGATGTGAGAGGCACATTCTGCTGCTTCCTCCCTAAGAGTTAAGCTTGCTTCTGAAAGCTCAACCTCCGGGGACTCTGTTTGGCAGAGATATAGAACACACTTTTCCAAGCCTGTTGGAAGGCCTTTGCAGTGTCATTTCGCATCTAATTTCCCAAACCAAACTGCTTGCAGCTCTAACTCCCTTCTAACTACCACTTCTTCGGTTCAGTGAGATATGCTGGATTCTAAACGGAGAAGCTTCTCTGACGCTTTTTCACAGAGATTTTGAAACTGAAATCTCCCATGCCGTTTCCACCATAGGCAGCAATGGGCTTCCCCATAGAACTTGCCAACCTGAATTCCTACAGGCTAGATGTGAGAGGCACATTCTGCTGCTTCCTCCCTTAGAGTTAAACTTGCTTCTGAAAGCTCTACCTCCGGGGAGTTTGTTTGGCAGAGATATAGAACACACTTTTCCAAGCCTGTTGGAAGGCATTTGCAGTTTCATTTCGCGTCTAATTTCCCAAACCAAACTGCTTGCAGCTCTAACTCCCTTCTAACTACCACTTCTTCGGTTCAGTGAGATATGCTGGATTCTAAACGGAGAAGCTTCTCTGACGCTTTTTCACAGAGATTTTGAAACTGAAATTTCCAAACCCGTTTCCAACGAAGGCGCCAATGGGCTTCCCCATAGAACTTGCCAACCTGAATTCCTACAGGCTAGATGTGAGAGGCACATTCTGCTGCTTCCTCCCTTAGAGTTAAACTAGCTTCTGAAAGCTCAACCTCCAGGGAGTTTGTTTGGCAGAGATATAGAACACACTTTTCCAAGCCTGTTGGAAGGCATTTGCAGTTTCATTTCGCGTCTAATTTCCCAAACCAAACTGCTTGCAGCTCTAACTGCCTTCTAACTACCACTTCTTCGGTTCAGTGAGATATGCTGGATTCTAAACGGAGAAGCTTCTCTGACGCTTTTTCACAGAGATTTTGAAACTGAAATCTCCCATGCTGTTTCCACCATAGGCAGCAATGGGCTTCCCCATAGAACTTGCCAACCTGAATTCCTACAGGCTAGATGTGAGAGGCACATTCTGCTGCTTCCTCCCTTAGAGTTAAACTAGCTTCTGAAAGCTCAACCTCCAGGGAGTCTGTTTGGCAGAGATATAGAACACACTTTTCCAAGCCTGTTGGAAGGCATTTGCAGTTTCATTTCGCGTCTAATTTCCCAAACCAAACTGCTTGCAGCTCTAACTCCCTTCTAACTACCACTTCTTCGGTTCAGTGAGATATGCTGGATTCTAAACGGAGAAGCTTCTCTGACGCTTTTTCACAGAGATTTTGAAACTGAAATTTCCAAACCCGTTTCCAACGAAGGCGCCAATGGGCTTCCCCATAGAACTTGCCAACCTGAATTCCTACAGGCTAGATGTGAGAGGCACATTCTGCTGCTTCCTCCCTTAGAGTTAAACTAGCTTCTGAAAGCTCAACCTTCGGGGAGTTTGTTTGGTAGAGATATAGAACACACTTTTCCAAGCCTGTTGGAAGGCATTTGCAGTTTCATTTCGCGTCTAATTTCCCAAACCAAACTGCTTGCAGCTCTAACTGCCTTCTAACTACCACTTCTTCGGTTCAGTGAGATATGCTGGATTCTAAACGGAGAAGCTTCTCTGACGCTTTTTCACAGAGATTTTGAAACTGAAATCTCCCATGCTGTTTCCACCATAGGCAGCAATGGGCTTCCCCATAGAACTTGCCAACCTGAATTCCTACAGGCTAGATGTGAGAGGCACATTCTGCTGCTTCCTCCCTTAGAGTTAAACTAGCTTCTGAAAGCTCAACCTCCAGGGAGTCTGTTTGGCAGAGATATAGAACACACTTTTCCAAGCCTGTTGGAAGGCATTTTCAGTTTCATTTCGCGTCTAATTTCCCAAACCAAACTGCTTGCAGGTCTAACTGCCTTCTAACTACCACTTCTTCGGTTCAGTGAGATATGCTGGATTCTAAACGGAGAAGCTTCTCTGACGCTTTTTCACAGAGATTTTGAAACTGAAATCTCCCATGCTGTTTCCACCATAGGCAGCAATGGGCTTCCCCATAGAACTTGCCAACCTGAATTCCTACAGGCTAGATGTGAGAGGCACATTCTGCTGCTTCCTCCCTTAGAGTTAAACTAGCTTCTGAAAGCTCAACCTCCAGGGAGTCTGTTTGGCAGAGATATAGAACACACTTTTCCAAGCCTGTTGGAAGGCATTTGCAGTTTCATTTCGCGTCTAATTTCCCAAACCAAACTGCTTGCAGCTCTAACTCCCTTCTAACTACCACTTCTTCGGTTCAGTGAGATATGCTGGATTCTAAACGGAGAAGCTTCTCTGACGCTTTTTCACAGAGATTTTGAAACTGAAATTTCCAAACCCGTTTCCAACGAAGGCGCCAATGGGCTTCCCCATAGAACTTGCCAACCTGAATTCCTACAGGCTAGATGTGAGAGGCACATTCTGCTGCTTCCTCCCTTAGAGTTAAACTAGCTTCTGAAAGCTCAACCTCCGGGGAGTTTGTTTCGTAGAGATATAGAACACACTTTTCCAAGCCTGTTGGAAGGCATTTGCAGTTTCATTTCGCGTCTAATTTCCCAAACCAAACTGCTTGCAGCTCTAACTGCCTTCTAACTACCACTTCTTCGGTTCAGTGAGATATGCTGGATTCTAAACGGAGAAGCTTCTCTGACGCTTTTTCACAGAGATTTTGAAACTGAAATCTCCCATGCTGTTTCCACCATAGGCAGCAATGGGCTTCCCCATAGAACTTGCCAACCTGAATTCCTACAGGCTAGATGTGAGAGGCACATTCTGCTGCTTCCTCCCTTAGAGTTAAACTAGCTTCTGAAAGCTCAACCTCCGGGGAGTTTGTTTGGCAGAGATATAGAACACAATTTTCCAAGCCTGTTGGAAGGCATTTGCAGTTTCATTTCGCGTCTAATTTCCCAAACCAAACTGCTTGCAGCTCTAACTCCCTTCTAACTACCACTTCTTCGGTTCAGTGAGATATGCTGGATTCTAAACGGAGAAGCTTCTCTGACGCTTTTTCACAGAGATTTTGAAACTGAAATCTCCCATGCCGTTTCCACCATAGGCAGCAATGGGCTTCCCCATAGAACTTGCCAACCTGAATTCCTACAGGCTAGATGTGAGAGGCACATTCTGCTGCTTCCTCCCTAAGAGTTAAGCTTGCTTCTGAAAGCTCAACCTCCGGGGAGTCTGTTTGGCAGAGATATAGAACACACTTTTCCAAGCCTGTTGGAAGGCATTTGCAGTGTCATTTCGCATCTAATTTCCCAAACCAAACTGCTTGCAGCTCTAACTCCCTTCTAACTACCACTTCTTCGGTTCAGTGAGATATGCTGGATTCTAAACGGAGAAGCTTCTCTGACGCTTTTTCACAGAGATTTTGAAACTGAAATTTCCAAACCCGTTTCCAACGAAGGCGCCAATGGGCTTCCCCATAGAACTTGCCAACCTGAATTCCTACAGGCTAGATGTGAGAGGCACATTCTGCTGCTTCCTCCCTAACAGTTAAGCTTGCTTCTGAAAGCTCAACCTCCGGGGACTCTGTTTGGCACAGATATAGAACACACTTTTCCAAGCCTGTTGGAAGGCCTTTGCAGTGTCATTTCGCATCTAATTTCCCAAACCAAACTGCTTGCAGCTCTAACTCCCTTCTAACTACCACTTCTTCGGTTCAGTGAGATATGCTGGATTCTAAACGGAGAAGCTTCTCTGACGCTTTTTCACAGAGATTTTGAAACTGAAATCTCCCATGCCGTTTCCACCATAGGCAGCAATGGGCTTCCCCATAGAACTTGCCAACCTGAATTCCTACAGGCTAGATGTGAGAGGCACATTCTGCTGCTTCCTCCCTTAGAGGTAAACTAGCTTCTGAAAGCTCAACCTCCAGGGAGTCTGTTTGGCAGAGATATAGAACACACTTTTCCAAGCCTGTTGGAAGGCATTTGCAGTTTCATTTCGCGTCTAATTTCCCAAACCAAACTGCTTGCAGCTCTAACTCCCTTCTAACTACCACTTCTTCGGTTCAGTGAGATATGCTGGATTCTAAACGGAGAAGCTTCTCTGACGCTTTTTCACAGAGATTTTGAAACTGAAATCTCCCATGCCGTTTCCCCCATAGGCAGCAATGGGCTTCCCCATAGAACTTGCCAACCTGAATTCCTACAGGCTAGATGTGAGAGGCACATTCTGCTGCTTCATCCCTTAGAGTTAAACTAGCTTCTGAAAGCTCAACCTCTGGGCAGTTTGTTTGGCAGAGATATGGAACACACTTTTCCAAGCCTGTTGGTAGGCATTTGCAGTTTCATTTCGCGTCTAATTTCCCAAACCAAACTGCTTGCAGCTCTAACTCCCTTCTAACTACCACTTCTTCGGTTCAGTGAGATATGCTGGATTCTAAACGGAGAAGCTTCTCTGACGCTTTTTCACAGGGATTTTGAAACTGAAATTTCCAAACCCGTTTCCAACGAAGGCGCCAATGGGCTTCCCCATAGAACTTGCCAACCTGAATTCCTACAGGCTAGATGTGAGAGGCACATTCTGCTGCTTCCTCCCTTAGAGTTAAACTAGCTTCTGAAAGCTCAACCTCCGGGGAGTTTGTTTGGCAGAGATATAGAACACACTTTTCCAAGCCTGTTGGAAGGCATTTGCAGTTTCATTTCGCGTCTAATTTCCCAAACCAAACTGCTTGCAGCTCTAACTCCCTTCTAACTACCACTTCTTCGGTTCAGTGAGATATGCTGGATTCTAAACGGAGAAGCTTCTCTGACGCTTTTTCACAGAGATTTTGAAACTGAAATCTCCCATGCCGTTTCCACCATAGGCAGCAATGGGCTTCCCCATAGAACTTGCCAACCTGAATTCCTACAGGCTAGATGTGAGAGGCACATTCTGCTGCTTCCTCCCTAAGAGTTAAGCTTGCTTCTGAAAGCTCAACCTCCGGGGACTCTGTTTGGCAGAGATATAGAACACACTTTTCCAAGCCTGTTGGAAGGCCTTTGCAGTGTCATTTCGCATCTAATTTCCCAAACCAAACTGCTTGCAGCTCTAACTCCCTTCTAACTACCACTTCTTCGGTTCAGTGAGATATGCTGGATTCTAAACGGAGAAGCTTCTCTGACGCTTTTTCACAGAGATTTTGAAACTGAAATCTCCCATGCCGTTTCCACCATAGGCAGCAATGGGCTTCCCCATAGAACTTGCCAACCTGAATTCCTACAGGCTAGATGTGAGAGGCACATTCTGCTGCTTCCTCCCTTAGAGTTAAACTTGCTTCTGAAAGCTCTACCTCCGGGGAGTTTGTTTGGCAGAGATATAGAACACACTTTTCCAAGCCTGTTGGAAGGCATTTGCAGTTTCATTTCGCGTCTAATTTCCCAAACCAAACTGCTTGCAGCTCTAACTCCCTTCTAACTACCACTTCTTCGGTTCAGTGAGATATGCTGGATTCTAAACGGAGAAGCTTCTCTGACGCTTTTTCACAGAGATTTTGAAACTGAAATTTCCAAACCCGTTTCCAACGAAGGCGCCAATGGGCTTCCCCATAGAACTTGCCAACCTGAATTCCTACAGGCTAGATGTGAGAGGCACATTCTGCTGCTTCCTCCCTTAGAGTTAAACTAGCTTCTGAAAGCTCAACCTCCAGGGAGTTTGTTTGGCAGAGATATAGAACACACTTTTCCAAGCCTGTTGGAAGGCATTTGCAGTTTCATTTCGCGTCTAATTTCCCAAACCAAACTGCTTGCAGCTCTAACTGCCTTCTAACTACCACTTCTTCGGTTCAGTGAGATATGCTGGATTCTAAACGGAGAAGCTTCTCTGACGCTTTTTCACAGAGATTTTGAAACTGAAATCTCCCATGCTGTTTCCACCATAGGCAGCAATGGGCTTCCCCATAGAACTTGCCAACCTGAATTCCTACAGGCTAGATGTGAGAGGCACATTCTGCTGCTTCCTCCCTTAGAGTTAAACTAGCTTCTGAAAGCTCAACCTCCAGGGAGTCTGTTTGGCAGAGATATAGAACACACTTTTCCAAGCCTGTTGGAAGGCATTTGCAGTTTCATTTCGCGTCTAATTTCCCAAACCAAACTGCTTGCAGCTCTAACTCCCTTCTAACTACCACTTCTTCGGTTCAGTGAGATATGCTGGATTCTAAACGGAGAAGCTTCTCTGACGCTTTTTCACAGAGATTTTGAAACTGAAATTTCCAAACCCGTTTCCAACGAAGGCGCCAATGGGCTTCCCCATAGAACTTGCCAACCTGAATTCCTACAGGCTAGATGTGAGAGGCACATTCTGCTGCTTCCTCCCTTAGAGTTAAACTAGCTTCTGAAAGCTCAACCTTCGGGGAGTTTGTTTGGTAGAGATATAGAACACACTTTTCCAAGCCTGTTGGAAGGCATTTGCAGTTTCATTTCGCGTCTAATTTCCCAAACCAAACTGCTTGCAGCTCTAACTGCCTTCTAACTACCACTTCTTCGGTTCAGTGAGATATGCTGGATTCTAAACGGAGAAGCTTCTCTGACGCTTTTTCACAGAGATTTTGAAACTGAAATCTCCCATGCTGTTTCCACCATAGGCAGCAATGGGCTTCCCCATAGAACTTGCCAACCTGAATTCCTACAGGCTAGATGTGAGAGGCACATTCTGCTGCTTCCTCCCTTAGAGTTAAACTAGCTTCTGAAAGCTCAACCTCCAGGGAGTCTGTTTGGCAGAGATATAGAACACACTTTTCCAAGCCTGTTGGAAGGCATTTTCAGTTTCATTACGCGTCTAATTTCCCAAACCAAACTGCTTGCAGGTCTAACTGCCTTCTAACTACCACTTCTTCGGTTCAGTGAGATATGCTGGATTCTAAACGGAGAAGCTTCTCTGACGCTTTTTCACAGAGATTTTGAAACTGAAATCTCCCATGCTGTTTCCACCATAGGCAGCAATGGGCTTCCCCATAGAACTTGCCAACCTGAATTCCTACAGGCTAGATGTGAGAGGCACATTCTGCTGCTTCCTCCCTTAGAGTTAAACTAGCTTCTGAAAGCTCAACCTCCGGGGAGTTTGTTTGGCAGAGATATAGAACACACTTTTCCAAGCCTGTTGGAAGGCATTTGCAGTTTCATTTCGCGTCTAATTTCCCAAACCAAACTGCTTGCAGCTCTAACTGCCTTCTAACTACCACTTCTTCGGTTCAGTGAGATATGCTGGATTCTAAACGGAGAAGCTTCTCTGACGCTTTTTCACAGAGATTTTGAAACTGAAATCTCCCATGCTGTTTCCACCATAGGCAGCAATGGGCTTCCCCATAGAACTTGCCAACCTGAATTCCTACAGGCTAGATGTGAGAGGCACATTCTGCTGCTTCCTCCCTTAGAGTTAAACTAGCTTCTGAAAGCTCAACCTCCGGGGAGTCTGTTTGGCAGAGATATAGAACACACTTTTCCAAGCCTGTTGGAAGGCATTTGCAGTTTCATTTCGCGTCTAATTTCCCAAACCAAACTGCTTGCAGCTCTAACTCCCTTCTAACTACCACTTCTTCGGTTCAGTGAGATATGCTGGATTCTAAACGGAGAAGCTTCTCTGACGCTTTTTCACAGAGATTTTGAAACTGAAATCTCCCATGCCGTTTCCCCCATAGGCAGCAATGGGCTTCCCCATAGAACTTGCCAACCTGAATTCCTACAGGCTAGATGTGAGAGGCACATTCTGCTGCTTCATCCCTTAGATTTAAACTAGCTTCTGAAAGCTCAACCTCTGGGCAGTTTGTTTGGCAGAGATATGGAACACACTTTTCCAAGCCTGTTGGAAGGCATTTGCAGTTTCATTTCGCGTCTAATTTCCCAAACCAAACTGCTTGCAGCTCTAACTGCCTTCTAACTACCACTTCTTCGGTTCAGTGAGATATGCTGGATTCTAAACGGAGAAGCTTCTCTGACGCTTTTTCACAGAGATTTTGAAACTGAAATCTCCCATGCCGTTTCTACCATAGGCAGCAATGGGCTTACCCATAGAACTTGCCAACCTGAATTCCTACAGGCTAGATGTGAGAGGCACATTCTGCTGCTTCCTCCCTAAGAGTTAAGCTTGCTTGTGAAAGCTCAACCTCCGGGGAGTCTGTTTGGCAGAGATATAGAATACACTTTTCCAAGCCTGTTGGAAGGCCTTTGCAGTGTCATTTCGCATCTAATTTCCCAAACCAAACTGCTTGCAGCTCTAACTCCCTTCTAACTACCACTTCTTCGGTTCAGTGAGATATGCTGGATTCTAATCGGAGAAGCTTCTCTGACGCTTTTTCACAGGGATTTTGAAACTGAAATTTCCAAACCCGTTTCCAACGAAGGCGCCAATGGGCTTCCCCATAGAACTTGCCAACCTGAATTCCTACAGGCTAGATGTGAGAGGCACATTCTGCTGCTTCCTCCCTTAGAGTTAAACTAGCTTCTGAAAGCTCAACCTCCGGGGAGTTTGTTTGGCAGAGATATAGAACACACTTTTCCAAGCCTGTTGGAAGGCATTTGCAGTTTCATTTCGCGTCTAATTTCCCAAACCAAACTGCTTGCAGCTCTAACTCCCTTCTAACTACCACTTCTTCGGTTCAGTGAGATATGCTGGATTCTAAACGGAGAAGCTTCTCTGACGCTTTTTCACAGAGATTTTGAAACTGAAATCTCCCATGCCGTTTCCACCATAGGCAGCAATGGGCTTCCCCATAGAACTTGCCAACCTGAATTCCTACAGGCTAGATGTGAGAGGCACATTCTGCTGCTTCCTCCCTAACAGTTAAGCTTGCTTCTGAAAGCTCAACCTCCGGGGACTCTGTTTGGCAGAGATATAGAACACACTTTTCCAAGCCTGTTGGAAGGCCTTTGCAGTGTCATTTCGCATCTAATTTCCCAAACCAAACTGCTTGCAGCTCTAACTCCCTTCTAACTACCACTTCTTCGGTTCAGTGAGATATGCTGGATTCTAAACGGAGAAGCTTCTCTGACGCTTTTTCACAGAGATTTTGAAACTGAAATTTCCAAACCCGTTTCCAACGAAGGCGCCAATGGGCTTCCCCATAGAACTTGCCAACCTGAATTCCTACAGGCTAGATGTGAGAGGCACATTCTGCTGCTTCCTCCCTTAGAGTTAAACTAGCTTCTGAAAGCTCAACCTCCAGGGAGTTTGTTTGGCAGAGATATAGAACACACTTTTCCAAGCCTGTTGGAAGGCATTTGCAGTTTCATTTCGCGTCTAATTTCCCAAACCAAACTGCTTGCAGCTCTAACTGCCTTCTAACTACCACTTCTTCGGTTCAGTGAGATATGCTGGATTCTAAACGGAGAAGCTTCTCTGACGCTTTTTCACAGAGATTTTGAAACTGAAATCTCCCATGCTGTTTCCACCATAGGCAGCAATGGGCTTCCCCATAGAACTTGCCAACCTGAATTCCTACAGGCTAGATGTGAGAGGCACATTCTGCTGCTTCCTCCCTTAGAGTTAAACTAGCTTCTGAAAGCTCAACCTCCAGGGAGTCTGTTTGGCAGAGATATAGAACACACTTTTCCAAGCCTGTTGGAAGGCATTTGCAGTTTCATTTCGCGTCTAATTTCCCAAACCAAACTGCTTGCAGCTCTAACTCCCTTCTAACTACCACTTCTTCGGTTCAGTGAGATATGCTGGATTCTAAACGGAGAAGCTTCTCTGACGCTTTTTCACAGAGATTTTGAAACTGAAATTTCCAAACCCGTTTCCAACGAAGGCGCCAATGGGCTTCCCCATAGAACTTGCCAACCTGAATTCCTACAGGCTAGATGTGAGAGGCACATTCTGCTGCTTCCTCCCTTAGAGTTAAACTAGCTTCTGAAAGCTCAACCTTCGGGGAGTTTGTTTGGTAGAGATATAGAACACACTTTTCCAAGCCTGTTGGAAGGCATTTGCAGTTTCATTTCGCGTCTAATTTCCCAAACCAAACTGCTTGCAGCTCTAACTGCCTTCTAACTACCACTTCTTCGGTTCAGTGAGATATGCTGGATTCTAAACGGAGAAGCTTCTCTGACGCTTTTTCACAGAGATTTTGAAACTGAAATCTCCCATGCTGTTTCCACCATAGGCAGCAATGGGCTTCCCCATAGAACTTGCCAACCTGAATTCCTACAGGCTAGATGTGAGAGGCACATTCTGCTGCTTCCTCCCTTAGAGTTAAACTAGCTTCTGAAAGCTGAACCTCCAGGGAGTCTGTTTGGCAGAGATATAGAACACACTTTTCCAAGCCTGTTGGAAGGCATTTTCAGTTTCATTTCGCGTCTAATTTCCCAAACCAAACTGCTTGCAGGTCTAACTGCCTTCTAACTACCACTTCTTCGGTTCAGTGAGATATGCTGGATTCTAAACGGAGAAGCTTCTCTGACGCTTTTTCACAGAGATTTTGAAACTGAAATCTCCCATGCTGTTTCCACCATAGGCAGCAATGGGCTTCCCCATAGAACTTGCCAACCTGAATTCCTACAGGCTAGATGTGAGAGGCACATTCTGCTGCTTCCTCCCTTAGAGTTAAACTAGCTTCTGAAAGCTCAACCTCCGGGGAGTTTGTTTGGCAGAGATATAGAACACACTTTTCCAAGCCTGTTGGAAGGCATTTGCAGTTTCATTTCGCGTCTAATTTCCCAAACCAAACTGCTTGCAGCTCTAACTGCCTTCTAACTACCACTTCTTCGGTTCAGTGAGATATGCTGGATTCTAAACGGAGAAGCTTCTCTGACGCTTTTTCACAGAGATTTTGAAACTGAAATCTCCCATGCTGTTTCCACCATAGGCAGCAATGGGCTTCCCCATAGAACTTGCCAACCTGAATTCCTACAGGCTAGATGTGAGAGGCACATTCTGCTGCTTCCTCCCTTAGAGTTAAACTAGCTTCTGAAAGCTCAACCTCCGGGGAGTCTGTTTGGCAGAGATATAGAACACACTTTTCCAAGCCTGTTGGAAGGCATTTGCAGTTTCATTTCGCGTCTAATTTCCCAAACCAAACTGCTTGCAGCTCTAACTCCCTTCTAACTACCACTTCTTCGGTTCAGTGAGATATGCTGGATTCTAAACGGAGAAGCTTCTCTGACGCTTTTTCACAGAGATTTTGAAACTGAAATCTCCCATGCCGTTTCCCCCATAGGCAGCAATGGGCTTCCCCATAGAACTTGCCAACCTGAATTCCTACAGGCTAGATGTGAGAGGCACATTCTGCTGCTTCATCCCTTAGATTTAAACTAGCTTCTGAAAGCTCAACCTCTGGGCAGTTTGTTTGGCAGAGATATGGAACACACTTTTCCAAGCCTGTTGGAAGGCATTTGCAGTTTCATTTCGCGTCTAATTTCCCAAACCAAACTGCTTGCAGCTCTAACTGCCTTCTAACTACCACTTCTTCGGTTCAGTGAGATATGCTGGATTCTAAACGGAGAAGCTTCTCTGACGCTTTTTCACAGAGATTTTGAAACTGAAATCTCCCATGCCGTTTCTACCATAGGCAGCAATGGGCTTACCCATAGAACTTGCCAACCTGAATTCCTACAGGCTAGATGTGAGAGGCACATTCTGCTGCTTCCTCCCTAAGAGTTAAGCTTGCTTGTGAAAGCTCAACCTCCGGGGAGTCTGTTTGGCAGAGATATAGAATACACTTTTCCAAGCCTGTTGGAAGGCCTTTGCAGTGTCATTTCGCATCTAATTTCCCAAACCAAACTGCTTGCAGCTCTAACTCCCTTCTAACTACCACTTCTTCGGTTCAGTGAGATATGCTGGATTCTAATCGGAGAAGCTTCTCTGACGCTTTTTCACAGGGATTTTGAAACTGAAATTTCCAAACCCGTTTCCAACGAAGGCGCCAATGGGCTTCCCCATAGAACTTGCCAACCTGAATTCCTACAGGCTAGATGTGAGAGGCACATTCTGCTGCTTCCTCCCTTAGAGTTAAACTAGCTTCTGAAAGCTCAACCTCCGGGGAGTTTGTTTGGCAGAGATATAGAACACACTTTTCCAAGCCTGTTGGAAGGCATTTGCAGTTTCATTTCGCGTCTAATTTCCCAAACCAAACTGCTTGCAGCTCTAACTCCCTTCTAACTACCACTTCTTCGGTTCAGTGAGATATGCTGGATTCTAAACGGAGAAGCTTCTCTGACGCTTTTTCACAGAGATTTTGAAACTGAAATCTCCCATGCCGTTTCCACCATAGGCAGCAATGGGCTTCCCCATAGAACTTGCCAACCTGAATTCCTACAGGCTAGATGTGAGAGGCACATTCTGCTGCTTCCTCCCTAACAGTTAAGCTTGCTTCTGAAAGCTCAACCTCCGGGGACTCTGTTTGGCAGAGATATAGAACACACTTTTCCAAGCCTGTTGGAAGGCCTTTGCAGTGTCATTTCGCATCTAATTTCCCAAACCAAACTGCTTGCAGCTCTAACTCCCTTCTAACTACCACTTCTTCGGTTCAGTGAGATATGCTGGATTCTAAACGGAGAAGCTTCTCTGACGCTTTTTCACAGAGATTTTGAAACTGAAATCTCCCATGCCGTTTCCACCATAGGCAGCAATGGGCTTCCCCATAGAACTTGCCAACCTGAATTCCTAAAGGCTAGATGTGAGAGGCACATTCTGCTGCTTCCTCCCTTAGAGTTAAACTAGCTTCTGAAAGCTCAACCTCCGGGGAGTTTGTTTGGCAGAGATATAGAACACACTTTTCCAAGCCTGTTGGAAGGCATTTGCAGTTTCATTTCGCGTCTAATTTCCCAAACCAAACTGCTTGCAGCTCTAACTCCCTTCTAACTACCACTTCTTCGGTTCAGTGAGATATGCTGGATTCTAAACGGAGAAGCTTCTCTGACGCTTTTTCACAGAGATTTTGAAACTGAAATCTCCCATGCCGTTTCCACCATAGGCAGCAATGGGCTTCCCCATAGAACTTGCCAACCTGAATTCCTACAGGCTAGATGTGAGAGGCACATTCTGCTGCTTCCTCCCTAAGAGTTAAGCTTGCTTCTGAAAGCTCAACCTCCGGGGAGTCTGTTTGGCAGAGATATAGAACACACTTTTCCAAGCCTG
The DNA here is from genome assembly GCF_027409185.1 of Cynocephalus volans. Classification (NCBI taxonomy): domain Eukaryota; kingdom Metazoa; phylum Chordata; class Mammalia; order Dermoptera; family Cynocephalidae; genus Cynocephalus; species Cynocephalus volans. Next base: position 1,170,807 of record NW_026902469.1, on the reverse strand, counting down.
TTGGAAGGCATTTGCAGTGTCATTTCGCATCTAATTTCCCAAACCAAACTGCTTGCAGCTCTAACTCCCTTCTAACTACCACTTCTTCGGTTCAGTGAGATATGCTGGATTCTAAACGGAGAAGCTTCTCTGACGCTTTTTCACAGAGATTTTGAAACTGAAATTTCCAAACCCGTTTCCAACGAAGGCGCCAATGGGCTTCCCCATAGAACTTGCCAACCTGAATTCCTACAGGCTAGATGTGAGAGGCACATTCTGCTGCTTCCTCCCTAACAGTTAAGCTTGCTTCTGAAAGCTCAACCTCCGGGGACTCTGTTTGGCACAGATATAGAACACACTTTTCCAAGCCTGTTGGAAGGCCTTTGCAGTGTCATTTCGCATCTAATTTCCCAAACCAAACTGCTTGCAGCTCTAACTCCCTTCTAACTACCACTTCTTCGGTTCAGTGAGATATGCTGGATTCTAAACGGAGAAGCTTCTCTGACGCTTTTTCACAGAGATTTTGAAACTGAAATCTCCCATGCCGTTTCCACCATAGGCAGCAATGGGCTTCCCCATAGAACTTGCCAACCTGAATTCCTACAGGCTAGATGTGAGAGGCACATTCTGCTGCTTCCTCCCTTAGAGGTAAACTAGCTTCTGAAAGCTCAACCTCCAGGGAGTCTGTTTGGCAGAGATATAGAACACACTTTTCCAAGCCTGTTGGAAGGCATTTGCAGTTTCATTTCGCGTCTAATTTCCCAAACCAAACTGCTTGCAGCTCTAACTGCCTTCTAACTACCACTTCTTCGGTTCAGTGAGATATGCTGGATTCTAAACGGAGAAGCTTCTCTGACGCTTTTTCACAGAGATTTTGAAAGTGAAATCTCCCATGCCGTTTCCACCATAGGCAGCAATGGGCTTCCCCATAGAACTTGCCAACCTGAATTCCTAAAGGCTAGATGTGAGAGGCACATTCTGCTGCTTCCTCCCTAACAGTTAAGCTTGCTTCTGAAAGCTCAACCTCCGGGGACTCTGTTTGGCACAGATATAGAACACACTTTTCCAAGCCTGTTGGAAGGCCTTTGCATTGTCATTTCGCATCTAATTTCCCAAACCAAACTGCTTGCAGCTCTAACTCCCTTCTAACTACCACTTCTTCGGTTCAGTGAGATATGCTGGATTCTAAACGGAGAAGCTTCTCTGACGCTTTTTCACAGAGATTTTGAAACTGAAATTTCCAAACCCGTTTCCAACGAGGGCGCCAATGGGCTTCCCCATAGAACTTGCCAACCTGAATTCCTACAGGCTAGATGTGAGAGGCACATTCTGCTGCTTCCTCCCTTAGAGTTAAACTAGCTTCTGAAAGCTCAACCTCCGGGGAGTTTGTTTGGCAGAGATATAGAACACACTTTTCCAAGCCTGTTGGAAGGCATTTGCAGTTTCATTTCGCGTCTAATTTCCCAAACCAAACTGCTTGCATCTCTAACTCCCTTCTAACTACCACTTCTTCGGTTCAGTGAGATATGCTGGATTCTAAACGGAGAAGCTTCTCTGACGCTTTTTCACAGAGATTTTGAAACTGAAATCTCCCATGCCGTTTCCACCATAGGCAGCAATGGGCTTCCCCATAGAACTTGCCAACCTGAATTCCTACAGGCTAGATGTGAGAGGCACATTCTGCTGCTTCCTCCCTAACAGTTAAGCTGGCTTCTGAAAGCTCAACCTCCGGGGACTCTGTTTGGCACAGATATAGAACACACTTTTCCAAGCCTGTTGGAAGGCATTTGCAGTGTCATTTCGCATCTAATTTCCCAAACCAAACTGCTTGCAGCTCTAACTCCCTTCTAACTACCACTTCTTCGGTTCAGTGAGATATGCTGGATTCTAAACGGAGAAGCTTCTCTGACGCTTTTTCACAGAGATTTTGAAACTGAAATCTCCCATGCCGTTTCCACCATAGGCAGCAATGGGCTTCCGCATAGAACTTGCCAACCTGAATTCCTAAAGGCTAGATGTGAGAGGCACATTCTGCTGCTTCCTCCCTTAGAGTTAAACTAGCTTCTGAAAGCTCAACCTCCGGGGAGTTTGTTTGGCAGAGATATAGAACACACTTTTCCAAGCCTGTTGGAAGGCATTTGCAGTTTCATTTCGCGTCTAATTTCCCAAACCAAACTGCTTGCAGCTCTAACTCCCTTCTAACTACCACTTCTTCGGTTCAGTGAGATATGCTGGATTCTAAACGGAGAAGCTTCTCTGACGCTTTTTCACAGAGATTTTGAAACTGAAATCTCCCATGCCGTTTCCACCATAGGCAGCAATGGGCTTCCCCATAGAACTTGCCAACCTGAATTCCTACAGGCTAGATGTGAGAGGCACATTCTGCTGCTTCCTCCCTTATAGTTAAACTTGCTTCTGAAAGCTCAACCTCCGGGGAGTTTGTTTGGCAGAGATATAGAACACACTTTTCCAAGCCTGTTGGAAGGCATTTGCAGTTTCATTTCGCGTCTAATTTCCCAAACCAAACTGCTTGCAGCTCTAACTGCCTTCTAACTACCACTTCTTCGGTTCAGTGAGATATGCTGGATTCTAAACGGAGAAGCTTCTCTGACGCTTTTTCACAGAGATTTTGAAACTGAAATCTCCCATGCCGTTTCCACCATAGGCAGCAATGGGCTTCCCCATAGAACTTGCCAACCTGAATTCCTACAGGCTAGATGTGAGAGGCACATTCTGCTGCTTCCTCCCTAAGAGTTAAGCTTGCTTCTGAAAGCTCAACCTCCAGGGAGTCTGTTTGGCAGAGATATAGAACACACTTTTCCAAGCCTGTTGGAAGGCCTTTGCAGTGTCATTTCGCATCTAATTTCCCAAACCAAACTGCTTGCAGCTCTAACTCCCTTCTTACTACCACTTATTCGGTTCAGTGAGATATGCTGGATTCTAAACGGAGAAGCTTCTCTGACGCTTTTTCACAGAGATTTTGAAACTGAAATTTCCAAACCCGTTTCCAACGAAGGCGCCAATGGGCTTCACCATAGAACTTGCCAACCTGAATTCCTACAGGCTAGATGTGAGAGGCACATTCTGCTGCTTCCTCCCTTAGAGTTAAACTAGCTTCTGAAAGCTCAACCTCCGGGGAGTTTGTTTGGCAGAGATATAGAACACACTTTTCCAAGCCTGTTGGAAGGCATTTGCAGTTTCATTTCGCGTCTAATTTCCCAAACCAAACTGCTTGCAGCTCTAACTCCCTTCTAACTACCACTTCTTCGGTTCAGTGAGATATGCTGGATTCTAAACGGAGAAGCTTCTCTGACGCTTTTTCACAGAGATTTTGAAACTGAAATCTCCCATGCCGTTTCCACCATAGGCAGCAATGGGCTTCCCCATAGAACTTGCCAACCTGAATTCCTACAGGCTAGATGTGAGAGGCACATTCTGCTGCTTCCTCCCTAACAGTTAAGCTTGCTTCTGAAAGCTCAACCTCCGGGGACTCTGTTTGGCACAGATATAGAACACACTTTTCCAAGCCTGTTGGAAGGCCTTTGCAGTGTCATTTCGCATCTAATTTCCCAAACCAAACTGCTTGCAGCTCTAACTCCCTTCTAACTACCACTTCTTCGGTTCAGTGAGATATGCTGGATTCTAAACGGAGAAGCTTCTCTGACGCTTTTTCACAGAGATTTTGAAACTGAAATCTCCCATGCCGTTTCCACCATAGGCAGCAATGGGCTTCCGCATAGAACTTGCCAACCTGAATTCCTAAAGGCTAGATGTGAGAGGCACATTCTGCTGCTTCCTCCCTTAGAGTTAAACTAGCTTCTGAAAGCTCAACCTCCGGGGAGTTTGTTTGGCAGAGATATAGAACACACTTTTCCAAGCCTGTTGGAAGGCATTTGCAGTTTCATTTCGCGTCTAATTTCCCAAACCAAACTGCTTGCAGCTCTAACTCCCTTCTAACTACCACTTCTTCGGTTCAGTGAGATATGCTGGATTCTAAACGGAGAAGCTTCTCTGACGCTTTTTCACAGAGATTTTGAAACTGAAATCTCCCATGCCGTTTCCACCATAGGCAGCAATGGGCTTCCCCATAGAACTTGCCAACCTGAATTCCTACAGGCTAGATGTGAGAGGCACATTCTGCTGCTTCCTCCCTTAGAGTTAAACTTGCTTCTGAAAGCTCAACCTCCGGGGAGTTTGTTTGGCAGAGATATAGAACACACTTTTCCAAGCCTGTTGGAAGGCATTTCCAGTTTCATTTCGCGTCTAATTTCCCAAACCAAACTGCTTGCAGCTCTAACTGCCTTCTAACTACCACTTCTTCGGTTCAGTGAGATATGCTGGATTCTAAACGGAGAAGCTTCTCTGACGCTTTTTCACAGAGATTTTGAAACTGAAATCTCCCATGCCGTTTCCACCATAGGCAGCAATGGGCTTCCCCATAGAACTTGCCAACCTGAATTCCTACAGGCTAGATGTGAGAGGCACATTCTGCTGCTTCCTCCCTTAGAGTTAAACTAGCTTCTGAAAGCTCAACCTCCGGGGAGTTTGTTTGGCAGAGATATAGAACACACTTTTCCAAGCCTGTTGGAAGGCATTTGCAGTTTCATTTCGCGTCTAATTTCCCAAACCAAACTGCTTGCAGCTCTAACTCCCTTCTAACTACCACTTCTTCGGTTCAGTGAGATATGCTGGATTCTAAACGGAGAAGCTTCTCTGACGCTTTTTCACAGAGATTTTGAAACTGAAATCTCCCATGCCGTTTCCACCATAGGCAGCAATGGGCTTCCCCATAGAACTTGCCAACCTGAATTCCTACAGGCTAGATGTGAGAGGCACATTCTGCTGCTTCCTCCCTAAGAGTTAAGCTTGCTTGTGAAAGCTCAACCTCCGGGGAGTCTGTTTGGCAGAGATATAGAACACACTTTTCCAAGCCTGTTGGAAGGCCTTTGCAGTGTCATTTCGCATCTAATTTCCCAAACCAAACTGCTTGCAGCTCTAACTCCCTTCTAACTACCACTTCTTCGGTTCAGTGAGATATGCTGGATTCTAAACGGAGAAGCTTCTCTGACGCTTTTTCACAGAGATTTTGAAACTGAAATCTCCCATGCCGTTTCCACCATAGGCAGCAATGGGCTTCCGCATAGAACTTGCCAACCTGAATTCCTAAAGGCTAGATGTGAGAGGCACATTCTGCTGCTTCCTCCCTTAGAGTTAAACTAGCTTCTGAAAGCTCAACCTCCGGGGAGTTTGTTTGGCAGAGATATAGAACACACTTTTCCAAGCCTGTTGGAAGGCATTTGCAGTTTCATTTCGCGTCTAATTTCCCAAACCAAACTGCTTGCAGCTCTAACTGCCTTCTAACTACCACTTCTTCGGTTCAGTGAGATATGCTGGATTCTAAACGGAGAAGCTTCTCTGACGCTTTTTCACAGAGATTTTGAAACTGAAATCTCCCATGCTGTTTCCACCATAGCCAGCAATGGGCTTCCCCATAGAACTTGCCAACCTGAATTCCTACAGGCTAGATGTGAGAGGCACATTCTGCTGCTTCCTCCCTTAGAGGTAAACTAGCTTCTGAAAGCTCAACCTCCAGGGAGTCTGTTTGGCAGAGATATAGAACACACTTTTCCAAGCCTGTTGGAAGGCATTTGCAGTTTCATTTCGCGTCTAATTTCCCAAACCAAACTGCTTGCAGCTCTAAATGCCTTCTAACTACCACTTCTTCGGTTCAGTGAGATATGCTGGATTCTAAACGGAGAAGCTTGTCTGACGCTTTTTCACAGAGATTTTGAAACTGAAATCTCCCATGCCGTTTCCACCATAGGCAGCAATGGGCTTCCCCATAGAACTTGCCAACCTGAATTCCTACAGGCTAGATGTGAGAGGCACATTCTGCTGCTTCCTCCCTAAGAGTTAAGCTTGCTTCTGAAAGCTCAACCTCCAGGGAGTCTATTTGGCAGAGATATAGAACACACTTTTCCAAGCCTGTTGGAAGGCCTTTGCAGTGTCATTTCGCATCTAATTTCCCAAACCAAACTGCTTGCAGCTCTAACTCCCTTCTAACTACCACTTCTTCGGTTCAGTGAGATATGCTGGATTCTAAACGGAGAAGCTTCTCTGACGCTTTTTCACAGAGATTTTGAAACTGAAATTTCCAAACCCGTTTCCAACGAAGGCGCCAATGGGCTTCCCCATAGAACTTGCCAACCTGAATTCCTACAGGCTAGATGTGAGAGGCACATTCTGCTGCTTCCTCCCTTAGAGTTAAACTAGCTTCTGAAAGCTCAACCTCCGGGGAGTTTGTTTGGCAGAGATATAGAACACACTTTTCCAAGCCTGTTGGAAGGCATTTGCAGTTTCATTTCGCGTCTAATTTCCCAAACCAAACTGCTTGCAGCTCTAACTCCCTTCTAACTACCACTTCTTCGGTTCAGTGAGATATGCTGGATTCTAAACGGAGAAGCTTCTCTGACGCTTTTTCACAGAGATTTTGAAACTGACATCTCCCATGCCGTTTCCACCATAGGCAGCAATGGGCTTCCCCATAGAACTTGCCAACCTGAATTCCTACAGGCTAGATGTGAGAGGCACATTCTGCTGCTTCCTCCCTAACAGTTAAGCTTGCTTCTGAAAGCTCAACCTCCGGGGACTCTGTTTGGCACAGATATAGAACACACTTTTCCAAGCCTGTTGGAAGGCCTTTGCAGTGTCATTTCGCATCTAATTTCCCAAACCAAACTGCTTGCAGCTCTAACTCCCTTCTAACTACCACTTCTTCGGTTCAGTGAGATATGCTGGATTCTAAACGGAGAAGCTTCTCTGACGCTTTTTCACAGAGATTTTGAAACTGAAATCTCCCATGCCGTTTCCACCATAGGCAGCAATGGGCTTCCCCATAGAACTTGCCAACCTGAATTCCTAAAGGCTAGATGTGAGAGGCACATTCTGCTGCTTCCTCCCTTAGAGTTAAACTTGCTTCTGAAAGCTCAACCTCCGGGGAGTTTGTTTGGCAGAGATATAGAACACACTTTTCCAAGCCTGTTGGAAGGCATTTGCAGTTTCATTTCGCGTCTAATTTCCCAAACCAAACTGCTTGCAGCTCTAACTGCCTTCTAACTACCACTTCTTCGGTTCAGTGAGATATGCTGGATTCTAAACGGAGAAGCTTCTCTGACGCTTTTTCACAGAGATTTTGAAACTGAAATCTCCCATGCTGTTTCCACCATAGCCAGCAATGGGCTTCCCCATAGAACTTGCCAACCTGAATTCCTACAGGCTAGATGTGAGAGGCACATTCTGCTGCTTCCTCCCTTAGAGGTAAACTAGCTTCTGAAAGCTCAACCTCCAGGGAGTCTGTTTGGCAGAGATATAGAACACACTTTTCCAAGCCTGTTGGAAGGCCTTTGCAGTGTCATTTCGCATCTAATTTCCCAAACCAAACTGCTTGCAGCTCTAACTCCCTTCTAACTACCACTTCTTCGGTTCAGTGAGATATGCTGGATTCTAAACGGAGAAGCTTCTCTGACGCTTTTTCACAGAGATTTTGAAACTGAAATCTCCCATGCCGTTTCCACCATAGGCAGCAATGGGCTTCCCCATAGAACTTGCCAACCTGAATTCCTAAAGGCTAGATGTGAGAGGCACATTCTGCTGCTTCCTCCCTTAGAGGTAAACTTGCTTCTGAAAGCTCAACCTCCGGGGAGTTTGTTTGGCAGAGATATAGAACACACTTTTCCAAGCCTGTTGGAAGGCATTTGCAGTTTCATTTCGCGTCTAATTTCCCAAACCAAACTGCTTGCAGCTCTAACTCCCTTCTAACTACCACTTCTTCGGTTCAGTGAGATAAGCTGGATTCTAAACGGAGAAGCTTCTCTGACGCTTTTTCACAGAGATTTTGAAACTGAAATTTCCAAACCCGTTTCCAACGAAGGCGCCAATGGGCTTCCCCATAGAACTTGCCAACCTGAATTCCTACAGGCTAGATGTGAGAGGCACATTCTGCTGCTTCCTCCCTTAGAGTTAAACTAGCTTCTGAAAGCTCAACCTCCGGGGAGTCTGTTTGGCAGAGATATAGAACACACTTTTCCAAGCCTGTTGGAAGGCCTTTGCAGTGTCATTTCGCATCTAATTTCCCAAACCAAACTGCTTGCAGCTCTAACTCCCTTCTAACTACCACTTCTTCGGTTCAGTGAGATATGCTGGATTCTAAACGGAGAAGCTTCTCTGACGCTTTTTCACAGAGATTTTGAAACTGAAATCTCCCATGCCGTTTCCACCATAGGCAGCAATGGGCTTCCCCATAGAACTTGCCAACCTGAATTCCTACAGGCTAGATGTGAGAGGCACATTCTGCTGCTTCCAACCTTAGAGTTAAACTAGCTTCTGAAAGCTCAACCTCCGGGGAGTCTGTTTGGCAGAGATATAGAACACACTTTTCCAAGCCTGTTGGAAGGCATTTGCAGTTTCATTTCGCGTCTAATTTCCCAAACCAAACTGCTTGCAGCTCTAACTGCCTTCTAACTACCACTTCTTCGGTTCAGTGAGATATGCTGGATTCTAAACGGAGAAGCTTCACTGACGCTTTTTCACAGAGATTTTGAAACTGAAATCTCCCATGCCGTTTCCACCATAGGCAGCAATGGGCTTCCCCATAGAACTTGCCAACCTGAATTCCTACAGGCTAGATGTGAGAGGCACATTCTGCTGCTTCCTCCCTTAGAGTTAAACTAGCTTCTGAAAGCTCAACCTCCGGGGAGTTTGTTTGGCAGAGATATAGAACACACTTTTCCAAGCCTGTTGGAAGGCATTTGCAGTTTCATTTCGCGTCTAATTTCCCAAACCAAACTGCTTGCAGCTCTAACTCCCTTCTAACTACCACTTCTTCGGTTCAGTGAGATATGCTGGATTCTAAACGGAGAAGCTTCTCTGACGCTTTTTCACAGAGATTTTGAAACTGAAATCTCCCATGCCGTTTCCACCATAGGCAGCAATGGGCTTCCCCATAGAACTTGCCAACCTGAATTCCTACAGGCTAGATGTGAGAGGCACATTCTGCTGCTTCCTCCCTTAGAGTTAAACTAGCTTCTGAAAGCTCAACCTCCGGGGAGTCTGTTTGGCAGAGATATAGAACACACTTTTCCAAGCCTGTTGGAAGGCATTTGCAGTTTCATTTCGCGTCTAATATCCCAAACCAAACTGCTTGCAGCTCTAACTGCCTTCTAACTACCACTTCTTCGGTTCAGTGAGATATGCTGGATTCTAAACGGAGAAGCTTCTCTGACGCTTTTTCACAGAGATTTTGAAACTGAAATCTCCCATGCTGTTTCCACCATAGGCAGTAATGGGCTTCCCCATAGAACTTGCCAACCTGAATTCCTACAGGCTAGATGTGAGAGGCACATTCTGCTGCTTCCTCCCTTAGAGTTAAACTAGCTTCTGAAAGCTCAACCTCCGGGGAGTTTGTTTGGCAGAGATATAGAACACACTTTTCCAAGCCTGTTGGAAGGCATTTGCAGTTTCATTTCGCGTCTAATTTCCCAAACCAAACTGCTTGCAGCTCTAACTCCCTTCTAACTACCACTTCTTCGGTTCAGTGAGATATGCTGGATTCTAAACGGAGAAGCTTCTCTGACGCTTTTTCACAGAGATTTTGAAACTGAAATCTCCCATGCCGTTTCCACCATAGGCAGCAATGGGCTTCCCCATAGAACTTGCCAACCTGAATTCCTAAAGGCTAGATGTGAGAGGCACATTCTGCTGCTTCCTCCCTAACAGTTAAGCTTGCTTCTGAAAGCTCAACCTCCGGGGACTCTGTTTGGCACAGATATAGAACACACTTTTCCAAGCCTGTTGGAAGGCCTTTGCAGTGTCATTTCGCATCTAATTTCCCAAACCAAACTGCTTGCAGCTCTAACTCCCTTCTAACTACCACTTCTTCGGTTCAGTGAGATATGCTGGATTCTAAACGGAGAAGCTTCTCTGACGCTTTTTCACAGAGATTTTGAAACTGAAATCTCCCATGCCGTTTCCACCATAGGCAGCAATGGGCTTCCGCATAGAACTTGCCAACCTGAATTCCTAAAGGCTAGATGTGAGAGGCACATTCTGCTGCTTCCTCCCTTAGAGTTAAACTAGCTTCTGAAAGCTCAACCTCCGGGGAGTTTGTTTGGCAGAGATATAGAACACACTTTTCCAAGCCTGTTGGAAGGCATTTGCAGTTTCATTTCGCGTCTAATTTCCCAAACCAAACTGCTTGCAGCTCTAACTCCCTTCTAACTACCACTTCTTCGGTTCAGTGAGATATGCTGGATTCTAAACGGAGAAGCTTCTCTGACGCTTTTTCACAGAGATTTTGAAACTGAAATCTCCCATGCCGTTTCCACCATAGGCAGCAATGGGCTTCCCCATAGAACTTGCCAACCTGAATTCCTACAGGCTAGATGTGAGAGGCACATTCTGCTGCTTCCTCCCTAAGAGTTAAGCTTGCTTCTGAAAGCTCAACCTCCAGGGAGTCTGTTTGGCAGAGATATAGAACACTCTTTTCCAAGCCTGTTGGAAGGCCTTTGCAGTGTCATTTCGCATCTAATTTCCCAAACCAAACTGCTTGCAGCTCTAACTCCCTTCTAACTACCACTTCTTCGGTTCAGTGAGATATGCTGGATTCTAAACGGAGAAGCTTCTCTGACGCTTTTTCACAGAGATTTTGAAACTGAAATCTCCCATGCCGTTTCCACCATAGGCAGCAATGGGCTTCCCCATAGAACTTGCCAACCTGAATTCCTACAGGCTAGATGTGAGAGGCACATTCTGCTGCTTCCAACCTTAGAGTTAAACTAGCTTCTGAAAGCTCAACCTCCGGGGAGTCTGTTTGGCAGAGATATAGAACACACTTTTCCAAGCCTGTTGGAAGGCATTTGCAGTTTCATTTCGCGTCTAATTTCCCAAACCAAACTGCTTGCAGCTCTAACTGCCTTCTAACTACCACTTCTTCGGTTCAGTGAGATATGCTGGATTCTAAACGGAGAAGCTTCTCTGACGCTTTTTCACAGAGATTTTGAAACTGAAATCTCCCATGCTGTTTCCACCATAGGCAGCAATGGGCTTCCCCATAGAACTTGCCAACCTGAATTCCTACAGGCTAGATGTGAGAGGCACATTCTGCTGCTTCCTCCCTTAGAGTTAAACTAGCTTCTTAAAGCTCAACCTCCAGGGAGTCTGTTTGGCAGAGATATAGAACACACTTTTCCAAGCCTGTTGGAAGGCATTTGCAGTTTCATTTCGCGTCTAATTTCCCAAACCAAACTGCTTGCAGCTCTAACTCCCTTCTAACTACCACTTCTTCGGTTCAGTGAGATATGCTGGATTCTCAACGGAGAAGCTTCTCTGACGCTTTTTCACAGAGATTTTGAAACTGAAATCTCCCATGCCGTTTCCACCATAGGCAGCAATGGGCTTCCCCATAGAACTTGCCAACCTGAATTCCTAAAGGCTAGATGTGAGAGGCACATTCTGCTGCTTCCTCCCTAACAGTTAAGCTTGCTTCTGAAAGCTCAACCTCCGGGGACTCTGTTTGGCACAGATATAGAACACACTTTTCCAAGCCTGTTGGAAGGCCTTTGCAGTGTCATTTCGCATCTAATTTCCCAAACCAAACTGCTTGCAGCTCTAACTCCCTTCTAACTACCACTTCTTCGGTTCAGTGAGATATGCTGGATTCTAAACGGAGAAGCTTCTCTGACGCTTTTTCACAGAGATTTTGAAACTGAAATCTCCCATGCCGTTTCCACCATAGGCAGCAATGGGCTTCCGCATAGAACTTGCCAACCTGAATTCCTAAAGGCTAGATGTGAGAGGCACATTCTGCTGCTTCCTCCCTTAGAGTTAAACTAGCTTCTGAAAGCTCAACCTCCGGGGAGTTTGTTTGGCAGAGATATAGAACACACTTTTCCAAGCCTGTTGGAAGGCATTTGCAGTTTCATTTCGCGTCTAATTTCCCAAACCAAACTGCTTGCAGCTCTAACTGCCTTCTAACTACCACTTCTTCGGTTCAGTGAGATATGCTGGATTCTAAACGGAGAAGCTTCTCTGACGCTTTTTCACAGAGATTTTGAAACTGAAATCTCCCATGCTGTTTCCACCATAGGCAGCAATGGGCTTCCCCATAGAACTTGCCAACCTGAATTCCTACAGGCTAGATGTGAGAGGCACATTCTGCTGCTTCCTCCCTAAGAGTTAAGCTTGCTTCTGAAAGCTCAACCTCCAGGGAGTCTGTTTGGCAGAGATATAGAACACACTTTTCCAAGCCTGTTGGAAGGCCTTTGCAGTGTCATTTCGCATCTAATTTCCCAAACCAAACTGCTTGCAGCTCTAACTCCCTTCTAACTACCACTTCTTCGGTTCAGTGAGATATGCTGGATTCTAAACGGAGAAGCTTCTCTGACGCTTTTTCACAGAGATTTTGAAACTGAAATTTCCAAACCCGTTTCCAACGAAGGCGCCAATGGGCTTCCCCATAGAACTTGCCAACCTGAATTCCTACAGGCTAGATGTGAGAGGCACATTCTGCTGCTTCCTCCCTTAGAGTTAAACTAGCTTCTGAAAGCTCAACCTCCGGGGAGTCTGTTTGGCAGAGATATAGAACACACTTTTCCAAGCCTGTTGGAAGGCCTTTGCAGTGTCATTTCGCATCTAATTTCCCAAACCAAACTGCTTGCAGCTCTAACTCCCTTCTAACTACCACTTCTTCGGTTCAGTGAGATATGCTGGATTCTAAACGGAGAAGCTTCTCTGACGCTTTTTCACAGAGATTTTGAAACTGAAATCTCCCATGCCGTTTCCACCATAGGCAGCAATGGGCTTCCCCATAGAACTTGCCAACCTGAATTCCTACAGGCTAGATGTGAGAGGCACATTCTGCTGCTTCCAACCTTAGAGTTAAACTAGCTTCTGAAAGCTCAACCTCCGGGGAGTCTGTTTCGCAGAGATATAGAACACACTTTTCCAAGCCTGTTGGAAGGCATTTGCAGTTTCATTTCACGTCTAATTTCCCAAACCAAACTGCTTGCAGCTCTAACTGCCTTCTAACTACCACTTCTTCGGTTCAGTGAGATATGCTGGATTCTAAACGGAGAAGCTTCTCTGACGCTTTTTCACAGAGATTTTGAAACTGAAATCTCCCATGCTGTTTCCACCATAGGCAGCAATGGGCTTCCCCATAGAACTTGCCAACCTGAATTCCTACAGGCTAGATGTGAGAGGCACATTCTGCTGCTTCCTCCCTTAGAGTTAAACTAGCTTCTTAAAGCTCAACCTCCAGGGAGTCTGTTTGGCAGAGATATAGAACACACTTTTCCAAGCCTGTTGGAAGGCATTTGCAGTTTCATTTCGCGTCTAATTTCCCAAACCAAACTGCTTGCAGCTCTAACTCCCTTCTAACTACCACTTCTTCGGTTCAGTGAGATATGCTGGATTCTAAACGGAGAAGCTTCTCTGACGCTTTTTCACAGAGATTTTGAAACTGAAATCTCCCATGCCGTTTCCACCATAGGCAGCAATGGGCTTCCGCATAGAACTTGCCAACCTGAATTCCTAAAGGCTAGATGTGAGAGGCACATTCTGCTGCTTCCTCCCTTAGAGTTAAACTAGCTTCTGAAAGCTCAACCTCCGGGGAGTTTGTTTGGCAGAGATATAGAACACACTTTTCCAAGCCTGTTGGAAGGCATTTGCAGTTTCATTTCGCGTCTAATTTCCCAAACCAAACTGCTTGCAGCTCTAACTCCCTTCTAACTACCACTTCTTCGGTTCAGTGAGATATGCTGGATTCTAAACGGAGAAGCTTCTCTGACGCTTTTTCACAGAGATTTTGAAACTGAAATCTCCCATGCCGTTTCCACCATAGGCAGCAATGGGCTTCCCCATAGAACTTGCCAACCTGAATTCCTACAGGCTAGATGTGAGAGGCACATTCTGCTGCTTCCAACCTTAGAGTTAAACTAGCTTCTGAAAGCTCAACCTCCGGGGAGTCTGTTTGGCAGAGATATAGAACACACTTTTCCAAGCCTGTTGGAAGGCATTTGCAGTTTCATTTCGCGTCTAATTTCCCAAACCAAACTGCTTGCAGCTCTAACTGCCTTCTAACTACCACTTCTTCGGTTCAGTGAGATATGCTGGATTCTAAACGGAGAAGCTTCTCTGACGCTTTTTCACAGAGATTTTGAAACTGAAATCTCCCATGCTGTTTCCACCATAGGCAGCAATGGGCTTCCCCATAGAACTTGCCAACCTGAATTCCTACAGGCTAGATGTGAGAGGCACATTCTGCTGCTTCCTCCCTAAGAGTTAAGCTTGCTTCTGAAAGCTCAACCTCCAGGGAGTCTGTTTGGCAGAGATATAGAACACACTTTTCCAAGCCTGTTGGAAGGCCTTTGCAGTGTCATTTCGCATCTAATTTCCCAAACCAAACTGCTTGCAGCTCTAACTCCCTTCTAACTACCACTTCTTCGGTTCAGTGAGATATGCTGGATTCTAAACGGAGAAGCTTCTCTGACGCTTTTTCACAGAGATTTTGAAACTGAAATTTCCAAACCCGTTTCCAACGAAGGCGCCAATGGGCTTCCCCATAGAACTTGCCAACCTGAATTCCTACAGGCTAGATGTGAGAGGCACATTCTGCTGCTTCCTCCCTTAGAGTTAAACTAGCTTCTGAAAGCTCAACCTCCGGGGAGTCTGTTTGGCAGAGATATAGAACACACTTTTCCAAGCCTGTTGGAAGGCCTTTGCAGTGTCATTTCGCATCTAATTTCCCAAACCAAACTGCTTGCAGCTCTAACTCCCTTCTAACTACCACTTCTTCGGTTCAGTGAGATATGCTGGATTCTAAACGGAGAAGCTTCTCTGACGCTTTTTCACAGAGATTTTGAAACTGAAATCTCCCATGCCGTTTCCACCATAGGCAGCAATGGGCTTCCCCATAGAACTTGCCAACCTGAATTCCTACAGGCTAGATGTGAGAGGCACATTCTGCTGCTTCCTCCGTTAGAGTTAAACTTGCTTCTGAAAGCTCAACCTCCAGGGAGTTTCTTTGGCAGAGATATAGAACACACTTTTCCAAGCCTGTTGGAAGGCATTTGCAGTTTCATTTCGCGTCTAATTTCCCAAACCAAACTGCTTGCAGCTCTAACTGCCTTCTAACTACCACTTCTTCGGTTCAGTGAGATATGCTGGATTCTAAACGGAGAAGCTTCTCTGACGCTTTTTCACAGAGATTTTGAAACTGAAATCTCCCATGCTGTTTCCACCATAGGCAGCAATGGGCTTCCCCATAGAACTTGCCAACCTGAATTCCTACAGGCTAGATGTGAGAGGCACATTCTGCTGCTTCCTCCCTTAGAGGTAAACTAGCTTCTGAAAGCTCAACCTCCAGGGAGTCTGTTTGGCAGAGATATAGAACACACTTTTCCAAGCCTGTTGGAAGGCATTTGCAGTTTCATTTCGCGTCTAATTTCCCAAACCAAACTGCTTGCAGCTCTAACTGCCTTCTAACTACCACTTCTTCGGTTCAGTGAGATATGCTGGATTCTAAACGGAGAAGCTTCTCTGACGCTTTTTCACAGAGATTTTGAAACTGAAATCTCCCATGCCGTTTCCACCATAGGCAGCAAAGGGCTTCCCCATAGAACTTGCCAACCTGAATTCCTACAGGCTAGATGTGAGAGGCACATTCTGCTGCTTCCTCCCTAAGCGTTAAGCTTGCTTCTGAAAGCTCAACCTCAGGGGACTCTGTTTGGCACAGATATAGAACACACTTTTCCAAGCCTGTTGGAAGGCCTTTGCAGTGTCATTTCGCATCTAATTTCCCAAACCAAACTGCTTGCAGCTCTCACTCCCTTGTAACTACCACTTCTTCGGTTCAGTGAGATATGCTGGATTCTAAACGGAGAAGCTTCTCTGACGCTTTTTCACAGAGATTTTGAAACTGAAATCTCCCATGCCGTTTCCACCATAGGCAGCAATGGGCTTCCCCATAGAACTTGCCAACCTGAATTCCTACAGGCTAGATGTGAGAGGCACATTCTGCTGCTTCCTCCCTAACAGTTAAGCTTGCTTCTGAAAGCTCAACCTCCGGGGACTCTGTTTGGCACAGATATAGAACACACTTTTCCAAGCCTGTTGGAAGGCCTTTGGAGTGTCATTTCGCGTCTAATTTCCCAAACCAAACTGCTTGCACCTCAAACTCCCTTCTAACTACCACTTCTTCGGTTCAGTGAGATATGCTGGATTCTAAACGGAGAAGCTTCTCTGACGCTTTTTCACAGAGATTTTGAAACTGAAATTTCCAAACCCGTTTCCAACGAAGGCGCCAATGGGCTTCCCCATAGAACTTGCCAACCTGAATTCCTACAGGCTAGATGTGAGAGGCACATTCTGCTGCTTCCTCCCTTAGAGTTAAACTAGCTTCTGAAAGCTCAACCTCCGGGGAGTTTGTTTGGCAGAGATATAGAACACACTTTTCCAAGCCTGTTGGAAGGCATTTGCAGTTTCATTTCGCGTCTAATTTCCCAAACCAAACTGCTTGCAGCTCTAACTGCCTTCTAACTACCACTTCTTCGGTTCAGTGAGATATGCTGGATTCTAAACGGAGAAGCTTCTCTGACGCTTTTTCACAGAGATTTTGAAACTGAAATCTCCCATGCTGTTTCCACCATAGGCAGCAATGGGCTTCCCCATAGAACTTGCCAACCTGAATTCCTACAGGCTAGATGTGAGAGGCACATTCTGCTGCTTCCTCCCTTAGAGTTAAACTAGCTTCTGAAAGCTCAACCTCCAGGGAGTCTGTTTGGCAGAGATATAGAACACACTTTTCCAAGCCTGTTGGAAGGCATTTGCAGTTTCATTTCGCGTCTAATTTCCCAAACCAAACTGCTTGCAGCTCTAACTCCCTTCTAACTACCACTTCTTCGGTTCAGTGAGATATGCTGGATTCTAAACGGAGAAGCTTCTCTGACGCTTTTTCACAGAGATTTTGAAACTGAAATTTCCAAACCCGTTTCCAACTAAGGCGCCAATGGGCTTCCCCATAGAACTTGCCAACCTGAATTCCTACAGGCTAGATGTGAGAGGCACATTCTGCTGCTTCATCCCTTAGAGTTAAACTAGCTTCTGAAAGCTCAACCTCTGGGCAGTTTGTTTGGCAGAGATATAGAACACACTTTTCCAAGCCTGTTGGAAGGCATTTGCAGTTTCATTTCGCGTCTAATTTCCCAAACCAAACTGCTTGCAGCTCTAACTCCCTTCTAACTACCACTTCTTCGGTTCAGTGAGATATGCTGGATTCTAAACGGAGAAGCTTCTCTGACGCTTTTTCACAGAGATTTTGAAACTGAAATCTCCCATGCCGTTTCCCCCATAGGCAGCAATGGGCTTCCCCATAGAACTTGCCAACCTGAACTCCTACAGGCTAGATGTGAGAGGCACATTCTGCTGCTTCATCCCTTAGAGTTAAACTAGCTTCTGAAAGCTCAACCTCTGGGCAGTTTGTTTGGCAGAGATATGGAACACACTTTTCCAAGCCTGTTGGAAGGCATTTGCAGTTTCATTTCGCGTCTAATTTCCCAAACCAAACTGCTTGCAGCTCTAACTCCCTTCTAACTACCACTTCTTCGGTTCAGTGAGATATGCTGGATTCTAAACGGAGAAGCTTCTCTGACGCTTTTTCACAGGGATTTTGAAACTGAAATTTCCAAACCCGTTTCCAACGAAGGCGCCAATGGGCTTCCCCATAGAACTTGCCAACCTGAATTCCTACAGGCTAGATGTGAGAGGCACATTCTGCTGCTTCCTCCCTTAGAGTTAAACTAGCTTCTGAAAGCTCAACCTCCGGGGAGTTTGTTTGGCAGAGATATAGAACACACTTTTCCAAGCCTGTTGGAAGGCATTTGCAGTTTCATTTCGCGTCTAATTTCCCAAACCAAACTGCTTGCAGCTCTAACTCCCTTCTAACTACCACTTCTTCGGTTCAGTGAGATATGCTGGATTCTAAACGGAGAAGCTTCTCTGACGCTTTTTCACAGAGATTTTGAAACTGAAATCTCCCATGCCGTTTCCACCATAGGCAGCAATGGGCTTCCCCATAGAACTTGCCAACCTGAATTCCTACAGGCTAGATGTGAGAGGCACATTCTGCTGCTTCCTCCCTAAGAGTTAAGCTTGCTTCTGAAAGCTCAACCTCCGGGGACTCTGTTTGGCAGAGATATAGAACACACTTTTCCAAGCCTGTTGGAAGGCCTTTGCAGTGTCATTTCGCATCTAATTTCCCAAACCAAACTGCTTGCAGCTCTAACTCCCTTCTAACTACCACTTCTTCGGTTCAGTGAGATATGCTGGATTCTAAACGGAGAAGCTTCTCTGACGCTTTTTCACAGAGATTTTGAAACTGAAATCTCCCATGCCGTTTCCACCATAGGCAGCAATGGGCTTCCCCATAGAACTTGCCAACCTGAATTCCTACAGGCTAGATGTGAGAGGCACATTCTGCTGCTTCCTCCCTTAGAGTTAAACTTGCTTCTGAAAGCTCTACCTCCGGGGAGTTTGTTTGGCAGAGATATAGAACACACTTTTCCAAGCCTGTTGGAAGGCATTTGCAGTTTCATTTCGCGTCTAATTTCCCAAACCAAACTGCTTGCAGCTCTAACTCCCTTCTAACTACCACTTCTTCGGTTCAGTGAGATATGCTGGATTCTAAACGGAGAAGCTTCTCTGACGCTTTTTCACAGAGATTTTGAAACTGAAATTTCCAAACCCGTTTCCAACGAAGGCGCCAATGGGCTTCCCCATAGAACTTGCCAACCTGAATTCCTACAGGCTAGATGTGAGAGGCACATTCTGGTGCTTCCTCCCTTAGAGTTAAACTAGCTTCTGAAAGCTCAACCTCCGGGGAGTTTGTTTGGCAGAGATATAGAACACACTTTTCCAAGCCTGTTGGAAGGCATTTGCTGTTTCATTTCGCGTCTAATTTCCCAAACCAAACTGCTTGCAGCTCTAACTCCCTTCTAACTACCACTTCTTCGGTTCAGTGAGATATGCTGGATTCTAAACGGAGAAGCTTCTCTGACGCTTTTTCACAGAGATTTTGAAACTGAAATCTCCCATGCCGTTTCCACCATAGGCAGCAATGGGCTTCCCCATAGAACTTGCCAACCTGAATTCCTACAGGCTAAATGTGAGAGGCACATTCTGCTGCTTCCTCCCTAACAGTTAAGCTTGCTTCTGAAAGCTCAACCTCCGGGGACTCTGTTTGGCACAGATATAGAACACACTTTTCCAAGCCTGTTGGAAGGCATTTGCAGTGTCATTTCGCATCTAATTTCCCAAACCAAACTGCTTGCAGCTCTCACTCCCTTGTAACTACCACTTCTTCGGTTCAGTGAGATATGCTGGATTCTAAACGGAGAAGCTTCTCTGACGCTTTTTCACAGAGATTTTGAAACTGAAATCTCCCATGCCGTTTCCACCATAGGCAGCAATGGGCTTCCCCATAGAACTTGCCAACCTGAATTCCTACAGGCTAGATGTGAGAGGCACATTCTGCTGCTTCCTCCCTAAGAGTTAAGCTTGCTTCTGAAAGCTCAACCTCCAGGGAGTCTGTTTGGCAGAGATATAGAACACACTTTTCCAAGCCTGTTGGAAGGCCTTTGCAGTGTCATTTCGCATCTAATTTCCCAAACCAAACTGCTTGCAGCTCTAACTCCCTTCTAACTACCACTTCTTCGGTTCAGTGAGATATGCTGGATTCTAAACGGAGAAGCTTCTCTGACGCTTTTTCACAGAGATTTTGAAACTGAAATTTCCAAACCCGTTTCCAACGAAGGCGCCAAAGGGCTTCCCCATAGAACTTGCCAACCTGAATTCCTACAGGCTAGATGTGAGAGGCACATTCTGCTGCTTCCTCCCTTAGAGTTAAACTAGCTTCTGAAAGCTCAACCTCCGGGGAGTTTGTTTGGCAGAGATATAGAACACACTTTTCCAAGCCTGTTGGAAGGCATTTGCAGTTTCATTTCGCGTCTAATTTCCCAAACCAAACTGCTTGCAGCTCTAACTCCCTTCTAACTACCACTTCTTCGGTTCAGTGAGATATGCTGGATTCTAAACGGAGAAGCTTCTCTGACGCTTTTTCACAGAGATTTTGAAACTGAAATCTCCCATGCCGTTTCCACATTAGGCAGCAATGGGCTTCCCCATAGAACTTGCCAACCTGAATTCCTACAGGCTAGATGTGAGAGGAACATTCTGCTGCTTCCTCCCTAACAGTTAAGCTTGCTTCTGAAAGCTCAACCTCCGGGGACTCTGTTTGGCACAGATATAGAACACACTTTTCCAAGCCTGTTGGAAGGCCTTTGCAGTGTCATTTCGCATCTAATTTCCCAAACCAAACTGCTTGCAGCTCTAACTCCCTTCTAACTACCACTTCTTCGGTTCAGTGAGATATGCTGGATTCTAAACGGAGAAGCTTCTCTGACGCTTTTTCACAGAGATTTTGAAACTGAAATCTCCCATGCCGTTTCCACCATAGGCAGCAATGGGCTTCCCCATAGAACTTGCCAACCTGAATTCCTAAAGGCTAGATGTGAGAGGCACATTCTGCTGCTTCCTCCCTTAGAGTTAAACTTGCTTCTGAAAGCTCAACCTCCGGGGAGTTTGTTTGGCAGAGATATAGAACACACTTTTCCAAGCCTGTTGGAAGGCATTTGCAGTTTCATTTCGCGTCTAATTTCCCAAACCAAACTGCTTGCAGCTCTAACTGCCTTCTAACTACCACTTCTTCGGTTCAGTGAGATATGCTGGATTCTAAACGGAGAAGCTTCTCTGACGCTTTTTCACAGAGATTTTGAAACTGAAATCTCCCATGCTGTTTCCACCATAGCCAGCAATGGGCTTCCCCATAGAACTTGCCAACCTGAATTCCTACAGGCTAGATGTGAGAGGCACATTCTGCTGCTTCCTCCCTTAGAGGTAAACTAGCTTCTGAAAGCTCAACCTCCAGGGAGTCTGTTTGGCAGAGATATAGAACACACTTTTCCAAGCCTGTTGGAAGGCATTTGCAGTTTCATTTCGCGTCTAATTTCCCAAACCAAACTGCTTGCAGCTCTAACTGCCTTCTAACTACCACTTCTTCGGTTCAGTGAGATATGCTGGATTCTAAACGGAGAAGCTTCTCTGACGCTTTTTCACAGAGATTTTGAAACTGAAATCTCCCATGCTGTTTCCACCATAGGCAGCAATGGGCTTCCCCATAGAACTTGCCAACCTGAATTCCTACAGGCTAGATGTGAGAGGCACATTCTGCTGCTTCCTCCCTAACAGTTAAGCTTGCTTCTGAAAGCTCAACCTCCGGGGACTCTGTTTGGCACAGATATAGAACACACTTTTCCAAGCCTGTTGGAAGGCCTTTGCAGTGTCATTTCGCATCTAATTTCCCAAACCAAACTGCTTGCAGCTCTAACTCCCTTCTAACTACCACTTCTTCGGTTCAGTGAGATATGCTGGATTCTAAACGGAGAAGCTTCTCTGACGCTTTTTCACAGAGATTTTGAAACTGAAATCTCCCATGCCGTTTCCACCATAGGCAGCAATGGGCTTCCCCATAGAACTTGCCAACCTGAATTCCTACAGGCTAGATGTGAGAGGCACATTCTGCTGCTTCCTCCCTTAGAGTTAAACTAGCTTCTGAAAGCTCAACCTCCGGGGAGTCTGTTTGGCAGAGATATAGAACACACTTTTCCAAGCCTGTTGGAAGGCATTTGCAGTTTCATTTCGCGTCTAATTTCCCAAACCAAACTGCTTGCAGCTCTAACTGCCTTCTAACTACCACTTCTTCGGTTCAGTGAGATATGCTGGATTCTAAACGGAGAAGCTTCTCTGACGCTTTTTCACAGAGATTTTGAAACTGAAATCTCCCATGCTGTTTCCACCATAGGCAGCAATGGGCTTCCCCATAGAACTTGCCAACCTGAATTCCTACAGGCTAGATGTGAGAGGCACATTCTGCTGCTTCCTCCCTTAGAGTTAAACTAGCTTCTGAAAGCTCAACCTCCGGGGAGTTTGTTTGGCAGAGATATAGAACACACTTTTCCAAGCCTGTTGGAAGGCATTTGCAGTTTCATTTCGCGTCTAATTTCCCAAACCAAACTGCTTGCAGCTCTAACTCCCTTCTAACTACCACTTCTTCGGTTCAGTGAGATATGCTGGATTCTAAACGGAGAAGCTTCTCTGACGCTTTTTCACAGAGATTTTGAAACTGAAATCTCCCATGCCGTTTCCACCATAGGCAGCAATGGGCTTCCCCATAGAACTTGCCAACCTGAATTCCTAAAGGCTAGATGTGAGAGGCACATTCTGCTGCTTCCTCCCTAACAGTTAAGCTTGCTTCTGAAAGCTCAACCTCCGGGGACTCTGTTTGGCACAGATATAGAACACACTTTTCCAAGCCTGTTGGAAGGCCTTTGCAGTGTCATTTCGCATCTAATTTCCCAAACCAAACTGCTTGCAGCTCTAACTCCCTTCTAACTACCACTTCTTCGGTTCAGTGAGATATGCTGGATTCTAAACGGAGAAGCTTCTCTGACGCTTTTTCACAGAGATTTTGAAACTGAAATCTCCCATGCCGTTTCCACCATAGGCAGCAATGGGCTTCCGCATAGAACTTGCCAACCTGAATTCCTAAAGGCTAGATGTGAGAGGCACATTCTGCTGCTTCCTCCCTTAGAGTTAAACTAGCTTCTGAAAGCTCAACCTCCGGGGAGTTTGTTTGGCAGAGATATAGAACACACTTTTCCAAGCCTGTTGGAAGGCATTTGCAGTTTCATTTCGCGTCTAATTTCCCAAACCAAACTGCTTGCAGCTCTAACTCCCTTCTAACTACCACTTCTTCGGTTCAGTGAGATATGCTGGATTCTAAACGGAGAAGCTTCTCTGACGCTTTTTCACAGAGATTTTGAAACTGAAATCTCCCATGCCGTTTCCACCATAGGCAGCAATGGGCTTCCCCATAGAACTTGCCAACCTGAATTCCTACAGGCTAGATGTGAGAGGCACATTCTGCTGCTTCCTCCCTTAGAGTTAAACTTGCTTCTGAAAGCTCAACCTCCGGGGAGTTTGTTTGGCAGAGATATAGAACACACTTTTCCAAGCCTGTTGGAAGGCATTTGCAGTTTCATTTCGCGTCTAATTTCCCAAACCAAACTGCTTGCAGCTCTAACTGCCTTCTAACTACCACTTCTTCGGTTCAGTGAGATATGCTGGATTCTAAACGGAGAAGCTTCTCTGACGCTTTTTCACAGAGATTTTGAAACTGAAATCTCCCATGCTGTTTCCACCATAGCCAGCAATGGGCTTCCCCATAGAACTTGCCAACCTGAATTCCTACAGGCTAGATGTGAGAGGCACATTCTGCTGCTTCCTCCCTTAGAGGTAAACTAGCTTCTGAAAGCTCAACCTCCAGGGAGTCTGTTTGGCAGAGATATAGAACACACTTTTCCAAGCCTGTTGGAAGGCATTTGCAGTTTCATTTCGCGTCTAATTTCCCAAACCAAACTGCTTGCAGCTCTAAATGCCTTCTAACTACCACTTCTTCGGTTCAGTGAGATATGCTGGATTCTAAACGGAGAAGCTTCTCTGACGCTTTTTCACAGAGATTTTGAAACTGAAATCTCCCATGCCGTTTCCACCATAGGCAGCAATGGGCTTCCCCATAGAACTTGCCAACCTGAATTCCTACAGGCTAGATGTGAGAGGCACATTCTGCTGCTTCCTCCCTAAGAGTTAAGCTTGCTTCTGAAAGCTCAACCTCCAGGGAGTCTGTTTGGCAGAGATATAGAACACACTTTTCCAAGCCTGTTGGAAGGCCTTTGCAGTGTCATTTCGCATCTAATTTCCCAAACCAAACTGCTTGCAGCTCTAACTCCCTTCTAACTACCACTTCTTCGGTTCAGTGAGATATGCTGGATTCTAAACGGAGAAGCTTCTCTGACGCTTTTTCACAGAGATTTTGAAACTGAAATTTCCAAACCCGTTTCCAACGAAGGCGCCAATGGGCTTCCCCATAGAACTTGCCAACCTGAATTCCTACAGGCTAGATGTGAGAGGCACATTCTGCTGCTTCCTCCCTTAGAGTTAAACTAGCTTCTGAAAGCTCAACCTCCGGGGAGTCTGTTTGGCAGAGATATAGAACACACTTTTCCAAGCCTGTTGGAAGGCCTTTGCAGTGTCATTTCGCATCTAATTTCCCAAACCAAACTGCTTGCAGCTCTAACTCCCTTCTAACTGCCACTTCTTCGGTTCAGTGAGATATGCTGGATTCTAAACGGAGAAGCTTCTCTGACGCTTTTTCACAGAGATTTTGAAACTGAAATCTCCCATGCCGTTTCCACCATAGGCAGCAATGGGCTTCCCCATAGAACTTGCCAACCTGAATTCCTACAGGCTAGATGTGAGAGGAACATTCTGCTGCTTCCTCCCTAACAGTTAAGCTTGCTTCTGAAAGCTCAACCTCCGGGGACTCTGTTTGGCACAGATATAGAACACACTTTTCCAAGCCTGTTGGAAGGCCTTTGCAGTGTCATTTCGCATCTAATTTCCCAAACCAAACTGCTTGCAGCTCTAACTCCCTTCTAACTACCACTTCTTCGGTTCAGTGAGATATGCTGGATTCTAAACGGAGAAGCTTCTCTGACGCTTTTTCACAGAGATTTTGAAACTGAAATCTCCCATGCCGTTTCCACCATAGGCAGCAATGGGCTTCCCCATAGAACTTGCCAACCTGAATTCCTAAAGGCTAGATGTGAGAGGCACATTCTGCTGCTTCCTCCCTTAGAGTTAAACTTGCTTCTGAAAGCTCAACCTCCGGGGAGTTTGTTTGGCAGAGATATAGAACACACTTTTCCAAGCCTGTTGGAAGGCATTTGCAGTTTCATTTCGCGTCTAATTTCCCAAACCAAACTGCTTGCAGCTCTAACTGCCTTCTAACTACCACTTCTTCGGTTCAGTGAGATATGCTGGATTCTAAACGGAGAAGCTTCTCTGACGCTTTTTCACAGAGATTTTGAAACTGAAATCTCCCATGCTGTTTCCACCATAGCCAGCAATGGGCTTCCCCATAGAACTTGCCAACCTGAATTCCTACAGGCTAGATGTGAGAGGCACATTCTGCTGCTTCCTCCCTTAGAGGTAAACTAGCTTCTGAAAGCTCAACCTCCAGGGAGTCTGTTTGGCAGAGATATAGAACACACTTTTCCAAGCCTGTTGGAAGGCATTTGCAGTTTCATTTCGCGTCTAATTTCCCAAACCAAACTGCTTGCAGCTCTAACTCCCTTCTAACTACCACTTCTTCGGTTCAGTGAGATATGCTGGATTCTAAACGGAGAAGCTTCTCTGACGCTTTTTCACAGAGATTTTGAAACTGAAATCTCCCATGCTGTTTCCACCATAGGCAGCAATGGGCTTCCCCATAGAACTTGCCAACCTGAATTCCTACAGGCTAGATGTGAGAGGCACATTCTGCTGCTTCCTCCCTAACAGTTAAGCTTGCTTCTGAAAGCTCAACCTCCGGGGACTCTGTTTGGCACAGATATAGAACACACTTTTCCAAGCCTGTTGGAAGGCCTTTGCAGTGTCATTTCGCATCTAATTTCCCAAACCAAACTGCTTGCAGCTCTAACTCCCTTCTAACTACCACTTCTTCGGTTCAGTGAGATATGCTGGATTCTAAACGGAGAAGCTTCTCTGACGCTTTTTCACAGAGATTTTGAAACTGAAATCTCCCATGCCGTTTCCACCATAGGCAGCAATGGGCTTCCCCATAGAACTTGCCAACCTGAATTCCTACAGGCTAGATGTGAGAGGCACATTCTGCTGCTTCCTCCCTTAGAGTTAAACTAGCTTCTGAAAGCTCAACCTCCGGGGAGTCTGTTTGGCAGAGATATAGAACACACTTTTCCAAGCCTGTTGGAAGGCATTTGCAGTTTCATTTCGCGTCTAATTTCCCAAACCAAACTGCTTGCAGCTCTAACTGCCTTCTAACTACCACTTCTTCGGTTCAGTGAGATATGCTGGATTCTAAACGGAGAAGCTTCTCTGACGCTTTTTCACAGAGATTTTGAAACTGAAATCTCCCATGCTGTTTCCACCATAGGCAGCAATGGGCTTCCCCATAGAACTTGCCAACCTGAATTCCTACAGGCTAGATGTGAGAGGCACATTCTGCTGCTTCCTCCCTTAGAGTTAAACTAGCTTCTGAAAGCTCAACCTCCGGGGAGTTTGTTTGGCAGAGATATAGAACACACTTTTCCAAGCCTGTTGGAAGGCATTTGCAGTTTCATTTCGCGTCTAATTTCCCAAACCAAACTGCTTGCAGCTCTAACTCACTTCTAACTACCACTTCTTCGGTTCAGTGAGATATGCTGGATTCTAAACGGAGAAGCTTCTCTGACGCTTTTTCACAGAGATTTTGAAACTGAAATCTCCCATGCCGTTTCCACCATAGGCAGCAATGGGCTTCCCCATAGAACTTGCCAACCTGAATTCCTAAAGGCTAGATGTGAGAGGCACATTCTGCTGCTTCCTCCCTAACAGTTAAGCTTGCTTCTGAAAGCTCAACCTCCGGGGACTCTGTTTGGCACAGATATAGAACACACTTTTCCAAGCCTGTTGGAAGGCCTTTGCAGTGTCATTTCGCATCTAATTTCCCAAACCAAACTGCTTGCAGCTCTAACTCCCTTCTAACTACCACTTCTTCGGTTCAGTGAGATATGCTGGATTCTAAACGGAGAAGCTTCTCTGACGATTTTTCACAGAGATTTTGAAACTGAAATCTCCCATGCCGTTTCCACCATAGGCAGCAATGGGCTTCCGCATAGAACTTGCCAACCTGAATTCCTAAAGGCTAGATGTGAGAGGCACATTCTGCTGCTTCCTCCCTTAGAGTTAAACTAGCTTCTGAAAGCTCAACCTCCGGGGAGTTTGTTTGGCAGAGATATAGAACACACTTTTCCAAGCCTGTTGGAAGGCATTTGCAGTTTCATTTCGCGTCTAATTTCCCAAACCAAACTGCTTGCAGCTCTAACTCCCTTCTAACTACCACTTCTTCGGTTCAGTGAGATATGCTGGATTCTAAACGGAGAAGCTTCTCTGACGCTTTTTCACAGAGATTTTGAAACTGAAATCTCCCATGCCGTTTCCACCATAGGCAGCAATGGGCTTCCCCATAGAACTTGCCAACCTGAATTCCTACAGGCTAGATGTGAGAGGCACATTCTGCTGCTTCCTCCCTTAGAGTTAAACTTGCTTCTGAAAGCTCAACCTCCGGGGAGTTTGTTTGGCAGAGATATAGAACACACTTTTCCAAGCCTGTTGGAAGGCATTTGCAGTTTCATTTCGCGTCTAATTTCCCAAACCAAACTGCTTGCAGCTCTAACTGCCTTCTAACTACCACTTCTTCGGTTCAGTGAGATATGCTGGATTCTAAACGGAGAGGCTTCTCTGACGCTTTTTCACAGAGATTTTGAAACTGAAATCTCCCATGCTGTTTCCACCATAGCCAGCAATGGGCTTCCCCATAGAACTTGCCAACCTGAATTCCTACAGGCTAGATGTGAGAGGCACATTCTGCTGCTTCCTCCCTTAGAGGTAAACTAGCTTCTGAAAGCTCAACCTCCAGGGAGTCTGTTTGGCAGAGATATAGAACACACTTTTCCAAGCCTGTTGGAAGGCATTTGCAGTTTCATTTCGCGTCTAATTTCCCAAACCAAACTGCTTGCAGCTCTAAATGCCTTCTAACTACCACTTCTTCGGTTCAGTGAGATATGCTGGATTCTAAACGGAGAAGCTTCTCTGACGCTTTTTCACAGAGATTTTGAAACTGAAATCTGCCATGCCGTTTCCACCATAGGCAGCAATGGGCTTCCCCATAGAACTTGCCAACCTGAATTCCTACAGGCTAGATGTGAGAGGCACATTCTGCTGCTTCCTCCCTAAGAGTTAAGCTTGCTTCTGAAAGCTCAACCTCCAGGGAGTCTGTTTGGCAGAGATATAGAACACACTTTTCCAAGCCTGTTGGAAGGCCTTTGCAGTGTCATTTCGCATCTAATTTCCCAAACCAAACTGCTTGCAGCTCTAACTCCCTTCTAACTACCACTTCTTCGGTTCAGTGAGATATGCTGGATTCTAAACGGAGAAGCTTCTCTGACGCTTTTTCACAGAGATTTTGAAACTGAAATTTCCAAACCCGTTTCCAACGAAGGCGCCAATGGGCTTCCCCATAGAACTTGCCAACCTGAATTCCTACAGGCTAGATGTGAGAGGCACATTCTGCTGCTTCCTCCCTTAGAGTTAAACTAGCTTCTGAAAGCTCAACCTCCGGGGAGTCTGTTTGGCAGAGATATAGAACACACTTTTCCAAGCCTGTTGGAAGGCCTTTGCAGTGTCATTTCGCATCTAATTTCCCAAACCAAACTGCTTGCAGCTCTAACTCCCTTCTAACTGCCACTTCTTCGGTTCAGTGAGATATGCTGGATTCTAAACGGAGAAGCTTCTCTGACGCTTTTTCACAGAGATTTTGAAACTGAAATCTCCCATGCCGTTTCCACCATAGGCAGCAATGGGCTTCCCCATAGAACTTGCCAACCTGAATTCCTACAGGCTAGATGTGAGAGGCACATTCTGCTGCTTCCAACCTTAGAGTTAAACTAGCTTCTGAAAGCTCAACCTCCGGGGAGTCTGTTTGGCAGAGATATAGAACACACTTTTCCAAGCCTGTTGGAAGGCATTTGCAGTTTCATTTCGCGTCTAATTTCCCAAACCAAACTGCTTGCAGCTCTAACTGCCTTCTAACTACCACTTCTTCGGTTCAGTGAGATATGCTGGATTCTAAACGGAGAAGCTTCTCTGACGCTTTTTCACAGAGATTTTGAAACTGAAATCTCCCATGCTGTTTCCACCATAGGCAGCAATGGGCTTCCCCATAGAACTTGCCAACCTGAATTCCTACAGGCTAGATGTGAGAGGCACATTCTGCTGCTTCCTCCCTTAGAGTTAAACTAGCTTCTTAAAGCTCAACCTCCAGGGAGTCTGTTTGGCAGAGATATAGAACACACTTTTCCAAGCCTGTTGGAAGGCATTTGCAGTTTCATTTCGCGTCTAATTTCCCAAACCAAACTGCTTGCAGCTCTAACTCCCTTCTAACTACCACTTCTTCGGTTCAGTGAGATATGCTGGATTCTCAACGGAGAAGCTTCACTGACGCTTTTTCACAGAGATTTTGAAACTGAAATCTCCCATGCCGTTTCCACCATAGGCAGCAATGGGCTTCCCCATAGAACTTGCCAACCTGAATTCCTACAGGCTAGATGTGAGAGGCACATTCTGCTGCTTCCTCCCTTAGAGTTAAACTTGCTTCTGAAAGCTCAACCTCCGGGGAGTTTGTTTGGCAGAGATATAGAACACACTTTTCCAAGCCTGTTGGAAGGCATTTGCAGTTTCATTTCGCGTCTAATTTCCCAAACCAAACTGCTTGCAGCTCTAACTCCCTTCTAACTACCACTTCTTCGGTTCAGTGAGATATGCTGGATTCTAAACGGAGAAGCTTCTCTGACGCTTTTTCACAGAGATTTTGAAACTGAAATCTCCCATGCCGTTTCCACCATAGGCAGCAATGGGCTTCCCCATAGAACTTGCCAACCTGAATTCCTACAGGCTAGATGTGAGAGGCACATTCTGCTGCTTCCTCCCTAACAGTTAAGCTTGCTTCTGAAAGCTCAACCTCCGGGGACTCTGTTTGGCACAGATATAGAACACACTTTTCCAAGCCTGTTGGAAGGCCTTTGCACTGTCATTTCGCATCTAATTTCCCAAACCAAACTGCTTGCAGCTCTAACTCCCTTCTAACTACCACTTCTTCGGTTCAGTGAGATATGCTGGATTCTAAACGGAGAAGCTTCTCTGACGCTTTTTCACAGAGATTTTGAAACTGAAATCTCCCATGCCGTTTCCACCATAGGCAGCAATGGGCTTCCCCATAGAACTTGCCAACCTGAATTCCTACAGGCTAGATGTGAGAGGCACATTCTGCTGCTTCCTCCCTTAGAGTTAAACTAGCTTCTGAAAGCTCAACCTCCGGGGAGTCTGTTTGGCAGAGATATAGAACACACTTTTCCAAGCCTGTTGGAAGGCATTTGCAGTTTCATTTCGCGTCTAATTTCCCAAACCAAACTGCTTGCAGCTCTAACTGCCTTCTAACTACCACTTCTTCGGTTCAGTGAGATATGCTGGATTCTAAACGGAGAAGCTTCTCTGACGCTTTTTCACAGAGATTTTGAAACTGAAATCTCCCATGCTGTTTCCACCATAGGCAGCAATGGGCTTCCCCATAGAACTTGCCAACCTGAATTCCTACAGGCTAGATGTGAGAGGCACATTCTGCTGCTTCCTCCCTTAGAGTTAAACTAGCTTCTGAAAGCTCAACCTCCGGGGAGTTTGTTTGGCAGAGATATAGAACACACTTTTCCAAGCCTGTTGGAAGGCATTTGCAGTTTCATTTCGCGTCTAATTTCCCAAACCAAACTGCTTGCAGCTCTAACTCCCTTCTAACTACCACTTCTTCGGTTCAGTGAGATATGCTGGATTCTAAACGGAGAAGCTTCTCTGACGCTTTTTCACAGAGATTTTGAAACTGAAATCTCCCATGCCGTTTCCACCATAGGCAGCAATGGGCTTCCCCATAGAACTTGCCAACCTGAATTCCTAAAGGCTAGATGTGAGAGGCACATTCTGCTGCTTCCTCCCTAACAGTTAAGCTTGCTTCTGAAAGCTCAACCTCCGGGGACTCTGTTTGGCACAGATATAGAACACACTTTTCCAAGCCTGTTGGAAGGCCTTTGCAGTGTCATTTCGCATCTAATTTCCCAAACCAAACTGCTTGCAGCTCTAACTCCCTTCTAACTACCACTTCTTCGGTTCAGTGAGATATGCTGGATTCTAAACGGAGAAGCTTCTCTGACGCTTTTTCACAGAGATTTTGAAACTGAAATCTCCCATGCCGTTTCCACCATAGGCAGCAATGGGCTTCCGCATAGAACTTGCCAACCTGAATTCCTAAAGGCTAGATGTGAGAGGCACATTCTGCTGCTTCCTCCCTTAGAGGTAAACTAGCTTCTGAAAGCTCAACCTCCAGGGAGTCTGTTTGGCAGAGATATAGAACACACTTTTCCAAGCCTGTTGGAAGGCATTTGCAGTTTCATTTCGCGTCTAATTTCCCAAACCAAACTGCTTGCAGCTCTAAATGCCTTCTAACTACCACTTCTTCGGTTCAGTGAGATATGCTGGATTCTAAACGGAGAAGCTTCTCTGACGCTTTTTCACAGAGATTTTGAAACTGAAATCTCCCATGCCGTTTCCACCATAGGCAGCAATGGGCTTCCCCATAGAACTTGCCAACCTGAATTCCTACAGGCTAGATGTGAGAGGCACATTCTGCTGCTTCCTCCCTAAGAGTTAAGCTTGCTTCTGAAAGCTCAACCTCCAGGGAGTCTGTTTGGCAGAGATATAGAACACACTTTTCCAAGCCTGTTGGAAGGCCTTTGCAGTGTCATTTCGCATCTAATTTCCCAAACCAAACTGCTTGCAGCTCTAACTCCCTTCTAACTACCACTTCTTCGGTTCAGTGAGATATGCTGGATTCTAAACGGAGAAGCTTCTCTGACGCTTTTTCACAGAGATTTTGAAACTGAAATTTCCAAACCCGTTTCCAACGAAGGCGCCAATGGGCTTCCCCATAGAACTTGCCAACCTGAATTCCTACAGGCTAGATGTGAGAGGCACATTCTGCTGCTTCCTCCCTTAGAGTTAAACTAGCTTCTGAAAGCTCAACCTCCGGGGAGTCTGTTTGGCAGAGATATAGAACACACTTTTCCAAGCCTGTTGGAAGGCCTTTGCAGTGTCATTTCGCATCTAATTTCCCAAACCAAACTGCTTGCAGCTCTAACTCCCTTCTAACTACCACTTCTTCGGTTCAGTGAGATATGCTGGATTCTAAACGGAGAAGCTTCTCTGACGCTTTTTCACAGAGATTTTGAAACTGAAATCTCCCATGCCGTTTCCACCATAGGCAGCAATGGGCTTCCCCATAGAACTTGCCAACCTGAATTCCTACAGGCTAGATGTGAGAGGCACATTCTGCTGCTTCCAACCTTAGAGTTAAACTAGCTTCTGAAAGCTCAACCTCCGGGGAGTCTGTTTCGCAGAGATATAGAACACACTTTTCCAAGCCTGTTGGAAGGCATTTGCAGTTTCATTTCGCGTCTAATTTCCCAAACCAAACTGCTTGCAGCTCTAACTGCCTTCTAACTACCACTTCTTCGGTTCAGTGAGATATGCTGGATTCTAAACGGAGAAGCTTCTCTGACGCTTTTTCACAGAGATTTTGAAACTGAAATCTCCCATGCTGTTTCCACCATAGGCAGCAATGGGCTTCCCCATAGAACTTGCCAACCTGAATTCCTACAGGCTAGATGTGAGAGGCACATTCTGCTGCTTCCTCCCTTAGAGTTAAACTAGCTTCTTAAAGCTCAACCTCCAGGGAGTCTGTTTGGCAGAGATATAGAACACACTTTTCCAAGCCTGTTGGAAGGCATTTGCAGTTTCATTTCGCGTCTAATTTCCCAAACCAAACTGCTTGCAGCTCTAACTCCCTTCTAACTACCACTTCTTCGGTTCAGTGAGATATGCTGGATTCTCAACGGAGAAGCTTCACTGACGCTTTTTCACAGAGATTTTGAAACTAAAATCTCCCATGCCGTTTCCACCATAGGCAGCAATGGGCTTCCCCATAGAACTTGCCAACCTGAATTCCTACAGGCTAGATGTGAGAGGCACATTCTGCTGCTTCCTCCCTTAGAGTTAAACTTGCTTCTGAAAGCTCAACCTCCGGGGAGTTTGTTTGGCAGAGATATAGAACACACTTTTCCAAGCCTGTTGGAAGGCATTTGCAGTTTCATTTCGCGTCTAATTTCCCAAACCAAACTGCTTGCAGCTCTAACTCCCTTCTAACTACCACTTCTTCGGTTCAGTGAGATATGCTGGATTCTAAACGGAGAAGCTTCTCTGACGCTTTTTCACAGAGATTTTGAAACTGAAATCTCCCATGCCGTTTCCACCATAGGCAGCAATGGGCTTCCCCATAGAACTTGCCAACCTGAATTCCTACAGGCTAGATGTGAGAGGCACATTCTGCTGCTTCCTCCCTAACAGTTAAGCTTGCTTCTGAAAGCTCAACCTCCGGGGACTCTGTTTGGCACAGATATAGAACACACTTTTCCAAGCCTGTTGGAAGGCCTTTGCAGTGTCATTTCGCATCTAATTTCCCAAACCAAACTGCTTGCAGCTCTAACTCCCTTCTAACTACCACTTCTTCGGTTCAGTGAGATATGCTGGATTCTAAACGGAGAAGCTTCTCTGACGCTTTTTCACAGAGATTTTGAAACTGAAATCTCCCATGCCGTTTCCACCATAGGCAGCAATGGGCTTCCCCATAGAACTTGCCAACCTGAATTCCTACAGGCTAGATGTGAGAGGCACATTCTGCTGCTTCCTCCCTTAGAGTTAAACTAGCTTCTGAAAGCTCAACCTCCGGGGAGTCTGTTTGGCAGAGATATAGAACACACTTTTCCAAGCCTGTTGGAAGGCATTTGCAGTTTCATTTCGCGTCTAATTTCCCAAACCAAACTGCTTGCAGCTCTAACTGCCTTCTAACTACCACTTCTTCGGTTCAGTGAGATATGCTGGATTCTAAACGGAGAAGCTTCTCTGACGCTTTTTCACAGAGATTTTGAAACTGAAATCTCCCATGCTGTTTCCACCATAGCCAGCAATGGGCTTCCCCATAGAACTTGCCAACCTGAATTCCTACAGGCTAGATGTGAGAGGCACATTCTGCTGCTTCCTCCCTTAGAGGTAAACTAGCTTCTGAAAGCTCAACCTCCAGGGAGTCTGTTTGGCAGAGATATAGAACACACTTTTCCAAGCCTGTTGGAAGGCATTTGCAGTTTCATTTCGCGTCTAATTTCCCAAACCAAACTGCTTGCAGCTCTAAATTCCTTCTAACTACCACTTCTTCGGTTCAGTGAGATATGCTGGATTCTAAACGGAGAAGCTTCTCTGACGCTTTTTCACAGAGATTTTGAAACTGAAATCTCCCATGCCGTTTCCACCATAGGCAGCAATGGGCTTCCCCATAGAACTTGCCAACCTGAATTCCTACAGGCTAGATGTGAGAGGCACATTCTGCTGCTTCCTCCCTAAGAGTTAAGCTTGCTTCTGAAAGCTCAACCTCCAGGGAGTCTGTTTGGCAGAGATATAGAACACACTTTTCCAAGCCTGTTGGAAGGCCTTTGCAGTGTCATTTCGCATCTAATTTCCCAAACCAAACTGCTTGCAGCTCTAACTCCCTTCTAACTACCACTTCTTCGGTTCAGTGAGATATGCTGGATTCTAAACGGAGAAGCTTCTCTGACGCTTTTTCACAGAGATTTTGAAACTGAAATTTCCAAACCCGTTTCCAACGAAGGCGCCAAAGGGCTTCCCCATAGAACTTGCCAACCTGAATTCCTACAGGCTAGATGTGAGAGGCACATTCTGCTGCTTCCTCCCTTAGAGTTAAACTAGCTTCTGAAAGCTCAACCTCCGGGGAGTTTGTTTGGCAGAGATATAGAACACACTTTTCCAAGCCTGTTGGAAGGCATTTGCAGTTTCATTTCGCGTCTAATTTCCCAAACCAAACTGCTTGCAGCTCTAACTCCCTTCTAACTACCACTTCTTCGGTTCAGTGAGATATGCTGGATTCTAAACGGAGAAGCTTCTCTGACGCTTTTTCACAGAGATTTTGAAACTGAAATCTCCCATGCCGTTTCCACCATAGGCAGCAATGGGCTTCCCCATAGAACTTGCCAACCTGAATTCCTACAGGCTAGATGTGAGAGGAACATTCTGCTGCTTCCTCCCTAACAGTTAAGCTTGCTTCTGAAAGCTCAACCTCCGGGGACTCTGTTTGGCACAGATATAGAACACACTTTTCCAAGCCTGTTGGAAGGCCTTTGCAGTGTCATTTCGCATCTAATTTCCCAAACCAAACTGCTTGCAGCTCTAACTCCCTTCTAACTACCACTTCTTCGGTTCAGTGAGATATGCTGGATTCTAAACGGAGAAGCTTCTCTGACGCTTTTTCACAGAGATTTTGAAACTGAAATCTCCCATGCCGTTTCCACCATAGGCAGCAATGGGCTTCCCCATAGAACTTGCCAACCTGAATTCCTAAAGGCTAGATGTGAGAGGCACATTCTGCTGCTTCCTCCCTTAGAGTTAAACTTGCTTCTGAAAGCTCAACCTCCGGGGAGTTTGTTTGGCAGAGATATAGAACACACTTTTCCAAGCCTGTTGGAAGGCATTTGCAGTTTCATTTCGCGTCTAATTTCCCAAACCAAACTGCTTGCAGCTCTAACTGCCTTCTAACTACCACTTCTTCGGTTCAGTGAGATATGCTGGATTCTAAACGGAGAAGCTTCTCTGACGCTTTTTCACAGAGATTTTGAAACTGAAATCTCCCATGCTGTTTCCACCATAGCCAGCAATGGGCTTCCCCATAGAACTTGCCAACCTGAATTCCTACAGGCTAGATGTGAGAGGCACATTCTGCTGCTTCCTCCCTTAGAGGTAAACTAGCTTCTGAAAGCTCAACCTCCAGGGAGTCTGTTTGGCAGAGATATAGAACACACTTTTCCAAGCCTGTTGGAAGGCATTTGCAGTTTCATTTCGCGTCTAATTTCCCAAACCAAACTGCTTGCAGCTCTAACTGCCTTCTAACTACCACTTCTTCGGTTCAGTGAGATATGCTGGATTCTAAACGGAGAAGCTTCTCTGACGCTTTTTCACAGAGATTTTGAAACTGAAATCTCCCATGCCGTTTCCACC
This sequence comes from Cynocephalus volans, assembly GCF_027409185.1. Taxonomy (NCBI): domain Eukaryota; kingdom Metazoa; phylum Chordata; class Mammalia; order Dermoptera; family Cynocephalidae; genus Cynocephalus; species Cynocephalus volans. The sequence continues at coordinate 1,134,822 of NW_026902469.1, read as the reverse complement.
ATAGGCAGCAATGGGCTTCCCCATAGAACTTGCCAACCTGAATTCCTACAGGCTAGATGTGAGAGGCACATTCTGCTGCTTCCTCCCTTAGAGTTAAACTTGCTTCTGAAAGCTCAACCTCCGGGGAGTTTGTTTGGCAGAGATATAGAACACACTTTTCCAAGCCTGTTGGAAGGCATTTGCAGTTTCATTTCGCGTCTAATTTCCCAAACCAAACTGCTTGCAGCTCTAACTCCCTTCTAACTACCACTTCTTCGGTTCAGTGAGATATGCTGGATTCTAAACGGAGAAGCTTCTCTGACGCTTTTTCACAGAGATTTTGAAACTGAAATCTCCCATGCCGTTTCCACCATAGGCAGCAATGGGCTTCCCCATAGAACTTGCCAACCTGAATTCCTACAGGCTAGATGTGAGAGGCACATTCTGCTGCTTCCTCCCTAACAGTTAAGCTTGCTTCTGAAAGCTCAACCTCCGGGGACTCTGTTTGGCACAGATATAGAACACACTTTTCCAAGCCTGTTGGAAGGCCTTTGCAGTGTCATTTCGCATCTAATTTCCCAAACCAAACTGCTTGCAGCTCTAACTCCCTTCTAACTACCACTTCTTCGGTTCAGTGAGATATGCTGGATTCTAAACGGAGAAGCTTCTCTGACGCTTTTTCACAGAGATTTTGAAACTGAAATCTCCCATGCCGTTTCCACCATAGGCAGCAATGGGCTTCCCCATAGAACTTGCCAACCTGAATTCCTACAGGCTAGATGTGAGAGGCACATTCTGCTGCTTCCTCCCTTAGAGTTAAACTAGCTTCTGAAAGCTCAACCTCCGGGGAGTCTGTTTGGCAGAGATATAGAACACACTTTTCCAAGCCTGTTGGAAGGCATTTGCAGTTTCATTTCGCGTCTAATTTCCCAAACCAAACTGCTTGCAGCTCTAACTGCCTTCTAACTACCACTTCTTCGGTTCAGTGAGATATGCTGGATTCTAAACGGAGAAGCTTCTCTGACGCTTTTTCACAGAGATTTTGAAACTGAAATCTCCCATGCCGTTTCCACCATAGGCAGCAATGGGCTTCCCCATAGAACTTGCCAACCTGAATTCCTACAGGCTAGATGTGAGAGGCACATTCTGCTGCTTCCTCCCTTAGAGTTAAACTTGCTTCTGAAAGCTCAACCTCCGGGGAGTTTGTTTGGCAGAGATATAGAACACACTTTTCCAAGCCTGTTGGAAGGCATTTGCAGTTTCATTTCGCGTCTAATTTCCCAAACCAAACTGCTTGCAGCTCTAACTCCCTTCTAACTACCACTTCTTTGGTTCAGTGAGATATGCTGGATTCTAAACGGAGAAGCTTCTCTGACGCTTTTTCACAGAGATTTTGAAACTGAAATCTCCCATGCCGTTTCCACCATAGGCAGCAATGGGCTTCCCCATAGAACTTGCCAACCTGAATTCCTAAAGGCTAGATGTGAGAGGCACATTCTGCTGCTTCCTCCCTAACAGTTAAGCTTGCTTCTGAAAGCTCAACCTCCGGGGACTCTGTTTGGCACAGATATAGAACACACTTTTCCAAGCCTGTTGGAAGGACTTTGCAGTGTCATTTCGCATCTAATTTCCCAAACCAAACTGCTTGCAGCTCTAACTCCCTTCTAACTACCACTTCTTCGGTTCAGTGAGATATGCTGGATTCTAAACGGAGAAGCTTCTCTGACGCTTTTTCACAGAGATTTTGAAACTGAAATCTCCCATGCCGTTTCCACCATAGGCAGCAATGGGCTTCCGCATAGAACTTGCCAACCTGAATTCCTAAAGGCTAGATGTGAGAGGCACATTCTGCTGCTTCCTCCCTTAGAGTTAAACTAGCTTCTGAAAGCTCAACCTCCGGGGAGTTTGTTTGGCAGAGATATAGAACACACTTTTCCAAGCCTGTTGGAAGGCATTTGCAGTTTCATTTCGCGTCTAATTTCCCAAACCAAACTGCTTGCAGCTCTAACTCCCTTCTAACTACCACTTCTTCGGTTCAGTGAGATATGCTGGATTCTAAACGGAGAAGCTTCTCTGACGCTTTTTCACAGAGATTTTGAAACTGAAATCTCCCATGCCGTTTCCACCATAGGCAGCAATGGGCTTCCCCATAGAACTTGCCAACCTGAATTCCTACAGGCTAGATGTGAGAGGCACATTCTGCTGCTTCCTCCCTTAGAGGTAAACTAGCTTCTGAAAGCTCAACCTCCAGGGAGTCTGTTTGGCAGAGATATAGAACACACTTTTCCAAGCCTGTTGGAAGGCATTTGCAGTTTCATTTCGCGTCTAATTTCCCAAACCAAACTGCTTGCAGCTCTAAATGCCTTCTAACTACCACTTCTTCGGTTCAGTGAGATATGCTGGATTCTAAACGGAGAAGCTTCTCTGACGCTTTTTCACAGAGATTTTGAAACTGAAATCTCCCATGCCGTTTCCACCATAGGCAGCAATGGGCTTCCCCATAGAACTTGCCAACCTGAATTCCTACAGGCTAGATGTGAGAGGCACATTCTGCTGCTTCCTCCCTAAGAGTTAAGCTTGCTTCTGAAAGCTCAACCTCCAGGGAGTCTGTTTGGCAGAGATATAGAACACACTTTTCCAAGCCTGTTGGAAGGCCTTTGCAGTGTCATTTCGCATCTAATTTCCCAAACCAAACTGCTTGCAGCTCTAACTCCCTTCTAACTACCACTTCTTCGGTTCAGTGAGATATGCTGGATTCTAAACGGAGAAGCTTCTCTGACGCTTTTTCACAGAGATTTTGAAACTGAAATTTCCAAACCCGTTTCCAACGAAGGCGCCAATGGGCTTCCCCATAGAACTTGCCAACCTGAATTCCTACAGGCTAGATGTGAGAGGCACATTCTGCTGCTTCCTCCCTTAGAGTTAAACTAGATTCTGAAAGCTCAACCTCCGGGGAGTCTGTTTGGCAGAGATAGAGAACACACTTTTCCAAGCCTGTTGGAATGCCTTTGCAGTGTCATTTCGCATCTAATTTCCCAAACCAAACTGCTTGCAGCTCTAACTCCCTTCTAACTGCCACTTCTTCGGTTCAGTGAGATATGCTGGATTCTAAACGGAGAAGCTTCTCTGACGCTTTTTCACAGAGATTTTGAAACTGAAATCTCCCATGCCGTTTCCACCATAGGCAGCAATGGGCTTCCCCATAGAACTTGCCAACCTGAATTCCTACAGGCTAGATGTGAGAGGCACATTCTGCTGCTTCCAACCTTAGAGTTAAACTAGCTTCTGAAAGCTCAACCTCCGGGGAGTCTGTTTGGCAGAGATATAGAACACACTTTTCCAAGCCTGTTGGAAGGCATTTGCAGTTTCATTTCGCGTCTAATTTCCCAAACCAAACTGCTTGCAGCTCTAACTGCCTTCTAACTACCACTTCTTCGGTTCAGTGAGATATGCTGGATTCTAAACGGAGAAGCTTCTCTGACGCTTTTTCACAGAGATTTTGAAACTGAAATCTCCCATGCTGTTTCCACCATAGGCAGCAATGGGCTTCCCCATAGAACTTGCCAACCTGAATTCCTACAGGCTAGATGTGAGAGGCACATTCTGCTGCTTCCTCCCTTAGAGTTAAACTAGCTTCTTAAAGCTCAACCTCCAGGGAGTCTGTTTGGCAGAGATATAGAACACACTTTTCCAAGCCTGTTGGAAGGCATTTGCAGTTTCATTTCGCGTCTAATTTCCCAAACCAAACTGCTTGCAGCTCTAACTCCCTTCTAACTACCACTTCTTCGGTTCAGTGAGATATGCTGGATTCTCAACGGAGAAGCTTCACTGACGCTTTTTCACAGAGATTTTGAAACTGAAATCTCCCATGCCGTTTCCACCATAGGCAGCAATGGGCTTCCCCATAGAACTTGCCAACCTGAATTCCTACAGGCTAGATGTGAGAGGCACATTCTGCTGCTTCCTCCCTTAGAGTTAAACTTGCTTCTGAAAGCTCAACCTCCGGGGAGTTTGTTTGGCAGAGATATAGAACACACTTTTCCAAGCCTGTTGGAAGGCATTTGCAGTTTCATTTCGCGTCTAATTTCCCAAACCAAACTGCTTGCAGCTCTAACTCCCTTCTAACTACCACTTCTTCGGTTCAGTGAGATATGCTGGATTCTAAACGGAGAAGCTTCTCTGACGCTTTTTCACAGAGATTTTGAAACTGAAATCTCCCATGCCGTTTCCACCATAGGCAGCAATGGGCTTCCCCATAGAACTTGCCAACCTGAATTCCTACAGGCTAGATGTGAGAGGCACATTCTGCTGCTTCCTCCCTAACAGTTAAGCTTGCTTCTGAAAGCTCAACCTCCGGGGACTCTGTTTGGCACAGATATAGAACACACTTTTCCAAGCCTGTTGGAAGGCCTTTGCACTGTCATTTCGCATCTAATTTCCCAAACCAAACTGCTTGCAGCTCTAACTCCCTTCTAACTACCACTTCTTCGGTTCAGTGAGATATGCTGGATTCTAAACGGAGAAGCTTCTCTGACGCTTTTTCACAGAGATTTTGAAACTGAAATCTCCCATGCCGTTTCCACCATAGGCAGCAATGGGCTTCCCCATAGAACTTGCCAACCTGAATTCCTACAGGCTAGATGTGAGAGGCACATTCTGCTGCTTCCTCCCTTAGAGTTAAACTAGCTTCTGAAAGCTCAACCTCCGGGGAGTCTGTTTGGCAGAGATATAGAACACACTTTTCCAAGCCTGTTGGAAGGCATTTGCAGTTTCATTTCGCGTCTAATTTCCCAAACCAAACTGCTTGCAGCTCTAACTGCCTTCTAACTACCACTTCTTCGGTTCAGTGAGATATGCTGGATTCTAAACGGAGAAGCTTCTCTGACGCTTTTTCACAGAGATTTTGAAACTGAAATCTCCCATGCTGTTTCCACCATAGGCAGCAATGGGCTTCCCCATAGAACTTGCCAACCTGAATTCCTACAGGCTAGATGTGAGAGGCACATTCTGCTGCTTCCTCCCTTAGAGTTAAACTAGCTTCTGAAAGCTCAACCTCCGGGGAGTTTGTTTGGCAGAGATATAGAACACACTTTTCCAAGCCTGTTGGAAGGCATTTGCAGTTTCATTTCGCGTCTAATTTCCCAAACCAAACTGCTTGCAGCTCTAACTCCCTTCTAACTACCACTTCTTCGGTTCAGTGAGATATGCTGGATTCTAAACGGAGAAGCTTCTCTGACGCTTTTTCACAGAGATTTTGAAACTGAAATCTCCCATGCCGTTTCCACCATAGGCAGCAATGGGCTTCCCCATAGAACTTGCCAACCTGAATTCCTAAAGGCTAGATGTGAGAGGCACATTCTGCTGCTTCCTCCCTAACAGTTAAGCTTGCTTCTGAAAGCTGAACCTCCGGGGACTCTGTTTGGCACAGATATAGAACACACTTTTCCAAGCCTGTTGGAAGGCCTTTGCAGTGTCATTTCGCATCTAATTTCCCAAACCAAACTGCTTGCAGCTCTAACTCCCTTCTAACTACCACTTCTTCGGTTCAGTGAGATATGCTGGATTCTAAACGGAGAAGCTTCTCTGACGCTTTTTCACAGAGATTTTGAAACTGAAATCTCCCATGCCGTTTCCACCATAGGCAGCAATGGGCTTCCGCATAGAACTTGCCAACCTGAATTCCTAAAGGCTAGATGTGAGAGGCACATTCTGCTGCTTCCTCCCTTAGAGTTAAACTAGCTTCTGAAAGCTCAACCTCCGGGGAGTTTGTTTGGCAGAGATATAGAACACACTTTTCCAAGCCTGTTGGAAGGCATTTGCAGTTTCATTTCGCGTCTAATTTCCCAAACCAAACTGCTTGCAGCTCTAACTCCCTTCTAACTACCACTTCTTCGGTTCAGTGAGATATGCTGGATTCTAAACGGAGAAGCTTCTCTGACGCTTTTTCACAGAGATTTTGAAACTGAAATCTCCCATGCCGTTTCCACCATAGGCAGCAATGGGCTTCCCCATAGAACTTGCCAACCTGAATTCCTACAGGCTAGATGTGAGAGGCACATTCTGCTGCTTCCTCCCTTAGAGTTAAACTTGCTTCTGAAAGCTCAACCTCCGGGGAGTTTGTTTGGCAGAGATATAGAACACACTTTTCCAAGCCTGTTGGAAGGCATTTGCAGTTTCATTTCGCGTCTAATTTCCCAAACCAAACTGCTTGCAGCTCTAACTGCCTTCTAACTACCACTTCTTCGGTTCAGTGAGATATGCTGGATTCTAAACGGAGAAGCTTCTCTGATGCTTTTTCACAGAGATTTTGAAACTGAAATCTCCCATGCTGTTTCCACCATAGCCAGCAATGGGCTTCCCCATAGAACTTGCCAACCTGAATTCCTACAGGCTAGATGTGAGAGGCACATTCTGCTGCTTCCTCCCTTAGAGGTAAACTAGCTTCTGAAAGCTCAACCTCCAGGGAGTCTGTTTGGCAGAGATATAGAACACACTTTTCCAAGCCTGTTGGAAGGCATTTGCAGTTTCATTTCGCGTCTAATTTCCCAAACCAAACTGCTTGCAGCTCTAAATGCCTTCTAACTACCACTTCTTCGGTTCAGTGAGATATGCTGGATTCTAAACGGAGAAGCTTCTCTGACGCTTTTTCACAGAGATTTTGAAACTGAAATCTCCCATGCCGTTTCCACCATAGGCAGCAATGGGCTTCCCCATAGAACTTGCCAACCTGAATTCCTACAGGCTAGATGTGAGAGGCACATTCTGCTGCTTCCTCCCTAAGAGTTAAGCTTGCTTCTGAAAGCTCAACCTCCAGGGAGTCTGTTTGGCAGAGATATAGAACACACTTTTCCAAGCCTGTTGGAAGGCCTTTGCAGTGTCATTTCGCATCTAATTTCCCAAACCAAACTGCTTGCAGCTCTAACTCCCTTCTAACTACCACTTCTTCGGTTCAGTGAGATATGCTGGATTCTAAACGGAGAAGCTTCTCTGACGCTTTTTCACAGAGATTTTGAAACTGAAATTTCCAAATCCGTTTCCAACGAAGGCGCCAATCGGCTTCCCCATAGAACTTGCCAACCTGAATTCCTACAGGCTAGATGTGAGAGGCACATTCTGCTGCTTCCTCCCTTAGAGTTAAACTAGCTTCTGAAAGCTCAACCTCCGGGGAGTCTGTTTGGCAGAGATATAGAACACACTTTTCCAAGCCTGTTGGAAGGCCTTTGCAGTGTCATTTCGCATCTAATTTCCCAAACCAAACTGCTTGCAGCTCTAACTCCCTTCTAACTACCACTTCTTCGGTTCAGTGAGATATGCTGGATTCTAAACGGAGAAGCTTCTCTGACGCTTTTTCACAGAGATTTTGAAACTGAAATCTCCCATGCCGTTTCCACCATAGGCAGCAATGGGCTTCCCCATAGAACTTGCCAACCTGAATTCCTACAGGCTAGATATGAGAGGCACATTCTGCTGCTTCCAACCTTAGAGTTAAACTAGCTTCTGAAAGCTCAACCTCCGGGGAGTCTGTTTGGCAGAGATATAGAACACACTTTTCCAAGCCTGTTGGAAGGCATTTGCAGTTTCATTTCGCGTCTAATTTCCCAAACCAAACTGCTTGCAGCTCTAACTGCCTTCTAACTACCACTTCTTCGGTTCAGTGAGATATGCTGGATTCTAAACGGAGAAGCTTCTCTGACGCTTTTTCACAGAGATTTTGAAACTGAAATCTCCCATGCTGTTTCCACCATAGGCAGCAATGGGCTTCCCCATAGAACTTGCCAACCTGAATTCCTACAGGCTAGATGTGAGAGGCACATTATGCTGCTTCCTCCCTTAGAGTTAAACTAGCTTCTTAAAGCTCAACCTCCAGGGAGTCTGTTTGGCAGAGATATAGAACACACTTTTCCAAGCCTGTTGGAAGGCATTTGCAGTTTCATTTCGCGTCTAATTTCCCAAACCAAACTGCTTGCAGCTCTAACTCCCTTCTAACTACCACTTCTTCGGTTCAGTGAGATATGCTGGATTCTCAACGGAGAAGCTTCACTGACGCTTTTTCACAGAGATTTTGAAACTAAAATCTCCCATGCCGTTTCCACCATAGGCAGCAATGGGCTTCCCCATAGAACTTGCCAACCTGAATTCCTACAGGCTAGATGTGAGAGGCACATTCTGCTGCTTCCTCCCTTAGAGTTAAACTTGCTTCTGAAAGCTCAACCTCCGGGGAGTTTGTTTGGCAGAGATATAGAACACACTTTTCCAAGCCTGTTGGAAGGCATTTGCAGTTTCATTTCGCGTCTAATTTCCCAAACCAAACTGCTTGCAGCTCTAACTCCCTTCTAACTACCACTTCTTCGGTTCAGTGAGATATGCTGGATTCTAAACGGAGAAGCTTCTCTGACGCTTTTTCACAGAGATTTTGAAACTGAAATCTCCCATGCCGTTTCCACCATAGGCAGCAATGGGCTTCCCCATAGAACTTGCCAACCTGAATTCCTACAGGCTAGATGTGAGAGGCACATTCTGCTGCTTCCTCCCTAACAGTTAAGCTTGCTTCTGAAAGCTCAACCTCCGGGGACTCTGTTTGGCACAGATATAGAACACACTTTTCCAAGCCTGTTGGAAGGCCTTTGCAGTGTCATTTCGCATCTAATTTCCCAAACCAAACTGCTTGCAGCTCTAACTCCCTTCTAACTACCACTTCTTCGGTTCAGTGAGATATGCTGGATTCTAAACGGAGAAGCTTCTCTGACGCTTTTTCACAGAGATTTTGAAACTGAAATCTCCCATGCCGTTTCCACCATAGGCAGCAATGGGCTTCCCCATAGAACTTGCCAACCTGAATTCCTACAGGCTAGATGTGAGAGGCACATTCTGCTGCTTCCTCCCTTAGAGTTAAACTAGCTTCTGAAAGCTCAACCTCCGGGGAGTCTGTTTGGCAGAGATATAGAACACACTTTTCCAAGCCTGTTGGAAGGCATTTGCAGTTTCATTTCGCGTCTAATTTCCCAAACCAAACTGCTTGCAGCTCTAACTGCCTTCTAACTACCACTTCTTCGGTTCAGTGAGATATGCTGGATTCTAAACGGAGAAGCTTCTCTGACGCTTTTTCACAGAGATTTTGAAACTGAAATCTCCCATGCTGTTTCCACCATAGGCAGCAATGGGCTTCCCCATAGAACTTGCCAACCTGAATTCCTACAGCCTAGATGTGAGAGGCACATTATGCTGCTTCCTCCCTTAGAGTTAAACTAGCTTCTTAAAGCTCAACCTCCAGGGAGTCTGTTTGGCAGAGATATAGAACACACTTTTCCAAGCCTGTTGGAAGGCATTTGCAGTTTCATTTCGCGTCTAATTTCCCAAACCAAACTGCTTGCAGCTCTAACTCCCTTCTAACTACCACTTCTTCGGTTCAGTGAGATATGCTGGATTCTCAACGGAGAAGCTTCACTGACGCTTTTTCACAGAGATTTTGAAACTAAAATCTCCCATGCCGTTTCCACCATAGGCAGCAATGGGCTTCCCCATAGAACTTGCCAACCTGAATTCCTACAGGCTAGATGTGAGAGGCACATTCTGCTGCTTCCTCCCTTAGAGTTAAACTTGCTTCTGAAAGCTCAACCTCCGGGGAGTTTGTTTGGCAGAGATATAGAACACACTTTTCCAAGCCTGTTGGAAGGCATTTGCAGTTTCATTTCGCGTCTAATTTCCCAAACCAAACTGCTTGCAGCTCTAACTCCCTTCTAACTACCACTTCTTCGGTTCAGTGAGATATGCTGGATTCTAAACGGAGAAGCTTCTCTGACGCTTTTTCACAGAGATTTTGAAACTGAAATCTCCCATGCCGTTTCCACCATAGGCAGCAATGGGCTTCCCCATAGAACTTGCCAACCTGAATTCCTACAGGCTAGATGTGAGAGGCACATTCTGCTGCTTCCTCCCTAACAGTTAAGCTTGCTTCTGAAAGCTCAACCTCCGGGGACTCTGTTTGGCACAGATATAGAACACACTTTTCCAAGCCTGTTGGAAGGCCTTTGCAGTGTCATTTCGCATCTAATTTCCCAAACCAAACTGCTTGCAGCTCTAACTCCCTTCTAACTACCACTTCTTCGGTTCAGTGAGATATGCTGGATTCTAAACGGAGAAGCTTCTCTGACGCTTTTTCACAGAGATTTTGAAACTGAAATCTCCCATGCCGTTTCCACCATAGGCAGCAATGGGCTTCCCCATAGAACTTGCCAACCTGAATTCCTACAGGCTAGATGTGAGAGGCACATTCTGCTGCTTCCTCCCTTAGAGTTAAACTAGCTTCTGAAAGCTCAACCTCCGGGGAGTCTGTTTGGCAGAGATATAGAACACACTTTTCCAAGCCTGTTGGAAGGCATTTGCAGTTTCATTTCGCGTCTAATTTCCCAAACCAAACTGCTTGCAGCTCTAACTGCCTTCTAACTACCACTTCTTCGGTTCAGTGAGATATGCTGGATTCTAAACGGAGAAGCTTCTCTGACGCTTTTTCACAGAGATTTTGAAACTGAAATCTCCCATGCTGTTTCCACCATAGGCAGCAATGGGCTTCCCCATAGAACTTGCCAACCTGAATTCCTACAGGCTAGATGTGAGAGGCACATTCTGCTGCTTCCTCCCTTAGAGTTAAACTTGCTTCTGAAAGCTCAACCTCCGGGGAGTTTGTTTGGCAGAGATATAGAACACACTTTTCCAAGCCTGTTGGAAGGCATTTGCAGTTTCATTTCGCGTCTAATTTCCCAAACCAAACTGCTTGCAGCTCTAACTGCCTTCTAACTACCACTTCTTCGGTTCAGTGAGATATGCTGGATTCTAAACGGAGAAGCTTCTCTGACGCTTTTTCACAGAGATTTTGAAACTGAAATCTCCCATGCTGTTTCCACCATAGCCAGCAATGGGCTTCCCCATAGAACTTGCCAACCTGAATTCCTACAGGCTAGATGTGAGAGGCACATTCTGCTGCTTCCTCCCTTAGAGGTAAACTAGCTTCTGAAAGCTCAACCTCCAGGGAGTCTGTTTGGCAGAGATATAGAACACACTTTTCCAAGCCTGTTGGAAGGCCTTTGCAGTGTCATTTCGCATCTAATTTCCCAAACCAAACTGCTTGCAGCTCTAACTCCCTTCTAACTACCACTTCTTCGGTTCAGTGAGATATGCTGGATTCTAAACGGAGAAGCTTCTCTGACGCTTTTTCACAGAGATTTTGAAACTGAAATTTCCAAATCCGTTTCCAACGAAGGCGCCAATCGGCTTCCCCATAGAACTTGCCAACCTGAATTCCTACAGGCTAGATGTGAGAGGCACATTCTGCTGCTTCCTCCCTTAGAGTTAAACTAGCTTCTGAAAGCTCAACCTCCGGGGAGTCTGTTTGGCAGAGATATAGAACACACTTTTCCAAGCCTGTTGGAAGGCCTTTGCAGTGTCATTTCGCATCTAATTTCCCAAACCAAACTGCTTGCAGCTCTAACTCCCTTCTAACTACCACTTCTTCGGTTCAGTGAGATATGCTGGATTCTAAACGGAGAAGCTTCTCTGACGCTTTTTCACAGAGATTTTGAAACTGAAATCTCCCATGCCGTTTCCACCATAGGCAGCAATGGGCTTCCCCATAGAACTTGCCAACCTGAATTCCTACAGGCTAGATATGAGAGGCACATTCTGCTGCTTCCAACCTTAGAGTTAAACTAGCTTCTGAAAGCTCAACCTCCGGGGAGTCTGTTTCGCAGAGATATAGAACACACTTTTCCAAGCCTGTTGGAAGGCATTTGCAGTTTCATTTCGCGTCTAATTTCCCAAACCAAACTGCTTGCAGCTCTAACTGCCTTCTAACTACCACTTCTTCGGTTCAGTGAGATATGCTGGATTCTAAACGGAGAAGCTTCTCTGACGCTTTTTCACAGAGATTTTGAAACTGAAATCTCCCATGCTGTTTCCACCATAGGCAGCAATGGGCTTCCCCATAGAACTTGCCAACCTGAATTCCTACAGGCTAGATGTGAGAGGCACATTATGCTGCTTCCTCCCTTAGAGTTAAACTAGCTTCTTAAAGCTCAACCTCCAGGGAGTCTGTTTGGCAGAGATATAGAACACACTTTTCCAAGCCTGTTGGAAGGCATTTGCAGTTTCATTTCGCGTCTAATTTCCCAAACCAAACTGCTTGCAGCTCTAACTCCCTTCTAACTACCACTTCTTCGGTTCAGTGAGATATGCTGGATTCTCAACGGAGAAGCTTCACTGACGCTTTTTCACAGAGATTTTGAAACTAAAATCTCCCATGCCGTTTCCACCATAGGCAGCAATGGGCTTCCCCATAGAACTTGCCAACCTGAATTCCTACAGGCTAGATGTGAGAGGCACATTCTGCTGCTTCCTCCCTTAGAGTTAAACTTGCTTCTGAAAGCTCAACCTCCGGGGAGTTTGTTTGGCAGAGATATAGAACACACTTTTCCAAGCCTGTTGGAAGGCATTTGCAGTTTCATTTCGCGTCTAATTTCCCAAACCAAACTGCTTGCAGCTCTAACTCCCTTCTAACTACCACTTCTTCGGTTCAGTGAGATATGCTGGATTCTAAACGGAGAAGCTTCTCTGACGCTTTTTCACAGAGATTTTGAAACTGAAATCTCCCATGCCGTTTCCACCATAGGCAGCAATGGGCTTCCCCATAGAACTTGCCAACCTGAATTCCTACAGGCTAGATGTGAGAGGCACATTCTGCTGCTTCCTCCCTAACAGTTAAGCTTGCTTCTGAAAGCTCAACCTCCGGGGACTCTGTTTGGCACAGATATAGAACACACTTTTCCAAGCCTGTTGGAAGGCCTTTGCAGTGTCATTTCGCATCTAATTTCCCAAACCAAACTGCTTGCAGCTCTAACTCCCTTCTAACTACCACTTCTTCGGTTCAGTGAGATATGCTGGATTCTAAACGGAGAAGCTTCTCTGACGCTTTTTCACAGAGATTTTGAAACTGAAATCTCCCATGCCGTTTCCACCATAGGCAGCAATGGGCTTCCCCATAGAACTTGCCAACCTGAATTCCTACAGGCTAGATGTGAGAGGCACATTCTGCTGCTTCCTCCCTTAGAGTTAAACTAGCTTCTGAAAGCTCAACCTCCGGGGAGTCTGTTTGGCAGAGATATAGAACACACTTTTCCAAGCCTGTTGGAATGCCTTTGCAGTGTCATTTCGCATCTAATTTCCCAAACCAAACTGCTTGCAGCTCTAACTCCCTTCTAACTGCCACTTCTTCGGTTCAGTGAGATATGCTGGATTCTAAACGGAGAAGCTTCTCTGACGCTTTTTCACAGAGATTTTGAAACTGAAATCTCCCATGCCGTTTCCACCATAGGCAGCAATGGGCTTCCCCATAGAACTTGCCAACCTGAATTCCTACAGGCTAGATGTGAGAGGCACATTCTGCTGCTTCCAACCTTAGAGTTAAACTAGCTTCTGAAAGCTCAACCTCCGGGGAGTCTGTTTGGCAGAGATATAGAACACACTTTTCCAAGCCTGTTGGAAGGCATTTGCAGTTTCATTTCGCGTCTAATTTCCCAAACCAAACTGCTTGCAGCTCTAACTGCCTTCTAACTACCACTTCTTCGGTTCAGTGAGATATGCTGGATTCTAAACGGAGAAGCTTCTCTGACGCTTTTTCACAGAGATTTTGAAACTGAAATCTCCCATGCTGTTTCCACCATAGGCAGCAATGGGCTTCCCCATAGAACTTGCCAACCTGAATTCCTACAGGCTAGATGTGAGAGGCACATTCTGCTGCTTCCTCCCTTAGAGTTAAACTAGCTTCTTAAAGCTCAACCTCCAGGGAGTCTGTTTGGCAGAGATATAGAACACACTTTTCCAAGCCTGTTGGAAGGCATTTGCAGTTTCATTTCGCGTCTAATTTCCCAAACCAAACTGCTTGCAGCTCTAACTCCCTTCTAACTACCACTTCTTCGGTTCAGTGAGATATGCTGGATTCTCAACGGAGAAGCTTCACTGACGCTTTTTCACAGAGATTTTGAAACTGAAATCTCCCATGCCGTTTCCACCATAGGCAGCAATGGGCTTCCCCATAGAACTTGCCAACCTGAATTCCTACAGGCTAGATGTGAGAGGCACATTCTGCTGCTTCCTCCCTTAGAGTTAAACTTGCTTCTGAAAGCTCAACCTCCGGGGAGTTTGTTTGGCAGAGATATAGAACACACTTTTCCAAGCCTGTTGGAAGGCATTTGCAGTTTCATTTCGCGTCTAATTTCCCAAACCAAACTGCTTGCAGCTCTAACTCCCTTCTAACTACCACTTCTTCGGTTCAGTGAGATATGCTGGATTCTAAACGGAGAAGCTTCTCTGACGCTTTTTCACAGAGATTTTGAAACTGAAATCTCCCATGCCGTTTCCACCATAGGCAGCAATGGGCTTCCCCATAGAACTTGCCAACCTGAATTCCTACAGGCTAGATGTGAGAGGCACATTCTGCTGCTTCCTCCCTAACAGTTAAGCTTGCTTCTGAAAGCTGAACCTCCGGGGACTCTGTTTGGCACAGATATAGAACACACTTTTCCAAGCCTGTTGGAAGGCCTTTGCAGTGTCATTTCGCATCTAATTTCCCAAACCAAACTGCTTGCAGCTCTAACTCCCTTCTAACTACCACTTCTTCGGTTCAGTGAGATATGCTGGATTCTAAACGGAGAAGCTTCTCTGACGCTTTTTCACAGAGATTTTGAAACTGAAATCTCCCATGCCGTTTCCACCATAGGCAGCAATGGGCTTCCGCATAGAACTTGCCAACCTGAATTCCTAAAGGCTAGATGTGAGAGGCACATTCTGCTGCTTCCTCCCTTAGAGTTAAACTAGCTTCTGAAAGCTCAACCTCCGGGGAGTTTGTTTGGCAGAGATATAGAACACACTTTTCCAAGCCTGTTGGAAGGCATTTGCAGTTTCATTTCGCGTCTAATTTCCCAAACCAAACTGCTTGCAGCTCTAACTCCCTTCTAACTACCACTTCTTCGGTTCAGTGAGATATGCTGGATTCTAAACGGAGAAGCTTCTCTGACGCTTTTTCACAGAGATTTTGAAACTGAAATCTCCCATGCCGTTTCCACCATAGGCAGCAATGGGCTTCCCCATAGAACTTGCCAACCTGAATTCCTACAGGCTAGATGTGAGAGGCACATTCTGCTGCTTCCTCCCTTAGAGTTAAACTTGCTTCTGAAAGCTCAACCTCCGGGGAGTTTGTTTGGCAGAGATATAGAACACACTTTTCCAAGCCTGTTGGAAGGCATTTGCAGTTTCATTTCGCGTCTAATTTCCCAAACCAAACTGCTTGCAGCTCTAACTGCCTTCTAACTACCACTTCTTCGGTTCAGTGAGATATGCTGGATTCTAAACGGAGAAGCTTCTCTGATGCTTTTTCACAGAGATTTTGAAACTGAAATCTCCCATGCTGTTTCCACCATAGCCAGCAATGGGCTTCCCCATAGAACTTGCCAACCTGAATTCCTACAGGCTAGATGTGAGAGGCACATTCTGCTGCTTCCTCCCTTAGAGGTAAACTAGCTTCTGAAAGCTCAACCTCCAGGGAGTCTGTTTGGCAGAGATATAGAACACACTTTTCCAAGCCTGTTGGAAGGCATTTGCAGTTTCATTTCGCGTCTAATTTCCCAAACCAAACTGCTTGCAGCTCTAAATGCCTTCTAACTACCACTTCTTCGGTTCAGTGAGATATGCTGGATTCTAAACGGAGAAGCTTCTCTGACGCTTTTTCACAGAGATTTTGAAACTGAAATCTCCCATGCCGTTTCCACCATAGGCAGCAATGGGCTTCCCCATAGAACTTGCCAACCTGAATTCCTACAGGCTAGATGTGAGAGGCACATTCTGCTGCTTCCTCCCTAAGAGTTAAGCTTGCTTCTGAAAGCTCAACCTCCAGGGAGTCTGTTTGGCAGAGATATAGAACACACTTTTCCAAGCCTGTTGGAAGGCCTTTGCAGTGTCATTTCGCATCTAATTTCCCAAACCAAACTGCTTGCAGCTCTAACTCCCTTCTAACTACCACTTCTTCGGTTCAGTGAGATATGCTGGATTCTAAACGGAGAAGCTTCTCTGACGCTTTTTCACAGAGATTTTGAAACTGAAATTTCCAAATCCGTTTCCAACGAAGGCGCCAATCGGCTTCCCCATAGAACTTGCCAACCTGAATTCCTACAGGCTAGATGTGAGAGGCACATTCTGCTGCTTCCTCCCTTAGAGTTAAACTAGCTTCTGAAAGCTCAACCTCCGGGGAGTCTGTTTGGCAGAGATATAGAACACACTTTTCCAAGCCTGTTGGAAGGCCTTTGCAGTGTCATTTCGCATCTAATTTCCCAAACCAAACTGCTTGCAGCTCTAACTCCCTTCTAACTACCACTTCTTCGGTTCAGTGAGATATGCTGGATTCTAAACGGAGAAGCTTCTCTGACGCTTTTTCACAGAGATTTTGAAACTGAAATCTCCCATGCCGTTTCCACCATAGGCAGCAATGGGCTTCCCCATAGAACTTGCCAACCTGAATTCCTACAGGCTAGATATGAGAGGCACATTCTGCTGCTTCCAACCTTAGAGTTAAACTAGCTTCTGAAAGCTCAACCTCCGGGGAGTCTGTTTCGCAGAGATATAGAACACACTTTTCCAAGCCTGTTGGAAGGCATTTGCAGTTTCATTTCGCGTCTAATTTCCCAAACCAAACTGCTTGCAGCTCTAACTGCCTTCTAACTACCACTTCTTCGGTTCAGTGAGATATGCTGGATTCTAAACGGAGAAGCTTCTCTGACGCTTTTTCACAGAGATTTTGAAACTGAAATCTCCCATGCTGTTTCCACCATAGGCAGCAATGGGCTTCCCCATAGAACTTGCCAACCTGAATTCCTACAGGCTAGATGTGAGAGGCACATTATGCTGCTTCCTCCCTTAGAGTTAAACTAGCTTCTTAAAGCTCAACCTCCAGGGAGTCTGTTTGGCAGAGATATAGAACACACTTTTCCAAGCCTGTTGGAAGGCATTTGCAGTTTCATTTCGCGTCTAATTTCCCAAACCAAACTGCTTGCAGCTCTAACTCCCTTCTAACTACCACTTCTTCGGTTCAGTGAGATATGCTGGATTCTCAACGGAGAAGCTTCACTGACGCTTTTTCACAGAGATTTTGAAACTAAAATCTCCCATGCCGTTTCCACCATAGGCAGCAATGGGCTTCCCCATAGAACTTGCCAACCTGAATTCCTACAGGCTAGATGTGAGAGGCACATTCTGCTGCTTCCTCCCTTAGAGTTAAACTTGCTTCTGAAAGCTCAACCTCCGGGGAGTTTGTTTGGCAGAGATATAGAACACACTTTTCCAAGCCTGTTGGAAGGCATTTGCAGTTTCATTTCGCGTCTAATTTCCCAAACCAAACTGCTTGCAGCTCTAACTCCCTTCTAACTACCACTTCTTCGGTTCAGTGAGATATGCTGGATTCTAAACGGAGAAGCTTCTCTGACGCTTTTTCACAGAGATTTTGAAACTGAAATCTCCCATGCCGTTTCCACCATAGGCAGCAATGGGCTTCCCCATAGAACTTGCCAACCTGAATTCCTACAGGCTAGATGTGAGAGGCACATTCTGCTGCTTCCTCCCTAACAGTTAAGCTTGCTTCTGAAAGCTCAACCTCCGGGGACTCTGTTTGGCACAGATATAGAACACACTTTTCCAAGCCTGTTGGAAGGCCTTTGCAGTGTCATTTCGCATCTAATTTCCCAAACCAAACTGCTTGCAGCTCTAACTCCCTTCTAACTACCACTTCTTCGGTTCAGTGAGATATGCTGGATTCTAAACGGAGAAGCTTCTCTGACGCTTTTTCACAGAGATTTTGAAACTGAAATCTCCCATGCCGTTTCCACCATAGGCAGCAATGGGCTTCCCCATAGAACTTGCCAACCTGAATTCCTACAGGCTAGATGTGAGAGGCACATTCTGCTGCTTCCTCCCTTAGAGTTAAACTAGCTTCTGAAAGCTCAACCTCCGGGGAGTCTGTTTGGCAGAGATATAGAACACACTTTTCCAAGCCTGTTGGAAGGCATTTGCAGTTTCATTTCGCGTCTAATTTCCCAAACCAAACTGCTTGCAGCTCTAACTGCCTTCTAACTACCACTTCTTCGGTTCAGTGAGATATGCTGGATTCTAAACGGAGAAGCTTCTCTGACGCTTTTTCACAGAGATTTTGAAACTGAAATCTCCCATGCTGTTTCCACCATAGGCAGCAATGGGCTTCCCCATAGAACTTGCCAACCTGAATTCCTACAGCCTAGATGTGAGAGGCACATTATGCTGCTTCCTCCCTTAGAGTTAAACTAGCTTCTTAAAGCTCAACCTCCAGGGAGTCTGTTTGGCAGAGATATAGAACACACTTTTCCAAGCCTGTTGGAAGGCATTTGCAGTTTCATTTCGCGTCTAATTTCCCAAACCAAACTGCTTGCAGCTCTAACTCCCTTCTAACTACCACTTCTTCGGTTCAGTGAGATATGCTGGATTCTCAACGGAGAAGCTTCACTGACGCTTTTTCACAGAGATTTTGAAACTAAAATCTCCCATGCCGTTTCCACCATAGGCAGCAATGGGCTTCCCCATAGAACTTGCCAACCTGAATTCCTACAGGCTAGATGTGAGAGGCACATTCTGCTGCTTCCTCCCTTAGAGTTAAACTTGCTTCTGAAAGCTCAACCTCCGGGGAGTTTGTTTGGCAGAGATATAGAACACACTTTTCCAAGCCTGTTGGAAGGCATTTGCAGTTTCATTTCGCGTCTAATTTCCCAAACCAAACTGCTTGCAGCTCTAACTCCCTTCTAACTACCACTTCTTCGGTTCAGTGAGATATGCTGGATTCTAAACGGAGAAGCTTCTCTGACGCTTTTTCACAGAGATTTTGAAACTGAAATCTCCCATGCCGTTTCCACCATAGGCAGCAATGGGCTTCCCCATAGAACTTGCCAACCTGAATTCCTACAGGCTAGATGTGAGAGGCACATTCTGCTGCTTCCTCCCTAACAGTTAAGCTTGCTTCTGAAAGCTCAACCTCCGGGGACTCTGTTTGGCACAGATATAGAACACACTTTTCCAAGCCTGTTGGAAGGCCTTTGCAGTGTCATTTCGCATCTAATTTCCCAAACCAAACTGCTTGCAGCTCTAACTCCCTTCTAACTACCACTTCTTCGGTTCAGTGAGATATGCTGGATTCTAAACGGAGAAGCTTCTCTGACGCTTTTTCACAGAGATTTTGAAACTGAAATCTCCCATGCCGTTTCCACCATAGGCAGCAATGGGCTTCCCCATAGAACTTGCCAACCTGAATTCCTACAGGCTAGATGTGAGAGGCACATTCTGCTGCTTCCTCCCTTAGAGTTAAACTAGCTTCTGAAAGCTCAACCTCCGGGGAGTCTGTTTGGCAGAGATATAGAACACACTTTTCCAAGCCTGTTGGAAGGCATTTGCAGTTTCATTTCGCGTCTAATTTCCCAAACCAAACTGCTTGCAGCTCTAACTGCCTTCTAACTACCACTTCTTCGGTTCAGTGAGATATGCTGGATTCTAAACGGAGAAGCTTCTCTGACGCTTTTTCACAGAGATTTTGAAACTGAAATCTCCCATGCTGTTTCCACCATAGGCAGCAATGGGCTTCCCCATAGAACTTGCCAACCTGAATTCCTACAGGCTAGATGTGAGAGGCACATTCTGCTGCTTCCTCCCTTAGAGTTAAACTTGCTTCTGAAAGCTCAACCTCCGGGGAGTTTGTTTGGCAGAGATATAGAACACACTTTTCCAAGCCTGTTGGAAGGCATTTGCAGTTTCATTTCGCGTCTAATTTCCCAAACCAAACTGCTTGCAGCTCTAACTGCCTTCTAACTACCACTTCTTCGGTTCAGTGAGATATGCTGGATTCTAAACGGAGAAGCTTCTCTGACGCTTTTTCACAGAGATTTTGAAACTGAAATCTCCCATGCTGTTTCCACCATAGCCAGCAATGGGCTTCCCCATAGAACTTGCCAACCTGAATTCCTACAGGCTAGATGTGAGAGGCACATTCTGCTGCTTCCTCCCTTAGAGGTAAACTAGCTTCTGAAAGCTCAACCTCCAGGGAGTCTGTTTGGCAGAGATATAGAACACACTTTTCCAAGCCTGTTGGAAGGCATTTGCAGTTTCATTTCGCGTCTAATTTCCCAAACCAAACTGCTTGCAGCTCTAAATGCCTTCTAACTACCACTTCTTCGGTTCAGTGAGATATGCTGGATTCTACACGGAGAAGCTTCTCTGATGCTTTTTCACAGAGATTTTGAAACTGAAATCTCCCATGCCGTTTCCACCATAGGCAGCAATGGGCTTCCCCATAGAACTTGCCAACCTGAATTCCTACAGGCTAGATGTGAGAGGCACATTCTGCTGCTTCCTCCCTAAGAGTTAAGCTTGCTTCTGAAAGCTCAACCTCCAGGGAGTCTGTTTGGCAGAGATATAGAACACACTTTTCCAAGCCTGTTGGAAGGCCTTTGCAGTGTCATTTCGCATCTAATTTCCCAAACCAAACTGCTTGCAGCTCTAACTCCCTTCTAACTACCACTTCTTCGGTTCAGTGAGATATGCTGGATTCTAAACGGAGAAGCTTCTCTGACGCTTTTTCACAGAGATTTTGAAACTGAAATTTCCAAATCCGTTTCCAACGAAGGCGCCAATCGGCTTCCCCATAGAACTTGCCAACCTGAATTCCTACAGGCTAGATGTGAGAGGCACATTCTGCTGCTTCCTCCCTTAGAGTTAAACTAGCTTCTGAAAGCTCAACCTCCGGGGAGTCTGTTTGGCAGAGATATAGAACACACTTTTCCAAGCCTGTTGGAAGGCCTTTGCAGTGTCATTTCGCATCTAATTTCCCAAACCAAACTGCTTGCAGCTCTAACTCCCTTCTAACTACCACTTCTTCGGTTCAGTGAGATATGCTGGATTCTAAACGGAGAAGCTTCTCTGACGCTTTTTCACAGAGATTTTGAAACTGAAATCTCCCATGCCGTTTCCACCATAGGCAGCAATGGGCTTCCCCATAGAACTTGCCAACCTGAATTCCTACAGGCTAGATATGAGAGGCACATTCTGCTGCTTCCAACCTTAGAGTTAAACTAGCTTCTGAAAGCTCAACCTCCGGGGAGTGTGTTTCGCAGAGATATAGAACACACTTTTCCAAGCCTGTTGGAAGGCATTTGCAGTTTCATTTCGCGTCTAATTTCCCAAACCAAACTGCTTGCAGCTCTAACTGCCTTCTAACTACCACTTCTTCGGTTCAGTGAGATATGCTGGATTCTAAACGGAGAAGCTTCTCTGACGCTTTTTCACAGAGATTTTGAAACTGAAATCTCCCATGCTGTTTCCACCATAGGCAGCAATGGGCTTCCCCATAGAACTTGCCAACCTGAATTCCTACAGGCTAGATGTGAGAGGCACATTATGCTGCTTCCTCCCTTAGAGTTAAACTAGCTTCTTAAAGCTCAACCTCCAGGGAGTCTGTTTGGCAGAGATATAGAACACACTTTTCCAAGCCTGTTGGAAGGCATTTGCAGTTTCATTTCGCGTCTAATTTCCCAAACCAAACTGCTTGCAGCTCTAACTCCCTTCTAACTACCACTTCTTCGGTTCAGTGAGATATGCTGGATTCTCAACGGAGAAGCTTCACTGACGCTTTTTCACAGAGATTTTGAAACTAAAATCTCCCATGCCGTTTCCACCATAGGCAGCAATGGGCTTCCCCATAGAACTTGCCAACCTGAATTCCTACAGGCTAGATGTGAGAGGCACATTCTGCTGCTTCCTCCCTTAGAGTTAAACTTGCTTCTGAAAGCTCAACCTCCGGGGAGTTTGTTTGGCAGAGATATAGAACACACTTTTCCAAGCCTGTTGGAAGGCATTTGCAGTTTCATTTCGCGTCTAATTTCCCAAACCAAACTGCTTGCAGCTCTAACTCCCTTCTAACTACCACTTCTTCGGTTCAGTGAGATATGCTGGATTCTAAACGGAGAAGCTTCTCTGACGCTTTTTCACAGAGATTTTGAAACTGAAATCTCCCATGCCGTTTCCACCATAGGCAGCAATGGGCTTCCCCATAGAACTTGCCAACCTGAATTCCTACAGGCTAGATGTGAGAGGCACATTCTGCTGCTTCCTCCCTAACAGTTAAGCTTGCTTCTGAAAGCTCAACCTCCGGGGACTCTGTTTGGCACAGATATAGAACACACTTTTCCAAGCCTGTTGGAAGGCCTTTGCAGTGTCATTTCGCATCTAATTTCCCAAACCAAACTGCTTGCAGCTCTAACTCCCTTCTAACTACCACTTCTTCGGTTCAGTGAGATATGCTGGATTCTAAACGGAGAAGCTTCTCTGACGCTTTTTCACAGAGATTTTGAAACTGAAATCTCCCATGCCGTTTCCACCATAGGCAGCAATGGGCTTCCCCATAGAACTTGCCAACCTGAATTCCTACAGGCTAGATGTGAGAGGCACATTCTGCTGCTTCCTCCCTTAGAGTTAAACTAGCTTCTGAAAGCTCAACCTCCGGGGAGTCTGTTTGGCAGAGATATAGAACACACTTTTCCAAGCCTGTTGGAAGGCATTTGCAGTTTCATTTCGCGTCTAATTTCCCAAACCAAACTGCTTGCAGCTCTAACTGCCTTCTAACTACCACTTCTTCGGTTCAGTGAGATATGCTGGATTCTAAACGGAGAAGCTTCTCTGACGCTTTTTCACAGAGATTTTGAAACTGAAATCTCCCATGCTGTTTCCACCATAGGCAGCAATGGGCTTCCCCATAGAACTTGCCAACCTGAATTCCTACAGGCTAGATGTGAGAGGCACATTCTGCTGCTTCCTCCCTTAGAGTTAAACTTGCTTCTGAAAGCTCAACCTCCGGGGAGTTTGTTTGGCAGAGATATAGAACACACTTTTCCAAGCCTGTTGGAAGGCATTTGCAGTTTCATTTCGCGTCTAATTTCCCAAACCAAACTGCTTGCAGCTCTAACTGCCTTCTAACTACCACTTCTTCGGTTCAGTGAGATATGCTGGATTCTAAACGGAGAAGCTTCTCTGACGCTTTTTCACAGAGATTTTGAAACTGAAATCTCCCATGCTGTTTCCACCATAGCCAGCAATGGGCTTCCCCATAGAACTTGCCAACCTGAATTCCTACAGGCTAGATGTGAGAGGCACATTCTGCTGCTTCCTCCCTTAGAGGTAAACTAGCTTCTGAAAGCTCAACCTCCAGGGAGTCTGTTTGGCAGAGATATAGAACACACTTTTCCAAGCCTGTTGGAAGGCATTTGCAGTTTCATTTCGCGTCTAATTTCCCAAACCAAACTGCTTGCAGCTCTAAATGCCTTCTAACTACCACTTCTTCGGTTCAGTGAGATATGCTGGATTCTAAACGGAGAAGCTTCTCTGACGCTTTTTCACAGAGATTTTGAAACTGAAATCTCCCATGCCGTTTCCACCATAGGCAGCAATGGGCTTCCCCATAGAACTTGCCAACCTGAATTCCTACAGGCTAGATGTGAGAGGCACATTCTGCTGCTTCCTCCCTAAGAGTTAAGCTTGCTTCTGAAAGCTCAACCTCCAGGGAGTCTGTTTGGCAGAGATATAGAACACACTTTTCCAAGCCTGTTGGAAGGCCTTTGCAGTGTCATTTCGCATCTAATTTCCCAAACCAAACTGCTTGCAGCTCTAACTCCCTTCTAACTACCACTTCTTCGGTTCAGTGAGATATGCTGGATTCTAAACGGAGAAGCTTCTCTGACGCTTTTTCACAAGGATTTTGAAACTGAAATTTCCAAACCCGTTTCCAACGAAGGCGCCAATGGGCTTCCCCATAGAACTTGCCAACCTGAATTCCTACAGGCTAGATGTGAGAGGCACATTCTGCTGCTTCCTCCCTTAGAGTTAAACTAGCTTCTGAAAGCTCAACCTCCGGGGAGTTTGTTTGGCAGAGATATAGAACACACTTTTCCAAGCCTGTTGGAAGGCATTTGCAGTTTCATTTCGCGTCTAATTTCCCAAACCAAACTGCTTGCAGCTCTAACTCCCTTCTAACTACCACTTCTTCGGTTCAGTGAGATATGCTGGATTCTAAACGGAGAAGCTTCTCTGACGCTTTTTCACAGAGATTTTGAAACTGAAATCTCCCATGCCGTTTCCACCATAGGCAGCAATGGGCTTCCCCATAGAACTTGCCAACCTGAATTCCTACAGGCTAGATGTGAGAGGCACATTCTGCTGCTTCCTCCCTAACAGTTAAGCTTGCTTCTGAAAGCTCAACCTCCGGGGACTCTGTTTGGCACAGATATAGAACACACTTTTCCAAGCCTGTTGGAAGGCCTTTGCAGTGTCATTTCGCATCTAATTTCCCAAACCAAACTGCTTGCAGCTCTAACTCCCTTCTAACTACCACTTCTTCGGTTCAGTGAGATATGCTGGATTCTAAACGGAGAAGCTTCTCTGACGCTTTTTCACAGAGATTTTGAAACTGAAATCTCCCATGCCGTTTCCACCATAGGCAGCAATGGGCTTCCCCATAGAACTTGCCAACCTGAATTCCTAAAGGCTAGATGTGAGAGGCACATTCTGCTGCTTCCTCCCTTAGAGTTAAACTTGCTTCTGAAAGCTCAACCTCCGGGGAGTTTGTTTGGCAGAGATATAGAACACACTTTTCCAAGCCTGTTGGAAGGCATTTGCAGTTTCATTTCGCGTCTAATTTCCCAAACCAAACTGCTTGCAGCTCTAACTGCCTTCTAACTACCACTTCTTCGGTTCAGTGAGATATGCTGGATTCTAAACGGAGAAGCTTCTCTGACGCTTTTTCACAGAGATTTTGAAACTGAAATCTCCCATGCTGTTTCCACCATAGCCAGCAATGGGCTTCCCCATAGAACTTGCCAACCTGAATTCCTACAGGCTAGATGTGAGAGGCACATTCTGCTGCTTCCTCCCTTAGAGGTAAACTAGCTTCTGAAAGCTCAACCTCCAGGGAGTCTGTTTGGCAGAGATATAGAACACACTTTTCCAAGCCTGTTGGAAGGCATTTGCAGTTTCATTTCGCGTCTAATTTCCCAAACCAAACTGCTTGCAGCTCTAACTGCCTTCTAACTACCACTTCTTCGGTTCAGTGAGATATGCTGGATTCTAAACGGAGAAGCTTCTCTGACGCTTTTTCACAGAGATTTTGAAACTGAAATCTCCCATGCCGTTTCCACCATAGGCAGCAATGGGCTTCCCCATAGAACTTGCCAACCTGAATTCCTAAAGGCTAGATGTGAGAGGCACATTCTGCTGCTTCCTCCCTAACAGTTAAGCTTGCTTCTGAAAGCTCAACCTCCGGGGACTCTGTTTGGCACAGATATAGAACACACTTTTCCAAGCCTGTTGGAAGGCCTTTGCAGTGTCATTTCGCATCTAATTTCCCAAACCAAACTGCTTGCAGCTCTAACTCCCTTCTAACTACCACTTCTTCGGTTCAGTGAGATATGCTGGATTCTAAACGGAGAAGCTTCTCTGACGCTTTTTCACAGAGATTTTGAAACTGAAATCTCCCATGCCGTTTCCACCATAGGCAGCAATGGGCTTCCCCATAGAACTTGCCAACCTGAATTCCTAAAGGCTAGATGTGAGAGGCACATTCTGCTGCTTCCTCCCTTAGAGTTAAACTTGCTTCTGAAAGCTCAACCTCCGGGGAGTTTGTTTGGCAGAGATATAGAACACACTTTTCCAAGCCTGTTGGAAGGCATTTGCAGTTTCATTTCGCGTCTAATTTCCCAAACCAAACTGCTTGCAGCTCTAACTCCCTTCTAACTACCACTTCTTCGGTTCAGTGAGATAAGCTGGATTCTAAACGGAGAAGCTTCTCTGACGCTTTTTCACAGAGATTTTGAAACTGAAATTTCCAAACCCGTTTCCAACGAAGGCGCCAATGGGCTTCCCCATAGAACTTGCCAACCTGAATTCCTACAGGCTAGATGTGAGAGGCACATTCTGCTGCTTCCTCCCTTAGAGTTAAACTAGCTTCTGAAAGCCAAACCTCCGGGGAGTTTGTTTGGCAGAGATATAGAACACACTTTTCCAAGCCTGTTGGAAGGCATTTGCAGTTTCATTTCGCGTCTAATTTCCCAAACCAAACTGCTTGCAGCTCTAACTCCCTTCTAACTACCACTTCTTCGGTTCAGTGAGATATGCTGGATTCTAAACGGAGAAGCTTCTCTGACGCTTTTTCACAGAGATTTTGAAACTGAAATCTCCCATGCCGTTTCCACCATAGGCAGCAATGGGCTTCCCCATAGAACTTGCCAACCTGAATTCCTACAGGCTAGATGTGAGAGGCACATTCTGCTGCTTCCTCCCTAAGAGTTAAGCTTGCTTCTGAAAGCTCAACCTCCGGGGAGTCTGTTTGGCAGAGATATAGAACACACTTTTCCAAGCCTGTTGGAAGGCCTTTGCAGTGTCATTTCGCATCTAATTTCCCAAACCAAACTGCTTGCAGCTCTAACTCCCTTCTAACTACCACTTCTTCGGTTCAGTGAGATATGCTGGATTCTAAACGGAGAAGCTTCTCTGACGCTTTTTCACAGAGATTTTGAAACTGAAATCTCCCATGCCGTTTCCACCATAGGCAGCAATGGGCTTCCCCATAGAACTTGCCAACCTGAATTCCTACAGGCTAGATGTGAGAGGCACATTCTGCTGCTTCCTCCCTTAGAGTTAAACTAGCTTCTGAAAGCTCAACCTCCGGGGAGTCTGTTTGGCAGAGATATAGAACACACTTTTCCAAGCCTGTTGGAAGGCATTTGCAGTTTCATTTCGCGTCTAATTTCCCAAACCAAACTGCTTGCAGCTCTAACTGCCTTCTAACTACCACTTCTTCGGTTCAGTGAGATATGCTGGATTCTAAACGGAGAAGCTTCTCTGACGCTTTTTCACAGAGATTTTGAAACTGAAATCTCCCATGCTGTTTCCACCATAGGCAGCAATGGGCTTCCCCATAGAACTTGCCAACCTGAATTCCTACAGGCTAGATGTGAGAGGCACATTCTGCTGCTTCCTCCCTTAGAGTTAAACTAGCTTCTGAAAGCTCAACCTCCGGGGAGTTTGTTTGGCAGAGATATAGAACACACTTTTCCAAGCCTGTTGGAAGGCATTTGCAGTTTCATTTCGCGTCTAATTTCCCAAACCAAACTGCTTGCAGCTCTAACTCCCTTCTAACTACCACTTCTTCGGTTCAGTGAGATATGCTGGATTCTAAACGGAGAAGCTTCTCTGACGCTTTTTCACAGAGATTTTGAAACTGAAATCTCCCATGCCGTTTCCACCATAGGCAGCAATGGGCTTCCCCATAGAACTTGCCAACCTGAATTCCTAAAGGCTAGATGTGAGAGGCACATTCTGCTGCTTCCTCCCTAACAGTTAAGCTTGCTTCTGAAAGCTCAACCTCCGGGGACTCTGTTTGGCACAGATATAGAACACACTTTTCCAAGCCTGTTGGAAGGCCTTTGCAGTGTCATTTCGCATCTAATTTCCCAAACCAAACTGCTTGCAGCTCTAACTCCCTTCTAACTACCACTTCTTCGGTTCAGTGAGATATGCTGGATTCTAAACGGAGAAGCTTCTCTGACGCTTTTTCACAGAGATTTTGAAACTGAAATCTCCCATGCCGTTTCCACCATAGGCAGCAATGGGCTTCCGCATAGAACTTGCCAACCTGAATTCCTAAAGGCTAGATGTGAGAGGCACATTCTGCTGCTTCCTCCCTTAGAGTTAAACTAGCTTCTGAAAGCTCAACCTCCGGGGAGTTTGTTTGGCAGAGATAGAGAACACACTTTTCCAAGCCTGTTGGAAGGCATTTGCAGTTTCATTTCGCGTCTAATTTCCCAAACCAAACTGCTTGCAGCTCTAACTCCCTTCTAACTACCACTTCTTCGGTTCAGTGAGATATGCTGGATTCTAAACGGAGAAGCTTCTCTGACGCTTTTTCACAGAGATTTTGAAACTGAAATCTCCCATGCCGTTTCCACCATAGGCAGCAATGGGCTTCCCCATAGAACTTGCCAACCTGAATTCCTACAGGCTAGATGTGAGAGGCACATTCTGCTGCTTCCTCCCTTAGAGTTAAACTTGCTTCTGAAAGCTCAACCTCCGGGGAGTTTGTTTGGCAGAGATATAGAACACACTTTTCCAAGCCTGTTGGAAGGCATTTGCAGTTTCATTTCGCGTCTAATTTCCCAAACCAAACTGCTTGCAGCTCTAACTGCCTTCTAACTACCACTTCTTCGGTTCAGTGAGATATGCTGGATTCTAAACGGAGAGGCTTCTCTGACGCTTTTTCACAGAGATTTTGAAACTGAAATCTCCCATGCTGTTTCCACCATAGCCAGCAATGGGCTTCCCCATAGAACTTGCCAACCTGAATTCCTACAGGCTAGATGTGAGAGGCACATTCTGCTGCTTCCTCCCTTAGAGGTAAACTAGCTTCTGAAAGCTCAACCTCCAGGGAGTCTGTTTGGCAGAGATATAGAACACACTTTTCCAAGCCTGTTGGAAGGCATTTGCAGTTTCATTTCGCGTCTAATTTCCCAAACCAAACTGCTTGCAGCTCTAAATGCCTTCTAACTACCACTTCTTCGGTTCAGTGAGATATGCTGGATTCTAAACGGAGAAGCTTCTCTGACGCTTTTTCACAGAGATTTTGAAACTGAAATCTCCCATGCCGTTTCCACCATAGGCAGCAATGGGCTTCCCCATAGAACTTGCCAACCTGAATTCCTACAGGCTAGATGTGAGAGGCACATTCTGCTGCTTCCTCCCTAAGAGTTAAGCTTGCTTCTGAAAGCTCAACCTCCAGGGAGTCTGTTTGGCAGAGATATAGAACACACTTTTCCAAGCCTGTTGGAAGGCCTTTGCAGTGTCATTTCGCATCTAATTTCCCAAACCAAACTGCTTGCAGCTCTAACTCCCTTCTAACTACCACTTCTTCGGTTCAGTGAGATATGCTGGATTCTAAACGGAGAAGCTTCTCTGACGCTTTTTCACAGAGATTTTGAAACTGAAATTTCCAAACCCGTTTCCAACGAAGGCGCCAATGGGCTTCCCCATAGAACTTGCCAACCTGAATTCCTACAGGCTAGATGTGAGAGGCACATTCTGCTGCTTCCTCCCTTAGAGTTAAACTAGCTTCTGAAAGCTCAACCTCCGGGGAGTCTGTTTGGCAGAGATATAGAACACACTTTTCCAAGCCTGTTGGAAGGCCTTTGCAGTGTCATTTCGCATCTAATTTCCCAAACCAAACTGCTTGCAGCTCTAACTCCCTTCTAACTGCCACTTCTTCGGTTCAGTGAGATATGCTGGATTCTAAACGGAGAAGCTTCTCTGACGCTTTTTCACAGAGATTTTGAAACTGAAATCTCCCATGCCGTTTCCACCATAGGCAGCAATGGGCTTCCCCATAGAACTTGCCAACCTGAATTCCTACAGGCTAGATGTGAGAGGCACATTCTGCTGCTTCCTCCCTTAGAGTTAAACTAGCTTCTTAAAGCTCAACCTCCAGGGAGTCTGTTTGGCAGAGATATAGAACACACTTTTCCAAGCCTGTTGGAAGGCATTTGCAGTTTCATTTCGCGTCTAATTTCCCAAACCAAACTGCTTGCAGCTCTAACTCCCTTCTAACTACCACTTCTTCGGTTCAGTGAGATATGCTGGATTCTCAACGGAGAAGCTTCACTGACGCTTTTTCACAGAGATTTTGAAACTGAAATCTCCCATGCCGTTTCCACCATAGGCAGCAATGGGCTTCCCCATAGAACTTGCCAACCTGAATTCCTACAGGCTAGATGTGAGAGGCACATTCTGCTGCTTCCTCCCTTAGAGTTAAACTTGCTTCTGAAAGCTCAACCTCCGGGGAGTTTGTTTGGCAGAGATATAGAACACACTTTTCCAAGCCTGTTGGAAGGCATTTGCAGTTTCATTTCGCGTCTAATTTCCCAAACCAAACTGCTTGCAGCTCTAACTCCCTTCTAACTACCACTTCTTCGGTTCAGTGAGATATGCTGGATTCTAAACGGAGAAGCTTCTCTGACGCTTTTTCACAGAGATTTTGAAACTGAAATCTCCCATGCCGTTTCCACCATAGGCAGCAATGGGCTTCCCCATAGAACTTGCCAACCTGAATTCCTACAGGCTAGATGTGAGAGGCACATTCTGCTGCTTCCTCCCTAACAGTTAAGCTTGCTTCTGAAAGCTCAACCTCCGGGGACTCTGTTTGGCACAGATATAGAACACACTTTTCCAAGCCTGTTGGAAGGCCTTTGCACTGTCATTTCGCATCTAATTTCCCAAACCAAACTGCTTGCAGCTCTAACTCCCTTCTAACTACCACTTCTTCGGTTCAGTGAGATATGCTGGATTCTAAACGGAGAAGCTTCTCTGACGCTTTTTCACAGAGATTTTGAAACTGAAATCTCCCATGCCGTTTCCACCATAGGCAGCAATGGGCTTCCCCATAGAACTTGCCAACCTGAATTCCTACAGGCTAGATGTGAGAGGCACATTCTGCTGCTTCCTCCCTTAGAGTTAAACTAGCTTCTGAAAGCTCAACCTCCGGGGAGTCTGTTTGGCAGAGATATAGAACACACTTTTCCAAGCCTGTTGGAAGGCATTTGCAGTTTCATTTCGCGTCTAATTTCCCAAACCAAACTGCTTGCAGCTCTAACTGCCTTCTAACTACCACTTCTTCGGTTCAGTGAGATATGCTGGATTCTAAACGGAGAAGCTTCTCTGACGCTTTTTCACAGAGATTTTGAAACTGAAATCTCCCATGCTGTTTCCACCATAGGCAGCAATGGGCTTCCCCATAGAACTTGCCAACCTGAATTCCTACAGGCTAGATGTGAGAGGCACATTCTGCTGCTTCCTCCCTTAGAGTTAAACTAGCTTCTGAAAGCTCAACCTCCGGGGAGTTTGTTTGGCAGAGATATAGAACACACTTTTCCAAGCCTGTTGGAAGGCATTTGCAGTTTCATTTCGCGTCTAATTTCCCAAACCAAACTGCTTGCAGCTCTAACTCCCTTCTAACTACCACTTCTTCGGTTCAGTGAGATATGCTGGATTCTAAACGGAGAAGCTTCTCTGACGCTTTTTCACAGAGATTTTGAAACTGAAATCTCCCATGCCGTTTCCACCATAGGCAGCAATGGGCTTCCCCATAGAACTTGCCAACCTGAATTCCTAAAGGCTAGATGTGAGAGGCACATTCTGCTGCTTCCTCCCTAACAGTTAAGCTTGCTTCTGAAAGCTCAACCTCCGGGGACTCTGTTTGGCACAGATATAGAACACACTTTTCCAAGCCTGTTGGAAGGCCTTTGCAGTGTCATTTCGCATCTAATTTCCCAAACCAAACTGCTTGCAGCTCTAACTCCCTTCTAACTACCACTTCTTCGGTTCAGTGAGATATGCTGGATTCTAAACGGAGAAGCTTCTCTGACGCTTTTTCACAGAGATTTTGAAACTGAAATCTCCCATGCCGTTTCCACCATAGGCAGCAATGGGCTTCCGCATAGAACTTGCCAACCTGAATTCCTAAAGGCTAGATGTGAGAGGCACATTCTGCTGCTTCCTCCCTTAGAGGTAAACTAGCTTCTGAAAGCTCAACCTCCAGGGAGTCTGTTTGGCAGAGATATAGAACACACTTTTCCAAGCCTGTTGGAAGGCATTTGCAGTTTCATTTCGCGTCTAATTTCCCAAACCAAACTGCTTGCAGCTCTAAATGCCTTCTAACTACCACTTCTTCGGTTCAGTGAGATATGCTGGATTCTAAACGGAGAAGCTTCTCTGACGCTTTTTCACAGAGATTTTGAAACTGAAATCTCCCATGCCGTTTCCACCATAGGCAGCAATGGGCTTCCCCATAGAACTTGCCAACCTGAATTCCTACAGGCTAGATGTGAGAGGCACATTCTGCTGCTTCCTCCCTAAGAGTTAAGCTTGCTTCTGAAAGCTCAACCTCCAGGGAGTCTGTTTGGCAGAGATATAGAACACACTTTTCCAAGCCTGTTGGAAGGCCTTTGCAGTGTCATTTCGCATCTAATTTCCCAAACCAAACTGCTTGCAGCTCTAACTCCCTTCTAACTACCACTTCTTCGGTTCAGTGAGATATGCTGGATTCTAAACGGAGAAGCTTCTCTGACGCTTTTTCACAGAGATTTTGAAACTGAAATTTCCAAACCCGTTTCCAACGAAGGCGCCAATGGGCTTCCCCATAGAACTTGCCAACCTGAATTCCTACAGGCTAGATGTGAGAGGCACATTCTGCTGCTTCCTCCCTTAGCGTTAAACTAGCTTCTGAAAGCTCAACCTCCGGGGAGTCTGTTTGGCAGAGATATAGAACACACTTTTCCAAGCCTGTTGGAAGGCCTTTGCAGTGTCATTTCGCATCTAATTTCCCAAACCAAACTGCTTGCAGCTCTAACTCCCTTCTAACTACCACTTCTTCGGTTCAGTGAGATATGCTGGATTCTAAACGGAGAAGCTTCTCTGACGCTTTTTCACAGAGATTTTGAAACTGAAATCTCCCATGCCGTTTCCACCATAGGCAGCAATGGGCTTCCCCATAGAACTTGCCAACCTGAATTCCTACAGGCTAGATGTGAGAGGCACATTCTGCTGCTTCCAACCTTAGAGTTAAACTAGCTTCTGAAAGCTCAACCTCCGGGGAGTCTGTTTCGCAGAGATATAGAACACACTTTTCCAAGCCTGTTGGAAGGCATTTGCAGTTTCATTTCGCGTCTAATTTCCCAAACCAAACTGCTTGCAGCTCTAACTGCCTTCTAACTACCACTTCTTCGGTTCAGTGAGATATGCTGGATTCTAAACGGAGAAGCTTCTCTGACGCTTTTTCACAGAGATTTTGAAACTGAAATCTCCCATGCTGTTTCCACCATAGGCAGCAATGGGCTTCCCCATAGAACTTGCCAACCTGAATTCCTACAGGCTAGATGTGAGAGGCACATTCTGCTGCTTCCTCCCTTAGAGTTAAACTAGCTTCTTAAAGCTCAACCTCCAGGGAGTCTGTTTGGCAGAGATATAGAACACACTTTTCCAAGCCTGTTGGAAGGCATTTGCAGTTTCATTTCGCGTCTAATTTCCCAAACCAAACTGCTTGCAGCTCTAACTCCCTTCTAACTACCACTTCTTCGGTTCAGTGAGATATGCTGGATTCTCAACGGAGAAGCTTCACTGACGCTTTTTCACAGAGATTTTGAAACTAAAATCTCCCATGCCGTTTCCACCATAGGCAGCAATGGGCTTCCCCATAGAACTTGCCAACCTGAATTCCTACAGGCTAGATGTGAGAGGCACATTCTGCTGCTTCCTCCCTTAGAGTTAAACTTGCTTCTGAAAGCTCAACCTCCGGGGAGTTTGTTTGGCAGAGATATAGAACACACTTTTCCAAGCCTGTTGGAAGGCATTTGCAGTTTCATTTCGCGTCTAATTTCCCAAACCAAACTGCTTGCAGCTCTAACTCCCTTCTAACTACCACTTCTTCGGTTCAGTGAGATATGCTGGATTCTAAACGGAGAAGCTTCTCTGACGCTTTTTCACAGAGATTTTGAAACTGAAATCTCCCATGCCGTTTCCACCATAGGCAGCAATGGGCTTCCCCATAGAACTTGCCAACCTGAATTCCTACAGGCTAGATGTGAGAGGCACATTCTGCTGCTTCCTCCCTAACAGTTAAGCTTGCTTCTGAAAGCTCAACCTCCGGGGACTCTGTTTGGCACAGATATAGAACACACTTTTCCAAGCCTGTTGGAAGGCCTTTGCAGTGTCATTTCGCATCTAATTTCCCAAACCAAACTGCTTGCAGCTCTAACTCCCTTCTAACTACCACTTCTTCGGTTCAGTGAGATATGCTGGATTCTAAACGGAGAAGCTTCTCTGACGCTTTTTCACAGAGATTTTGAAACTGAAATCTCCCATGCCGTTTCCACCATAGGCAGCAATGGGCTTCCCCATAGAACTTGCCAACCTGAATTCCTACAGGCTAGATGTGAGAGGCACATTCTGCTGCTTCCTCCCTTAGAGTTAAACTAGCTTCTGAAAGCTCAACCTCCGGGGAGTCTGTTTGGCAGAGATATAGAACACACTTTTCCAAGCCTGTTGGAAGGCATTTGCAGTTTCATTTCGCGTCTAATTTCCCAAACCAAACTGCTTGCAGCTCTAACTGCCTTCTAACTACCACTTCTTCGGTTCAGTGAGATATGCTGGATTCTAAACGGAGAAGCTTCTCTGACGCTTTTTCACAGAGATTTTGAAACTGAAATCTCCCATGCTGTTTCCACCATAGCCAGCAATGGGCTTCCCCATAGAACTTGCCAACCTGAATTCCTACAGGCTAGATGTGAGAGGCACATTCTGCTGCTTCCTCCCTTAGAGGTAAACTAGCTTCTGAAAGCTCAACCTCCAGGGAGTCTGTTTGGCAGAGATATAGAACACACTTTTCCAAGCCTGTTGGAAGGCATTTGCAGTTTCATTTCGCGTCTAATTTCCCAAACCAAACTGCTTGCAGCTCTAAATTCCTTCTAACTACCACTTCTTCGGTTCAGTGAGATATGCTGGATTCTAAACGGAGAAGCTTCTCTGACGCTTTTTCACAGAGATTTTGAAACTGAAATCTCCCATGCCGTTTCCACCATAGGCAGCAATGGGCTTCCCCATAGAACTTGCCAACCTGAATTCCTACAGGCTAGATGTGAGAGGCACATTCTGCTGCTTCCTCCCTAAGAGTTAAGCTTGCTTCTGAAAGCTCAACCTCCAGGGAGTCTGTTTGGCAGAGATATAGAACACACTTTTCCAAGCCTGTTGGAAGGCCTTTGCAGTGTCATTTCGCATCTAATTTCCCAAACCAAACTGCTTGCAGCTCTAACTCCCTTCTAACTACCACTTCTTCGGTTCAGTGAGATATGCTGGATTCTAAACGGAGAAGCTTCTCTGACGCTTTTTCACAGAGATTTTGAAACTGAAATTTCCAAACCCGTTTCCAACGAAGGCGCCAAAGGGCTTCCCCATAGAACTTGCCAACCTGAATTCCTACAGGCTAGATGTGAGAGGCACATTCTGCTGCTTCCTCCCTTAGAGTTAAACTAGCTTCTGAAAGCTCAACCTCCGGGGAGTTTGTTTGGCAGAGATATAGAACACACTTTTCCAAGCCTGTTGGAAGGCATTTGCAGTTTCATTTCGCGTCTAATTTCCCAAACCAAACTGCTTGCAGCTCTAACTCCCTTCTAACTACCACTTCTTCGGTTCAGTGAGATATGCTGGATTCTAAACGGAGAAGCTTCTCTGACGCTTTTTCACAGAGATTTTGAAACTGAAATCTCCCATGCCGTTTCCACCATAGGCAGCAATGGGCTTCCCCATAGAACTTGCCAACCTGAATTCCTACAGGCTAGATGTGAGAGGAACATTCTGCTGCTTCCTCCCTAACAGTTAAGCTTGCTTCTGAAAGCTCAACCTCCGGGGACTCTGTTTGGCACAGATATAGAACACACTTTTCCAAGCCTGTTGGAAGGCCTTTGCAGTGTCATTTCGCATCTAATTTCCCAAACCAAACTGCTTGCAGCTCTAACTCCCTTCTAACTACCACTTCTTCGGTTCAGTGAGATATGCTGGATTCTAAACGGAGAAGCTTCTCTGACGCTTTTTCACAGAGATTTTGAAACTGAAATCTCCCATGCCGTTTCCACCATAGGCAGCAATGGGCTTCCCCATAGAACTTGCCAACCTGAATTCCTAAAGGCTAGATGTGAGAGGCACATTCTGCTGCTTCCTCCCTTAGAGTTAAACTTGCTTCTGAAAGCTCAACCTCCGGGGAGTTTGTTTGGCAGAGATATAGAACACACTTTTCCAAGCCTGTTGGAAGGCATTTGCAGTTTCATTTCGCGTCTATTTTCCCAAACCAAACTGCTTGCAGCTCTAACTCCCTTCTAACTACCACTTCTTCGGTTCAGTGAGATAAGCTGGATTCTAAACGGAGAAGCTTCTCTGACGCTTTTTCACAGAGATTTTGAAACTGAAATTTCCAAACCCGTTTCCAACGAAGGCGCCAATGGGCTTCCCCATAGAACTTGCCAACCTGAATTCCTACAGGCTAGATGTGAGAGGCACATTCTGCTGCTTCCTCCCTTAGAGTTAAACTAGCTTCTGAAAGCTCAACCTCCGGGGAGTTTGTTTGGCAGAGATATAGAACACACTTTTCCAAGCCTGTTGGAAGGCATTTGCAGTTTGATTTCGCGTCTAATTTCCCAAACCAAACTGCTTGCAGCTCTAACTCCCTTCTAACTACCACTTCTTCGGTTCAGTGAGATATGCTGGATTCTAAACGGAGAAGCTTCTCTGACGCTTTTTCACAGAGATTTTGAAACTGAAATCTCCCATGCCGTTTCCACCATAGGCAGCAATGGGCTTCCCCATAGAACTTGCCAACCTGAATTCCTACAGGCTAGATGTGAGAGGCACATTCTGCTGCTTCCTCCCTAAGAGTTAAGCTTGCTTGTGAAAGCTCAACCTCCGGGGAGTCTGTTTGGCAGAGATATAGAACACACTTTTCCAAGCCTGTTGGAAGGCCTTTGCAGTGTCATTTCGCATCTAATTTCCCAAACCAAACTGCTTGCAGCTCTAACTCCCTTCTAACTACCACTTCTTCGGTTCAGTGAGATATGCTGGATTCTAAACGGAGAAGCTTCTCTGACGCTTTTTCACAGAGATTTTGAAACTGAAATTTCCAAACCCGTTTCCAACGAAGGCGCCAATGGGCTTCCCCATAGAACTTGCCAACCTGAATTCCTACAGGCTAGATGTGAGAGGCACATTCTGCTGCTTCCTCCCTTAGAGTTAAACTAGCTTCTGAAAGCTCAACCTCCGGCGAGTTTGTTTGGCAGAGATATAGAACACACTTTTCCAAGCCTGTTGGAAGGCATTTGCAGTTTCATTTCGCATCTAATTTCCCAAACCAAACTGCTTGCAGCTCTAACTGCCTTCTAACTACCACTTCTTCGGTTCAGTGAGATATGCTGGATTCTAAACGGAGAAGCTTCTCTGACGCTTTTTCACAGAGATTTTGAAACTGAAATCTCCCATGCTGTTTCCACCATAGGCAGCAATGGGCTTCCCCATAGAACTTGCCAACCTGAATTCCTACAGGCTAGATGTGAGAGGCACATTCTGCTGCTTCCTCCCTTAGAGGTAAACTAGCTTCTGAAAGCTCAACCTCCAGGGAGTCTGTTTGGCAGAGATATAGAACACACTTTTCCAAGCCTGTTGGAAGGCATTTTCAGTTTCATTTCGCGTCTAATTTCCCAAACCAAACTGCTTGCAGCTCTAACTGCCTTCTAACTACCACTTCTTCGGTTCAGTGAGATATGCTGGATTCTAAACGGAGAAGCTTCTCTGACGCTTTTTCACAGAGATTTTGAAACTGAAATCTCCCATGCCGTTTCCACCATAGGCAGCAATGGGCTTCCACATAGAACTTGCCAACCTGAATTCCTACAGGCTAGATGTGAGAGGCACATTCTGCTGCTTCCTCCCTTAGAGTTAAACTTGCTTCTGAAAGCTCAACCTCCGGGGACTTTGTTTGGCAGAGATATAGAACACACTTTTCCAAGCCTGTTGGAAGGCATTTGCAGTTTCATTTCGCGTCTAATTTCCCAAACCAAACTGCTTGCAGCTCCAACTCCCTTCTAACTACCACTTCTTCGGTTCAGTGAGATAAGCTGGATTCTAAACGGAGAAGCTTCTCTGACGCTTTTTCACAGAGATTTTGAAACTGAAATCTCCCATGCCGTTTCTACCATAGGCAGCAATGGGCTTCCCCATAGAACTTGCCAACCTGAATTCCTACAGGCTAGATGTGAGAGGCACATTCTGCTGCTTCCTCCCTTAGAGTTAAACTTGCTTCTGAAAGCTCAACCTCCGGGGACTTTGTTTGGCAGAGATATAGAACACACTTTTCCAAGCCTGTTGGAAGGCATTTGCAGTTTCATTTCGCGTCTAATTTCCCAAACCAAACTGCTTGCAGCTCTAACTCCCTTCTAACTACCACTTCTTCGGTTCAGTGAGATAAGCTGGATTCTAAACGGAGAAGCTTCTCTGACGCTTTTTCACAGAGATTTTGAAACTGAAATTTCCAAACCCGTTTCCAACGAAGGCGCCAATGGGCTTCCCCATAGAACTTGCCAACCTGAATTCCTACAGGCTAGATGTGAGAGGCACATTCTGCTGCTTCCTCCCTTAGAGTTAAACTAGCTTCTGAAAGCTCAACCTCCGGGGAGTTTGTTTGGCAGAGATATAGAACACACTTTTCCAAGCCTGTTGGAAGGCATTTGCAGTTTCATTTCGCGTCTAATTTCCCAAACCAAACTGCTTGCAGCTCTAACTCCCTTCTAACTACCACTTCTTCGGTTCAGTGAGATATGCTGGATTCTAAACGGAGAAGCTTCTCTGACGCTTTTTCACAGAGATTTTGAAACTGAAATTTCCAAACCCGTTTCCAACGAAGGCGCCAATGGGCTTCCCCATAGAACTTGCCAACCTGAATTCCTACAGGCTAGATGTGAGAGGCACATTCTGCTGCTTCCTCCCTTAGAGTTAAACTTGCTTCTGAAAGCTCAACCTCCGGGGAGTTTGTTTGGCAGAGATATAGAACACACTTTTCCAAGCCTGTTGGAAGGCATTTGCAGTTTCATTTCGCGTCTAATTTCCCAAACCAAACTGCTTGCAGCTCTAACTCCCTTCTAACTACCACTTCTTCGGTTCAGTGAGATATGCTGGATTCTAAACGGAGAAGCTTCTCTGACGCTTTTTCACAGAGATTTTGAAACTGAAATCTCCCACGCCGTTTCCACCTGAGGCAGCAATGGGCTTCCCCATAGAACTTGCCAACCTGAATTCCTAAAGGCTAGATGTGAGAGGCACATTCTGCTGCTTCCTCCCTTAGAGTTAAACTTGCTTCTGAAAGCTCAACCTCCGGGGAGTTTGTTTGGCAGAGATATAGAACACACTTTTCCAAGCCTGTTGGAAGGCATTTGCAGTTTCATTTCGCGTCTAATTTCCCAAACCAAACTGCTTGCAGCTCTAACTCCCTTGTAACTACCACTTCTTCGGTTCAGTGAGATAAGCTGGATTCTAAACGGAGAAGCTTCTCTGACGCTTTTTCACAGGGATTTTGAAACTGAAATTTCCAAACCCGTTTCCAACGAAGGCGCCAATGGGCTTCCCCATAGAACTTGCCAACCTGAATTCCTACAGGCTAGATGTGAGAGGCACATTCTGCTACTTCCTCCCTTAGAGTTAAACTAGCTTCTGAAAGCTCAAACTCCGGGGAGTTTGTTTGGCAGAGATATAGAACACACTTTTCCAAGCCTGTTGGAAGGCATTTGCAGTTTCATTTCGCGTCTAATTTCCCAAACCAAACTGCTTGCAGCTCTAACTGCCTTCTAACTACCACTTCTTCGGTTCAGTGAGATATGCTGGATTCTAAACGGAGAAGCTTCTCTGACGCTTTTTCACAGAGATTTTGAAACTGAAATCTCCCAACCCGTTTCCAACGAAGGCGCCAATGGGCTTCCCCATAGAACTTGCCAACCTGAATTCCTACAGGCTAGATGTGAGAGGCACATTCTGCTGCTTCCTCCCTTAGAGTTAAACTAGCTTCTGAAAGCTCAACCTCCGGGGAGTTTGTTTGGCAGAGATATAGAACACACTTTTCCAAGCCTGTTGGAAGGCATTTGCAGTTTCATTTCGCGTCTAATTTCCCAAACCAAACTGCTTGCAGCTCTAACTCCCTTCTAACTACCACTTCTTCGGTTCAGTGAGATATGCTGGATTCTAAACGGAGAAGCTTCTCTGACGCTTTTTCACAGAGATTTTGAAACTGAAATCTCCCATGCCGTTTCCACCATAGGCAGCAATGGGCTTCCCCATAGAACTTGCCAACCTGAATTCCTACAGGCTAGATGTGAGAGGCACATTCTGCTGCTTCCTCCCTTAGAGTTAAACTTGCTTCTGAAAGCTCAACCTCCGGGGAGTTTGTTTGGCAGAGATATAGAACACACTTTTCCAAGCCTGTTGGAAGGCATTTGCAGTTTCATTTCGTGTCTAATTTCCCAAACCAAACTGCTTGCAGCTCTAACTCCCTTCTAACTACCACTTCTTCGGTTCAGTGAGATATGCTGGATTCTAAACGGAGAAGCTTCTCTGACGCTTTTTCACAGAGATTTTGAAACTGAAATTTCCAAACCCGTTTCCAACGAAGGCGCCAATGGGCTTCCCCATAGAACTTGCCAACCTGAATTCCTACAGGCTAGATGTGAGAGGCACATTCTGCTGCTTCCTCCCTTAGAGTTAAACTAGCTTCTGAAAGCTCAACCTCCAGGGAGTCTGTTTGGCAGAGATATAGAACACACTTTTCCAAGCCTGTTGGAAGGCCTTTGCAGTGTCATTTCGCATCTAATTTCCCAAACCAAACTGCTTGCAGCTCTAACTCCCTTCTAACTACCACTTCTTCGGTTCAGTGAGATATGCTGGATTCTAAACGGAGAAGCTTCTCTGACGCTTTTTCACAGAGATTTTGAAACTGAAATCTCCCATGCCGTTTCCACCATAGGCAGCAATGGGCTTCCCCATAGAACTTGCCAACCTGAATTCCTAAAGGGTAGATGTGAGAGGCACATTCTGCTGCTTCCTCCCTTCGAGTTAAACTTGCTTCTGAAAGCTCAACCTCCGGGGAGTTTGTTTGGCAGAGATATAGAACACACTTTTCCAAGCCTGTTGGAAGGCATTTGCAGTTACATTTCGCGTCTAATTTCCCAAACCAAACTGCTTGCAGCTCTAACTGCCTTCTAACTACCACTTCTTCGGTTCAGTGAGATATGCTGGATTCTAAACGGAGAAGCTTCTCTGACGCTTTTTCACAGAGATTTTGAAACTGAAATCTCCCATGCCGTTTCCCCCATAGGCAGCAATGGGCTTCCCCATTGAACTTGCCAACCTGAATTCCTACAGGCTAGATGTGAGAGGCACATTCTGCTGCTTCCTCCCTTGGAGTTAAACTTGCTTCTGAAAGCTCAACCTCCGGGGAGTTTGTTTGGCAGAGATATAGAACACACTTTTCCAAGCCTGTTGGAAGGCATTTGCAGTTTCATTTCGCGTCTAATTTCCCAAACCAAACTGCTTGCAGCTCTAACTCCCTTCTAACTACCACTTCTTCGGTTCAGTGAGATATGCTGGATTCTAAACGGAGAAGCTTCTCTGACGCTTTTTCACAGAGATTTTGAAACTGAAATTTCCAAACCCGTTTCCAACGAAGGCGCCAATGGGCTTCCCCATAGAACTTGCCAACCTGAATTCCTACAGGCTAGATGTGAGAGGCACATTCTGCTGCTTCCTCCCTTAGAGTTAAACTTGCTTCTGAAAGCTCAACCTCCGGGGAGTTTGTTTGGCAGAGATATAGAACACACTTTTCCAAGCCTGTTGGAAGGCATTTGCAGTTTCATTTCGCGTCTAATTTCCCAAACCAAACTGCTTGCAGCTCTAACTCCCTTCTAACTACCACTTCTTCGGTTCAGTGAGATATGCTGGATTCTAAACGGAGAAGCTTCTCTGACGCTTTTTCACAGAGATTTTGAAACTGAAATCTCCCACGCCGTTTCCACCATAGGCAGCAATGGGCTTCCCCATAGAACTTGCCAACCTGAATTCCTAAAGGCTAGATGTGAGAGGCACATTCTGCTGCTTCCTCCCTTAGAGTTAAACTTGCTTCTGAAAGCTCAACCTCCGGGGAGTTTGTTTGGCAGAGATATAGAACACACTTTTCCAAGCCTGTTGGAAGGCATTTGCAGTTTCATTTCGCGTCTAATTTCCCAAACCAAACTGCTTGCAGCTCTAACTCCCTTGTAACTACCACTTCTTCGGTTCAGTGAGATAAGCTGGATTCTAAACGGAGAAGCTTCTCTGACGCTTTTTCACAGGGATTTTGAAACTGAAATTTCCAAACCCGTTTCCAACGAAGGCGCCAATGGGCTTCCCCATAGAACTTGCCAACCTGAATTCCTACAGGCTAGATGTGAGAGGCACATTCTGCTACTTCCTCCCTTAGAGTTAAACTAGCTTCTGAAAGCTCAAACTCCGGGGAGTTTGTTTGGCAGAGATATAGAACACACTTTTCCAAGCCTGTTGGAAGGCATTTGCAGTTTCATTTCGCGTCTAA
The DNA here is from genome assembly GCF_027409185.1 of Cynocephalus volans. NCBI lineage: Eukaryota > Metazoa > Chordata > Mammalia > Dermoptera > Cynocephalidae > Cynocephalus > Cynocephalus volans. The sequence goes on along the minus strand of NW_026902469.1, from coordinate 1,092,500 downwards.
TTTCCCAAACCAAACTGCTTGCAGCTCTAACTGCCTTCTAACTACCACTTCTTCGGTTCAGTGAGATATGCTGGATTCTAAACGGAGAAGCTTCTCTGACGCTTTTTCACAGAGATTTTGAAACTGAAATCTCCCAACCCGTTTCCAACGAAGGCGCCAATGGGCTTCCCCATAGAACTTGCCAACCTGAATTCCTACAGGCTAGATGTGAGAGGCACATTCTGCTGCTTCCTCCCTTAGAGTTAAACTAGCTTCTGAAAGCTCAACCTCCGGGGAGTTTGTTTGGCAGAGATATAGAACACACTTTTCCAAGCCTGTTGGAAGGCATTTGCAGTTTCATTTCGCGTCTAATTTCCCAAACCAAACTGCTTGCAGCTCTAACTCCCTTCTAACTACCACTTCTTCGGTTCAGTGAGATAAGCTGGATTCTAAACGGAGAAGCTTCTCTGACGCTTTTTCACAGGGATTTTGAAACTGAAATTTCCAAACCCGTTTCCAACGAAGGCGCCAATGGGCTTCCCCATAGAACTTGCCAACCTGAATTCCTACAGGCTAGATGTGAGAGGCACATTCTGCTACTTCCTCCCTTAGAGTTAAACTAGCTTCTGAAAGCTCAAACTCCGGGGAGTTTGTTTGGCACAGATATAGAACACACTTTTCCAAGCCTGTTGGAAGGCATTTGCAGTTTCATTTCGCGTCTAATTTCCCAAACCAAACTGCTTGCAGCTCTAACTGCCTTCTAACTACCACTTCTTCGGTTCAGTGAGATATGCTGGATTCTAAACGGAGAAGCTTCTCTGACGCTTTTTCACAGAGATTTTGAAACTGAAATCTCCCAACCCGTTTCCAACGAAGGCGCCAATGGGCTTCCCCATAGAACTTGCCAACCTGAATTCCTACAGGCTAGATGTGAGAGGCACATTCTGCTGCTTCCTCCCTTAGAGTTAAACTAGCTTCTGAAAGCTCAACCTCCGGGGAGTTTGTTTGGCAGAGATATAGAACACACTTTTCCAAGCCTGTTGGAAGGCATTTGCAGTTTCATTTCGCGTCTAATTTCCCAAACCAAACTGCTTGCAGCTCTAACTCCCTTCTAACTACCACTTCTTCGGTTCAGTGAGATATGCTGGATTCTAAACGGAGAAGCTTCTCTGACGCTTTTTCACAGAGATTTTGAAACTGAAATCTCCCATGCCGTTTCCACCATAGGCAGCAATGGGCTTCCCCATAGAACTTGCCAACCTGAATTCCTACAGGCTAGATGTGAGAGGCACATTCTGCTGCTTCCTCCCTTAGAGTTAAACTTGCTTCTGAAAGCTCAACCTCCGGGGAGTTTGTTTGGCAGAGATATAGAACACACTTTTCCAAGCCTGTTGGAAGGCATTTGCAGTTTCATTTCGTGTCTAATTTCCCAAACCAAACTGCTTGCAGCTCTAACTCCCTTCTAACTACCACTTCTTCGGTTCAGTGAGATATGCTGGATTCTAAACGGAGAAGCTTCTCTGACGCTTTTTCACAGAGATTTTGAAACTGAAATTTCCAAACCCGTTTCCAACGAAGGCGCCAATGGGCTTCCCCATAGAACTTGCCAACCTGAATTCCTACAGGCTAGATGTGAGAGGCACATTCTGCTGCTTCCTCCCTTAGAGTTAAACTAGCTTCTGAAAGCTCAACCTCCAGGGAGTCTGTTTGGCAGAGATATAGAACACACTTTTCCAAGCCTGTTGGAAGGCCTTTGCAGTGTCATTTCGCATCTAATTTCCCAAACCAAACTGCTTGCAGCTCTAACTCCCTTCTAACTACCACTTCTTCGGTTCAGTGAGATATGCTGGATTCTAAACGGAGAAGCTTCTCTGACGCTTTTTCACAGAGATTTTGAAACTGAAATCTCCCATGCCGTTTCCACCATAGGCAGCAATGGGCTTCCCCATAGAACTTGCCAACCTGAATTCCTAAAGGCTAGATGTGAGAGGCACATTCTGCTGCTTCCTCCCTTAGAGTTAAACTTGCTTCTGAAAGCTCAACCTCCGGGGAGTTTGTTTGGCAGAGATATAGAACACACTTTTCCAAGCCTGTTGGAAGGCATTTGCAGTTTCATTTCGCGTCTATTTTCCGAAACCAAACTGCTTGCAGCTCTAACTCCCTTCTAACTACCACTTCTTCGGTTCAGTGAGATAAGCTGGATTCTAAACGGAGAAGCTTCTCTGACGCTTTTTCACAGAGATTTTGAAACTGAAATTTCCAAACCCGTTTCCAACGAAGGCGCCAATGGGCTTCCCCATAGAACTTGCCAACCTGAATTCCTACAGGCTAGATGTGAGAGGCACATTCTGCTGCTTCCTCCCTTAGAGTTAAACTAGCTTCTGAAAGCTCAACCTCCGGGGAGTTTGTTTGGCAGAGATATAGAACACACTTTTCCAAGCCTGTTGGAAGGCATTTGCAGTTTGATTTCGCGTCTAATTTCCCAAACCAAACTGCTTGCAGCTCTAACTCCCTTCTAACTACCACTTCTTCGGTTCAGTGAGATATGCTGGATTCTAAACGGAGAAGCTTCTCTGACGCTTTTTCACAGAGATTTTGAAACTGAAATCTCCCATGCCGTTTCCACCATAGGCAGCAATGGGCTTCCCCATAGAACTTGCCAACCTGAATTCCTACAGGCTAGATGTGAGAGGCACATTCTGCTGCTTCCTCCCTAAGAGTTAAGCTTGCTTGTGAAAGCTCAACCTCCGGGGAGTCTGTTTGGCAGAGATATAGAACACACTTTTCCAAGCCTGTTGGAAGGCCTTTGCAGTGTCATTTCGCATCTAATTTCCCAAACCAAACTGCTTGCAGCTCTAACTCCCTTCTAACTACCACTTCTTCGGTTCAGTGAGATATGCTGGATTCTAAACGGAGAAGCTTCTCTGACGCTTTTTCACAGAGATTTTGAAACTGAAATTTCCAAACCCGTTTCCAACGAAGGCGCCAATGGGCTTCCCCATAGAACTTGCCAACCTGAATTCCTACAGGCTAGATGTGAGAGGCACATTCTGCTGCTTCCTCCCGTAGAGTTAAACTAGCTTCTGAAAGCTCAACCTCCGGGGAGTTTGTTTGGCAGAGATATAGAACACACTTTTCCAAGCCTGTTGGAAGGCATTTGGAGTTTCATTTCGCGTCTAATTTCCAAAACCAAACTGCTTGCAGCTCTAACTGCCTTCTAACTACCACTTCTTCGGTTCAGTGAGATATGCTGGATTCTAAACGGAGAAGCTTCTCTGACGCTTTTTCACAGAGATTTTGAAACTGAAATCTCCCATGCCGTTTCCACCATAGGCAGCAATGGGCTTCCCCATAGAACTTGCCAACCTGAATTCCTACAGGCTAGATGTGAGAGGCACATTCTGCTGCTTCCTCCCTAACAGTTAAGCTTGCTTCTGAAAGCTCAACCTCCGGGGACTCTGTTTGGCACAGATATAGAACACACTTTTCCAAGCCTGTTGGAAGGCATTTGCAGTTTCATTTCGCGTCTAATTTCCCAAACCAAACTGCTTGCAGCTCTAACTCCCTTCTAACTACCACTTCTTCGGTTCAGTGAGATATGCTGGATTCTAAACGGAGAAGCTTCTCTGACGCTTTTTCACAGAGATTTTGAAACTGAAATTTCCAAACCCGTTTCCAACGAAGGCACCAATGGGGTTCCCCATAGAACTTGCCAACCTGAATTCCTACAGGCTAGATGTGAGAGGCACATTCTGCTGCTTCCTCCCTTAGAGTTCAACTAGCTTCTGAAAGCTCAAGCTCCGGGGAGTTTGTTTGGCAGAGATATAGAACACACTTTTCCAAGCCTGTTGGAAGGCATTTGCAGTTTCATTTCGCGTCTAATTTCCCAAACCAAACTGCTTGCAGCTCTAACTCCCTTCTAACTACCACTTCTTCGGTTCAGTGAGATATGCTGGATTCTAAACGGAGAAGCTTCTCTGACGCTTTTTCACAGAGATTTTGAAACTGAAATCTCCCATGCCGCTTCCACCATAGGCAGCAATGGGCTTCCCCATAGAACTTGCCAACCTGAATTCCTACAGGCTAGATGTGAGAGGCACATTCTGCTGCTTCCTCCCTAAGAGTTAAGCTTGCTTCTGAAAGCTCAACCTCCGGGGAGTTTGTTTGGCAGAGATATAGAACACACTTTTCCAAGCCTGTTGGAAGGCATTTGCAGTTTCATTTCGCGTCTAATTTCCCAAACGAAACTGCTTGCAGCTCTAACTGCCTTCTAACTACCACTTCTTCGGTTCAGTGAGATATGCTGGATTCTAAACGGAGAAGCTTCTCTGACGCTTTTTCACAGAGATTTTGAAACTGAAATCTCCCATGCCGTTTCCACCATAGGCAGCAATGGGCTTCCCCATAGAACTTGCCAACCTGAATTCCTACAGGCTAGATGTGAGAGGCAGATTCTGCTGCTTCCTCCCTAACAGTTAAGCTTGCTTCTGAAAGCTCAACCTCCGGGGAGTCTGTTTGGCACAGATATAGAACACACTTTTCCAAGCCTTTTGGAAGGCCTTTGCAGTGTCATTTCGCATCTAATTTCCCAAACCAAACTGCTTGCAGCTCTAACTCCCTTCTAACTACCACTTCTTCGGTTCAGTGAGATATGCTGGATTCTAAACGGAGAAGCTTCTCTGACGCTCTTTCACAGAGATTTTGAAACTGAAATTTCCAAACCCGTTTCCAACGAAGGCGCCAATGGGCTTCCCCATAGAACTTGCCAACCTGAATTCCTACAGGCTAGATGTGAGAGGCACATTCTGCTGCTTCCTCCCTTAGAGTTAAACTAGCTTCTGAAAGCTCAACCTCCGGGGAGTTTGTTTGGCAGAGATATAGAACACACTTTTCCAAGCCTGTTGGAAGGCATTTGCAGTTTCATTTCGCGTCTAATTTCCCAAACCAAACTGCTTGCAGCTCTAACTCCCTTCTAACTACCACTTCTTCGGTTCAGTGAGATATGCTGGATTCTAAACGGAGAAGCTTCTCTGACGCTTTTTCACAGAGATTTTGAAACTGAAATCTCCCATGCCGTTTCCACCATAGGCAGCAATGGGCTTCCCCATAGAACTTGCCAACCTGAATTCCTACAGGCTAGATGTGAGAGGCACATTCTGCTGCTTCCTCCCTAACAGTTAAGCTTGCTTCTGAAAGCTCAACCTCCGGGGACTCTGTTTGGCACAGATATAGAACACACTTTTCCAAGCCTGTTGGAAGGCCTTTGCACTGTCATTTCGCATCTAATTTCCCAAACCAAACTGCTTGCAGCTCTAACTCCCTTCTAACTACCACTTCTTCGGTTCAGTGAGATATGCTGGATTCTAAACGGAGAAGCTTCTCTGACGCTTTTTCACAGAGATTTTGAAACTGAAATCTCCCATGCCGTTTCCACCATAGGCAGCAATGGGCTTCCCCATAGAACTTGGCAACCTGAATTCCTACAGGCTAGATGTGAGAGGCACATTCTGCTGCTTCCTCCCTTAGAGTTAAACTTGCTTCTGAAAGCTCAACCTCCGGGGAGTTTGTTTGGCAGAGATATAGAACACACTTTTCCAAGCCTGTTGGAAGGCATTTGCAGTTTCATTTCGCGTCTAATTTCCCAAACCAAACTGCTTGCAGCTCTAACTGCCTTCTAACTACCACTTCTTCGGTTCAGTGAGATATGCTGGATTCTAAACGGAGAAGCTTCTCTGACGCTTTTTCACAGAGATTTTGAAACTGAAATCTCCAATGCCGTTTCCACCATAGGCAGCAATGGGCTTCCCCATAGAACTTGCCAACCTGAATTCCTACAGGCTAGATGTGAGAGGCACATTCTGCTGCTTCCTCCCTAAGAGTTAAGCTTGCTTGTGAAAGCTCAACCTCCGGGGAGTCTGTTTGGCAGAGATATAGAACACACTTTTCCAAGCCTGTTGGAAGGCCTTTGCAGTGTCATTTCGCATCTAATTTCCCAAACCAAACTGCTTGCAGCTCTAACTCCCTTCTAACTACCACTTCTTCGGTTCAGTGAGATATGCTGGATTCTAAACGGAGAAGCTTCTCTGACGCTTTTTCACAGAGATTTTGAAACTGAAATTTCCAAACCCGTTTCCAACGAAGGCGCCAATGGGCTTCCCCATAGAACTTGCCAACCTGAATTCCTACAGGCTAGATGTGAGAGGCACATTCTGCTGCTTCCTCCCTTAGAGTTAAACTAGCTTCTGAAAGCTCAACCTCCGGGGAGTTTGTTTGGCAGAGATATAGAACACACTTTTCCAAGCCTGTTGGAAGGCATTTGCAGTTTCATTTCGCGTCTAATTTCCCAAACCAAACTGCTTGCAGCTCTAACTCCCTTCTAACTACCACTTCTTCGGTTCAGTGAGATATGCTGGATTCTAAACGGAGAAGCTTCTCTGACGCTTTTTCACAGAGATTTTGAAACTGAAATCTCCCATGCCGTTTCCACCATAGGCAGCAATGGGCTTCCCCATAGAACTTGCCAACCTGAATTCCTACAGGCTAGATGTGAGAGGCACATTCTGCTGCTTCCTCCCTTAGAGTTAAACTTGCTTCTGAAAGCTCAACCTCCGGGGAGTTTGTTTGGCAGAGATATAGAACACACTTTTCCAAGCCTGTTGGAAGGCATTTGCAGTTTCATTTCGCGTCTAATTTCCCAAACCAAACTGCTTGCAGCTCTAACTGCCTTCTAACTACCACTTCTTCGGTTCAGTGAGATATGCTGGATTCTAAACGGAGAAGCTTCTCTGACGCTTTTTCACAGAGATTTTGAAACTGAAATTTCCAAACCCGTTTCCAACGAAGGCGCCAATGGGCTTCCCCATAGAACTTGCCAACCTGAATTCCTACAGGCTAGATGTGAGAGGCACATTCTGCTGCTTCCTCCCTTAGAGTTAAACTTGCTTCTGAAAGCTCAACCTCCGGGGAGTTTGTTTGGCAGAGATATAGAACACACTTTTCCAAGCCTGTTGGAAGGCATTTGCAGTTTCATTTCGTGTCTAATTTCCCAAACCAAACTGCTTGCACCTCTAACTGCCTTCTAACTACCACTTCTTCGGTTCAGTGAGATATGCTGGATTCTAAACGGAGAAGCTTCTCTGACGCTTTTTCACAGAGATTTTGAAACTGAAATCTCCCATGCCGTTTCCACCATAGGCAGCAATGGGCTTCCCCATAGAACTTGCCAACCTGAATTCCTACAGGCTAGATGTGAGAGGCACATTCTGCTGCTTCCTCCCTAAGAGTTAAGCTTGCTTCTGAAAGCTCAACCTCCGGGGAGTCTGTTTGGCAGAGATATAGAACACACTTTTCCAAGCCTGTTGGAAGGCCTTTGCAGTGTCATTTCGCATCTAATTTCCCAAACCAAACTGCTTGCAGCTCTAACTCCCTTCTAACTACCACTTCTTCGGTTCAGTGAGATATGCTGGATTCTAAACGGAGAACTTCTCTGACGCTTTTTCACAGAGATTTTGAATCTGAAATTTCCAAACCCGTTTCCAACGAAGGCGCCAATGGGCTTCCCCATAGAACTTGCCAACCTGAATTCCTACAGGCTAGATGTGAGAGGCACATTCTGCTGCTTCCTCCCTTAGAGTTAAACTAGCTTCTGAAAGCTCAACCTCCGGGGAGTTTGTTTGGCAGAGATATAGAACACACTTTTCCAAGCCTGTTGGAAGGCATTTGCAGTTTCATTTCGCGTCTAATTTCCCAAACCAAACTGCTTGCAGCTCTAACTCCCTTCTAACTACCACTTCTTCGGTTCAGTGAGATATGCTGGATTCTAAACGGAGAAGCTTCTCTGACGCTTTTTCACAGAGATTTTGAAACTGAAATCTCCCATGCCCTTTCCACCATAGGCAGCAATGGGCTTCCCCATAGAACTTGCCAACCTGAATTCCTACAGGCTAGATGTGAGAGGCACATTCTGCTGCTTCCTCCCTAAGAGTTAAACTTGCTTCTGAAAGCTCAACCTCCGGGGAGTTTGTTTGGCAGAGATATAGAACACACTTTTCCAAGCCTGTTGGAAGGCATTTGCAGTTTCATTTCGCGTCTAATTTCCCAAACGAAACTGCTTGCAGCTCTAACTGCCTTCTAACTACCACTTCTTCGGTTCAGTGAGATATGCTGGATTCTAAACGGAGAAGCTTCTCTGACGCTTTTTCACAGAGATTTTGAAACTGAAATCTCCCATGCCGTTTCCACCATAGGCAGCAATGGGCTTCCCCATAGAACTTGCCAACCTGAATTCCTACAGGCTAGATGTGAGAGGCACATTCTGCTGCTTCCTCCCTTAGAGTTAAACTAGCTTCTGAAAGCTCAGCCTCCGGGGAGTTTGTTTGGCAGAGATATAGAACACACTTTTCCAAGCCTGTTGGAAGGCATTTGCAGTTTCATTTCGCGTCTAATTTCCCAAACCAAACTGCTTGCAGCTCTAACTCTCTTCTAACTACCACTTCTTCGGTTCAGTGAGATATGCTGGATTCTAAACGGAGAAGCTTCTCTGACGCTTTTTCACAGAGATTTTGAAACTGAAATCTCCCATGCCGTTTCCACCATAGGCAGCAATGGGCTTCCCCATAGAACTTGCCAACCTGAATTCCTACAGGCTAGATGTGAGAGGCACATTCTGCTGCTTCCTCCCTAACAGTTAAGCTTGCTTCTGAAAGCTCAACCTCCGGGGACTCTGTTTGGCACAGATATAGAACACACTTTTCCAAGCCTGTTGGAAGGCCTTTGCAGTGTCATTTCGCATCTAATTTCCCAAACCAAACTGCTTGCAGCTCTAACTCCCTTCTAACTACCACTTCTTCGGTTCAGTGAGATATGCTGGATTCTAAACGGAGAAGCTTCTCTGACGCTTTTTCACAGAGATTTTGAAACTGAAATTTCCAAACCCGTTTCCAACGAAGGCGCCAATGGGCTTCCCCATAGAACTTGCCAACCTGAATTCCTACAGGCTAGATGTGAGAGGCACATTCTGCTGCTTCCTCCCTTAGAGTTAAACTAGCTTCTGAAAGCTCAACCTCCGGGGAGTTTGTTTGGCAGAGATATAGAACACACTTTTCCAAGCCTGTTGGAAGGCATTTGCAGTTTCATTTCGCGTCTAATTTCCCAAACCAAACTGCTTGCAGCTCTAACTCCCTTCTAACTACCACTTCTTCGGTTCAGTGAGATATGCTGGATTCTAAACGGAGAAGCTTCTCTGACGCTTTTTCACAGAGATTTTGAAACTGAAATCTCCCATGCCGTTTCCACCATAGGCAGCAATGGGCTTCCCCATAGAACTTGCCAACCTGAATTCCTACAGGCTAGATGTGAGAGGCACATTCTGCTGCTTCCTCCCTAACAGTTAAGCTTGCTTCTGAAAGCTCAACCTCCGGGGACTCTGTTTGACACAGATATAGAACACACTTTTCCAAGCCTGTTGGAAGGCCTTTGCAGTGTCATTTCGCATCTAATTTCCCAAACCAAACTGCTTGCAGCTCTAACTCCCTTCTAACTACCACTTCTTCGGTTCAGTGAGATATGCTGGATTCTAAACGGAGAAGCTTCTCTGACGCTTTTTCACAGAGATTTTGAAACTGAAATCTCCCATGCCGTTTCCACCATAGGCAGCAATGGGCTTCCCCATAGAACTTGCCAACCTGAATTCCTACAGGCTAGATGTGAGAGGCACATTCTGCTGCTTCCTCCCTTAGAGTTAAACTTGCTTCTGAAAGCTCAACCTCCGGGGAGTTTGTTTGGCAGAGATATAGAACACACTTTTCCAAGCCTGTTGGAAGGCATTTGCAGTTTCATTTCGCGTCTAATTTCCCAAACCAAACTGCTTGCAGCTCTAACTGCCTTCTAACTACCACTTCTTCGGTTCAGTGAGATATGCTGGATTCTAAAGGGAGAAGCTTCTCTGACGCTTTTTCACAGAGATTTTGAAACTGAAATTTCCAAACCCGTTTCCAACGAAGGCGCCAATGGGCTTCCCCATAGAACTTGCCAACCTGAATTCCTACAGGCTAGATGTGAGAGGCACATTCTGCTGCTTCCTCCCTTAGAGTTAAACTTGCTTCTGAAAGCTCAACCTCCGGGGAGTTTGTTTGGCAGAGATATAGAACACACTTTTCCAAGCCTGTTGGAAGGCATTTGCAGTTTCATTTCGCGTCTAATTTCCCAAACCAAACTGCTTGCACCTCTAACTGCCTTCTAACTACCACTTCTTCGGTTCAGTGAGATATGCTGGATTCTAAACGGAGAAGCTTCTCTGACGCTTTTTCACAGAGATTTTGAAACTGAAATCTCCCATGCCGTTTCCACCATAGGCAGCAATGGGCTTCCCCATAGAACTTGCCAACCTGAATTCCTAAAGGGTAGATGTGAGAGGCACATTCTGCTGCTTCCTCCCTTCGAGTTAAACTTGCTTCTGAAAGCTCAACCTCCGGGGAGTTTGTTTGGCAGAGATATAGAACACACTTTTCCAAGCCTGTTGGAAGGCATTTGCAGTTACATTTCGCGTCTAATTTCCCAAACCAAACTGCTTGCAGCTCTAACTGCCTTCTAACTACCACTTCTTCGGTTCAGTGAGATATGCTGGATTCTAAACGGAGAAGCTTCTCTGACGCTTTTTCACAGAGATTTTGAAACTGAAATCTCCCATGCCGTTTCCCCCATAGGCAGCAATGGGCTTCCCCATTGAACTTGCCAACCTGAATTCCTACAGGCTAGATGTGAGAGGCACATTCTGCTGCTTCCTCCCTTGGAGTTAAACTTGCTTCTGAAAGCTCAACCTCCGGGGAGTTTGTTTGGCAGAGATATAGAACACACTTTTCCAAGCCTGTTGGAAGGCATTTGCAGTTTCATTTCGCGTCTAATTTCCCAAACCAAACTGCTTGCAGCTCTAACTCCCTTCTAACTACCACTTCTTCGGTTCAGTGAGATATGCTGGATTCTAAACGGAGAAGCTTCTCTGACGCTTTTTCACAGAGATTTTGAAACTGAAATTTCCAAACCCGTTTCCAACGAAGGCGCCAATGGGCTTCCCCATAGAACTTGCCAACCTGAATTCCTACAGGCTAGATGTGAGAGGCACATTCTGCTGCTTCCTCCCTTAGAGTTAAACTTGCTTCTGAAAGCTCAACCTCCGGGGAGTTTGTTTGGCAGAGATATAGAACACACTTTTCCAAGCCTGTTGGAAGGCATTTGCAGTTTCATTTCGCGTCTAATTTCCCAAACCAAACTGCTTGCAGCTCTAACTCCCTTCTAACTACCACTTCTTCGGTTCAGTGAGATATGCTGGATTCTAAACGGAGAAGCTTCTCTGACGCTTTTTCACAGAGATTTTGAAACTGAAATCTCCCACGCCGTTTCCACCATAGGCAGCAATGGGCTTCCCCATAGAACTTGCCAACCTGAATTCCTAAAGGCTAGATGTGAGAGGCACATTCTGCTGCTTCCTCCCTTAGAGTTAAACTTGCTTCTGAAAGCTCAACCTCCGGGGAGTTTGTTTGGCAGAGATATAGAACACACTTTTCCAAGCCTGTTGGAAGGCATTTGCAGTTTCATTTCGCGTCTAATTTCCCAAACCAAACTGCTTGCAGCTCTAACTCCCTTGTAACTACCACTTCTTCGGTTCAGTGAGATAAGCTGGATTCTAAACGGAGAAGCTTCTCTGACGCTTTTTCACAGGGATTTTGAAACTGAAATTTCCAAACCCGTTTCCAACGAAGGCGCCAATGGGCTTCCCCATAGAACTTGCCAACCTGAATTCCTACAGGCTAGATGTGAGAGGCACATTCTGCTACTTCCTCCCTTAGAGTTAAACTAGCTTCTGAAAGCTCAAACTCCGGGGAGTTTGTTTGGCAGAGATATAGAACACACTTTTCCAAGCCTGTTGGAAGGCATTTGCAGTTTCATTTCGCGTCTAATTTCCCAAACCAAACTGCTTGCAGCTCTAACTGCCTTCTAACTACCACTTCTTCGGTTCAGTGAGATATGCTGGATTCTAAACGGAGAAGCTTCTCTGACGCTTTTTCACAGAGATTTTGAAACTGAAATCTCCCAACCCGTTTCCAACGAAGGCGCCAATGGGCTTCCCCATAGAACTTGCCAACCTGAATTCCTACAGGCTAGATGTGAGAGGCACATTCTGCTGCTTCCTCCCTTAGAGTTAAACTAGCTTCTGAAAGCTCAACCTCCGGGGAGTTTGTTTGGCAGAGATATAGAACACACTTTTCCAAGCCTGTTGGAAGGCATTTGCAGTTTCATTTCGCGTCTAATTTCCCAAACCAAACTGCTTGCAGCTCTAACTCCCTTCTAACTACCACTTCTTCGGTTCAGTGAGATATGCTGGATTCTAAACGGAGAAGCTTCTCTGACGCTTTTTCACAGAGATTTTGAAACTGAAATCTCCCATGCCGTTTCCACCATAGGCAGCAATGGGCTTCCCCATAGAACTTGCCAACCTGAATTCCTAAAGGCTAGATGTGAGAGGCACATTCTGCTGCTTCCTCCCTTAGAGTTAAACTTGCTTCTGAAAGCTCAACCTCCGGGGAGTTTGTTTGGCAGAGATATAGAACACACTTTTCCAAGCCTGTTGGAAGGCATTTGCAGTTTCATTTCGCGTCTAATTTCCCAAACCAAACTGCTTGCAGCTCTAACTCCCTTGTAACTACCACTTCTTCGGTTCAGTGAGATAAGCTGGATTCTAAACGGAGAAGCTTCTCTGACGCTTTTTCACAGGGATTTTGAAACTGAAATTTCCAAACCCGTTTCCAACGAAGGCGCCAATGGGCTTCCCCATAGAACTTGCCAACCTGAATTCCTACAGGCTAGATGTGAGAGGCACATTCTGCTACTTCCTCCCTTAGAGTTAAACTAGCTTCTGAAAGCTCAAACTCCGGGGAGTTTGTTTGGCACAGATATAGAACACACTTTTCCAAGCCTGTTGGAAGGCATTTGCAGTTTCATTTCGCGTCTAATTTCCCAAACCAAACTGCTTGCAGCTCTAACTGCCTTCTAACTACCACTTCTTCGGTTCAGTGAGATATGCTGGATTCTAAACGGAGAAGCTTCTCTGACGCTTTTTCACAGAGATTTTGAAACTGAAATCTCCCAACCCGTTTCCAACGAAGGCGCCAATGGGCTTCCCCATAGAACTTGCCAACCTGAATTCCTACAGGCTAGATGTGAGAGGCACATTCTGCTGCTTCCTCCCTTAGAGTTAAACTAGCTTCTGAAAGCTCAACCTCCGGGGAGTTTGTTTGGCAGAGATATAGAACACACTTTTCCAAGCCTGTTGGAAGGCATTTGCAGTTTCATTTCGCGTCTAATTTCCCAAACCAAACTGCTTGCAGCTCTAACTCCCTTCTAACTACCACTTCTTCGGTTCAGTGAGATATGCTGGATTCTAAACGGAGAAGCTTCTCTGACGCTTTTTCACAGAGATTTTGAAACTGAAATCTCCCATGCCGTTTCCACCATAGGCAGCAATGGGCTTCCCCATAGAACTTGCCAACCTGAATTCCTACAGGCTAGATGTGAGAGGCACATTCTGCTGCTTCCTCCCTTAGAGTTAAACTTGCTTCTGAAAGCTCAACCTCCGGGGAGTTTGTTTGGCAGAGATATAGAACACACTTTTCCAAGCCTGTTGGAAGGCATTTGCAGTTTCATTTCGTGTCTAATTTCCCAAACCAAACTGCTTGCAGCTCTAACTCCCTTCTAACTACCACTTCTTCGGTTCAGTGAGATATGCTGGATTCTAAACGGAGAAGCTTCTCTGACGCTTTTTCACAGAGATTTTGAAACTGAAATTTCCAAACCCGTTTCCAACGAAGGCGCCAATGGGCTTCCCCATAGAACTTGCCAACCTGAATTCCTACAGGCTAGATGTGAGAGGCACATTCTGCTGCTTCCTCCCTTAGAGTTAAACTAGCTTCTGAAAGCTCAACCTCCAGGGAGTCTGTTTGGCAGAGATATAGAACACACTTTTCCAAGCCTGTTGGAAGGCCTTTGCAGTGTCATTTCGCATCTAATTTCCCAAACCAAACTGCTTGCAGCTCTAACTCCCTTCTAACTACCACTTCTTCGGTTCAGTGAGATATGCTGGATTCTAAACGGAGAAGCTTCTCTGACGCTTTTTCACAGAGATTTTGAAACTGAAATCTCCCATGCCGTTTCCACCATAGGCAGCAATGGGCTTCCCCATAGAACTTGCCAACCTGAATTCCTAAAGGCTAGATGTGAGAGGCACATTCTGCTGCTTCCTCCCTTAGAGTTAAACTTGCTTCTGAAAGCTCAACCTCCGGGGAGTTTGTTTGGCAGAGATATAGAACACACTTTTCCAAGCCTGTTGGAAGGCATTTGCAGTTTCATTTCGCGTCTATTTTCCCAAACCAAACTGCTTGCAGCTCTAACTCCCTTCTAACTACCACTTCTTCGGTTCAGTGAGATAAGCTGGATTCTAAACGGAGAAGCTTCTCTGACGCTTTTTCACAGAGATTTTGAAACTGAAATTTCCAAACCCGTTTCCAACGAAGGCGCCAATGGGCTTCCCCATAGAACTTGCCAACCTGAATTCCTACAGGCTAGATGTGAGAGGCACATTCTGCTGCTTCCTCCCTTAGAGTTAAACTAGCTTCTGAAAGCTCAACCTCCGGGGAGTTTGTTTGGCAGAGATATAGAACACACTTTTCCAAGCCTGTTGGAAGGCATTTGCAGTTTGATTTCGCGTCTAATTTCCCAAACCAAACTGCTTGCAGCTCTAACTCCCTTCTAACTACCACTTCTTCGGTTCAGTGAGATATGCTGGATTCTAAACGGAGAAGCTTCTCTGACGCTTTTTCACAGAGATTTTGAAACTGAAATCTCCCATGCCGTTTCCACCATAGGCAGCAATGGGCTTCCCCATAGAACTTGCCAACCTGAATTCCTACAGGCTAGATGTGAGAGGCACATTCTGCTGCTTCCTCCCTAAGAGTTAAGCTTGCTTGTGAAAGCTCAACCTCCGGGGAGTCTGTTTGGCAGAGATATAGAACACACTTTTCCAAGCCTGTTGGAAGGCCTTTGCAGTGTCATTTCGCATCTAATTTCCCAAACCAAACTGCTTGCAGCTCTAACTCCCTTCTAACTACCACTTCTTCGGTTCAGTGAGATATGCTGGATTCTAAACGGAGAAGCTTCTCTGACGCTTTTTCACAGAGATTTTGAAACTGAAATTTCCAAACCCGTTTCCAACGAAGGCGCCAATGGGCTTCCCCATAGAACTTGCCAACCTGAATTCCTACAGGCTAGATGTGAGAGGCACATTCTGCTGCTTCCTCCCGTAGAGTTAAACTAGCTTCTGAAAGCTCAACCTCCGGGGAGTTTGTTTGGCAGAGATATAGAACACACTTTTCCAAGCCTGTTGGAAGGCATTTGGAGTTTCATTTCGCGTCTAATTTCCAAAACCAAACTGCTTGCAGCTCTAACTGCCTTCTAACTACCACTTCTTCGGTTCAGTGAGATATGCTGGATTCTAAACGGAGAAGCTTCTCTGACGCTTTTTCACAGAGATTTTGAAACTGAAATCTCCCATGCCGTTTCCACCATAGGCAGCAATGGGCTTCCCCATAGAACTTGCCAACCTGAATTCCTACAGGCTAGATGTGAGAGGCACATTCTGCTGCTTCCTCCCTAAGAGTTAAGCTTGCTTCTGAAAGCTCAACCTCCGGGGACTCTGTTTGGCACAGATATAGAACACACTTTTCCAAGCCTGTTGGAAGGCATTTGCAGTTTCATTTCGCGTCTAATTTCCCAAACCAAACTGCTTGCAGCTCTAACTCCCTTCTAACTACCACTTCTTCGGTTCAGTGAGATATGCTGGATTCTAAACGGAGAAGCTTCTCTGACGCTTTTTCACAGAGATTTTGAAACTGAAATTTCCAAACCCGTTTCCAACGAAGGCACCAATGGGCTTCCCCATAGAACTTGCCAACCTGAATTCCTACAGGCTAGATGTGAGAGGCACATTCTGCTGCTTCCTCCCTTAGAGTTCAACTAGCTTCTGAAAGCTCAAGCTCCGGGGAGTTTGTTTGGCAGAGATATAGAACACACTTTTCCAAGCCTGTTGGAAGGCATTTGCAGTTTCATTTCGCGTCTAATTTCCCAAACCAAACTGCTTGCAGCTCTAACTCCCTTCTAACTACCACTTCTTCGGTTCAGTGAGATATGCTGGATTCTAAACGGAGAAGCTTCTCTGACGCTTTTTCACAGAGATTTTGAAACTGAAATCTCCCATGCCGCTTCCACCATAGGCAGCAATGGGCTTCCCCATAGAACTTGCCAACCTGAATTCCTACAGGCTAGATGTGAGAGGCACATTCTGCTGCTTCCTCCCTAAGAGTTAAGCTTGCTTCTGAAAGCTCAACCTCCGGGGAGTTTGTTTGGCAGAGATATAGAACACACTTTTCCAAGCCTGTTGGAAGGCATTTGCAGTTTCATTTCGCGTCTAATTTCCCAAACGAAACTGCTTGCAGCTCTAACTGCCTTCTAACTACCACTTCTTCGGTTCAGTGAGATATGCTGGATTCTAAACGGAGAAGCTTCTCTGACGCTTTTTCACAGAGATTTTGAAACTGAAATCTCCCATGCCGTTTCCACCATAGGCAGCAATGGGCTTCCCCATAGAACTTGCCAACCTGAATTCCTACAGGCTAGATGTGAGAGGCAGATTCTGCTGCTTCCTCCCTAACAGTTAAGCTTGCTTCTGAAAGCTCAACCTCCGGGGAGTCTGTTTGGCACAGATATAGAACACACTTTTCCAAGCCTTTTGGAAGGCCTTTGCAGTGTCATTTCGCATCTAATTTCCCAAACCAAACTGCTTGCAGCTCTAACTCCCTTCTAACTACCACTTCTTCGGTTCAGTGAGATATGCTGGATTCTAAACGGAGAAGCTTCTCTGACGCTCTTTCACAGAGATTTTGAAACTGAAATTTCCAAACCCGTTTCCAACGAAGGCGCCAATGGGCTTCCCCATAGAACTTGCCAACCTGAATTCCTACAGGCTAGATGTGAGAGGCACATTCTGCTGCTTCCTCCCTTAGAGTTAAACTAGCTTCTGAAAGCTCAACCTCCGGGGAGTTTGTTTGGCAGAGATATAGAACACACTTTTCCAAGCCTGTTGGAAGGCATTTGCAGTTTCATTTCGCGTCTAATTTCCCAAACCAAACTGCTTGCAGCTCTAACTCCCTTCTAACTACCACTTCTTCGGTTCAGTGAGATATGCTGGATTCTAAACGGAGAAGCTTCTCTGACGCTTTTTCACAGAGATTTTGAAACTGAAATCTCCCATGCCGTTTCCACCATAGGCAGCAATGGGCTTCCCCATAGAACTTGCCAACCTGAATTCCTACAGGCTAGATGTGAGAGGCACATTCTGCTGCTTCCTCCCTAACAGTTAAGCTTGCTTCTGAAAGCTCAACCTCCGGGGACTCTGTTTGGCACAGATATAGAACACACTTTTCCAAGCCTGTTGGAAGGCCTTTGCACTGTCATTTCGCATCTAATTTCCCAAACCAAACTGCTTGCAGCTCTAACTCCCTTCTAACTACCACTTCTTCGGTTCAGTGAGATATGCTGGATTCTAAACGGAGAAGCTTCTCTGACGCTTTTTCACAGAGATTTTGAAACTGAAATCTCCCATGCCGTTTCCACCATAGGCAGCAATGGGCTTCCCCATAGAACTTGGCAACCTGAATTCCTACAGGCTAGATGTGAGAGGCACATTCTGCTGCTTCCTCCCTTAGAGTTAAACTTGCTTCTGAAAGCTCAACCTCCGGGGAGTTTGTTTGGCAGAGATATAGAACACACTTTTCCAAGCCTGTTGGAAGGCATTTGCAGTTTCATTTCGCGTCTAATTTCCCAAACCAAACTGCTTGCAGCTCTAACTGCCTTCTAACTACCACTTCTTCGGTTCAGTGAGATATGCTGGATTCTAAACGGAGAAGCTTCTCTGACGCTTTTTCACAGAGATTTTGAAACTGAAATCTCCAATGCCGTTTCCACCATAGGCAGCAATGGGCTTCCCCATAGAACTTGCCAACCTGAATTCCTACAGGCTAGATGTGAGAGGCACATTCTGCTGCTTCCTCCCTAAGAGTTAAGCTTGCTTGTGAAAGCTCAACCTCCGGGGAGTCTGTTTGGCAGAGATATAGAACACACTTTTCCAAGCCTGTTGGAAGGCCTTTGCAGTGTCATTTCGCATCTAATTTCCCAAACCAAACTGCTTGCAGCTCTAACTCCCTTCTAACTACCACTTCTTCGGTTCAGTGAGATATGCTGGATTCTAAACGGAGAAGCTTCTCTGACGCTTTTTCACAGAGATTTTGAAACTGAAATTTCCAAACCCGTTTCCAACGAAGGCGCCAATGGGCTTCCCCATAGAACTTGCCAACCTGAATTCCTACAGGCTAGATGTGAGAGGCACATTCTGCTGCTTCCTCCCTTAGAGTTAAACTAGCTTCTGAAAGCTCAACCTCCGGGGAGTTTGTTTGGCAGAGATATAGAACACACTTTTCCAAGCCTGTTGGAAGGCATTTGCAGTTTCATTTCGCGTCTAATTTCCCAAACCAAACTGCTTGCAGCTCTAACTCCCTTCTAACTACCACTTCTTCGGTTCAGTGAGATATGCTGGATTCTAAACGGAGAAGCTTCTCTGACGCTTTTTCACAGAGATTTTGAAACTGAAATCTCCCATGCCGTTTCCACCATAGGCAGCAATGGGCTTCCCCATAGAACTTGCCAACCTGAATTCCTACAGGCTAGATGTGAGAGGCACATTCTGCTGCTTCCTCCCTTAGAGTTAAACTTGCTTCTGAAAGCTCAACCTCCGGGGAGTTTGTTTGGCAGAGATATAGAACACACTTTTCCAAGCCTGTTGGAAGGCATTTGCAGTTTCATTTCGCGTCTAATTTCCCAAACCAAACTGCTTGCAGCTCTAACTGCCTTCTAACTACCACTTCTTCGGTTCAGTGAGATATGCTGGATTCTAAACGGAGAAGCTTCTCTGACGCTTTTTCACAGAGATTTTGAAACTGAAATTTCCAAACCCGTTTCCAACGAAGGCGCCAATGGGCTTCCCCATAGAACTTGCCAACCTGAATTCCTACAGGCTAGATGTGAGAGGCACATTCTGCTGCTTCCTCCCTTAGAGTTAAACTTGCTTCTGAAAGCTCAACCTCCGGGGAGTTTGTTTGGCAGAGATATAGAACACACTTTTCCAAGCCTGTTGGAAGGCATTTGCAGTTTCATTTCGCGTCTAATTTCCCAAACCAAACTGCTTGCACCTCTAACTGCCTTCTAACTACCACTTCTTCGGTTCAGTGAGATATGCTGGATTCTAAACGGAGAAGCTTCTCTGACGCTTTTTCACAGAGATTTTGAAACTGAAATCTCCCATGCCGTTTCCACCATAGGCAGCAATGGGCTTCCCCATAGAACTTGCCAACCTGAATTCCTACAGGCTAGATGTGAGAGGCACATTCTGCTGCTTCCTCCCTAAGAGTTAAGCTTGCTTCTGAAAGCTCAACCTCCGGGGAGTCTGTTTGGCAGAGATATAGAACACACTTTTCCAAGCCTGTTGGAAGGCCTTTGCAGTGTCATTTCGCATCTAATTTCCCAAACCAAACTGCTTGCAGCTCTAACTCCCTTCTAACTACCACTTCTTCGGTTCAGTGAGATATGCTGGATTCTAAACGGAGAAGCTTCTCTGACGCTTTTTCACAGAGATTTTGAATCTGAAATTTCCAAACCCGTTTCCAACGAAGGCGCCAATGGGCTTCCCCATAGAACTTGCCAACCTGAATTCCTACAGGCTAGATGTGAGAGGCACATTCTGCTGCTTCCTCCCTTAGAGTTAAACTAGCTTCTGAAAGCTCAACCTCCGGGGAGTTTGTTTGGCAGAGATATAGAACACACTTTTCCAAGCCTGTTGGAAGGCATTTGCAGTTTCATTTCGCGTCTAATTTCCCAAACCAAACTGCTTGCAGCTCTAACTCCCTTCTAACTACCACTTCTTCGGTTCAGTGAGATATGCTGGATTCTAAACGGAGAAGCTTCTCTGACGCTTTTTCACAGAGATTTTGAAACTGAAATCTCCCATGCCCTTTCCACCATAGGCAGCAATGGGCTTCCCCATAGAACTTGCCAACCTGAATTCCTACAGGCTAGATGTGAGAGGCACATTCTGCTGCTTCCTCCCTAAGAGTTAAACTTGCTTCTGAAAGCTCAACCTCCGGGGAGTTTGTTTGGCAGAGATATAGAACACACTTTTCCAAGCCTGTTGGAAGGCATTTGCAGTTTCATTTCGCGTCTAATTTCCCAAACGAAACTGCTTGCAGCTCTAACTGCCTTCTAACTACCACTTCTTCGGTTCAGTGAGATATGCTGGATTCTAAACGGAGAAGCTTCTCTGACGCTTTTTCACAGAGATTTTGAAACTGAAATCTCCCATGCCGTTTCCACCATAGGCAGCAATGGGCTTCCCCATAGAACTTGCCAACCTGAATTCCTACAGGCTAGATGTGAGAGGCACATTCTGCTGCTTCCTCCCTTAGAGTTAAACTAGCTTCTGAAAGCTCAACCTCCGGGGAGTTTGTTTGGCAGAGATATAGAACACACTTTTCCAAGCCTGTTGGAAGGCATTTGCAGTTTCATTTCGCGTCTAATTTCCCAAACCAAACTGCTTGCAGCTCTAACTCTCTTCTAACTACCACTTCTTCGGTTCAGTGAGATATGCTGGATTCTAAACGGAGAAGCTTCTCTGACGCTTTTTCACAGAGATTTTGAAACTGAAATCTCCCATGCCGTTTCCACCATAGGCAGCAATGGGCTTCCCCATAGAACTTGCCAACCTGAATTCCTACAGGCTAGATGTGAGAGGCACATTCTGCTGCTTCCTCCCTAACAGTTAAGCTTGCTTCTGAAAGCTCAACCTCCGGGGACTCTGTTTGGCACAGATATAGAACACACTTTTCCAAGCCTGTTGGAAGGCCTTTGCAGTGTCATTTCGCATCTAATTTCCCAAACCAAACTGCTTGCAGCTCTAACTCCCTTCTAACTACCACTTCTTCGGTTCAGTGAGATATGCTGGATTCTAAACGGAGAAGCTTCTCTGACGCTTTTTCACAGAGATTTTGAAACTGAAATTTCCAAACCCGTTTCCAACGAAGGCGCCAATGGGCTTCCCCATAGAACTTGCCAACCTGAATTCCTACAGGCTAGATGTGAGAGGCACATTCTGCTGCTTCCTCCCTTAGAGTTAAACTAGCTTCTGAAAGCTCAACCTCCGGGGAGTTTGTTTGGCAGAGATATAGAACACACTTTTCCAAGCCTGTTGGAAGGCATTTGCAGTTTCATTTCGCGTCTAATTTCCCAAACCAAACTGCTTGCAGCTCTAACTCCCTTCTAACTACCACTTCTTCGGTTCAGTGAGATATGCTGGATTCTAAACGGAGAAGCTTCTCTGACGCTTTTTCACAGAGATTTTGAAACTGAAATCTCCCATGCCGTTTCCACCATAGGCAGCAATGGGCTTCCCCATAGAACTTGCCAACCTGAATTCCTACAGGCTAGATGTGAGAGGCACATTCTGCTGCTTCCTCCCTAACAGTTAAGCTTGCTTCTGAAAGCTCAACCTCCGGGGACTCTGTTTGACACAGATATAGAACACACTTTTCCAAGCCTGTTGGAAGGCCTTTGCAGTGTCATTTCGCATCTAATTTCCCAAACCAAACTGCTTGCAGCTCTAACTCCCTTCTAACTACCACTTCTTCGGTTCAGTGAGATATGCTGGATTCTAAACGGAGAAGCTTCTCTGACGCTTTTTCACAGAGATTTTGAAACTGAAATCTCCCATGCCGTTTCCACCATAGGCAGCAATGGGCTTCCCCATAGAACTTGCCAACCTGAATTCCTACAGGCTAGATGTGAGAGGCACATTCTGCTGCTTCCTCCCTTAGAGTTAAACTTGCTTCTGAAAGCTCAACCTCCGGGGAGTTTGTTTGGCAGAGATATAGAACACACTTTTCCAAGCCTGTTGGAAGGCATTTGCAGTTTCATTTCGCGTCTAATTTCCCAAACCAAACTGCTTGCAGCTCTAACTGCCTTCTAACTACCACTTCTTCGGTTCAGTGAGATATGCTGGATTCTAAAGGGAGAAGCTTCTCTGACGCTTTTTCACAGAGATTTTGAAACTGAAATTTCCAAACCCGTTTCCAACGAAGGCGCCAATGGGCTTCCCCATAGAACTTGCCAACCTGAATTCCTACAGGCTAGATGTGAGAGGCACATTCTGCTGCTTCCTCCCTTAGAGTTAAACTTGCTTCTGAAAGCTCAACCTCCGGGGAGTTTGTTTGGCAGAGATATAGAACACACTTTTCCAAGCCTGTTGGAAGGCATTTGCAGTTTCATTTCGCGTCTAATTTCCCAAACCAAACTGCTTGCACCTCTAACTGCCTTCTAACTACCACTTCTTCGGTTCAGTGAGATATGCTGGATTCTAAACGGAGAAGCTTCTCTGACGCTTTTTCACAGAGATTTTGAAACTGAAATCTCCCATGCCGTTTCCACCATAGGCAGCAATGGGCTTCCCCATAGAACTTGCCAACCTGAATTCCTACAGGCTAGATGTGAGAGGCACATTCTGCTGCTTCCTCCCTAAGAGTTAAGCTTGCTTCTGAAAGCTCAACCTCCGGGGAGTCTGTTTGGCAGAGATATAGAACACACTTTTCCAAGCCTGTTGGAAGGCCTTTGCAGTGTCATTTCGCATCTAATTTCCCAAACCAAACTGCTTGCAGCTCTAACTCCCTTCTAACTACCACTTCTTCGGTTCAGTGAGATATGCTGGATTCTAAACGTAGAAGCTTCTCTGACGCTTTTTCACAGAGATTTTGAAACTGAAATTTCCAAACCCGTTTCCAACGAAGGCGCCAATGGGCTTCCCCATAGAACTTGCCAACCTGAATTCCTACAGGCTAGATGTGAGAGGCACATTCTGCTGCTTCCTCCCTTAGAGTTAAACTAGCTTCTGAAAGCTCAACCTCCGGGGAGTTTGTTTGGCAGAGATATAGAACACACTTTTCCAAGCCTGTTGGAAGGCATTTGCAGTTTCATTTCGCGTCTAATTTCCCAAACCAAACTGCTTGCAGCTCTAACTCCCTTCTAACTACCACTTCTTCGGTTCAGTGAGATATGCTGGATTCTAAACGGAGAAGCTTCTCTGACGCTTTTTCACAGAGATTTTGAAACTGAAATCTCCCATGCCGTTTCCACCATAGGCAGCAATGGGCTTCCCCATAGAACTTGCCAACCTGAATTCCTACAGGCTAGATGTGAGAGGCACATTCTGCTGCTTCCTCCCTTAGAGTTAAACTTGCTTCTGAAAGCTCAACCTCCGGGGAGTTTGTTTGGCAGAGATATAGAACACACTTTTCCAAGCCTGTTGGAAGGCATTTGCAGTTTCATTTCGCGTCTAATTTCCCAAACGAAACTGCTTGCAGCTCTAACTGCCTTCTAACTACCACTTCTTCGGTTCAGTGAGATATGCTGGATTCTAAACGGAGAAGCTTCTCTGACGCTTTTTCACAGAGATTTTGAAACTGAAATCTCCCATGCCGTTTCCACCATAGGCAGCAATGGGCTTCCCCATAGAACTTGCCAACCTGAATTCCTACAGGCTAGATGTGAGAGGCACATTCTGCTGCTTCCTCCCTTAGAGTTAAACTTGCTTCTGAAAGCTCAACCTCCGGGGAGTTTGTTTGGCAGAGATATAGAACACACTTTTCCAAGCCTGTTGGAAGGCATTTGCAGTTTCATTTCGCGTCTAATTTCCCAAACGAAACTGCTTGCAGCTCTAACTGCCTTCTAACTACCACTTCTTCGGTTCAGTGAGATATGCTGGATTCTAAACGGAGAAGCTTCTCTGACGCTTTTTCACAGAGATTTTGAAACTGAAATCTCCCATGCCGTTTCCACCATAGGCAGCAATGGGCTTCCCCATAGAACTTGCCAACCTGAATTCCTACAGGCTAGATGTGAGAGGCACATTCTGCTGCTTCCTCCCTTAGAGTTAAACTAGCTTCTGAAAGCTCAACCTCCGGGGAGTTTGTTTGGCAGAGATATAGAACACACTTTTCCAAGCCTGTTGGAAGGCATTTGCAGTTTCATTTCGCGTCTAATTTCCCAAACCAAACTGCTTGCAGCTCTAACTCCCTTCTAACTACCACTTCTTCGGTTCAGTGAGATATGCTGGATTCTAAACGGAGAAGCTTCTCTGACGCTTTTTCACAGAGATTTTGAAACTGAAATCTCCCATGCCGTTTCCACCATAGGCAGCAATGGGCTTCCCCATAGAACTTGCCAACCTGAATTCCTACAGGCTAGATGTGAGAGGCACATTCTGCTGCTTCCTCCCTAAGAGTTAAGCTTGCTTCTGAAAGCTCAACCTCCGGGGACTCTGTTTGGCACAGATATAGAACACACTTTTCCAAGCCTGTTGGAAGGCCTTTGCAGTGTCATTTCGCATCTAATTTCCCAAACCAAACTGCTTGCAGCTCTAACTCCCTTCTAACTACCACTTCTTCGGTTCAGTGAGATATGCTGGATTCTAAACGGAGAAGCTTCTCTGACGCTTTTTCACAGAGATTTTGAAACTGAAATCTCCCATGCCGTTTCCACCATAGGCAGCAATGGGCTTCCCCATAGAACTTGCCAACCTGAATTCCTACAGGCTAGATGTGAGAGGCACATTCTGCTGCTTCCTCCCTTAGAGTTAAACTTGCTTCTGAAAGCTCAACCTCCGGGGAGTTTGTTTGGCAGAGATATAGAACACACTTTTCCAAGCCTGTTGGAAGGCATTTGCAGTTTCATTTCGCGTCTAATTTCCCAAACCAAACTGCTTGCAGCTCTAACTCCCTTCTAACTACCACTTCTTCGGTTCAGTGAGATATGCTGGATTCTAAACGGAGAAGCTTCTCTGACGCTTTTTCACAGAGATTTTGAAACTGAAATTTCCAAACCCGTTTCCAACGAAGGCGCCA
This sequence comes from Cynocephalus volans, assembly GCF_027409185.1. NCBI lineage: Eukaryota > Metazoa > Chordata > Mammalia > Dermoptera > Cynocephalidae > Cynocephalus > Cynocephalus volans. The sequence goes on along the minus strand of NW_026902469.1, from coordinate 1,067,421 downwards.
ATGGGCTTCCCCATAGAACTTGCCAACCTGAATTCCTACAGGCTAGATGTGAGAGGCACATTCTGCTGCTTCCTCCCTTAGAGTTAAACTAGCTTCTGAAAGCTCAACCTCCGGGGAGTTTGTTTGGCAGAGATATAGAACACACTTTTCCAAGCCTGTTGGAAGGCATTTGCAGTATCATTTCGCGTCTAATTTCCCAAACCAAACTGCTTGCAGCTCTAACTCCCTTCTAACTACCACTTCTTCGGTTCAGTGAGATATGCTGGATTCTAAACGGAGAAGCTTCTCTGACGCTTTTTCACAGAGATTTTGAAACTGAAATCTCCCATGCCGTTTCCACCATAGGCAGCAATGGGCTTCCCCATAGAACTTGCCAACCTGAATTCCTACAGGCTAGATGTGAGAGGCACATTCTGCTGCTTCCTCCCTAAGAGTTAAGCTTGCTTCTGAAAGCTCAACCTCCGGGGACTCTGTTTGGCACAGATATAGAACACACTTTTCCAAGCCTGTTGGAAGGCCTTTGCAGTGTCATTTCGCATCTAATTTCCCAAACCAAACTGCTTGCAGCTCTAACTCCCTTCTAACTACCACTTCTTCGGTTCAGTGAGATATGCTGGATTCTAAACGGAGAAGCTTCTCTGACGCTTTTTCACAGAGATTTTGAAACTGAAATCTCCCATGCCGTTTCCACCATAGGCAGCAATGGGCTTCCCCATAGAACTTGCCAACCTGAATTCCTACAGGCTAGATGTGAGAGGCACATTCTGCTGCTTCCTCCCTTAGAGTTAAACTAGCTTCTGAAAGCTCAACCTCCGGGGAGTTTGTTTGGCAGAGATATAGAACACACTTTTCCAAGCCTGTTGGAAGGCATTTGCAGTTTCATTTCGCGTCTAATTTCCCAAACCAAACTGCTTGCAGCTCTAACTCCCTTCTAACTACCACTTCTTCGGTTCAGTGAGATATGCTGGATTCTAAACGGAGAAGCTTCTCTGACGCTTTTTCACAGAGATTTTGAAACTGAAATTTCCAAACCCGTTTCCAACGAAGGCGCCAATGGGCTTCCCCATAGAACTTGCCAACCTGAATTCCTACAGGCTAGATGTGAGAGGCACATTCTGCTGCTTCCTCCCTTAGAGTTAAACTAGCTTCTGAAAGCTCAACCTCCGGGGAGTTTGTTTGGCAGAGATATAGAACACACTTTTCCAAGCCTGTTGGAAGGCATTTGCAGTATCATTTCGCGTCTAATTTCCCAAACCAAACTGCTTGCAGCTCTAACTCCCTTCTAACTACCACTTCTTCGGTTCAGTGAGATATGCTGGATTCTAAACGGAGAAGCTTCTCTGACGCTTTTTCACAGAGATTTTGAAACTGAAATCTCCCATGCCGTTTCCACCATAGGCAGCAATGGGCTTCCCCATAGAACTTGCCAACCTGAATTCCTACAGGCTAGATGTGAGAGGCACATTCTGCTGCTTCCTCCCTAACAGTTAAGCTTGCTTCTGAAAGCTCAACCTCCGGGGACTCTGTTTGGCACAGATATAGAACACACTTTTCCAAGCCTGTTGGAAGGCCTTTGCAGTGTCATTTCGCATCTAATTTCCCAAACCAAACTGCTTGCAGCTCTAACTCCCTTCTAACTACCACTTCTTCGGTTCAGTGAGATATGCTGGATTCTAAACGGAGAAGCTTCTCTGACGCTTTTTCACAGAGATTTTGAAACTGAAATTTCCAAACCCGTTTCCAACGAAGGCGCCAATGGGCTTCCCCATAGAACTTGCCAACCTGAATTCCTACAGGCTAGATGTGAGAGGCACATTCTGCTGCTTCCTCCCTTAGAGTTAAACTAGCTTCTGAAAGCTCAACCTCCGGGGAGTTTGTTTGGCAGAGATATAGAACACACTTTTCCAAGCCTGTTGGAAGGCATTTGCAGTATCATTTCGCGTCTAATTTCCCAAACCAAACTGCTTGCAGCTCTAACTCCCTTCTAACTACCACTTCTTCGGTTCAGTGAGATATGCTGGATTCTAAACGGAGAAGCTTCTCTGACGCTTTTTCACAGAGATTTTGAAACTGAAATCTCCCATGCCGTTTCCACCATAGGCAGCAATGGGCTTCCCCATAGAACTTGCCAACCTGAATTCCTACAGGCTAGATGTGAGAGGCACATTCTGCTGCTTCCTCCCTAAGAGTTAAGCTTGCTTCTGAAAGCTCAACCTCCGGGGACTCTGTTTGGCACAGATATAGAACACACTTTTCCAAGCCTGTTGGAAGGCCTTTGCAGTGTCATTTCGCATCTAATTTCCCAAACCAAACTGCTTGCAGCTCTAACTCCCTTCTAACTACCACTTCTTCGGTTCAGTGAGATATGCTGGATTCTAAACGGAGAAGCTTCTCTGACGCTTTTTCACAGAGATTTTGAAACTGAAATCTCCCATGCCGTTTCCACCATAGGCAGCAATGGGCTTCCCCATAGAACTTGCCAACCTGAATTCCTACAGGCTAGATGTGAGAGGCACATTCTGCTGCTTCCTCCCTTAGAGTTAAACTAGCTTCTGAAAGCTCAACCTCCGGGGAGTTTGTTTGGCAGAGATATAGAACACACTTTTCCAAGCCTGTTGGAAGGCATTTGCAGTTTCATTTCGCGTCTAATTTCCCAAACCAAACTGCTTGCAGCTCTAACTCCCTTCTAACTACCACTTCTTCGGTTCAGTGAGATATGCTGGATTCTAAACGGAGAAGCTTCTCTGACGCTTTTTCACAGAGATTTTGAAACTGAAATTTCCAAACCCGTTTCCAACGAAGGCGCCAATGGGCTTCCCCATAGAACTTGCCAACCTGAATTCCTACAGGCTAGATGTGAGAGGCACATTCTGCTGCTTCCTCCCTTAGAGTTAAACTAGCTTCTGAAAGCTCAACCTCCGGGGAGTTTGTTTGGCAGAGATATAGAACACACTTTTCCAAGCCTGTTGGAAGGCATTTGCAGTATCATTTCGCGTTTAATTTCCCAAACCAAACTGCTTGCAGCTCTAACTCCCTTCTAACTACCACTTCTTCGGTTCAGTGAGATATGCTGGATTCTAAACGGAGAAGCTTCTCTGACGCTTTTTCACAGAGATTTTGAAACTGAAATCTCCCATGCCGTTTCCACCATAGGCAGCAATGGGCTTCCCCATAGAACTTGCCAACCTGAATTCCTACAGGCTAGATGTGAGAGGCACATTCTGCTGCTTCCTCCCTAAGAGTTAAGCTTGCTTTTGAAAGCTCAACCTCCGGGGACTCTGTTTGGCACAGATATAGAACACACTTTTCCAAGCCTGTTGGAAGGCCTTTGCAGTGTCATTTCGCATCTAATTTCCCAAACCAAACTGCTTGCAGCTCTAACTCCCTTCTAACTACCACTTCTTCGGTTCAGTGAGATATGCTGGATTCTAAACGGAGAAGCTTCTCTGACGCTTTTTCACAGAGATTTTGAAACTGAAATCTCCCATGCCGTTTCCACCATAGGCAGCAATGGGCTTCCCCATAGAACTTGCCAACCTGAATTCCTACAGGCTAGATGTGAGAGGCACATTCTGCTGCTTCCTCCCTTAGAGTTAAACTTGCTTCTGAAAGCTCAACCTCCGGGGAGTTTGTTTGGCAGAGATATAGACACACTTTTCCAAGCCTGTTGGAAGGCATTTGCAGTTTCATTTCGCGTCTAATTTCCCAAACCAAACTGCTTGCAGCTCTAACTGCCTTCTAACTACCACTTCTTCGGTTCAGTGAGATATGCTGGATTCTAAACGGAGAAGCTTCTCTGACGCTTTTTCACAGAGATTTTGAAACTGAAATTTCCAAACCCGTTTCCAACGAAGGCGCCAATGGGCTTCCCCATAGAACTTGCCAACCTGAATTCCTACAGGCTAGATGTGAGAGGCACATTCTGCTGCTTCCTCCCTTAGAGTTAAACTTGCTTCTGAAAGCTCAACCTCCGGGGAGTTTGTTTGGCAGAGATATAGAACACACTTTTCCAAGCCTGTTGGAAGGCATTTGCAGTTTCATTTCGCGTCTAATTTCCCAAACCAAACTGCTTGCACCTCTAACTGCCTTCTAACTACCACTTCTTCGGTTCAGTGAGATATGCTGGATTCTAAACGGAGAAGCTTCTCTGACGCTTTTTCACAGAGATTTTGAAACTGAAATCTCCCATGCCGTTTCCACCATAGGCAGCAATGGGCTTCCCCATAGAACTTGCCAACCTGAATTCCTACAGGCTAGATGTGAGAGGCACATTCTGCTGCTTCCTCCCTAAGAGTTAAGCTTGCTTCTGAAAGCTCAACCTCCGGGGAGTCTGTTTGGCAGAGATATAGAACACACTTTTCCAAGCCTGTTGGAAGGCCTTTGCAGTGTCATTTCGCATCTAATTTCCCAAACCAAACTGCTTGCAGCTCTAACTCCCTTCTAACTACCACTTCTTCGGTTCAGTGAGATATGCTGGATTCTAAACGGAGAAGCTTCTCTGACGCTTTTTCACAGAGATTTTGAAACTGAAATTTCCAAACCCGTTTCCAACGAAGGCGCCAATGGGCTTCCCCATAGAACTTGCCAACCTGAATTCCTACAGGCTAGATGTGAGAGGCACATTCTGCTGCTTCCTCCCTTAGAGTTAAACTAGCTTCTGAAAGCTCAACCTCCGGGGAGTTTGTTTGGCAGAGATATAGAACACACTTTTCCAAGCCTGTTGGAAGGCATTTGCAGTTTCATTTCGCGTCTAATTTCCCAAACCAAACTGCTTGCAGCTCTAACTCCCTTCTAACTACCACTTCTTCGGTTCAGTGAGATATGCTGGATTCTAAACGGAGAAGCTTCTCTGACGCTTTTTCACAGAGATTTTGAAACTGAAATCTCCCATGCCCTTTCCACCATAGGCAGCAATGGGCTTCCCCATAGAACTTGCCAACCTGAATTCCTACAGGCTAGATGTGAGAGGCACATTCTGCTGCTTCCTCCCTTAGAGTTAAACTTGCTTCTGAAAGCTCAACCTCCGGGGAGTTTGTTTGGCAGAGATATAGAACACACTTTTCCAAGCCTGTTGGAAGGCATTTGCAGTTTCATTTCGCGTCTAATTTCCCAAACGAAACTGCTTGCAGCTCTAACTGCCTTCTAACTACCACTTCTTCGGTTCAGTGAGATATGCTGGATTCTAAACGGAGAAGCTTCTCTGACGCTTTTTCACAGAGATTTTGAAACTGAAATCTCCCATGCCGTTTCCACCATAGGCAGCAATGGGCTTCCCCATAGAACTTGCCAACCTGAATTCCTACAGGCTAGATGTGAGAGGCACATTCTGCTGCTTCCTCCCTTAGAGTTAAACTAGCTTCTGAAAGCTCAACCTCCGGGGAGTTTGTTTGGCAGAGATATAGAACACACTTTTCCAAGCCTGTTGGAAGGCATTTGCAGTTTCATTTCGCGTCTAATTTCCCAAACCAAACTGCTTGCAGCTCTAACTCCCTTCTAACTACCACTTCTTCGGTTCAGTGAGATATGCTGGATTCTAAACGGAGAAGCTTCTCTGACGCTTTTTCACAGAGATTTTGAAACTGAAATCTCCCATGCCGTTTCCACCATAGGCAGCAATGGGCTTCCCCATAGAACTTGCCAACCTGAATTCCTACAGGCTAGATGTGAGAGGCACATTCTGCTGCTTCCTCCCTAACAGTTAAGCTTGCTTCTGAAAGCTCAACCTCCGGGGACTCTGTTTGGCACAGATATAGAACACACTTTTCCAAGCCTGTTGGAAGGCCTTTGCAGTGTCATTTCGCATCTAATTTCCCAAACCAAACTGCTTGCAGCTCTAACTCCCTTCTAACTACCACTTCTTCGGTTCAGTGAGATATGCTGGATTCTAAACGGAGAAGCTTCTCTGACGCTTTTTCACAGAGATTTTGAAACTGAAATTTCCAAACCCGTTTCCAACGAAGGCGCCAATGGGCTTCCCCATACAACTTGCCAACCTGAATTCCTACAGGCTAGATGTGAGAGGCACATTCTGCTGCTTCCTCCCTTAGAGTTAAACTAGCTTCTGAAAGCTCAACCTCCGGGGAGTTTGTTTGGCAGAGATATAGAACACACTTTTCCAAGCCTGTTGGAAGGCATTTGCAGTATCATTTCGCGTCTAATTTCCCAAACCAAACTGCTTGCAGCTCTAACTCCCTTCTAACTACCACTTCTTCGGTTCAGTGAGATATGCTGGATTCTAAACGGAGAAGCTTCTCTGACGCTTTTTCACAGAGATTTTGAAACTGAAATCTCCCATGCCGTTTCCACCATAGGCAGCAATGGGCTTCCCCATAGAACTTGCCAACCTGAATTCCTACAGGCTAGATGTGAGAGGCACATTCTGCTGCTTCCTCCCTAACAGTTAAGCTTGCTTCTGAAAGCTCAACCTCCGGGGACTCTGTTTGGCACAGATATAGAACACACTTTTCCAAGCCTGTTGGAAGGCCTTTGCAGTGTCATTTCGCATCTAATTTCCCAAACCAAACTGCTTGCAGCTCTAACTCCCTTCTAACTACCACTTCTTCGGTTCAGTGAGATATGCTGGATTCTAAACGGAGAAGCTTCTCTGACGCTTTTTCACAGAGATTTTGAAACTGAAATCTCCCATGCCGTTTCCACCATAGGCAGCAATGGGCTTCCCCATAGAACTTGCCAACCTGAATTCCTACAGGCTAGATGTGAGAGGCACATTCTGCTGCTTCCTCCCTTAGAGTTAAACTAGCTTCTGAAAGCTCAACCTCCGGGGAGTCTGTTTGGCAGAGATATAGAACACACTTTTCCAAGCCTGTTGGAAGGCATTTGCAGTTTCATTTCGCGTCTAATTTCCCAAACCAAACTGCTTGCAGCTCTAACTGCCTTCTAACTACCACTTCTTCGGTTCAGTGAGATATGCTGGATTCTAAACGGAGAAGCTTCTCTGACGCTTTTTCACAGAGATTTTGAAACTGAAATTTCCAAACCCGTTTCCAACGAAGGCGCCAATGGGCTTCCCCATAGAACTTGCCAACCTGAATTCCTACAGGCTAGATGTGAGAGGCACATTCTGCTGCTTCCTCCCTTAGAGTTAAACTAGCTTCTGAAAGCTCAACCTCCGGGGAGTTTGTTTGGCAGAGATATAGAACACACTTTTCCAAGCCTGTTGGAAGGCATTTGCAGTATCATTTCGCGTCTAATTTCCCAAACCAAACTGCTTGCAGCTCTAACTCCCTTCTAACTACCACTTCTTCGGTTCAGTGAGATATGCTGGATTCTAAACGGAGAAGCTTCTCTGACGCTTTTTCACAGAGATTTTGAAACTGAAATCTCCCATGCCGTTTCCACCATAGGCAGCAATGGGCTTCCCCATAGAACTTGCCAACCTGAATTCCTACAGGCTAGATGTGAGAGGCACATTCTGCTGCTTCCTCCCTAACAGTTAAGCTTGCTTCTGAAAGCTCAACCTCCGGGGACTCTGTTTGGCACAGATATAGAACACACTTTTCCAAGCCTGTTGGAAGGCCTTTGCAGTGTCATTTCGCATCTAATTTCCCAAACCAAACTGCTTGCAGCTCTAACTCCCTTCTAACTACCACTTCTTCGGTTCAGTGAGATATGCTGGATTCTAAACGGAGAAGCTTCTCTGACGCTTTTTCACAGAGATTTTGAAACTGAAATTTCCAAACCCGTTTCCAACGAAGGCGCCAATGGGCTTCCCCATAGAACTTGCCAACCTGAAATCCTACACGCTAGATGTGAGAGGCACATTCTGCTGCTTCCTCCCTTAGAGTTAAACTAGCTTCTGAAAGCTCAACCTCCGGGGAGTTTGTTTGGCAGAGATATAGAACACACTTTTCCAAGCCTGTTGGAAGGCATTTGCAGTATCATTTCGCGTCTAATTTCCCAAACCAAACTGCTTGCAGCTCTAACTCCCTTCTAACTACCACTTCTTCGGTTCAGTGAGATATGCTGGATTCTAAACGGAGAAGCTTCTCTGACGCTTTTTCACAGAGATTTTGAAACTGAAATCTCCCATGCCGTTTCCACCATAGGCAGCAATGGGCTTCCCCATAGAACTTGCCAACCTGAATTCCTACAGGCTAGATGTGAGAGGCACATTCTGCTGCTTCCTCCCTAAGAGTTAAGCTTGCTTCTGAAAGCTCAACCTCCGGGGACTCTGTTTGGCACAGATATAGAACACACTTTTCCAAGCCTGTTGGAAGGCCTTTGCAGTGTCATTTCGCATCTAATTTCCCAAACCAAACTGCTTGCAGCTCTAACTCCCTTCTAACTACCACTTCTTCGGTTCAGTGAGATATGCTGGATTCTAAACGGAGAAGCTTCTCTGACGCTTTTTCACAGAGATTTTGAAACTGAAATCTCCCATGCCGTTTCCACCATAGGCAGCAATGGGCTTCCCCATAGAACTTGCCAACCTGAATTCCTACAGGCTAGATGTGAGAGGCACATTCTGCTGCTTCCTCCCTTAGAGTTAAACTAGCTTCTGAAAGCTCAACCTCCGGGGAGTTTGTTTGGCAGAGATATAGAACACACTTTTCCAAGCCTGTTGGAAGGCATTTGCAGTTTCATTTCGCGTCTAATTTCCCAAACCAAACTGCTTGCAGCTCTAACTCCCTTCTAACTACCACTTCTTCGGTTCAGTGAGATATGCTGGATTCTAAACGGAGAAGCTTCTCTGACGCTTTTTCACAGAGATTTTGAAACTGAAATTTCCAAACCCGTTTCCAACGAAGGCGCCAATGGGCTTCCCCATAGAACTTGCCAACCTGAATTCCTACAGGCTAGATGTGAGAGGCACATTCTGCTGCTTCCTCCCTTAGAGTTAAACTAGCTTCTGAAAGCTCAACCTCCGGGGAGTTTGTTTGGCAGAGATATAGAACACACTTTTCCAAGCCTGTTGGAAGGCATTTGCAGTATCATTTCGCGTCTAATTTCCCAAACCAAACTGCTTGCAGCTCTAACTCCCTTCTAACTACCACTTCTTCGGTTCAGTGAGACATGCTGGATTCTAAACGGAGAAGCTTCTCTGACGCTTTTTCACAGAGATTTTGAAACTGAAATCTCCCATGCCGTTTCCACCATAGGCAGCAATGGGCTTCCCCATAGAACTTGCCAACCTGAATTCCTACAGGCTAGATGTGAGAGGCACATTCTGCTGCTTCCTCCCTAAGAGTTAAGCTTGCTTCTGAAAGCTCAACCTCCGGGGACTCTGTTTGGCACAGATATAGAACACACTTTTCCAAGCCTGTTGGAAGGCCTTTGCAGTGTCATTTCGCATCTAATTTCCCAAACCAAACTGCTTGCAGCTCTAACTCCCTTCTAACTACCACTTCTTCGGTTCAGTGAGATATGCTGGATTCTAAACGGAGAAGCTTCTCTGACGCTTTTTCACAGAGATTTTGAAACTGAAATCTCCCATGCCGTTTCCACCATAGGCAGCAATGGGCTTCCCCATAGAACTTGCCAACCTGAATTCCTACAGGCTAGATGTGAGAGGCACATTCTGCTGCTTCCTCCCTTAGAGTTAAACTTGCTTCTGAAAGCTCAACCTCCGGGGAGTTTGTTTGGCAGAGATATAGAACACACTTTTCCAAGCCTGTTGGAAGGCATTTGCAGTTTCATTTCGCGTCTAATTTCCCAAACCAAACTGCTTGCAGCTCTAACTGCCTTCTAACTACCACTTCTTCGGTTCAGTGAGATATGCTGGATTCTAAACGGAGAAGCTTCTCTGACGCTTTTTCACAGAGATTTTGAAACTGAAATTTCCAAACCCGTTTCCAACGAAGGCGCCAATGGGCTTCCCCATAGAACTTGCCAACCTGAATTCCTACAGGCTAGATGTGAGAGGCACATTCTGCTGCTTCCTCCCGTAGAGTTAAACTTGCTTCTGAAAGCTCAACCTCCGGGGAGTTTGTTTGGCAGAGATATAGAACACACTTTTCCAAGCCTGTTGGAAGGCATTTGCAGTTTCATTTCGCGTCTAATTTCCCAAACCAAACTGCTTGCACCTCTAACTGCCTTCTAACTACCACTTCTTCGGTTCAGTGAGATATGCTGGATTCTAAACGGAGAAGCTTCTCTGACGCTTTTTCACAGAGATTTTGAAACTGAAATCTCCCATGCCGTTTCCACCATAGGCAGCAATGGGCTTCCCCATAGAACTTGCCAACCTGAATTCCTACAGGCTAGATGTGAGAGGCACATTCTGCTGCTTCCTCCCTAACAGTTAAGCTTGCTTCTGAAAGCTCAACCTCCGGGGAGTCTGTTTGGCAGAGATATAGAACACACTTTTCCAAGCCTGTTGGAAGGCCTTTGCAGTGTCATTTCGCATCTAATTTCCCAAACCAAACTGCTTGCAGCTCTAACTCCCTTCTAACTACCACTTCTTCGGTTCAGTGAGATATGCTGGATTCTAAACGGAGAAGCTTCTCTGACGCTTTTTCACAGAGATTTTGAAACTGAAATTTCCAAACCCGTTTCCAACGAAGGCGCCAATGGGCTTCCCCATAGAACTTGCCAACCTGAATTCCTACAGGCTAGATGTGAGAGGCACATTCTGCTGCTTCCTCCCTTAGAGTTAAACTAGCTTCTGAAAGCTCAGCCTCCGGGGAGTTTGTTTGGCAGAGATATAGAACACACTTTTCCAAGCCTGTTGGAAGGCATTTGCAGTTTCATTTCGCGTCTAATTTCCCAAACCAAACTGCTTGCAGCTCTAACTCCCTTCTAACTACCACTTCTTCGGTTCAGTGAGATATGCTGGATTCTAAACGGAGAAGCTTCTCTGACGCTTTTTCACAGAGATTTTGAAACTGAAATCTCCCATGCCCTTTCCACCATAGGCAGCAATGGGCTTCCCCATAGAACTTGCCAACCTGAATTCCTACAGGCTAGATGTGAGAGGCACATTCTGCTGCTTCCTCCCTTAGAGTTAAACTTGCTTCTGAAAGCTCAACCTCCGGGGAGTTTGTTTGGCAGAGATATAGAACACACTTTTCCAAGCCTGTTGGAAGGCATTTGCAGTTTCATTTCGCGTCTAATTTCCCAAACGAAACTGCTTGCAGCTCTAACTGCCTTCTAACTACCACTTCTTCGGTTCAGTGAGATATGCTGGATTCTAAACGGAGAAGCTTCTCTGACGCTTTTTCACAGAGATTTTGAAACTGAAATCTCCCATGCCGTTTCCACCATAGGCAGCAATGGGCTTCCCCATAGAACTTGCCAACCTGAATTCCTACAGGCTAGATGTGAGAGGCACATTCTGCTGCTTCCTCCCTTAGAGTTAAACTAGCTTCTGAAAGCTCAACCTCCGGGGAGTTTGTTTGGCAGAGATATAGAACACACTTTTCCAAGCCTGTTGGAAGGCATTTGCAGTTTCATTTCGCGTCTAATTTCCCAAACCAAACTGCTTGCAGCTCTAACTCCCTTCTAACTACCACTTCTTCGGTTCAGTGAGATATGCTGGATTCTAAACGGAGAAGCTTCTCTGACGCTTTTTCACAGAGATTTTGAAACTGAAATCTCCCATGCCGTTTCCACCATAGGCAGCAATGGGCTTCCCCATAGAACTTGCCAACCTGAATTCCTACAGGCTAGATGTGAGAGGCACATTCTGCTGCTTCCTCCCTAACAGTTAAGCTTGCTTCTGAAAGCTCAACCTCCGGGGACTCTGTTTGGCACAGATATAGAACACACTTTTCCAAGCCTGTTGGAAGGCCTTTGCAGTGTCATTTCGCATCTAATTTCCCAAACCAAACTGCTTGCAGCTCTAACTCCCTTCTAACTACCACTTCTTCGGTTCAGTGAGATATGCTGGATTCTAAACGGAGAAGCTTCTCTGACGCTTTTTCACAGAGATTTTGAAACTGAAATTTCCAAACCCGTTTCCAACGAAGGCGCCAATGGGCTTCCCCATAGAACTTGCCAACCTGAATTCCTACAGGCTAGATGTGAGAGGCACATTCTGCTGCTTCCTCCCTTAGAGTTAAACTAGCTTCTGAAAGCTCAACCTCCGGGGAGTTTGTTTGGCAGAGATATAGAACACACTTTTCCAAGCCTGTTGGAAGGCATTTGCAGTATCATTTCGCGTCTAATTTCCCAAACCAAACTGCTTGCAGCTCTAACTCCCTTCTAACTACCACTTCTTCGGTTCAGTGAGATATGCTGGATTCTAAACGGAGAAGCTTCTCTGACGCTTTTTCACAGAGATTTTGAAACTGAAATCTCCCATGCCGTTTCCACCATAGGCAGCAATGGGCTTCCCCATAGAACTTGCCAACCTGAATTCCTACAGGCTAGATGTGAGAGGCACATTCTGCTGCTTCCTCCCTAAGAGTTAAGCTTGCTTCTGAAAGCTCAACCTCCGGGGACTCTGTTTGGCACAGATATAGAACACACTTTTCCAAGCCTGTTGGAAGGCCTTTGCAGTGTCATTTCGCATCTAATTTCCCAAACCAAACTGCTTGCAGCTCTAACTCCCTTCTAACTACCACTTCTTCGGTTCAGTGAGATATGCTGGATTCTAAACGGAGAAGCTTCTCTGACGCTTTTTCACAGAGATTTTGAAACTGAAATCTCCCATGCCGTTTCCACCATAGGCAGCAATGGGCTTCCCCATAGAACTTGCCAACCTGAATTCCTACAGGCTAGATGTGAGAGGCACATTCTGCTGCTTCCTCCCTTAGAGTTAAACTAGCTTCTGAAAGCTCAACCTCCGGGGAGTCTGTTTGGCAGAGATATAGAACACACTTTTCCAAGCCTGTTGGAAGGCATTTGCCGTTTCATTTCGCGTCTAATTTCCCAAACCAAACTGCTTGCAGCTCTAACTCCCTTCTAACTACCACTTCTTCGGTTCAGTGAGATATGCTGGATTCTAAACGGAGAAGCTTCTCTGACGCTTTTTCACAGAGATTTTGAAACTGAAATCTCCCATGCCGTTTCCACCATAGGCAGCAATGGGCTTCCCCATAGAACTTGCCAACCTGAATTCCTACAGGCTAGATGTGAGAGGCACATTCTGCTGCTTCCTCCCTTCGAGTTAAACTTGCTTCTGAAAGCTCAACCTCCGGGGAGTTTGTTTGGCAGAGATATAGAACACACTTTTCCAAGCCTGTTGGAAGGCCTTTGCAGTTTCATTTCGCGTCTAATTTCCCAAACCAAACTGCTTGCAGCTCTAACTGCCTTCTAACTACCACTTCTTCGGTTCAGTGAGATATGCTGGATTCTAAACGGAGAAGCTTCTCTGACGCTTTTTCACAGAGATTTTGAAACTGAAATCTCCCATGCCGTTTCCACCATAGGCAGCAATGGGCTTCCCCATAGAACTTGCCAACCTGAATTCCTACAGGCTAGATGTGAGAGGCACATTCTGCTGCTTCCTCCCTAAGAGTTAAGCTTGCTTCTGAAAGCTGAACCTCCGGGGAGTCTGTTTGGCACAGATATAGAACACACTTTTCCAAGCCTGTTGGAAGGCCTTTGCAGTGTCATTTCGCATCTAATTTCCCAAACCAAACTGCTTGCAGCTCTAACTCCCTTCTAACTACCACTTCTTCGGTTCAGTGAGATATGCTGGATTCTAAACGGAGAAGCTTCTCTGACGCTTTTTCACAGAGATTTTGAAACTGAAATTTCCAAACCCGTTTCCAACGAAGGCTCCAATGGGCTTCCCCATAGAACTTGCCAACCTGAATTCCTACAGGCTAGATGTGAGAGGCACATTCTGCTGCTTCCTCCCTTAGAGTTAAACTTGCTTCTGAAAGCTCAACCTCCGGGGAGTTTGTTTGGCAGAGATATAGAACACACATTTCCAAGCCTGTTGGAAGGCATTTGCAGTTTCATTTCGCGTCTAATTTCCCAAACCAAACTGCTTGCAGCTCTAACTGCCTTCTAACTACCACTTCTTCGGTTCAGTGAGATATGCTGGATTCTAAACGGAGAAGCTTCTCTGACGCTTTTTCACAGAGATTTTGAAACTGAAATCTCCCATGCCGTGTCCACCATAGGCAGCAATGGGCTTCCCCATAGAACTTGCCAACCTGAATTCCTACAGGCTAGATGTGAAAGGCACATTCTGTTGCTTCCTCCCTAAGAGTTAAGCTTGCTTCTGAAAGCTCAACCTCCGGGGAGTCTGTTTGGCAGAGATATAGAACACACTTTTCCAAGCCTGTTGGAAGGCCTTTGCAGTGTCATTTCGCATCTAATTTCCCAAACCAAACTGCTTGCAGCTCTAACTCCCTTCTAACTACCACTTCTTCGGTTCAGTGAGATATGCTGGATTCTAAACGGAGAAGCTTCTCTGACGCTTTTTCACAGAGATTTTGAAACTGAAATTTCCAAACCCGTTTCCAACGAAGGCGCCAATGGGCTTCCCCATAGAACTTGCCAACCTGAATTCCTACAGGCTAGATGTGAGAGGCACATTCTGCTGCTTCCTCCCTTAGAGTTAAACTAGCTTCTGAAAGCTCAACCTCCGGGGAGTTTGTTTGGCAGAGATATAGAACACACTTTTCCAAGCCTGTTGGAAGGCATTTGCAGTTTCATTTCGCGTCTAATTTCCCAAACCAAACTGCTTGCAGCTCTAACTCCCTTCTAACTACCACTTCTTCGGTTCAGTGAGATATGCTGGATTCTAAACGGAGAAGCTTCTCTGACGCTTTTTCACAGAGATTTTGAAACTGAAATCTCCCATGCCGTTTCCACCATAGGCAGCAATGGGCTTCCCCATAGAACTTGCCAACCTGAATTCCTACAGGCTAGATGTGAGAGGCACATTCTGCTGCTTCCTCCCTTAGAGTTAAACTTGCTTCTGAAAGCTCAACCTCCGGGGAGTTTGTTTGGCAGAGATATAGAACACACTTTTCCAAGCCTGTTGGAAGGCATTTGCAGTTTCATTTCGCGTCTAATTTCCCAAACCAAACTGCTTGCAGCTCTAACTCCCTTCTAACTACCACTTCTTCGGTTCAGTGAGATATGCTGGATTCTAAACGGAGAAGCTTCTCTGACGCTTTTTCACAGAGATTTTGAAACTGAAATTTCCAAACCCGTTTCCAACGAAGGCGCCAATGGGCTTCCCCATAGAACTTGCCAACCTGAATTCCTACAGGCTAGATGTGAGAGGCACATTCTGCTGCTTCCTCCCTTCGAGTTAAACTTGCTTCTGAAAGCTCAACCTCCGGGGAGTTTGTTTGGCAGAGATATAGAACACACTTTTCCAAGCCTGTTGGAAGGCATTTGCAGTTTCATTTCGCGTCTAATTTCCCAAACCAAACTGCTTGCACCTCTAACTGCCTTCTAACTACCACTTCTTCGGTTCAGTGAGATATGCTGGATTCTAAACGGAGAAGCTTCTCTGACGCTTTTTCACAGAGATTTTGAAACTGAAATCTCCCATGCCGTTTCCACCATAGGCAGCAATGGGCTTCCCCATAGAACTTGCCAACCTGAATTCCTACAGGCTAGATGTGAGAGGCACATTCTGCTGCTTCCTCCCTAAGAGTTAAGCTTGCTTGTGAAAGCTCAACCTCCGGGGAGTCTGTTTGGCAGAGATATAGAACACACTTTTCCAAGCCTGTTGGAAGGCCTTTGCAGTGTCATTTCGCATCTAATTTCCCAAACCAAACTGCTTGCAGCTCTAACTCCCTTCTAACTACCACTTCTTCGGTTCAGTGAGATATGCTGGATTCTAAACGGAGAAGCTTCTCTGACGCTTTTTCACAGAGATTTTGAAACTGAAATTTCCAAACCCGTTTCCAACGAAGGCGCCAATGGGCTTCCCCATAGAACTTGCCAACCTGAATTCCTACAGGCTAGATGTGAGAGGCACATTCTGCTGCTTCCTCCCTTAGAGTTAAACTAGCTTCTGAAAGCTCAACCTCCGGGGAGTTTGTTTGGCAGAGATATAGAACACACTTTTCCAAGCCTGTTGGAAGGCATTTGCAGTTTCATTTCGCGTCTAATTTCCCAAACCAAACTGCTTGCAGCTCTAACTCCCTTCTAACTACCACTTCTTCGGTTCAGTGAGATATGCTGGATTCTAAACGGAGAAGCTTCTCTGACGCTTTTTCACAGAGATTTTGAAACTGAAATCTCCCATGCCCTTTCCACCATAGGCAGCAATGGGCTTCCCCATAGAACTTGCCAACCTGAATTCCTACAGGCTAGATGTGAGAGGCACATTCTGCTGCTTCCTCCCTTAGAGTTAAACTTGCTTCTGAAAGCTCAACCTCCGGGGAGTTTGTTTGGCAGAGATATAGAACACACTTTTCCAAGCCTGTTGGAAGGCATTTGCAGTTTCATTTCGCGTCTAATTTCCCAAACGAAACTGCTTGCAGCTCTAACTTCCTTCTAACTACCACTTCTTCGGTTCAGTGAGATATGCTGGATTCTAAACGGAGAAGCTTCTCTGACGCTTTTTCACAGAGATTTTGAAACTGAAATCTCCCATGCCGTTTCCACCATAGGCAGCAATGGGCTTCCCCATAGAACTTGCCAACCTGAATTCCTACAGGCTAGATGTGAGAGGCACATTCTGCTGCTTCCTCCCTTAGAGTTAAACTAGCTTCTGAAAGCTCAACCTCCGGGGAGTTTGTTTGGCAGAGATATAGAACACACTTTTCCAAGCCTGTTGGAAGGCATTTGCAGTTTCATTTCGCGTCTAATTTCCCAAACCAAACTGCTTGCAGCTCTAACTCCCTTCTAACTACCACTTCTTCGGTTCAGTGAGATATGCTGGATTCTAAACGGAGAAGCTTCTCTGACGCTTTTTCACAGAGATTTTGAAACTGAAATCTCCCATGCCGTTTCCACCATAGGCAGCAATGGGCTTCCCCATAGAACTTGCCAACCTGAATTCCTACAGGCTAGATGTGAGAGGCACATTCTGCTGCTTCCTCCCTAACAGTTAAGCTTGCTTCTGAAAGCTCAACCTCCGGGGACTCTGTTTGGCACAGATATAGAACACACTTTTCCAAGCCTGTTGGAAGGCCTTTGCAGTGTCATTTCGCATCTAATTTCCCAAACCAAACTGCTTGCAGCTCTAACTCCCTTCTAACTACCACTTCTTCGGTTCAGTGAGATATGCTGGATTCTAAACGGAGAAGCTTCTCTGACGCTTTTTCACAGAGATTTTGAAACTGAAATTTCCAAACCCGTTTCCAACGAAGGCGCCAATGGGCTTCCCCATAGAACTTGCCAACCTGAATTCCTACAGGCTAGATGTGAGAGGCACATTCTGCTGCTTCCTCCCTTAGAGTTAAACTAGCTTCTGAAAGCTCAACCTCCGGGGAGTTTGTTTGGCAGAGATATAGAACACACTTTTCCAAGCCTGTTGGAAGGCATTTGCAGTATCATTTCGCGTCTAATTTCCCAAACCAAACTGCTTGCTGCTCTAACTCCCTTCTAACTACCACTTCTTCGGTTCAGTGAGATATGCTGGATTCTAAACGGAGAAGCTTCTCTGACGCTTTTTCACAGAGATTTTGAAACTGAAATCTCCCATGCCGTTTCCACCATAGGCAGCAATGGGCTTCCCCATAGAACTTGCCAACCTGAATTCCTACAGGCTAGATGTGAGAGGCACATTCTGCTGCTTCCTCCCTAAGAGTTAAGCTTGCTTCTGAAAGCTCAACCTCCGGGGACTCTGTTTGGCACAGATATAGAACACACTTTTCCAAGCCTGTTGGAAGGCCTTTGCAGTGTCATTTCGCATCTAATTTCCCAAACCAAACTGCTTGCAGCTCTAACTCCCTTCTAACTACCACTTCTTCGGTTCAGTGAGATATGCTGGATTCTAAACGGAGAAGCTTCTCTGACGCTTTTTCACAGAGATTTTGAAACTGAAATCTCCCATGCCGTTTCCACCATAGGCAGCAATGGGCTTCCCCATAGAACTTGCCAACCTGAATTCCTACAGGCTAGATGTGAGAGGCACATTCTGCTGCTTCCTCCCTTAGAGTTAAACTAGCTTCTGAAAGCTCAACCTCCGGGGAGTCTGTTTGGCAGAGATATAGAACATACTTTTCCAAGCCTGTTGGAAGGCATTTGCAGTTTCATTTCGCGTCTAATTTCCCAAACCAAACTGCTTGCAGCTCTAACTGCCTTCTAACTACCACTTCTTCGGTTCAGTGAGATATGCTGGATTCTAAACGGAGAAGCTTCTCTGACGCTTTTTCACAGAGATTTTGAAACTGAAATCTCCCATGCCGTTTCCACCATAGGCAGCAATGGGCTTCCCCATAGAACTTGCCAACCTGAATTCCTACAGGCTAGATGTGAGAGGCACATTCTGCTGCTTCCTCCCTTCGAGTTAAACTTGCTTCTGAAAGCTCAACCTCCGGGGAGTTTGTTTGGCAGAGATATAGAACACACTTTTCCAAGCCTGTTGGAAGGCATTTGCAGTTTCATTTCGCGTCTAATTTCCCAAACCAAACTGCTTGCAGCTCTAACTGCCTTCTAACTACCACTTCTTCGGTTCAGTGAGATATGCTGGATTCTAAACGGAGAAGCTTCTCTGACGCTTTTTCACAGAGATTTTGAAACTGAAATCTCCCATGCCGTTTCCACCATAGGCAGCAATGGGCTTCCCCATAGAACTTGCCAACCTGAATTCCTACAGGCTAGATGTGAGAGGCACATTCTGCTGCTTCCTCCCTAAGAGTTAAGCTTGCTTCTGAAAGCTGAACCTCCGGGGAGTCTGTTTGGCACAGATATAGAACACACTTTTCCAAGCCTGTTGGAAGGCCTTTGCAGTGTCATTTCGCATCTAATTTCCCAAACCAAACTGCTTGCAGCTCTAACTCCCTTCTAACTACCACTTCTTCGGTTCAGTGAGATATGCTGGATTCTAAACGGAGAAGCTTCTCTGACGCTTTTTCACAGAGATTTTGAAACTGAAATTTCCAAACCCGTTTCCAACGAAGGCGCCAATGGGCTTCCCCATAGAACTTGCCAACCTGAATTCCTACAGGCTAGATGTGAGAGGCACATTCTGCTGCTTCCTCCCTTAGAGTTAAACTTGCTTCTGAAAGCTCAACCTCCGGGGAGTTTGTTTGGCAGAGATATAGAACACACTTTTCCAAGCCTGTTGGAAGGCATTTGCAGTTTCATTTCGCGTCTAATTTCCCAAACCAAACTGCTTGCAGCTCTAACTGCCTTCTAACTACCACTTCTTCGGTTCAGTGAGATATGCTGGATTCTAAACGGAGAAGCTTCTCTGACGCTTTTTCACAGAGATTTTGAAACTGAAATCTCCCATGCCGTGTCCACCATAGGCAGCAATGGGCTTCCCCATAGAACTTGCCAACCTGAATTCCTACAGGCTAGATGTGAGAGGCACATTCTGTTGCTTCCTCCCTAAGAGTTAAGCTTGCTTCTGAAAGCTCAACCTCCGGGGAGTCTGTTTGGCAGAGATATAGAACACACTTTTCCAAGCCTGTTGGAAGGCCTTTGCAGTGTCATTTCGCATCTAATTTCCCAAACCAAACTGCTTGCAGCTCTAACTCCCTTCTAACTACCACTTCTTCGGTTCAGTGAGATATGCTGGATTCTAAACGGAGAAGCTTCTCTGACGCTTTTTCACAGAGATTTTGAAACTGAAATTTCCAAACCCGTTTCCAACGAAGGCGCCAATGGGCTTCCCCATAGAACTTGCCAACCTGAATTCCTACAGGCTAGATGTGAGAGGCACATTCTGCTGCTTCCTCCCTTAGAGTTAAACTAGCTTCTGAAAGCTCAACCTCCGGGGAGTTTGTTTGGCAGAGATATAGAACACACTTTTCCAAGCCTGTTGGAAGGCATTTGCAGTTTCATTTCGCGTCTAATTTCCCAAACCAAACTGCTTGCAGCTCTAACTCCCTTCTAACTACCACTTCTTCGGTTCAGTGAGATATGCTGGATTCTAAACGGAGAAGCTTCTCTGACGCTTTTTCACAGAGATTTTGAAACTGAAATCTCCCATGCCGTTTCCACCATAGGCAGCAATGGGCTTCCCCATAGAACTTGCCAACCTGAATTCCTACAGGCTAGATGTGAGAGGCACATTCTGCTGCTTCCTCCCTTAGAGTTAAACTTGCTTCTGAAAGCTCAACCTCCGGGGAGTTTGTTTGGCAGAGATATGGAACACACTTTTCCAAGCCTGTTGGAAGGCATTTGCAGTTTCATTTCGCGTCTAATTTCCCAAACCAAACTGCTTGCAGCTCTAACTCCCTTCTAACTACCACTTCTTCGGTTCAGTGAGATATGCTGGATTCTAAACGGAGAAGCTTCTCTGACGCTTTTTCACAGAGATTTTGAAACTGAAATTTCCAAACCCGTTTCCAACGAAGGCGCCAATGGGCTTCCCCATAGAACTTGCCAACCTGAATTCCTACAGGCTAGATGTGAGAGGCACATTCTGCTGCTTCCTCCCTTCGAGTTAAACTTGCTTCTGAAAGCTCAACCTCCGGGGAGTTTGTTTGGCAGAGATATAGAACACACTTTTCCAAGCCTGTTGGAAGGCATTTGCAGTTTCATTTCGCGTCTAATTTCCCAAACCAAACTGCTTGCACCTCTAACTGCCTTCTAACTACCACTTCTTCGGTTCAGTGAGATATGCTGGATTCTAAACGGAGAAGCTTCTCTGACGCTTTTTCACAGAGATTTTGAAACTGAAATCTCCCATGCCGTTTCCACCATAGGCAGCAATGGGCTTCCCCATAGAACTTGCCAACCTGAATTCCTACAGGCTAGATGTGAGAGGCACATTCTGCTGCTTCCTCCCTAAGAGTTAAGCTTGCTTCTGAAAGCTCAACCTCCGGGGAGTCTGTTTGGCAGAGATATAGAACACACTTTTCCAAGCCTGTTGGAAGGCCTTTGCAGTGTCATTTCGCATCTAATTTCCCAAACCAAACTGCTTGCAGCTCTAACTCCCTTCTAACTACCACTTCTTCGGTTCAGTGAGATATGCTGGATTCTAAACGGAGAAGCTTCTCTGACGCTTTTTCACAGAGATTTTGAAACTGAAATTTCCAAACCCGTTTCCAACGAAGGCGCCAATGGGCTTCCCCATAGAACTTGCCAACCTGAATTCCTACAGGCTAGATGTGAGAGGCACATTCTGCTGCTTCCTCCCTTAGAGTTAAACTAGCTTCTGAAAGCTCAACCTCCGGGGAGTTTGTTTGGCAGAGATATAGAACACACTTTTCCAAGCCTGTTGGAAGGCATTTGCAGTTTCATTTCGCGTCTAATTTCCCAAACCAAACTGCTTGCAGCTCTAACTCCCTTCTAACTACCACTTCTTCGGTTCAGTGAGATATGCTGGATTCTAAACGGAGAAGCTTCTCTGACGCTTTTTCACAGAGATTTTGAAACTGAAATCTCCCATGCCCTTTCCACCATAGGCAGCAATGGGCTTCCCCATAGAACTTGCCAACCTGAATTCCTACAGGCTAGATGTGAGAGGCACATTCTGCTGCTTCCTCCCTTAGAGTTAAACTTGCTTCTGAAAGCTCAACCTCCGGGGAGTTTGTTTGGCAGAGATATAGAACACACTTTTCCAAGCCTGTTGGAAGGCATTTGCAGTTTCATTTCGCGTCTAATTTCCCAAACGAAACTGCTTGCAGCTCTAACTTCCTTCTAACTACCACTTCTTCGGTTCAGTGAGATATGCTGGATTCTAAACGGAGAAGCTTCTCTGACGCTTTTTCACAGAGATTTTGAAACTGAAATCTCCCATGCCGTTTCCACCATAGGCAGCAATGGGCTTCCCCATAGAACTTGCCAACCTGAATTCCTACAGGCTAGATGTGAGAGGCACATTCTGCTGCTTCCTCCCTTAGAGTTAAACTAGCTTCTGAAAGCTCAACCTCCGGGGAGTTTGTTTGGCAGAGATATAGAACACACTTTTCCAAGCCTGTTGGAAGGCATTTGCAGTTTCATTTCGCGTCTAATTTCCCAAACCAAACTGCTTGCAGCTCTAACTCCCTTCTAACTACCACTTCTTCGGTTCAGTGAGATATGCTGGATTCTAAACGGAGAAGCTTCTCTGACGCTTTTTCACAGAGATTTTGAAACTGAAATCTCCCATGCCGTTTCCACCATAGGCAGCAATGGGCTTCCCCATAGAACTTGCCAACCTGAATTCCTACAGGCTAGATGTGAGAGGCACATTCTGCTGCTTCCTCCCTAAGAGTTAAGCTTGCTTCTGAAAGCTCAACCTCCGGGGAGTCTGTTTGGCAGAGATATAGAACACACTTTTCCAAGCCTGTTGGAAGGCCTTTGCAGTGTCATTTCGCATCTAATTTCCCAAACCAAACTGCTTGCAGCTCTAACTCCCTTCTAACTACCACTTCTTCGGTTCAGTGAGATATGCTGGATTCTAAACGGAGAAGCTTCTCTGACGCTTTTTCACAGAGATTTTGAAACTGAAATTTCCAAACCCGTTTCCAACGAAGGCGCCAATGGGCTTCCCCATAGAACTTGCCAACCTGAATTCCTACAGGCTAGATGTGAGAGGCACATTCTGCTGCTTCCTCCCTTAGAGTTAAACTAGCTTCTGAAAGCTCAACCTCCGGGGAGTTTGTTTGGCAGAGATATAGAACACACTTTTCCAAGCCTGTTGGAAGGCATTTGCAGTATCATTTCGCGTCTAATTTCCCAAACCAAACTGCTTGCAGCTCTAACTCCCTTCTAACTACCACTTCTTCGGTTCAGTGAGATATGCTGGATTCTAAACGGAGAAGCTTCTCTGACGCTTTTTCACAGAGATTTTGAAACTGAAATCTCCCATGCCGTTTCCACCATAGGCAGCAATGGGCTTCCCCATAGAACTTGCCAACCTGAATTCCTACAGGCTAGATGTGAGAGGCACATTCTGCTGCTTCCTCCCTAAGAGTTAAGCTTGCTTCTGAAAGCTCAACCTCCGGGGACTCTGTTTGGCACAGATATAGAACACACTTTTCCAAGCCTGTTGGAAGGCCTTTGCAGTGTCATTTCGCATCTAATTTCCCAAACCAAACTGCTTGCAGCTCTAACTCCCTTCTAACTACCACTTCTTCGGTTCAGTGAGATATGCTGGATTCTAAACGGAGAAGCTTCTCTGACGCTTTTTCACAGAGATTTTGAAACTGAAATCTCCCATGCCGTTTCCACCATAGGCAGCAATGGGCTTCCCCATAGAACTTGCCAACCTGAATTCCTACAGGCTAGATGTGAGAGGCACATTCTGCTGCTTCCTCCCTTAGAGTTAAACTAGCTTCTGAAAGCTCAACCTCCGGGGAGTCTGTTTGGCAGAGATATAGAACACACTTTTCCAAGCCTGTTGGAAGGCATTTGCAGTTTCATTTCGCGTCTAATTTCCCAAACCAAACTGCTTGCAGCTCTAACTGCCTTCTAACTACCACTTCTTCGGTTCAGTGAGATATGCTGGATTCTAAACGGAGAAGCTTCTCTGACGCTTTTTCACAGAGATTTTGAAACTGAAATCTCCCATGCCGTTTCCACCATAGGCAGCAATGGGCTTCCCCATAGAACTTGCCAACCTGAATTCCTACAGGCTAGATGTGAGAGGCACATTCTGCTGCTTCCTCCCTTCGAGTTAAACTTGCTTCTGAAAGCTCAACCTCCGGGGAGTTTGTTTGGCAGAGATATAGAACACACTTTTCCAAGCCTGTTGGAAGGCATTTGCAGTTTCATTTCGCGTCTAATTTCCCAAACCAAACTGCTTGCAGCTCTAACTGCCTTCTAACTACCACTTCTTCGGTTCAGTGAGATATGCTGGATTCTAAACGGAGAAGCTTCTCTGACGCTTTTTCACAGAGATTTTGAAACTGAAATCTCCCATGCCGTTTCCACCATAGGCAGCAATGGGCTTCCCCATAGAACTTGCCAACCTGAATTCCTACAGGCTAGATGTGAGAGGCACATTCTGCTGCTTCCTCCCTAAGAGTTAAGCTTGCTTCTGAAAGCTGAACCTCCGGGGAGTCTGTTTGGCACAGATATAGAACACACTTTTCCAAGCCTGTTGGAAGGCCTTTGCAGTGTCATTTCGCATCTAATTTCCCAAACCAAACTGCTTGCAGCTCTAACTCCCTTCTAACTACCACTTCTTCGGTTCAGTGAGATATGCTGGATTCTAAACGGAGAAGCTTCTCTGACGCTTTTTCACAGAGATTTTGAAACTGAAATTTCCAAACCCGTTTCCAACGAAGGCGCCAATGGGCTTCCCCATAGAACTTGCCAACCTGAATTCCTACAGGCTAGATGTGAGAGGCACATTCTGCTGCTTCCTCCCTTAGAGTTAAACTTGCTTCTGAAAGCTCAACCTCCGGGGAGTTTGTTTGGCAGAGATATAGAACACACTTTTCCAAGCCTGTTGGAAGGCATTTGCAGTTTCATTTCGCGTCTAATTTCCCAAACCAAACTGCTTGCAGCTCTAACTGCCTTCTAACTACCACTTCTTCGGTTCAGTGAGATATGCTGGATTCTAAACGGAGAAGCTTCTCTGACGCTTTTTCACAGAGATTTTGAAACTGAAATCTCCCATGCCGTGTCCACCATAGGCAGCAATGGGCTTCCCCATAGAACTTGCCAACCTGAATTCCTACAGGCTAGATGTGAGAGGCACATTCTGTTGCTTCCTCCCTAAGAGTTAAGCTTGCTTCTGAAAGCTCAACCTCCGGGGAGTCTGTTTGGCAGAGATATAGAACACACTTTTCCAAGCCTGTTGGAAGGCCTTTGCAGTGTCATTTCGCATCTAATTTCCCAAACCAAACTGCTTGTAGCTCTAACTCCCTTCTAACTACCACTTCTTCGGTTCAGTGAGATATGCTGGATTCTAAACGGAGAAGCTTCTCTGACGCTTTTTCACAGAGATTTTGAAACTGAAATTTCCAAACCCGTTTCCAACGAAGGCGCCAATGGGCTTCCCCATAGAACTTGCCAACCTGAATTCCTACAGGCTAGATGTGAGAGGCACATTCTGCTGCTTCCTCCCTTAGAGTTAAACTAGCTTCTGAAAGCTCAACCTCCGGGGAGTTTGTTTGGCAGAGATATAGAACACACTTTTCCAAGCCTGTTGGAAGGCATTTGCAGTTTCATTTCGCGTCTAATTTCCCAAACCAAACTGCTTGCAGCTCTAACTCCCTTCTAACTACCACTTCTTCGGTTCAGTGAGATATGCTGGATTCTAAACGGAGAAGCTTCTCTGACGCTTTTTCACAGAGATTTTGAAACTGAAATCTCCCATGCCGTTTCCACCATAGGCAGCAATGGGCTTCCCCATAGAACTTGCCAACCTGAATTCCTACAGGCTAGATGTGAGAGGCACATTCTGCTGCTTCCTCCCTTAGAGTTAAACTTGCTTCTGAAAGCTCAACCTCCGGGGAGTTTGTTTGGCAGAGATATAGAACACACTTTTCCAAGCCTGTTGGAAGGCATTTGCAGTTTCATTTCGCGTCTAATTTCCCAAACCAAACTGCTTGCAGCTCTAACTGCCTTCTAACTACCACTTCTTCGGTTCAGTGAGATATGCTGGATTCTAAACGGAGAAGCTTCTCTGACGCTTTTTCACAGAGATTTTGAAACTGAAATTTCCAAACCCGTTTCCAACGAAGGCGCCAATGGGCTTCCCCATAGAACTTGCCAACCTGAATTCCTACAGGCTAGATGTGAGAGGCACATTCTGCTGCTTCCTCCATTAGAGTTAAACTTGCTTCTGAAAGCTCAACCTCCGGGGAGTTTGTTTGGCAGAGATATAGAACACACTTTTCCAAGCCTGTTGGAAGGCATTTGCAGTTTCATTTCGCGTCTAATTTCCCAAACCAAACTGCTTGCACCTCTAACTGCCTTCTAACTACCACTTCTTCGGTTCAGTGAGATATGCTGGATTCTAAACGGAGAAGCTTCTCTGACGCTTTTTCACAGAGATTTTGAAACTGAAATCTCCCATGCCGTTTCCACCATAGGCAGCAATGGGCTTCCCCATAGAACTTGCCAACCTGAATTCCTACAGGCTAGATGTGAGAGGCACATTCTGCTGCTTCCTCCCTAAGAGTTAAGCTTGCTTCTGAAAGCTCAACCTCCGGGGAGTCTGTTTGGCAGAGATATAGAACACACTTTTCCAAGCCTGTTGGAAGGCCTTTGCAGTGTCATTTCGCATCTAATTTCCCAAACCAAACTGCTTGCAGCTCTAACTCCCTTCTAACTACCACTTCTTCGGTTCAGTGAGATATGCTGGATTCTAAACGGAGAAGCTTCTCTGACGCTTTTTCACAGAGATTTTGAAACTGAAATTTCCAAACCCGTTTCCAACGAAGGCGCCAATGGGCTTCCCCATAGAACTTGCCAACCTGAATTCCTACAGGCTAGATGTGAGAGGCACATTCTGCTGCTTCCTCCCTTAGAGTTAAACTAGCTTCTGAAAGCTCAACCTCCGGGGAGTTTGTTTGGCAGAGATATAGAACACACTTTTCCAAGCCTGTTGGAAGGCATTTGCAGTTTCATTTCGCGTCTAATTTCCCAAACCAAACTGCTTGCAGCTCTAACTCCCTTCTAACTACCACTTCTTCGGTTCAGTGAGATATGCTGGATTCTAAACGGAGAAGCTTCTCTGACGCTTTTTCACAGAGATTTTGAAACTGAAATCTCCCATGCCGTTTCCACCATAGGCAGCAATGGGCTTCCCCATAGAACTTGCCAACCTGAATTCCTACAGGCTAGATGTGAGAGGCACATTCTGCTGCTTCCTCCCTTAGAGTTAAACTTGCTTCTGAAAGCTCAACCTCCGGGGAGTTTGTTTGGCAGAGATATAGAACACACTTTTCCAAGCCTGTTGGAAGGCATTTGCAGTTTCATTTCGCGTCTAATTTCCCAAACCAAACTGCTTGCAGCTCTAACTGCCTTCTAACTACCACTTCTTCGGTTCAGTGAGATATGCTGGATTCTAAACGGAGAAGCTTCTCTGACGCTTTTTCACAGAGATTTTGAAACTGAAATTTCCAAACCCGTTTCCAACGAAGGCGCCAATGGGCTTCCCCATAGAACTTGCCAACCTGAATTCCTACAGGCTAGATGTGAGAGGCACATTCTGCTGCTTCCTCCATTAGAGTTAAACTTGCTTCTGAAAGCTCAACCTCCGGGGAGTTTGTTTGGCAGAGATATAGAACACACTTTTCCAAGCCTGTTGGAAGGCATTTGCAGTTTCATTTCGCGTCTAATTTCCCAAACCAAACTGCTTGCACCTCTAACTGCCTTCTAACTACCACTTCTTCGGTTCAGTGAGATATGCTGGATTCTAAACGGAGAAGCTTCTCTGACGCTTTTTCACAGAGATTTTGAAACTGAAATCTCCCATGCCGTTTCCACCATAGGCAGCAATGGGCTTCCCCATAGAACTTGCCAACCTGAATTCCTACAGGCTAGATGTGAGAGGCACATTCTGCTGCTTCCTCCCTAAGAGTTAAGCTTGCTTCTGAAAGCTCAACCTCCGGGGAGTCTGTTTGGCAGAGATATAGAACACACTTTTCCAAGCCTGTTGGAAGGCCTTTGCAGTGTCATTTCGCATCTAATTTCCCAAACCAAACTGCTTGCAGCTCTAACTCCCTTCTAACTACCACTTCTTCGGT
Organism: Cynocephalus volans; assembly: GCF_027409185.1. Taxonomy (NCBI): domain Eukaryota; kingdom Metazoa; phylum Chordata; class Mammalia; order Dermoptera; family Cynocephalidae; genus Cynocephalus; species Cynocephalus volans. The sequence continues at coordinate 1,039,795 of NW_026902469.1, read as the reverse complement.
TCAGTGAGATATGCTGGATTCTAAACGGAGAAGCTTCTCTGACGCTTTTTCACAGAGATTTTGAAACTGAAATTTCCAAACCCGTTTCCAACGAAGGCGCCAATGGGCTTCCCCATAGAACTTGCCAACCTGAATTCCTACAGGCTAGATGTGAGAGGCACATTCTGCTGCTTCCTCCCTTAGAGTTAAACTAGCTTCTGAAAGCTCAACCTCCGGGGAGTTTGTTTGGCAGAGATATAGAACACACTTTTCCAAGCCTGTTGGAAGGCATTTGCAGTTTCATTTCGCGTCTAATTTCCCAAACCAAACTGCTTGCAGCTCTAACTCCCTTCTAACTACCACTTCTTCGGTTCAGTGAGATATGCTGGATTCTAAACGGAGAAGCTTCTCTGACGCTTTTTCACAGAGATTTTGAAACTGAAATCTCCCATGCCGTTTCCACCATAGGCAGCAATGGGCTTCCCCATAGAACTTGCCAACCTGAATTCCTACAGGCTAGATGTGAGAGGCACATTCTGCTGCTTCCTCCCTTAGAGTTAAACTTGCTTCTGAAAGCTCAACCTCCGGGGAGTTTGTTTGGCAGAGATATAGAACACACTTTTCCAAGCCTGTTGGAAGGCATTTGCAGTTTCATTTCGCGTCTAATTTCCCAAACCAAACTGCTTGCAGCTCTAACTGCCTTCTAACTACCACTTCTTCGGTTCAGTGAGATATGCTGGATTCTAAACGGAGAAGCTTCTCTGACGCTTTTTCACAGAGATTTTGAAACTGAAATCTCCCATGCCGTTTCCACCATAGGCAGCAATGGGCTTCCCCATAGAACTTGCCAACCTGAATTCCTACAGGCTAGATGTGAGAGGCACATTCTGCTGCTTCCTTCCTAAGAGTTAAGCTTGCTTCTGAAAGCTCAACCTCCGGGGAGTCTGTTTGGCAGAGATATAGAACACACTTTTCCAAGCCTGTTGGAAGGCCTTTGCAGTGTCATTTCGCATCTAATTTCCCAAACCAAACTGCTTGCAGCTCTAACTCCCTTCTAACTACCACTTCTTCGGTTCAGTGAGATATGCTGGATTCTAAACGGAGAAGCTTCTCTGACGCTTTTTCACAGAGATTTTGAAACTGAAATTTCCAAACCCGTTTCCAACGAAGGCGCCAATGGGCTTCCCCATAGAACTTGCCAACCTGAATTCCTACAGGCTAGATGTGAGAGGCACATTCTGCTGCTTCCTCCCTTAGAGTTAAACTAGCTTCTGAAAGCTCAACCTCCGGGGAGTTTGTTTGGTAGAGATATAGAACACACTTTTCCAAGCCTGTTGGAAGGCATTTGCAGTTTCATTTCGCGTCTAATTTCCCAAACCAAACTGCTTGCAGCTCTAACTGCCTTCTAACTACCACTTCTTCGGTTCAGTGAGATATGCTGGATTCTAAACGGAGAAGCTTCTCTGACGCTTTTTCACAGAGATTTTGAAACTGAAATCTCCCATGCTGTTTCCACCATAGGCAGCAATGGGCTTCCCCATAGAACTTGCCAACCTGAATTCCTACAGGCTAGATGTGAGAGGCACATTCTGCTGCTTCCTCCCTTAGAGTTAAACTAGCTTCTGAAAGCTCAACCTCCAGGGAGTCTGTTTGGCAGAGATATAGAACACAATTTTCCAAGCCTGTTGGAAGGCATTTGCAGTTTCATTTCGCGTCTAATTTCCCAAACCAAACTGCTTGCAGCTCTAACTGCCTTCTAACTACCACTTCTTCGGTTCAGTGAGATATGCTGGATTCTAAACGGAGAAGCTTCTCTGACGCTTTTTCACAGAGATTTTGAAACTGAAATCTCCCATGCCGTTTCCACCATAGGCAGCAATGTTCTTCCCCATAGAACTTGCCAACCTGAATTCCTACAGGCTAGATGTGAGAGGCACATTCTGCTGCTTCCTTCCTAAGAGTTAAGCTTGCTTCTGAAAGCTCAACCTCCGGGGAGTCTGTTTGGCAGAGATATAGAACACACTTTTCCAAGCCTGTTGGAAGGCCTTTGCAGTGTCATTTCGCATCTAATTTCCCAAACCAAACTGCTTGCAGCTCTAACTCCCTTCTAACTACCACTTCTTCGGTTCAGTGAGATATGCTGGATTCTAAACGGAGAAGCTTCTCTGACGCTTTTTCACAGAGATTTTGAAACTGAAATTTCCAAACCCGTTTCCAACGAAGGCGCCAATGGGCTTCCCCATAGAACTTGCCAACCTGAATTCCTAAAGGCTAGATGTGAGAGGCACATTCTCCTGCTTCCTCCCTTAGAGTTAAACTTGCTTCTGAAAGCTCAACCTCCGGGGAGTTTGTTTGGCAGAGATATAGAACACACTTTTCCAAGCCTGTTGGAAGGCATTTGCAGTTTCATTTCGCGTCTAATTTCCCAAACCAAACTGCTTGCAGCTCTAACTCCCTTCTAACTACCACTTCTTCGGTTCAGTGAGATAAGCTGGATTCTAAACGGAGAAGCTTCTCTGACGCTTTTTCACAGGGATTTTGAAACTGAAATTTCCAAACCCGTTTCCAACGAAGGCGCCAATGGGCTTCCCCATAGAACTTGCCAACCTGAATTCCTACAGGCTAGATGTGAGAGGCACATTCTGCTGCTTCCTCCCTTAGAGTTAAACTAGCTTCTGAAAGCTCAACCTCCGGGGAGTTTGTTTGGCAGAGATATAGAACACACTTTTCCAAGCCTGTTGGAAGGCATTTGCAGTTTCATTTCGCGTCTAACTTCCCAAACCAAACTGCTTGCAGCTCTAACTCCCTTCTAACTACCACTTCTTCGGTTCAGTGAGATATGCTGGATTCTAAACGGAGAAGCTTCTCTGACGCTTTTTCACAGAGATTTTGAAACTGAAATCTCCCATGCCGTTTCCACCTTAGGCAGCAATGGGCTTCCCCATAGAACTTGCCAACCTGAATTCCTACAGGCTAGATGTGAGAGGCACATTCTGCTGCTTCCTCCGTTAGAGTTAAACTTGCTTCTGAAAGCTCAACCTCCGGGGAGTTTCTTTGGCAGAGATATAGAACACACTTTTCCAAGCCTGTTGGAAGGCATTTGCAGTTTCATTTCGCGTCTAATTTCCCAAACCAAACTGCTTGCAGCTCTAACTGCCTTCTAACTACCACTTCTTCGGTTCAGTGAGATATGCTGGATTCTAAACGGAGAAGCTTCTCTGACGCTTTTTCACAGAGATTTTGAAACTGAAATCTCCCATGCTGTTTCCACCATAGGCAGCAATGGGCTTCCCCATAGAACTTGCCAACCTGAATTCCTACAGGCTAGATGTGAGAGGCACATTCTGCTGCTTCCTCCCTTAGAGGTAAACTAGCTTCTGAAAGCTCAACCTCCAGGGAGTCTGTTTGGCAGAGATATAGAACACACTTTTCCAAGCCTGTTGGAAGGCATTTGCAGTTTCATTTCGCGTCTAATTTCCCAAACCAAACTGCTTGCAGCTCTAACTGCCTTCTAACTACCACTTCTTCGGTTCAGTGAGATATGCTGGATTCTAAACGGAGAAGCTTCTCTGACGCTTTTTCACAGAGATTTTGAAACTGAAATCTCCCATGCCGTTTCCACCATAGGCAGCAAAGGGCTTCCCCATAGAACTTGCCAACCTGAATTCCTACAGGCTAGATGTGAGAGGCACATTCTGCTGCTTCCTCCCTAAGCGTTAAGCTTGCTTCTGAAAGCTCAACCTCAGGGGACTCTGTTTGGCACAGATATAGAACACACTTTTCCAAGCCTGTTGGAAGGCCTTTGCAGTGTCATTTCGCATCTAATTTCCCAAACCAAACTGCTTGCAGCTCTAACTCCCTTCTAACTACCACTTCTTCGGTTCAGTGAGATATGCTGGATTCTAAACGTAGAAGCTTCTCTGACGCTTTTTCACAGAGATTTTGAAACTGAAATTTCCAAACCCGTTTCCAACGAAGGCGCCAATGGGCTTCCCCATAGAACTTGCCAACCTGAATTCCTACAGGCTAGATGTGAGAGGCACATTCTGCTGCTTCCTCCCTTAGAGTTAAACTAGCTTCTGAAAGCTCAACCTCCGGGGAGTTTGTTTGGCAGAGATATAGAACACACTTTTCCAAGCCTGTTGGAAGGCATTTGCTGTTTCATTTCGCGTCTAATTTCCCAAACCAAACTGCTTGCAGCTCTAACTCCCTTCTAACTACCACTTCTTCGGTTCAGTGAGATATGCTGGATTCTAAACGGAGAAGCTTCTCTGACGCTTTTTCACAGAGATTTTGAAACTGAAATCTCCCATGCCGTTTCCACCATAGGCAGCAATGGGCTTCCCCATAGAACTTGCCAACCTGAATTCCTACAGGCTAGATGTGAGAGGCACATTCTGCTGCTTCCTCCCTAACAGTTAAGCTTGCTTCTGAAAGCTCAACCTCCGGGGACTCTGTTTGGCACAGATATAGAACACACTTTTCCAAGCCTGTTGGAAGGCATTTGCAGTGTCATTTCGCATCTAATTTCCCAAACCAAACTGCTTGCAGCTCTCACTCCCTTGTAACTACCACTTCTTCGGTTCAGTGAGATATGCTGGATTCTAAACGGAGAAGCTTCTCTGACGCTTTTTCACAGAGATTTTGAAACTGAAATCTCCCATGCCGTTTCCACCATAGGCAGCAATGGGCTTCCCCATAGAACTTGCCAACCTGAATTCCTACAGGCTAGATGTGAGAGGCACATTCTGCTGCTTCCTCCCTAACAGTTAAGCTTGCTTCTGAAAGCTCAACCTCCGGGGACTCTGTTTGGCACAGATATAGAACACATTTTTCCAAGCCTGTTGGAAGGCCTTTGGAGTGTCATTTCGCGTCTAATTTCCCAAACCAAACTGCTTGCACCTCAAACTCCCTTCTAACTACCACTTCTTCGGTTCAGTGAGATATGCTGGATTCTAAACGGAGAAGCTTCTCTGACGCTTTTTCACAGAGATTTTGAAACTGAAATTTCCAAACCCGTTTCCAACGAAGGCGCCAATGGGCTTCCCCATAGAACTTGCCAACCTGAATTCCTACAGGCTAGATGTGAGAGGCACATTCTGCTGCTTCCTCCCTTAGAGTTAAACTAGCTTCTGAAAGCTCAACCTCCGGGGAGTTTGTTTGGCAGAGATATAGAACACACTTTTCCAAGCCTGTTGGAAGGCATTTGCAGTTTCATTTCGCGTCTAATTTCCCAAACCAAACTGCTTGCAGCTCTAACTGCCTTCTAACTACCACTTCTTCGGTTCAGTGAGATATGCTGGATTCTAAACGGAGAAGCTTCTCTGACGCTTTTTCACAGAGATTTTGAAACTGAAATCTCCCATGCTGTTTCCACCATAGGCAGCAATGGGCTTCCCCATAGAACTTGCCAACCTGAATTCCTACAGGCTAGATGTGAGAGGCACATTCTGCTGCTTCCTCCCTTAGAGTTAAACTAGCTTCTGAAAGCTCAACCTCCAGGGAGTCTGTTTGGCAGAGATATAGAACACAATTTTCCAAGCCTGTTGGAAGGCATTTGCAGTTTCATTTCGCGTCTAATTTCCCAAACCAAACTGCTTGCAGCTCTAACTGCCTTCTAACTACCACTTCTTCGGTTCAGTGAGATATGCTGGATTCTAAACGGAGAAGCTTCTCTGACGCTTTTTCACAGAGATTTTGAAACTGAAATCTCCCATGCCGTTTCCACCATAGGCAGCAATGGGCTTCCCCATAGAACTTGCCAACCTGAATTCCTACAGGCTAGATGTGAGAGGCACATTCTGCTGCTTCCTTCCTAAGAGTTAAGCTTGCTTCTGAAAGCTCAACCTCCGGGGAGTCTGTTTGGCAGAGATATAGAACACACTTTTCCAAGCCTGTTGGAAGGCCTTTGCAGTGTCATTTCGCATCTAATTTCCCAAACCAAACTGCTTGCAGCTCTAACTCCCTTCTAACTACCACTTCTTCGGTTCAGTGAGATATGCTGGATTCTAAACGGAGAAGCTTCTCTGACGCTTTTTCACAGAGATTTTGAAACTGAAATTTCCAAACCCGTTTCCAACGAAGGCGCCAATGGGCTTCCCCATAGAACTTGCCAACCTGAATTCCTAAAGGCTAGATGTGAGAGGCACATTCTCCTGCTTCCTCCCTTAGAGTTAAACTTGCTTCTGAAAGCTCAACCTCCGGGGAGTTTGTTTGGCAGAGATATAGAACACACTTTTCCAAGCCTGTTGGAAGGCATTTGCAGTTTCATTTCGCGTCTAATTTCCCAAACCAAACTGCTTGCAGCTCTAACTCCCTTCTAACTACCACTTCTTCGGTTCAGTGAGATAAGCTGGATTCTAAACGGAGAAGCTTCTCTGACGCTTTTTCACAGGGATTTTGAAACTGAAATTTCCAAACCCGTTTCCAACGAAGGCGCCAATGGGCTTCCCCATAGAACTTGCCAACCTGAATTCCTACAGGCTAGATGTGAGAGGCACATTCTGCTGCTTCCTCCCTTAGAGTTAAACTAGCTTCTGAAAGCTCAACCTCCGGGGAGTTTGTTTGGCAGAGATATAGAACACACTTTTCCAAGCCTGTTGGAAGGCATTTGCAGTTTCATTTCGCGTCTAACTTCCCAAACCAAACTGCTTGCAGCTCTAACTCCCTTCTAACTACCACTTCTTCGGTTCAGTGAGATATGCTGGATTCTAAACGGAGAAGCTTCTCTGACGCTTTTTCACAGAGATTTTGAAACTGAAATCTCCCATGCCGTTTCCACCATAGGCAGCAATGGGCTTCCCCATAGAACTTGCCAACCTGAATTCCTACAGGCTAGATGTGAGAGGCACATTCTGCTGCTTCCTCCCTTAGAGTTAAACTAGCTTCTGAAAGCTCAACCTCCGGGGAGTTTGTTTGGCAGAGATATAGAACACACTTTTCCAAGCCTGTTGGAAGGCATTTGCAGTTTCATTTCGCGTCTAACTTCCCAAACCAAACTGCTTGCAGCTCTAACTCCCTTCTAACTACCACTTCTTCGGTTCAGTGAGATATGCTGGATTCTAAACGGAGAAGCTTCTCTGACGCTTTTTCACAGAGATTTTGAAACTGAAATCTCCCATGCCGTTTCCACCATAGGCAGCAATGGGCTTCCCCATAGAACTTGCCAACCTGAATTCCTACAGGCTAGATGTGAGAGGCACATTCTGCTGCTTCCTTCCTAAGAGTTAAGCTTGCTTCTGAAAGCTCAACCTCCGGGGAGTCTGTTTGGCAGAGATATAGAACACACTTTTCCAAGCCTGTTGGAAGGCCTTTGCAGTGTCATTTCGCATCTAATTTCCCAAACCAAACTGCTTGCAGCTCTAACTCCCTTCTAACTACCACTTCTTCGGTTCAGTGAGATATGCTGGATTCTAAACGGAGAAGCTTCTCTGACGCTTTTTCACAGAGATTTTGAAACTGAAATTTCCAAACCCGTTTCCAACGAAGGCGCCAATGGGCTTCCCCATAGAACTTGCCAACCTGAATTCCTAAAGGCTAGATGTGAGAGGCACATTCTCCTGCTTCCTCCCTTAGAGTTAAACTTGCTTCTGAAAGCTCAACCTCCGGGGAGTTTGTTTGGCAGAGATATAGAACACACTTTTCCAAGCCTGTTGGAAGGCATTTGCAGTTTCATTTCGCGTCTAATTTCCCAAACCAAACTGCTTGCAGCTCTAACTCCCTTCTAACTACCACTTCTTCGGTTCAGTGAGATAAGCTGGATTCTAAACGGAGAAGCTTCTCTGACGCTTTTTCACAGGGATTTTGAAACTGAAATTTCCAAACCCGTTTCCAACGAAGGCGCCAATGGGCTTCCCCATAGAACTTGCCAACCTGAATTCCTACAGGCTAGATGTGAGAGGCACATTCTGCTGCTTCCTCCCTTAGAGTTAAACTAGCTTCTGAAAGCTCAACCTCCGGGGAGTTTGTTTGGCAGAGATATAGAACACACTTTTCCAAGCCTGTTGGAAGGCATTTGCAGTTTCATTTCGCGTCTAACTTCCCAAACCAAACTGCTTGCAGCTCTAACTCCCTTCTAACTACCACTTCTTCGGTTCAGTGAGATATGCTGGATTCTAAACGGAGAAGCTTCTCTGACGCTTTTTCACAGAGATTTTGAAACTGAAATCTCCCATGCTGTTTCCACCATAGGCAGCAATGGGCTTCCCCATAGAACTTGCCAACCTGAATTCCTACAGGCTAGATGTGAGAGGCACATTCTGCTGCTTCCTCCGTTAGAGTTAAACTTGCTTCTGAAAGCTCAACCTCCGGGGCGTTTCTTTGGCAGAGATATAGAACACACTTTTCCAAGCCTGTTGGAAGGCATTTGCAGTTTCATTTCGCGTCTAATTTCCCAAACCAAACTGCTTGCAGCTCTAACTGCCTTCTAACTACCACTTCTTCGGTTCAGTGAGATATGCTGGATTCTAAACGGAGAAGCTTCTCTGACGCTTTTTCACAGAGATTTTGAAACTGAAATCTCCCATGCTGTTTCCACCATAGGCAGCAATGGGCTTCCCCATAGAACTTGCCAACCTGAATTCCTACAGGCTAGATGTGAGAGGCACATTCTGCTGCTTCCTCCCTTAGAGGTAAACTAGCTTCTGAAAGCTCAACCTCCAGGGAGTCTGTTTGGCAGAGATATAGAACACACTTTTCCAAGCCTGTTGGAAGGCATTTGCAGTTTCATTTCGCGTCTAATTTCCCAAACCAAACTGCTTGCAGCTCTAACTGCCTTCTAACTACCACTTCTTCGGTTCAGTGAGATATGCTGGATTCTAAACGGAGAAGCTTCTCTGACGCTTTTTCACAGAGATTTTGAAACTGAAATCTCCCATGCCGTTTCCACCATAGGCAGCAAAGGGCTTCCCCATAGAACTTGCCAACCTGAATTCCTACAGGCTAGATGTGAGAGGCACATTCTGCTGCTTCCTCCCTAAGCGTTAAGCTTGCTTCTGAAAGCTCAACCTCAGGGGACTCTGTTTGGCACAGATATAGAACACACTTTTCCAAGCCTGTTGGAAGGCCTTTGCAGTGTCATTTCGCATCTAATTTCCCAAACCAAACTGCTTGCAGCTCTAACTCCCTTCTAACTACCACTTCTTCGGTTCAGTGAGATATGCTGGATTCTAAACGTAGAAGCTTCTCTGACGCTTTTTCACAGAGATTTTGAAACTGAAATTTCCAAACCCGTTTCCAACGAAGGCGCCAATGGGCTTCCCCATAGAACTTGCCAACCTGAATTCCTACAGGCTAGATGTGAGAGGCACATTCTGCTGCTTCCTCCCTTAGAGTTAAACTAGCTTCTGAAAGCTCAACCTCCGGGGAGTTTGTTTGGCAGAGATATAGAACACACTTTTCCAAGCCTGTTGGAAGGCATTTGCTGTTTCATTTCGCGTCTAATTTCCCAAACCAAACTGCTTGCAGCTCTAACTCCCTTCTAACTACCACTTCTTCGGTTCAGTGAGATATGCTGGATTCTAAACGGAGAAGCTTCTCTGACGCTTTTTCACAGAGATTTTGAAACTGAAATCTCCCATGCCGTTTCCACCATAGGCAGCAATGGGCTTCCCCATAGAACTTGCCAACCTGAATTCCTACAGGCTAGATGTGAGAGGCACATTCTGCTGCTTCCTCCCTAACAGTTAAGCTTGCTTCTGAAAGCTCAACCTCCGGGGACTCTGTTTGGCACAGATATAGAACACACTTTTCCAAGCCTGTTGGAAGGCATTTGCAGTGTCATTTCGCATCTAATTTCCCAAACCAAACTGCTTGCAGCTCTCACTCCCTTGTAACTACCACTTCTTCGGTTCAGTGAGATATGCTGGATTCTAAACGGAGAAGCTTGTCTGACGCTTTTTCACAGAGATTTTGAAACTGAAATCTCCCATGCCGTTTCCACCATAGGCAGCAATGGGCTTCCCCATAGAACTTGCCAACCTGAATTCCTACAGGCTAGATGTGAGAGGCACATTCTGCTGCTTCCTCCCTAACAGTTAAGCTTGCTTCTGAAAGCTCAACCTCCGGGGACTCTGTTTGGCACAGATATAGAACACACTTTTCCAAGCCTGTTGGAAGGCCTTTGGAGTGTCATTTCGCGTCTAATTTCCCAAACCAAACTGCTTGCACCTCAAACTCCCTTCTAACTACCACTTCTTCGGTTCAGTGAGATATGCTGGATTCTAAACGGAGAAGCTTCTCTGACGCTTTTTCACAGAGATTTTGAAACTGAAATTTCCAAACCCGTTTCCAACGAAGGCGCCAATGGGCTTCCCCATAGAACTTGCCAACCTGAATTCCTACAGGCTAGATGTGAGAGGCACATTCTGCTGCTTCCTCCCTTAGAGTTAAACTAGCTTCTGAAAGCTCAACCTCCGGGGAGTTTGTTTGGCAGAGATATAGAACACACTTTTCCAAGCCTGTTGGAAGGCATTTGCAGTTTCATTTCGCGTCTAATTTCCCAAACCAAACTGCTTGCAGCTCTAACTGCCTTCTAACTACCACTTCTTCGGTTCAGTGAGATATGCTGGATTCTAAACGGAGAAGCTTCTCTGACGCTTTTTCACAGAGATTTTGAAACTGAAATCTCCCATGCTGTTTCCACCATAGGCAGCAATGGGCTTCCCCATAGAACTTGCCAACCTGAATTCCTACAGGCTAGATGTGAGAGGCACATTCTGCTGCTTCCTCCCTTAGAGTTAAACTAGCTTCTGAAAGCTCAACCTCCAGGGAGTCTGTTTGGCAGAGATATAGAACACACTTTTCCAAGCCTGTTGGAAGGCATTTGCAGTTTCATTTCGCGTCTAATTTCCCAAACCAAACTGCTTGCAGCTCTAACTCCCTTCTAACTACCACTTCTTCGGTTCAGTGAGATATGCTGGATTCTAAACGGAGAAGCTTCTCTGACGCTTTTTCACAGAGATTTTGAAACTGAAATTTCCAAACCCGTTTCCAACTAAGGCGCCAATGGGCTTCCCCATAGAACTTGCCAACCTGAATTCCTACAGGCTAGATGTGAGAGGCACATTCTGCTGCTTCATCCCTTAGAGTTAAACTAGCTTCTGAAAGCTCAACCTCTGGGCAGTTTGTTTGGCAGAGATATGGAACACACTTTTCCAAGCCTGTTGGAAGGCATTTGCAGTTTCATTTCGCGTCTAATTTCCCAAACCAAACTGCTTGCAGCTCTAACTCCCTTCTAACTACCACTTCTTCGGTTCAGTGAGATATGCTGGATTCTAAACGGAGAAGCTTCTCTGACGCTTTTTCACAGAGATTTTGAAACTGAAATCTCCCATGCCGTTTCCCCCATAGGCAGCAATGGGCTTCCCCATAGAACTTGCCAACCTGAATTCCTACAGGCTAGATGTGAGAGGCACATTCTGCTGCTTCATCCCTTAGAGTTAAACTAGCTTCTGAAAGCTCAACCTCTGGGCAGTTTGTTTGGCAGAGATATGGAACACACTTTTCCAAGCCTGTTGGAAGGCATTTGCAGTTTCATTTCGCGTCTAATTTCCCAAACCAAACTGCTTGCAGCTCTAACTCCCTTCTAACTACCACTTCTTCGGTTCAGTGAGATATGCTGGATTCTAAACGGAGAAGCTTCTCTGACGCTTTTTCACAGGGATTTTGAAACTGAAATTTCCAAACCCGTTTCCAACGAAGGCGCCAATGGGCTTCCCCATAGAACTTGCCAACCTGAATTCCTACAGGCTAGATGTGAGAGGCACATTCTGCTGCTTCCTCCCTTAGAGTTAAACTAGCTTCTGAAAGCTCAACCTCCGGGGAGTTTGTTTGGCAGAGATATAGAACACACTTTTCCAAGCCTGTTGGAAGGCATTTGCAGTTTCATTTCGCGTCTAATTTCCCAAACCAAACTGCTTGCAGCTCTAACTCCCTTCTAACTACCACTTCTTCGGTTCAGTGAGATATGCTGGATTCTAAACGGAGAAGCTTCTCTGACGCTTTTTCACAGAGATTTTGAAACTGAAATCTCCCATGCCGTTTCCACCATAGGCAGCAATGGGCTTCCCCATAGAACTTGCCAACCTGAATTCCTACAGGCTAGATGTGAGAGGCACATTCTGCTGCTTCCTCCCTAAGAGTTAAGCTTGCTTCTGAAAGCTCAACCTCCGGGGACTCTGTTTGGCAGAGATATAGAACACACTTTTCCAAGCCTGTTGGAAGGCCTTTGCAGTGTCATTTCGCATCTAATTTCCCAAACCAAACTGCTTGCAGCTCTAACTCCCTTCGAACTACCAATTCTTCGGTTCAGTGAGATATGCTGGATTCTAAACGGAGAAGCTTCTCTGACGCTTTTTCACAGAGATTTTGAAACTGAAATCTCCCATGCCGTTTCCACCATAGGCAGCAATGGGCTTCCCCATAGAACTTGCCAACCTGAATTCCTACAGGCTAGATGTGAGAGGCACATTCTGCTGCTTCCTCCCTTAGAGTTAAACTTGCTTCTGAAAGCTCTACCTCCGGGGAGTTTGTTTGGCAGAGATATAGAACACACTTTTCCAAGCCTGTTGGAAGGCATTTGCAGTTTCATTTCGCGTCTAATTTCCCAAACCAAACTGCTTGCAGCTCTAACTCCCTTCTAACTACCACTTCTTCGGTTCAGTGAGATATGCTGGATTCTAAACGGAGAAGCTTCTCTGACGCTTTTTCACAGAGATTTTGAAACTGAAATTTCCAAACCCGTTTCCAACGAAGGCGCCAATGGGCTTCCCCATAGAACTTGCCAACCTGAATTCCTACAGGCTAGATGTGAGAGGCACATTCTGCTGCTTCCTCCCTTAGAGTTAAACTAGCTTCTGAAAGCTCAACCTCCGGGGAGTTTGTTTGGCAGAGATATAGAACACACTTTTCCAAGCCTGTTGGAAGGCATTTGCTGTTTCATTTCGCGTCTAATTTCCCAAACCAAACTGCTTGCAGCTCTAACTCCCTTCTAACTACCACTTCTTCGGTTCAGTGAGATATGCTGGATTCTAAACGGAGAAGCTTCTCTGACGCTTTTTCACAGAGATTTTGAAACTGAAATCTCCCATGCCGTTTCCACCATAGGCAGCAATGGGCTTCCCCATAGAACTTGCCAACCTGAATTCCTACAGGCTAGATGTGAGAGGCACATTCTGCTGCTTCCTCCCTAACAGTTAAGCTTGCTTCTGAAAGCTCAACCTCCGGGGACTCTGTTTGGCACAGATATAGAACACACTTTTCCAAGCCTGTTGGAAGGCATTTGCAGTGTCATTTCGCATCTAATTTCCCAAACCAAACTGCTTGCAGCTCTCACTCCCTTGTAACTACCACTTCTTCGGTTCAGTGAGATATGCTGGATTCTAAACGGAGAAGCTTCTCTGACGCTTTTTCACAGAGATTTTGAAACTGAAATCTCCCATGCCGTTTCCACCATAGGCAGCAATGGGCTTCCCCATAGAACTTGCCAACCTGAATTCCTACAGGCTAGATGTGAGAGGCACATTCTGCTGCTTCCTCCCTAACAGTTAAGCTTGCTTCTGAAAGCTCAACCTCCGGGGACTCTGTTTGGCACAGATATAGAACACACTTTTCCAAGCCTGTTGGAAGGCCTTTGGAGTGTCATTTCGCATCTAATTTCCCAAACCAAACTGCTTGCACCTCAAACTCCCTTCTAACTACCACTTCTTCGGTTCAGTGAGATATGCTGGATTCTAAACGGAGAAGCTTCTCTGACGCTTTTTCACAGAGATTTTGAAACTGAAATTTCCAAACCCGTTTCCAACGAAGGCGCCAATGGGCTTCCCCATAGAACTTGCCAACCTGAATTCCTACAGGCTAGATGTGAGAGGCACATTCTGCTGCTTCCTCCCTTAGAGTTAAACTAGCTTCTGAAAGCTCAACCTCCGGGGAGTTTGTTTGGCAGAGATATAGAACACACTTTTCCAAGCCTGTTGGAAGGCATTTGCAGTTTCATTTCGCGTCTAATTTCCCAAACCAAACTGCTTGCAGCTCTAACTGCCTTCTAACTACCACTTCTTCGGTTCAGTGAGATATGCTGGATTCTAAACGGAGAAGCTTCTCTGACGCTTTTTCACAGAGATTTTGAAACTGAAATCTCCCATGCTGTTTCCACCATAGGCAGCAATGGGTTTCCCCATAGAACTTGCCAACCTGAATTCCTACAGGCTAGATGTGAGAGGCACATTCTGCTGCTTCCTCCCTTAGAGTTAAACTAGCTTCTGAAAGCTCAACCTCCAGGGAGTCTGTTTGGCAGAGATATAGAACACACTTTTCCAAGCCTGTTGGAAGGCATTTGCAGTTTCATTTCGCGTCTAATTTCCCAAACCAAACTGCTTGCAGCTCTAACTCCCTTCTAACTACCACTTCTTCGGTTCAGTGAGATATGCTGGATTCTAAACGGAGAAGCTTCTCTGACGCTTTTTCACAGAGATTTTGAAACTGAAATTTCCAAACCCGTTTCCAACTAAGGCGCCAATGGGCTTCCCCATAGAACTTGCCAACCTGAATTCCTACAGGCTAGATGTGAGAGGCACATTCTGCTGCTTCATCCCTTAGAGTTAAACTAGCTTCTGAAAGCTCAACCTCTGGGCAGTTTGTTTGGCAGAGATATGGAACACACTTTTCCAAGCCTGTTGGAAGGCATTTGCAGTTTCATTTCCCGTCTAATTTCCCAAACCAAACTGCTTGCAGCTCTAACTCCCTTCTAACTACCACTTCTTCGGTTCAGTGAGATATGCTGGATTCTAAACGGAGAAGCTTCTCTGACGCTTTTTCACAGAGATTTTGAAACTGAAATTTCCAAACCCGTTTCCAACGAAGGCGCCAATGGGCTTCCCCATAGAACTTGCCAACCTGAATTCCTACAGGCTAGATGTGAGAGGCACATTCTGCTGCTTCCTCCCTTAGAGTTAAACTAGCTTCTGAAAGCTCAACCTCCGGGGAGTTTGTTTGGCAGAGATATAGAACACACTTTTCCAAGCCTGTTGGAAGGCATTTGCAGTTTCATTTCGCGTCTAATTTCCCAAACCAAACTGCTTGCAGCTCTAACTGCCTTCTAACTACCACTTCTTCGGTTCAGTGAGATATGCTGGATTCTAAACGGAGAAGCTTCTCTGACGCTTTTTCACAGAGATTTTGAAACTGAAATCTCCCATGCTGTTTCCACCATAGGCAGCAATGGGCTTCCCCATAGAACTTGCCAACCTGAATTCCTACAGGCTAGATGTGAGAGGCACATTCTGCTGCTTCCTCCCTTAGAGTTAAACTAGCTTCTGAAAGCTCAACCTCCAGGGAGTCTGTTTGGCAGAGATATAGAACACACTTTTCCAAGCCTGTTGGAAGGCATTTGCAGTTTCATTTCGCGTCTAATTTCCCAAACCAAACTGCTTGCAGCTCTAACTCCCTTCTAACTACCACTTCTTCGGTTCAGTGAGATATGCTGGATTCTAAACGGAGAAGCTTCTCTGACGCTTTTTCACAGAGATTTTGAAACTGAAATTTCCAAACCCGTTTCCAACTAAGGCGCCAATGGGCTTCCCCATAGAACTTGCCAACCTGAATTCCTACAGGCTAGATGTGAGAGGCACATTCTGCTGCTTCATCCCTTAGAGTTAAACTAGCTTCTGAAAGCTCAACCTCTGGGCAGTTTGTTTGGCAGAGATATGGAACACACTTTTCCAAGCCTGTTGGAAGGCATTTGCAGTTTCATTTCGCGTCTAATTTCCCAAACCAAACTGCTTGCAGCTCTAACTCCCTTCTAACTACCACTTCTTCGGTTCAGTGAGATATGCTGGATTCTAAACGGAGAAGCTTCTCTGACGCTTTTTCACAGGGATTTTGAAACTGAAATTTCCAAACCCGTTTCCAACGAAGGCGCCAATGGGCTTCCCCATAGAACTTGCCAACCTGAATTCCTACAGGCTAGATGTGAGAGGCACATTCTGCTGCTTCCTCCCTTAGAGTTAAACTAGCTTCTGAAAGCTCAACCTCCGGGGAGTTTGTTTGGCAGAGATATAGAACACACTTTTCCAAGCCTGTTGGAAGGCATTTGCAGTTTCATTTCGCGTCTAATTTCCCAAACCAAACTGCTTGCAGCTCTAACTCCCTTCTAACTACCACTTCTTCGGTTCAGTGAGATATGCTGGATTCTAAACGGAGAAGCTTCTCTGACGCTTTTTCACAGAGATTTTGAAACTGAAATCTCCCATGCCGTTTCCCCCATAGGCAGCAATGGGCTTCCCCATAGAACTTGCCAACCTGAATTCCTACAGGCTAGATGTGAGAGGCACATTCTGCTGCTTCATCCCTTAGAGTTAAACTAGCTTCTGAAAGCTCAACCTCTGGGCAGTTTGTTTGGCAGAGATATGGAACACACTTTTCCAAGCCTGTTGGAAGGCATTTGCAGTTTCATTTCGCGTCTAATTTCCCAAACCAAACTGCTTGCAGCTCTAACTCCCTTCTAACTACCACTTCTTCGGTTCAGTGAGATATGCTGGATTCTAAACGGAGAAGCTTCTCTGACGCTTTTTCACAGGGATTTTGAAACTGAAATTTCCAAACCCGTTTCCAACGAAGGCGCCAATGGGCTTCCCCATAGAACTTGCCAACCTGAATTCCTACAGGCTAGATGTGAGAGGCACATTCTGCTGCTTCCTCCCTTAGAGTTAAACTAGCTTCTGAAAGCTCAACCTCCGGGGAGTTTGTTTGGCAGAGATATAGAACACACTTTTCCAAGCCTGTTGGAAGGCATTTGCAGTTTCATTTCGCGTCTAATTTCCCAAACCAAACTGCTTGCAGCTCTAACTCCCTTCTAACTACCACTTCTTCGGTTCAGTGAGATATGCTGGATTCTAAACGGAGAAGCTTCTCTGACGCTTTTTCACAGAGATTTTGAAACTGAAATCTCCCATGCCGTTTCCACCATAGGCAGCAATGGGCTTCCCCATAGAACTTGCCAACCTGAATTCCTACAGGCTAGATGTGAGAGGCACATTCTGCTGCTTCCTCCCTAAGAGTTAAGCTTGCTTCTGAAAGCTCAACTTCCGGGGACTCTGTTTGGCAGAGATATAGAACACACTTTTCCAAGCCTGTTGGAAGGCCTTTGCAGTGTCATTTCGCATCTAATTTCCCAAACCAAACTGCTTGCAGCTCTAACTCCCTTCTAAGTACCACTTCTTCGGTTCAGTGAGATATGCTGGATTCTAAACGGAGAAGCTTCTCTGACGCTTTTTCACAGAGATTTTGAAACTGAAATCTCCCATGCCGTTTCCACCATAGGCAGCAATGGGCTTCCCCATAGAACTTGCCAACCTGAATTCCTACAGGCTAGATGTGAGAGGCACATTCTGCTGCTTCCTCCCTTAGAGTTAAACTTGCTTCTGAAAGCTCTACCTCCGGGGAGTTTGTTTGGCAGAGATATAGAACACACTTTTCCAAGCCTGTTGGAAGGCATTTGCAGTTTCATTTCGCGTCTAATTTCCCAAACCAAACTGCTTGCAGCTCTAACTCCCTTCTAACTACCACTTCTTCGGTTCAGTGAGATATGCTGGATTCTAAACGGAGAAGCTTCTCTGACGCTTTTTCACAGAGATTTTGAAACTGAAATTTCCAAACCCGTTTCCAACGAAGGCGCCAATGGGCTTCCCCATAGAACTTGCCAACCTGAATTCCTACAGGCTAGATGTGAGAGGCACATTCTGCTGCTTCCTCCCTTAGAGTTAAACTAGCTTCTGAAAGCTCAACCTCCGGGGAGTTTGTTTGGCAGAGATATAGAACACACTTTTCCAAGCCTGTTGGAAGGCATTTGCAGTTTCATTTCGCGTCTAATTTCCCAAACCAAACTGCTTGCAGCTCTAACTGCCTTCTAACTACCACTTCTTCGGTTCAGTGAGATATGCTGGATTCTAAACGGAGAAGCTTCTCTGACGCTTTTTCACAGAGATTTTGAAACTGAAATCTCCCATGCTGTTTCCACCATAGGCAGCAATGGGCTTCCCCATAGAACTTGCCAACCTGAATTCCTACAGGCTAGATGTGAGAGGCACATTCTGCTGCTTCCTCCCTTAGAGTTAAACTAGCTTCTGAAAGCTCAACCTCCAGGGAGTCTGTTTGGCAGAGATATAGAACACACTTTTCCAAGCCTGTTGGAAGGCATTTGCAGTTTCATTTCGCGTCTAATTTCCCAAACCAAACTGCTTGCAGCTCTAACTCCCTTCTAACTACCACTTCTTCGGTTCAGTGAGATATGCTGGATTCTAAACGGAGAAGCTTCTCTGACGCTTTTTCACAGAGATTTTGAAACTGAAATTTCCAAACCCGTTTCCAACGAAGGCGCCAATGGGCTTCCCCATAGAACTTGCCAACCTGAATTCCTACAGGCTAGATGTGAGAGGCACATTCTGCTGCTTCCTCCCTTAGAGTTAAACTAGCTTCTGAAAGCTCAACCTCCGGGGAGTTTGTTTCGTAGAGATATAGAACACACTTTTCCAAGCCTGTTGGAAGGCATTTGCAGTTTCATTTCGCGTCTAATTTCCCAAACCAAACTGCTTGCAGCTCTAACTGCCTTCTAACTACCACTTCTTCGGTTCAGTGAGATATGCTGGATTCTAAACGGAGAAGCTTCTCTGACGCTTTTTCACAGAGATTTTGAAACTGAAATCTCCCATGCTGTTTCCACCATAGGCAGCAATGGGCTTCCCCATAGAACTTGCCAACCTGAATTCCTACAGGCTAGATGTGAGAGGCACATTCTGCTGCTTCCTCCCTTAGAGTTAAACTAGCTTCTGAAAGCTCAACCTCCGGGGAGTTTGTTTGGCAGAGATATAGAACACAATTTTCCAAGCCTGTTGGAAGGCATTTGCAGTTTCATTTCGCGTCTAATTTCCCAAACCAAACTGCTTGCAGCTCTAACTCCCTTCTAACTACCACTTCTTCGGTTCAGTGAGATATGCTGGATTCTAAACGGAGAAGCTTCTCTGACGCTTTTTCACAGAGATTTTGAAACTGAAATCTCCCATGCCGTTTCCACCATAGGCAGCAATGGGCTTCCCCATAGAACTTGCCAACCTGAATTCCTACAGGCTAGATGTGAGAGGCACATTCTGCTGCTTCCTCCCTAAGAGTTAAGCTTGCTTCTGAAAGCTCAACCTCCGGGGAGTCTGTTTGGCAGAGATATAGAACACACTTTTCCAAGCCTGTTGGAAGGCATTTGCAGTGTCATTTCGCATCTAATTGCCCAAACCAAACTGCTTGCAGCTCTAACTCCCTTCTAACTACCACTTCTTCGGTTCAGTGAGATATGCTGGATTCTAAACGGAGAAGATTCTCTGACGCTTTTTCACAGAGATTTTGAAACTGAAATTTCCAAACCCGTTTCCAACGAAGGCGCCAATGGGCTTCCCCATAGAACTTGCCAACCTGAATTCCTACAGGCTAGATGTGAGAGGCACATTCTGCTGCTTCCTCCCTAACAGTTAAGCTTGCTTCTGAAAGCTCAACCTCCGGGGACTCTGTTTGGCACAGATATAGAACACACTTTTCCAAGCCTGTTGGAAGGCCTTTGCAGTGTCATTTCGCATCTAATTTCCCAAACCAAACTGCTTGCAGCTCTAACTCCCTTCTAACTACCACTTCTTCGGTTCAGTGAGATATGCTGGATTCTAAACGGAGAAGCTTCTCTGACGCTTTTTCACAGAGATTTTGAAACTGAAATCTCCCATGCCGTTTCCACCATAGGCAGCAATGGGCTTCCCCATAGAACTTGCCAACCTGAATTCCTACAGGCTAGATGTGAGAGGCACATTCTGCTGCTTCCTCCCTTAGAGGTAAACTAGCTTCTGAAAGCTCAACCTCCAGGGAGTCTGTTTGGCAGAGATATAGAACACACTTTTCCAAGCCTGTTGGAAGGCATTTGCAGTTTCATTTCGCGTCTAATTTCCCAAACCAAACTGCTTGCAGCTCTAACTCCCTTCTAACTACCACTTCTTCGGTTCAGTGAGATATGCTGGATTCTAAACGGAGAAGCTTCTCTGACGCTTTTTCACAGAGATTTTGAAACTGAAATCTCCCATGCCGTTTCCCCCATAGGCAGCAATGGGCTTCCCCATAGAACTTGCCAACCTGAATTCCTACAGGCTAGATGTGAGAGGCACATTCTGCTGCTTCATCCCTTAGAGTTAAACTAGCTTCTGAAAGCTCAACCTCTGGGCAGTTTGTTTGGCAGAGATATGGAACACACTTTTCCAAGCCTGTTGGAAGGCATTTGCAGTTTCATTTCGCGTCTAATTTCCCAAACCAAACTGCTTGCAGCTCTAACTCCCTTCTAACTACCACTTCTTCGGTTCAGTGAGATATGCTGGATTCTAAACGGAGAAGCTTCTCTGACGCTTTTTCACAGGGATTTTGAAACTGAAATTTCCAAACCCGTTTCCAACGAAGGCGCCAATGGGCTTCCCCATAGAACTTGCCAACCTGAATTCCTACAGGCTAGATGTGAGAGGCACATTCTGCTGCTTCCTCCCTTAGAGTTAAACTAGCTTCTGAAAGCTCAACCTCCGGGGAGTTTGTTTGGCAGAGATATAGAACACACTTTTCCAAGCCTGTTGGAAGGCATTTGCAGTTTCATTTCGCGTCTAATTTCCCAAACCAAACTGCTTGCAGCTCTAACTCCCTTCTAACTACCACTTCTTCGGTTCAGTGAGATATGCTGGATTCTAAACGGAGAAGCTTCTCTGACGCTTTTTCACAGAGATTTTGAAACTGAAATCTCCCATGCCGTTTCCACCATAGGCAGCAATGGGCTTCCCCATAGAACTTGCCAACCTGAATTCCTACAGGCTAGATGTGAGAGGCACATTCTGCTGCTTCCTCCCTAAGAGTTAAGCTTGCTTCTGAAAGCTCAACCTCCGGGGACTCTGTTTGGCAGAGATATAGAACACACTTTTCCAAGCCTGTTGGAAGGCCTTTGCAGTGTCATTTCGCATCTAATTTCCCAAACCAAACTGCTTGCAGCTCTAACTCCCTTCTAACTACCACTTCTTCGGTTCAGTGAGATATGCTGGATTCTAAACGGAGAAGCTTCTCTGACGCTTTTTCACAGAGATTTTGAAACTGAAATCTCCCATGCCGTTTCCACCATAGGCAGCAATGGGCTTCCCCATAGAACTTGCCAACCTGAATTCCTACAGGCTAGATGTGAGAGGCACATTCTGCTGCTTCCTCCCTTAGAGTTAAACTTGCTTCTGAAAGCTCTACCTCCGGGGAGTTTGTTTGGCAGAGATATAGAACACACTTTTCCAAGCCTGTTGGAAGGCATTTGCAGTTTCATTTCGCGTCTAATTTCCCAAACCAAACTGCTTGCAGCTCTAACTCCCTTCTAACTACCACTTCTTCGGTTCAGTGAGATATGCTGGATTCTAAACGGAGAAGCTTCTCTGACGCTTTTTCACAGAGATTTTGAAACTGAAATTTCCAAACCCGTTTCCAACGAAGGCGCCAATGGGCTTCCCCATAGAACTTGCCAACCTGAATTCCTACAGGCTAGATGTGAGAGGCACATTCTGCTGCTTCCTCCCTTAGAGTTAAACTAGCTTCTGAAAGCTCAACCTCCAGGGAGTTTGTTTGGCAGAGATATAGAACACACTTTTCCAAGCCTGTTGGAAGGCATTTGCAGTTTCATTTCGCGTCTAATTTCCCAAACCAAACTGCTTGCAGCTCTAACTGCCTTCTAACTACCACTTCTTCGGTTCAGTGAGATATGCTGGATTCTAAACGGAGAAGCTTCTCTGACGCTTTTTCACAGAGATTTTGAAACTGAAATCTCCCATGCTGTTTCCACCATAGGCAGCAATGGGCTTCCCCATAGAACTTGCCAACCTGAATTCCTACAGGCTAGATGTGAGAGGCACATTCTGCTGCTTCCTCCCTTAGAGTTAAACTAGCTTCTGAAAGCTCAACCTCCAGGGAGTCTGTTTGGCAGAGATATAGAACACACTTTTCCAAGCCTGTTGGAAGGCATTTGCAGTTTCATTTCGCGTCTAATTTCCCAAACCAAACTGCTTGCAGCTCTAACTCCCTTCTAACTACCACTTCTTCGGTTCAGTGAGATATGCTGGATTCTAAACGGAGAAGCTTCTCTGACGCTTTTTCACAGAGATTTTGAAACTGAAATTTCCAAACCCGTTTCCAACGAAGGCGCCAATGGGCTTCCCCATAGAACTTGCCAACCTGAATTCCTACAGGCTAGATGTGAGAGGCACATTCTGCTGCTTCCTCCCTTAGAGTTAAACTAGCTTCTGAAAGCTCAACCTTCGGGGAGTTTGTTTGGTAGAGATATAGAACACACTTTTCCAAGCCTGTTGGAAGGCATTTGCAGTTTCATTTCGCGTCTAATTTCCCAAACCAAACTGCTTGCAGCTCTAACTGCCTTCTAACTACCACTTCTTCGGTTCAGTGAGATATGCTGGATTCTAAACGGAGAAGCTTCTCTGACGCTTTTTCACAGAGATTTTGAAACTGAAATCTCCCATGCTGTTTCCACCATAGGCAGCAATGGGCTTCCCCATAGAACTTGCCAACCTGAATTCCTACAGGCTAGATGTGAGAGGCACATTCTGCTGCTTCCTCCCTTAGAGTTAAACTAGCTTCTGAAAGCTCAACCTCCAGGGAGTCTGTTTGGCAGAGATATAGAACACACTTTTCCAAGCCTGTTGGAAGGCATTTTCAGTTTCATTTCGCGTCTAATTTCCCAAACCAAACTGCTTGCAGGTCTAACTGCCTTCTAACTACCACTTCTTCGGTTCAGTGAGATATGCTGGATTCTAAACGGAGAAGCTTCTCTGACGCTTTTTCACAGAGATTTTGAAACTGAAATCTCCCATGCTGTTTCCACCATAGGCAGCAATGGGCTTCCCCATAGAACTTGCCAACCTGAATTCCTACAGGCTAGATGTGAGAGGCACATTCTGCTGCTTCCTCCCTTAGAGTTAAACTAGCTTCTGAAAGCTCAACCTCCGGGGAGTTTGTTTGGCAGAGATATAGAACACACTTTTCCAAGCCTGTTGGAAGGCATTTGCAGTTTCATTTCGCGTCTAATTTCCCAAACCAAACTGCTTGCAGCTCTAACTGCCTTCTAACTACCACTTCTTCGGTTCAGTGAGATATGCTGGATTCTAAACGGAGAAGCTTCTCTGACGCTTTTTCACAGAGATTTTGAAACTGAAATCTCCCATGCTGTTTCCACCATAGGCAGCAATGGGCTTCCCCATAGAACTTGCCAACCTGAATTCCTACAGGCTAGATGTGAGAGGCACATTCTGCTGCTTCCTCCCTTAGAGTTAAACTAGCTTCTGAAAGCTCAACCTCCGGGGAGTCTGTTTGGCAGAGATATAGAACACACTTTTCCAAGCCTGTTGGAAGGCATTTGCAGTTTCATTTCGCGTCTAATTTCCCAAACCAAACTGCTTGCAGCTCTAACTCCCTTCTAACTACCACTTCTTCGGTTCAGTGAGATATGCTGGATTCTAAACGGAGAAGCTTCTCTGACGCTTTTTCACAGAGATTTTGAAACTGAAATCTCCCATGCCGTTTCCCCCATAGGCAGCAATGGGCTTCCCCATAGAACTTGCCAACCTGAATTCCTACAGGCTAGATGTGAGAGGCACATTCTGCTGCTTCATCCCTTAGATTTAAACTAGCTTCTGAAAGCTCAACCTCTGGGCAGTTTGTTTGGCAGAGATATGGAACACACTTTTCCAAGCCTGTTGGAAGGCATTTGCAGTTTCATTTCGCGTCTAATTTCCCAAACCAAACTGCTTGCAGCTCTAACTGCCTTCTAACTACCACTTCTTCGGTTCAGTGAGATATGCTGGATTCTAAACGGAGAAGCTTCTCTGACGCTTTTTCACAGAGATTTTGAAACTGAAATCTCCCATGCCGTTTCTACCATAGGCAGCAATGGGCTTACCCATAGAACTTGCCAACCTGAATTCCTACAGGCTAGATGTGAGAGGCACATTCTGCTGCTTCCTCCCTAAGAGTTAAGCTTGCTTGTGAAAGCTCAACCTCCGGGGAGTCTGTTTGGCAGAGATATAGAATACACTTTTCCAAGCCTGTTGGAAGGCCTTTGCAGTGTCATTTCGCATCTAATTTCCCAAACCAAACTGCTTGCAGCTCTAACTCCCTTCTAACTACCACTTCTTCGGTTCAGTGAGATATGCTGGATTCTAATCGGAGAAGCTTCTCTGACGCTTTTTCACAGGGATTTTGAAACTGAAATTTCCAAACCCGTTTCCAACGAAGGCGCCAATGGGCTTCCCCATAGAACTTGCCAACCTGAATTCCTACAGGCTAGATGTGAGAGGCACATTCTGCTGCTTCCTCCCTTAGAGTTAAACTAGCTTCTGAAAGCTCAACCTCCGGGGAGTTTGTTTGGCAGAGATATAGAACACACTTTTCCAAGCCTGTTGGAAGGCATTTGCAGTTTCATTTCGCGTCTAATTTCCCAAACCAAACTGCTTGCAGCTCTAACTCCCTTCTAACTACCACTTCTTCGGTTCAGTGAGATATGCTGGATTCTAAACGGAGAAGCTTCTCTGACGCTTTTTCACAGAGATTTTGAAACTGAAATCTCCCATGCCGTTTCCACCATAGGCAGCAATGGGCTTCCCCATAGAACTTGCCAACCTGAATTCCTACAGGCTAGATGTGAGAGGCACATTCTGCTGCTTCCTCCCTAACAGTTAAGCTTGCTTCTGAAAGCTCAACCTCCGGGGACTCTGTTTGGCAGAGATATAGAACACACTTTTCCAAGCCTGTTGGAAGGCCTTTGCAGTGTCATTTCGCATCTAATTTCCCAAACCAAACTGCTTGCAGCTCTAACTCCCTTCTAACTACCACTTCTTCGGTTCAGTGAGATATGCTGGATTCTAAACGGAGAAGCTTCTCTGACGCTTTTTCACAGAGATTTTGAAACTGAAATTTCCAAACCCGTTTCCAACGAAGGCGCCAATGGGCTTCCCCATAGAACTTGCCAACCTGAATTCCTACAGGCTAGATGTGAGAGGCACATTCTGCTGCTTCCTCCCTTAGAGTTAAACTAGCTTCTGAAAGCTCAACCTCCAGGGAGTTTGTTTGGCAGAGATATAGAACACACTTTTCCAAGCCTGTTGGAAGGCATTTGCAGTTTCATTTCGCGTCTAATTTCCCAAACCAAACTGCTTGCAGCTCTAACTGCCTTCTAACTACCACTTCTTCGGTTCAGTGAGATATGCTGGATTCTAAACGGAGAAGCTTCTCTGACGCTTTTTCACAGAGATTTTGAAACTGAAATCTCCCATGCTGTTTCCACCATAGGCAGCAATGGGCTTCCCCATAGAACTTGCCAACCTGAATTCCTACAGGCTAGATGTGAGAGGCACATTCTGCTGCTTCCTCCCTTAGAGTTAAACTAGCTTCTGAAAGCTCAACCTCCAGGGAGTCTGTTTGGCAGAGATATAGAACACACTTTTCCAAGCCTGTTGGAAGGCATTTGCAGTTTCATTTCGCGTCTAATTTCCCAAACCAAACTGCTTGCAGCTCTAACTCCCTTCTAACTACCACTTCTTCGGTTCAGTGAGATATGCTGGATTCTAAACGGAGAAGCTTCTCTGACGCTTTTTCACAGAGATTTTGAAACTGAAATTTCCAAACCCGTTTCCAACGAAGGCGCCAATGGGCTTCCCCATAGAACTTGCCAACCTGAATTCCTACAGGCTAGATGTGAGAGGCACATTCTGCTGCTTCCTCCCTTAGAGTTAAACTAGCTTCTGAAAGCTCAACCTTCGGGGAGTTTGTTTGGTAGAGATATAGAACACACTTTTCCAAGCCTGTTGGAAGGCATTTGCAGTTTCATTTCGCGTCTAATTTCCCAAACCAAACTGCTTGCAGCTCTAACTGCCTTCTAACTACCACTTCTTCGGTTCAGTGAGATATGCTGGATTCTAAACGGAGAAGCTTCTCTGACGCTTTTTCACAGAGATTTTGAAACTGAAATCTCCCATGCTGTTTCCACCATAGGCAGCAATGGGCTTCCCCATAGAACTTGCCAACCTGAATTCCTACAGGCTAGATGTGAGAGGCACATTCTGCTGCTTCCTCCCTTAGAGTTAAACTAGCTTCTGAAAGCTCAACCTCCAGGGAGTCTGTTTGGCAGAGATATAGAACACACTTTTCCAAGCCTGTTGGAAGGCATTTTCAGTTTCATTTCGCGTCTAATTTCCCAAACCAAACTGCTTGCAGGTCTAACTGCCTTCTAACTACCACTTCTTCGGTTCAGTGAGATATGCTGGATTCTAAACGGAGAAGCTTCTCTGACGCTTTTTCACAGAGATTTTGAAACTGAAATCTCCCATGCTGTTTCCACCATAGGCAGCAATGGGCTTCCCCATAGAACTTGCCAACCTGAATTCCTACAGGCTAGATGTGAGAGGCACATTCTGCTGCTTCCTCCCTTAGAGTTAAACTAGCTTCTGAAAGCTCAACCTCCGGGGAGTTTGTTTGGCAGAGATATAGAACACACTTTTCCAAGCCTGTTGGAAGGCATTTGCAGTTTCATTTCGCGTCTAATTTCCCAAACCAAACTGCTTGCAGCTCTAACTGCCTTCTAACTACCACTTCTTCGGTTCAGTGAGATATGCTGGATTCTAAACGGAGAAGCTTCTCTGACGCTTTTTCACAGAGATTTTGAAACTGAAATCTCCCATGCTGTTTCCACCATAGGCAGCAATGGGCTTCCCCATAGAACTTGCCAACCTGAATTCCTACAGGCTAGATGTGAGAGGCACATTCTGCTGCTTCCTCCCTTAGAGTTAAACTAGCTTCTGAAAGCTCAACCTCCGGGGAGTCTGTTTGGCAGAGATATAGAACACACTTTTCCAAGCCTGTTGGAAGGCATTTGCAGTTTCATTTCGCGTCTAATTTCCCAAACCAAACTGCTTGCAGCTCTAACTCCCTTCTAACTACCACTTCTTCGGTTCAGTGAGATATGCTGGATTCTAAACGGAGAAGCTTCTCTGACGCTTTTTCACAGAGATTTTGAAACTGAAATCTCCCATGCCGTTTCCCCCATAGGCAGCAATGGGCTTCCCCATAGAACTTGCCAACCTGAATTCCTACAGGCTAGATGTGAGAGGCACATTCTGCTGCTTCATCCCTTAGATTTAAACTAGCTTCTGAAAGCTCAACCTCTGGGCAGTTTGTTTGGCAGAGATATGGAACACACTTTTCCAAGCCTGTTGGAAGGCATTTGCAGTTTCATTTCGCGTCTAATTTCCCAAACCAAACTGCTTGCAGCTCTAACTCCCTTCTAACTACCACTTCTTCGGTTCAGTGAGATATGCTGGATTCTAAACGGAGAAGCTTCTCTGACGCTTTTTCACAGAGATTTTGAAACTGAAATCTCCCATGCCGTTTCTACCATAGGCAGCAATGGGCTTACCCATAGAACTTGCCAACCTGAATTCCTACAGGCTAGATGTGAGAGGCACATTCTGCTGCTTCCTCCCTAAGAGTTAAGCTTGCTTGTGAAAGCTCAACCTCCGGGGAGTCTGTTTGGCAGAGATATAGAATACACTTTTCCAAGCCTGTTGGAAGGCCTTTGCAGTGTCATTTCGCATCTAATTTCCCAAACCAAACTGCTTGCAGCTCTAACTCCCTTCTAACTACCACTTCTTCGGTTCAGTGAGATATGCTGGATTCTAATCGGAGAAGCTTCTCTGACGCTTTTTCACAGGGATTTTGAAACTGAAATTTCCAAACCCGTTTCCAACGAAGGCGCCAATGGGCTTCCCCATAGAACTTGCCAACCTGAATTCCTACAGGCTAGATGTGAGAGGCACATTCTGCTGCTTCCTCCCTTAGAGTTAAACTAGCTTCTGAAAGCTCAACCTCCGGGGAGTTTGTTTGGCAGAGATATAGAACACACTTTTCCAAGCCTGTTGGAAGGCATTTGCAGTTTCATTTCGCGTCTAATTTCCCAAACCAAACTGCTTGCAGCTCTAACTCCCTTCTAACTACCACTTCTTCGGTTCAGTGAGATATGCTGGATTCTAAACGGAGAAGCTTCTCTGACGCTTTTTCACAGAGATTTTGAAACTGAAATCTCCCATGCCGTTTCCACCATAGGCAGCAATGGGCTTCCCCATAGAACTTGCCAACCTGAATTCCTACAGGCTAGATGTGAGAGGCACATTCTGCTGCTTCCTCCCTAACAGTTAAGCTTGCTTCTGAAAGCTCAACCTCCGGGGACTCTGTTTGGCAGAGATATAGAACACACTTTTCCAAGCCTGTTGGAAGGCCTTTGCAGTGTCATTTCGCATCTAATTTCCCAAACCAAACTGCTTGCAGCTCTAACTCCCTTCTAACTACCACTTCTTCGGTTCAGTGAGATATGCTGGATTCTAAACGGAGAAGCTTCTCTGACGCTTTTTCACAGAGATTTTGAAACTGAAATCTCCCATGCCGTTTCCACCATAGGCAGCAATGGGCTTCCCCATAGAACTTGCCAACCTGAATTCCTAAAGGCTAGATGTGAGAGGCACATTCTGCTGCTTCCTCCCTTAGAGTTAAACTAGCTTCTGAAAGCTCAACCTCCGGGGAGTTTGTTTGGCAGAGATATAGAACACACTTTTCCAAGCCTGTTGGAAGGCATTTGCAGTTTCATTTCGCGTCTAATTTCCCAAACCAAACTGCTTGCAGCTCTAACTCCCTTCTAACTACCACTTCTTCGGTTCAGTGAGATATGCTGGATTCTAAACGGAGAAGCTTCTCTGACGCTTTTTCACAGAGATTTTGAAACTGAAATCTCCCATGCCGTTTCCACCATAGGCAGCAATGGGCTTCCCCATAGAACTTGCCAACCTGAATTCCTACAGGCTAGATGTGAGAGGCACATTCTCCTGCTTCCTCCCTAAGAGTTAAGCTTGCTTCTGAAAGCTCAACCTCCGGGGAGTCTGTTTGGCAGAGATATAGAACACACTTTTCCAAGCCTGTTGGAAGGCATTTGCAGTGTCATTTCGCATCTAATTTCCCAAACCAAACTGCTTGCAGCTCTAACTCCCTTCTAACTACCACTTCTTCGGTTCAGTGAGATATGCTGGATTCTAAACGGAGAAGCTTCTCTGACGCTTTTTCACAGAGATTTTGAAACTGAAATTTCCAAACCCGTTTCCAACGAAGGCGCCAATGGGCTTCCCCATAGAACTTGCCAACCTGAATTCCTACAGGCTAGATGTGAGAGGCACATTCTGCTGCTTCCTCCCTAACAGTTAAGCTTGCTTCTGAAAGCTCAACCTCCGGGGACTCTGTTTGGCACAGATATAGAACACACTTTTCCAAGCCTGTTGGAAGGCCTTTGCAGTGTCATTTCGCATCTAATTTCCCAAACCAAACTGCTTGCAGCTCTAACTCCCTTCTAACTACCACTTCTTCGGTTCAGTGAGATATGCTGGATTCTAAACGGAGAAGCTTCTCTGACGCTTTTTCACAGAGATTTTGAAACTGAAATCTCCCATGCCGTTTCCACCATAGGCAGCAATGGGCTTCCCCATAGAACTTGCCAACCTGAATTCCTACAGGCTAGATGTGAGAGGCACATTCTGCTGCTTCCTCCCTTAGAGGTAAACTAGCTTCTGAAAGCTCAACCTCCAGGGAGTCTGTTTGGCAGAGATATAGAACACACTTTTCCAAGCCTGTTGGAAGGCATTTGCAGTTTCATTTCGCGTCTAATTTCCCAAACCAAACTGCTTGCAGCTCTAACTGCCTTCTAACTACCACTTCTTCGGTTCAGTGAGATATGCTGGATTCTAAACGGAGAAGCTTCTCTGACGCTTTTTCACAGAGATTTTGAAAGTGAAATCTCCCATGCCGTTTCCACCATAGGCAGCAATGGGCTTCCCCATAGAACTTGCCAACCTGAATTCCTAAAGGCTAGATGTGAGAGGCACATTCTGCTGCTTCCTCCCTAACAGTTAAGCTTGCTTCTGAAAGCTCAACCTCCGGGGACTCTGTTTGGCACAGATATAGAACACACTTTTCCAAGCCTGTTGGAAGGCCTTTGCATTGTCATTTCGCATCTAATTTCCCAAACCAAACTGCTTGCAGCTCTAACTCCCTTCTAACTACCACTTCTTCGGTTCAGTGAGATATGCTGGATTCTAAACGGAGAAGCTTCTCTGACGCTTTTTCACAGAGATTTTGAAACTGAAATTTCCAAACCCGTTTCCAACGAAGGCGCCAATGGGCTTCCCCATAGAACTTGCCAACCTGAATTCCTACAGGCTAGATGTGAGAGGCACATTCTGCTGCTTCCTCCCTTAGAGTTAAACTAGCTTCTGAAAGCTCAACCTCCGGGGAGTTTGTTTGGCAGAGATATAGAACACACTTTTCCAAGCCTGTTGGAAGGCATTTGCAGTTTCATTTCGCGTCTAATTTCCCAAACCAAACTGCTTGCATCTCTAACTCCCTTCTAACTACCACTTCTTCGGTTCAGTGAGATATGCTGGATTCTAAACGGAGAAGCTTCTCTGACGCTTTTTCACAGAGATTTTGAAACTGAAATCTCCCATGCCGTTTCCACCATAGGCAGCAATGGGCTTCCCCATAGAACTTGCCAACCTGAATTCCTACAGGCTAGATGTGAGAGGCACATTCTGCTGCTTCCTCCCTAACAGTTAAGCTGGCTTCTGAAAGCTCAACCTCCGGGGACTCTGTTTGGCACAGATATAGAACACACTTTTCCAAGCCTGTTGGAAGGCATTTGCAGTGTCATTTCGCATCTAATTTCCCAAACCAAACTGCTTGCAGCTCTAACTCCCTTCTAACTACCACTTCTTCGGTTCAGTGAGATATGCTGGATTCTAAACGGAGAAGCTTCTCTGACGCTTTTTCACAGAGATTTTGAAACTGAAATCTCCCATGCCGTTTCCACCATAGGCAGCAATGGGCTTCCGCATAGAACTTGCCAACCTGAATTCCTAAAGGCTAGATGTGAGAGGCACATTCTGCTGCTTCCTCCCTTAGAGTTAAACTAGCTTCTGAAAGCTCAACCTCCGGGGAGTTTGTTTGGCAGAGATATAGAACACACTTTTCCAAGCCTGTTGGAAGGCATTTGCAGTTTCATTTCGCGTCTAATTTCCCAAACCAAACTGCTTGCAGCTCTAACTCCCTTCTAACTACCACTTCTTCGGTTCAGTGAGATATGCTGGATTCTAAACGGAGAAGCTTCTCTGACGCTTTTTCACAGAGATTTTGAAACTGAAATCTCCCATGCCGTTTCCACCATAGGCAGCAATGGGCTTCCCCATAGAACTTGCCAACCTGAATTCCTACAGGCTAGATGTGAGAGGCACATTCTGCTGCTTCCTCCCTTATAGTTAAACTTGCTTCTGAAAGCTCAACCTCCGGGGAGTTTGTTTGGCAGAGATATAGAACACACTTTTCCAAGCCTGTTGGAAGGCATTTGCAGTTTCATTTCGCGTCTAATTTCCCAAACCAAACTGCTTGCAGCTCTAACTGCCTTCTAACTACCACTTCTTCGGTTCAGTGAGATATGCTGGATTCTAAACGGAGAAGCTTCTCTGACGCTTTTTCACAGAGATTTTGAAACTGAAATCTCCCATGCCGTTTCCACCATAGGCAGCAATGGGCTTCCCCATAGAACTTGCCAACCTGAATTCCTACAGGCTAGATGTGAGAGGCACATTCTGCTGCTTCCTCCCTAAGAGTTAAGCTTGCTTCTGAAAGCTCAACCTCCAGGGAGTCTGTTTGGCAGAGATATAGAACACACTTTTCCAAGCCTGTTGGAAGGCCTTTGCAGTGTCATTTCGCATCTAATTTCCCAAACCAAACTGCTTGCAGCTCTAACTCCCTTCTAACTACCACTTATTCGGTTCAGTGAGATATGCTGGATTCTAAACGGAGAAGCTTCTCTGACGCTTTTTCACAGAGATTTTGAAACTGAAATTTCCAAACCCGTTTCCAACGAAGGCGCCAATGGGCTTCACCATAGAACTTGCCAACCTGAATTCCTACAGGCTAGATGTGAGAGGCACATTCTGCTGCTTCCTCCCTTAGAGTTAAACTAGCTTCTGAAAGCTCAACCTCCGGGGAGTTTGTTTGGCAGAGATATAGAACACACTTTTCCAAGCCTGTTGGAAGGCATTTGCAGTTTCATTTCGCGTCTAATTTCCCAAACCAAACTGCTTGCAGCTCTAACTCCCTTCTAACTACCACTTCTTCGGTTCAGTGAGATATGCTGGATTCTAAACGGAGAAGCTTCTCTGACGCTTTTTCACAGAGATTTTGAAACTGAAATCTCCCATGCCGTTTCCACCATAGGCAGCAATGGGCTTCCCCATAGAACTTGCCAACCTGAATTCCTACAGGCTAGATGTGAGAGGCACATTCTGCTGCTTCCTCCCTAACAGTTAAGCTTGCTTCTGAAAGCTCAACCTCCGGGGACTCTGTTTGGCACAGATATAGAACACACTTTTCCAAGCCTGTTGGAAGGCCTTTGCAGTGTCATTTCGCATCTAATTTCCCAAACCAAACTGCTTGCAGCTCTAACTCCCTTCTAACTACCACTTCTTCGGTTCAGTGAGATATGCTGGATTCTAAACGGAGAAGCTTCTCTGACGCTTTTTCACAGAGATTTTGAAACTGAAATCTCCCATGCCGTTTCCACCATAGGCAGCAATGGGCTTCCGCATAGAACTTGCCAACCTGAATTCCTAAAGGCTAGATGTGAGAGGCACATTCTGCTGCTTCCTCCCTTAGAGTTAAACTAGCTTCTGAAAGCTCAACCTCCGGGGAGTTTGTTTGGCAGAGATATAGAACACACTTTTCCAAGCCTGTTGGAAGGCATTTGCAGTTTCATTTCGCGTCTAATTTCCCAAACCAAACTGCTTGCAGCTCTAACTCCCTTCTAACTACCACTTCTTCGGTTCAGTGAGATATGCTGGATTCTAAACGGAGAAGCTTCTCTGACGCTTTTTCACAGAGATTTTGAAACTGAAATCTCCCATGCCGTTTCCACCATAGGCAGCAATGGGCTTCCCCATAGAACTTGCCAACCTGAATTCCTACAGGCTAGATGTGAGAGGCACATTCTGCTGCTTCCTCCCTTAGAGTTAAACTTGCTTCTGAAAGCTCAACCTCCGGGGAGTTTGTTTGGCAGAGATATAGAACACACTTTTCCAAGCCTGTTGGAAGGCATTTCCAGTTTCATTTCGCGTCTAATTTCCCAAACCAAACTGCTTGCAGCTCTAACTCCCTTCTAACTACCACTTCTTCGGTTCAGTGAGATATGCTGGATTCTAAACGGAGAAGCTTCTCTGACGCTTTTTCACAGAGATTTTGAAACTGAAATCTCCCATGCCGTTTCCACCATAGGCAGCAATGGGCTTCCCCATAGAACTTGCCAACCTGAATTCCTACAGGCTAGATGTGAGAGGCACATTCTGCTGCTTCCTCCCTTAGAGTTAAACTAGCTTCTGAAAGCTCAACCTCCGGGGAGTTTGTTTGGCAGAGATATAGAACACACTTTTCCAAGCCTGTTGGAAGGCATTTGCAGTTTCATTTCGCGTCTAATTTCCCAAACCAAACTGCTTGCAGCTCTAACTCCCTTCTAACTACCACTTCTTCGGTTCAGTGAGATATGCTGGATTCTAAACGGAGAAGCTTCTCTGACGCTTTTTCACAGAGATTTTGAAACTGAAATCTCCCATGCCGTTTCCACCATAGGCAGCAATGGGCTTCCCCATAGAACTTGCCAACCTGAATTCCTACAGGCTAGATGTGAGAGGCACATTCTGCTGCTTCCTCCCTAAGAGTTAAGCTTGCTTGTGAAAGCTCAACCTCCGGGGAGTCTGTTTGGCAGAGATATAGAACACACTTTTCCAAGCCTGTTGGAAGGCCTTTGCAGTGTCATTTCGCATCTAATTTCCCAAACCAAACTGCTTGCAGCTCTAACTCCCTTCTAACTACCACTTCTTCGGTTCAGTGAGATATGCTGGATTCTAAACGGAGAAGCTTCTCTGACGCTTTTTCACAGAGATTTTGAAACTGAAATCTCCCATGCCGTTTCCACCATAGGCAGCAATGGGCTTCCGCATAGAACTTGCCAACCTGAATTCCTAAAGGCTAGATGTGAGAGGCACATTCTGCTGCTTCCTCCCTTAGAGTTAAACTAGCTTCTGAAAGCTCAACCTCCGGGGAGTTTGTTTGGCAGAGATATAGAACACACTTTTCCAAGCCTGTTGGAAGGCATTTGCAGTTTCATTTCGCGTCTAATTTCCCAAACCAAACTGCTTGCAGCTCTAACTGCCTTCTAACTACCACTTCTTCGGTTCAGTGAGATATGCTGGATTCTAAACGGAGAAGCTTCTCTGACGCTTTTTCACAGAGATTTTGAAACTGAAATCTCCCATGCTGTTTCCACCATAGCCAGCAATGGGCTTCCCCATAGAACTTGCCAACCTGAATTCCTACAGGCTAGATGTGAGAGGCACATTCTGCTGCTTCCTCCCTTAGAGGTAAACTAGCTTCTGAAAGCTCAACCTCCAGGGAGTCTGTTTGGCAGAGATATAGAACACACTTTTCCAAGCCTGTTGGAAGGCATTTGCAGTTTCATTTCGCGTCTAATTTCCCAAACCAAACTGCTTGCAGCTCTAAATGCCTTCTAACTACCACTTCTTCGGTTCAGTGAGATATGCTGGATTCTAAACGGAGAAGCTTGTCTGACGCTTTTTCACAGAGATTTTGAAACTGAAATCTCCCATGCCGTTTCCACCATAGGCAGCAATGGGCTTCCCCATAGAACTTGCCAACCTGAATTCCTACAGGCTAGATGTGAGAGGCACATTCTGCTGCTTCCTCCCTAAGAGTTAAGCTTGCTTCTGAAAGCTCAACCTCCAGGGAGTCTATTTGGCAGAGATATAGAACACACTTTTCCAAGCCTGTTGGAAGGCCTTTGCAGTGTCATTTCGCATCTAATTTCCCAAACCAAACTGCTTGCAGCTCTAACTCCCTTCTAACTACCACTTCTTCGGTTCAGTGAGATATGCTGGATTCTAAACGGAGAAGCTTCTCTGACGCTTTTTCACAGAGATTTTGAAACTGAAATTTCCAAACCCGTTTCCAACGAAGGCGCCAATGGGCTTCCCCATAGAACTTGCCAACCTGAATTCCTACAGGCTAGATGTGAGAGGCACATTCTGCTGCTTCCTCCCTTAGAGTTAAACTAGCTTCTGAAAGCTCAACCTCCGGGGAGTTTGTTTGGCAGAGATATAGAACACACTTTTCCAAGCCTGTTGGAAGGCATTTGCAGTTTCATTTCGCGTCTAATTTCCCAAACCAAACTGCTTGCAGCTCTAACTCCCTTCTAACTACCACTTCTTCGGTTCAGTGAGATATGCTGGATTCTAAACGGAGAAGCTTCTCTGACGCTTTTTCACAGAGATTTTGAAACTGACATCTCCCATGCCGTTTCCACCATAGGCAGCAATGGGCTTCCCCATAGAACTTGCCAACCTGAATTCCTACAGGCTAGATGTGAGAGGCACATTCTGCTGCTTCCTCCCTAACAGTTAAGCTTGCTTCTGAAAGCTCAACCTCCGGGGACTCTGTTTGGCACAGATATAGAACACACTTTTCCAAGCCTGTTGGAAGGCCTTTGCAGTGTCATTTCGCATCTAATTTCCCAAACCAAACTGCTTGCAGCTCTAACTCCCTTCTAACTACCACTTCTTCGGTTCAGTGAGATATGCTGGATTCTAAACGGAGAAGCTTCTCTGACGCTTTTTCACAGAGATTTTGAAACTGAAATCTCCCATGCCGTTTCCACCATAGGCAGCAATGGGCTTCCCCATAGAACTTGCCAACCTGAATTCCTAAAGGCTAGATGTGAGAGGCACATTCTGCTGCTTCCTCCCTTAGAGTTAAACTTGCTTCTGAAAGCTCAACCTCCGGGGAGTTTGTTTGGCAGAGATATAGAACACACTTTTCCAAGCCTGTTGGAAGGCATTTGCAGTTTCATTTCGCGTCTAATTTCCCAAACCAAACTGCTTGCAGCTCTAACTGCCTTCTAACTACCACTTCTTCGGTTCAGTGAGATATGCTGGATTCTAAACGGAGAAGCTTCTCTGACGCTTTTTCACAGAGATTTTGAAACTGAAATCTCCCATGCTGTTTCCACCATAGCCAGCAATGGGCTTCCCCATAGAACTTGCCAACCTGAATTCCTACAGGCTAGATGTGAGAGGCACATTCTGCTGCTTCCTCCCTTAGAGGTAAACTAGCTTCTGAAAGCTCAACCTCCAGGGAGTCTGTTTGGCAGAGATATAGAACACACTTTTCCAAGCCTGTTGGAAGGCCTTTGCAGTGTCATTTCGCATCTAATTTCCCAAACCAAACTGCTTGCAGCTCTAACTCCCTTCTAACTACCACTTCTTCGGTTCAGTGAGATATGCTGGATTCTAAACGGAGAAGCTTCTCTGACGCTTTTTCACAGAGATTTTGAAACTGAAATCTCCCATGCCGTTTCCACCATAGGCAGCAATGGGCTTCCCCATAGAACTTGCCAACCTGAATTCCTAAAGGCTAGATGTGAGAGGCACATTCTGCTGCTTCCTCCCTTAGAGGTAAACTTGCTTCTGAAAGCTCAACCTCCGGGGAGTTTGTTTGGCAGAGATATAGAACACACTTTTCCAAGCCTGTTGGAAGGCATTTGCAGTTTCATTTCGCGTCTAATTTCCCAAACCAAACTGCTTGCAGCTCTAACTCCCTTCTAACTACCAGTTCTTCGGTTCAGTGAGATAAGCTGGATTCTAAACGGAGAAGCTTCTCTGACGCTTTTTCACAGAGATTTTGAAACTGAAATTTCCAAACCCGTTTCCAACGAAGGCGCCAATGGGCTTCCCCATAGAACTTGCCAACCTGAATTCCTACAGGCTAGATGTGAGAGGCACATTCTGCTGCTTCCTCCCTTAGAGTTAAACTAGCTTCTGAAAGCTCAACCTCCGGGGAGTCTGTTTGGCAGAGATATAGAACACACTTTTCCAAGCCTGTTGGAAGGCCTTTGCAGTGTCATTTCGCATCTAATTTCCCAAACCAAACTGCTTGCAGCTCTAACTCCCTTCTAACTACCACTTCTTCGGTTCAGTGAGATATGCTGGATTCTAAACGGAGAAGCTTCTCTGACGCTTTTTCACAGAGATTTTGAAACTGAAATCTCCCATGCCGTTTCCACCATAGGCAGCAATGGGCTTCCCCATAGAACTTGCCAACCTGAATTCCTACAGGCTAGATGTGAGAGGCACATTCTGCTGCTTCCAACCTTAGAGTTAAACTAGCTTCTGAAAGCTCAACCTCCGGGGAGTCTGTTTGGCAGAGATATAGAACACACTTTTCCAAGCCTGTTGGAAGGCATTTGCAGTTTCATTTCGCGTCTAATTTCCCAAACCAAACTGCTTGCAGCTCTAACTGCCTTCTAACTACCACTTCTTCGGTTCAGTGAGATATGCTGGATTCTAAACGGAGAAGCTTCACTGACGCTTTTTCACAGAGATTTTGAAACTGAAATCTCCCATGCCGTTTCCACCATAGGCAGCAATGGGCTTCCCCATAGAACTTGCCAACCTGAATTCCTACAGGCTAGATGTGAGAGGCACATTCTGCTGCTTCCTCCCTTAGAGTTAAACTTGCTTCTGAAAGCTCAACCTCCGGGGAGTTTGTTTGGCAGAGATATAGAACACACTTTTCCAAGCCTGTTGGAAGGCATTTGCAGTTTCATTTCGCGTCTAATTTCCCAAACCAAACTGCTTGCAGCTCTAACTCCCTTCTAACTACCACTTCTTCGGTTCAGTGAGATATGCTGGATTCTAAACGGAGAAGCTTCTCTGACGCTTTTTCACAGAGATTTTGAAACTGAAATCTCCCATGCCGTTTCCACCATAGGCAGCAATGGGCTTCCCCATAGAACTTGCCAACCTGAATTCCTACAGGCTAGATGTGAGAGGCACATTCTGCTGCTTCCTCCCTTAGAGTTAAACTAGCTTCTGAAAGCTCAACCTCCGGGGAGTCTGTTTGGCAGAGATATAGAACACACTTTTCCAAGCCTGTTGGAAGGCATTTGCAGTTTCATTTCGCGTCTAATATCCCAAACCAAACTGCTTGCAGCTCTAACTGCCTTCTAACTACCACTTCTTCGGTTCAGTGAGATATGCTGGATTCTAAACGGAGAAGCTTCTCTGACGCTTTTTCACAGAGATTTTGAAACTGAAATCTCCCATGCTGTTTCCACCATAGGCAGTAATGGGCTTCCCCATAGAACTTGCCAACCTGAATTCCTACAGGCTAGATGTGAGAGGCACATTCTGCTGCTTCCTCCCTTAGAGTTAAACTAGCTTCTGAAAGCTCAACCTCCGGGGAGTTTGTTTGGCAGAGATATAGAACACACTTTTCCAAGCCTGTTGGAAGGCATTTGCAGTTTCATTTCGCGTCTAATTTCCCAAACCAAACTGCTTGCAGCTCTAACTCCCTTCTAACTACCACTTCTTCGGTTCAGTGAGATATGCTGGATTCTAAACGGAGAAGCTTCTCTGACGCTTTTTCACAGAGATTTTGAAACTGAAATCTCCCATGCCGTTTCCACCATAGGCAGCAATGGGCTTCCCCATAGAACTTGCCAACCTGAATTCCTAAAGGCTAGATGTGAGAGGCACATTCTGCTGCTTCCTCCCTAACAGTTAAGCTTGCTTCTGAAAGCTCAACCTCCGGGGACTCTGTTTGGCACAGATATAGAACACACTTTTCCAAGCCTGTTGGAAGGCCTTTGCAGTGTCATTTCGCATCTAATTTCCCAAACCAAACTGCTTGCAGCTCTAACTCCCTTCTAACTACCACTTCTTCGGTTCAGTGAGATATGCTGGATTCTAAACGGAGAAGCTTCTCTGACGCTTTTTCACAGAGATTTTGAAACTGAAATCTCCCATGCCGTTTCCACCATAGGCAGCAATGGGCTTCCGCATAGAACTTGCCAACCTGAATTCCTAAAGGCTAGATGTGAGAGGCACATTCTGCTGCTTCCTCCCTTAGAGTTAAACTAGCTTCTGAAAGCTCAACCTCCGGGGAGTTTGTTTGGCAGAGATATAGAACACACTTTTCCAAGCCTGTTGGAAGGCATTTGCAGTTTCATTTCGCGTCTAATTTCCCAAACCAAACTGCTTGCAGCTCTAACTCCCTTCTAACTACCACTTCTTCGGTTCAGTGAGATATGCTGGATTCTAAACGGAGAAGCTTCTCTGACGCTTTTTCACAGAGATTTTGAAACTGAAATCTCCCATGCCGTTTCCACCATAGGCAGCAATGGGCTTCCCCATAGAACTTGCCAACCTGAATTCCTACAGGCTAGATGTGAGAGGCACATTCTGCTGCTTCCTCCCTAAGAGTTAAGCTTGCTTCTGAAAGCTCAACCTCCAGGGAGTCTGTTTGGCAGAGATATAGAACACTCTTTTCCAAGCCTGTTGGAAGGCCTTTGCAGTGTCATTTCGCATCTAATTTCCCAAACCAAACTGCTTGCAGCTCTAACTCCCTTCTAACTACCACTTCTTCGGTTCAGTGAGATATGCTGGATTCTAAACGGAGAAGCTTCTCTGACGCTTTTTCACAGAGATTTTGAAACTGAAATCTCCCATGCCGTTTCCACCATAGGCAGCAATGGGCTTCCCCATAGAACTTGCCAACCTGAATTCCTACAGGCTAGATGTGAGAGGCACATTCTGCTGCTTCCAACCTTAGAGTTAAACTAGCTTCTGAAAGCTCAACCTCCGGGGAGTCTGTTTGGCAGAGATATAGAACACACTTTTCCAAGCCTGTTGGAAGGCATTTGCAGTTTCATTTCGCGTCTAATTTCCCAAACCAAACTGCTTGCAGCTCTAACTGCCTTCTAACTACCACTTCTTCGGTTCAGTGAGATATGCTGGATTCTAAACGGAGAAGCTTCTCTGACGCTTTTTCACAGAGATTTTGAAACTGAAATCTCCCATGCTGTTTCCACCATAGGCAGCAATGGGCTTCCCCATAGAACTTGCCAACCTGAATTCCTACAGGCTAGATGTGAGAGGCACATTCTGCTGCTTCCTCCCTTAGAGTTAAACTAGCTTCTTAAAGCTCAACCTCCAGGGAGTCTGTTTGGCAGAGATATAGAACACACTTTTCCAAGCCTGTTGGAAGGCATTTGCAGTTTCATTTCGCGTCTAATTTCCCAAACCAAACTGCTTGCAGCTCTAACTCCCTTCTAACTACCACTTCTTCGGTTCAGTGAGATATGCTGGATTCTCAACGGAGAAGCTTCTCTGACGCTTTTTCACAGAGATTTTGAAACTGAAATCTCCCATGCCGTTTCCACCATAGGCAGCAATGGGCTTCCCCATAGAACTTGCCAACCTGAATTCCTAAAGGCTAGATGTGAGAGGCACATTCTGCTGCTTCCTCCCTAACAGTTAAGCTTGCTTCTGAAAGCTCAACCTCCGGGGACTCTGTTTGGCACAGATATAGAACACACTTTTCCAAGCCTGTTG
Organism: Cynocephalus volans; assembly: GCF_027409185.1. Classification (NCBI taxonomy): domain Eukaryota; kingdom Metazoa; phylum Chordata; class Mammalia; order Dermoptera; family Cynocephalidae; genus Cynocephalus; species Cynocephalus volans. The sequence goes on along the minus strand of NW_026902469.1, from coordinate 999,167 downwards.
GAAGGCCTTTGCAGTGTCATTTCGCATCTAATTTCCCAAACCAAACTGCTTGCAGCTCTAACTCCCTTCTAACTACCACTTCTTCGGTTCAGTGAGATATGCTGGATTCTAAACGGAGAAGCTTCTCTGACGCTTTTTCACAGAGATTTTGAAACTGAAATCTCCCATGCCGTTTCCACCATAGGCAGCAATGGGCTTCCGCATAGAACTTGCCAACCTGAATTCCTAAAGGCTAGATGTGAGAGGCACATTCTGCTGCTTCCTCCCTTAGAGTTAAACTAGCTTCTGAAAGCTCAACCTCCGGGGAGTTTGTTTGGCAGAGATATAGAACACACTTTTCCAAGCCTGTTGGAAGGCATTTGCAGTTTCATTTCGCGTCTAATTTCCCAAACCAAACTGCTTGCAGCTCTAACTGCCTTCTAACTACCACTTCTTCGGTTCAGTGAGATATGCTGGATTCTAAACGGAGAAGCTTCTCTGACGCTTTTTCACAGAGATTTTGAAACTGAAATCTCCCATGCTGTTTCCACCATAGGCAGCAATGGGCTTCCCCATAGAACTTGCCAACCTGAATTCCTACAGGCTAGATGTGAGAGGCACATTCTCCTGCTTCCTCCCTAAGAGTTAAGCTTGCTTCTGAAAGCTCAACCTCCAGGGAGTCTGTTTGGCAGAGATATAGAACACACTTTTCCAAGCCTGTTGGAAGGCCTTTGCAGTGTCATTTCGCATCTAATTTCCCAAACCAAACTGCTTGCAGCTCTAACTCCCTTCTAACTACCACTTCTTTGGTTCAGTGAGATATGCTGGATTCTAAACGGAGAAGCTTCTCTGACGCTTTTTCACAGAGATTTTGAAACTGAAATTTCCAAACCCGTTTCCAACGAAGGCGCCAATGGGCTTCCCCATAGAACTTGCCAACCTGAATTCCTACAGGCTAGATGTGAGAGGCACATTCTGCTGCTTCCTCCCTTAGAGTTAAACTAGCTTCTGAAAGCTCAACCTCCGGGGAGTCTGTTTGGCAGAGATATAGAACACACTTTTCCAAGCCTGTTGGAAGGCCTTTGCAGTGTCATTTCGCATCTAATTTCCCAAACCAAACTGCTTGCAGCTCTAACTCCCTTCTAACTACCACTTCTTCGGTTCAGTGAGATATGCTGGATTCTAAACGGAGAAGCTTCTCTGACGCTTTTTCACAGAGATTTTGAAACTGAAATCTCCCATGCCGTTTCCACCATAGGCAGCAATGGGCTTCCCCATAGAACTTGCCAACCTGAATTCCTACAGGCTAGATGTGAGAGGCACATTCTGCTGCTTCCAACCTTAGAGTTAAACTAGCTTCTGAAAGCTCAACCTCCGGGGAGTCTGTTTCGCAGAGATATAGAACACACTTTTCCAAGCCTGTTGGAAGGCATTTGCAGTTTCATTTCACGTCTAATTTCCCAAACCAAACTGCTTGCAGCTCTAACTGCCTTCTAACTACCACTTCTTCGGTTCAGTGAGATATGCTGGATTCTAAACGGAGAAGCTTCTCTGACGCTATTTCACAGAGATTTTGAAACTGAAATCTCCCATGCTGTTTCCACCATAGGCAGCAATGGGCTTCCCCATAGAACTTGCCAACCTGAATTCCTACAGGCTAGATGTGAGAGGCACATTCTGCTGCTTCCTCCCTTAGAGTTAAACTAGCTTCTTAAAGCTCAACCTCCAGGGAGTCTGTTTGGCAGAGATATAGAACACACTTTTCCAAGCCTGTTGGAAGGCATTTGCAGTTTCATTTCGCGTCTAATTTCCCAAACCAAACTGCTTGCAGCTCTAACTCCCTTCTAACTACCACTTCTTCGGTTCAGTGAGATATGCTGGATTCTAAACGGAGAAGCTTCTCTGACGCTTTTTCACAGAGATTTTGAAACTGAAATCTCCCATGCCGTTTCCACCATAGGCAGCAATGGGCTTCCGCATAGAACTTGCCAACCTGAATTCCTAAAGGCTAGATGTGAGAGGCACATTCTGCTGCTTCCTCCCTTAGAGTTAAACTAGCTTCTGAAAGCTCAACCTCCGGGGAGTTTGTTTGGCAGAGATATAGAACACACTTTTCCAAGCCTGTTGGAAGGCATTTGCAGTTTCATTTCGCGTCTAATTTCCCAAACCAAACTGCTTGCAGCTCTAACTCCCTTCTAACTACCACTTCTTCGGTTCAGTGAGATATGCTGGATTCTAAACGGAGAAGCTTCTCTGACGCTTTTTCACAGAGATTTTGAAACTGAAATCTCCCATGCCGTTTCCACCATAGGCAGCAATGGGCTTCCCCATAGAACTTGCCAACCTGAATTCCTACAGGCTAGATGTGAGAGGCACATTCTGCTGCTTCCAACCTTAGAGTTAAACTAGCTTCTGAAAGCTCAACCTCCGGGGAGTCTGTTTGGCAGAGATATAGAACACACTTTTCCAAGCCTGTTGGAAGGCATTTGCAGTTTCATTTCGCGTCTAATTTCCCAAACCAAACTGCTTGCAGCTCTAACTGCCTTCTAACTACCACTTCTTCGGTTCAGTGAGATATGCTGGATTCTAAACGGAGAAGCTTCTCTGACGCTTTTTCACAGAGATTTTGAAACTGAAATCTCCCATGCTGTTTCCACCATAGGCAGCAATGGGCTTCCCCATAGAACTTGCCAACCTGAATTCCTACAGGCTAGATGTGAGAGGCACATTCTGCTGCTTCCTCCCTAAGAGTTAAGCTTGCTTCTGAAAGCTCAACCTCCAGGGAGTCTGTTTGGCAGAGATATAGAACACACTTTTCCAAGCCTGTTGGAAGGCCTTTGCAGTGTCATTTCGCATCTAATTTCCCAAACCAAACTGCTTGCAGCTCTAACTCCCTTCTAACTACCACTTCTTCGGTTCAGTGAGATATGCTGGATTCTAAACGGAGAAGCTTCTCTGACGCTTTTTCACAGAGATTTTGAAACTGAAATTTCCAAACCCGTTTCCAACGAAGGCGCCAATGGGCTTCCCCATAGAACTTGCCAACCTGAATTCCTACAGGCTAGATGTGAGAGGCACATTCTGCTGCTTCCTCCCTTAGAGTTAAACTAGCTTCTGAAAGCTCAACCTCCGGGGAGTCTGTTTGGCAGAGATATAGAACACACTTTTCCAAGCCTGTTGGAAGGCCTTTGCAGTGTCATTTCGCATCTAATTTCCCAAACCAAACTGCTTGCAGCTCTAACTCCCTTCTAACTACCACTTCTTCGGTTCAGTGAGATATGCTGGATTCTAAACGGAGAAGCTTCTCTGACGCTTTTTCACAGAGATTTTGAAACTGAAATCTCCCATGCCGTTTCCACCATAGGCAGCAATGGGCTTCCCCATAGAACTTGCCAACCTGAATTCCTACAGGCTAGATGTGAGAGGCACATTCTGCTGCTTCCTCCGTTAGAGTTAAACTTGCTTCTGAAAGCTCAACCTCCGGGGAGTTTCTTTGGCAGAGATATAGAACACACTTTTCCAAGCCTGTTGGAAGGCATTTGCAGTTTCATTTCGCGTCTAATTTCCCAAACCAAACTGCTTGCAGCTCTAACTGCCTTCTAACTACCACTTCTTCGGTTCAGTGAGATATGCTGGATTCTAAACGGAGAAGCTTCTCTGACGCTTTTTCACAGAGATTTTGAAACTGAAATCTCCCATGCTGTTTCCACCATAGGCAGCAATGGGCTTCCCCATAGAACTTGCCAACCTGAATTCCTACAGGCTAGATGTGAGAGGCACATTCTGCTGCTTCCTCCCTTAGAGGTAAACTAGCTTCTGAAAGCTCAACCTCCAGGGAGTCTGTTTGGCAGAGATATAGAACACACTTTTCCAAGCCTGTTGGAAGGCATTTGCAGTTTCATTTCGCGTCTAATTTCCCAAACCAAACTGCTTGCAGCTCTAACTGCCTTCTAACTACCACTTCTTCGGTTCAGTGAGATATGCTGGATTCTAAACGGAGAAGCTTCTCTGACGCTTTTTCACAGAGATTTTGAAACTGAAATCTCCCATGCCGTTTCCACCATAGGCAGCAAAGGGCTTCCCCATAGAACTTGCCAACCTGAATTCCTACAGGCTAGATGTGAGAGGCACATTCTGCTGCTTCCTCCCTAAGCGTTAAGCTTGCTTCTGAAAGCTCAACCTCAGGGGACTCTGTTTGGCACAGATATAGAACACACTTTTCCAAGCCTGTTGGAAGGCCTTTGCAGTGTCATTTCGCATCTAATTTCCCAAACCAAACTGCTTGCAGCTCTCACTCCCTTGTAACTACCACTTCTTCGGTTCAGTGAGATATGCTGGATTCTAAACGGAGAAGCTTCTCTGACGCTTTTTCACAGAGATTTTGAAACTGAAATCTCCCATGCCGTTTCCACCATAGGCAGCAATGGGCTTCCCCATAGAACTTGCCAACCTGAATTCCTACAGGCTAGATGTGAGAGGCACATTCTGCTGCTTCCTCCCTAACAGTTAAGCTTGCTTCTGAAAGCTCAACCTCCGGGGACTCTGTTTGGCACAGATATAGAACACACTTTTCCAAGCCTGTTGGAAGGCCTTTGGAGTGTCATTTCGCGTCTAATTTCCCAAACCAAACTGCTTGCACCTCAAACTCCCTTCTAACTACCACTTCTTCGGTTCAGTGAGATATGCTGGATTCTAAACGGAGAAGCTTCTCTGACGCTTTTTCACAGAGATTTTGAAACTGAAATTTCCAAACCCGTTTCCAACGAAGGCGCCAATGGGCTTCCCCATAGAACTTGCCAACCTGAATTCCTACAGGCTAGATGTGAGAGGCACATTCTGCTGCTTCCTCCCTTAGAGTTAAACTAGCTTCTGAAAGCTCAACCTCCGGAGAGTTTGTTTGGCAGAGATATAGAACACACTTTTCCAAGCCTGTTGGAAGGCATTTGCAGTTTCATTTCGCGTCTAATTTCCCAAACCAAACTGCTTGCAGCTCTAACTGCCTTCTAACTACCACTTCTTCGGTTCAGTGAGATATGCTGGATTCTAAACGGAGAAGCTTCTCTGACGCTTTTTCACAGAGATTTTGAAACTGAAATCTCCCATGCTGTTTCCACCATAGGCAGCAATGGGCTTCCCCATAGAACTTGCCAACCTGAATTCCTACAGGCTAGATGTGAGAGGCACATTCTGCTGCTTCCTCCCTTAGAGTTAAACTAGCTTCTGAAAGCTCAACCTCCAGGGAGTCTGTTTGGCAGAGATATAGAACACACTTTTCCAAGCCTGTTGGAAGGCATTTGCAGTTTCATTTCGCGTCTAATTTCCCAAACCAAACTGCTTGCAGCTCTAACTCCCTTCTAACTACCACTTCTTCGGTTCAGTGAGATATGCTGGATTCTAAACGGAGAAGCTTCTCTGACGCTTTTTCACAGAGATTTTGAAACTGAAATTTCCAAACCCGTTTCCAACGAAGGCGCCAATGGGCTTCCCCATAGAACTTGCCAACCTGAATTCCTACAGGCTAGATGTGAGAGGCACATTCTGCTGCTTCATCCCTTAGAGTTAAACTAGCTTCTGAAAGCTCAACCTCTGGGCAGTTTGTTTGGCAGAGATATAGAACACACTTTTCCAAGCCTGTTGGAAGGCATTTGCAGTTTCATTTCGCGTCTAATTTCCCAAACCAAACTGCTTGCAGCTCTAACTCCCTTCTAACTACCACTTCTTCGGTTCAGTGAGATATGCTGGATTCTAAACGGAGAAGCTTCTCTGACGCTTTTTCACAGAGATTTTGAAACTGAAATCTCCCATGCCGTTTCCCCCATAGGCAGCAATGGGCTTCCCCATAGAACTTGCCAACCTGAACTCCTACAGGCTAGATGTGAGAGGCACATTCTGCTGCTTCATCCCTTAGAGTTAAACTAGCTTCTGAAAGCTCAACCTCTGGGCAGTTTGTTTGGCAGAGATATGGAACACACTTTTCCAAGCCTGTTGGAAGGCATTTGCAGTTTCATTTCGCGTCTAATTTCCCAAACCAAACTGCTTGCAGCTCTAACTCCCTTCTAACTACCACTTCTTCGGTTCAGTGAGATATGCTGGATTCTAAACGGAGAAGCTTCTCTGACGCTTTTTCACAGGGATTTTGAAACTGAAATTTCCAAACCCGTTTCCAACGAAGGCGCCAATGGGCTTCCCCATAGAACTTGCCAACCTGAATTCCTACAGGCTAGATGTGAGAGGCACATTCTGCTGCTTCCTCCCTTAGAGTTAAACTAGCTTCTGAAAGCTCAACCTCCGGGGAGTTTGTTTGGCAGAGATATAGAACACACTTTTCCAAGCCTGTTGGAAGGCATTTGCAGTTTCATTTCGCGTCTAATTTCCCAAACCAAACTGCTTGCAGCTCTAACTCCCTTCTAACTACCACTTCTTCGGTTCAGTGAGATATGCTGGATTCTAAACGGAGAAGCTTCTCTGACGCTTTTTCACAGAGATTTTGAAACTGAAATCTCCCATGCCGTTTCCACCATAGGCAGCAATGGGCTTCCCCATAGAACTTGCCAACCTGAATTCCTACAGGCTAGATGTGAGAGGCACATTCTGCTGCTTCCTCCCTAAGAGTTAAGCTTGCTTCTGAAAGCTCAACCTCCGGGGACTCTGTTTGGCAGAGATATAGAACACACTTTTCCAAGCCTGTTGGAAGGCCTTTGCAGTGTCATTTCGCATCTAATTTCCCAAACCAAACTGCTTGCAGCTCTAACTCCCTTCTAACTACCACTTCTTCGGTTCAGTGAGATATGCTGGATTCTAAACGGAGAAGCTTCTCTGACGCTTTTTCACAGAGATTTTGAAACTGAAATCTCCCATGCCGTTTCCACCATAGGCAGCAATGGGCTTCCCCATAGAACTTGCCAACCTGAATTCCTACAGGCTAGATGTGAGAGGCACATTCTGCTGCTTCCTCCCTTAGAGTTAAACTTGCTTCTGAAAGCTCTACCTCCGGGGAGTTTGTTTGGCAGAGATATAGAACACACTTTTCCAAGCCTGTTGGAAGGCATTTGCAGTTTCATTTCGCGTCTAATTTCCCAAACCAAACTGCTTGCAGCTCTAACTCCCTTCTAACTACCACTTCTTCGGTTCAGTGAGATATGCTGGATTCTATACGGAGAAGCTTCTCTGACGCTTTTTCACAGAGATTTTGAAACTGAAATTTCCAAACCCGTTTCCAACGAAGGCGCCAATGGGCTTCCCCATAGAACTTGCCAACCTGAATTCCTACAGGCTAGATGTGAGAGGCACATTCTGCTGCTTCCTCCCTTAGAGTTAAACTAGCTTCTGAAAGCTCAACCTCCGGGGAGTTTGTTTGGCAGAGATATAGAACACACTTTTCCAAGCCTGTTGGAAGGCATTTGCTGTTTCATTTCGCGTCTAATTTCCCAAACCAAACTGCTTGCAGCTCTAACTCCCTTCTAACTACCACTTCTTCGGTTCAGTGAGATATGCTGGATTCTAAACGGAGAAGCTTCTCTGACGCTTTTTCACAGAGATTTTGAAACTGAAATCTCCCATGCCGTTTCCACCATAGGCAGCAATGGGCTTCCCCATAGAACTTGCCAACCTGAATTCCTACAGGCTAGATGTGAGAGGCACATTCTGCTGCTTCCTCCCTAACAGTTAAGCTTGCTTCTGAAAGCTCAACCTCCGGGGACTCTGTTTGGCACAGATATAGAACACACTTTTCCAAGCCTGTTGGAAGGCATTTGCAGTGTCATTTCGCATCTAATTTCCCAAACCAAACTGCTTGCAGCTCTCACTCCCTTGTAACTACCACTTCTTCGGTTCAGTGAGATATGCTGGATTCTAAACGGAGAAGCTTCTCTGACGCTTTTTCACAGAGATTTTGAAACTGAAATCTCCCATGCCGTTTCCACCATAGGCAGCAATGGGCTTCCCCATAGAACTTGCCAACCTGAATTCCTACAGGCTAGATGTGAGAGGCACATTCTGCTGCTTCCTCCCTAACAGTTAAGCTTGCTTCTGAAAGCTCAACCTCCGGGGACTCTGTTTGGCACAGATATAGAACACACTTTTCCAAGCCTGTTGGAAGGCCTTTGGAGTGTCATTTCGCATCTAATTTCCCAAACCAAACTGCTTGCACCTCAAACTCCCTTCTAACTACCACTTCTTCGGTTCAGTGAGATATGCTGGATTCTAAACGGAGAAGCTTCTCTGACGCTTTTTCACAGAGATTTTGAAACTGAAATTTCCAAACCCGTTTCCAACGAAGGCGCCAATGGGCTTCCCCATAGAACTTGCCAACCTGAATTCCTACAGGCTAGATGTGAGAGGCACATTCTGCTGCTCCCTCCCTTAGAGTTAAACTAGCTTCTGAAAGCTCAACCTCCGGGGAGTTTGTTTGGCAGAGATATAGAACACACTTTAACAAGCCTGTTGGAAGGCATTTGCAGTTTCATTTCGCGTCTAATTTCCCAAACCAAACTGCTTGCAGCTCTAACTCCCTTCTAACTACCACTTCTTCGGTTCAGTGAGATATGCTGGATTCTAAACGGAGAAGCTTCTCTGACGCTTTTTCACAGAGATTTTGAAACTGAAATCTCCCATGCTGTTTCCACCATAGGCAGCAATGGGTTTCCCCATAGAACTTGCCAACCTGAATTCCTACAGGCTAGATGTGAGAGGCACATTCTGCTGCTTCCTCCCTTAGAGTTAAACTAGCTTCTGAAAGCTCAACCTCCAGGGAGTCTGTTTGGCAGAGATATAGAACACACTTTTCCAAGCCTGTTGGAAGGCATTTGCAGTTTCATTTCGCGTCTAATTTCCCAAACCAAACTGCTTGCAGCTCTAACTCCCTTCTAACTACCACTTCTTCGGTTCAGTGAGATATGCTGGATTCTAAACGGAGAAGCTTCTCTGACGCTTTTTCACAGAGATTTTGAAACTGAAATTTCCAAACCCGTTTCCAACTAAGGCGCCAATGGGCTTCCCCATAGAACTTGCCAACCTGAATTCCTACAGGCTAGATGTGAGAGGCACATTCTGCTGCTTCATCCCTTAGAGTTAAACTAGCTTCTGAAAGCTCAACCTCTGGGCAGTTTGTTTGGCAGAGATATGGAACACACTTTTCCAAGCCTGTTGGAAGGCATTTGCAGTTTCATTTCGCGTCTAATTTCCCAAACCAAACTGCTTGCAGCTCTAACTCCCTTCTAACTACCACTTCTTCGGTTCAGTGAGATATGCTGGATTCTAAACGGAGAAGCTTCTCTGACGCTTTTTCACAGAGATTTTGAAACTGAAATTTCCAAACCCGTTTCCAACGAAGGCGCCAATGGGCTTCCCCATAGAACTTGCCAACCTGAATTCCTACAGGCTAGATGTGAGAGGCACATTCTGCTGCTTCCTCCCTTAGAGTTAAACTAGCTTCTGAAAGCTCAACCTCCGGGGAGTTTGTTTGGCAGAGATATAGAACACACTTTTCCAAGCCTGTTGGAAGGCATTTGCAGTTTCATTTCGCGTCTAATTTCCCAAACCAAACTGCTTGCAGCTCTAACTGCCTTCTAACTACCACTTCTTCGGTTCAGTGAGATATGCTGGATTCTAAACGGAGAAGCTTCTCTGACGCTTTTTCACAGAGATTTTGAAACTGAAATCTCCCATGCTGTTTCCACCATAGGCAGCAATGGGCTTCCCCATAGAACTTGCCAACCTGAATTCCTACAGGCTAGATGTGAGAGGCACATTCTGCTGCTTCCTCCCTTAGAGTTAAACTAGCTTCTGAAAGCTCAACCTCCAGGGAGTCTGTTTGGCAGAGATATAGAACACACTTTTCCAAGCCTGTTGGAAGGCATTTGCAGTTTCATTTCGCGTCTAATTTCCCAAACCAAACTGCTTGCAGCTCTAACTCCCTTCTAACTACCACTTCTTCGGTTCAGTGAGATATGCTGGATTCTAAACGGAGAAGCTTCTCTGACGCTTTTTCACAGAGATTTTGAAACTGAAATTTCCAAACCCGTTTCCAACTAAGGCGCCAATGGGCTTCCCCATAGAACTTGCCAACCTGAATTCCTACAGGCTAGATGTGAGAGGCACATTCTGCTGCTTCATCCCTTAGAGTTAAACTAGCTTCTGAAAGCTCAACCTCTGGGCAGTTTGTTTGGCAGAGATATGGAACACACTTTTCCAAGCCTGTTGGAAGGCATTTGCAGTTTCATTTCGCGTCTAATTTCCCAAACCAAACTGCTTGCAGCTCTAACTCCCTTCTAACTACCACTTCTTCGGTTCAGTGAGATATGCTGGATTCTAAACGGAGAAGCTTCTCTGACGCTTTTTCACAGGGATTTTGAAACTGAAATTTCCAAACCCGTTTCCAACGAAGGCGCCAATGGGCTTCCCCATAGAACTTGCCAACCTGAATTCCTACAGGCTAGATGTGAGAGGCACATTCTGCTGCTTCCTCCCTTAGAGTTAAACTAGCTTCTGAAAGCTCAACCTCCGGGGAGTTTGTTTGGCAGAGATATAGAACACACTTTTCCAAGCCTGTTGGAAGGCATTTGCAGTTTCATTTCGCGTCTAATTTCCCAAACCAAACTGCTTGCAGCTCTAACTCCCTTCTAACTACCACTTCTTCGGTTCAGTGAGATATGCTGGATTCTAAACGGAGAAGCTTCTCTGACGCTTTTTCACAGAGATTTTGAAACTGAAATCTCCCATGCCGTTTCCCCCATAGGCAGCAATGGGCTTCCCCATAGAACTTGCCAACCTGAATTCCTACAGGCTAGATGTGAGAGGCACATTCTGCTGCTTCATCCCTTAGAGTTAAACTAGCTTCTGAAAGCTCAACCTCTGGGCAGTTTGTTTGGCAGAGATATGGAACACACTTTTCCAAGCCTGTTGGAAGGCATTTGCAGTTTCATTTCGCGTCTAATTTCCCAAACCAAACTGCTTGCAGCTCTAACTCCCTTCTAACTACCACTTCTTCGGTTCAGTGAGATATGCTGGATTCTAAACGGAGAAGCTTCTCTGACGCTTTTTCACAGGGATTTTGAAACTGAAATTTCCAAACCCGTTTCCAACGAAGGCGCCAATGGGCTTCCCCATAGAACTTGCCAACCTGAATTCCTACAGGCTAGATGTGAGAGGCACATTCTGCTGCTTCCTCCCTTAGAGTTAAACTAGCTTCTGAAAGCTCAACCTCCGGGGAGTTTGTTTGGCAGAGATATAGAACACACTTTTCCAAGCCTGTTGGAAGGCATTTGCAGTTTCATTTCGCGTCTAATTTCCCAAACCAAACTGCTTGCAGCTCTAACTCCCTTCTAACTACCACTTCTTCGGTTCAGTGAGATATGCTGGATTCTAAACGGAGAAGCTTCTCTGACGCTTTTTCACAGAGATTTTGAAACTGAAATCTCCCATGCCGTTTCCACCATAGGCAGCAATGGGCTTCCCCATAGAACTTGCCAACCTGAATTCCTACAGGCTAGATGTGAGAGGCACATTCTGCTGCTTCCTCCCTAAGAGTTAAGCTTGCTTCTGAAAGCTCAACCTCCGGGGACTCTGTTTGGCAGAGATATAGAACACACTTTTCCAAGCCTGTTGGAAGGCCTTTGCAGTGTCATTTCGCATCTAATTTCCCAAACCAAACTGCTTGCAGCTCTAACTCCCTTCTAACTACCACTTCTTCGGTTCAGTGAGATATGCTGGATTCTAAACGGAGAAGCTTCTCTGACGCTTTTTCACAGAGATTTTGAAACTGAAATCTCCCATGCCGTTTCCACCATAGGCAGCAATGGGCTTCCCCATAGAACTTGCCAACCTGAATTCCTACAGGCTAGATGTGAGAGGCACATTCTGCTGCTTCCTCCCTTAGAGTTAAACTTGCTTCTGAAAGCTCTACCTCCGGGGAGTTTGTTTGGCAGAGATATAGAACACACTTTTCCAAGCCTGTTGGAAGGCATTTGCAGTTTCATTTCGCGTCTAATTTCCCAAACCAAACTGCTTGCAGCTCTAACTCCCTTCTAACTACCACTTCTTCGGTTCAGTGAGATATGCTGGATTCTAAACGGAGAAGCTTCTCTGACGCTTTTTCACAGAGATTTTGAAACTGAAATTTCCAAACCCGTTTCCAACGAAGGCGCCAATGGGCTTCCCCATAGAACTTGCCAACCTGAATTCCTACAGGCTAGATGTGAGAGGCACATTCTGCTGCTTCCTCCCTTAGAGTTAAACTAGCTTCTGAAAGCTCAACCTCCGGGGAGTTTGTTTGGCAGAGATATAGAACACACTTTTCCAAGCCTGTTGGAAGGCATTTGCAGTTTCATTTCGCGTCTAATTTCCCAAACCAAACTGCTTGCAGCTCTAACTGCCTTCTAACTACCACTTCTTCGGTTCAGTGAGATATGCTGGATTCTAAACGGAGAAGCTTCTCTGACGCTTTTTCACAGAGATTTTGAAACTGAAATCTCCCATGCTGTTTCCACCATAGGCAGCAATGGGCTTCCCCATAGAACTTGCCAACCTGAATTCCTACAGGCTAGATGTGAGAGGCACATTCTGCTGCTTCCTCCCTTAGAGTTAAACTAGCTTCTGAAAGCTCAACCTCCAGGGAGTCTGTTTGGCAGAGATATAGAACACACTTTTCCAAGCCTGTTGGAAGGCATTTGCAGTTTCATTTCGCGTCTAATTTCCCAAACCAAACTGCTTGCAGCTCTAACTCCCTTCTAACTACCACTTCTTCGGTTCAGTGAGATATGCTGGATTCTAAACGGAGAAGCTTCTCTGACGCTTTTTCACAGAGATTTTGAAACTGAAATTTCCAAACCCGTTTCCAACGAAGGCGCCAATGGGCTTCCCCATAGAACTTGCCAACCTGAATTCCTACAGGCTAGATGTGAGAGGCACATTCTGCTGCTTCCTCCCTTAGAGTTAAACTAGCTTCTGAAAGCTCAACCTCCGGGGAGTTTGTTTCGTAGAGATATAGAACACACTTTTCCAAGCCTGTTGGAAGGCATTTGCAGTTTCATTTCGCGTCTAATTTCCCAAACCAAACTGCTTGCAGCTCTAACTGCCTTCTAACTACCACTTCTTCGGTTCAGTGAGATATGCTGGATTCTAAACGGAGAAGCTTCTCTGACGCTTTTTCACAGAGATTTTGAAACTGAAATCTCCCATGCTGTTTCCACCATAGGCAGCAATGGGCTTCCCCATAGAACTTGCCAACCTGAATTCCTACAGGCTAGATGTGAGAGGCACATTCTGCTGCTTCCTCCCTTAGAGTTAAACTAGCTTCTGAAAGCTCAACCTCCGGGGAGTTTGTTTGGCAGAGATATAGAACACAATTTTCCAAGCCTGTTGGAAGGCATTTGCAGTTTCATTTCGCGTCTAATTTCCCAAACCAAACTGCTTGCAGCTCTAACTCCCTTCTAACTACCACTTCTTCGGTTCAGTGAGATATGCTGGATTCTAAACGGAGAAGCTTCTCTGACGCTTTTTCACAGAGATTTTGAAACTGAAATCTCCCATGCCGTTTCCACCATAGGCAGCAATGGGCTTCCCCATAGAACTTGCCAACCTGAATTCCTACAGGCTAGATGTGAGAGGCACATTCTGCTGCTTCCTCCCTAAGAGTTAAGCTTGCTTCTGAAAGCTCAACCTCCGGGGACTCTGTTTGGCAGAGATATAGAACACACTTTTCCAAGCCTGTTGGAAGGCCTTTGCAGTGTCATTTCGCATCTAATTTCCCAAACCAAACTGCTTGCAGCTCTAACTCCCTTCTAACTACCACTTCTTCGGTTCAGTGAGATATGCTGGATTCTAAACGGAGAAGCTTCTCTGACGCTTTTTCACAGAGATTTTGAAACTGAAATCTCCCATGCCGTTTCCACCATAGGCAGCAATGGGCTTCCCCATAGAACTTGCCAACCTGAATTCCTACAGGCTAGATGTGAGAGGCACATTCTGCTGCTTCCTCCCTTAGAGTTAAACTTGCTTCTGAAAGCTCTACCTCCGGGGAGTTTGTTTGGCAGAGATATAGAACACACTTTTCCAAGCCTGTTGGAAGGCATTTGCAGTTTCATTTCGCGTCTAATTTCCCAAACCAAACTGCTTGCAGCTCTAACTCCCTTCTAACTACCACTTCTTCGGTTCAGTGAGATATGCTGGATTCTAAACGGAGAAGCTTCTCTGACGCTTTTTCACAGAGATTTTGAAACTGAAATTTCCAAACCCGTTTCCAACGAAGGCGCCAATGGGCTTCCCCATAGAACTTGCCAACCTGAATTCCTACAGGCTAGATGTGAGAGGCACATTCTGCTGCTTCCTCCCTTAGAGTTAAACTAGCTTCTGAAAGCTCAACCTCCGGGGAGTTTGTTTGGCAGAGATATAGAACACACTTTTCCAAGCCTGTTGGAAGGCATTTGCAGTTTCATTTCGCGTCTAATTTCCCAAACCAAACTGCTTGCAGCTCTAACTGCCTTCTAACTACCACTTCTTCGGTTCAGTGAGATATGCTGGATTCTAAACGGAGAAGCTTCTCTGACGCTTTTTCACAGAGATTTTGAAACTGAAATCTCCCATGCTGTTTCCACCATAGGCAGCAATGGGCTTCCCCATAGAACTTGCCAACCTGAATTCCTACAGGCTAGATGTGAGAGGCACATTCTGCTGCTTCCTCCCTTAGAGTTAAACTAGCTTCTGAAAGCTCAACCTCCAGGGAGTCTGTTTGGCAGAGATATAGAACACACTTTTCCAAGCCTGTTGGAAGGCATTTGCAGTTTCATTTCGCGTCTAATTTCCCAAACCAAACTGCTTGCAGCTCTAACTCCCTTCTAACTACCACTTCTTCGGTTCAGTGAGATATGCTGGATTCTAAACGGAGAAGCTTCTCTGACGCTTTTTCACAGAGATTTTGAAACTGAAATTTCCAAACCCGTTTCCAACGAAGGCGCCAATGGGCTTCCCCATAGAACTTGCCAACCTGAATTCCTACAGGCTAGATGTGAGAGGCACATTCTGCTGCTTCCTCCCTTAGAGTTAAACTAGCTTCTGAAAGCTCAACCTCCGGGGAGTTTGTTTCGTAGAGATATAGAACACACTTTTCCAAGCCTGTTGGAAGGCATTTGCAGTTTCATTTCGCGTCTAATTTCCCAAACCAAACTGCTTGCAGCTCTAACTGCCTTCTAACTACCACTTCTTCGGTTCAGTGAGATATGCTGGATTCTAAACGGAGAAGCTTCTCTGACGCTTTTTCACAGAGATTTTGAAACTGAAATCTCCCATGCTGTTTCCACCATAGGCAGCAATGGGCTTCCCCATAGAACTTGCCAACCTGAATTCCTACAGGCTAGATGTGAGAGGCACATTCTGCTGCTTCCTCCCTTAGAGTTAAACTAGCTTCTGAAAGCTCAACCTCCGGGGAGTTTGTTTGGCAGAGATATAGAACACAATTTTCCAAGCCTGTTGGAAGGCATTTGCAGTTTCATTTCGCGTCTAATTTCCCAAACCAAACTGCTTGCAGCTCTAACTCCCTTCTAACTACCACTTCTTCGGTTCAGTGAGATATGCTGGATTCTAAACGGAGAAGCTTCTCTGACGCTTTTTCACAGAGATTTTGAAACTGAAATCTCCCATGCCGTTTCCACCATAGGCAGCAATGGGCTTCCCCATAGAACTTGCCAACCTGAATTCCTACAGGCTAGATGTGAGAGGCACATTCTGCTGCTTCCTCCCTAAGAGTTAAGCTTGCTTCTGAAAGCTCAACCTCCGGGGAGTCTGTTTGGCAGAGATATAGAACACACTTTTCCAAGCCTGTTGGAAGGCATTTGCAGTGTCATTTCGCATCTAATTTCCCAAACCAAACTGCTTGCAGCTCTAACTCCCTTCTAACTACCACTTCTTCGGTTCAGTGAGATATGCTGGATTCTAAACGGAGAAGCTTCTCTGACGCTTTTTCACAGAGATTTTGAAACTGAAATTTCCAAACCCGTTTCCAACGAAGGCGCCAATGGGCTTCCCCATAGAACTTGCCAACCTGAATTCCTACAGGCTAGATGTGAGAGGCACATTCTGCTGCTTCCTCCCTAACAGTTAAGCTTGCTTCTGAAAGCTCAACCTCCGGGGACTCTGTTTGGCACAGATATAGAACACACTTTTCCAAGCCTGTTGGAAGGCCTTTGCAGTGTCATTTCGCATCTAATTTCCCAAACCAAACTGCTTGCAGCTCTAACTCCCTTCTAACTACCACTTCTTCGGTTCAGTGAGATATGCTGGATTCTAAACGGAGAAGCTTCTCTGACGCTTTTTCACAGAGATTTTGAAACTGAAATCTCCCATGCCGTTTCCACCATAGGCAGCAATGGGCTTCCCCATAGAACTTGCCAACCTGAATTCCTACAGGCTAGATGTGAGAGGCACATTCTGCTGCTTCCTCCCTTAGAGGTAAACTAGCTTCTGAAAGCTCAACCTCCAGGGAGTCTGTTTGGCAGAGATATAGAACACACTTTTCCAAGCCTGTTGGAAGGCATTTGCAGTTTCATTTCGCGTCTAATTTCCCAAACCAAACTGCTTGCAGCTCTAACTCCCTTCTAACTACCACTTCTTCGGTTCAGTGAGATATGCTGGATTCTAAACGGAGAAGCTTCTCTGACGCTTTTTCACAGAGATTTTGAAACTGAAATCTCCCATGCCGTTTCCCCCATAGGCAGCAATGGGCTTCCCCATAGAACTTGCCAACCTGAATTCCTACAGGCTAGATGTGAGAGGCACATTCTGCTGCTTCATCCCTTAGAGTTAAACTAGCTTCTGAAAGCTCAACCTCTGGGCAGTTTGTTTGGCAGAGATATGGAACACACTTTTCCAAGCCTGTTGGAAGGCATTTGCAGTTTCATTTCGCGTCTAATTTCCCAAACCAAACTGCTTGCAGCTCTAACTCCCTTCTAACTACCACTTCTTCGGTTCAGTGAGATATGCTGGATTCTAAACGGAGAAGCTTCTCTGACGCTTTTTCACAGGGATTTTGAAACTGAAATTTCCAAACCCGTTTCCAACGAAGGCGCCAATGGGCTTCCCCATAGAACTTGCCAACCTGAATTCCTACAGGCTAGATGTGAGAGGCACATTCTGCTGCTTCCTCCCTTAGAGTTAAACTAGCTTCTGAAAGCTCAACCTCCGGGGAGTTTGTTTGGCAGAGATATAGAACACACTTTTCCAAGCCTGTTGGAAGGCATTTGCAGTTTCATTTCGCGTCTAATTTCCCAAACCAAACTGCTTGCAGCTCTAACTCCCTTCTAACTACCACTTCTTCGGTTCAGTGAGATATGCTGGATTCTAAACGGAGAAGCTTCTCTGACGCTTTTTCACAGAGATTTTGAAACTGAAATCTCCCATGCCGTTTCCACCATAGGCAGCAATGGGCTTCCCCATAGAACTTGCCAACCTGAATTCCTACAGGCTAGATGTGAGAGGCACATTCTGCTGCTTCCTCCCTAAGAGTTAAGCTTGCTTCTGAAAGCTCAACCTCCGGGGACTCTGTTTGGCAGAGATATAGAACACACTTTTCCAAGCCTGTTGGAAGGCCTTTGCAGTGTCATTTCGCATCTAATTTCCCAAACCAAACTGCTTGCAGCTCTAACTCCCTTCTAACTACCACTTCTTCGGTTCAGTGAGATATGCTGGATTCTAAACGGAGAAGCTTCTCTGACGCTTTTTCACAGAGATTTTGAAACTGAAATCTCCCATGCCGTTTCCACCATAGGCAGCAATGGGCTTCCCCATAGAACTTGCCAACCTGAATTCCTACAGGCTAGATGTGAGAGGCACATTCTGCTGCTTCCTCCCTTAGAGTTAAACTTGCTTCTGAAAGCTCTACCTCCGGGGAGTTTGTTTGGCAGAGATATAGAACACACTTTTCCAAGCCTGTTGGAAGGCATTTGCAGTTTCATTTCGCGTCTAATTTCCCAAACCAAACTGCTTGCAGCTCTAACTCCCTTCTAACTACCACTTCTTCGGTTCAGTGAGATATGCTGGATTCTAAACGGAGAAGCTTCTCTGACGCTTTTTCACAGAGATTTTGAAACTGAAATTTCCAAACCCGTTTCCAACGAAGGCGCCAATGGGCTTCCCCATAGAACTTGCCAACCTGAATTCCTACAGGCTAGATGTGAGAGGCACATTCTGCTGCTTCCTCCCTTAGAGTTAAACTAGCTTCTGAAAGCTCAACCTCCAGGGAGTTTGTTTGGCAGAGATATAGAACACACTTTTCCAAGCCTGTTGGAAGGCATTTGCAGTTTCATTTCGCGTCTAATTTCCCAAACCAAACTGCTTGCAGCTCTAACTGCCTTCTAACTACCACTTCTTCGGTTCAGTGAGATATGCTGGATTCTAAACGGAGAAGCTTCTCTGACGCTTTTTCACAGAGATTTTGAAACTGAAATCTCCCATGCTGTTTCCACCATAGGCAGCAATGGGCTTCCCCATAGAACTTGCCAACCTGAATTCCTACAGGCTAGATGTGAGAGGCACATTCTGCTGCTTCCTCCCTTAGAGTTAAACTAGCTTCTGAAAGCTCAACCTCCAGGGAGTCTGTTTGGCAGAGATATAGAACACACTTTTCCAAGCCTGTTGGAAGGCATTTGCAGTTTCATTTCGCGTCTAATTTCCCAAACCAAACTGCTTGCAGCTCTAACTCCCTTCTAACTACCACTTCTTCGGTTCAGTGAGATATGCTGGATTCTAAACGGAGAAGCTTCTCTGACGCTTTTTCACAGAGATTTTGAAACTGAAATTTCCAAACCCGTTTCCAACGAAGGCGCCAATGGGCTTCCCCATAGAACTTGCCAACCTGAATTCCTACAGGCTAGATGTGAGAGGCACATTCTGCTGCTTCCTCCCTTAGAGTTAAACTAGCTTCTGAAAGCTCAACCTTCGGGGAGTTTGTTTGGTAGAGATATAGAACACACTTTTCCAAGCCTGTTGGAAGGCATTTGCAGTTTCATTTCGCGTCTAATTTCCCAAACCAAACTGCTTGCAGCTCTAACTGCCTTCTAACTACCACTTCTTCGGTTCAGTGAGATATGCTGGATTCTAAACGGAGAAGCTTCTCTGACGCTTTTTCACAGAGATTTTGAAACTGAAATCTCCCATGCTGTTTCCACCATAGGCAGCAATGGGCTTCCCCATAGAACTTGCCAACCTGAATTCCTACAGGCTAGATGTGAGAGGCACATTCTGCTGCTTCCTCCCTTAGAGTTAAACTAGCTTCTGAAAGCTCAACCTCCAGGGAGTCTGTTTGGCAGAGATATAGAACACACTTTTCCAAGCCTGTTGGAAGGCATTTTCAGTTTCATTTCGCGTCTAATTTCCCAAACCAAACTGCTTGCAGGTCTAACTGCCTTCTAACTACCACTTCTTCGGTTCAGTGAGATATGCTGGATTCTAAACGGAGAAGCTTCTCTGACGCTTTTTCACAGAGATTTTGAAACTGAAATCTCCCATGCTGTTTCCACCATAGGCAGCAATGGGCTTCCCCATAGAACTTGCCAACCTGAATTCCTACAGGCTAGATGTGAGAGGCACATTCTGCTGCTTCCTCCCTTAGAGTTAAACTAGCTTCTGAAAGCTCAACCTCCGGGGAGTTTGTTTGGCAGAGATATAGAACACACTTTTCCAAGCCTGTTGGAAGGCATTTGCAGTTTCATTTCGCGTCTAATTTCCCAAACCAAACTGCTTGCAGCTCTAACTGCCTTCTAACTACCACTTCTTCGGTTCAGTGAGATATGCTGGATTCTAAACGGAGAAGCTTCTCTGACGCTTTTTCACAGAGATTTTGAAACTGAAATCTCCCATGCTGTTTCCACCATAGGCAGCAATGGGCTTCCCCATAGAACTTGCCAACCTGAATTCCTACAGGCTAGATGTGAGAGGCACATTCTGCTGCTTCCTCCCTTAGAGTTAAACTAGCTTCTGAAAGCTCAACCTCCAGGGAGTCTGTTTGGCAGAGATATAGAACACACTTTTCCAAGCCTGTTGGAAGGCATTTGCAGTTTCATTTCGCGTCTAATTTCCCAAACCAAACTGCTTGCAGCTCTAACTCCCTTCTAACTACCACTTCTTCGGTTCAGTGAGATATGCTGGATTCTAAACGGAGAAGCTTCTCTGACGCTTTTTCACAGAGATTTTGAAACTGAAATCTCCCATGCCGTTTCCCCCATAGGCAGCAATGGGCTTCCCAATAGAACTTGCCAACCTGAATTCCTACAGGCTAGATGTGAGAGGCACATTCTGCTGCTTCATCCCTTAGATTTAAACTAGCTTCTGAAAGCTCAACCTCTGGGCAGTTTGTTTGGCAGAGATATGGAACACACTTTTCCAAGCCTGTTGGAAGGCATTTGCAGTTTCATTTCGCGTCTAATTTCCCAAACCAAACTGCTTGCAGCTCTAACTGCCTTCTAATTACCACTTCTTCGGTTCAGTGAGATATGCTGGATTCTAAACGGAGAAGCTTCTCTGACGCTTTTTCACAGAGATTTTGAAACTGAAATCTCCCATGCCGTTTCTACCATAGGCAGCAATGGGCTTACCCATAGAACTTGCCAACCTGAATTCCTACAGGCTAGATGTGAGAGGCACATTCTGCTGCTTCCTCCCTAAGAGTTAAGCTTGCTTGTGAAAGCTCAACCTCCGGGGAGTCTGTTTGGCAGAGATATAGAATACACTTTTCCAAGCCTGTTGGAAGGCCTTTGCAGTGTCATTTCGCATCTAATTTCCCAAACCAAACTGCTTGCAGCTCTAACTCCCTTCTAACTACCACTTCTTCGGTTCAGTGAGATATGCTGGATTCTAATCGGAGAAGCTTCTCTGACGCTTTTTCACAGGGATTTTGAAACTGAAATTTCCAAACCCGTTTCCAACGAAGGCGCCAATGGGCTTCCCCATAGAACTTGCCAACCTGAATTCCTACAGGCTAGATGTGAGAGGCACATTCTGCTGCTTCCTCCCTTAGAGTTAAACTAGCTTCTGAAAGCTCAACCTCCGGGGAGTTTGTTTGGCAGAGATATAGAACACACTTTTCCAAGCCTGTTGGAAGGCATTTGCAGTTTCATTTCGCGTCTAATTTCCCAAACCAAACTGCTTGCAGCTCTAACTCCCTTCTAACTACCACTTCTTCGGTTCAGTGAGATATGCTGGATTCTAAACGGAGAAGCTTCTCTGACGCTTTTTCACAGAGATTTTGAAACTGAAATCTCCCATGCCGTTTCCACCATAGGCAGCAATGGGCTTCCCCATAGAACTTGCCAACCTGAATTCCTACAGGCTAGATGTGAGAGGCACATTCTGCTGCTTCCTCCCTAACAGTTAAGCTTGCTTCTGAAAGCTCAACCTCCGGGGACTCTGTTTGGCAGAGATATAGAACACACTTTTCCAAGCCTGTTGGAAGGCCTTTGCAGTGTCATTTCGCATCTAATTTCCCAAACCAAACTGCTTGCAGCTCTAACTCCCTTCTAACTACCACTTCTTCGGTTCAGTGAGATATGCTGGATTCTAAACGGAGAAGCTTCTCTGACGCTTTTTCACAGAGATTTTTGAAACTGAAATCTCCCATGCCGTTTCCACCATAGGCAGCAATGGGCTTCCCCATAGAACTTGCCAACCTGAATTCCTAAAGGCTAGATGTGAGAGGCACATTCTGCTGCTTCCTCCCTTAGAGTTAAACTAGCTTCTGAAAGCTCAACCTCCGGGGAGTTTGTTTGGCAGAGATATAGAACACACTTTTCCAAGCCTGTTGGAAGGCATTTGCAGTTTCATTTCGCGTCTAATTTCCCAAACCAAACTGCTTGCAGCTCTAACTCCCTTCTAACTACCACTTCTTCGGTTCAGTGAGATATGCTGGATTCTAAACGGAGAAGCTTCTCTGACGCTTTTTCACAGAGATTTTGAAACTGAAATCTCCCATGCCGTTTCCACCATAGGCAGCAATGGGCTTCCCCATAGAACTTGCCAACCTGAATTCCTACAGGCTAGATGTGAGAGGCACATTCTGCTGCTTCCTCCCTAAGAGTTAAGCTTGCTTCTGAAAGCTCAACCTCCGGGGAGTCTGTTTGGCAGAGATATAGAACACACTTTTCCAAGCCTGTTGGAAGGCATTTGCAGTGTCATTTCGCATCTAATTTCCCAAACCAAACTGCTTGCAGCTCTAACTCCCTTCTAACTACCACTTCTTCGGTTCAGTGAGATATGCTGGATTCTAAACGAAAAAGCTTCTCTGACGCTTTTTCACAGAGATTTTGAAACTGAAATTTCCAAACCCGTTTCCAACGAAGGCGCCAATGGGCTTCCCCATAGAACTTGCCAACCTGAATTCCTACAGGCTAGATGTGAGAGGCACATTCTGCTGCTTCCTCCCTAACAGTTAAGCTTGCTTCTGAAAGCTCAACCTCCGGGGACTCTGTTTGGCACAGATATAGAACACACTTTTCCAAGCCTGTTGGAAGGCCTTTGCAGTGTCATTTCGCATCTAATTTCCCAAACCAAACTGCTTGCAGCTCTAACTCCCTTCTAACTACCACTTCTTCGGTTCAGTGAGATATGCTGGATTCTAAACGGAGAAGCTTCTCTGACGCTTTTTCACAGAGATTTTGAAACTGAAATCTCCCATGCCGTTTCCACCATAGGCAGCAATGGGCTTCCCCATAGAACTTGCCAACCTGAATTCCTACAGGCTAGATGTGAGAGGCACATTCTGCTGCTTCCTCCCTTAGAGGTAAACTAGCTTCTGAAAGCTCAACCTCCAGGGAGTCTGTTTGGCAGAGATATAGAACACACTTTTCCAAGCCTGTTGGAAGGCATTTGCAGTTTCATTTCGCGTCTAATTTCCCAAACCAAACTGCTTGCAGCTCTAACTGCCTTCTAACTACCACTTCTTCGGTTCAGTGAGATATGCTGGATTCTAAACGGAGAAGCTTCTCTGACGCTTTTTCACAGAGATTTTGAAAGTGAAATCTCCCATGCCGTTTCCACCATAGGCAGCAATGGGCTTCCCCATAGAACTTGCCAACCTGAATTCCTAAAGGCTAGATGTGAGAGGCACATTCTGCTGCTTCCTCCCTAACAGTTAAGCTTGCTTCTGAAAGCTCAACCTCCGGGGACTCTGTTTGGCACAGATATAGAACACACTTTTCCAAGCCTGTTGGAAGGCCTTTGCATTGTCATTTCGCATCTAATTTCCCAAACCAAACTGCTTGCAGCTCTAACTCCCTTCTAACTACCACTTCTTCGGTTCAGTGAGATATGCTGGATTCTAAACGGAGAAGCTTCTCTGACGCTTTTTCACAGAGATTTTGAAACTGAAATTTCCAAACCCGTTTCCAACGAAGGCGCCAATGGGCTTCCCCATAGAACTTGCCAACCTGAATTCCTACAGGCTAGATGTGAGAGGCACATTCTGCTGCTTCCTCCCTTAGAGTTAAACTAGCTTCTGAAAGCTCAACCTCCGGGGAGTTTGTTTGGCAGAGATATAGAACACACTTTTCCAAGCCTGTTGGAAGGCATTTGCAGTTTCATTTCGCGTCTAATTTCCCAAACCAAACTGCTTGCATCTCTAACTCCCTTCTAACTACCACTTCTTCGGTTCAGTGAGATATGCTGGATTCTAAACGGAGAAGCTTCTCTGACGCTTTTTCACAGAGATTTTGAAACTGAAATCTCCCATGCCGTTTCCACCATAGGCAGCAATGGGCTTCCCCATAGAACTTGCCAACCTGAATTCCTACAGGCTAGATGTGAGAGGCACATTCTGCTGCTTCCTCCCTAACAGTTAAGCTGGCTTCTGAAAGCTCAACCTCCGGGGACTCTGTTTGGCACAGATATAGAACACACTTTTCCAAGCCTGTTGGAAGGCATTTGCAGTGTCATTTCGCATCTAATTTCCCAAACCAAACTGCTTGCAGCTCTAACTCCCTTCTAACTACCACTTCTTCGGTTCAGTGAGATATGCTGGATTCTAAACGGAGAAGCTTCTCTGACGCTTTTTCACAGAGATTTTGAAACTGAAATCTCCCATGCCGTTTCCACCATAGGCAGCAATGGGCTTCCCCATAGAACTTGCCAACCTGAATTCCTACAGGCTAGATGTGAGAGGCACATTCTGCTGCTTCCTCCCTTATAGTTAAACTTGCTTCTGAAAGCTCAACCTCCGGGGAGTTTGTTTGGCAGAGATATAGAACACACTTTTCCAAGCCTGTTGGAAGGCATTTGCAGTTTCATTTCGCGTCTAATTTCCCAAACCAAACTGCTTGCAGCTCTAACTGCCTTCTAACTACCACTTCTTCGGTTCAGTGAGATATGCTGGATTCTAAACGGAGAAGCTTCTCTGACGCTTTTTCACAGAGATTTTGAAACTGAAATCTCCCATGCCGTTTCCACCATAGGCAGCAATGGGCTTCCCCATAGAACTTGCCAACCTGAATTCCTACAGGCTAGATGTGAGAGGCACATTCTGCTGCTTCCTCCCTAAGAGTTAAGCTTGCTTCTGAAAGCTCAACCTCCAGGGAGTCTGTTTGGCAGAGATATAGAACACACTTTTCCAAGCCTGTTGGAAGGCCTTTGCAGTGTCATTTCGCATCTAATTTCCCAAACCAAACTGCTTGCAGCTCTAACTCCCTTCTAACTACCACTTATTCGGTTCAGTGAGATATGCTGGATTCTAAACGGAGAAGCTTCTCTGACGCTTTTTCACAGAGATTTTGAAACTGAAATTTCCAAACCCGTTTCCAACGAAGGCGCCAATGGGCTTCACCATAGAACTTGCCAACCTGAATTCCTACAGGCTAGATGTGAGAGGCACATTCTGCTGCTTCCTCCCTTAGAGTTAAACTAGCTTCTGAAAGCTCAACCTCCGGGGAGTTTGTTTGGCAGAGATATAGAACACACTTTTCCAAGCCTGTTGGAAGGCATTTGCAGTTTCATTTCGCGTCTAATTTCCCAAACCAAACTGCTTGCAGCTCTAACTCCCTTCTAACTACCACTTCTTCGGTTCAGTGAGATATGCTGGATTCTAAACGGAGAAGCTTCTCTGACGCTTTTTCACAGAGATTTTGAAACTGAAATCTCCCATGCCGTTTCCACCATAGGCAGCAATGGGCTTCCCCATAGAACTTGCCAACCTGAATTCCTACAGGCTAGATGTGAGAGGCACATTCTGCTGCTTCCTCCCTAACAGTTAAGCTTGCTTCTGAAAGCTCAACCTCCGGGGACTCTGTTTGGCACAGATATAGAACACACTTTTCCAAGCCTGTTGGAAGGCCTTTGCAGTGTCATTTCGCATCTAATTTCCCAAACCAAACTGCTTGCAGCTCTAACTCCCTTCTAACTACCACTTCTTCGGTTCAGTGAGATATGCTGGATTCTAAACGGAGAAGCTTCTCTGACGCTTTTTCACAGAGATTTTGAAACTGAAATCTCCCATGCCGTTTCCACCATAGGCAGCAATGGGCTTCCGCATAGAACTTGCCAACCTGAATTCCTAAAGGCTAGATGTGAGAGGCACATTCTGCTGCTTCCTCCCTTAGAGTTAAACTAGCTTCTGAAAGCTCAACCTCCGGGGAGTTTGTTTGGCAGAGATATAGAACACACTTTTCCAAGCCTGTTGGAAGGCATTTGCAGTTTCATTTCGCGTCTAATTTCCCAAACCAAACTGCTTGCAGCTCTAACTCCCTTCTAACTACCACTTCTTCGGTTCAGTGAGATATGCTGGATTCTAAACGGAGAAGCTTCTCTGACGCTTTTTCACAGAGATTTTGAAACTGAAATCTCCCATGCCGTTTCCACCATAGGCAGCAATGGGCTTCCCCATAGAACTTGCCAACCTGAATTCCTACAGGCTAGATGTGAGAGGCACATTCTGCTGCTTCCTCCCTTAGAGTTAAACTTGCTTCTGAAAGCTCAACCTCCGGGGAGTTTGTTTGGCAGAGATATAGAACACACTTTTCCAAGCCTGTTGGAAGGCATTTCCAGTTTCATTTCGCGTCTAATTTCCCAAACCAAACTGCTTGCAGCTCTAACTGCCTTCTAACTACCACTTCTTCGGTTCAGTGAGATATGCTGGATTCTAAACGGAGAAGCTTCTCTGACGCTTTTTCACAGAGATTTTGAAACTGAAATCTCCCATGCCGTTTCCACCATAGGCAGCAATGGGCTTCCCCATAGAACTTGCCAACCTGAATTCCTACAGGCTAGATGTGAGAGGCACATTCTGCTGCTTCCTCCCTTAGAGTTAAACTAGCTTCTGAAAGCTCAACCTCCGGGGAGTTTGTTTGGCAGAGATATAGAACACACTTTTCCAAGCCTGTTGGAAGGCATTTGCAGTTTCATTTCGCGTCTAATTTCCCAAACCAAACTGCTTGCAGCTCTAACTGCCTTCTAACTACCACTTCTTCGGTTCAGTGAGATATGCTGGATTCTAAACGGAGAAGCTTCTCTGACGCTTTTTCACAGAGATTTTGAAACTGAAATCTCCCATGCCGTTTCTACCATAGGCAGCAATGGGCTTACCCATAGAACTTGCCAACCTGAATTCCTACAGGCTAGATGTGAGAGGCACATTCTGCTGCTTCCTCCCTAAGAGTTAAGCTTGCTTGTGAAAGCTCAACCTCCGGGGAGTCTGTTTGGCAGAGATATAGAATACACTTTTCCAAGCCTGTTGGAAGGCCTTTGCAGTGTCATTTCGCATCTAATTTCCCAAACCAAACTGCTTGCAGCTCTAACTCCCTTCTAACTACCACTTCTTCGGTTCAGTGAGATATGCTGGATTCTAATCGGAGAAGCTTCTCTGACGCTTTTTCACAGGGATTTTGAAACTGAAATTTCCAAACCCGTTTCCAACGAAGGCGCCAATGGGCTTCCCCATAGAACTTGCCAACCTGAATTCCTACAGGCTAGATGTGAGAGGCACATTCTGCTGCTTCCTCCCTTAGAGTTAAACTAGCTTCTGAAAGCTCAACCTCCGGGGAGTTTGTTTGGCAGAGATATAGAACACACTTTTCCAAGCCTGTTGGAAGGCATTTGCAGTTTCATTTCGCGTCTAATTTCCCAAACCAAACTGCTTGCAGCTCTAACTCCCTTCTAACTACCACTTCTTCGGTTCAGTGAGATATGCTGGATTCTAAACGGAGAAGCTTCTCTGACGCTTTTTCACAGAGATTTTGAAACTGAAATCTCCCATGCCGTTTCCACCATAGGCAGCAATGGGCTTCCCCATAGAACTTGCCAACCTGAATTCCTACAGGCTAGATGTGAGAGGCACATTCTGCTGCTTCCTCCCTAACAGTTAAGCTTGCTTCTGAAAGCTCAACCTCCGGGGACTCTGTTTGGCAGAGATATAGAACACACTTTTCCAAGCCTGTTGGAAGGCCTTTGCAGTGTCATTTCGCATCTAATTTCCCAAACCAAACTGCTTGCAGCTCTAACTCCCTTCTAACTACCACTTCTTCGGTTCAGTGAGATATGCTGGATTCTAAACGGAGAAGCTTCTCTGACGCTTTTTCACAGAGATTTTGAAACTGAAATCTCCCATGCCGTTTCCACCATAGGCAGCAATGGGCTTCCCCATAGAACTTGCCAACCTGAATTCCTAAAGGCTAGATGTGAGAGGCACATTCTGCTGCTTCCTCCCTTAGAGTTAAACTAGCTTCTGAAAGCTCAACCTCCGGGGAGTTTGTTTGGCAGAGATATAGAACACACTTTTCCAAGCCTGTTGGAAGGCATTTGCAGTTTCATTTCGCGTCTAATTTCCCAAACCAAACTGCTTGCAGCTCTAACTCCCTTCTAACTACCACTTCTTCGGTTCAGTGAGATATGCTGGATTCTAAACGGAGAAGCTTCTCTGACGCTTTTTCACAGAGATTTTGAAAGTGAAATCTCCCATGCCGTTTCCACCATAGGCAGCAATGGGCTTCCCCATAGAACTTGCCAACCTGAATTCCTAAAGGCTAGATGTGAGAGGCACATTCTGCTGCTTCCTCCCTAACAGTTAAGCTTGCTTCTGAAAGCTCAACCTCCGGGGACTCTGTTTGGCACAGATATAGAACACACTTTTCCAAGCCTGTTGGAAGGCCTTTGCATTGTCATTTCGCATCTAATTTCCCAAACCAAACTGCTTGCAGCTCTAACTCCCTTCTAACTACCACTTCTTCGGTTCAGTGAGATATGCTGGATTCTAAACGGAGAAGCTTCTCTGACGCTTTTTCACAGAGATTTTGAAACTGAAATTTCCAAACCCGTTTCCAACGAAGGCGCCAATGGGCTTCCCCATAGAACTTGCCAACCTGAATTCCTACAGGCTAGATGTGAGAGGCACATTCTGCTGCTTCCTCCCTTAGAGTTAAACTAGCTTCTGAAAGCTCAACCTCCGGGGAGTTTGTTTGGCAGAGATATAGAACACACTTTTCCAAGCCTGTTGGAAGGCATTTGCAGTTTCATTTCGCGTCTAATTTCCCAAACCAAACTGCTTGCATCTCTAACTCCCTTCTAACTACCACTTCTTCGGTTCAGTGAGATATGCTGGATTCTAAACGGAGAAGCTTCTCTGACGCTTTTTCACAGAGATTTTGAAACTGAAATCTCCCATGCCGTTTCCACCATAGGCAGCAATGGGCTTCCCCATAGAACTTGCCAACCTGAATTCCTACAGGCTAGATGTGAGAGGCACATTCTGCTGCTTCCTCCCTAACAGTTAAGCTGGCTTCTGAAAGCTCAACCTCCGGGGACTCTGTTTGGCACAGATATAGAACACACTTTTCCAAGCCTGTTGGAAGGCATTTGCAGTGTCATTTCGCATCTAATTTCCCAAACCAAACTGCTTGCAGCTCTAACTCCCTTCTAACTACCACTTCTTCGGTTCAGTGAGATATGCTGGATTCTAAACGGAGAAGCTTCTCTGACGCTTTTTCACAGAGATTTTGAAACTGAAATCTCCCATGCCGTTTCCACCATAGGCAGCAATGGGCTTCCCCATAGAACTTGCCAACCTGAATTCCTAAAGGCTAGATGTGAGAGGCACATTCTGCTGCTTCCTCCCTTAGAGTTAAACTAGCTTCTGAAAGCTCAACCTCCGGGGAGTTTGTTTGGCAGAGATATAGAACACACTTTTCCAAGCCTGTTGGAAGGCATTTGCAGTTTCATTTCGCGTCTAATTTCCCAAACCAAACTGCTTGCAGCTCTAACTCCCTTCTAACTACCACTTCTTCGGTTCAGTGAGATATGCTGGATTCTAAACGGAGAAGCTTCTCTGACGCTTTTTCACAGAGATTTTGAAACTGAAATCTCCCATGCCGTTTCCACCATAGGCAGCAATGGGCTTCCCCATAGAACTTGCCAACCTGAATTCCTACAGGCTAGATGTGAGAGGCACATTCTGCTGCTTCCTCCCTTATAGTTAAACTTGCTTCTGAAAGCTCAACCTCCGGGGAGTTTGTTTGGCAGAGATATAGAACACACTTTTCCAAGCCTGTTGGAAGGCATTTGCAGTTTCATTTCGCGTCTAATTTCCCAAACCAAACTGCTTGCAGCTCTAACTGCCTTCTAACTACCACTTCTTCGGTTCAGTGAGATATGCTGGATTCTAAACGGAGAAGCTTCTCTGACGCTTTTTCACAGAGATTTTGAAACTGAAATCTCCCATGCCGTTTCCACCATAGGCAGCAATGGGCTTCCCCATAGAACTTGCCAACCTGAATTCCTACAGGCTAGATGTGAGAGGCACATTCTGCTGCTTCCTCCCTAAGAGTTAAGCTTGCTTCTGAAAGCTCAACCTCCAGGGAGTCTGTTTGGCAGAGATATAGAACACACTTTTCCAAGCCTGTTGGAAGGCCTTTGCAGTGTCATTTCGCATCTAATTTCCCAAACCAAACTGCTTGCAGCTCTAACTCCCTTCTAACTACCACTTATTCGGTTCAGTGAGATATGCTGGATTCTAAACGGAGAAGCTTCTCTGACGCTTTTTCACAGAGATTTTGAAACTGAAATTTCCAAACCCGTTTCCAACGAAGGCGCCAATGGGCTTCACCATAGAACTTGCCAACCTGAATTCCTACAGGCTAGATGTGAGAGGCACATTCTGCTGCTTCCTCCCTTAGAGTTAAACTAGCTTCTGAAAGCTCAACCTCCGGGGAGTTTGTTTGGCAGAGATATAGAACACACTTTTCCAAGCCTGTTGGAAGGCATTTGCAGTTTCATTTCGCGTCTAATTTCCCAAACCAAACTGCTTGCAGCTCTAACTCCCTTCTAACTACCACTTCTTCGGTTCAGTGAGATATGCTGGATTCTAAACGGAGAAGCTTCTCTGACGCTTTTTCACAGAGATTTTGAAACTGAAATCTCCCATGCCGTTTCCACCATAGGCAGCAATGGGCTTCCCCATAGAACTTGCCAACCTGAATTCCTACAGGCTAGATGTGAGAGGCACATTCTGCTGCTTCCTCCCTAACAGTTAAGCTTGCTTCTGAAAGCTCAACCTCCGGGGACTCTGTTTGGCACAGATATAGAACACACTTTTCCAAGCCTGTTGGAAGGCCTTTGCAGTGTCATTTCGCATCTAATTTCCCAAACCAAACTGCTTGCAGCTCTAACTCCCTTCTAACTACCACTTCTTCGGTTCAGTGAGATATGCTGGATTCTAAACGGAGAAGCTTCTCTGACGCTTTTTCACAGAGATTTTGAAACTGAAATCTCCCATGCCGTTTCCACCATAGGCAGCAATGGGCTTCCGCATAGAACTTGCCAACCTGAATTCCTAAAGGCTAGATGTGAGAGGCACATTCTGCTGCTTCCTCCCTTAGAGTTAAACTAGCTTCTGAAAGCTCAACCTCCGGGGAGTTTGTTTGGCAGAGATATAGAACACACTTTTCCAAGCCTGTTGGAAGGCATTTGCAGTTTCATTTCGCGTCTAATTTCCCAAACCAAACTGCTTGCAGCTCTAACTCCCTTCTAACTACCACTTCTTCGGTTCAGTGAGATATGCTGGATTCTAAACGGAGAAGCTTCTCTGACGCTTTTTCACAGAGATTTTGAAACTGAAATCTCCCATGCCGTTTCCACCATAGGCAGCAATGGGCTTCCCCATAGAACTTGCCAACCTGAATTCCTACAGGCTAGATGTGAGAGGCACATTCTGCTGCTTCCTCCCTTAGAGTTAAACTTGCTTCTGAAAGCTCAACCTCCGGGGAGTTTGTTTGGCAGAGATATAGAACACACTTTTCCAAGCCTGTTGGAAGGCATTTCCAGTTTCATTTCGCGTCTAATTTCCCAAACCAAACTGCTTGCAGCTCTAACTGCCTTCTAACTACCACTTCTTCGGTTCAGTGAGATATGCTGGATTCTAAACGGAGAAGCTTCTCTGACGCTTTTTCACAGAGATTTTGAAACTGAAATCTCCCATGCCGTTTCCACCATAGGCAGCAATGGGCTTCCCCATAGAACTTGCCAACCTGAATTCCTACAGGCTAGATGTGAGAGGCACATTCTGCTGCTTCCTCCCTTAGAGTTAAACTAGCTTCTGAAAGCTCAACCTCCGGGGAGTTTGTTTGGCAGAGATATAGAACACACTTTTCCAAGCCTGTTGGAAGGCATTTGCAGTTTCATTTCGCGTCTAATTTCCCAAACCAAACTGCTTGCAGCTCTAACTGCCTTCTAACTACCACTTCTTCGGTTCAGTGAGATATGCTGGATTCTAAACGGAGAAGCTTCTCTGACGCTTTTTCACAGAGATTTTGAAACTGAAATCTCCCATGCCGTTTCTACCATAGGCAGCAATGGGCTTACCCATAGAACTTGCCAACCTGAATTCCTACAGGCTAGATGTGAGAGGCACATTCTGCTGCTTCCTCCCTAAGAGTTAAGCTTGCTTGTGAAAGCTCAACCTCCGGGGAGTCTGTTTGGCAGAGATATAGAATACACTTTTCCAAGCCTGTTGGAAGGCCTTTGCAGTGTCATTTCGCATCTAATTTCCCAAACCAAACTGCTTGCAGCTCTAACTCCCTTCTAACTACCACTTCTTCGGTTCAGTGAGATATGCTGGATTCTAATCGGAGAAGCTTCTCTGACGCTTTTTCACAGGGATTTTGAAACTGAAATTTCCAAACCCGTTTCCAACGAAGGCGCCAATGGGCTTCCCCATAGAACTTGCCAACCTGAATTCCTACAGGCTAGATGTGAGAGGCACATTCTGCTGCTTCCTCCCTTAGAGTTAAACTAGCTTCTGAAAGCTCAACCTCCGGGGAGTTTGTTTGGCAGAGATATAGAACACACTTTTCCAAGCCTGTTGGAAGGCATTTGCAGTTTCATTTCGCGTCTAATTTCCCAAACCAAACTGCTTGCAGCTCTAACTCCCTTCTAACTACCACTTCTTCGGTTCAGTGAGATATGCTGGATTCTAAACGGAGAAGCTTCTCTGACGCTTTTTCACAGAGATTTTGAAACTGAAATCTCCCATGCCGTTTCCACCATAGGCAGCAATGGGCTTCCCCATAGAACTTGCCAACCTGAATTCCTACAGGCTAGATGTGAGAGGCACATTCTGCTGCTTCCTCCCTAACAGTTAAGCTTGCTTCTGAAAGCTCAACCTCCGGGGACTCTGTTTGGCAGAGATATAGAACACACTTTTCCAAGCCTGTTGGAAGGCCTTTGCAGTGTCATTTCGCATCTAATTTCCCAAACCAAACTGCTTGCAGCTCTAACTCCCTTCTAACTACCACTTCTTCGGTTCAGTGAGATATGCTGGATTCTAAACGGAGAAGCTTCTCTGACGCTTTTTCACAGAGATTTTGAAACTGAAATCTCCCATGCCGTTTCCACCATAGGCAGCAATGGGCTTCCCCATAGAACTTGCCAACCTGAATTCCTAAAGGCTAGATGTGAGAGGCACATTCTGCTGCTTCCTCCCTTAGAGTTAAACTAGCTTCTGAAAGCTCAACCTCCGGGGAGTTTGTTTGGCAGAGATATAGAACACACTTTTCCAAGCCTGTTGGAAGGCATTTGCAGTTTCATTTCGCGTCTAATTTCCCAAACCAAACTGCTTGCAGCTCTAACTCCCTTCTAACTACCACTTCTTCGGTTCAGTGAGATATGCTGGATTCTAAACGGAGAAGCTTCTCTGACGCTTTTTCACAGAGATTTTGAAACTGAAATCTCCCATGCCGTTTCCACCATAGGCAGCAATGGGCTTCCCCATAGAACTTGCCAACCTGAATTCCTACAGGCTAGATGTGAGAGGCACATTCTGCTGCTTCCTCCCTAAGAGTTAAGCTTGCTTCTGAAAGCTCAACCTCCGGGGAGTCTGTTTGGCAGAGATATAGAACACACTTTTCCAAGCCTGTTGGAAGGCATTTGCAGTGTCATTTCGCATCTAATTTCCCAAACCAAACTGCTTGCAGCTCTAACTCCCTTCTAACTACCACTTCTTCGGTTCAGTGAGATATGCTGGATTCTAAACGAAAAAGCTTCTCTGACGCTTTTTCACAGAGATTTTGAAACTGAAATTTCCAAACCCGTTTCCAACGAAGGCGCCAATGGGCTTCCCCATAGAACTTGCCAACCTGAATTCCTACAGGCTAGATGTGAGAGGCACATTCTGCTGCTTCCTCCCTAACAGTTAAGCTTGCTTCTGAAAGCTCAACCTCCGGGGACTCTGTTTGGCACAGAT
This sequence comes from Cynocephalus volans, assembly GCF_027409185.1. Classification (NCBI taxonomy): domain Eukaryota; kingdom Metazoa; phylum Chordata; class Mammalia; order Dermoptera; family Cynocephalidae; genus Cynocephalus; species Cynocephalus volans. Next base: position 965,497 of record NW_026902469.1, on the reverse strand, counting down.
ATAGAACACACTTTTCCAAGCCTGTTGGAAGGCCTTTGCAGTGTCATTTCGCATCTAATTTCCCAAACCAAACTGCTTGCAGCTCTAACTCCCTTCTAACTACCACTTCTTCGGTTCAGTGAGATATGCTGGATTCTAAACGGAGAAGCTTCTCTGACGCTTTTTCACAGAGATTTTGAAACTGAAATCTCCCATGCCGTTTCCACCATAGGCAGCAATGGGCTTCCCCATAGAACTTGCCAACCTGAATTCCTACAGGCTAGATGTGAGAGGCACATTCTGCTGCTTCCTCCCTTAGAGGTAAACTAGCTTCTGAAAGCTCAACCTCCAGGGAGTCTGTTTGGCAGAGATATAGAACACACTTTTCCAAGCCTGTTGGAAGGCATTTGCAGTTTCATTTCGCGTCTAATTTCCCAAACCAAACTGCTTGCATCTCTAACTCCCTTCTAACTACCACTTCTTCGGTTCAGTGAGATATGCTGGATTCTAAACGGAGAAGCTTCTCTGACGCTTTTTCACAGAGATTTTGAAACTGAAATCTCCCATGCCGTTTCCACCATAGGCAGCAATGGGCTTCCCCATAGAACTTGCCAACCTGAATTCCTACAGGCTAGATGTGAGAGGCACATTCTGCTGCTTCCTCCCTAACAGTTAAGCTGGCTTCTGAAAGCTCAACCTCCGGGGACTCTGTTTGGCACAGATATAGAACACACTTTTCCAAGCCTGTTGGAAGGCATTTGCAGTGTCATTTCGCATCTAATTTCCCAAACCAAACTGCTTGCAGCTCTAACTCCCTTCTAACTACCACTTCTTCGGTTCAGTGAGATATGCTGGATTCTAAACGGAGAAGCTTCTCTGACGCTTTTTCACAGAGATTTTGAAACTGAAATCTCCCATGCCGTTTCCACCATAGGCAGCAATGGGCTTCCCCATAGAACTTGCCAACCTGAATTCCTAAAGGCTAGATGTGAGAGGCACATTCTGCTGCTTCCTCCCTTAGAGTTAAACTAGCTTCTGAAAGCTCAACCTCCGGGGAGTTTGTTTGGCAGAGATATAGAACACACTTTTCCAAGCCTGTTGGAAGGCATTTGCAGTTTCATTTCGCGTCTAATTTCCCAAACCAAACTGCTTGCAGCTCTAACTCCCTTCTAACTACCACTTCTTCGGTTCAGTGAGATATGCTGGATTCTAAACGGAGAAGCTTCTCTGACGCTTTTTCACAGAGATTTTGAAACTGAAATCTCCCATGCCGTTTCCACCATAGGCAGCAATGGGCTTCCCCATAGAACTTGCCAACCTGAATTCCTACAGGCTAGATGTGAGAGGCACATTCTGCTGCTTCCTCCCTTATAGTTAAACTTGCTTCTGAAAGCTCAACCTCCGGGGAGTTTGTTTGGCAGAGATATAGAACACACTTTTCCAAGCCTGTTGGAAGGCATTTGCAGTTTCATTTCGCGTCTAATTTCCCAAACCAAACTGCTTGCAGCTCTAACTGCCTTCTAACTACCACTTCTTCGGTTCAGTGAGATATGCTGGATTCTAAACGGAGAAGCTTCTCTGACGCTTTTTCACAGAGATTTTGAAACTGAAATCTCCCATGCCGTTTCCACCATAGGCAGCAATGGGCTTCCCCATAGAACTTGCCAACCTGAATTCCTACAGGCTAGATGTGAGAGGCACATTCTGCTGCTTCCTCCCTAAGAGTTAAGCTTGCTTCTGAAAGCTCAACCTCCAGGGAGTCTGTTTGGCAGAGATATAGAACACACTTTTCCAAGCCTGTTGGAAGGCCTTTGCAGTGTCATTTCGCATCTAATTTCCCAAACCAAACTGCTTGCAGCTCTAACTCCCTTCTAACTACCACTTATTCGGTTCAGTGAGATATGCTGGATTCTAAACGGAGAAGCTTCTCTGACGCTTTTTCACAGAGATTTTGAAACTGAAATTTCCAAACCCGTTTCCAACGAAGGCGCCAATGGGCTTCACCATAGAACTTGCCAACCTGAATTCCTACAGGCTAGATGTGAGAGGCACATTCTGCTGCTTCCTCCCTTAGAGTTAAACTAGCTTCTGAAAGCTCAACCTCCGGGGAGTTTGTTTGGCAGAGATATAGAACACACTTTTCCAAGCCTGTTGGAAGGCATTTGCAGTTTCATTTCGCGTCTAATTTCCCAAACCAAACTGCTTGCAGCTCTAACTCCCTTCTAACTACCACTTCTTCGGTTCAGTGAGATATGCTGGATTCTAAACGGAGAAGCTTCTCTGACGCTTTTTCACAGAGATTTTGAAACTGAAATCTCCCATGCCGTTTCCACCATAGGCAGCAATGGGCTTCCCCATAGAACTTGCCAACCTGAATTCCTACAGGCTAGATGTGAGAGGCACATTCTGCTGCTTCCTCCCTAACAGTTAAGCTTGCTTCTGAAAGCTCAACCTCCGGGGACTCTGTTTGGCACAGATATAGAACACACTTTTCCAAGCCTGTTGGAAGGCCTTTGCAGTGTCATTTCGCATCTAATTTCCCAAACCAAACTGCTTGCAGCTCTAACTCCCTTCTAACTACCACTTCTTCGGTTCAGTGAGATATGCTGGATTCTAAACGGAGAAGCTTCTCTGACGCTTTTTCACAGAGATTTTGAAACTGAAATCTCCCATGCCGTTTCCACCATAGGCAGCAATGGGCTTCCGCATAGAACTTGCCAACCTGAATTCCTAAAGGCTAGATGTGAGAGGCACATTCTGCTGCTTCCTCCCTTAGAGTTAAACTAGCTTCTGAAAGCTCAACCTCCGGGGAGTTTGTTTGGCAGAGATATAGAACACACTTTTCCAAGCCTGTTGGAAGGCATTTGCAGTTTCATTTCGCGTCTAATTTCCCAAACCAAACTGCTTGCAGCTCTAACTCCCTTCTAACTACCACTTCTTCGGTTCAGTGAGATATGCTGGATTCTAAACGGAGAAGCTTCTCTGACGCTTTTTCACAGAGATTTTGAAACTGAAATCTCCCATGCCGTTTCCACCATAGGCAGCAATGGGCTTCCCCATAGAACTTGCCAACCTGAATTCCTACAGGCTAGATGTGAGAGGCACATTCTGCTGCTTCCTCCCTTAGAGGTAAACTAGCTTCTGAAAGCTCAACCTCCAGGGAGTCTGTTTGGCAGAGATATAGAACACACTTTTCCAAGCCTGTTGGAAGGCATTTGCAGTTTCATTTCGCGTCTAATTTCCCAAACCAAACTGCTTGCATCTCTAACTCCCTTCTAACTACCACTTCTTCGGTTCAGTGAGATATGCTGGATTCTAAACGGAGAAGCTTCTCTGACGCTTTTTCACAGAGATTTTGAAACTGAAATCTCCCATGCCGTTTCCACCATAGGCAGCAATGGGCTTCCCCATAGAACTTGCCAACCTGAATTCCTACAGGCTAGATGTGAGAGGCACATTCTGCTGCTTCCTCCCTAACAGTTAAGCTGGCTTCTGAAAGCTCAACCTCCGGGGACTCTGTTTGGCACAGATATAGAACACACTTTTCCAAGCCTGTTGGAAGGCATTTGCAGTGTCATTTCGCATCTAATTTCCCAAACCAAACTGCTTGCAGCTCTAACTCCCTTCTAACTACCACTTCTTCGGTTCAGTGAGATATGCTGGATTCTAAACGGAGAAGCTTCTCTGACGCTTTTTCACAGAGATTTTGAAACTGAAATCTCCCATGCCGTTTCCACCATAGGCAGCAATGGGCTTCCCCATAGAACTTGCCAACCTGAATTCCTAAAGGCTAGATGTGAGAGGCACATTCTGCTGCTTCCTCCCTTAGAGTTAAACTAGCTTCTGAAAGCTCAACCTCCGGGGAGTTTGTTTGGCAGAGATATAGAACACACTTTTCCAAGCCTGTTGGAAGGCATTTGCAGTTTCATTTCGCGTCTAATTTCCCAAACCAAACTGCTTGCAGCTCTAACTCCCTTCTAACTACCACTTCTTCGGTTCAGTGAGATATGCTGGATTCTAAACGGAGAAGCTTCTCTGACGCTTTTTCACAGAGATTTTGAAACTGAAATCTCCCATGCCGTTTCCACCATAGGCAGCAATGGGCTTCCCCATAGAACTTGCCAACCTGAATTCCTACAGGCTAGATGTGAGAGGCACATTCTGCTGCTTCCTCCCTTATAGTTAAACTTGCTTCTGAAAGCTCAACCTCCGGGGAGTTTGTTTGGCAGAGATATAGAACACACTTTTCCAAGCCTGTTGGAAGGCATTTGCAGTTTCATTTCGCGTCTAATTTCCCAAACCAAACTGCTTGCAGCTCTAACTGCCTTCTAACTACCACTTCTTCGGTTCAGTGAGATATGCTGGATTCTAAACGGAGAAGCTTCTCTGACGCTTTTTCACAGAGATTTTGAAACTGAAATCTCCCATGCCGTTTCCACCATAGGCAGCAATGGGCTTCCCCATAGAACTTGCCAACCTGAATTCCTACAGGCTAGATGTGAGAGGCACATTCTGCTGCTTCCTCCCTAAGAGTTAAGCTTGCTTCTGAAAGCTCAACCTCCAGGGAGTCTGTTTGGCAGAGATATAGAACACACTTTTCCAAGCCTGTTGGAAGGCCTTTGCAGTGTCATTTCGCATCTAATTTCCCAAACCAAACTGCTTGCAGCTCTAACTCCCTTCTAACTACCACTTATTCGGTTCAGTGAGATATGCTGGATTCTAAACGGAGAAGCTTCTCTGACGCTTTTTCACAGAGATTTTGAAACTGAAATTTCCAAACCCGTTTCCAACGAAGGCGCCAATGGGCTTCACCATAGAACTTGCCAACCTGAATTCCTACAGGCTAGATGTGAGAGGCACATTCTGCTGCTTCCTCCCTTAGAGTTAAACTAGCTTCTGAAAGCTCAACCTCCGGGGAGTTTGTTTGGCAGAGATATAGAACACACTTTTCCAAGCCTGTTGGAAGGCATTTGCAGTTTCATTTCGCGTCTAATTTCCCAAACCAAACTGCTTGCAGCTCTAACTCCCTTCTAACTACCACTTCTTCGGTTCAGTGAGATATGCTGGATTCTAAACGGAGAAGCTTCTCTGACGCTTTTTCACAGAGATTTTGAAACTGAAATCTCCCATGCCGTTTCCACCATAGGCAGCAATGGGCTTCCCCATAGAACTTGCCAACCTGAATTCCTACAGGCTAGATGTGAGAGGCACATTCTGCTGCTTCCTCCCTAACAGTTAAGCTTGCTTCTGAAAGCTCAACCTCCGGGGACTCTGTTTGGCACAGATATAGAACACACTTTTCCAAGCCTGTTGGAAGGCCTTTGCAGTGTCATTTCGCATCTAATTTCCCAAACCAAACTGCTTGCAGCTCTAACTCCCTTCTAACTACCACTTCTTCGGTTCAGTGAGATATGCTGGATTCTAAACGGAGAAGCTTCTCTGACGCTTTTTCACAGAGATTTTGAAACTGAAATCTCCCATGCCGTTTCCACCATAGGCAGCAATGGGCTTCCGCATAGAACTTGCCAACCTGAATTCCTAAAGGCTAGATGTGAGAGGCACATTCTGCTGCTTCCTCCCTTAGAGTTAAACTAGCTTCTGAAAGCTCAACCTCCGGGGAGTTTGTTTGGCAGAGATATAGAACACACTTTTCCAAGCCTGTTGGAAGGCATTTGCAGTTTCATTTCGCGTCTAATTTCCCAAACCAAACTGCTTGCAGCTCTAACTCCCTTCTAACTACCACTTCTTCGGTTCAGTGAGATATGCTGGATTCTAAACGGAGAAGCTTCTCTGACGCTTTTTCACAGAGATTTTGAAACTGAAATCTCCCATGCCGTTTCCACCATAGGCAGCAATGGGCTTCCCCATAGAACTTGCCAACCTGAATTCCTACAGGCTAGATGTGAGAGGCACATTCTGCTGCTTCCTCCCTTAGAGTTAAACTTGCTTCTGAAAGCTCAACCTCCGGGGAGTTTGTTTGGCAGAGATATAGAACACACTTTTCCAAGCCTGTTGGAAGGCATTTCCAGTTTCATTTCGCGTCTAATTTCCCAAACCAAACTGCTTGCAGCTCTAACTGCCTTCTAACTACCACTTCTTCGGTTCAGTGAGATATGCTGGATTCTAAACGGAGAAGCTTCTCTGACGCTTTTTCACAGAGATTTTGAAACTGAAATCTCCCATGCCGTTTCCACCATAGGCAGCAATGGGCTTCCCCATAGAACTTGCCAACCTGAATTCCTACAGGCTAGATGTGAGAGGCACATTCTGCTGCTTCCTCCCTTAGAGTTAAACTAGCTTCTGAAAGCTCAACCTCCGGGGAGTTTGTTTGGCAGAGATATAGAACACACTTTTCCAAGCCTGTTGGAAGGCATTTGCAGTTTCATTTCGCGTCTAATTTCCCAAACCAAACTGCTTGCAGCTCTAACTCCCTTCTAACTACCACTTCTTCGGTTCAGTGAGATATGCTGGATTCTAAACGGAGAAGCTTCTCTGACGCTTTTTCACAGAGATTTTGAAACTGAAATCTCCCATGCCGTTTCCACCATAGCCAGCAATGGGCTTCCCCATAGAACTTGCCAACCTGAATTCCTACAGGCTAGATGTGAGAGGCACATTCTGCTGCTTCCTCCCTAAGAGTTAAGCTTGCTTGTGAAAGCTCAACCTCCGGGGAGTCTGTTTGGCAGAGATATAGAACACACTTTTCCAAGCCTGTTGGAAGGCCTTTGCAGTGTCATTTCGCATCTAATTTCCCAAACCAAACTGCTTGCAGCTCTAACTCCCTTCTAACTACCACTTCTTCGGTTCAGTGAGATATGCTGGATTCTAAACGGAGAAGCTTCTCTGACGCTTTTTCACAGAGATTTTGAAACTGAAATCTCCCATGCCGTTTCCACCATAGGCAGCAATGGGCTTCCGCATAGAACTTGCCAACCTGAATTCCTAAAGGCTAGATGTGAGAGGCACATTCTGCTGCTTCCTCCCTTAGAGTTAAACTAGCTTCTGAAAGCTCAACCTCCGGGGAGTTTGTTTGGCAGAGATATAGAACACACTTTTCCAAGCCTGTTGGAAGGCATTTGCAGTTTCATTTCGCGTCTAATTTCCCAAACCAAACTGCTTGCAGCTCTAACTCCCTTCTAACTACCACTTCTTCGGTTCAGTGAGATATGCTGGATTCTAAACGGAGAAGCTTCTCTGACGCTTTTTCACAGAGATTTTGAAACTGAAATCTCCCATGCCGTTTCCACCATAGGCAGCAATGGGCTTCCCCATAGAACTTGCCAACCTGAATTCCTACAGGCTAGATGTGAGAGGCACATTCTGCTGCTTCCTCCCTTAGAGTTAAACTTGCTTCTGAAAGCTCAACCTCCGGGGAGTTTGTTTGGCAGAGATATAGAACACACTTTTCCAAGCCTGTTGGAAGGCATTTGCAGTTTCATTTCGCGTCTAATTTCCCAAACCAAACTGCTTGCAGCTCTAACTCCCTTCTAACTACCACTTCTTCGGTTCAGTGAGATATGCTGGATTCTAAACGGAGAAGCTTCTCTGACGCTTTTTCACAGAGATTTTGAAACTGAAATCTCCCATGCTGTTTCCACCATAGCCAGCAATGGGCTTCCCCATAGAACTTGCCAACCTGAATTCCTACAGGCTAGATGTGAGAGGCACATTCTGCTGCTTCCTCCCTTAGAGGTAAACTAGCTTCTGAAAGCTCAACCTCCAGGGAGTCTGTTTGGCAGAGATATAGAACACACTTTTCCAAGCCTGTTGGAAGGCATTTGCAGTTTCATTTCGCGTCTAATTTCCCAAACCAAACTGCTTGCAGCTCTAAATGCCTTCTAACTACCACTTCTTCGGTTCAGTGAGATATGCTGGATTCTAAACGGAGAAGCTTGTCTGACGCTTTTTCACAGAGATTTTGAAACTGAAATCTCCCATGCCGTTTCCACCATAGGCAGCAATGGGCTTCCCCATAGAACTTGCCAACCTGAATTCCTACAGGCTAGATGTGAGAGGCACATTCTGCTGCTTCTTCCCTAAGAGTTAAGCTTGCTTCTGAAAGCTCAACCTCCAGGGAGTCTATTTGGCAGAGATATAGAACACACTTTTCCAAGCCTGTTGGAAGGCCTTTGCAGTGTCATTTCGCATCTAATTTCCCAAACCAAACTGCTTGCAGCTCTAACTCCCTTCTAACTACCACTTCTTCGGTTCAGTGAGATATGCTGGATTCTAAACGGAGAAGCTTCTCTGACGCTTTTTCACAGAGATTTTGAAACTGAAATTTCCAAACCCGTTTCCAACGAAGGCGCCAATGGGCTTCCCCATAGAACTTGCCAACCTGAATTCCTACAGGCTAGATGTGAGAGGCACATTCTGCTGCTTCCTCCCTTAGAGTTAAACTAGCTTCTGAAAGCTCAACCTCCGGGGAGTTTGTTTGGCAGAGATATAGAACACACTTTTCCAAGCCTGTTGGAAGGCATTTGCAGTTTCATTTCGCGTCTAATTTCCCAAACCAAACTGCTTGCAGCTCTAACTCCCTTCTAACTACCACTTCTTCGGTTCAGTGAGATATGCTGGATTCTAAACGGAGAAGCTTCTCTGACGCTTTTTCACAGAGATTTTGAAACTGACATCTCCCATGCCGTTTCCACCATAGGCAGCAATGGGCTTCCCCATAGAACTTGCCAACCTGAATTCCTACAGGCTAGATGTGAGAGGCACATTCTGCTGCTTCCTCCCTAACAGTTAAGCTTGCTTCTGAAAGCTCAACCTCCGGGGACTCTGTTTGGCACAGATATAGAACACACTTTTCCAAGCCTGTTGGAAGGCCTTTGCAGTGTCATTTCGCATCTAATTTCCCAAACCAAACTGCTTGCAGCTCTAACTCCCTTCTAACTACCACTTCTTCGGTTCAGTGAGATATGCTGGATTCTAAACGGAGAAGCTTCTCTGACGCTTTTTCACAGAGATTTTGAAACTGAAATCTCCCATGCCGTTTCCACCATAGGCAGCAATGGGCTTCCCCATAGAACTTGCCAACCTGAATTCCTAAAGGCTAGATGTGAGAGGCACATTCTGCTGCTTCCTCCCTTAGAGTTAAACTTGCTTCTGAAAGCTCAACCTCCGGGGAGTTTGTTTGGCAGAGATATAGAACACACTTTTCCAAGCCTGTTGGAAGGCATTTGCAGTTTCATTTCGCGTCTAATTTCCCAAACCAAACTGCTTGCAGCTCTAACTGCCTTCTAACTACCACTTCTTCGGTTCAGTGAGATATGCTGGATTCTAAACGGAGAAGCTTCTCTGACGCTTTTTCACAGAGATTTTGAAACTGAAATCTCCCATGCTGTTTCCACCATAGCCAGCAATGGGCTTCCCCATAGAACTTGCCAACCTGAATTCCTACAGGCTAGATGTGAGAGGCACATTCTGCTGCTTCCTCCCTTAGAGGTAAACTAGCTTCTGAAAGCTCAACCTCCAGGGAGTCTGTTTGGCAGAGATATAGAACACACTTTTCCAAGCCTGTTGGAAGGCCTTTGCAGTGTCATTTCGCATCTAATTTCCCAAACCAAACTGCTTGCAGCTCTAACTCCCTTCTAACTACCACTTCTTCGGTTCAGTGAGATATGCTGGATTCTAAACGGAGAAGCTTCTCTGACGCTTTTTCACAGAGATTTTGAAACTGAAATCTCCCATGCCGTTTCCACCATAGGCAGCAATGGGCTTCCCCATAGAACTTGCCAACCTGAATTCCTACAGGCTAGATGTGAGAGGCACATTCTGCTGCTTCCAACCTTAGAGTTAAACTAGCTTCTGAAAGCTCAACCTCCGGGGAGTCTGTTTGTCAGAGATATAGAACACACTTTTCCAAGCCTGTTGGAAGGCATTTGCAGTTTCATTTCGCGTCTAATTTCCCAAACCAAACTGCTTGCAGCTCTAACTGCCTTCTAACTACCACTTCTTCGGTTCAGTGAGATATGCTGGATTCTAAACGGAGAAGCTTCTCTGACGCTTTTTCACAGAGATTTTGAAACTGAAATCTCCCATGCTGTTTCCACCATAGGCAGCAATGGGCTTCCCCATAGAACTTGCCAACCTGAATTCCTACAGGCTAGATGTGAGAGGCACATTCTGCTGCTTCCTCCCTTAGAGTTAAACTAGCTTCTTAAAGCTCAACCTCCAGGGAGTCTGTTTGGCAGAGATATAGAACACACTTTTCCAAGCCTGTTGGAAGGCATTTGCAGTTTCATTTCGCGTCTAATTTCCCAAACCAAACTGCTTGCAGCTCTAACTCCCTTCTAACTACCACTTCTTCGGTTCAGTGAGATATGCTGGATTCTCAACGGAGAAGCTTCACTGACGCTTTTTCACAGAGATTTTGAAACTGAAATCTCCCATGCCGTTTCCACCATAGGCAGCAATGGGCTTCCCCATAGAACTTGCCAACCTGAATTCCTACAGGCTAGATGTGAGAGGCACATTCTGCTGCTTCCTCCCTTAGAGTTAAACTTGCTTCTGAAAGCTCAACCTCCGGGGAGTTTGTTTGGCAGAGATATAGAACACACTTTTCCAAGCCTGTTGGAAGGCATTTGCAGTTTCATTTCGCGTCTAATTTCCCAAACCAAACTGCTTGCAGCTCTAAATGCCTTCTAACTACCACTTCTTCGGTTCAGTGAGATATGCTGGATTCTAAACGGAGAAGCTTGTCTGACGCTTTTTCACAGAGATTTTGAAACTGAAATCTCCCATGCCGTTTCCACCATAGGCAGCAATGGGCTTCCCCATAGAACTTGCCAACCTGAATTCCTACAGGCTAGATGTGAGAGGCACATTCTGCTGCTTCCTCCCTAAGAGTTAAGCTTGCTTCTGAAAGCTCAACCTCCAGGGAGTCTATTTGGCAGAGATATAGAACACACTTTTCCAAGCCTGTTGGAAGGCCTTTGCAGTGTCATTTCGCATCTAATTTCCCAAACCAAACTGCTTGCAGCTCTAACTCCCTTCTAACTACCACTTCTTCGGTTCAGTGAGATATGCTGGATTCTAAACGGAGAAGCTTCTCTGACGCTTTTTCACAGAGATTTTGAAACTGAAATCTCCCATGCCGTTTCCACCATAGGCAGCAATGGGCTTCCCCATAGAACTTGCCAACCTGAATTCCTAAAGGCTAGATGTGAGAGGCACATTCTGCTGCTTCCTCCCTTAGAGTTAAACTAGCTTCTGAAAGCTCAACCTCCGGGGAGTTTGTTTGGCAGAGATATAGAACACACTTTTCCAAGCCTGTTGGAAGGCATTTGCAGTTTCATTTCGCGTCTAATTTCCCAAACCAAACTGCTTGCAGCTCTAACTCCCTTCTAACTACCACTTCTTCGGTTCAGTGAGATATGCTGGATTCTAAACGGAGAAGCTTCTCTGACGCTTTTTCACAGAGATTTTGAAACTGACATCTCCCATGCCGTTTCCACCATAGGCAGCAATGGGCTTCCCCATAGAACTTGCCAACCTGAATTCCTACAGGCTAGATGTGAGAGGCACATTCTGCTGCTTCCTCCCTAACAGTTAAGCTTGCTTCTGAAAGCTCAACCTCCGGGGACTCTGTTTGGCACAGATATAGAACACACTTTTCCAAGCCTGTTGGAAGGCATTTGCAGTTTCATTTCGCGTCTAATTTCCCAAACCAAACTGCTTGCAGCTCTAACTCCCTTCTAACTACCACTTCTTCGGTTCAGTGAGATATGCTGGATTCTAAACGGAGAAGCTTCTCTGACGCTTTTTCACAGAGATTTTGAAACTGACATCTCCCATGCCGTTTCCACCATAGGCAGCAATGGGCTTCCCCATAGAACTTGCCAACCTGAATTCCTACAGGCTAGATGTGAGAGGCACATTCTGCTGCTTCCTCCCTAACAGTTAAGCTTGCTTCTGAAAGCTCAACCTCCGGGGACTCTGTTTGGCACAGATATAGAACACACTTTTCCAAGCCTGTTGGAAGGCATTTGCAGTTTCATTTCGCGTCTAATTTCCCAAACCAAACTGCTTGCAGCTCTAACTGCCTTCTAACTACCACTTCTTCGGTTCAGTGAGATATGCTGGATTCTAAACGGAGAAGCTTCTCTGACGCTTTTTCACAGAGATTTTGAAACTGAAATCTCCCATGCTGTTTCCACCATAGGCAGCAATGGGCTTCCCCATAGAACTTGCCAACCTGAATTCCTACAGGCTAGATGTGAGAGGCACATTCTGCTGCTTCCTCCCTTAGAGTTAAACTAGCTTCTTAAAGCTCAACCTCCAGGGAGTCTGTTTGGCAGAGATATAGAACACACTTTTCCAAGCCTGTTGGAAGGCATTTGCAGTTTCATTTCGCGTCTAATTTCCCAAACCAAACTGCTTGCAGCTCTAACTCCCTTCTAACTACCACTTCTTCGGTTCAGTGAGATATGCTGGATTCTCAACGGAGAAGCTTCACTGACGCTTTTTCACAGAGATTTTGAAACTGAAATCTCCCATGCCGTTTCCACCATAGGCAGCAATGGGCTTCCCCATAGAACTTGCCAACCTGAATTCCTACAGGCTAGATGTGAGAGGCACATTCTGCTGCTTCCTCCCTTAGAGTTAAACTTGCTTCTGAAAGCTCAACCTCCGGGGAGTTTGTTTGGCAGAGATATAGAACACACTTTTCCAAGCCTGTTGGAAGGCATTTGCAGTTTCATTTCGCGTCTAATTTCCCAAACCAAACTGCTTGCAGCTCTAAATGCCTTCTAACTACCACTTCTTCGGTTCAGTGAGATATGCTGGATTCTAAACGGAGAAGCTTGTCTGACGCTTTTTCACAGAGATTTTGAAACTGAAATCTCCCATGCCGTTTCCACCATAGGCAGCAATGGGCTTCCCCATAGAACTTGCCAACCTGAATTCCTACAGGCTAGATGTGAGAGGCACATTCTGCTGCTTCCTCCCTAAGAGTTAAGCTTGCTTCTGAAAGCTCAACCTCCAGGGAGTCTATTTGGCAGAGATATAGAACACACTTTTCCAAGCCTGTTGGAAGGCCTTTGCAGTGTCATTTCGCATCTAATTTCCCAAACCAAACTGCTTGCAGCTCTAACTCCCTTCTAACTACCACTTCTTCGGTTCAGTGAGATATGCTGGATTCTAAACGGAGAAGCTTCTCTGACGCTTTTTCACAGAGATTTTGAAACTGAAATCTCCCATGCCGTTTCCACCATAGGCAGCAATGGGCTTCCCCATAGAACTTGCCAACCTGAATTCCTAAAGGCTAGATGTGAGAGGCACATTCTGCTGCTTCCTCCCTTAGAGTTAAACTAGCTTCTGAAAGCTCAACCTCCGGGGAGTTTGTTTGGCAGAGATATAGAACACACTTTTCCAAGCCTGTTGGAAGGCATTTGCAGTTTCATTTCGCGTCTAATTTCCCAAACCAAACTGCTTGCAGCTCTAACTCCCTTCTAACTACCACTTCTTCGGTTCAGTGAGATATGCTGGATTCTAAACGGAGAAGCTTCTCTGACGCTTTTTCACAGAGATTTTGAAACTGACATCTCCCATGCCGTTTCCACCATAGGCAGCAATGGGCTTCCCCATAGAACTTGCCAACCTGAATTCCTACAGGCTAGATGTGAGAGGCACATTCTGCTGCTTCCTCCCTAACAGTTAAGCTTGCTTCTGAAAGCTCAACCTCCGGGGACTCTGTTTGGCACAGATATAGAACACACTTTTCCAAGCCTGTTGGAAGGCCTTTGCAGTGTCATTTCGCATCTAATTTCCCAAACCAAACTGCTTGCAGCTCTAACTCCCTTCTAACTACCACTTCTTCGGTTCAGTGAGATATGCTGGATTCTAAACGGAGAAGCTTCTCTGACGCTTTTTCACAGAGATTTTGAAACTGAAATCTCCCATGCCGTTTCCACCATAGGCAGCAATGGGCTTCCCCATAGAACTTGCCAACCTGAATTCCTAAAGGCTAGATGTGAGAGGCACATTCTGCTGCTTCCTCCCTTAGAGTTAAACTTGCTTCTGAAAGCTCAACCTCCGGGGAGTTTGTTTGGCAGAGATATAGAACACACTTTTCCAAGCCTGTTGGAAGGCATTTGCAGTTTCATTTCGCGTCTAATTTCCCAAACCAAACTGCTTGCAGCTCTAACTGCCTTCTAACTACCACTTCTTCGGTTCAGTGAGATATGCTGGATTCTAAACGGAGAAGCTTCTCTGACGCTTTTTCACAGAGATTTTGAAACTGAAATCTCCCATGCTGTTTCCACCATAGCCAGCAATGGGCTTCCCCATAGAACTTGCCAACCTGAATTCCTACAGGCTAGATGTGAGAGGCACATTCTGCTGCTTCCTCCCTTAGAGGTAAACTAGCTTCTGAAAGCTCAACCTCCAGGGAGTCTGTTTGGCAGAGATATAGAACACACTTTTCCAAGCCTGTTGGAAGGCCTTTGCAGTGTCATTTCGCATCTAATTTCCCAAACCAAACTGCTTGCAGCTCTAACTCCCTTCTAACTACCACTTCTTCGGTTCAGTGAGATATGCTGGATTCTAAACGGAGAAGCTTCTCTGACGCTTTTTCACAGAGATTTTGAAACTGAAATCTCCCATGCCGTTTCCACCATAGGCAGCAATGGGCTTCCCCATAGAACTTGCCAACCTGAATTCCTACAGGCTAGATGTGAGAGGCACATTCTGCTGCTTCCAACCTTAGAGTTAAACTAGCTTCTGAAAGCTCAACCTCCGGGGAGTCTGTTTGGCAGAGATATAGAACACACTTTTCCAAGCCTGTTGGAAGGCATTTGCAGTTTCATTTCGCGTCTAATTTCCCAAACCAAACTGCTTGCAGCTCTAACTGCCTTCTAACTACCACTTCTTCGGTTCAGTGAGATATGCTGGATTCTAAACGGAGAAGCTTCTCTGACGCTTTTTCACAGAGATTTTGAAACTGAAATCTCCCATGCTGTTTCCACCATAGGCAGCAATGGGCTTCCCCATAGAACTTGCCAACCTGAATTCCTACAGGCTAGATGTGAGAGGCACATTCTGCTGCTTCCTCCCTTAGAGTTAAACTAGCTTCTTAAAGCTCAACCTCCAGGGAGTCTGTTTGGCAGAGATATAGAACACACTTTTCCAAGCCTGTTGGAAGGCATTTGCAGTTTCATTTCGCGTCTAATTTCCCAAACCAAACTGCTTGCAGCTCTAACTCCCTTCTAACTACCACTTCTTCGGTTCAGTGAGATATGCTGGATTCTCAACGGAGAAGCTTCACTGACGCTTTTTCACAGAGATTTTGAAACTGAAATCTCCCATGCCGTTTCCACCATAGGCAGCAATGGGCTTCCCCATAGAACTTGCCAACCTGAATTCCTACAGGCTAGATGTGAGAGGCACATTCTGCTGCTTCCTCCCTTAGAGTTAAACTTGCTTCTGAAAGCTCAACCTCCGGGGAGTTTGTTTGGCAGAGATATAGAACACACTTTTCCAAGCCTGTTGGAAGGCATTTGCAGTTTCATTTCGCGTCTAATTTCCCAAACCAAACTGCTTGCAGCTCTAACTCCCTTCTAACTACCACTTCTTCGGTTCAGTGAGATATGCTGGATTCTAAACGGAGAAGCTTCTCTGACGCTTTTTCACAGAGATTTTGAAACTGAAATCTCCCATGCCGTTTCCACCATAGGCAGCAATGGGCTTCCCCATAGAACTTGCCAACCTGAATTCCTACAGGCTAGATGTGAGAGGCACATTCTGCTGCTTCCTCCCTAACAGTTAAGCTTGCTTCTGAAAGCTCAACCTCCGGGGACTCTGTTTGGCACAGATATAGAACACACTTTTCCAAGCCTGTTGGAAGGCCTTTGCAGTGTCATTTCGCATCTAATTTCCCAAACCAAACTGCTTGCAGCTCTAACTCCCTTCTAACTACCACTTCTTCGGTTCAGTGAGATATGCTGGATTCTAAACGGAGAAGCTTCTCTGACGCTTTTTCACAGAGATTTTGAAACTGAAATCTCCCATGCCGTTTCCACCATAGGCAGCAATGGGCTTCCCCATAGAACTTGCCAACCTGAATTCCTACAGGCTAGATGTGAGAGGCACATTCTGCTGCTTCCTCCCTTAGAGTTAAACTAGCTTCTGAAAGCTCAACCTCCGGGGAGTCTGTTTGGCAGAGATATAGAACACACTTTTCCAAGCCTGTTGGAAGGCATTTGCAGTTTCATTTCGCGTCTAATATCCCAAACCAAACTGCTTGCAGCTCTAACTGCCTTCTAACTACCACTTCTTCGGTTCAGTGAGATATGCTGGATTCTAAACGGAGAAGCTTCTCTGACGCTTTTTCACAGAGATTTTGAAACTGAAATCTCCCATGCTGTTTCCACCATAGGCAGCAATGGGCTTCCCCATAGAACTTGCCAACCTGAATTCCTACAGGCTAGATGTGAGAGGCACATTCTGCTGCTTCCTCCCTTAGAGTTAAACTAGGTTCTGAAAGCTCAACCTCCGGGGAGTTTGTTTGGCAGAGATATAGAACACACTTTTCCAAGCCTGTTGGAAGGCATTTGCAGTTTCATTTCGCGTCTAATTTCCCAAACCAAACTGCTTGCAGCTCTAACTCCCTTCTAACTACCACTTCTTCGGTTCAGTGAGATATGCTGGATTCTAAACGGAGAAGCTTCTCTGACGCTTTTTCACAGAGATTTTGAAACTGAAATCTCCCATGCCGTTTCCACCATAGGCAGCAATGGGCTTCCCCATAGAACTTGCCAACCTGAATTCCTAAAGGCTAGATGTGAGAGGCACATTCTGCTGCTTCCTCCCTAACAGTTAAGCTTGCTTCTGAAAGCTCAACCTCCGGGGACTCTGTTTGGCACAGATATAGAACACACTTTTCCAAGCCTGTTGGAAGGCCTTTGCAGTGTCATTTCGCATCTAATTTCCCAAACCAAACTGCTTGCAGCTCTAACTCCCTTCTAACTACCACTTCTTCGGTTCAGTGAGATATGCTGGATTCTAAACGGAGAAGCTTCTCTGACGCTTTTTCACAGAGATTTTGAAACTGAAATCTCCCATGCCGTTTCCACCATAGGCAGCAATGGGCTTCCGCATAGAACTTGCCAACCTGAATTCCTAAAGGCTAGATGTGAGAGGCACATTCTGCTGCTTCCTCCCTTAGAGTTAAACTAGCTTCTGAAAGCTCAACCTCCGGGGAGTTTGTTTGGCAGAGATATAGAACACACTTTTCCAAGCCTGTTGGAAGGCATTTGCAGTTTCATTTCGCGTCTAATTTCCCAAACCAAACTGCTTGCAGCTCTAACTGCCTTCTAACTACCACTTCTTCGGTTCAGTGAGATATGCTGGATTCTAAACGGAGAAGCTTCTCTGACGCTTTTTCACAGAGATTTTGAAACTGAAATCTCCCATGCTGTTTCCACCATAGCCAGCAATGGGCTTCCCCATAGAACTTGCCAACCTGAATTCCTACAGGCTAGATGTGAGAGGCACATTCTGCTGCTTCATCCCTTAGAGGTAAACTAGCTTCTGAAAGCTCAACCTCCAGGGAGTCTGTTTGGCAGAGATATAGAACACACTTTTCCAAGCCTGTTGGAAGGCATTTGCAGTTTCATTTCGCGTCTAATTTCCCAAACCAAACTGCTTGCAGCTCTAAATGCCTTCTAACTACCACTTCTTCGGTTCAGTGAGATATGCTGGATTCTAAACGGAGAAGCTTCTCTGACGCTTTTTCACAGAGATTTTGAAACTGAAATCTCCCATGCCGTTTCCACCATAGGCAGCAATGGGCTTCCCCATAGAACTTGCCAACCTGAATTCCTACAGGCTAGATGTGAGAGGCACATTCTGCTGCTTCCTCCCTAAGAGTTAAGCTTGCTTCTGAAAGCTCAACCTCCAGGGAGTCTGTTTGGCAGAGATATAGAACACTCTTTTCCAAGCCTGTTGGAAGGCCTTTGCAGTGTCATTTCGCATCTAATTTCCCAAACCAAACTGCTTGCAGCTCTAACTCCCTTCTAACTACCACTTCTTCGGTTCAGTGAGATATGCTGGATTCTAAACGGAGAAGCTTCTCTGACGCTTTTTCACAGAGATTTTGAAACTGAAATCTCCCATGCCGTTTCCACCATAGGCAGCAATGGGCTTCCCCATAGAACTTGCCAACCTGAATTCCTACAGGCTAGATGTGAGAGGCACATTCTGCTGCTTCCAACCTTAGAGTTAAACTAGCTTCTGAAAGCTCAACCTCCGGGGAGTCTGTTTGGCAGAGATATAGAACACACTTTTCCAAGCCTGTTGGAAGGCATTTGCAGTTTCATTTCGCGTCTAATTTCCCAAACCAAACTGCTTGCAGCTCTAACTGCCTTCTAACTACCACTTCTTCGGTTCAGTGAGATATGCTGGATTCTAAACGGAGAAGCTTCTCTGACGCTTTTTCACAGAGATTTTGAAACTGAAATCTCCCATGCTGTTTCCACCATAGGCAGCAATGGGCTTCCCCATAGAACTTGCCAACCTGAATTCCTACAGGCTAGATGTGAGAGGCACATTCTGCTGCTTCCTCCCTTAGAGTTAAACTAGCTTCTTAAAGCTCAACCTCCAGGGAGTCTGTTTGGCAGAGATATAGAACACACTTTTCCAAGCCTGTTGGAAGGCATTTGCAGTTTCATTTCGCGTCTAATTTCCCAAACCAAACTGCTTGCAGCTCTAACTCCCTTCTAACTACCACTTCTTCGGTTCAGTGAGATATGCTGGATTCTCAACGGAGAAGCTTCTCTGACGCTTTTTCACAGAGATTTTGAAACTGAAATCTCCCATGCCGTTTCCACCATAAGCAGCAATGGGCTTCCCCATAGAACTTGCCAACCTGAATTCCTAAAGGCTAGATGTGAGAGGCACATTCTGCTGCTTCCTCCCTAACAGTTAAGCTTGCTTCTGAAAGCTCAACCTCCGGGGACTCTGTTTGGCACAGATATAGAACACACTTTTCCAAGCCTGTTGGAAGGCCTTTGCAGTGTCATTTCGCATCTAATTTCCCAAACCAAACTGCTTGCAGCTCTAACTCCCTTCTAACTACCACTTCTTCGGTTCAGTGAGATATGCTGGATTCTAAACGGAGAAGCTTCTCTGACGCTTTTTCACAGAGATTTTGAAACTGAAATCTCCCATGCCGTTTCCACCATAGGCAGCAATGGGCTTCCGCATAGAACTTGCCAACCTGAATTCCTAAAGGCTAGATGTGAGAGGCACATTCTGCTGCTTCCTCCCTTAGAGTTAAACTAGCTTCTGAAAGCTCAACCTCCGGGGAGTTTGTTTGGCAGAGATATAGAACACACTTTTCCAAGCCTGTTGGAAGGCATTTGCAGTTTCATTTCGCGTCTAATTTCCCAAACCAAACTGCTTGCAGCTCTAACTGCCTTCTAACTACCACTTCTTCGGTTCAGTGAGATATGCTGGATTCTAAACGGAGAAGCTTCTCTGACGCTTTTTCACAGAGATTTTGAAACTGAAATCTCCCATGCTGTTTCCACCATAGGCAGCAATGGGCTTCCCCATAGAACTTGCCAACCTGAATTCCTACAGGCTAGATGTGAGAGGCACATTCTGCTGCTTCCTCCCTAAGAGTTAAGCTTGCTTCTGAAAGCTCAACCTCCAGGGAGTCTGTTTGGCAGAGATATAGAACACACTTTTCCAAGCCTGTTGGAAGGCCTTTGCAGTGTCATTTCGCATCTAATTTCCCAAACCAAACTGCTTGCAGCTCTAACTCCCTTCTAACTACCACTTCTTCGGTTCAGTGAGATATGCTGGATTCTAAACGGAGAAGCTTCTCTGACGCTTTTTCACAGAGATTTTGAAACTGAAATTTCCAAACCCGTTTCCAACGAAGGCGCCAATGGGCTTCCCCATAGAACTTGCCAACCTGAATTCCTACAGGCTAGATGTGAGAGGCACATTCTGCTGCTTCCTCCCTTAGAGTTAAACTAGCTTCTGAAAGCTCAACCTCCGGGGAGTCTGTTTGGCAGAGATATAGAACACACTTTTCCAAGCCTGTTGGAAGGCCTTTGCAGTGTCATTTCGCATCTAATTTCCCAAACCAAACTGCTTGCAGCTCTAACTCCCTTCTAACTACCACTTCTTCGGTTCAGTGAGATATGCTGGATTCTAAACGGAGAAGCTTCTCTGACGCTTTTTCACAGAGATTTTGAAACTGAAATCTCCCATGCCGTTTCCACCATAGGCAGCAATGGGCTTCCCCATAGAACTTGCCAACCTGAATTCCTACAGGCTAGATGTGAGAGGCACATTCTGCTGCTTCCAACCTTAGAGTTAAACTAGCTTCTGAAAGCTCAACCTCCGGGGAGTTTGTTTGGCAGAGATATAGAACACACTTTTCCAAGCCTGTTGGAAGGCATTTGCAGTTTCATTTCACGTCTAATTTCCCAAACCAAACTGCTTGCAGCTCTAACTGCCTTCTAACTACCACTTCTTCGGTTCAGTGAGATATGCTGGATTCTAAACGGAGAAGCTTCTCTGACGCTTTTTCACAGAGATTTTGAAACTGAAATCTCCCATGCTGTTTCCACCATAGGCAGCAATGGGCTTCCCCATAGAACTTGCCAACCTGAATTCCTACAGGCTAGATGTGAGAGGCACATTCTGCTGCTTCCTCCCTTAGAGTTAAACTAGCTTCTTAAAGCTCAACCTCCAGGGAGTCTGTTTGGCAGAGATATAGAACACACTTTTCCAAGCCTGTTGGAAGGCATTTGCAGTTTCATTTCGCGTCTAATTTCCCAAACCAAACTGCTTGCAGCTCTAACTCCCTTCTAACTACCACTTCTTCGGTTCAGTGAGATATGCTGGATTCTAAACGGAGAAGCTTCTCTGACGCTTTTTCACAGAGATTTTGAAACTGAAATCTCCCATGCCGTTTCCACCATAGGCAGCAATGGGCTTCCGCATAGAACTTGCCAACCTGAATTCCTAAAGGCTAGATGTGAGAGGCACATTCTGCTGCTTCCTCCCTTAGAGTTAAACTAGCTTCTGAAAGCTCAACCTCCGGGGAGTTTGTTTGGCAGAGATATAGAACACACTTTTCCAAGCCTGTTGGAAGGCATTTGCAGTTTCATTTCGCGTCTAATTTCCCAAACCAAACTGCTTGCAGCTCTAACTGCCTTCTAACTACCACTTCTTCGGTTCAGTGAGATATGCTGGATTCTAAACGGAGAAGCTTCTCTGACGCTTTTTCACAGAGATTTTGAAACTGAAATCTCCCATGCTGTTTCCACCATAGGCAGCAATGGGCTTCCCCATAGAACTTGCCAACCTGAATTCCTACAGGCTAGATGTGAGAGGCACATTCTGCTGCTTCCTCCCTTAGAGTTAAACTAGCTTCTTAAAGCTCAACCTCCAGGGAGTCTGTTTGGCAGAGATATAGAACACACTTTTCCAAGCCTGTTGGAAGGCATTTGCAGTTTCATTTCGCGTCTAATTTCCCAAACCAAACTGCTTGCAGCTCTAACTCCCTTCTAACTACCACTTCTTCGGTTCAGTGAGATATGCTGGATTCTCAACGGAGAAGCTTCTCTGACGCTTTTTCACAGAGATTTTGAAACTGAAATCTCCCATGCCGTTTCCACCATAAGCAGCAATGGGCTTCCCCATAGAACTTGCCAACCTGAATTCCTAAAGGCTAGATGTGAGAGGCACATTCTGCTGCTTCCTCCCTAACAGTTAAGCTTGCTTCTGAAAGCTCAACCTCCGGGGACTCTGTTTGGCACAGATATAGAACACACTTTTCCAAGCCTGTTGGAAGGCCTTTGCAGTGTCATTTCGCATCTAATTTCCCAAACCAAACTGCTTGCAGCTCTAACTCCCTTCTAACTACCACTTCTTCGGTTCAGTGAGATATGCTGGATTCTAAACGGAGAAGCTTCTCTGACGCTTTTTCACAGAGATTTTGAAACTGAAATCTCCCATGCCGTTTCCACCATAGGCAGCAATGGGCTTCCGCATAGAACTTGCCAACCTGAATTCCTAAAGGCTAGATGTGAGAGGCACATTCTGCTGCTTCCTCCCTTAGAGTTAAACTAGCTTCTGAAAGCTCAACCTCCGGGGAGTTTGTTTGGCAGAGATATAGAACACACTTTTCCAAGCCTGTTGGAAGGCATTTGCAGTTTCATTTCGCGTCTAATTTCCCAAACCAAACTGCTTGCAGCTCTAACTGCCTTCTAACTACCACTTCTTCGGTTCAGTGAGATATGCTGGATTCTAAACGGAGAAGCTTCTCTGACGCTTTTTCACAGAGATTTTGAAACTGAAATCTCCCATGCTGTTTCCACCATAGGCAGCAATGGGCTTCCCCATAGAACTTGCCAACCTGAATTCCTACAGGCTAGATGTGAGAGGCACATTCTGCTGCTTCCTCCCTAAGAGTTAAGCTTGCTTCTGAAAGCTCAACCTCCAGGGAGTCTGTTTGGCAGAGATATAGAACACACTTTTCCAAGCCTGTTGGAAGGCCTTTGCAGTGTCATTTCGCATCTAATTTCCCAAACCAAACTGCTTGCAGCTCTAACTCCCTTCTAACTACCACTTCTTCGGTTCAGTGAGATATGCTGGATTCTAAACGGAGAAGCTTCTCTGACGCTTTTTCACAGAGATTTTGAAACTGAAATTTCCAAACCCGTTTCCAACGAAGGCGCCAATGGGCTTCCCCATAGAACTTGCCAACCTGAATTCCTACAGGCTAGATGTGAGAGGCACATTCTGCTGCTTCCTCCCTTAGAGTTAAACTAGCTTCTGAAAGCTCAACCTCCGGGGAGTCTGTTTGGCAGAGATATAGAACACACTTTTCCAAGCCTGTTGGAAGGCCTTTGCAGTGTCATTTCGCATCTAATTTCCCAAACCAAACTGCTTGCAGCTCTAACTCCCTTCTAACTACCACTTCTTCGGTTCAGTGAGATATGCTGGATTCTAAACGGAGAAGCTTCTCTGACGCTTTTTCACAGAGATTTTGAAACTGAAATCTCCCATGCCGTTTCCACCATAGGCAGCAATGGGCTTCCCCATAGAACTTGCCAACCTGAATTCCTACAGGCTAGATGTGAGAGGCACATTCTGCTGCTTCCAACCTTAGAGTTAAACTAGCTTCTGAAAGCTCAACCTCCGGGGAGTCTGTTTCGCAGAGATATAGAACACACTTTTCCAAGCCTGTTGGAAGGCATTTGCAGTTTCATTTCACGTCTAATTTCCCAAACCAAACTGCTTGCAGCTCTAACTGCCTTCTAACTACCACTTCTTCGGTTCAGTGAGATATGCTGGATTCTAAACGGAGAAGCTTCTCTGACGCTTTTTCACAGAGATTTTGAAACTGAAATCTCCCATGCTGTTTCCACCATAGGCAGCAATGGGCTTCCCCATAGAACTTGCCAACCTGAATTCCTACAGGCTAGATGTGAGAGGCACATTCTGCTGCTTCCTCCCTTAGAGTTAAACTAGCTTCTTAAAGCTCAACCTCCAGGGAGTCTGTTTGGCAGAGATATAGAACACACTTTTCCAAGCCTGTTGGAAGGCATTTGCAGTTTCATTTCGCGTCTAATTTCCCAAACCAAACTGCTTGCAGCTCTAACTCCCTTCTAACTACCACTTCTTCGGTTCAGTGAGATATGCTGGATTCTAAACGGAGAAGCTTCTCTGACGCTTTTTCACAGAGATTTTGAAACTGAAATCTCCCATGCCGTTTCCACCATAGGCAGCAATGGGCTTCCGCATAGAACTTGCCAACCTGAATTCCTAAAGGCTAGATGTGAGAGGCACATTCTGCTGCTTCCTCCCTTAGAGTTAAACTAGCTTCTGAAAGCTCAACCTCCGGGGAGTTTGTTTGGCAGAGATATAGAACACACTTTTCCAAGCCTGTTGGAAGGCATTTGCAGTTTCATTTCGCGTCTAATTTCCCAAACCAAACTGCTTGCAGCTCTAACTCCCTTCTAACTACCACTTCTTCGGTTCAGTGAGATATGCTGGATTCTAAACGGAGAAGCTTCTCTGACGCTTTTTCACAGAGATTTTGAAACTGAAATCTCCCATGCCGTTTCCACCATAGGCAGCAATGGGCTTCCCCATAGAACTTGCCAACCTGAATTCCTACAGGCTAGATGTGAGAGGCACATTCTGCTGCTTCCAACCTTAGAGTTAAACTAGCTTCTGAAAGCTCAACCTCCGGGGAGTCTGTTTGGCAGAGATATAGAACACACTTTTCCAAGCCTGTTGGAAGGCATTTGCAGTTTCATTTCGCGTCTAATTTCCCAAACCAAACTGCTTGCAGCTCTAACTGCCTTCTAACTACCACTTCTTCGGTTCAGTGAGATATGCTGGATTCTAAACGGAGAAGCTTCTCTGACGCTTTTTCACAGAGATTTTGAAACTGAAATCTCCCATGCTGTTTCCACCATAGGCAGCAATGGGCTTCCCCATAGAACTTGCCAACCTGAATTCCTACAGGCTAGATGTGAGAGGCACATTCTGCTGCTTCCTCCCTAAGAGTTAAGCTTGCTTCTGAAAGCTCAACCTCCAGGGAGTCTGTTTGGCAGAGATATAGAACACACTTTTCCAAGCCTGTTGGAAGGCCTTTGCAGTGTCATTTCGCATCTAATTTCCCAAACCAAACTGCTTGCAGCTCTAACTCCCTTCTAACTACCACTTCTTCGGTTCAGTGAGATATGCTGGATTCTAAACGGAGAAGCTTCTCTGACGCTTTTTCACAGAGATTTTGAAACTGAAATCTCCCATGCCGTTTCCACCATAGGCAGCAATGGGCTTCCCCATAGAACTTGCCAACCTGAATTCCTACAGGCTAGATGTGAGAGGCACATTCTGCTGCTTCCAACCTTAGAGTTAAACTAGCTTCTGAAAGCTCAACCTCCGGGGAGTCTGTTTCGCAGAGATATAGAACACACTTTTCCAAGCCTGTTGGAAGGCATTTGCAGTTTCATTTCGCGTCTAATTTCCCAAACCAAACTGCTTGCAGCTCTAACTGCCTTCTAACTACCACTTCTTCGGTTCAGTGAGATATGCTGGATTCTAAACGGAGAAGCTTCTCTGACGCTTTTTCACAGAGATTTTGAAACTGAAATCTCCCATGCTGTTTCCACCATAGGCAGCAATGGGCTTCCCCATAGAACTTGCCAACCTGAATTCCTACAGGCTAGATGTGAGAGGCACATTCTGCTGCTTCCTCCCTTAGAGTTAAACTAGCTTCTTAAAGCTCAACCTCCAGGGAGTCTGTTTGGCAGAGATATAGAACACACTTTTCCAAGCCTGTTGGAAGGCATTTGCAGTTTCATTTCGCGTCTAATTTCCCAAACCAAACTGCTTGCAGCTCTAACTCCCTTCTAACTACCACTTCTTCGGTTCAGTGAGATATGCTGGATTCTAAACGGAGAAGCTTCTCTGACGCTTTTTCACAGAGATTTTGAAACTGAAATCTCCCATGCCGTTTCCACCATAGGCAGCAATGGGCTTCCCCATAGAACTTGCCAACCTGAATTCCTACAGGCTAGATGTGAGAGGCACATTCTGCTGCTTCCTCCCTTAGAGTTAAACTTGCTTCTGAAAGCTCAACCTCCGGGGAGTTTGTTTGGCAGAGATATAGAACACACTTTTCCAAGCCTGTTGGAAGGCATTTGCAGTTTCATTTCGCGTCTAATTTCCCAAACCAAACTGCTTGCAGCTCTAACTGCCTTCTAACTACCACTTCTTCGGTTCAGTGAGATATGCTGGATTCTAAACGGAGAAGCTTCTCTGACGCTTTTTCACAGAGATTTTGAAACTGAAATCTCCCATGCTGTTTCCACCATAGCCAGCAATGGGCTTCCCCATAGAACTTGCCAACCTGAATTCCTACAGGCTAGATGTGAGAGGCACATTCTGCTGCTTCCTCCCTTAGAGGTAAACTAGCTTCTGAAAGCTCAACCTCCAGGGAGTCTGTTTGGCAGAGATATAGAACACACTTTTCCAAGCCTGTTGGAAGGCATTTGCAGTTTCATTTCGCGTCTAATTTCCCAAACCAAACTGCTTGCAGCTCTAAATGCCTTCTAACTACCACTTCTTCGGTTCAGTGAGATATGCTGGATTCTAAACGGAGAAGCTTCTCTGACGCTTTTTCACAGAGATTTTGAAACTGAAATCTCCCATGCCGTTTCCACCATAGGCAGCAATGGGCTTCCCCATAGAACTTGCCAACCTGAATTCCTACAGGCTAGATGTGAGAGGCACATTCTGCTGCTTCCTCCCTAAGAGTTAAGCTTGCTTCTGAAAGCTCAACCTCCAGGGAGTCTGTTTGGCAGAGATATAGAACACACTTTTCCAAGCCTGTTGGAAGGCCTTTGCAGTGTCATTTCGCATCTAATTTCCCAAACCAAACTGCTTGCAGCTCTAACTCCCTTCTAACTACCACTTCTTCGGTTCAGTGAGATATGCTGGATTCTAAACGGAGAAGCTTCTCTGACGCTTTTTCACAGAGATTTTGAAACTGAAATTTCCAAACCCGTTTCCAACGAAGGCGCCAATGGGCTTCCCCATAGAACTTGCCAACCTGAATTCCTACAGGCTAGATGTGAGAGGCACATTCTGCTGCTTCCTCCCTTAGAGTTAAACTAGCTTCTGAAAGCTCAACCTCCGGGGAGTCTGTTTGGCAGAGATATAGAACACACTTTTCCAAGCCTGTTGGAAGGCCTTTGCAGTGTCATTTCGCATCTAATTTCCCAAACCAAACTGCTTGCAGCTCTAACTCCCTTCTAACTACCACTTCTTCGGTTCAGTGAGATATGCTGGATTCTAAACGGAGAAGCTTCTCTGACGCTTTTTCACAGAGATTTTGAAACTGAAATCTCCCATGCCGTTTCCACCATAGGCAGCAATGGGCTTCCCCATAGAACTTGCCAACCTGAATTCCTACAGGCTAGATGTGAGAGGCACATTCTGCTGCTTCCAACCTTAGAGTTAAACTAGCTTCTGAAAGCTCAACCTCCGGGGAGTCTGTTTGGCAGAGATATAGAACACACTTTTCCAAGCCTGTTGGAAGGCATTTGCAGTTTCATTTCGCGTCTAATTTCCCAAACCAAACTGCTTGCAGCTCTAACTGCCTTCTAACTACCACTTCTTCGGTTCAGTGAGATATGCTGGATTCTAAACGGAGAAGCTTCTCTGACGCTTTTTCACAGAGATTTTGAAACTGAAATCTCCCATGCTGTTTCCACCATAGGCAGCAATGGGCTTCCCCATAGAACTTGCCAACCTGAATTCCTACAGGCTAGATGTGAGAGGCACATTCTGCTGCTTCCTCCCTTAGAGTTAAACTAGCTTCTGAAAGCTCAACCTCCAGGGAGTCTGTTTGGCAGAGATATAGAACACACTTTTCCAAGCCTGTTGGAAGGCATTTGCAGTTTCATTTCGCGTCTAATTTCCCAAACCAAACTGCTTGCAGCTCTAACTCCCTTCTAACTACCACTTCTTCGGTTCAGTGAGATATGCTGGATTCTCAACGGAGAAGCTTCACTGACGCTTTTTCACAGAGATTTTGAAACTGAAATCTCCCATGCCGTTTCCACCATAGGCAGCAATGGGCTTCCCCATAGAACTTGCCAACCTGAATTCCTACAGGCTAGATGTGAGAGGCACATTCTGCTGCTTCCTCCCTTAGAGTTAAACTTGCTTCTGAAAGCTCAACCTCCGGGGAGTTTGTTTGGCAGAGATATAGAACACACTTTTCCAAGCCTGTTGGAAGGCATTTGCAGTTTCATTTCGCGTCTAATTTCCCAAACCAAACTGCTTGCAGCTCTAACTGCCTTCTAACTACCACTTCTTCGGTTCAGTGAGATATGCTGGATTCTAAACGGAGAAGCTTCTCTGACGCTTTTTCACAGAGATTTTGAAACTGAAATCTCCCATGCTGTTTCCACCATAGCCAGCAATGGGCTTCCCCATAGAACTTGCCAACCTGAATTCCTACAGGCTAGATGTGAGAGGCACATTCTGCTGCTTCCTCCCTTAGAGGTAAACTAGCTTCTGAAAGCTCAACCTCCAGGGAGTCTGTTTGGCAGAGATATAGAACACACTTTTCCAAGCCTGTTGGAAGGCATTTGCAGTTTCATTTCGCGTCTAATTTCCCAAACCAAACTGCTTGCAGCTCTAAATGCCTTCTAACTACCACTTCTTCGGTTCAGTGAGATATGCTGGATTCTAAACGGAGAAGCTTCTCTGACGCTTTTTCACAGAGATTTTGAAACTGAAATCTCCCATGCCGTTTCCACCATAGGCAGCAATGGGCTTCCCCATAGAACTTGCCAACCTGAATTCCTACAGGCTAGATGTGAGAGGCACATTCTGCTGCTTCCTCCCTAAGAGTTAAGCTTGCTTCTGAAAGCTCAACCTCCAGGGAGTCTGTTTGGCAGAGATATAGAACACACTTTTCCAAGCCTGTTGGAAGGCCTTTGCAGTGTCATTTCGCATCTAATTTCCCAAACCAAACTGCTTGCAGCTCTAACTCCCTTCTAACTACCACTTCTTCGGTTCAGTGAGATATGCTGGATTCTAAACGGAGAAGCTTCTCTGACGCTTTTTCACAGAGATTTTGAAACTGAAATTTCCAAACCCGTTTCCAACGAAGGCGCCAATGGGCTTCCCCATAGAACTTGCCAACCTGAATTCCTACAGGCTAGATGTGAGAGGCACATTCTGCTGCTTCCTCCCTTAGAGTTAAACTAGCTTCTGAAAGCTCAGCCTCCGGGGAGTTTGTTTGGCAGAGATATAGAACACACTTTTCCAAGCCTGTTGGAAGGCATTTGCAGTTTCATTTCGCGTCTAATTTCCCAAACCAAACTGCTTGCAGCTCTAACTCCCTTCTAACTACCACTTCTTCGGTTCAGTGAGATATGCTGGATTCTAAACGGAGAAGCTTCTCTGACGCTTTTTCACAGAGATTTTGAAACTGAAATCTCCCATGCCGTTTCCACCATAGGCAGCAATGGGCTTCCCCATAGAACTTGCCAACCTGAATTCCTAAAGGCTAGATGTGAGAGGCACAT
Source organism: Cynocephalus volans (assembly GCF_027409185.1). Taxonomy (NCBI): domain Eukaryota; kingdom Metazoa; phylum Chordata; class Mammalia; order Dermoptera; family Cynocephalidae; genus Cynocephalus; species Cynocephalus volans. The sequence continues at coordinate 936,437 of NW_026902469.1, read as the reverse complement.
TCTGCTGCTTCCTCCCTAACAGTTAAGCTTGCTTCTGAAAGCTCAACCTCCGGGGAGTCTGTTTCGCAGAGATATAGAACACACTTTTCCAAGCCTGTTGGAAGGCATTTGCAGTTTCATTTCACGTCTAATTTCCCAAACCAAACTGCTTGCAGCTCTAACTGCCTTCTAACTACCACTTCTTCGGTTCAGTGAGATATGCTGGATTCTAAACGGAGAAGCTTCTCTGACGCTTTTTCACAGAGATTTTGAAACTGAAATCTCCCATGCTGTTTCCACCATAGGCAGCAATGGGCTTCCCCATAGAACTTGCCAACCTGAATTCCTACAGGCTAGATGTGAGAGGCACATTCTGCTGCTTCCTCCCTTAGAGTTAAACTAGCTTCTTAAAGCTCAACCTCCAGGGAGTCTGTTTGGCAGAGATATAGAACACACTTTTCCAAGCCTGTTGGAAGGCATTTGCAGTTTCATTTCGCGTCTAATTTCCCAAACCAAACTGCTTGCAGCTCTAACTCCCTTCTAACTACCACTTCTTCGGTTCAGTGAGATATGCTGGATTCTAAACGGAGAAGCTTCTCTGACGCTTTTTCACAGAGATTTTGAAACTGAAATCTCCCATGCCGTTTCCACCATAGGCAGCAATGGGCTTCCGCATAGAACTTGCCAACCTGAATTCCTAAAGGCTAGATGTGAGAGGCACATTCTGCTGCTTCCTCCCTTAGAGTTAAACTAGCTTCTGAAAGCTCAACCTCCGGGGAGTTTGTTTGGCAGAGATATAGAACACACTTTTCCAAGCCTGTTGGAAGGCATTTGCAGTTTCATTTCGCGTCTAATTTCCCAAACCAAACTGCTTGCAGCTCTAACTCCCTTCTAACTACCACTTCTTCGGTTCAGTGAGATATGCTGGATTCTAAACGGAGAAGCTTCTCTGACGCTTTTTCACAGAGATTTTGAAACTGAAATCTCCCATGCCGTTTCCACCATAGGCAGCAATGGGCTTCCCCATAGAACTTGCCAACCTGAATTCCTACAGGCTAGATGTGAGAGGCACATTCTGCTGCTTCCAACCTTAGAGTTAAACTAGCTTCTGAAAGCTCAACCTCCGGGGAGTCTGTTTGGCAGAGATATAGAACACACTTTTCCAAGCCTGTTGGAAGGCATTTGCAGTTTCATTTCGCGTCTAATTTCCCAAACCAAACTGCTTGCAGCTCTAACTGCCTTCTAACTACCACTTCTTCGGTTCAGTGAGATATGCTGGATTCTAAACGGAGAAGCTTCTCTGACGCTTTTTCACAGAGATTTTGAAACTGAAATCTCCCATGCTGTTTCCACCATAGGCAGCAATGGGCTTCCCCATAGAACTTGCCAACCTGAATTCCTACAGGCTAGATGTGAGAGGCACATTCTGCTGCTTCCTCCCTAAGAGTTAAGCTTGCTTCTGAAAGCTCAACCTCCAGGGAGTCTGTTTGGCAGAGATATAGAACACACTTTTCCAAGCCTGTTGGAAGGCCTTTGCAGTGTCATTTCGCATCTAATTTCCCAAACCAAACTGCTTGCAGCTCTAACTCCCTTCTAACTACCACTTCTTCGGTTCAGTGAGATATGCTGGATTCTAAACGGAGAAGCTTCTCTGACGCTTTTTCACAGAGATTTTGAAACTGAAATTTCCAAACCCGTTTCCAACGAAGGCGCCAATGGGCTTCCCCATAGAACTTGCCAACCTGAATTCCTACAGGCTAGATGTGAGAGGCACATTCTGCTGCTTCCTCCCTTAGAGTTAAACTAGCTTCTGAAAGCTCAACCTCCGGGGAGTCTGTTTGGCAGAGATATAGAACACACTTTTCCAAGCCTGTTGGAAGGCCTTTGCAGTGTCATTTCGCATCTAATTTCCCAAACCAAACTGCTTGCAGCTCTAACTCCCTTCTAACTACCACTTCTTCGGTTCAGTGAGATATGCTGGATTCTAAACGGAGAAGCTTCTCTGACGCTTTTTCACAGAGATTTTGAAACTGAAATCTCCCATGCCGTTTCCACCATAGGCAGCAATGGGCTTCCCCATAGAACTTGCCAACCTGAATTCCTACAGGCTAGATGTGAGAGGCACATTCTGCTGCTTCCAACCTTAGAGTTAAACTAGCTTCTGAAAGCTCAACCTCCGGGGAGTCTGTTTGGCAGAGATATAGAACACACTTTTCCAAGCCTGTTGGAAGGCATTTGCAGTTTCATTTCGCGTCTAATTTCCCAAACCAAACTGCTTGCAGCTCTAACTGCCTTCTAACTACCACTTCTTCGGTTCAGTGAGATATGCTGGATTCTAAACGGAGAAGCTTCTCTGACGCTTTTTCACAGAGATTTTGAAACTGAAATCTCCCATGCTGTTTCCACCATAGGCAGCAATGGGCTTCCCCATAGAACTTGCCAACCTGAATTCCTACAGGCTAGATGTGAGAGGCACATTCTGCTGCTTCCTCCCTTAGAGTTAAACTAGCTTCTTAAAGCTCAACCTCCAGGGAGTCTGTTTGGCAGAGATATAGAACACACTTTTCCAAGCCTGTTGGAAGGCATTTGCAGTTTCATTTCGCGTCTAATTTCCCAAACCAAACTGCTTGCAGCTCTAACTCCCTTCTAACTACCACTTCTTCGGTTCAGTGAGATATGCTGGATTCTCAACGGAGAAGCTTCACTGACGCTTTTTCACAGAGATTTTGAAACTGAAATCTCCCATGCCGTTTCCACCATAGGCAGCAATGGGCTTCCCCATAGAACTTGCCAACCTGAATTCCTACAGGCTAGATGTGAGAGGCACATTCTGCTGCTTCCTCCCTTAGAGTTAAACTTGCTTCTGAAAGCTCAACCTCCGGGGAGTTTGTTTGGCAGAGATATAGAACACACTTTTCCAAGCCTGTTGGAAGGCATTTGCAGTTTCATTTCGCGTCTAATTTCCCAAACCAAACTGCTTGCAGCTCTAACTGCCTTCTAACTACCACTTCTTCGGTTCAGTGAGATATGCTGGATTCTAAACGGAGAAGCTTCTCTGACGCTTTTTCACAGAGATTTTGAAACTGAAATCTCCCATGCTGTTTCCACCATAGCCAGCAATGGGCTTCCCCATAGAACTTGCCAACCTGAATTCCTACAGGCTAGATGTGAGAGGCACATTCTGCTGCTTCCTCCCTTAGAGGTAAACTAGCTTCTGAAAGCTCAACCTCCAGGGAGTCTGTTTGGCAGAGATATAGAACACACTTTTCCAAGCCTGTTGGAAGGCATTTGCAGTTTCATTTCGCGTCTAATTTCCCAAACCAAACTGCTTGCAGCTCTAAATGCCTTCTAACTACCACTTCTTCGGTTCAGTGAGATATGCTGGATTCTAAACGGAGAAGCTTCTCTGACGCTTTTTCACAGAGATTTTGAAACTGAAATCTCCCATGCCGTTTCCACCATAGGCAGCAATGGGCTTCCCCATAGAACTTGCCAACCTGAATTCCTACAGGCTAGATGTGAGAGGCACATTCTGCTGCTTCCTCCCTAAGAGTTAAGCTTGCTTCTGAAAGCTCAACCTCCAGGGAGTCTGTTTGGCAGAGATATAGAACACACTTTTCCAAGCCTGTTGGAAGGCCTTTGCAGTGTCATTTCGCATCTAATTTCCCAAACCAAACTGCTTGCAGCTCTAACTCCCTTCTAACTACCACTTCTTCGGTTCAGTGAGATATGCTGGATTCTAAACGGAGAAGCTTCTCTGACGCTTTTTCACAGAGATTTTGAAACTGAAATTTCCAAACCCGTTTCCAACGAAGGCGCCAATGGGCTTCCCCATAGAACTTGCCAACCTGAATTCCTACAGGCTAGATGTGAGAGGCACATTCTGCTGCTTCCTCCCTTAGAGTTAAACTAGCTTCTGAAAGCTCAGCCTCCGGGGAGTTTGTTTGGCAGAGATATAGAACACACTTTTCCAAGCCTGTTGGAAGGCATTTGCAGTTTCATTTCGCGTCTAATTTCCCAAACCAAACTGCTTGCAGCTCTAACTCCCTTCTAACTACCACTTCTTCGGTTCAGTGAGATATGCTGGATTCTAAACGGAGAAGCTTCTCTGACGCTTTTTCACAGAGATTTTGAAACTGAAATCTCCCATGCCGTTTCCACCATAGGCAGCAATGGGCTTCCCCATAGAACTTGCCAACCTGAATTCCTAAAGGCTAGATGTGAGAGGCACATTCTGCTGCTTCCTCCCTAACAGTTAAGCTTGCTTCTGAAAGCTCAACCTCCGGGGAGTCTGTTTCGCAGAGATATAGAACACACTTTTCCAAGCCTGTTGGAAGGCATTTGCAGTTTCATTTCACGTCTAATTTCCCAAACCAAACTGCTTGCAGCTCTAACTGCCTTCTAACTACCACTTCTTCGGTTCAGTGAGATATGCTGGATTCTAAACGGAGAAGCTTCTCTGACGCTTTTTCACAGAGATTTTGAAACTGAAATCTCCCATGCTGTTTCCACCATAGGCAGCAATGGGCTTCCCCATAGAACTTGCCAACCTGAATTCCTACAGGCTAGATGTGAGAGGCACATTCTGCTGCTTCCTCCCTTAGAGTTAAACTAGCTTCTTAAAGCTCAACCTCCAGGGAGTCTGTTTGGCAGAGATATAGAACACACTTTTCCAAGCCTGTTGGAAGGCATTTGCAGTTTCATTTCGCGTCTAATTTCCCAAACCAAACTGCTTGCAGCTCTAACTCCCTTCTAACTACCACTTCTTCGGTTCAGTGAGATATGCTGGATTCTAAACGGAGAAGCTTCTCTGACGCTTTTTCACAGAGATTTTGAAACTGAAATCAGCCATGCCGTTTCCACCATAGGCAGCAATGGGCTTCCGCATAGAACTTGCCAACCTGAATTCCTAAAGGCTAGATGTGAGAGGCACATTCTGCTGCTTCCTCCCTTAGAGTTAAACTAGCTTCTGAAAGCTCAACCTCCGGGGAGTTTGTTTGGCAGAGATATAGAACACACTTTTCCAAGCCTGTTGGAAGGCATTTGCAGTTTCATTTCGCGTCTAATTTCCCAAACCAAACTGCTTGCAGCTCTAACTCCCTTCTAACTACCACTTCTTCGGTTCAGTGAGATATGCTGGATTCTAAACGGAGAAGCTTCTCTGACGCTTTTTCACAGAGATTTTGAAACTGAAATCTCCCATGCCGTTTCCACCATAGGCAGCAATGGGCTTCCCCATAGAACTTGCCAACCTGAATTCCTACAGGCTAGATGTGAGAGGCACATTCTGCTGCTTCCAACCTTAGAGTTAAACTAGCTTCTGAAAGCTCAACCTCCGGGGAGTCTGTTTGGCAGAGATATAGAACACACTTTTCCAAGCCTGTTGGAAGGCATTTGCAGTTTCATTTCGCGTCTAATTTCCCAAACCAAACTGCTTGCAGCTCTAACTGCCTTCTAACTACCACTTCTTCGGTTCAGTGAGATATGCTGGATTCTAAACGGAGAAGCTTCTCTGACGCTTTTTCACAGAGATTTTGAAACTGAAATCTCCCATGCCGTTTCCACCATAGGCAGCAATGGGCTTCCCCATAGAACTTGCCAACCTGAATTCCTACAGGCTAGATGTGAGAGGCACATTCTGCTGCTTCCTCCCTAAGAGTTAAGCTTGCTTCTGAAAGCTCAACCTCCAGGGAGTCTGTTTGGCAGAGATATAGAACACACTTTTCCAAGCCTGTTGGAAGGCCTTTGCAGTGTCATTTCGCATCTAATTTCCCAAACCAAACTGCTTGCAGCTCTAACTCCCTTCTAACTACCACTTCTTCGGTTCAGTGAGATATGCTGGATTCTAAACGGAGAAGCTTCTCTGACGCTTTTTCACAGAGATTTTGAAACTGAAATTTCCAAACCCGTTTCCAACGAAGGCGCCAATGGGCTTCCCCATAGAACTTGCCAACCTGAATTCCTACAGGCTAGATGTGAGAGGCACATTCTGCTGCTTCCTCCCTTAGAGTTAAACTAGCTTCTGAAAGCTCAACCTCCGGGGAGTCTGTTTGGCAGAGATATAGAACACACTTTTCCAAGCCTGTTGGAAGGCCTTTGCAGTGTCATTTCGCATCTAATTTCCCAAACCAAACTGCTTGCAGCTCTAACTCCCTTCTAACTACCACTTCTTCGGTTCAGTGAGATATGCTGGATTCTAAACGGAGAAGCTTCTCTGACGCTTTTTCACAGAGATTTTGAAACTGAAATCTCCCATGCCGTTTCCACCATAGGCAGCAATGGGCTTCCCCATAGAACTTGCCAACCTGAATTCCTACAGGCTAGATGTGAGAGGCACATTCTGCTGCTTCCAACCTTAGAGTTAAACTAGCTTCTGAAAGCTCAACCTCCGGGGAGTCTGTTTGGCAGAGATATAGAACACACTTTTCCAAGCCTGTTGGAAGGCATTTGCAGTTTCATTTCGCGTCTAATTTCCCAAACCAAACTGCTTGCAGCTCTAACTGCCTTCTAACTACCACTTCTTCGGTTCAGTGAGATATGCTGGATTCTAAACGGAGAAGCTTCTCTGACGCTTTTTCACAGAGATTTTGAAACTGAAATCTCCCATGCTGTTTCCACCATAGGCAGCAATGGGCTTCCCCATAGAACTTGCCAACCTGAATTCCTACAGGCTAGATGTGAGAGGCACATTCTGCTGCTTCCTCCCTTAGAGTTAAACTAGCTTCTTAAAGCTCAACCTCCAGGGAGTCTGTTTGGCAGAGATATAGAACACACTTTTCCAAGCCTGTTGGAAGGCATTTGCAGTTTCATTTCGCGTCTAATTTCCCAAACCAAACTGCTTGCAGCTCTAACTCCCTTCTAACTACCACTTCTTCGGTTCAGTGAGATATGCTGGATTCTCAACGGAGAAGCTTCACTGACGCTTTTTCACAGAGATTTTGAAACTGAAATCTCCCATGCCGTTTCCACCATAGGCAGCAATGGGCTTCCCCATAGAACTTGCCAACCTGAATTCCTACAGGCTAGATGTGAGAGGCACATTCTGCTGCTTCCTCCCTTAGAGTTAAACTTGCTTCTGAAAGCTCAACCTCCGGGGAGTTTGTTTGGCAGAGATATAGAACACACTTTTCCAAGCCTGTTGGAAGGCATTTGCTGTTTCATTTCGCGTCTAATTTCCCAAACCAAACTGCTTGCAGCTCTAACTGCCTTCTAACTACCACTTCTTCGGTTCAGTGAGATATGCTGGATTCTAAACGGAGAAGCTTCTCTGACGCTTTTTCACAGAGATTTTGAAACTGAAATCTCCCATGCTGTTTCCACCATAGCCAGCAATGGGCTTCCCCATAGAACTTGCCAACCTGAATTCCTACAGGCTAGATGTGAGAGGCACATTCTGCTGCTTCCTCCCTTAGAGGTAAACTAGCTTCTGAAAGCTCAACCTCCAGGGAGTCTGTTTGGCAGAGATATAGAACACACTTTTCCAAGCCTGTTGGAAGGCATTTGCAGTTTCATTTCGCGTCTAATTTCCCAAACCAAACTGCTTGCAGCTCTAAATGCCTTCTAACTACCACTTCTTCGGTTCAGTGAGATATGCTGGATTCTAAACGGAGAAGCTTCTCTGACGCTTTTTCACAGAGATTTTGAAACTGAAATCTCCCATGCCGTTTCCACCATAGGCAGCAATGGGCTTCCCCATAGAACTTGCCAACCTGAATTCCTACAGGCTAGATGTGAGAGGCACATTCTGCTGCTTCCTCCCTAAGAGTTAAGCTTGCTTCTGAAAGCTCAACCTCCAGGGAGTCTGTTTGGCAGAGATATAGAACACACTTTTCCAAGCCTGTTGGAAGGCCTTTGCAGTGTCATTTCGCATCTAATTTCCCAAACCAAACTGCTTGCAGCTCTAACTCCCTTCTAACTACCACTTCTTCGGTTCAGTGAGATATGCTGGATTCTAAACGGAGAAGCTTCTCTGACGCTTTTTCACAGAGATTTTGAAACTGAAATTTCCAAACCCGTTTCCAACGAAGGCGCCAATGGGCTTCCCCATAGAACTTGCCAACCTGAATTCCTACAGGCTAGATGTGAGAGGCACATTCTGCTGCTTCCTCCCTTAGAGTTAAACTAGCTTCTGAAAGCTCAACCTCTGGGGAGTTTGTTTGGCAGAGATATAGAACACACTTTTCCAAGCCTGTTGGAAGGCATTTGCAGTTTCATTTCGCGTCTAATTTCCCAAACCAAACTGCTTGCAGCTCTAACTCCCTTCTAACTACCACTTCTTCGGTTCAGTGAGATATGCTGGATTCTAAACGGAGAAGCTTCTCTGACGCTTTTTCACAGAGATTTTGAAACTGAAATCTCCCATGCCGTTTCCACCATAGGCAGCAATGGGCTTCCCCATAGAACTTGCCAACCTGAATTCCTAAAGGCTAGATGTGAGAGGCACATTCTGCTGCTTCCTCCCTAACAGTTAAGCTTGCTTCTGAAAGCTCAACCTCCGGGGACTCTGTTTGGCACAGATATAGAACACACTTTTCCAAGCCTGTTGGAAGGCCTTTGCAGTGTCATTTCGCATCTAATTTCCCAAACCAAACTGCTTGCAGCTCTAACTCCCTTCTAACTACCACTTCTTCGGTTCAGTGAGATATGCTGGATTCTAAACGGAGAAGCTTCTCTGACGCTTTTTCACAGAGATTTTGAAACTGAAATCTCCCATGCCGTTTCCACCATAGGCAGCAATGGGCTTCCGCATAGAACTTGCCAACCTGAATTCCTAAAGGCTAGATGTGAGAGGCACATTCTGCTGCTTCCTCCCTTAGAGTTAAACTAGCTTCTGAAAGCTCAACCTCCGGGGAGTTTGTTTGGCAGAGATATAGAACACACTTTTCCAATCCTGTTGGAAGGCATTTGCAGTTTCATTTCGCGTCTAATTTCCCAAACCAAACTGCTTGCAGCTCTAACTCCCTTCTAACTACCACTTCTTCGGTTCAGTGAGATATGCTGGATTCTAAACGGAGAAGCTTCTCTGACGCTTTTTCACAGAGATTTTGAAACTGAAATCTCCCATGCCGTTTCCACCATAGGCAGCAATGGGCTTCCCCATAGAACTTGCCAACCTGAATTCCTACAGGCTAGATGTGAGAGGCACATTCTGCTGCTTCCTCCCTTAGAGTTAAACTTGCTTCTGAAAGCTCAACCTCCGGGGAGTTTGTTTGGCAGAGATATAGAACACACTTTTCCAAGCCTGTTGGAAGGCATTTGCAGTTTCATTTAGCGTCTAATTTCCCAAACCAAACTGCTTGCAGCTCTAACTGCCTTCTAACTACCACTTCTTCGGTTCAGTGAGATATGCTGGATTCTAAACGGAGAAGCTTCTCTGACGCTTTTTCACAGAGATTTTGAAACTGAAATCTCCCATGCTGTTTCCACCATAGCCAGCAATGGGCTTCCCCATAGAACTTGCCAACCTGAATTCCTACAGGCTAGATGTGAGAGGCACATTCTGCTGCTTCCTCCCTTAGAGGTAAACTAGCTTCTGAAAGCTCAACCTCCAGGGAGTCTGTTTGGCAGAGATATAGAACACACTTTTCCAAGCCTGTTGGAAGGCATTTGCAGTTTCATTTCGCGTCTAATTTCCCAAACCAAACTGCTTGCAGCTCTAAATGCCTTCTAACTACCACTTCTTCGGTTCAGTGAGATATGCTGGATTCTAAACGGAGAAGCTTCTCTGACGCTTTTTCACAGAGATTTTGAAACTGAAATCTCCCATGCCGTTTCCACCATAGGCAGCAATGGGCTTCCCCATAGAACTTGCCAACCTGAATTCCTACAGGCTAGATGTGAGAGGCACATTCTGCTGCTTCCTCCCTAAGAGTTAAGCTTGCTTCTGAAAGCTCAACCTCCAGGGAGTCTGTTTGGCAGAGATATAGAACACACTTTTCCAAGCCTGTTGGAAGGCCTTTGCAGTGTCATTTCGCATCTAATTTCCCAAACCAAACTGCTTGCAGCTCTAACTCCCTTCTAACTACCACTTCTTCGGTTCAGTGAGATATGCTGGATTCTAAACGGAGAAGCTTCTCTGACGCTTTTTCACAGAGATTTTGAAACTGAAATTTCCAAACCCGTTTCCAACGAAGGCGCCAATGGGCTTCCCCATAGAACTTGCCAACCTGAATTCCTACAGGCTAGATGTGAGAGGCACATTCTGCTGCTTCCTCCCTTAGAGTTAAACTAGCTTCTGAAAGCTCAACCTCCGGGGAGTCTGTTTGGCAGAGATATAGAACACACTTTTCCAAGCCTGTTGGAAGGCCTTTGCAGTGTCATTTCGCATCTAATTTCCCAAACCAAACTGCTTGCAGCTCTAACTCCCTTCTAACTACCACTTCTTCGGTTCAGTGAGATATGCTGGATTCTAAACGGAGAAGCTTCTCTGACGCTTTTTCACAGAGATTTTGAAACTGAAATCTCCCATGCCGTTTCCACCATAGGCAGCAATGGGCTTCCCCATAGAACTTGCCAACCTGAATTCCTACAGGCTAGATGTGAGAGGCACATTCTGCTGCTTCCAACCTTAGAGTTAAACTAGCTTCTGAAAGCTCAACCTCCGGGGAGTCTGTTTCGCAGAGATATAGAACACACTTTTCCAAGCCTGTTGGAAGGCATTTGCAGTTTCATTTCGCGTCTAATTTCCCAAACCAAACTGCTTGCAGCTCTAACTGCCTTCTAACTACCACTTCTTCGGTTCAGTGAGATATGCTGGATTCTAAACGGAGAAGCTTCTCTGACGCTTTTTCACAGAGATTTTGAAACTGAAATCTCCCATGCTGTTTCCACCATAGGCAGCAATGGGCTTCCCCATAGAACTTGCCAACCTGAATTCCTACAGGCTAGATGTGAGAGGCACATTCTGCTGCTTCCTCCCTTAGAGTTAAACTAGCTTCTTAAAGCTCAACCTCCAGGGAGTCTGTTTGGCAGAGATATAGAACACACTTTTCCAAGCCTGTTGGAAGGCATTTGCAGTTTCATTTCGCGTCTAATTTCCCAAACCAAACTGCTTGCAGCTCTAACTCCCTTCTAACTACCACTTCTTCGGTTCAGTGAGATATGCTGGATTCTCAACGGAGAAGCTTCACTGACGCTTTTTCACAGAGATTTTGAAACTAAAATCTCCCATGCCGTTTCCACCATAGGCAGCAATGGGCTTCCCCATAGAACTTGCCAACCTGAATTCCTACAGGCTAGATGTGAGAGGCACATTCTGCTGCTTCCTCCCTTAGAGTTAAACTTGCTTCTGAAAGCTCAACCTCCGGGGAGTTTGTTTGGCAGAGATATAGAACACACTTTTCCAAGCCTGTTGGAAGGCATTTGCAGTTTCATTTCGCGTCTAATTTCCCAAACCAAACTGCTTGCAGCTCTAACTCCCTTCTAACTACCACTTCTTCGGTTCAGTGAGATATGCTGGATTCTAAACGGAGAAGCTTCTCTGACGCTTTTTCACAGAGATTTTGAAACTGAAATCTCCCATGCCGTTTCCACCATAGGCAGCAATGGGCTTCCCCATAGAACTTGCCAACCTGAATTCCTACAGGCTAGATGTGAGAGGCACATTCTGCTGCTTCCTCCCTAACAGTTAAGCTTGCTTCTGAAAGCTCAACCTCCGGGGACTCTGTTTGGCACAGATATAGAACACACTTTTCCAAGCCTGTTGGAAGGCCTTTGCAGTGTCATTTCGCATCTAATTTCCCAAACCAAACTGCTTGCAGCTCTAACTCCCTTCTAACTACCACTTCTTCGGTTTAGTGAGATATGCTGGATTCTAAACGGAGAAGCTTCTCTGACGCTTTTTCACAGAGATTTTGAAACTGAAATCTCCCATGCCGTTTCCACCATAGGCAGCAATGGGCTTCCCCATAGAACTTGCCAACCTGAATTCCTACAGGCTAGATGTGAGAGGCACATTCTGCTGCTTCCTCCCTTAGAGTTAAACTAGCTTCTGAAAGCTCAACCTCCGGGGAGTCTGTTTGGCAGAGATATAGAACACACTTTTCCAAGCCTGTTGGAAGGCATTTGCAGTTTCATTTCGCGTCTAATTTCCCAAACCAAACTGCTTGCAGCTCTAACTGCCTTCTAACTACCACTTCTTCGGTTCAGTGAGATATGCTGGATTCTAAACGGAGAAGCTTCTCTGACGCTTTTTCACAGAGATTTTGAAACTGAAATCTCCCATGCTGTTTCCACCATAGGCAGCAATGGGCTTCCCCATAGAACTTGCCAACCTGAATTCCTACAGGCTAGATGTGAGAGGCACATTCTGCTGCTTCCTCCCTTAGAGTTAAACTAGCTTCTGAAAGCTCAACCTCCGGGGAGTTTGTTTGGCAGAGATATAGAACACACTTTTCCAAGCCTGTTGGAAGGCATTTGCAGTTTCATTTCGCGTCTAATTTCCCAAACCAAACTGCTTGCAGCTCTAACTCCCTTCTAACTACCACTTCTTCGGTTCAGTGAGATATGCTGGATTCTAAACGGAGAAGCTTCTCTGACGCTTTTTCACAGAGATTTTGAAACTGAAATCTCCCATGCCGTTTCCACCATAGGCAGCAATGGGCTTCCCCATAGAACTTGCCAACCTGAATTCCTACAGGCTAGATGTGAGAGGAACATTCTGCTGCTTCCTCCCTAACAGTTAAGCTTGCTTCTGAAAGCTCAACCTCCGGGGACTCTGTTTGGCACAGATATAGAACACACTTTTCCAAGCCTGTTGGAAGGCCTTTGCAGTGTCATTTCGCATCTAATTTCCCAAACCAAACTGCTTGCAGCTCTAACTCCCTTCTAACTACCACTTCTTCGGTTCAGTGAGATATGCTGGATTCTAAACGGAGAAGCTTCTCTGACGCTTTTTCACAGAGATTTTGAAACTGAAATCTCCCATGCCGTTTCCACCATAGGCAGCAATGGGCTTCCCCATAGAACTTGCCAACCTGAATTCCTAAAGGCTAGATGTGAGAGGCACATTCTGCTGCTTCCTCCCTTAGAGTTAAACTTGCTTCTGAAAGCTCAACCTCCGGGGAGTTTGTTTGGCAGAGATATAGAACACACTTTTCCAAGCCTGTTGGAAGGCATTTGCAGTTTCATTTCGCGTCTAATTTCCCAAACCAAACTGCTTGCAGCTCTAACTGCCTTCTAACTACCACTTCTTCGGTTCAGTGAGATATGCTGGATTCTAAACGGAGAAGCTTCTCTGACGCTTTTTCACAGAGATTTTGAAACTGAAATCTCCCATGCTGTTTCCACCATAGCCAGCAATGGGCTTCCCCATAGAACTTGCCAACCTGAATTCCTACAGGCTAGATGTGAGAGGCACATTCTGCTGCTTCCTCCCTTAGAGGTAAACTAGCTTCTGAAAGCTCAACCTCCAGGGAGTCTGTTTGGCAGAGATATAGAACACACTTTTCCAAGCCTGTTGGAAGGCATTTGCAGTTTCATTTCGCGTCTAATTTCCCAAACCAAACTGCTTGCAGCTCTAACTGCCTTCTAACTACCACTTCTTCGGTTCAGTGAGATATGCTGGATTCTAAACGGAGAAGCTTCTCTGACGCTTTTTCACAGAGATTTTGAAACTGAAATCTCCCATGCTGTTTCCACCATAGGCAGCAATGGGCTTCCCCATAGAACTTGCCAACCTGAATTCCTACAGGCTAGATGTGAGAGGCACATTCTGCTGCTTCCTCCCTTAGAGTTAAACTAGCTTCTTAAAGCTCAACCTCCAGGGAGTCTGTTTGGCAGAGATATAGAACACACTTTTCCAAGCCTGTTGGAAGGCATTTGCAGTTTCATTTCGCGTCTAATTTCCCAAACCAAACTGCTTGCAGCTCTAACTCCCTTCTAACTACCACTTCTTCGGTTCAGTGAGATATGCTGGATTCTCAACGGAGAAGCTTCACTGACGCTTTTTCAAAGAGATTTTGAAACTGAAATCTCCCATGCCGTTTCCACCATAGGCAGCAATGGGCTTCCCCATAGAACTTGCCAACCTGAATTCCTACAGGCTAGATGTGAGAGGCACATTCTGCTGCTTCCTCCCTTAGAGTTAAACTTGCTTCTGAAAGCTCAACCTCCGGGGAGTTTGTTTGGCAGAGATATAGAACACACTTTTCCAAGCCTGTTGGAAGGCATTTGCAGTTTCATTTCGCGTCTAATTTCCCAAACCAAACTGCTTGCAGCTCTAACTCCCTTCTAACTACCACTTCCTCGGTTCAGTGAGATATGCTGGATTCTAAACGGAGAAGCTTCTCTGACGCTTTTTCACAGAGATTTTGAAACTGAAATCTCCCATGCCGTTTCCACCATAGGCAGCAATGGGCTTCCCCATAGAACTTGCCAACCTGAATTCCTACAGGCTAGATGTGAGAGGCACATTCTGCTGCTTCCTCCCTAACAGTTAAGCTTGCTTCTGAAAGCTCAACCTCCGGGGACTCTGTTTGGCACAGATATAGAACACACTTTTCCAAGCCTGTTGGAAGGCCTTTGCAGTGTCATTTCGCATCTAATTTCCCAAACCAAACTGCTTGCAGCTCTAACTCCCTTCTAACTACCACTTCTTCGGTTCAGTGAGATATGCTGGATTCTAAACGGAGAAGCTTCTCTGACGCTTTTTCACAGAGATTTTGAAACTGAAATCTCCCATGCCGTTTCCACCATAGGCAGCAATGGGCTTCCCCATAGAACTTGCCAACCTGAATTCCTACAGGCTAGATGTGAGAGGCACATTCTGCTGCTTCCTCCCTTAGAGTTAAACTTGCTTCTGAAAGCTCAACCTCCGGGGAGTTTGTTTGGCAGAGATATAGAACACACTTTTCCAAGCCTGTTGGAAGGCATTTGCAGTTTCATTTCGCGTCTAATTTCCCAAACCAAACTGCTTGCAGCTCTAACTGCCTTCTAACTACCACTTCTTCGGTTCAGTGAGATATGCTGGATTCTAAACGGAGAAGCTTCTCTGACGCTTTTTCACAGAGATTTTGAAACTGAAATCTCCCATGCTGTTTCCACCATAGCCAGCAATGGGCTTCCCCATAGAACTTGCCAACCTGAATTCCTACAGGCTAGATGTGAGAGGCACATTCTGCTGCTTCCTCCCTTAGAGGTAAACTAGCTTCTGAAAGCTCAACCTCCAGGGAGTCTGTTTGGCAGAGATATAGAACACACTTTTCCAAGCCTGTTGGAAGGCATTTGCAGTTTCATTTCGCGTCTAATTTCCCAAACCAAACTGCTTGCAGCTCTAAATGCCTTCTAACTACCACTTCTTCGGTTCAGTGAGATATGCTGGATTCTAAACGGAGAAGCTTCTCTGACGCTTTTTCACAGAGATTTTGAAACTGAAATCTCCCATGCCGTTTCCACCATAGGCAGCAATGGGCTTCCCCATAGAACTTGCCAACCTGAATTCCTACAGGCTAGATGTGAGAGGCACATTCTGCTGCTTCCTCCCTAAGAGGTAAGCTTGCTTCTGAAAGCTCAACCTCCAGGGAGTCTGTTTGGCAGAGATATAGAACACACTTTTCCAAGCCTGTTGGAAGGCCTTTGCAGTGTCATTTCGCATCTAATTTCCCAAACCAAACTGCTTGCAGCTCTAACTCCCTTCTAACTACCACTTCTTCGGTTCAGTGAGATATGCTGGATTCTAAACGGAGAAGCTTCTCTGACGCTTTTTCACAGAGATTTTGAAACTGAAATTTCCAAACCCGTTTCCAACGAAGGCGCCAATGGGCTTCCCCATAGAACTTGCCAACCTGAATTCCTACAGGCTAGATGTGAGAGGCACATTCTGCTGCTTCCTCCCTTAGAGTTAAACTAGCTTCTGAAAGCTCAGCCTCCGGGGAGTTTGTTTGGCAGAGATATAGAACACACTTTTCCAAGCCTGTTGGAAGGCATTTGCAGTTTCATTTCGCGTCTAATTTCCCAAACCAAACTGCTTGCAGCTCTAACTCCCTTCTAACTACCACTTCTTCGGTTCAGTGAGATATGCTGGATTCTAAACGGAGAAGCTTCTCTGACGCTTTTTCACAGAGATTTTGAAACTGAAATCTCCCATGCCGTTTCCACCATAGGCAGCAATGGGCTTCCCCATAGAACTTGCCAACCTGAATTCCTAAAGGCTAGATGTGAGAGGCACATTCTGCTGCTTCCTCCCTAACAGTTAAGCTTGCTTCTGAAAGCTCAACCTCCGGGGAGTCTGTTTCGCAGAGATATAGAACACACTTTTCCAAGCCTGTTGGAAGGCATTTGCAGTTTCATTTCACGTCTAATTTCCCAAACCAAACTGCTTGCAGCTCTAACTGCCTTCTAACTACCACTTCTTCGGTTCAGTGAGATATGCTGGATTCTAAACGGAGAAGCTTCTCTGACGCTTTTTCACAGAGATTTTGAAACTGAAATCTCCCATGCTGTTTCCACCATAGGCAGCAATGGGCTTCCCCATAGAACTTGCCAACCTGAATTCCTACAGGCTAGATGTGAGAGGCACATTCTGCTGCTTCCTCCCTAAGAGGTAAGCTTGCTTCTGAAAGCTCAACCTCCAGGGAGTCTGTTTGGCAGAGATATAGAACACACTTTTCCAAGCCTGTTGGAAGGCCTTTGCAGTGTCATTTCGCATCTAATTTCCCAAACCAAACTGCTTGCAGCTCTAACTCCCTTCTAACTACCACTTCTTCGGTTCAGTGAGATATGCTGGATTCTAAACGGAGAAGCTTCTCTGACGCTTTTTCACAGAGATTTTGAAACTGAAATTTCCAAACCCGTTTCCAACGAAGGCGCCAATGGGCTTCCCCATAGAACTTGCCAACCTGAATTCCTACAGGCTAGATGTGAGAGGCACATTCTGCTGCTTCCTCCCTTAGAGTTAAACTAGCTTCTGAAAGCTCAGCCTCCGGGGAGTTTGTTTGGCAGAGATATAGAACACACTTTTCCAAGCCTGTTGGAAGGCATTTGCAGTTTCATTTCGCGTCTAATTTCCCAAACCAAACTGCTTGCAGCTCTAACTCCCTTCTAACTACCACTTCTTCGGTTCAGTGAGATATGCTGGATTCTAAACGGAGAAGCTTCTCTGACGCTTTTTCACAGAGATTTTGAAACTGAAATCTCCCATGCCGTTTCCACCATAGGCAGCAATGGGCTTCCCCATAGAACTTGCCAACCTGAATTCCTAAAGGCTAGATGTGAGAGGCACATTCTGCTGCTTCCTCCCTAACAGTTAAGCTTGCTTCTGAAAGCTCAACCTCCGGGGAGTCTGTTTCGCAGAGATATAGAACACACTTTTCCAAGCCTGTTGGAAGGCATTTGCAGTTTCATTTCACGTCTAATTTCCCAAACCAAACTGCTTGCAGCTCTAACTGCCTTCTAACTACCACTTCTTCGGTTCAGTGAGATATGCTGGATTCTAAACGGAGAAGCTTCTCTGACGCTTTTTCACAGAGATTTTGAAACTGAAATCTCCCATGCTGTTTCCACCATAGGCAGCAATGGGCTTCCCCATAGAACTTGCCAACCTGAATTCCTACAGGCTAGATGTGAGAGGCACATTCTGCTGCTTCCTCCCTTAGAGTTAAACTAGCTTCTTAAAGCTCAACCTCCAGGGAGTCTGTTTGGCAGAGATATAGAACACACTTTTCCAAGCCTGTTGGAAGGCATTTGCAGTTTCATTTCGCGTCTAATTTCCCAAACCAAACTGCTTGCAGCTCTAACTCCCTTCTAACTACCACTTCTTCGGTTCAGTGAGATATGCTGGATTCTAAACGGAGAAGCTTCTCTGACGCTTTTTCACAGAGATTTTGAAACTGAAATCAGCCATGCCGTTTCCACCATAGGCAGCAATGGGCTTCCGCATAGAACTTGCCAACCTGAATTCCTAAAGGCTAGATGTGAGAGGCACATTCTGCTGCTTCCTCCCTTAGAGTTAAACTAGCTTCTGAAAGCTCAACCTCCGGGGAGTTTGTTTGGCAGAGATATAGAAAACACTTTTCCAAGCCTGTTGGAAGGCATTTGCAGTTTCATTTCGCGTCTAATTTCCCAAACCAAACTGCTTGCAGCTCTAACTCCCTTCTAACTACCACTTCTTCGGTTCAGTGAGATATGCTGGATTCTAAACGGAGAAGCTTCTCTGACGCTTTTTCACAGAGATTTTGAAACTGAAATCTCCCATGCCGTTTCCACCATAGGCAGCAATGGGCTTCCCCATAGAACTTGCCAACCTGAATTCCTACAGGCTAGATGTGAGAGGCACATTCTGCTGCTTCCAACCTTAGAGTTAAACTAGCTTCTGAAAGCTCAACCTCCGGGGAGTCTGTTTGGCAGAGATATAGAACACACTTTTCCAAACCTGTTGGAAGGCATTTGCAGTTTCATTTCGCGTCTAATTTCCCAAACCAAACTGCTTGCAGCTCTAACTGCCTTCTAACTACCACTTCTTCGGTTCAGTGAGATATGCTGGATTCTAAACGGAGAAGCTTCTCTGACGCTTTTTCACAGAGATTTTGAAACTGAAATCTCCCATGCTGTTTCCACCATAGGCAGCAATGGGCTTCCCCATAGAACTTGCCAACCTGAATTCCTACAGGCTAGATGTGAGAGGCACATTCTGCTGCTTCCTCCCTAAGAGTTAAGCTTGCTTCTGAAAGCTCAACCTCCAGGGAGTCTGTTTGGCAGAGATATAGAACACACTTTTCCAAGCCTGTTGGAAGGCCTTTGCAGTGTCATTTCGCATCTAATTTCCCAAACCAAACTGCTTGCAGCTCTAACTCCCTTCTAACTACCACTTCTTCGGTTCAGTGAGATATGCTGGATTCTAAACGGAGAAGCTTCTCTGACGCTTTTTCACAGAGATTTTGAAACTGAAATTTCCAAACCCGTTTCCAACGAAGGCGCCAATGGGCTTCCCCATAGAACTTGCCAACCTGAATTCCTACAGGCTAGATGTGAGAGGCACATTCTGCTGCTTCCTCCCTTAGAGTTAAACTAGCTTCTGAAAGCTCAAACTCCGGGGAGTCTGTTTGGCAGAGATATAGAACACACTTTTCCAAGCCTGTTGGAAGGCCTTTGCAGTGTCATTTCGCATCTAATTTCCCAAACCAAACTGCTTGCAGCTCTAACTCCCTTCTAACTACCACTTCTTCGGTTCAGTGAGATATGCTGGATTCTAAACGGAGAAGCTTCTCTGACGCTTTTTCACAGAGATTTTGAAACTGAAATCTCCCATGCCGTTTCCACCATAGGCAGCAATGGGCTTCCCCATAGAACTTGCCAACCTGAATTCCTACAGGCTAGATGTGAGAGGCACATTCTGCTGCTTCCAACCTTAGAGTTAAACTAGCTTCTGAAAGCTCAACCTCCGGGGAGTCTGTTTGGCAGAGATATAGAACACACTTTTCCAAGCCTGTTGGAAGGCATTTGCAGTTTCATTTCGCGTCTAATTTCCCAAACCAAACTGCTTGCAGCTCTAACTGCCTTCTAACTACCACTTCTTCGGTTCAGTGAGATATGCTGGATTCTAAACGGAGAAGCTTCTCTGACGCTTTTTCACAGAGATTTTGAAACTGAAATCTCCCATGCTGTTTCCACCATAGGCAGCAATGGGCTTCCCCATAGAACTTGCCAACCTGAATTCCTACAGGCTAGATGTGAGAGGCACATTCTGCTGCTTCCTCCCTTAGAGTTAAACTAGCTTCTTAAAGCTCAACCTCCAGGGAGTCTGTTTGGCAGAGATATAGAACACACTTTTCCAAGCCTGTTGGAAGGCATTTGCAGTTTCATTTCGCGTCTAATTTCCCAAACCAAACTGCTTGCAGCTCTAACTCCCTTCTAACTACCACTTCTTCGGTTCAGTGAGATATGCTGGATTCTAAACGGAGAAGCTTCTCTGACGCTTTTTCACAGAGATTTTGAAACTGAAATCTCCCATGCCGTTTCCACCATAGGCAGCAATGGGCTTCCCCATAGAACTTGCCAACCTGAATTCCTACAGGCTAGATGTGAGAGGCACATTCTGCTGCTTCCTCCCTTAGAGTTAAACTTGCTTCTGAAAGCTCAACCTCCGGGGAGTTTGTTTGGCAGAGATATAGAACACACTTTTCCAAGCCTGTTGGAAGGCATTTGCAGTTTCATTTCGCGTCTAATTTCCCAAACCAAACTGCTTGCAGCTCTAACTGCCTTCTAACTACCACTTCTTCGGTTCAGTGAGATATGCTGGATTCTAAACGGAGAAGCTTCTCTGACGCTTTTTCACAGAGATTTTGAAACTGAAATCTCCCATGCTGTTTCCACCATAGCCAGCAATGGGCTTCCCCATAGAACTTGCCAACCTGAATTCCTACAGGCTAGATGTGAGAGGCACATTCTGCTGCTTCCTCCCTTAGAGGTAAACTAGCTTCTGAAAGCTCAACCTCCAGGGAGTCTGTTTGGCAGAGATATAGAACACACTTTTCCAAGCCTGTTGGAAGGCATTTGCAGTTTCATTTCGCGTCTAATTTCCCAAACCAAACTGCTTGCAGCTCTAAATGCCTTCTAACTACCACTTCTTCGGTTCAGTGAGATATGCTGGATTCTAAACGGAGAAGCTTCTCTGACGCTTTTTCACAGAGATTTTGAAACTGAAATCTCCCATGCCGTTTCCACCATAGGCAGCAATGGGCTTCCCCATAGAACTTGCCAACCTGAATTCCTACAGGCTAGATGTGAGAGGCACATTCTGCTGCTTCCTCCCTAAGAGTTAAGCTTGCTTCTGAAAGCTCAACCTCCAGGGAGTCTGTTTGGCAGAGATATAGAACACACTTTTCCAAGCCTGTTGGAAGGCCTTTGCAGTGTCATTTCGCATCTAATTTCCCAAACCAAACTGCTTGCAGCTCTAACTCCCTTCTAACTACCACTTCTTCGGTTCAGTGAGATATGCTGGATTCTAAACGGAGAAGCTTCTCTGACGCTTTTTCACAGAGATTTTGAAACTGAAATTTCCAAACCCGTTTCCAACGAAGGCGCCAATGGGCTTCCCCATAGAACTTGCCAACCTGAATTCCTACAGGCTAGATGTGAGAGGCACATTCTGCTGCTTCCTCCCTTAGAGTTAAACTAGCTTCTGAAAGCTCAACCTCCGGGGAGTCTGTTTGGCAGAGATATAGAACACACTTTTCCAAGCCTGTTGGAAGGCCTTTGCAGTGTCATTTCGCATCTAATTTCCCAAACCAAACTGCTTGCAGCTCTAACTCCCTTCTAACTACCACTTCTTCGGTTCAGTGAGATATGCTGGATTCTAAACGGAGAAGCTTCTCTGACGCTTTTTCACAGAGATTTTGAAACTGAAATCTCCCATGCCGTTTCCACCATAGGCAGCAATGGGCTTCCCCATAGAACTTGCCAACCTGAATTCCTACAGGCTAGATGTGAGAGGCACATTCTGCTGCTTCCAACCTTAGAGTTAAACTAGCTTCTGAAAGCTCAACCTCCGGGGAGTCTGTTTGGCAGAGATATAGAACACACTTTTCCAAGCCTGTTGGAAGGCATTTGCAGTTTCATTTCGCGTCTAATTTCCCAAACCAAACTGCTTGCAGCTCTAACTGCCTTCTAACTACCACTTCTTCGGTTCAGTGAGATATGCTGGATTCTAAACGGAGAAGCTTCTCTGACGCTTTTTCACAGAGATTTTGAAACTGAAATCTCCCATGCTGTTTCCACCATAGGCAGCAATGGGCTTCCCCATAGAACTTGCCAACCTGAATTCCTACAGGCTAGATGTGAGAGGCACATTCTGCTGCTTCCTCCCTTAGAGTTAAACTAGCTTCTTAAAGCTCAACCTCCAGGGAGTCTGTTTGGCAGAGATATAGAACACACTTTTCCAAGCCTGTTGGAAGGCATTTGCAGTTTCATTTCGCGTCTAATTTCCCAAACCAAACTGCTTGCAGCTCTAACTCCCTTCTAACTACCACTTCTTCGGTTCAGTGAGATATGCTGGATTCTCAACGGAGAAGCTTCACTGACGCTTTTTCACAGAGATTTTGAAACTGAAATCTCCCATGCCGTTTCCACCATAGGCAGCAATGGGCTTCCCCATAGAACTTGCCAACCTGAATTCCTACAGGCTAGATGTGAGAGGCACATTCTGCTGCTTCCTCCCTTAGAGTTAAACTTGCTTCTGAAAGCTCAACCTCCGGGGAGTTTGTTTGGCAGAGATATAGAACACACTTTTCCAAGCCTGTTGGAAGGCATTTGCAGTTTCATTTCGCGTCTAATTTCCCAAACCAAACTGCTTGCAGCTCTAACTGCCTTCTAACTACCACTTCTTCGGTTCAGTGAGATATGCTGGATTCTAAACGGAGAAGCTTCTCTGACGCTTTTTCACAGAGATTTTGAAACTGAAATCTCCCATGCTGTTTCCACCATAGCCAGCAATGGGCTTCCCCATAGAACTTGCCAACCTGAATTCCTACAGGCTAGATGTGAGAGGCACATTCTGCTGCTTCCTCCCTTAGAGGTAAACTAGCTTCTGAAAGCTCAACCTCCAGGGAGTCTGTTTGGCAGAGATATAGAACACACTTTTCCAAGCCTGTTGGAAGGCATTTGCAGTTTCATTTCGCGTCTAATTTCCCAAACCAAACTGCTTGCAGCTCTAAATGCCTTCTAACTACCACTTCTTCGGTTCAGTGAGATATGCTGGATTATAAACGGAGAAGCTTCTCTGACGCTTTTTCACAGAGATTTTGAAACTGAAATCTCCCATGCCGTTTCCACCATAGGCAGCAATGGGCTTCCCCATAGAACTTGCCAACCTGAATTCCTACAGGCTAGATGTGAGAGGCACATTCTGCTGCTTCCTCCCTAAGAGTTAAGCTTGCTTCTGAAAGCTCAACCTCCAGGGAGTCTGTTTGGCAGAGATATAGAACACACTTTTCCAAGCCTGTTGGAAGGCCTTTGCAGTGTCATTTCGCATCTAATTTCCCAAACCAAACTGCTTGCAGCTCTAACTCCCTTCTAACTACCACTTCTTCGGTTCAGTGAGATATGCTGGATTCTAAACGGAGAAGCTTCTCTGACGCTTTTTCACAGAGATTTTGAAACTGAAATTTCCAAACCCGTTTCCAACGAAGGCGCCAATGGGCTTCCCCATAGAACTTGCCAACCTGAATTCCTACAGGCTAGATGTGAGAGGCACATTCTGCTGCTTCCTCCCTAACAGTTAAGCTTGCTTCTGAAAGCTCAACCTCCGGGGACTCTGTTTGGCACAGATATAGAACACACTTTTCCAAGCCTGTTGGAAGGCCTTTGCAGTGTCATTTCGCATCTAATTTCCCAAACCAAACTGCTTGCAGCTCTAACTCCCTTCTAACTACCACTTCTTCGGTTCAGTGAGATATGCTGGATTCTAAACGGAGAAGCTTCTCTGACGCTTTTTCACAGAGATTTTGAAACTGAAATCTCCCATGCCGTTTCCACCATAGGCAGCAATGGGCTTCCGCATAGAACTTGCCAACCTGAATTCCTAAAGGCTAGATGTGAGAGGCACATTCTGCTGCTTCCTCCCTTAGAGTTAAACTAGCTTCTGAAAGCTCAACCTCCGGGGAGTTTGTTTGGCAGAGATATAGAACACACTTTTCCAATCCTGTTGGAAGGCATTTGCAGTTTCATTTCGCGTCTAATTTCCCAAACCAAACTGCTTGCAGCTCTAACTCCCTTCTAACTACCACTTCTTCGGTTCAGTGAGATATGCTGGATTCTAAACGGAGAAGCTTCTCTGACGCTTTTTCACAGAGATTTTGAAACTGAAATCTCCCATGCCGTTTCCACCATAGGCAGCAATGGGCTTCCCCATAGAACTTGCCAACCTGAATTCCTACAGGCTAGATGTGAGAGGCACATTCTGCTGCTTCCTCCCTTAGAGTTAAACTTGCTTCTGAAAGCTCAACCTCCGGGGAGTTTGTTTGGCAGAGATATAGAACACACTTTTCCAAGCCTGTTGGAAGGCATTTGCAGTTTCATTTCGCGTCTAATTTCCCAAACCAAACTGCTTGCAGCTCTAACTGCCTTCTAACTACCACTTCTTCGGTTCAGTGAGATATGCTGGATTCTAAACGGAGAAGCTTCTCTGACGCTTTTTCACAGAGATTTTGAAACTGAAATCTCCCATGCTGTTTCCACCATAGCCAGCAATGGGCTTCCCCATAGAACTTGCCAACCTGAATTCCTACAGGCTAGATGTGAGAGGCACATTCTGCTGCTTCCTCCCTTAGAGGTAAACTAGCTTCTGAAAGCTCAACCTCCAGGGAGTCTGTTTGGCAGAGATATAGAACACACTTTTCCAAGCCTGTTGGAAGGCATTTGCAGTTTCATTTCGCGTCTAATTTCCCAAACCAAACTGCTTGCAGCTCTAAATGCCTTCTAACTACCACTTCTTCGGTTCAGTGAGATATGCTGGATTCTAAACGGAGAAGCTTCTCTGACGCTTTTTCACAGAGATTTTGAAACTGAAATCTCCCATGCCGTTTCCACCATAGGCAGCAATGGGCTTCCCCATAGAACTTGCCAACCTGAATTCCTACAGGCTAGATGTGAGAGGCACATTCTGCTGCTTCCTCCCTAAGAGTTAAGCTTGCTTCTGAAAGCTCAACCTCCAGGGAGTCTGTTTGGCAGAGATATAGAACACACTTTTCCAAGCCTGTTGGAAGGCCTTTGCAGTGTCATTTCGCATCTAATTTCCCAAACCAAACTGCTTGCAGCTCTAACTCCCTTCTAACTACCACTTCTTCGGTTCAGTGAGATATGCTGGATTCTAAACGGAGAAGCTTCTCTGACGCTTTTTCACAGAGATTTTGAAACTGAAATTTCCAAACCCGTTTCCAACGAAGGCGCCAATGGGCTTCCCCATAGAACTTGCCAACCTGAATTCCTACAGGCTAGATGTGAGAGGCACATTCTGCTGCTTCCTCCCTTAGAGTTAAACTAGCTTCTGAAAGCTCAACCTCCGGGGAGTCTGTTTGGCAGAGATATAGAACACACTTTTCCAAGCCTGTTGGAAGGCCTTTGCAGTGTCATTTCGCATCTAATTTCCCAAACCAAACTGCTTGCAGCTCTAACTCCCTTCTAACTACCACTTCTTCGGTTCAGTGAGATATGCTGGATTCTAAACGGAGAAGCTTCTCTGACGCTTTTTCACAGAGATTTTGAAACTGAAATCTCCCATGCCGTTTCCACCATAGGCAGCAATGGGCTTCCCCATAGAACTTGCCAACCTGAATTCCTACAGGCTAGATGTGAGAGGCACATTCTGCTGCTTCCAACCTTAGAGTTAAACTAGCTTCTGAAAGCTCAACCTCCGGGGAGTCTGTTTGGCAGAGATATAGAACACACTTTTCCAAGCCTGTTGGAAGGCATTTGCAGTTTCATTTCGCGTCTAATTTCCCAAACCAAACTGCTTGCAGCTCTAACTGCCTTCTAACTACCACTTCTTCGGTTCAGTGAGATATGCTGGATTCTAAACGGAGAAGCTTCTCTGACGCTTTTTCACAGAGATTTTGAAACTGAAATCTCCCATGCTGTTTCCACCATAGGCAGCAATGGGCTTCCCCATAGAACTTGCCAACCTGAATTCCTACAGGCTAGATGTGAGAGGCACATTCTGCTGCTTCCTCCCTTAGAGTTAAACTAGCTTCTTAAAGCTCAACCTCCAGGGAGTCTGTTTGGCAGAGATATAGAACACACTTTTCCAAGCCTGTTGGAAGGCATTTGCAGTTTCATTTCGCGTCTAATTTCCCAAACCAAACTGCTTGCAGCTCTAACTCCCTTCTAACTACCACTTCTTCGGTTCAGTGAGATATGCTGGATTCTCAACGGAGAAGCTTCACTGACGCTTTTTCACAGAGATTTTGAAACTAAAATCTCCCATGCCGTTTCCACCATAGGCAGCAATGGGCTTCCCCATAGAACTTGCCAACCTGAATTCCTACAGGCTAGATGTGAGAGGCACATTCTGCTGCTTCCTCCCTTAGAGTTAAACTTGCTTCTGAAAGCTCAACCTCCGGGGAGTTTGTTTGGCAGAGATATAGAACACACTTTTCCAAGCCTGTTGGAAGGCATTTGCAGTTTCATTTCGCGTCTAATTTCCCAAACCAAACTGCTTGCAGCTCTAACTCCCTTCTAACTACCACTTCTTCGGTTCAGTGAGATATGCTGGATTCTAAACGGAGAAGCTTCTCTGACGCTTTTTCACAGAGATTTTGAAACTGAAATCTCCCATGCCGTTTCCACCATAGGCAGCAATGGGCTTCCCCATAGAACTTGCCAACCTGAATTCCTACAGGCTAGATGTGAGAGGCACATTCTGCTGCTTCCTCCCTAACAGTTAAGCTTGCTTCTGAAAGCTCAACCTCCGGGGACTCTGTTTGGCACAGATATAGAACACACTTTTCCAAGCCTGTTGGAAGGCCTTTGCAGTGTCATTTCGCATCTAATTTCCCAAACCAAACTGCTTGCAGCTCTAACTCCCTTCTAACTACCACTTCTTCGGTTTAGTGAGATATGCTGGATTCTAAACGGAGAAGCTTCTCTGACGCTTTTTCACAGAGATTTTGAAACTGAAATCTCCCATGCCGTTTCCACCATAGGCAGCAATGGGCTTCCCCATAGAACTTGCCAACCTGAATTCCTACAGGCTAGATGTGAGAGGCACATTCTGCTGCTTCCTCCCTTAGAGTTAAACTAGCTTCTGAAAGCTCAACCTCCGGGGAGTCTGTTTGGCAGAGATATAGAACACACTTTTCCAAGCCTGTTGGAAGGCATTTGCAGTTTCATTTCGCGTCTAATTTCCCAAACCAAACTGCTTGCAGCTCTAACTGCCTTCTAACTACCACTTCTTCGGTTCAGTGAGATATGCTGGATTCTAAACGGAGAAGCTTCTCTGACGCTTTTTCACAGAGATTTTGAAACTGAAATCTCCCATGCTGTTTCCACCATAGGCAGCAATGGGCTTCCCCATAGAACTTGCCAACCTGAATTCCTACAGGCTAGATGTGAGAGGCACATTCTGCTGCTTCCTCCCTTAGAGTTAAACTAGCTTCTGAAAGCTCAACCTCCGGGGAGTTTGTTTGGCAGAGATATAGAACACACTTTTCCAAGCCTGTTGGAAGGCATTTGCAGTTTCATTTCGCGTCTAATTTCCCAAACCAAACTGCTTGCAGCTCTAACTCCCTTCTAACTACCACTTCTTCGGTTCAGTGAGATATGCTGGATTCTAAACGGAGAAGCTTCTCTGACGCTTTTTCACAGAGATTTTGAAACTGAAATCTCCCATGCCGTTTCCACCATAGGCAGCAATGGGCTTCCCCATAGAACTTGCCAACCTGAATTCCTACAGGCTAGATGTGAGAGGAACATTCTGCTGCTTCCTCCCTAACAGTTAAGCTTGCTTCTGAAAGCTCAACCTCCGGGGACTCTGTTTGGCACAGATATAGAACACACTTTTCCAAGCCTGTTGGAAGGCCTTTGCAGTGTCATTTCGCATCTAATTTCCCAAACCAAACTGCTTGCAGCTCTAACTCCCTTCTAACTACCACTTCTTCGGTTCAGTGAGATATGCTGGATTCTAAACGGAGAAGCTTCTCTGACGCTTTTTCACAGAGATTTTGAAACTGAAATCTCCCATGCCGTTTCCACCATAGGCAGCAATGGGCTTCCCCATAGAACTTGCCAACCTGAATTCCTAAAGGCTAGATGTGAGAGGCACATTCTGCTGCTTCCTCCCTTAGAGTTAAACTTGCTTCTGAAAGCTCAACCTCCGGGGAGTTTGTTTGGCAGAGATATAGAACACACTTTTCCAAGCCTGTTGGAAGGCATTTGCAGTTTCATTTCGCGTCTAATTTCCCAAACCAAACTGCTTGCAGCTCTAACTGCCTTCTAACTACCACTTCTTCGGTTCAGTGAGATATGCTGGATTCTAAACGGAGAAGCTTCTCTGACGCTTTTTCACAGAGATTTTGAAACTGAAATCTCCCATGCTGTTTCCACCATAGCCAGCAATGGGCTTCCCCATAGAACTTGCCAACCTGAATTCCTACAGGCTAGATGTGAGAGGCACATTCTGCTGCTTCCTCCCTTAGAGGTAAACTAGCTTCTGAAAGCTCAACCTCCAGGGAGTCTGTTTGGCAGAGATATAGAACACACTTTTCCAAGCCTGTTGGAAGGCATTTGCAGTTTCATTTCGCGTCTAATTTCCCAAACCAAACTGCTTGCAGCTCTAACTGCCTTCTAACTACCACTTCTTCGGTTCAGTGAGATATGCTGGATTCTAAACGGAGAAGCTTCTCTGACGCTTTTTCACAGAGATTTTGAAACTGAAATCTCCCATGCTGTTTCCACCATAGGCAGCAATGGGCTTCCCCATAGAACTTGCCAACCTGAATTCCTACAGGCTAGATGTGAGAGGCACATTCTGCTGCTTCCTCCCTTAGAGTTAAACTAGCTTCTTAAAGCTCAACCTCCAGGGAGTCTGTTTGGCAGAGATATAGAACACACTTTTCCAAGCCTGTTGGAAGGCATTTGCAGTTTCATTTCGCGTCTAATTTCCCAAACCAAACTGCTTGCAGCTCTAACTCCCTTCTAACTACCACTTCTTCGGTTCAGTGAGATATGCTGGATTCTCAACGGAGAAGCTTCACTGACGCTTTTTCACAGAGATTTTGAAACTGAAATCTCCCATGCCGTTTCCACCATAGGCAGCAATGGGCTTCCCCATAGAACTTGCCAACCTGAATTCCTACAGGCTAGATGTGAGAGGCACATTCTGCTGCTTCCTCCCTTAGAGTTAAACTTGCTTCTGAAAGCTCAACCTCCGGGGAGTTTGTTTGGCAGAGATATAGAACACACTTTTCCAAGCCTGTTGGAAGGCATTTGCAGTTTCATTTCGCGTCTAATTTCCCAAACCAAACTGCTTGCAGCTCTAACTCCCTTCTAACTACCACTTCTTCGGTTCAGTGAGATATGCTGGATTCTAAACGGAGAAGCTTCTCTGACGCTTTTTCACAGAGATTTTGAAACTGAAATCTCCCATGCCGTTTCCACCATAGGCAGCAATGGGCTTCCCCATAGAACTTGCCAACCTGAATTCCTACAGGCTAGATGTGAGAGGCACATTCTGCTGCTTCCTCCCTAACAGTTAAGCTTGCTTCTGAAAGCTCAACCTCCGGGGACTCTGTTTGGCACAGATATAGAACACACTTTTCCAAGCCTGTTGGAAGGCCTTTGCAGTGTCATTTCGCATCTAATTTCCCAAACCAAACTGCTTGCAGCTCTAACTCCCTTCTAACTACCACTTCTTCGGTTCAGTGAGATATGCTGGATTCTAAACGGAGAAGCTTCTCTGACGCTTTTTCACAGAGATTTTGAAACTGAAATCTCCCATGCCGTTTCCACCATAGGCAGCAATGGGCTTCCCCATAGAACTTGCCAACCTGAATTCCTACAGGCTAGATGTGAGAGGCACATTCTGCTGCTTCCTCCCTTAGAGTTAAACTTGCTTCTGAAAGCTCAACCTCCGGGGAGTTTGTTTGGCAGAGATATAGAACACACTTTTCCAAGCCTGTTGGAAGGCATTTGCAGTTTCATTTCGCGTCTAATTTCCCAAACCAAACTGCTTGCAGCTCTAACTGCCTTCTAACTACCACTTCTTCGGTTCAGTGAGATATGCTGGATTCTAAACGGAGAAGCTTCTCTGACGCTTTTTCACAGAGATTTTGAAACTGAAATCTCCCATGCTGTTTCCACCATAGCCAGCAATGGGCTTCCCCATAGAACTTGCCAACCTGAATTCCTACAGGCTAGATGTGAGAGGCACATTCTGCTGCTTCCTCCCTTAGAGGTAAACTAGCTTCTGAAAGCTCAACCTCCAGGGAGTCTGTTTGGCAGAGATATAGAACACACTTTTCCAAGCCTGTTGGAAGGCATTTGCAGTTTCATTTCGCGTCTAATTTCCCAAACCAAACTGCTTGCAGCTCTAAATGCCTTCTAACTACCACTTCTTCGGTTCAGTGAGATATGCTGGATTCTAAACGGAGAAGCTTCTCTGACGCTTTTTCACAGAGATTTTGAAACTGAAATCTCCCATGCCGTTTCCACCATAGGCAGCAATGGGCTTCCCCATAGAACTTGCCAACCTGAATTCCTACAGGCTAGATGTGAGAGGCACATTCTGCTGCTTCCTCCCTAAGAGTTAAGCTTGCTTCTGAAAGCTCAACCTCCAGGGAGTCTGTTTGGCAGAGATATAGAACACACTTTTCCAAGCCTGTTGGAAGGCCTTTGCAGTGTCATTTCGCATCTAATTTCCCAAACCAAACTGCTTGCAGCTCTAACTCCCTTCTAACTACCACTTCTTCGGTTCAGTGAGATATGCTGGATTCTAAACGGAGAAGCTTCTCTGACGCTTTTTCACAGAGATTTTGAAACTGAAATTTCCAAACCCGTTTCCAACGAAGGCGCCAAAGGGCTTCCCCATAGAACTTGCCAACCTGAATTCCTACAGGCTAGATGTGAGAGGCACATTCTGCTGCTTCCTCCCTTAGAGTTAAACTAGCTTCTGAAAGCTCAACCTCCGGGGAGTTTGTTTGGCAGAGATATAGAACACACTTTTCCAAGCCTGTTGGAAGGCATTTGCAGTTTCATTTCGCGTCTAATTTCCCAAACCAAACTGCTTGCAGCTCTAACTCCCTTCTAACTACCACTTCTTCGGTTCAGTGAGATATGCTGGATTCTAAACGGAGAAGCTTCTCTGACGCTTTTTCACAGAGATTTTGAAACTGAAATCTCCCATGCCGTTTCCACCATAGGCAGCAATGGGCTTCCCCATAGAACTTGCCAACCTGAATTCCTACAGGCTAGATGTGAGAGGAACATTCTGCTGCTTCCTCCCTAACAGTTAAGCTTGCTTCTGAAAGCTCAACCTCCGGGGACTCTGTTTGGCACAGATATAGAACACACTTTTCCAAGCCTGTTGGAAGGCCTTTGCAGTGTCATTTCGCATCTAATTTCCCAAACCAAACTGCTTGCAGCTCTAACTCCCTTCTAACTACCACTTCTTCGGTTCAGTGAGATATGCTGGATTCTAAACGGAGAAGCTTCTCTGACGCTTTTTCACAGAGATTTTGAAACTGAAATCTCCCATGCCGTTTCCACCATAGGCAGCAATGGGCTTCCCCATAGAACTTGCCAACCTGAATTCCTAAAGGCTAGATGTGAGAGGCACATTCTGCTGCTTCCTCCCTTAGAGTTAAACTTGCTTCTGAAAGCTCAACCTCCGGGGAGTTTGTTTGGCAGAGATATAGAACACACTTTTCCAAGCCTGTTGGAAGGCATTTGCAGTTTCATTTCGCGTCTAATTTCCCAAACCAAACTGCTTGCAGCTCTAACTGCCTTCTAACTACCACTTCTTCGGTTCAGTGAGATATGCTGGATTCTAAACGGAGAAGCTTCTCTGACGCTTTTTCACAGAGATTTTGAAACTGAAATCTCCCATGCTGTTTCCACCATAGCCAGCAATGGGCTTCCCCATAGAACTTGCCAACCTGAATTCCTACAGGCTAGATGTGAGAGGCACATTCTGCTGCTTCCTCCCTTAGAGGTAAACTAGCTTCTGAAAGCTCAACCTCCAGGGAGTCTGTTTGGCAGAGATATAGAACACACTTTTCCAAGCCTGTTGGAAGGCATTTGCAGTTTCATTTCGCGTCTAATTTCCCAAACCAAACTGCTTGCAGCTCTAACTGCCTTCTAACTACCACTTCTTCGGTTCAGTGAGATATGCTGGATTCTAAACGGAGAAGCTTCTCTGACGCTTTTTCACAGAGATTTTGAAACTGAAATTTCCAAACCCGTTTCCAACGAAGGCGCCAATGGGCTTCCCCATAGAACTTGCCAACCTGAATTCCTACAGGCTAGATGTGAGAGGCACATTCTGCTGCTTCCTCCCTTAGAGTTAAACTAGCTTCTGAAAGCTCAACCTCCGGGGAGTCTGTTTGGCAGAGATATAGAACACACCTTTCCAAGCCTGTTGGAAGGCCTTTGCAGTGTCATTTCGCATCTAATTTCCCAAACCAAACTGCTTGCAGCTCTAACTCCCTTCTAACTACCACTTCTTCGGTTCAGTGAGATATGCTGGATTCTAAACGGAGAAGCTTCTCTGACGCTTTTTCACAGAGATTTTGAAACTGAAATCTCCCATGCCGTTTCCACCATAGGCAGCAATGGGCTTCCCCATAGAACTTGCCAACCTGAATTCCTACAGGCTAGATGTGAGAGGCACATTCTGCTGCTTCCAACCTTAGAGTTAAACTAGCTTCTGAAAGCTCAACCTCCGGGGAGTCTGTTTGGCAGAGATATAGAACACACTTTTCCAAGCCTGTTGGAAGGCATTTGCAGTTTCATTTCGCGTCTAATTTCCCAAACCAAACTGCTTGCAGCTCTAACTGCCTTCTAACTACCACTTCTTCGGTTCAGTGAGATATGCTGGATTCTAAACGGAGAAGCTTCTCTGACGCTTTTTCACAGAGATTTTGAAACTGAAATCTCCCATGCTGTTTCCACCATAGGCAGCAATGGGCTTCCCCATAGAACTTGCCAACCTGAATTCCTACAGGCTAGATGTGAGAGGCACATTCTGCTGCTTCCTCCCTTAGAGTTAAACTAGCTTCTTAAAGCTCAACCTCCAGGGAGTCTGTTTGGCAGAGATATAGAACACACTTTTCCAAGCCTGTTGGAAGGCATTTGCAGTTTCATTTCGCGTCTAATTTCCCAAACCAAACTGCTTGCAGCTCTAACTCCCTTCTAACTACCACTTCTTCGGTTCAGTGAGATATGCTGGATTCTCAACGGAGAAGCTTCACTGACGCTTTTTCACAGAGATTTTGAAACTAAAATCTCCCATGCCGTTTCCACCATAGGCAGCAATGGGCTTCCCCATAGAACTTGCCAACCTGAATTCCTACAGGCTAGATGTGAGAGCCACATTCTGCTGCTTCCTCCCTTAGAGTTAAACTTGCTTCTGAAAGCTCAACCTCCGGGGAGTTTGTTTGGCAGAGATATAGAACACACTTTTCCAAGCCTGTTGGAAGGCATTTGCAGTTTCATTTCGCGTCTAATTTCCCAAACCAAACTGCTTGCAGCTCTAACTCCCTTCTAACTACCACTTCTTCGGTTCAGTGAGATATGCTGGATTCTAAACGGAGAAGCTTCTCTGACGCTTTTTCACAGAGATTTTGAAACTGAAATCTCCCATGCCGTTTCCACCATAGGCAGCAATGGGCTTCCCCATAGAACTTGCCAACCTGAATTCCTACAGGCTAGATGTGAGAGGCACATTCTGCTGCTTCCTCCCTAACAGTTAAGCTTGCTTCTGAAAGCTCAACCTCCGGGGACTCTGTTTGGCACAGATATAGAACACACTTTTCCAAGCCTGTTGGAAGGCCTTTGCAGTGTCATTTCGCATCTAATTTCCCAAACCAAACTGCTTGCAGCTCTAACTCCCTTCTAACTACCACTTCTTCGGTTCAGTGAGATATGCTGGATTCTAAACGGAGAAGCTTCTCTGACGCTTTTTCACAGAGATTTTGAAACTGAAATCTCCCATGCCGTTTCCACCATAGGCAGCAATGGGCTTCCCCATAGAACTTGCCAACCTGAATTCCTACAGGCTAGATGTGAGAGGCACATTCTGCTGCTTCCTCCCTTAGAGTTAAACTAGCTTCTGAAAGCTCAACCTCCGGGGAGTCTGTTTGGCAGAGATATAGAACACACTTTTCCAAGCCTGTTGGAAGGCATTTGCAGTTTCATTTCGCGTCTAATTTCCCAAACCAAACTGCTTGCAGCTCTAACTGCCTTCTAACTACCACTTCTTCGGTTCAGTGAGATATGCTGGATTCTAAACGGAGAAGCTTCTCTGACGCTTTTTCACAGAGATTTTGAAACTGAAATCTCCCATGCCGTTTCCACCATAGGCAGCAATGGGCTTCCCCATAGAACTTGCCAACCTGAATTCCTACAGGCTAGATGTGAGAGGAACATTCTGCTGCTTCCTCCCTAACAGTTAAGCTTGCTTCTGAAAGCTCAACCTCCGGGGACTCTGTTTGGCACAGATATAGAACACACTTTTCCAAGCCTGTTGGAAGGCCTTTGCAGTGTCATTTCGCATCTAATTTCCCAAACCAAACTGCTTGCAGCTCTAACTCCCTTCTAACTACCACTTCTTCGGTTCAGTGAGATATGCTGGATTCTAAACGGAGAAGCTTCTCTGACGCTTTTTCACAGAGATTTTGAAACTGAAATCTCCCATGCCGTTTCCACCATAGGCAGCAATGGGCTTCCCCATAGAACTTGCCAACCTGAATTCCTACAGGCTAGATGTGAGAGGCACATTCTGCTGCTTCCTCCCTTAGAGTTAAACTTGCTTCTGAAAGCTCAACCTCCGGGGAGTTTGTTTGGCAGAGATATAGAACACACTTTTCCAAGCCTGTTGGAAGGCATTTGCAGTTTCATTTCGCGTCTAATTTCCCAAACCAAACTGCTTGCAGCTCTAACTGCCTTCTAACTACCACTTCTTCGGTTCAGTGAGATATGCTGGATTCTAAACGGAGAAGCTTCTCTGACGCTTTTTCACAGAGATTTTGAAACTGAAATCTCCCATGCTGTTTCCACCATAGCCAGCAATGGGCTTCCCCATAGAACTTGCCAACCTGAATTCCTACAGGCTAGATGTGAGAGGCACATTCTGCTGCTTCCTCCCTTAGAGGTAAACTAGCTTCTGAAAGCTCAACCTCCAGGGAGTCTGTTTGGCAGAGATATAGAACACACTTTTCCAAGCCTGTTGGAAGGCATTTGCAGTTTCATTTCGCGTCTAATTTCCCAAACCAAACTGCTTGCAGCTCTAACTGCCTTCTAACTACCACTTCTTCGGTTCAGTGAGATATGCTGGATTCTAAACGGAGAAGCTTCTCTGACGCTTTTTCACAGAGATTTTGAAACTGAAATCTCCCATGCTGTTTCCACCATAGGCAGCAATGGGCTTCCCCATAGAACTTGCCAACCTGAATTCCTACAGGCTAGATGTGAGAGGCACATTCTGCTGCTTCCTCCCTTAGAGTTAAACTATCTTCTTAAAGCTCAACCTCCAGGGAGTCTGTTTGGCAGAGATATAGAACACACTTTTCCAAGCCTGTTGGAAGGCATTTGCAGTTTCATTTCGCGTCTAATTTCCCAAACCAAACTGCTTGCAGCTCTAACTCCCTTCTAACTACCACTTCTTCGGTTCAGTGAGATATGCTGGATTCTCAACGGAGAAGCTTCACTGACGCTTTTTCACAGAGATTTTGAAACTGAAATCTCCCATGCCGTTTCCACCATAGGCAGCAATGGGCTTCCCCATAGAACTTGCCAACCTGAATTCCTACAGGCTAGATGTGAGAGGCACATTCTGCTGCTTCCTCCCTTAGAGTTAAACTTGCTTCTGAAAGCTCAACCTCCGGGGAGTTTGTTTGGCAGAGATATAGAACACACTTTTCCAAGCCTGTTGGAAGGCATTTGCAGTTTCATTTCGCGTCTAATTTCCCAAACCAAACTGCTTGCAGCTCTAACTCCCTTCTAACTACCACTTCTTCGGTTCAGTGAGATATGCTGGATTCTAAACGGAGAAGCTTCTCTGACGCTTTTTCACAGAGATTTTGAAACTGAAATCTCCCATGCCGTTTCCACCATAGGCAGCAATGGGCTTCCCCATAGAACTTGCCAACCTGAATTCCTACAGGCTAGATGTGAGAGGCACATTCTGCTGCTTCCTCCCTAACAGTTAAGCTTGCTTCTGAAAGCTC
This sequence comes from Cynocephalus volans, assembly GCF_027409185.1. NCBI lineage: Eukaryota > Metazoa > Chordata > Mammalia > Dermoptera > Cynocephalidae > Cynocephalus > Cynocephalus volans. The sequence goes on along the minus strand of NW_026902469.1, from coordinate 900,591 downwards.
AACCTCCGGGGACTCTGTTTGGCACAGATATAGAACACACTTTTCCAAGCCTGTTGGAAGGCCTTTGCAGTGTCATTTCGCATCTAATTTCCCAAACCAAACTGCTTGCAGCTCTAACTCCCTTCTAACTACCACTTCTTCGGTTCAGTGAGATATGCTGGATTCTAAACGGAGAAGCTTCTCTGACGCTTTTTCACAGAGATTTTGAAACTGAAATCTCCCATGCCGTTTCCACCATAGGCAGCAATGGGCTTCCCCATAGAACTTGCCAACCTGAATTCCTACAGGCTAGATGTGAGAGGCACATTCTGCTGCTTCCTCCCTTAGAGTTAAACTTGCTTCTGAAAGCTCAACCTCCGGGGAGTTTGTTTGGCAGAGATATAGAACACACTTTTCCAAGCCTGTTGGAAGGCATTTGCAGTTTCATTTCGCGTCTAATTTCCCAAACCAAACTGCTTGCAGCTCTAACTGCCTTCTAACTACCACTTCTTCGGTTCAGTGAGATATGCTGGATTCTAAACGGAGAAGCTTCTCTGACGCTTTTTCACAGAGATTTTGAAACTGAAATCTCCCATGCTGTTTCCACCATAGCCAGCAATGGGCTTCCCCATAGAACTTGCCAACCTGAATTCCTACAGGCTAGATGTGAGAGGCACATTCTGCTGCTTCCTCCCTTAGAGGTAAACTAGCTTCTGAAAGCTCAACCTCCAGGGAGTCTGTTTGGCAGAGATATAGAACACACTTTTCCAAGCCTGTTGGAAGGCATTTGCAGTTTCATTTCGCGTCTAATTTCCCAAACCAAACTGCTTGCAGCTCTAAATGCCTTCTAACTACCACTTCTTCGGTTCAGTGAGATATGCTGGATTCTAAACGGAGAAGCTTCTCTGACGCTTTTTCACAGAGATTTTGAAACTGAAATCTCCCATGCCGTTTCCACCATAGGCAGCAATGGGCTTCCCCATAGAACTTGCCAACCTGAATTCCTACAGGCTAGATGTGAGAGGCACATTCTGCTGCTTCCTCCCTAAGAGTTAAGCTTGCTTCTGAAAGCTCAACCTCCAGGGAGTCTGTTTGGCAGAGATATAGAACACACTTTTCCAAGCCTGTTGGAAGGCCTTTGCAGTGTCATTTCGCATCTAATTTCCCAAACCAAACTGCTTGCAGCTCTAACTCCCTTCTAACTACCACTTCTTCGGTTCAGTGAGATATGCTGGATTCTAAACGGAGAAGCTTCTCTGACGCTTTTTCACAGAGATTTTGAAACTGAAATTTCCAAACCCGTTTCCAACGAAGGCGCCAAAGGGCTTCCCCATAGAACTTGCCAACCTGAATTCCTACAGGCTAGATGTGAGAGGCACATTCTGCTGCTTCCTCCCTTAGAGTTAAACTAGCTTCTGAAAGCTCAACCTCCGGGGAGTTTGTTTGGCAGAGATATAGAACACACTTTTCCAAGCCTGTTGGAAGGCATTTGCAGTTTCATTTCGCGTCTAATTTCCCAAACCAAACTGCTTGCAGCTCTAACTCCCTTCTAACTACCACTTCTTCGGTTCAGTGAGATATGCTGGATTCTAAACGGAGAAGCTTCTCTGACGCTTTTTCACAGAGATTTTGAAACTGAAATCTCCCATGCCGTTTCCACATTAGGCAGCAATGGGCTTCCCCATAGAACTTGCCAACCTGAATTCCTACAGGCTAGATGTGAGAGGAACATTCTGCTGCTTCCTCCCTAACAGTTAAGCTTGCTTCTGAAAGCTCAACCTCCGGGGACTCTGTTTGGCACAGATATAGAACACACTTTTCCAAGCCTGTTGGAAGGCCTTTGCAGTGTCATTTCGCATCTAATTTCCCAAACCAAACTGCTTGCAGCTCTAACTCCCTTCTAACTACCACTTCTTCGGTTCAGTGAGATATGCTGGATTCTAAACGGAGAAGCTTCTCTGACGCTTTTTCACAGAGATTTTGAAACTGAAATCTCCCATGCCGTTTCCACCATAGGCAGCAATGGGCTTCCCCATAGAACTTGCCAACCTGAATTCCTAAAGGCTAGATGTGAGAGGCACATTCTGCTGCTTCCTCCCTTAGAGTTAAACTTGCTTCTGAAAGCTCAACCTCCGGGGAGTTTGTTTGGCAGAGATATAGAACACACTTTTCCAAGCCTGTTGGAAGGCATTTGCAGTTTCATTTCGCGTCTAATTTCCCAAACCAAACTGCTTGCAGCTCTAACTGCCTTCTAACTACCACTTCTTCGGTTCAGTGAGATATGCTGGATTCTAAACGGAGAAGCTTCTCTGACGCTTTTTCACAGAGATTTTGAAACTGAAATCTCCCATGCTGTTTCCACCATAGCCAGCAATGGGCTTCCCCATAGAACTTGCCAACCTGAATTCCTACAGGCTAGATGTGAGAGGCACATTCTGCTGCTTCCTCCCTTAGAGGTAAACTAGCTTCTGAAAGCTCAACCTCCAGGGAGTCTGTTTGGCAGAGATATAGAACACACTTTTCCAAGCCTGTTGGAAGGCATTTGCAGTTTCATTTCGCGTCTAATTTCCCAAACCAAACTGCTTGCAGCTCTAACTGCCTTCTAACTACCACTTCTTCGGTTCAGTGAGATATGCTGGATTCTAAACGGAGAAGCTTCTCTGACGCTTTTTCACAGAGATTTTGAAACTGAAATCTCCCATGCTGTTTCCACCATAGGCAGCAATGGGCTTCCCCATAGAACTTGCCAACCTGAATTCCTACAGGCTAGATGTGAGAGGCACATTCTGCTGCTTCCTCCCTAACAGTTAAGCTTGCTTCTGAAAGCTCAACCTCCGGGGACTCTGTTTGGCACAGATATAGAACACACTTTTCCAAGCCTGTTGGAAGGCCTTTGCAGTGTCATTTCGCATCTAATTTCCCAAACCAAACTGCTTGCAGCTCTAACTCCCTTCTAACTACCACTTCTTCGGTTCAGTGAGATATGCTGGATTCTAAACGGAGAAGCTTCTCTGACGCTTTTTCACAGAGATTTTGAAACTGAAATCTCCCATGCCGTTTCCACCATAGGCAGCAATGGGCTTCCCCATAGAACTTGCCAACCTGAATTCCTACAGGCTAGATGTGAGAGGCACATTCTGCTGCTTCCTCCCTTAGAGTTAAACTAGCTTCTGAAAGCTCAACCTCCGGGGAGTCTGTTTGGCAGAGATATAGAACACACTTTTCCAAGCCTGTTGGAAGGCATTTGCAGTTTCATTTCGCGTCTAATTTCCCAAACCAAACTGCTTGCAGCTCTAACTGCCTTCTAACTACCACTTCTTCGGTTCAGTGAGATATGCTGGATTCTAAACGGAGAAGCTTCTCTGACGCTTTTTCACAGAGATTTTGAAACTGAAATCTCCCATGCTGTTTCCACCATAGGCAGCAATGGGCTTCCCCATAGAACTTGCCAACCTGAATTCCTACAGGCTAGATGTGAGAGGCACATTCTGCTGCTTCCTCCCTTAGAGTTAAACTAGCTTCTGAAAGCTCAACCTCCGGGGAGTTTGTTTGGCAGAGATATAGAACACACTTTTCCAAGCCTGTTGGAAGGCATTTGCAGTTTCATTTCGCGTCTAATTTCCCAAACCAAACTGCTTGCAGCTCTAACTCCCTTCTAACTACCACTTCTTCGGTTCAGTGAGATATGCTGGATTCTAAACGGAGAAGCTTCTCTGACGCTTTTTCACAGAGATTTTGAAACTGAAATCTCCCATGCCGTTTCCACCATAGGCAGCAATGGGCTTCCCCATAGAACTTGCCAACCTGAATTCCTAAAGGCTAGATGTGAGAGGCACATTCTGCTGCTTCCTCCCTAACAGTTAAGCTTGCTTCTGAAAGCTCAACCTCCGGGGACTCTGTTTGGCACAGATATAGAACACACTTTTCCAAGCCTGTTGGAAGGCCTTTGCAGTGTCATTTCGCATCTAATTTCCCAAACCAAACTGCTTGCAGCTCTAACTCCCTTCTAACTACCACTTCTTCGGTTCAGTGAGATATGCTGGATTCTAAACGGAGAAGCTTCTCTGACGCTTTTTCACAGAGATTTTGAAACTGAAATCTCCCATGCCGTTTCCACCATAGGCAGCAATGGGCTTCCGCATAGAACTTGCCAACCTGAATTCCTAAAGGCTAGATGTGAGAGGCACATTCTGCTGCTTCCTCCCTTAGAGTTAAACTAGCTTCTGAAAGCTCAACCTCCGGGGAGTTTGTTTGGCAGAGATATAGAACACACTTTTCCAAGCCTGTTGGAAGGCATTTGCAGTTTCATTTCGCGTCTAATTTCCCAAACCAAACTGCTTGCAGCTCTAACTCCCTTCTAACTACCACTTCTTCGGTTCAGTGAGATATGCTGGATTCTAAACGGAGAAGCTTCTCTGACGCTTTTTCACAGAGATTTTGAAACTGAAATCTCCCATGCCGTTTCCACCATAGGCAGCAATGGGCTTCCCCATAGAACTTGCCAACCTGAATTCCTACAGGCTAGATGTGAGAGGCACATTCTGCTGCTTCCTCCCTTAGAGTTAAACTTGCTTCTGAAAGCTCAACCTCCGGGGAGTTTGTTTGGCAGAGATATAGAACACACTTTTCCAAGCCTGTTGGAAGGCATTTGCAGTTTCATTTCGCGTCTAATTTCCCAAACCAAACTGCTTGCAGCTCTAACTGCCTTCTAACTACCACTTCTTCGGTTCAGTGAGATATGCTGGATTCTAAACGGAGAAGCTTCTCTGACGCTTTTTCACAGAGATTTTGAAACTGAAATCTCCCATGCTGTTTCCACCATAGCCAGCAATGGGCTTCCCCATAGAACTTGCCAACCTGAATTCCTACAGGCTAGATGTGAGAGGCACATTCTGCTGCTTCCTCCCTTAGAGGTAAACTAGCTTCTGAAAGCTCAACCTCCAGGGAGTCTGTTTGGCAGAGATATAGAACACACTTTTCCAAGCCTGTTGGAAGGCATTTGCAGTTTCATTTCGCGTCTAATTTCCCAAACCAAACTGCTTGCAGCTCTAAATGCCTTCTAACTACCACTTCTTCGGTTCAGTGAGATATGCTGGATTCTAAACGGAGAAGCTTCTCTGACGCTTTTTCACAGAGATTTTGAAACTGAAATCTCCCATGCCGTTTCCACCATAGGCAGCAATGGGCTTCCCCATAGAACTTGCCAACCTGAATTCCTACAGGCTAGATGTGAGAGGCACATTCTGCTGCTTCCTCCCTAAGAGTTAAGCTTGCTTCTGAAAGCTCAACCTCCAGGGAGTCTGTTTGGCAGAGATATAGAACACACTTTTCCAAGCCTGTTGGAAGGCCTTTGCAGTGTCATTTCGCATCTAATTTCCCAAACCAAACTGCTTGCAGCTCTAACTCCCTTCTAACTACCACTTCTTCGGTTCAGTGAGATATGCTGGATTCTAAACGGAGAAGCTTCTCTGACGCTTTTTCACAGAGATTTTGAAACTGAAATTTCCAAACCCGTTTCCAACGAAGGCGCCAATGGGCTTCCCCATAGAACTTGCCAACCTGAATTCCTACAGGCTAGATGTGAGAGGCACATTCTGCTGCTTCCTCCCTTAGAGTTAAACTAGCTTCTGAAAGCTCAACCTCCGGGGAGTCTGTTTGGCAGAGATATAGAACACACTTTTCCAAGCCTGTTGGAAGGCCTTTGCAGTGTCATTTCGCATCTAATTTCCCAAACCAAACTGCTTGCAGCTCTAACTCCCTTCTAACTGCCACTTCTTCGGTTCAGTGAGATATGCTGGATTCTAAACGGAGAAGCTTCTCTGACGCTTTTTCACAGAGATTTTGAAACTGAAATCTCCCATGCCGTTTCCACCATAGGCAGCAATGGGCTTCCCCATAGAACTTGCCAACCTGAATTCCTACAGGCTAGATGTGAGAGGCACATTCTGCTGCTTCCAACCTTAGAGTTAAACTAGCTTCTGAAAGCTCAACCTCCGGGGAGTCTGTTTGGCAGAGATATAGAACACACTTTTCCAAGCCTGTTGGAAGGCATTTGCAGTTTCATTTCGCGTCTAATTTCCCAAACCAAACTGCTTGCAGCTCTAACTCCCTTCTAACTACCACTTCTTCGGTTCAGTGAGATATGCTGGATTCTAAACGGAGAAGCTTCTCTGACGCTTTTTCACAGAGATTTTGAAACTGAAATCTCCCATGCTGTTTCCACCATAGGCAGCAATGGGCTTCCCCATAGAACTTGCCAACCTGAATTCCTACAGGCTAGATGTGAGAGGCACATTCTGCTGCTTCCTGCCTTAGAGTTAAACTAGCTTCTTAAAGCTCAACCTCCAGGGAGTCTGTTTGGCAGAGATATAGAACACACTTTTCCAAGCCTGTTGGAAGGCATTTGCAGTTTCATTTCGCGTCTAATTTCCCAAACCAAACTGCTTGCAGCTCTAACTCCCTTCTAACTACCACTTCTTCGGTTCAGTGAGATATGCTGGATTCTCAACGGAGAAGCTTCACTGACGCTTTTTCACAGAGATTTTGAAACTGAAATCTCCCATGCCGTTTCCACCATAGGCAGCAATGGGCTTCCCCATAGAACTTGCCAACCTGAATTCCTACAGGCTAGATGTGAGAGGCACATTCTGCTGCTTCCTCCCTTAGAGTTAAACTTGCTTCTGAAAGCTCAACCTCCGGGGAGTTTGTTTGGCAGAGATATAGAACACACTTTTCCAAGCCTGTTGGAAGGCATTTGCAGTTTCATTTCGCGTCTAATTTCCCAAACCAAACTGCTTGCAGCTCTAACTCCCTTCTAACTACCACTTCTTCGGTTCAGTGAGATATGCTGGATTCTAAACGGAGAAGCTTCTCTGACGCTTTTTCACAGAGATTTTGAAACTGAAATCTCCCATGCCGTTTCCACCATAGGCAGCAATGGGCTTCCCCATAGAACTTGCCAACCTGAATTCCTACAGGCTAGATGTGAGAGGCACATTCTGCTGCTTCCTCCCTAACAGTTAAGCTTGCTTCTGAAAGCTCAACCTCCGGGGACTCTGTTTGGCACAGATATAGAACACACTTTTCCAAGCCTGTTGGAAGGCCTTTGCACTGTCATTTCGCATCTAATTTCCCAAACCAAACTGCTTGCAGCTCTAACTCCCTTCTAACTACCACTTCTTCGGTTCAGTGAGATATGCTGGATTCTAAACGGAGAAGCTTCTCTGACGCTTTTTCACAGAGATTTTGAAACTGAAATCTCCCATGCCGTTTCCACCATAGGCAGCAATGGGCTTCCCCATAGAACTTGCCAACCTGAATTCCTACAGGCTAGATGTGAGAGGCACATTCTGCTGCTTCCTCCCTTAGAGTTAAACTAGCTTCTGAAAGCTCAACCTCCGGGGAGTCTGTTTGGCAGAGATATAGAACACACTTTTCCAAGCCTGTTGGAAGGCATTTGCAGTTTCATTTCGCGTCTAATTTCCCAAACCAAACTGCTTGCAGCTCTAACTGCCTTCTAACTACCACTTCTTCGGTTCAGTGAGATATGCTGGATTCTAAACGGAGAAGCTTCTCTGACGCTTTTTCACAGAGATTTTGAAACTGAAATCTCCCATGCCGTTTCCACCATAGGCAGCAATGGGCTTCCCCATAGAACTTGCCAACCTGAATTCCTACAGGCTAGATGTGAGAGGCACATTCTGCTGCTTCCTCCCTAAGAGTTAAGCTTGCTTCTGAAAGCTCAACCTCCAGGGAGTCTGTTTGGCAGAGATATAGAACACACTTTTCCAAGCCTGTTGGAAGGCCTTTGCAGTGTCATTTCGCATCTAATTTCCCAAACCAAACTGCTTGCAGCTCTAACTCCCTTCTAACTACCACTTCTTCGGTTCAGTGAGATATGCTGGATTCTAAACGGAGAAGCTTCTCTGACGCTTTTTCACAGAGATTTTGAAACTGAAATTTCCAAACCCGTTTCCAACGAAGGCGCCAAAGGGCTTCCCCATAGAACTTGCCAACCTGAATTCCTACAGGCTAGATGTGAGAGGCACATTCTGCTGCTTCCTCCCTTAGAGTTAAACTAGCTTCTGAAAGCTCAACCTCCGGGGAGTTTGTTTGGCAGAGATATAGAACACACTTTTCCAAGCCTGTTGGAAGGCATTTGCAGTTTCATTTCGCGTCTAATTTCCCAAACCAAACTGCTTGCAGCTCTAACTCCCTTCTAACTACCACTTCTTCGGTTCAGTGAGATATGCTGGATTCTAAACGGAGAAGCTTCTCTGACGCTTTTTCACAGAGATTTTGAAACTGAAATCTCCCATGCCGTTTCCACCATAGGCAGCAATGGGCTTCCCCATAGAACTTGCCAACCTGAATTCCTACAGGCTAGATGTGAGAGGAACATTCTGCTGCTTCCTCCCTAACAGTTAAGCTTGCTTCTGAAAGCTCAACCTCCGGGGACTCTGTTTGGCACAGATATAGAACACACTTTTCCAAGCCTGTTGGAAGGCCTTTGCAGTGTCATTTCGCATCTAATTTCCCAAACCAAACTGCTTGCAGCTCTAACTCCCTTCTAACTACCACTTCTTCGGTTCAGTGAGATATGCTGGATTCTAAACGGAGAAGCTTCTCTGACGCTTTTTCACAGAGATTTTGAAACTGAAATCTCCCATGCCGTTTCCACCATAGGCAGCAATGGGCTTCCCCATAGAACTTGCCAACCTGAATTCCTAAAGGCTAGATGTGAGAGGCACATTCTGCTGCTTCCTCCCTTAGAGTTAAACTTGCTTCTGAAAGCTCAACCTCCGGGGAGTTTGTTTGGCAGAGATATAGAACACACTTTTCCAAGCCTGTTGGAAGGCATTTGCAGTTTCATTTCGCGTCTAATTTCCCAAACCAAACTGCTTGCAGCTCTAACTGCCTTCTAACTACCACTTCTTCGGTTCAGTGAGATATGCTGGATTCTAAACGGAGAAGCTTCTCTGACGCTTTTTCACAGAGATTTTGAAACTGAAATCTCCCATGCTGTTTCCACCATAGCCAGCAATGGGCTTCCCCATAGAACTTGCCAACCTGAATTCCTACAGGCTAGATGTGAGAGGCACATTCTGCTGCTTCCTCCCTTAGAGGTAAACTAGCTTCTGAAAGCTCAACCTCCAGGGAGTCTGTTTGGCAGAGATATAGAACACACTTTTCCAAGCCTGTTGGAAGGCATTTGCAGTTTCATTTCGCGTCTAATTTCCCAAACCAAACTGCTTGCAGCTCTAACTCCCTTCTAACTACCACTTCTTCGGTTCAGTGAGATATGCTGGATTCTAAACGGAGAAGCTTCTCTGACGCTTTTTCACAGAGATTTTGAAACTGAAATCTCCCATGCTGTTTCCACCATAGGCAGCAATGGGCTTCCCCATAGAACTTGCCAACCTGAATTCCTACAGGCTAGATGTGAGAGGCACATTCTGCTGCTTCCTCCCTAACAGTTAAGCTTGCTTCTGAAAGCTCAACCTCCGGGGACTCTGTTTGGCACAGATATAGAACACACTTTTCCAAGCCTGTTGGAAGGCCTTTGCAGTGTCATTTCGCATCTAATTTCCCAAACCAAACTGCTTGCAGCTCTAACTCCCTTCTAACTACCACTTCTTCGGTTCAGTGAGATATGCTGGATTCTAAACGGAGAAGCTTCTCTGACGCTTTTTCACAGAGATTTTGAAACTGAAATCTCCCATGCCGTTTCCACCATAGGCAGCAATGGGCTTCCCCATAGAACTTGCCAACCTGAATTCCTACAGGCTAGATGTGAGAGGCACATTCTGCTGCTTCCTCCCTTAGAGTTAAACTAGCTTCTGAAAGCTCAACCTCCGGGGAGTTTGTTTGGCAGAGATATAGAACACACTTTTCCAAGCCTGTTGGAAGGCATTTGCAGTTTCATTTCGCGTCTAATTTCCCAAACCAAACTGCTTGCAGCTCTAACTCCCTTCTAACTACCACTTCTTCGGTTCAGTGAGATATGCTGGATTCTAAACGGAGAAGCTTCTCTGACGCTTTTTCACAGAGATTTTGAAACTGAAATCTCCCATGCCGTTTCCACCATAGGCAGCAATGGGCTTCCCCATAGAACTTGCCAACCTGAATTCCTAAAGGCTAGATGTGAGAGGCACATTCTGCTGCTTCCTCCCTAACAGTTAAGCTTGCTTCTGAAAGCTCAACCTCCGGGGACTCTGTTTGGCACAGATATAGAACACACTTTTCCAAGCCTGTTGGAAGGCCTTTGCAGTGTCATTTCGCATCTAATTTCCCAAACCAAACTGCTTGCAGCTCTAACTCCCTTCTAACTACCACTTCTTCGGTTCAGTGAGATATGCTGGATTCTAAACGGAGAAGCTTCTCTGACGATTTTTCACAGAGATTTTGAAACTGAAATCTCCCATGCCGTTTCCACCATAGGCAGCAATGGGCTTCCGCATAGAACTTGCCAACCTGAATTCCTAAAGGCTAGATGTGAGAGGCACATTCTGCTGCTTCCTCCCTTAGAGTTAAACTAGCTTCTGAAAGCTCAACCTCCGGGGAGTTTGTTTGGCAGAGATATAGAACACACTTTTCCAAGCCTGTTGGAAGGCATTTGCAGTTTCATTTCGCGTCTAATTTCCCAAACCAAACTGCTTGCAGCTCTAACTCCCTTCTAACTACCACTTCTTCGGTTCAGTGAGATATGCTGGATTCTAAACGGAGAAGCTTCTCTGACGCTTTTTCACAGAGATTTTGAAACTGAAATCTCCCATGCCGTTTCCACCATAGGCAGCAATGGGCTTCCCCATAGAACTTGCCAACCTGAATTCCTACAGGCTAGATGTGAGAGGCACATTCTGCTGCTTCCTCCCTTAGAGTTAAACTTGCTTCTGAAAGCTCAACCTCCGGGGAGTTTGTTTGGCAGAGATATAGAACACACTTTTCCAAGCCTGTTGGAAGGCATTTGCAGTTTCATTTCGCGTCTAATTTCCCAAACCAAACTGCTTGCAGCTCTAACTGCCTTCTAACTACCACTTCTTCGGTTCAGTGAGATATGCTGGATTCTAAACGGAGAGGCTTCTCTGACGCTTTTTCACAGAGATTTTGAAACTGAAATCTCCCATGCTGTTTCCACCATAGCCAGCAATGGGCTTCCCCATAGAACTTGCCAACCTGAATTCCTACAGGCTAGATGTGAGAGGCACATTCTGCTGCTTCCTCCCTTAGAGGTAAACTAGCTTCTGAAAGCTCAACCTCCAGGGAGTCTGTTTGGCAGAGATATAGAACACACTTTTCCAAGCCTGTTGGAAGGCATTTGCAGTTTCATTTCGCGTCTAATTTCCCAAACCAAACTGCTTGCAGCTCTAAATGCCTTCTAACTACCACTTCTTCGGTTCAGTGAGATATGCTGGATTCTAAACGGAGAAGCTTCTCTGACGCTTTTTCACAGAGATTTTGAAACTGAAATCTCCCATGCCGTTTCCACCATAGGCAGCAATGGGCTTCCCCATAGAACTTGCCAACCTGAATTCCTACAGGCTAGATGTGAGAGGCACATTCTGCTGCTTCCTCCCTAAGAGTTAAGCTTGCTTCTGAAAGCTCAACCTCCAGGGAGTCTGTTTGGCAGAGATATAGAACACACTTTTCCAAGCCTGTTGGAAGGCCTTTGCAGTGTCATTTCGCATCTAATTTCCCAAACCAAACTGCTTGCAGCTCTAACTCCCTTCTAACTACCACTTCTTCGGTTCAGTGAGATATGCTGGATTCTAAACGGAGAAGCTTCTCTGACGCTTTTTCACAGAGATTTTGAAACTGAAATTTCCAAACCCGTTTCCAACGAAGGCGCCAATGGGCTTCCCCATAGAACTTGCCAACCTGAATTCCTACAGGCTAGATGTGAGAGGCACATTCTGCTGCTTCCTCCCTTAGAGTTAAACTAGCTTCTGAAAGCTCAACCTCCGGGGAGTTTGTTTGGCAGAGATATAGAACACACTTTTCCAAGCCTGTTGGAAGGCCTTTGCAGTGTCATTTCGCATCTAATTTCCCAAACCAAACTGCTTGCAGCTCTAACTCCCTTCTAACTGCCACTTCTTCGGTTCAGTGAGATATGCTGGATTCTAAACGGAGAAGCTTCTCTGACGCTTTTTCACAGAGATTTTGAAACTGAAATCTCCCATGCCGTTTCCACCATAGGCAGCAATGGGCTTCCCCATAGAACTTGCCAACCTGAATTCCTACAGGCTAGATGTGAGAGGCACATTCTGCTGCTTCCAACCTTAGAGTTAAACTAGCTTCTGAAAGCTCAACCTCCGGGGAGTCTGTTTGGCAGAGATATAGAACACACTTTTCCAAGCCTGTTGGAAGGCATTTGCAGTTTCATTTCGCGTCTAATTTCCCAAACCAAACTGCTTGCAGCTCTAACTGCCTTCTAACTACCACTTCTTCGGTTCAGTGAGATATGCTGGATTCTAAACGGAGAAGCTTCTCTGACGCTTTTTCACAGAGATTTTGAAACTGAAATCTCCCATGCTGTTTCCACCATAGGCAGCAATGGGCTTCCCCATAGAACTTGCCAACCTGAATTCCTACAGGCTAGATGTGAGAGGCACATTCTGCTGCTTCCTCCCTTAGAGTTAAACTAGCTTCTTAAAGCTCAACCTCCAGGGAGTCTGTTTGGCAGAGATATAGAACACACTTTTCCAAGCCTGTTGGAAGGCATTTGCAGTTTCATTTCGCGTCTAATTTCCCAAACCAAACTGCTTGCAGCTCTAACTCCCTTCTAACTACCACTTCTTCGGTTCAGTGAGATATGCTGGATTCTCAACGGAGAAGCTTCACTGACGCTTTTTCACAGAGATTTTGAAACTGAAATCTCCCATGCCGTTTCCACCATAGGCAGCAATGGGCTTCCCCATAGAACTTGCCAACCTGAATTCCTACAGGCTAGATGTGAGAGGCACATTCTGCTGCTTCCTCCCTTAGAGTTAAACTTGCTTCTGAAAGCTCAACCTCCGGGGAGTTTGTTTGGCAGAGATATAGAACACACTTTTCCAAGCCTGTTGGAAGGCATTTGCAGTTTCATTTCGCGTCTAATTTCCCAAACCAAACTGCTTGCAGCTCTAACTCCCTTCTAACTACCACTTCTTCGGTTCAGTGAGATATGCTGGATTCTAAACGGAGAAGCTTCTCTGACGCTTTTTCACAGAGATTTTGAAACTGAAATCTCCCATGCCGTTTCCACCATAGGCAGCAATGGGCTTCCCCATAGAACTTGCCAACCTGAATTCCTACAGGCTAGATGTGAGAGGCACATTCTGCTGCTTCCTCCCTAACAGTTAAGCTTGCTTCTGAAAGCTCAACCTCCGGGGACTCTGTTTGGCACAGATATAGAACACACTTTTCCAAGCCTGTTGGAAGGCCTTTGCAGTGTCATTTCGCATCTAATTTCCCAAACCAAACTGCTTGCAGCTCTAACTCCCTTCTAACTACCACTTCTTCGGTTCAGTGAGATATGCTGGATTCTAAACGGAGAAGCTTCTCTGACGCTTTTTCACAGAGATTTTGAAACTGAAATCTCCCATGCCGTTTCCACCATAGGCAGCAATGGGCTTCCCCATAGAACTTGCCAACCTGAATTCCTACAGGCTAGATGTGAGAGGCACATTCTGCTGCTTCCTCCCTTAGAGTTAAACTAGCTTCTGAAAGCTCAACCTCCGGGGAGTCTGTTTGGCAGAGATATAGAACACACTTTTCCAAGCCTGTTGGAAGGCATTTGCAGTTTCATTTCGCGTCTAATTTCCCAAACCAAACTGCTTGCAGCTCTAACTGCCTTCTAACTACCACTTCTTCGGTTCAGTGAGATATGCTGGATTCTAAACGGAGAAGCTTCTCTGACGCTTTTTCACAGAGATTTTGAAACTGAAATCTCCCATGCTGTTTCCACCATAGGCAGCAATGGGCTTCCCCATAGAACTTGCCAACCTGAATTCCTACAGGCTAGATGTGAGAGGCACATTCTGCTGCTTCCTCCCTTAGAGTTAAACTAGCTTCTGAAAGCTCAACCTCCGGGGAGTTTGTTTGGCAGAGATATAGAACACACTTTTCCAAGCCTGTTGGAAGGCATTTGCAGTTTCATTTCGCGTCTAATTTCCCAAACCAAACTGCTTGCAGCTCTAACTCCCTTCTAACTACCACTTCTTCGGTTCAGTGAGATATGCTGGATTCTAAACGGAGAAGCTTCTCTGACGCTTTTTCACAGAGATTTTGAAACTGAAATCTCCCATGCCGTTTCCACCATAGGCAGCAATGGGCTTCCCCATAGAACTTGCCAACCTGAATTCCTAAAGGCTAGATGTGAGAGGCACATTCTGCTGCTTCCTCCCTAACAGTTAAGCTTGCTTCTGAAAGCTCAACCTCCGGGGACTCTGTTTGGCACAGATATAGAACACACTTTTCCAAGCCTGTTGGAAGGCCTTTGCAGTGTCATTTCGCATCTAATTTCCCAAACCAAACTGCTTGCAGCTCTAACTCCCTTCTAACTACCACTTCTTCGGTTCAGTGAGATATGCTGGATTCTAAACGGAGAAGCTTCTCTGACGCTTTTTCACAGAGATTTTGAAACTGAAATCTCCCATGCCGTTTCCACCATAGGCAGCAATGGGCTTCCGCATAGAACTTGCCAACCTGAATTCCTAAAGGCTAGATGTGAGAGGCACATTCTGCTGCTTCCTCCCTTAGAGGTAAACTAGCTTCTGAAAGCTCAACCTCCAGGGAGTCTGTTTGGCAGAGATATAGAACACACTTTTCCAAGCCTGTTGGAAGGCATTTGCAGTTTCATTTCGCGTCTAATTTCCCAAACCAAACTGCTTGCAGCTCTAAATGCCTTCTAACTACCACTTCTTCGGTTCAGTGAGATATGCTGGATTCTAAACGGAGAAGCTTCTCTGACGCTTTTTCACAGAGATTTTGAAACTGAAATCTCCCATGCCGTTTCCACCATAGGCAGCAATGGGCTTCCCCATAGAACTTGCCAACCTGAATTCCTACAGGCTAGATGTGAGAGGCACATTCTGCTGCTTCCTCCCTAAGAGTTAAGCTTGCTTCTGAAAGCTCAACCTCCAGGGAGTCTGTTTGGCAGAGATATAGAACACACTTTTCCAAGCCTGTTGGAAGGCCTTTGCAGTGTCATTTCGCATCTAATTTCCCAAACCAAACTGCTTGCAGCTCTAACTCCCTTCTAACTACCACTTCTTCGGTTCAGTGAGATATGCTGGATTCTAAACGGAGAAGCTTCTCTGACGCTTTTTCACAGAGATTTTGAAACTGAAATTTCCAAACCCGTTTCCAACGAAGGCGCCAATGGGCTTCCCCATAGAACTTGCCAACCTGAATTCCTACAGGCTAGATGTGAGAGGCACATTCTGCTGCTTCCTCCCTTAGAGTTAAACTAGCTTCTGAAAGCTCAACCTCCGGGGAGTCTGTTTGGCAGAGATATAGAACACACTTTTCCAAGCCTGTTGGAAGGCCTTTGCAGTGTCATTTCGCATCTAATTTCCCAAACCAAACTGCTTGCAGCTCTAACTCCCTTCTAACTACCACTTCTTCGGTTCAGTGAGATATGCTGGATTCTAAACGGAGAAGCTTCTCTGACGCTTTTTCACAGAGATTTTGAAACTGAAATCTCCCATGCCGTTTCCACCATAGGCAGCAATGGGCTTCCCCATAGAACTTGCCAACCTGAATTCCTACAGGCTAGATGTGAGAGGCACATTCTGCTGCTTCCAACCTTAGAGTTAAACTAGCTTCTGAAAGCTCAACCTCCGGGGAGTCTGTTTCGCAGAGATATAGAACACACTTTTCCAAGCCTGTTGGAAGGCATTTGCAGTTTCATTTCGCGTCTAATTTCCCAAACCAAACTGCTTGCAGCTCTAACTGCCTTCTAACTACCACTTCTTCGGTTCAGTGAGATATGCTGGATTCTAAACGGAGAAGCTTCTCTGACGCTTTTTCACAGAGATTTTGAAACTGAAATCTCCCATGCTGTTTCCACCATAGGCAGCAATGGGCTTCCCCATAGAACTTGCCAACCTGAATTCCTACAGGCTAGATGTGAGAGGCACATTCTGCTGCTTCCTCCCTTAGAGTTAAACTAGCTTCTTAAAGCTCAACCTCCAGGGAGTCTGTTTGGCAGAGATATAGAACACACTTTTCCAAGCCTGTTGGAAGGCATTTGCAGTTTCATTTCGCGTCTAATTTCCCAAACCAAACTGCTTGCAGCTCTAACTCCCTTCTAACTACCACTTCTTCGGTTCAGTGAGATATGCTGGATTCTCAACGGAGAAGCTTCACTGACGCTTTTTCACAGAGATTTTGAAACTAAAATCTCCCATGCCGTTTCCACCATAGGCAGCAATGGGCTTCCCCATAGAACTTGCCAACCTGAATTCCTACAGGCTAGATGTGAGAGGCACATTCTGCTGCTTCCTCCCTTAGAGTTAAACTTGCTTCTGAAAGCTCAACCTCCGGGGAGTTTGTTTGGCAGAGATATAGAACACACTTTTCCAAGCCTGTTGGAAGGCATTTGCAGTTTCATTTCGCGTCTAATTTCCCAAACCAAACTGCTTGCAGCTCTAACTCCCTTCTAACTACCACTTCTTCGGTTCAGTGAGATATGCTGGATTCTAAACGGAGAAGCTTCTCTGACGCTTTTTCACAGAGATTTTGAAACTGAAATCTCCCATGCCGTTTCCACCATAGGCAGCAATGGGCTTCCCCATAGAACTTGCCAACCTGAATTCCTACAGGCTAGATGTGAGAGGCACATTCTGCTGCTTCCTCCCTAACAGTTAAGCTTGCTTCTGAAAGCTCAACCTCCGGGGACTCTGTTTGGCACAGATATAGAACACACTTTTCCAAGCCTGTTGGAAGGCCTTTGCAGTGTCATTTCGCATCTAATTTCCCAAACCAAACTGCTTGCAGCTCTAACTCCCTTCTAACTACCACTTCTTCGGTTCAGTGAGATATGCTGGATTCTAAACGGAGAAGCTTCTCTGACGCTTTTTCACAGAGATTTTGAAACTGAAATCTCCCATGCCGTTTCCACCATAGGCAGCAATGGGCTTCCCCATAGAACTTGCCAACCTGAATTCCTACAGGCTAGATGTGAGAGGCACATTCTGCTGCTTCCTCCCTTAGAGTTAAACTAGCTTCTGAAAGCTCAACCTCCGGGGAGTCTGTTTGGCAGAGATATAGAACACACTTTTCCAAGCCTGTTGGAAGGCATTTGCAGTTTCATTTCGCGTCTAATTTCCCAAACCAAACTGCTTGCAGCTCTAACTGCCTTCTAACTACCACTTCTTCGGTTCAGTGAGATATGCTGGATTCTAAACGGAGAAGCTTCTCTGACGCTTTTTCACAGAGATTTTGAAACTGAAATCTCCCATGCTGTTTCCACCATAGCCAGCAATGGGCTTCCCCATAGAACTTGCCAACCTGAATTCCTACAGGCTAGATGTGAGAGGCACATTCTGCTGCTTCCTCCCTTAGAGGTAAACTAGCTTCTGAAAGCTCAACCTCCAGGGAGTCTGTTTGGCAGAGATATAGAACACACTTTTCCAAGCCTGTTGGAAGGCATTTGCAGTTTCATTTCGCGTCTAATTTCCCAAACCAAACTGCTTGCAGCTCTAAATTCCTTCTAACTACCACTTCTTCGGTTCAGTGAGATATGCTGGATTCTAAACGGAGAAGCTTCTCTGACGCTTTTTCACAGAGATTTTGAAACTGAAATCTCCCATGCCGTTTCCACCATAGGCAGCAATGGGCTTCCCCATAGAACTTGCCAACCTGAATTCCTACAGGCTAGATGTGAGAGGCACATTCTGCTGCTTCCTCCCTAAGAGTTAAGCTTGCTTCTGAAAGCTCAACCTCCAGGGAGTCTGTTTGGCAGAGATATAGAACACACTTTTCCAAGCCTGTTGGAAGGCCTTTGCAGTGTCATTTCGCATCTAATTTCCCAAACCAAACTGCTTGCAGCTCTAACTCCCTTCTAACTACCACTTCTTCGGTTCAGTGAGATATGCTGGATTCTAAACGGAGAAGCTTCTCTGACGCTTTTTCACAGAGATTTTGAAACTGAAATTTCCAAACCCGTTTCCAACGAAGGCGCCAAAGGGCTTCCCCATAGAACTTGCCAACCTGAATTCCTACAGGCTAGATGTGAGAGGCACATTCTGCTGCTTCCTCCCTTAGAGTTAAACTAGCTTCTGAAAGCTCAACCTCCGGGGAGTTTGTTTGGCAGAGATATAGAACACACTTTTCCAAGCCTGTTGGAAGGCATTTGCAGTTTCATTTCGCGTCTAATTTCCCAAACCAAACTGCTTGCAGCTCTAACTCCCTTCTAACTACCACTTCTTCGGTTCAGTGAGATATGCTGGATTCTAAACGGAGAAGCTTCTCTGACGCTTTTTCACAGAGATTTTGAAACTGAAATCTCCCATGCCGTTTCCACCATAGGCAGCAATGGGCTTCCCCATAGAACTTGCCAACCTGAATTCCTACAGGCTAGATGTGAGAGGAACATTCTGCTGCTTCCTCCCTAACAGTTAAGCTTGCTTCTGAAAGCTCAACCTCCGGGGACTCTGTTTGGCACAGATATAGAACACACTTTTCCAAGCCTGTTGGAAGGCCTTTGCAGTGTCATTTCGCATCTAATTTCCCAAACCAAACTGCTTGCAGCTCTAACTCCCTTCTAACTACCACTTCTTCGGTTCAGTGAGATATGCTGGATTCTAAACGGAGAAGCTTCTCTGACGCTTTTTCACAGAGATTTTGAAACTGAAATCTCCCATGCCGTTTCCACCATAGGCAGCAATGGGCTTCCCCATAGAACTTGCCAACCTGAATTCCTACAGGCTAGATGTGAGAGGCACATTCTGCTGCTTCCTCCCTAACAGTTAAGCTTGCTTCTGAAAGCTCAACCTCCGGGGACTCTGTTTGGCACAGATATAGAACACACTTTTCCAAGCCTGTTGGAAGGCCTTTGCAGTGTCATTTCGCATCTAATTTCCCAAACCAAACTGCTTGCAGCTCTAACTCCCTTCTAACTACCACTTCTTCGGTTCAGTGAGATATGCTGGATTCTAAACGGAGAAGCTTCTCTGACGCTTTTTCACAGAGATTTTGAAACTGAAATCTCCCATGCCGTTTCCACCATAGGCAGCAATGGGCTTCCCCATAGAACTTGCCAACCTGAATTCCTACAGGCTAGATGTGAGAGGCACATTCTGCTGCTTCCTCCCTTAGAGTTAAACTAGCTTCTGAAAGCTCAACCTCCGGGGAGTCTGTTTGGCAGAGATATAGAACACACTTTTCCAAGCCTGTTGGAAGGCATTTGCAGTTTCATTTCGCGTCTAATTTCCCAAACCAAACTGCTTGCAGCTCTAACTGCCTTCTAACTACCACTTCTTCGGTTCAGTGAGATATGCTGGATTCTAAACGGAGAAGCTTCTCTGACGCTTTTTCACAGAGATTTTGAAACTGAAATCTCCCATGCCGTTTCCACCATAGGCAGCAATGGGCTTCCCCATAGAACTTGCCAACCTGAATTCCTACAGGCTAGATGTGAGAGGCACATTCTGCTGCTTCCTCCCTTAGAGTTAAACTTGCTTCTGAAAGCTCAACCTCCGGGGAGTTTGTTTGGCAGAGATATAGAACACACTTTTCCAAGCCTGTTGGAAGGCATTTGCAGTTTCATTTCGCGTCTAATTTCCCAAACCAAACTGCTTGCAGCTCTAACTCCCTTCTAACTACCACTTCTTTGGTTCAGTGAGATATGCTGGATTCTAAACGGAGAAGCTTCTCTGACGCTTTTTCACAGAGATTTTGAAACTGAAATCTCCCATGCCGTTTCCACCATAGGCAGCAATGGGCTTCCCCATAGAACTTGCCAACCTGAATTCCTAAAGGCTAGATGTGAGAGGCACATTCTGCTGCTTCCTCCCTAACAGTTAAGCTTGCTTCTGAAAGCTCAACCTCCGGGGACTCTGTTTGGCACAGATATAGAACACACTTTTCCAAGCCTGTTGGAAGGACTTTGCAGTGTCATTTCGCATCTAATTTCCCAAACCAAACTGCTTGCAGCTCTAACTCCCTTCTAACTACCACTTCTTCGGTTCAGTGAGATATGCTGGATTCTAAACGGAGAAGCTTCTCTGACGCTTTTTCACAGAGATTTTGAAACTGAAATCTCCCATGCCGTTTCCACCATAGGCAGCAATGGGCTTCCGCATAGAACTTGCCAACCTGAATTCCTAAAGGCTAGATGTGAGAGGCACATTCTGCTGCTTCCTCCCTTAGAGTTAAACTAGCTTCTGAAAGCTCAACCTCCGGGGAGTTTGTTTGGCAGAGATATAGAACACACTTTTCCAAGCCTGTTGGAAGGCATTTGCAGTTTCATTTCGCGTCTAATTTCCCAAACCAAACTGCTTGCAGCTCTAACTCCCTTCTAACTACCACTTCTTCGGTTCAGTGAGATATGCTGGATTCTAAACGGAGAAGCTTCTCTGACGCTTTTTCACAGAGATTTTGAAACTGAAATCTCCCATGCCGTTTCCACCATAGGCAGCAATGGGCTTCCCCATAGAACTTGCCAACCTGAATTCCTACAGGCTAGATGTGAGAGGCACATTCTGCTGCTTCCTCCCTTAGAGGTAAACTAGCTTCTGAAAGCTCAACCTCCAGGGAGTCTGTTTGGCAGAGATATAGAACACACTTTTCCAAGCCTGTTGGAAGGCATTTGCAGTTTCATTTCGCGTCTAATTTCCCAAACCAAACTGCTTGCAGCTCTAAATGCCTTCTAACTACCACTTCTTCGGTTCAGTGAGATATGCTGGATTCTAAACGGAGAAGCTTCTCTGACGCTTTTTCACAGAGATTTTGAAACTGAAATCTCCCATGCCGTTTCCACCATAGGCAGCAATGGGCTTCCCCATAGAACTTGCCAACCTGAATTCCTACAGGCTAGATGTGAGAGGCACATTCTGCTGCTTCCTCCCTAAGAGTTAAGCTTGCTTCTGAAAGCTCAACCTCCAGGGAGTCTGTTTGGCAGAGATATAGAACACACTTTTCCAAGCCTGTTGGAAGGCCTTTGCAGTGTCATTTCGCATCTAATTTCCCAAACCAAACTGCTTGCAGCTCTAACTCCCTTCTAACTACCACTTCTTCGGTTCAGTGAGATATGCTGGATTCTAAACGGAGAAGCTTCTCTGACGCTTTTTCACAGAGATTTTGAAACTGAAATTTCCAAACCCGTTTCCAACGAAGGCGCCAATGGGCTTCCCCATAGAACTTGCCAACCTGAATTCCTACAGGCTAGATGTGAGAGGCACATTCTGCTGCTTCCTCCCTTAGAGTTAAACTAGCTTCTGAAAGCTCAACCTCCGGGGAGTCTGTTTGGCAGAGATATAGAACACACTTTTCCAAGCCTGTTGGAATGCCTTTGCAGTGTCATTTCGCATCTAATTTCCCAAACCAAACTGCTTGCAGCTCTAACTCCCTTCTAACTGCCACTTCTTCGGTTCAGTGAGATATGCTGGATTCTAAACGGAGAAGCTTCTCTGACGCTTTTTCACAGAGATTTTGAAACTGAAATCTCCCATGCCGTTTCCACCATAGGCAGCAATGGGCTTCCCCATAGAACTTGCCAACCTGAATTCCTACAGGCTAGATGTGAGAGGCACATTCTGCTGCTTCCAACCTTAGAGTTAAACTAGCTTCTGAAAGCTCAACCTCCGGGGAGTCTGTTTGGCAGAGATATAGAACACACTTTTCCAAGCCTGTTGGAAGGCATTTGCAGTTTCATTTCGCGTCTAATTTCCCAAACCAAACTGCTTGCAGCTCTAACTGCCTTCTAACTACCACTTCTTCGGTTCAGTGAGATATGCTGGATTCTAAACGGAGAAGCTTCTCTGACGCTTTTTCACAGAGATTTTGAAACTGAAATCTCCCATGCTGTTTCCACCATAGGCAGCAATGGGCTTCCCCATAGAACTTGCCAACCTGAATTCCTACAGGCTAGATGTGAGAGGCACATTCTGCTGCTTCCTCCCTTAGAGTTAAACTAGCTTCTTAAAGCTCAACCTCCAGGGAGTCTGTTTGGCAGAGATATAGAACACACTTTTCCAAGCCTGTTGGAAGGCATTTGCAGTTTCATTTCGCGTCTAATTTCCCAAACCAAACTGCTTGCAGCTCTAACTCCCTTCTAACTACCACTTCTTCGGTTCAGTGAGATATGCTGGATTCTCAACGGAGAAGCTTCACTGACGCTTTTTCACAGAGATTTTGAAACTGAAATCTCCCATGCCGTTTCCACCATAGGCAGCAATGGGCTTCCCCATAGAACTTGCCAACCTGAATTCCTACAGGCTAGATGTGAGAGGCACATTCTGCTGCTTCCTCCCTTAGAGTTAAACTTGCTTCTGAAAGCTCAACCTCCGGGGAGTTTGTTTGGCAGAGATATAGAACACACTTTTCCAAGCCTGTTGGAAGGCATTTGCAGTTTCATTTCGCGTCTAATTTCCCAAACCAAACTGCTTGCAGCTCTAACTCCCTTCTAACTACCACTTCTTCGGTTCAGTGAGATATGCTGGATTCTAAACGGAGAAGCTTCTCTGACGCTTTTTCACAGAGATTTTGAAACTGAAATCTCCCATGCCGTTTCCACCATAGGCAGCAATGGGCTTCCCCATAGAACTTGCCAACCTGAATTCCTACAGGCTAGATGTGAGAGGCACATTCTGCTGCTTCCTCCCTAACAGTTAAGCTTGCTTCTGAAAGCTCAACCTCCGGGGACTCTGTTTGGCACAGATATAGAACACACTTTTCCAAGCCTGTTGGAAGGCCTTTGCACTGTCATTTCGCATCTAATTTCCCAAACCAAACTGCTTGCAGCTCTAACTCCCTTCTAACTACCACTTCTTCGGTTCAGTGAGATATGCTGGATTCTAAACGGAGAAGCTTCTCTGACGCTTTTTCACAGAGATTTTGAAACTGAAATCTCCCATGCCGTTTCCACCATAGGCAGCAATGGGCTTCCCCATAGAACTTGCCAACCTGAATTCCTACAGGCTAGATGTGAGAGGCACATTCTGCTGCTTCCTCCCTTAGAGTTAAACTAGCTTCTGAAAGCTCAACCTCCGGGGAGTCTGTTTGGCAGAGATATAGAACACACTTTTCCAAGCCTGTTGGAAGGCATTTGCAGTTTCATTTCGCGTCTAATTTCCCAAACCAAACTGCTTGCAGCTCTAACTGCCTTCTAACTACCACTTCTTCGGTTCAGTGAGATATGCTGGATTCTAAACGGAGAAGCTTCTCTGACGCTTTTTCACAGAGATTTTGAAACTGAAATCTCCCATGCTGTTTCCACCATAGGCAGCAATGGGCTTCCCCATAGAACTTGCCAACCTGAATTCCTACAGGCTAGATGTGAGAGGCACATTCTGCTGCTTCCTCCCTTAGAGTTAAACTAGCTTCTGAAAGCTCAACCTCCGGGGAGTTTGTTTGGCAGAGATATAGAACACACTTTTCCAAGCCTGTTGGAAGGCATTTGCAGTTTCATTTCGCGTCTAATTTCCCAAACCAAACTGCTTGCAGCTCTAACTCCCTTCTAACTACCACTTCTTCGGTTCAGTGAGATATGCTGGATTCTAAACGGAGAAGCTTCTCTGACGCTTTTTCACAGAGATTTTGAAACTGAAATCTCCCATGCCGTTTCCACCATAGGCAGCAATGGGCTTCCCCATAGAACTTGCCAACCTGAATTCCTAAAGGCTAGATGTGAGAGGCACATTCTGCTGCTTCCTCCCTAACAGTTAAGCTTGCTTCTGAAAGCTGAACCTCCGGGGACTCTGTTTGGCACAGATATAGAACACACTTTTCCAAGCCTGTTGGAAGGCCTTTGCAGTGTCATTTCGCATCTAATTTCCCAAACCAAACTGCTTGCAGCTCTAACTCCCTTCTAACTACCACTTCTTCGGTTCAGTGAGATATGCTGGATTCTAAACGGAGAAGCTTCTCTGACGCTTTTTCACAGAGATTTTGAAACTGAAATCTCCCATGCCGTTTCCACCATAGGCAGCAATGGGCTTCCGCATAGAACTTGCCAACCTGAATTCCTAAAGGCTAGATGTGAGAGGCACATTCTGCTGCTTCCTCCCTTAGAGTTAAACTAGCTTCTGAAAGCTCAACCTCCGGGGAGTTTGTTTGGCAGAGATATAGAACACACTTTTCCAAGCCTGTTGGAAGGCATTTGCAGTTTCATTTCGCGTCTAATTTCCCAAACCAAACTGCTTGCAGCTCTAACTCCCTTCTAACTACCACTTCTTCGGTTCAGTGAGATATGCTGGATTCTAAACGGAGAAGCTTCTCTGACGCTTTTTCACAGAGATTTTGAAACTGAAATCTCCCATGCCGTTTCCACCATAGGCAGCAATGGGCTTCCCCATAGAACTTGCCAACCTGAATTCCTACAGGCTAGATGTGAGAGGCACATTCTGCTGCTTCCTCCCTTAGAGTTAAACTTGCTTCTGAAAGCTCAACCTCCGGGGAGTTTGTTTGGCAGAGATATAGAACACACTTTTCCAAGCCTGTTGGAAGGCATTTGCAGTTTCATTTCGCGTCTAATTTCCCAAACCAAACTGCTTGCAGCTCTAACTGCCTTCTAACTACCACTTCTTCGGTTCAGTGAGATATGCTGGATTCTAAACGGAGAAGCTTCTCTGATGCTTTTTCACAGAGATTTTGAAACTGAAATCTCCCATGCTGTTTCCACCATAGCCAGCAATGGGCTTCCCCATAGAACTTGCCAACCTGAATTCCTACAGGCTAGATGTGAGAGGCACATTCTGCTGCTTCCTCCCTTAGAGGTAAACTAGCTTCTGAAAGCTCAACCTCCAGGGAGTCTGTTTGGCAGAGATATAGAACACACTTTTCCAAGCCTGTTGGAAGGCATTTGCAGTTTCATTTCGCGTCTAATTTCCCAAACCAAACTGCTTGCAGCTCTAAATGCCTTCTAACTACCACTTCTTCGGTTCAGTGAGATATGCTGGATTCTAAACGGAGAAGCTTCTCTGACGCTTTTTCACAGAGATTTTGAAACTGAAATCTCCCATGCCGTTTCCACCATAGGCAGCAATGGGCTTCCCCATAGAACTTGCCAACCTGAATTCCTACAGGCTAGATGTGAGAGGCACATTCTGCTGCTTCCTCCCTAAGAGTTAAGCTTGCTTCTGAAAGCTCAACCTCCAGGGAGTCTGTTTGGCAGAGATATAGAACACACTTTTCCAAGCCTGTTGGAAGGCCTTTGCAGTGTCATTTCGCATCTAATTTCCCAAACCAAACTGCTTGCAGCTCTAACTGCCTTCTAACTACCACTTCTTCGGTTCAGTGAGATATGCTGGATTCTAAACGGAGAAGCTTCTCTGACGCTTTTTCACAGAGATTTTGAAACTGAAATTTCCAAATCCGTTTCCAACGAAGGCGCCAATCGGCTTCCCCATAGAACTTGCCAACCTGAATTCCTACAGGCTAGATGTGAGAGGCACATTCTGCTGCTTCCTCCCTTAGAGTTAAACTAGCTTCTGAAAGCTCAACCTCCGGGGAGTCTGTTTGGCAGAGATATAGAACACACTTTTCCAAGCCTGTTGGAAGGCCTTTGCAGTGTCATTTCGCATCTAATTTCCCAAACCAAACTGCTTGCAGCTCTAACTCCCTTCTAACTACCACTTCTTCGGTTCAGTGAGATATGCTGGATTCTAAACGGAGAAGCTTCTCTGACGCTTTTTCACAGA
Organism: Cynocephalus volans; assembly: GCF_027409185.1. NCBI lineage: Eukaryota > Metazoa > Chordata > Mammalia > Dermoptera > Cynocephalidae > Cynocephalus > Cynocephalus volans. The sequence goes on along the minus strand of NW_026902469.1, from coordinate 874,768 downwards.
GATTTTGAAACTGAAATCTCCCATGCCGTTTCCACCATAGGCAGCAATGGGCTTCCCCATAGAACTTGCCAACCTGAATTCCTACAGGCTAGATATGAGAGGCACATTCTGCTGCTTCCAACCTTAGAGTTAAACTAGCTTCTGAAAGCTCAACCTCCGGGGAGTCTGTTTCGCAGAGATATAGAACACACTTTTCCAAGCCTGTTGGAAGGCATTTGCAGTTTCATTTCGCGTCTAATTTCCCAAACCAAACTGCTTGCAGCTCTAACTGCCTTCTAACTACCACTTCTTCGGTTCAGTGAGATATGCTGGATTCTAAACGGAGAAGCTTCTCTGACGCTTTTTCACAGAGATTTTGAAACTGAAATCTCCCATGCTGTTTCCACCATAGGCAGCAATGGGCTTCCCCATAGAACTTGCCAACCTGAATTCCTACAGGCTAGATGTGAGAGGCACATTATGCTGCTTCCTCCCTTAGAGTTAAACTAGCTTCTTAAAGCTCAACCTCCAGGGAGTCTGTTTGGCAGAGATATAGAACACACTTTTCCAAGCCTGTTGGAAGGCATTTGCAGTATCATTTCGCGTCTAATTTCCCAAACCAAACTGCTTGCAGCTCTAACTCCCTTCTAACTACCACTTCTTCGGTTCAGTGAGATATGCTGGATTCTCAACGGAGAAGCTTCACTGACGCTTTTTCACAGAGATTTTGAAACTAAAATCTCCCATGCCGTTTCCACCATAGGCAGCAATGGGCTTCCCCATAGAACTTGCCAACCTGAATTCCTACAGGCTAGATGTGAGAGGCACATTCTGCTGCTTCCTCCCTTAGAGTTAAACTTGCTTCTGAAAGCTCAACCTCCGGGGAGTTTGTTTGGCAGAGATATAGAACACACTTTTCCAAGCCTGTTGGAAGGCATTTGCAGTTTCATTTCGCGTCTAATTTCCCAAACCAAACTGCTTGCAGCTCTAACTCCCTTCTAACTACCACTTCTTCGGTTCAGTGAGATATGCTGGATTCTAAACGGAGAAGCTTCTCTGACGCTTTTTCACAGAGATTTTGAAACTGAAATCTCCCATGCCGTTTCCACCATAGGCAGCAATGGGCTTCCCCATAGAACTTGCCAACCTGAATTCCTACAGGCTAGATGTGAGAGGCACATTCTGCTGCTTCCTCCCTAACAGTTAAGCTTGCTTCTGAAAGCTCAACCTCCGGGGACTCTGTTTGGCACAGATATAGAACACACTTTTCCAAGCCTGTTGGAAGGCCTTTGCAGTGTCATTTCGCATCTAATTTCCCAAACCAAACTGCTTGCAGCTCTAACTCCCTTCTAACTACCACTTCTTCGGTTCAGTGAGATATGCTGGATTCTAAACGGAGAAGCTTCTCTGACGCTTTTTCACAGAGATTTTGAAACTGAAATCTCCCATGCCGTTTCCACCATAGGCAGCAATGGGCTTCCCCATAGAACTTGCCAACCTGAATTCCTACAGGCTAGATGTGAGAGGCACATTCTGCTGCTTCCTCCCTTAGAGTTAAACTAGCTTCTGAAAGCTCAACCTCCGGGGAGTCTGTTTGGCAGAGATATAGAACACACTTTTCCAAGCCTGTTGGAAGGCATTTGCAGTTTCATTTCGCGTCTAATTTCCCAAACCAAACTGCTTGCAGCTCTAACTGCCTTCTAACTACCACTTCTTCGGTTCAGTGAGATATGCTGGATTCTAAACGGAGAAGCTTCTCTGACGCTTTTTCACAGAGATTTTGAAACTGAAATCTCCCATGCTGTTTCCACCATAGGCAGCAATGGGCTTCCCCATAGAACTTGCCAACCTGAATTCCTACAGGCTAGATGTGAGAGGCACATTATGCTGCTTCCTCCCTTAGAGTTAAACTAGCTTCTTAAAGCTCAACCTCCAGGGAGTCTGTTTGGCAGAGATATAGAACACACTTTTCCAAGCCTGTTGGAAGGCATTTGCAGTTTCATTTCGCGTCTAATTTCCCAAACCAAACTGCTTGCAGCTCTAACTCCCTTCTAACTACCACTTCTTCGGTTCAGTGAGATATGCTGGATTCTCAACGGAGAAGCTTCACTGACGCTTTTTCACAGAGATTTTGAAACTAAAATCTCCCATGCCGTTTCCACCATAGGCAGCAATGGGCTTCCCCATAGAACTTGCCAACCTGAATTCCTACAGGCTAGATGTGAGAGGCACATTCTGCTGCTTCCTCCCTTAGAGTTAAACTTGCTTCTGAAAGCTCAACCTCCGGGGAGTTTGTTTGGCAGAGATATAGAACACACTTTTCCAAGCCTGTTGGAAGGCATTTGCAGTTTCATTTCGCGTCTAATTTCCCAAACCAAACTGCTTGCAGCTCTAACTCCCTTCTAACTACCACTTCTTCGGTTCAGTGAGATATGCTGGATTCTAAACGGAGAAGCTTCTCTGACGCTTTTTCACAGAGATTTTGAAACTGAAATCTCCCATGCCGTTTCCACCATAGGCAGCAATGGGCTTCCCCATAGAACTTGCCAACCTGAATTCCTACAGGCTAGATGTGAGAGGCACATTCTGCTGCTTCCTCCCTAACAGTTAAGCTTGCTTCTGAAAGCTCAACCTCCGGGGACTCTGTTTGGCACAGATATAGAACACACTTTTCCAAGCCTGTTGGAAGGCCTTTGCAGTGTCATTTCGCATCTAATTTCCCAAACCAAACTGCTTGCAGCTCTAACTCCCTTCTAACTACCACTTCTTCGGTTCAGTGAGATATGCTGGATTCTAAACGGAGAAGCTTCTCTGACGCTTTTTCACAGAGATTTTGAAACTGAAATCTCCCATGCCGTTTCCACCATAGGCAGCAATGGGCTTCCCCATAGAACTTGCCAACCTGAATTCCTACAGGCTAGATGTGAGAGGCACATTCTGCTGCTTCCTCCCTTAGAGTTAAACTAGCTTCTGAAAGCTCAACCTCCGGGGAGTCTGTTTGGCAGAGATATAGAACACACTTTTCCAAGCCTGTTGGAAGGCATTTGCAGTTTCATTTCGCGTCTAATTTCCCAAACCAAACTGCTTGCAGCTCTAACTGCCTTCTAACTACCACTTCTTCGGTTCAGTGAGATATGCTGGATTCTAAACGGAGAAGCTTCTCTGACGCTTTTTCACAGAGATTTTGAAACTGAAATCTCCCATGCTGTTTCCACCATAGGCAGCAATGGGCTTCCCCATAGAACTTGCCAACCTGAATTCCTACAGGCTAGATGTGAGAGGCACATTCTGCTGCTTCCTCCCTTAGAGTTAAACTTGCTTCTGAAAGCTCAACCTCCGGGGAGTTTGTTTGGCAGAGATATAGAACACACTTTTCCAAGCCTGTTGGAAGGCATTTGCAGTTTCATTTCGCGTCTAATTTCCCAAACCAAACTGCTTGCAGCTCTAACTGCCTTCTAACTACCACTTCTTCGGTTCAGTGAGATATGCTGGATTCTAAACGGAGAAGCTTCTCTGACGCTTTTTCACAGAGATTTTGAAACTGAAATCTCCCATGCTGTTTCCACCATAGCCAGCAATGGGCTTCCCCATAGAACTTGCCAACCTGAATTCCTACAGGCTAGATGTGAGAGGCACATTCTGCTGCTTCCTCCCTTAGAGGTAAACTAGCTTCTGAAAGCTCAACCTCCAGGGAGTCTGTTTGGCAGAGATATAGAACACACTTTTCCAAGCCTGTTGGAAGGCATTTGCAGTTTCATTTCGCGTCTAATTTCCCAAACCAAACTGCTTGCAGCTCTAAATGCCTTCTAACTACCACTTCTTCGGTTCAGTGAGATATGCTGGATTCTAAACGGAGAAGCTTCTCTGATGCTTTTTCACAGAGATTTTGAAACTGAAATCTCCCATGCCGTTTCCACCATAGGCAGCAATGGGCTTCCCCATAGAACTTGCCAACCTGAATTCCTACAGGCTAGATGTGAGAGGCACATTCTGCTGCTTCCTCCCTAAGAGTTAAGCTTGCTTCTGAAAGCTCAACCTCCAGGGAGTCTGTTTGGCAGAGATATAGAACACACTTTTCCAAGCCTGTTGGAAGGCCTTTGCAGTGTCATTTCGCATCTAATTTCCCAAACCAAACTGCTTGCAGCTCTAACTCCCTTCTAACTACCACTTCTTCGGTTCAGTGAGATATGCTGGATTCTAAACGGAGAAGCTTCTCTGACGCTTTTTCACAGAGATTTTGAAACTGAAATTTCCAAATCCGTTTCCAACGAAGGCGCCAATCGGCTTCCCCATAGAACTTGCCAACCTGAATTCCTACAGGCTAGATGTGAGAGGCACATTCTGCTGCTTCCTCCCTTAGAGTTAAACTAGCTTCTGAAAGCTCAACCTCCGGGGAGTCTGTTTGGCAGAGATATAGAACACACTTTTCCAAGCCTGTTGGAAGGCCTTTGCAGTGTCATTTCGCATCTAATTTCCCAAACCAAACTGCTTGCAGCTCTAACTCCCTTCTAACTACCACTTCTTCGGTTCAGTGAGATATGCTGGATTCTAAACGGAGAAGCTTCTCTGACGCTTTTTCACAGAGATTTTGAAACTGAAATCTCCCATGCCGTTTCCACCATAGGCAGCAATGGGCTTCCCCATAGAACTTGCCAACCTGAATTCCTACAGGCTAGATGTGAGAGGCACATTCTGCTGCTTCCAACCTTAGAGTTAAACTAGCTTCTGAAAGCTCAACCTCCGGGGAGTCTGTTTGGCAGAGATATAGAACACACTTTTCCAAGCCTGTTGGAAGGCATTTGCAGTTTCATTTCGCGTCTAATTTCCCAAACCAAACTGCTTGCAGCTCTAACTGCCTTCTAACTACCACTTCTTCGGTTCAGTGAGATATGCTGGATTCTAAACGGAGAAGCTTCTCTGACGCTTTTTCACAGAGATTTTGAAACTGAAATCTCCCATGCTGTTTCCACCATAGGCAGCAATGGGCTTCCCCATAGAACTTGCCAACCTGAATTCCTACAGGCTAGATGTGAGAGGCACATTCTGCTGCTTCCTCCCTTAGAGTTAAACTAGCTTCTTAAAGCTCAACCTCCAGGGAGTCTGTTTGGCAGAGATATAGAACACACTTTTCCAAGCCTGTTGGAAGGCATTTGCAGTTTCATTTCGCGTCTAATTTCCCAAACCAAACTGCTTGCAGCTCTAACTCCCTTCTAACTACCACTTCTTCGGTTCAGTGAGATATGCTGGATTCTCAACGGAGAAGCTTCACTGACGCTTTTTCACAGAGATTTTGAAACTGAAATCTCCCATGCCGTTTCCACCATAGGCAGCAATGGGCTTCCCCATAGAACTTGCCAACCTGAATTCCTACAGGCTAGATGTGAGAGGCACATTCTGCTGCTTCCTCCCTTAGAGTTAAACTTGCTTCTGAAAGCTCAACCTCCGGGGAGTTTGTTTGGCAGAGATATAGAACACACTTTTCCAAGCCTGTTGGAAGGCATTTGCAGTTTCATTTCGCGTCTAATTTCCCAAACCAAACTGCTTGCAGCTCTAACTCCCTTCTAACTACCACTTCTTCGGTTCAGTGAGATATGCTGGATTCTAAACGGAGAAGCTTCTCTGACGCTTTTTCACAGAGATTTTGAAACTGAAATCTCCCATGCCGTTTCCACCATAGGCAGCAATGGGCTTCCCCATAGAACTTGCCAACCTGAATTCCTACAGGCTAGATGTGAGAGGCACATTCTGCTGCTTCCTCCCTAACAGTTAAGCTTGCTTCTGAAAGCTCAACCTCCGGGGACTCTGTTTGGCACAGATATAGAACACACTTTTCCAAGCCTGTTGGAAGGCCTTTGCACTGTCATTTCGCATCTAATTTCCCAAACCAAACTGCTTGCAGCTCTAACTCCCTTCTAACTACCACTTCTTCGGTTCAGTGAGATATGCTGGATTCTAAACGGAGAAGCTTCTCTGACGCTTTTTCACAGAGATTTTGAAACTGAAATCTCCCATGCCGTTTCCACCATAGGCAGCAATGGGCTTCCCCATAGAACTTGCCAACCTGAATTCCTACAGGCTAGATGTGAGAGGCACATTCTGCTGCTTCCTCCCTTAGAGTTAAACTAGCTTCTGAAAGCTCAACCTCCGGGGAGTCTGTTTGGCAGAGATATAGAACACACTTTTCCAAGCCTGTTGGAAGGCATTTGCAGTTTCATTTCGCGTCTAATTTCCCAAACCAAACTGCTTGCAGCTCTAACTGCCTTCTAACTACCACTTCTTCGGTTCAGTGAGATATGCTGGATTCTAAACGGAGAAGCTTCTCTGACGCTTTTTCACAGAGATTTTGAAACTGAAATCTCCCATGCTGTTTCCACCATAGGCAGCAATGGGCTTCCCCATAGAACTTGCCAACCTGAATTCCTACAGGCTAGATGTGAGAGGCACATTCTGCTGCTTCCTCCCTTAGAGTTAAACTAGCTTCTGAAAGCTCAACCTCCGGGGAGTTTGTTTGGCAGAGATATAGAACACACTTTTCCAAGCCTGTTGGAAGGCATTTGCAGTTTCATTTCGCGTCTAATTTCCCAAACCAAACTGCTTGCAGCTCTAACTCCCTTCTAACTACCACTTCTTCGGTTCAGTGAGATATGCTGGATTCTAAACGGAGAAGCTTCTCTGACGCTTTTTCACAGAGATTTTGAAACTGAAATCTCCCATGCCGTTTCCACCATAGGCAGCAATGGGCTTCCCCATAGAACTTGCCAACCTGAATTCCTAAAGGCTAGATGTGAGAGGCACATTCTGCTGCTTCCTCCCTAACAGTTAAGCTTGCTTCTGAAAGCTGAACCTCCGGGGACTCTGTTTGGCACAGATATAGAACACACTTTTCCAAGCCTGTTGGAAGGCCTTTGCAGTGTCATTTCGCATCTAATTTCCCAAACCAAACTGCTTGCAGCTCTAACTCCCTTCTAACTACCACTTCTTCGGTTCAGTGAGATATGCTGGATTCTAAACGGAGAAGCTTCTCTGACGCTTTTTCACAGAGATTTTGAAACTGAAATCTCCCATGCCGTTTCCACCATAGGCAGCAATGGGCTTCCGCATAGAACTTGCCAACCTGAATTCCTAAAGGCTAGATGTGAGAGGCACATTCTGCTGCTTCCTCCCTTAGAGTTAAACTAGCTTCTGAAAGCTCAACCTCCGGGGAGTTTGTTTGGCAGAGATATAGAACACACTTTTCCAAGCCTGTTGGAAGGCATTTGCAGTTTCATTTCGCGTCTAATTTCCCAAACCAAACTGCTTGCAGCTCTAACTCCCTTCTAACTACCACTTCTTCGGTTCAGTGAGATATGCTGGATTCTAAACGGAGAAGCTTCTCTGACGCTTTTTCACAGAGATTTTGAAACTGAAATCTCCCATGCCGTTTCCACCATAGGCAGCAATGGGCTTCCCCATAGAACTTGCCAACCTGAATTCCTACAGGCTAGATGTGAGAGGCACATTCTGCTGCTTCCTCCCTTAGAGTTAAACTTGCTTCTGAAAGCTCAACCTCCGGGGAGTTTGTTTGGCAGAGATATAGAACACACTTTTCCAAGCCTGTTGGAAGGCATTTGCAGTTTCATTTCGCGTCTAATTTCCCAAACCAAACTGCTTGCAGCTCTAACTGCCTTCTAACTACCACTTCTTCGGTTCAGTGAGATATGCTGGATTCTAAACGGAGAAGCTTCTCTGATGCTTTTTCACAGAGATTTTGAAACTGAAATCTCCCATGCTGTTTCCACCATAGCCAGCAATGGGCTTCCCCATAGAACTTGCCAACCTGAATTCCTACAGGCTAGATGTGAGAGGCACATTCTGCTGCTTCCTCCCTTAGAGGTAAACTAGCTTCTGAAAGCTCAACCTCCAGGGAGTCTGTTTGGCAGAGATATAGAACACACTTTTCCAAGCCTGTTGGAAGGCATTTGCAGTTTCATTTCGCGTCTAATTTCCCAAACCAAACTGCTTGCAGCTCTAAATGCCTTCTAACTACCACTTCTTCGGTTCAGTGAGATATGCTGGATTCTAAACGGAGAAGCTTCTCTGACGCTTTTTCACAGAGATTTTGAAACTGAAATCTCCCATGCCGTTTCCACCATAGGCAGCAATGGGCTTCCCCATAGAACTTGCCAACCTGAATTCCTACAGGCTAGATGTGAGAGGCACATTCTGCTGCTTCCTCCCTAAGAGTTAAGCTTGCTTCTGAAAGCTCAACCTCCAGGGAGTCTGTTTGGCAGAGATATAGAACACACTTTTCCAAGCCTGTTGGAAGGCCTTTGCAGTGTCATTTCGCATCTAATTTCCCAAACCAAACTGCTTGCAGCTCTAACTCCCTTCTAACTACCACTTCTTCGGTTCAGTGAGATATGCTGGATTCTAAACGGAGAAGCTTCTCTGACGCTTTTTCACAGAGATTTTGAAACTGAAATTTCCAAATCCGTTTCCAACGAAGGCGCCAATCGGCTTCCCCATAGAACTTGCCAACCTGAATTCCTACAGGCTAGATGTGAGAGGCACATTCTGCTGCTTCCTCCCTTAGAGTTAAACTAGCTTCTGAAAGCTCAACCTCCGGGGAGTCTGTTTGGCAGAGATATAGAACACACTTTTCCAAGCCTGTTGGAAGGCCTTTGCAGTGTCATTTCGCATCTAATTTCCCAAACCAAACTGCTTGCAGCTCTAACTCCCTTCTAACTACCACTTCTTCGGTTCAGTGAGATATGCTGGATTCTAAACGGAGAAGCTTCTCTGACGCTTTTTCACAGAGATTTTGAAACTGAAATCTCCCATGCCGTTTCCACCATAGGCAGCAATGGGCTTCCCCATAGAACTTGCCAACCTGAATTCCTACAGGCTAGATATGAGAGGCACATTCTGCTGCTTCCAACCTTAGAGTTAAACTAGCTTCTGAAAGCTCAACCTCCGGGGAGTCTGTTTCGCAGAGATATAGAACACACTTTTCCAAGCCTGTTGGAAGGCATTTGCAGTTTCATTTCGCGTCTAATTTCCCAAACCAAACTGCTTGCAGCTCTAACTGCCTTCTAACTACCACTTCTTCGGTTCAGTGAGATATGCTGGATTCTAAACGGAGAAGCTTCTCTGACGCTTTTTCACAGAGATTTTGAAACTGAAATCTCCCATGCTGTTTCCACCATAGGCAGCAATGGGCTTCCCCATAGAACTTGCCAACCTGAATTCCTACAGGCTAGATGTGAGAGGCACATTATGCTGCTTCCTCCCTTAGAGTTAAACTAGCTTCTTAAAGCTCAACCTCCAGGGAGTCTGTTTGGCAGAGATATAGAACACACTTTTCCAAGCCTGTTGGAAGGCATTTGCAGTTTCATTTCGCGTCTAATTTCCCAAACCAAACTGCTTGCAGCTCTAACTCCCTTCTAACTACCACTTCTTCGGTTCAGTGAGATATGCTGGATTCTCAACGGAGAAGCTTCACTGACGCTTTTTCACAGAGATTTTGAAACTAAAATCTCCCATGCCGTTTCCACCATAGGCAGCAATGGGCTTCCCCATAGAACTTGCCAAACTGAATTCCTACAGGCTAGATGTGAGAGGCACATTCTGCTGCTTCCTCCCTTAGAGTTAAACTTGCTTCTGAAAGCTCAACCTCCGGGGAGTTTGTTTGGCAGAGATATAGAACACACTTTTCCAAGCCTGTTGGAAGGCATTTGCAGTTTCATTTCGCGTCTAATTTCCCAAACCAAACTGCTTGCAGCTCTAACTCCCTTCTAACTACCACTTCTTCGGTTCAGTGAGATATGCTGGATTCTAAACGGAGAAGCTTCTCTGACGCTTTTTCACAGAGATTTTGAAACTGAAATCTCCCATGCCGTTTCCACCATAGGCAGCAATGGGCTTCCCCATAGAACTTGCCAACCTGAATTCCTACAGGCTAGATGTGAGAGGCACATTCTGCTGCTTCCTCCCTAACAGTTAAGCTTGCTTCTGAAAGCTCAACCTCCGGGGACTCTGTTTGGCACAGATATAGAACACACTTTTCCAAGCCTGTTGGAAGGCCTTTGCAGTGTCATTTCGCATCTAATTTCCCAAACCAAACTGCTTGCAGCTCTAACTCCCTTCTAACTACCACTTCTTCGGTTCAGTGAGATATGCTGGATTCTAAACGGAGAAGCTTCTCTGACGCTTTTTCACAGAGATTTTGAAACTGAAATCTCCCATGCCGTTTCCACCATAGGCAGCAATGGGCTTCCCCATAGAACTTGCCAACCTGAATTCCTACAGGCTAGATGTGAGAGGCACATTCTGCTGCTTCCTCCCTTAGAGTTAAACTAGCTTCTGAAAGCTCAACCTCCGGGGAGTCTGTTTGGCAGAGATATAGAACACACTTTTCCAAGCCTGTTGGAAGGCATTTGCAGTTTCATTTCGCGTCTAATTTCCCAAACCAAACTGCTTGCAGCTCTAACTGCCTTCTAACTACCACTTCTTCGGTTCAGTGAGATATGCTGGATTCTAAACGGAGAAGCTTCTCTGACGCTTTTTCACAGAGATTTTGAAACTGAAATCTCCCATGCTGTTTCCACCATAGGCAGCAATGGGCTTCCCCATAGAACTTGCCAACCTGAATTCCTACAGGCTAGATGTGAGAGGCACATTATGCTGCTTCCTCCCTTAGAGTTAAACTAGCTTCTTAAAGCTCAACCTCCAGGGAGTCTGTTTGGCAGAGATATAGAACACACTTTTCCAAGCCTGTTGGAAGGCATTTGCAGTTTCATTTCGCGTCTAATTTCCCAAACCAAACTGCTTGCAGCTCTAACTCCCTTCTAACTACCACTTCTTCGGTTCAGTGAGATATGCTGGATTCTCAACGGAGAAGCTTCACTGACGCTTTTTCACAGAGATTTTGAAACTAAAATCTCCCATGCCGTTTCCACCATAGGCAGCAATGGGCTTCCCCATAGAACTTGCCAACCTGAATTCCTACAGGCTAGATGTGAGAGGCACATTCTGCTGCTTCCTCCCTTAGAGTTAAACTTGCTTCTGAAAGCTCAACCTCCGGGGAGTTTGTTTGGCAGAGATATAGAACACACTTTTCCAAGCCTGTTGGAAGGCATTTGCAGTTTCATTTCGCGTCTAATTTCCCAAACCAAACTGCTTGCAGCTCTAACTCCCTTCTAACTACCACTTCTTCGGTTCAGTGAGATATGCTGGATTCTAAACGGAGAAGCTTCTCTGACGCTTTTTCACAGAGATTTTGAAACTGAAATCTCCCATGCCGTTTCCACCATAGGCAGCAATGGGCTTCCCCATAGAACTTGCCAACCTGAATTCCTACAGGCTAGATGTGAGAGGCACATTCTGCTGCTTCCTCCCTAACAGTTAAGCTTGCTTCTGAAAGCTCAACCTCCGGGGACTCTGTTTGGCACAGATATAGAACACACTTTTCCAAGCCTGTTGGAAGGCCTTTGCAGTGTCATTTCGCATCTAATTTCCCAAACCAAACTGCTTGCAGCTCTAACTCCCTTCTAACTACCACTTCTTCGGTTCAGTGAGATATGCTGGATTCTAAACGGAGAAGCTTCTCTGACGCTTTTTCACAGAGATTTTGAAACTGAAATCTCCCATGCCGTTTCCACCATAGGCAGCAATGGGCTTCCCCATAGAACTTGCCAACCTGAATTCCTACAGGCTAGATGTGAGAGGCACATTCTGCTGCTTCCTCCCTTAGAGTTAAACTAGCTTCTGAAAGCTCAACCTCCGGGGAGTCTGTTTGGCAGAGATATAGAACACACTTTTCCAAGCCTGTTGGAAGGCATTTGCAGTTTCATTTCGCGTCTAATTTCCCAAACCAAACTGCTTGCAGCTCTAACTGCCTTCTAACTACCACTTCTTCGGTTCAGTGAGATATGCTGGATTCTAAACGGAGAAGCTTCTCTGACGCTTTTTCACAGAGATTTTGAAACTGAAATCTCCCATGCTGTTTCCACCATAGGCAGCAATGGGCTTCCCCATAGAACTTGCCAACCTGAATTCCTACAGGCTAGATGTGAGAGGCACATTCTGCTGCTTCCTCCCTTAGAGTTAAACTTGCTTCTGAAAGCTCAACCTCCGGGGAGTTTGTTTGGCAGAGATATAGAACACACTTTTCCAAGCCTGTTGGAAGGCATTTGCAGTTTCATTTCGCGTCTAATTTCCCAAACCAAACTGCTTGCAGCTCTAACTGCCTTCTAACTACCACTTCTTCGGTTCAGTGAGATATGCTGGATTCTAAACGGAGAAGCTTCTCTGACGCTTTTTCACAGAGATTTTGAAACTGAAATCTCCCATGCTGTTTCCACCATAGCCAGCAATGGGCTTCCCCATAGAACTTGCCAACCTGAATTCCTACAGGCTAGATGTGAGAGGCACATTCTGCTGCTTCCTCCCTTAGAGGTAAACTAGCTTCTGAAAGCTCAACCTCCAGGGAGTCTGTTTGGCAGAGATATAGAACACACTTTTCCAAGCCTGTTGGAAGGCATTTGCAGTTTCATTTCGCGTCTAATTTCCCAAACCAAACTGCTTGCAGCTCTAAATGCCTTCTAACTACCACTTCTTCGGTTCAGTGAGATATGCTGGATTCTAAACGGAGAAGCTTCTCTGATGCTTTTTCACAGAGATTTTGAAACTGAAATCTCCCATGCCGTTTCCACCATAGGCAGCAATGGGCTTCCCCATAGAACTTGCCAACCTGAATTCCTACAGGCTAGATGTGAGAGGCACATTCTGCTGCTTCCTCCCTAAGAGTTAAGCTTGCTTCTGAAAGCTCAACCTCCAGGGAGTCTGTTTGGCAGAGATATAGAACACACTTTTCCAAGCCTGTTGGAAGGCCTTTGCAGTGTCATTTCGCATCTAATTTCCCAAACCAAACTGCTTGCAGCTCTAACTCCCTTCTAACTACCACTTCTTCGGTTCAGTGAGATATGCTGGATTCTAAACGGAGAAGCTTCTCTGACGCTTTTTCACAGAGATTTTGAAACTGAAATTTCCAAATCCGTTTCCAACGAAGGCGCCAATCGGCTTCCCCATAGAACTTGCCAACCTGAATTCCTACAGGCTAGATGTGAGAGGCACATTCTGCTGCTTCCTCCCTTAGAGTTAAACTAGCTTCTGAAAGCTCAACCTCCGGGGAGTCTGTTTGGCAGAGATATAGAACACACTTTTCCAAGCCTGTTGGAAGGCCTTTGCAGTGTCATTTCGCATCTAATTTCCCAAACCAAACTGCTTGCAGCTCTAACTCCCTTCTAACTACCACTTCTTCGGTTCAGTGAGATATGCTGGATTCTAAACGGAGAAGCTTCTCTGACGCTTTTTCACAGAGATTTTGAAACTGAAATCTCCCATGCCGTTTCCACCATAGGCAGCAATGGGCTTCCCCATAGAACTTGCCAACCTGAATTCCTACAGGCTAGATATGAGAGGCACATTCTGCTGCTTCCAACCTTAGAGTTAAACTAGCTTCTGAAAGCTCAACCTCCGGGGAGTCTGTTTCGCAGAGATATAGAACACACTTTTCCAAGCCTGTTGGAAGGCATTTGCAGTTTCATTTCGCGTCTAATTTCCCAAACCAAACTGCTTGCAGCTCTAACTGCCTTCTAACTACCACTTCTTCGGTTCAGTGAGATATGCTGGATTCTAAACGGAGAAGCTTCTCTGACGCTTTTTCACAGAGATTTTGAAACTGAAATCTCCCATGCTGTTTCCACCATAGGCAGCAATGGGCTTCCCCATAGAACTTGCCAACCTGAATTCCTACAGGCTAGATGTGAGAGGCACATTCTGCTGCTTCCTCCCTTAGAGTTAAACTAGCTTCTTAAAGCTCAACCTCCAGGGAGTCTGTTTGGCAGAGATATAGAACACACTTTTCCAAGCCTGTTGGAAGGCATTTGCAGTTTCATTTCGCGTCTAATTTCCCAAACCAAACTGCTTGCAGCTCTAACTCCCTTCTAACTACCACTTCTTCGGTTCAGTGAGATATGCTGGATTCTCAACGGAGAAGCTTCACTGACGCTTTTTCACAGAGATTTTGAAACTAAAATCTCCCATGCCGTTTCCACCATAGGCAGCAATGGGCTTCCCCATAGAACTTGCCAACCTGAATTCCTACAGGCTAGATGTGAGAGGCACATTCTGCTGCTTCCTCCCTTAGAGTTAAACTTGCTTCTGAAAGCTCAACCTCCGGGGAGTTTGTTTGGCAGAGATATAGAACACACTTTTCCAAGCCTGTTGGAAGGCATTTGCAGTTTCATTTCGCGTCTAATTTCCCAAACCAAACTGCTTGCAGCTCTAACTCCCTTCTAACTACCACTTCTTCGGTTCAGTGAGATATGCTGGATTCTAAACGGAGAAGCTTCTCTGACGCTTTTTCACAGAGATTTTGAAACTGAAATCTCCCATGCCGTTTCCACCATAGGCAGCAATGGGCTTCCCCATAGAACTTGCCAACCTGAATTCCTACAGGCTAGATGTGAGAGGCACATTCTGCTGCTTCCTCCCTAACAGTTAAGCTTGCTTCTGAAAGCTCAACCTCCGGGGACTCTGTTTGGCACAGATATAGAACACACTTTTCCAAGCCTGTTGGAAGGCCTTTGCAGTGTCATTTCGCATCTAATTTCCCAAACCAAACTGCTTGCAGCTCTAACTCCCTTCTAACTACCACTTCTTCGGTTCAGTGAGATATGCTGGATTCTAAACGGAGAAGCTTCTCTGACGCTTTTTCACAGAGATTTTGAAACTGAAATCTCCCATGCCGTTTCCACCATAGGCAGCAATGGGCTTCCCCATAGAACTTGCCAACCTGAATTCCTACAGGCTAGATGTGAGAGGCACATTCTGCTGCTTCCTCCCTTAGAGTTAAACTAGCTTCTGAAAGCTCAACCTCCGGGGAGTCTGTTTGGCAGAGATATAGAACACACTTTTCCAAGCCTGTTGGAAGGCATTTGCAGTTTCATTTCGCGTCTAATTTCCCAAACCAAACTGCTTGCAGCTCTAACTGCCTTCTAACTACCACTTCTTCGGTTCAGTGAGATATGCTGGATTCTAAACGGAGAAGCTTCTCTGACGCTTTTTCACAGAGATTTTGAAACTGAAATCTCCCATGCTGTTTCCACCATAGGCAGCAATGGGCTTCCCCATAGAACTTGCCAACCTGAATTCCTACAGGCTAGATGTGAGAGGCACATTCTGCTGCTTCCTCCCTTAGAGTTAAACTTGCTTCTGAAAGCTCAACCTCCGGGGAGTTTGTTTGGCAGAGATATAGAACACACTTTTCCAAGCCTGTTGGAAGGCATTTGCAGTTTCATTTCGCGTCTAATTTCCCAAACCAAACTGCTTGCAGCTCTAACTGCCTTCTAACTACCACTTCTTCGGTTCAGTGAGATATGCTGGATTCTAAACGGAGAAGCTTCTCTGACGCTTTTTCACAGAGATTTTGAAACTGAAATCTCCCATGCTGTTTCCACCATAGCCAGCAATGGGCTTCCCCATAGAACTTGCCAACCTGAATTCCTACAGGCTAGATGTGAGAGGCACATTCTGCTGCTTCCTCCCTTAGAGGTAAACTAGCTTCTGAAAGCTCAACCTCCAGGGAGTCTGTTTGGCAGAGATATAGAACACACTTTTCCAAGCCTGTTGGAAGGCATTTGCAGTTTCATTTCGCGTCTAATTTCCCAAACCAAACTGCTTGCAGCTCTAAATGCCTTCTAACTACCACTTCTTCGGTTCAGTGAGATATGCTGGATTCTAAACGGAGAAGCTTCTCTGACGCTTTTTCACAGAGATTTTGAAACTGAAATCTCCCATGCCGTTTCCACCATAGGCAGCAATGGGCTTCCCCATAGAACTTGCCAACCTGAATTCCTACAGGCTAGATGTGAGAGGCACATTCTGCTGCTTCCTCCCTAAGAGTTAAGCTTGCTTCTGAAAGCTCAACCTCCAGGGAGTCTGTTTGGCAGAGATATAGAACACACTTTTCCAAGCCTGTTGGAAGGCCTTTGCAGTGTCATTTCGCATCTAATTTCCCAAACCAAACTGCTTGCAGCTCTAACTCCCTTCTAACTACCACTTCTTCGGTTCAGTGAGATATGCTGGATTCTAAACGGAGAAGCTTCTCTGACGCTTTTTCACAAGGATTTTGAAACTGAAATTTCCAAACCCGTTTCCAACGAAGGCGCCAATGGGCTTCCCCATAGAACTTGCCAACCTGAATTCCTACAGGCTAGATGTGAGAGGCACATTCTGCTGCTTCCTCCCTTAGAGTTAAACTAGCTTCTGAAAGCTCAACCTCCGGGGAGTTTGTTTGGCAGAGATATAGAACACACTTTTCCAAGCCTGTTGGAAGGCATTTGCAGTTTCATTTCGCGTCTAATTTCCCAAACCAAACTGCTTGCAGCTCTAACTCCCTTCTAACTACCACTTCTTCGGTTCAGTGAGATATGCTGGATTCTAAACGGAGAAGCTTCTCTGACGCTTTTTCACAGAGATTTTGAAACTGAAATCTCCCATGCCGTTTCCACCATAGGCAGCAATGGGCTTCCCCATAGAACTTGCCAACCTGAATTCCTACAGGCTAGATGTGAGAGGCACATTCTGCTGCTTCCTCCCTAACAGTTAAGCTTGCTTCTGAAAGCTCAACCTCCGGGGACTCTGTTTGGCACAGATATAGAACACACTTTTCCAAGCCTGTTGGAAGGCCTTTGCAGTGTCATTTCGCATCTAATTTCCCAAACCAAACTGCTTGCAGCTCTAACTCCCTTCTAACTACCACTTCTTCGGTTCAGTGAGATATGCTGGATTCTAAACGGAGAAGCTTCTCTGACGCTTTTTCACAGAGATTTTGAAACTGAAATCTCCCATGCCGTTTCCACCATAGGCAGCAATGGGCTTCCCCATAGAACTTGCCAACCTGAATTCCTAAAGGCTAGATGTGAGAGGCACATTCTGCTGCTTCCTCCCTTAGAGTTAAACTTGCTTCTGAAAGCTCAACCTCCGGGGAGTTTGTTTGGCAGAGATATAGAACACACTTTTCCAAGCCTGTTGGAAGGCATTTGCAGTTTCATTTCGCGTCTAATTTCCCAAACCAAACTGCTTGCAGCTCTAACTGCCTTCTAACTACCACTTCTTCGGTTCAGTGAGATATGCTGGATTCTAAACGGAGAAGCTTCTCTGACGCTTTTTCACAGAGATTTTGAAACTGAAATCTCCCATGCCGTTTCCACCATAGGCAGCAATGGGCTTCCCCATAGAACTTGCCAACCTGAATTCCTAAAGGCTAGATGTGAGAGGCACATTCTGCTGCTTCCTCCCTAACAGTTAAGCTTGCTTCTGAAAGCTCAACCTCCGGGGACTCTGTTTGGCACAGATATAGAACACACTTTTCCAAGCCTGTTGGAAGGCCTTTGCAGTGTCATTTCGCATCTAATTTCCCAAACCAAACTGCTTGCAGCTCTAACTCCCTTCTAACTACCACTTCTTCGGTTCAGTGAGATATGCTGGATTCTAAACGGAGAAGCTTCTCTGACGCTTTTTCACAGAGATTTTGAAACTGAAATCTCCCATGCCGTTTCCACCATAGGCAGCAATGGGCTTCCCCATAGAACTTGCCAACCTGAATTCCTAAAGGCTAGATGTGAGAGGCACATTCTGCTGCTTCCTCCCTTAGAGTTAAACTTGCTTCTGAAAGCTCAACCTCCGGGGAGTTTGTTTGGCAGAGATATAGAACACACTTTTCCAAGCCTGTTGGAAGGCATTTGCAGTTTCATTTCGCGTCTAATTTCCCAAACCAAACTGCTTGCAGCTCTAACTCCCTTCTAACTACCACTTCTTCGGTTCAGTGAGATAAGCTGGATTCTAAACGGAGAAGCTTCTCTGACGCTTTTTCACAGAGATTTTGAAACTGAAATTTCCAAACCCGTTTCCAACGAAGGCGCCAATGGGCTTCCCCATAGAACTTGCCAACCTGAATTCCTACAGGCTAGATGTGAGAGGCACATTCTGCTGCTTCCTCCCTTAGAGTTAAACTAGCTTCTGAAAGCCCAACCTCCGGGGAGTTTGTTTGGCAGAGATATAGAACACACTTTTCCAAGCCTGTTGGAAGGCATTTGCAGTTTCATTTCGCGTCTAATTTCCCAAACCAAACTGCTTGCAGCTCTAACTCCCTTCTAACTACCACTTCTTCGGTTCAGTGAGATATGCTGGATTCTAAACGGAGAAGCTTCTCTGACGCTTTTTCACAGAGATTTTGAAACTGAAATCTCCCATGCCGTTTCCACCATAGGCAGCAATGGGCTTCCCCATAGAACTTGCCAACCTGAATTCCTACAGGCTAGATGTGAGAGGCACATTCTGCTGCTTCCTCCCTAAGAGTTAAGCTTGCTTCTGAAAGCTCAACCTCCGGGGAGTCTGTTTGGCAGAGATATAGAACACACTTTTCCAAGCCTGTTGGAAGGCCTTTGCAGTGTCATTTCGCATCTAATTTCCCAAACCAAACTGCTTGCAGCTCTAACTCCCTTCTAACTACCACTTCTTCGGTTCAGTGAGATATGCTGGATTCTAAACGGAGAAGCTTCTCTGACGCTTTTTCACAGAGATTTTGAAACTGAAATCTCCCATGCCGTTTCCACCATAGGCAGCAATGGGCTTCCCCATAGAACTTGCCAACCTGAATTCCTACAGGCTAGATGTGAGAGGCACATTCTGCTGCTTCCTCCCTTAGAGTTAAACTAGCTTCTGAAAGCTCAACCTCCGGGGAGTCTGTTTGGCAGAGATATAGAACACACTTTTCCAAGCCTGTTGGAAGGCATTTGCAGTTTCATTTCGCGTCTAATTTCCCAAACCAAACTGCTTGCAGCTCTAACTGCCTTCTAACTACCACTTCTTCGGTTCAGTGAGATATGCTGGATTCTAAACGGAGAAGCTTCTCTGACGCTTTTTCACAGAGATTTTGAAACTGAAATCTCCCATGCTGTTTCCACCATAGGCAGCAATGGGCTTCCCCATAGAACTTGCCAACCTGAATTCCTACAGGCTAGATGTGAGAGGCACATTCTGCTGCTTCCTCCCTTAGAGTTAAACTAGCTTCTGAAAGCTCAACCTCCGGGGAGTTTGTTTGGCAGAGATATAGAACACACTTTTCCAAGCCTGTTGGAAGGCATTTGCAGTTTCATTTCGCGTCTAATTTCCCAAACCAAACTGCTTGCAGCTCTAACTCCCTTCTAACTACCACTTCTTCGGTTCAGTGAGATATGCTGGATTCTAAACGGAGAAGCTTCTCTGACGCTTTTTCACAGAGATTTTGAAACTGAAATCTCCCATGCCGTTTCCACCATAGGCAGCAATGGGCTTCCCCATAGAACTTGCCAACCTGAATTCCTAAAGGCTAGATGTGAGAGGCACATTCTGCTGCTTCCTCCCTAACAGTTAAGCTTGCTTCTGAAAGCTCAACCTCCGGGGACTCTGTTTGGCACAGATATAGAACACACTTTTCCAAGCCTGTTGGAAGGCCTTTGCAGTGTCATTTCGCATCTAATTTCCCAAACCAAACTGCTTGCAGCTCTAACTCCCTTCTAACTACCACTTCTTCGGTTCAGTGAGATATGCTGGATTCTAAACGGAGAAGCTTCTCTGACGCTTTTTCACAGAGATTTTGAAACTGAAATCTCCCATGCCGTTTCCACCATAGGCAGCAATGGGCTTCCGCATAGAACTTGCCAACCTGAATTCCTAAAGGCTAGATGTGAGAGGCACATTCTGCTGCTTCCTCCCTTAGAGTTAAACTAGCTTCTGAAAGCTCAACCTCCGGGGAGTTTGTTTGGCAGAGATATAGAACACACTTTTCCAAGCCTGTTGGAAGGCATTTGCAGTTTCATTTCGCGTCTAATTTCCCAAACCAAACTGCTTGCAGCTCTAACTCCCTTCTAACTACCACTTCTTCGGTTCAGTGAGATATGCTGGATTCTAAACGGAGAAGCTTCTCTGACGCTTTTTCACAGAGATTTTGAAACTGAAATCTCCCATGCCGTTTCCACCATAGGCAGCAATGGGCTTCCCCATAGAACTTGCCAACCTGAATTCCTACAGGCTAGATGTGAGAGGCACATTCTGCTGCTTCCTCCCTTAGAGTTAAACTTGCTTCTGAAAGCTCAACCTCCGGGGAGTTTGTTTGGCAGAGATATAGAACACACTTTTCCAAGCCTGTTGGAAGGCATTTGCAGTTTCATTTCGCGTCTAATTTCCCAAACCAAACTGCTTGCAGCTCTAACTGCCTTCTAACTACCACTTCTTCGGTTCAGTGAGATATGCTGGATTCTAAACGGAGAGGCTTCTCTGACGCTTTTTCACAGAGATTTTGAAACTGAAATCTCCCATACTGTTTCCACCATAGCCAGCAATGGGCTTCCCCATAGAACTTGCCAACCTGAATTCCTACAGGCTAGATGTGAGAGGCACATTCTGCTGCTTCCTCCCTTAGAGGTAAACTAGCTTCTGAAAGCTCAACCTCCAGGGAGTCTGTTTGGCAGAGATATAGAACACACTTTTCCAAGCCTGTTGGAAGGCATTTGCAGTTTCATTTCGCGTCTAATTTCCCAAACCAAACTGCTTGCAGCTCTAAATGCCTTCTAACTACCACTTCTTCGGTTCAGTGAGATATGCTGGATTCTAAACGGAGAAGCTTCTCTGACGCTTTTTCACAGAGATTTTGAAACTGAAATCTCCCATGCCGTTTCCACCATAGGCAGCAATGGGCTTCCCCATAGAACTTGCCAACCTGAATTCCTACAGGCTAGATGTGAGAGGCACATTCTGCTGCTTCCTCCCTAAGAGTTAAGCTTGCTTCTGAAAGCTCAACCTCCAGGGAGTCTGTTTGGCAGAGATATAGAACACACTTTTCCAAGCCTGTTGGAAGGCCTTTGCAGTGTCATTTCGCATCTAATTTCCCAAACCAAACTGCTTGCAGCTCTAACTCCCTTCTAACTACCACTTCTTCGGTTCAGTGAGATATGCTGGATTCTAAACGGAGAAGCTTCTCTGACGCTTTTTCACAGAGATTTTGAAACTGAAATTTCCAAACCCGTTTCCAACGAAGGCGCCAATGGGCTTCCCCATAGAACTTGCCAACCTGAATTCCTACAGGCTAGATGTGAGAGGCACATTCTGCTGCTTCCTCCCTTAGAGTTAAACTAGCTTCTGAAAGCTCAACCTCCGGGGAGTCTGTTTGGCAGAGATATAGAACACACTTTTCCAAGCCTGTTGGAAGGCCTTTGCAGTGTCATTTCGCATCTAATTTCCCAAACCAAACTGCTTGCAGCTCTAACTCCCTTCTAACTGCCACTTCTTCGGTTCAGTGAGATATGCTGGATTCTAAACGGAGAAGCTTCTCTGACGCTTTTTCACAGAGATTTTGAAACTGAAATCTCCCATGCCGTTTCCACCATAGGCAGCAATGGGCTTCCCCATAGAACTTGCCAACCTGAATTCCTACAGGCTAGATGTGAGAGGCACATTCTGCTGCTTCCAACCTTAGAGTTAAACTAGCTTCTGAAAGCTCAACCTCCGGGGAGTCTGTTTGGCAGAGATATAGAACACACTTTTCCAAGCCTGTTGGAAGGCATTTGCAGTTTCATTTCGCGTCTAATTTCCCAAACCAAACTGCTTGCAGCTCTAACTGCCTTCTAACTACCACTTCTTCGGTTCAGTGAGATATGCTGGATTCTAAACGGAGAAGCTTTTCTGACGCTTTTTCACAGAGATTTTGAAACTGAAATCTCCCATGCTGTTTCCACCATAGGTAGCAATGGGCTTCCCCATAGAACTTGCCAACCTGAATTCCTACAGGCTAGATGTGAGAGGCACATTCTGCTGCTTCCTCCCTTAGAGTTAAACTAGCTTCTTAAAGCTCAACCTCCAGGGAGTCTGTTTGGCAGAGATATAGAACACACTTTTCCAAGCCTGTTGGAAGGCATTTGCAGTTTCATTTCGCGTCTAATTTCCCAAACCAAACTGCTTGCAGCTCTAACTCCCTTCTAACTACCACTTCTTCGGTTCAGTGAGATATGCTGGATTCTCAACGGAGAAGCTTCACTGACGCTTTTTCACAGAGATTTTGAAACTGAAATCTCCCATGCCGTTTCCACCATAGGCAGCAATGGGCTTCCCCATAGAACTTGCCAACCTGAATTCCTACAGGCTAGATGTGAGAGGCACATTCTGCTGCTTCCTCCCTTAGAGTTAAACTTGCTTCTGAAAGCTCAACCTCCGGGGAGTTTGTTTGGCAGAGATATAGAACACACTTTTCCAAGCCTGTTGGAAGGCATTTGCAGTTTCATTTCGCGTCTAATTTCCCAAACCAAACTGCTTGCAGCTCTAACTCCCTTCTAACTACCACTTCTTCGGTTCAGTGAGATATGCTGGATTCTAAACGGAGAAGCTTCTCTGACGCTTTTTCACAGAGATTTTGAAACTGAAATCTCCCATGCCGTTTCCACCATAGGCAGCAATGGGCTTCCCCATAGAACTTGCCAACCTGAATTCCTACAGGCTAGATGTGAGAGGCACATTCTGCTGCTTCCTCCCTAACAGTTAAGCTTGCTTCTGAAAGCTCAACCTCCGGGGACTCTGTTTGGCACAGATATAGAACACACTTTTCCAAGCCTGTTGGAAGGCCTTTGCACTGTCATTTCGCATCTAATTTCCCAAACCAAACTGCTTGCAGCTCTAACTCCCTTCTAACTACCACTTCTTCGGTTCAGTGAGATATGCTGGATTCTAAA
This sequence comes from Cynocephalus volans, assembly GCF_027409185.1. Classification (NCBI taxonomy): domain Eukaryota; kingdom Metazoa; phylum Chordata; class Mammalia; order Dermoptera; family Cynocephalidae; genus Cynocephalus; species Cynocephalus volans. The sequence goes on along the minus strand of NW_026902469.1, from coordinate 851,984 downwards.
CGGAGAAGCTTCTCTGACGCTTTTTCACAGAGATTTTGAAACTGAAATCTCCCATGCCGTTTCCACCATAGGCAGCAATGGGCTTCCCCATAGAACTTGCCAACCTGAATTCCTACAGGCTAGATGTGAGAGGCACATTCTGCTGCTTCCTCCCTTAGAGTTAAACTAGCTTCTGAAAGCTCAACCTCCGGGGAGTCTGTTTGGCAGAGATATAGAACACACTTTTCCAAGCCTGTTGGAAGGCATTTGCAGTTTCATTTCGCGTCTAATTTCCCAAACCAAACTGCTTGCAGCTCTAACTGCCTTCTAACTACCACTTCTTCGGTTGAGTGAGATATGCTGGATTCTAAACGGAGAAGCTTCTCTGACGCTTTTTCACAGAGATTTTGAAACTGAAATCTCCCATGCTGTTTCCACCATAGGCAGCAATGGGCTTCCCCATAGAACTTGCCAACCTGAATTCCTACAGGCTAGATGTGAGAGGCACATTCTGCTGCTTCCTCCCTTAGAGTTAAACTAGCTTCTGAAAGCTCAACCTCCGGGGAGTTTGTTTGGCAGAGATATAGAACACACTTTTCCAAGCCTGTTGGAAGGCATTTGCAGTTTCATTTCGCGTCTAATTTCCCAAACCAAACTGCTTGCAGCTCTAACTCCCTTCTAACTACCACTTCTTCGGTTCAGTGAGATATGCTGGATTCTAAACGGAGAAGCTTCTCTGACGCTTTTTCACAGAGATTTTGAAACTGAAATCTCCCATGCCGTTTCCACCATAGGCAGCAATGGGCTTCCCCATAGAACTTGCCAACCTGAATTCCTAAAGGCTAGATGTGAGAGGCACATTCTGCTGCTTCCTCCCTAACAGTTAAGCTTGCTTCTGAAAGCTCAACCTCCGGGGACTCTGTTTGGCACAGATATAGAACACACTTTTCCAAGCCTGTTGGAAGGCCTTTGCAGTGTCATTTCGCATCTAATTTCCCAAACCAAACTGCTTGCAGCTCTAACTCCCTTCTAACTACCACTTCTTCGGTTCAGTGAGATATGCTGGATTCTAAACGGAGAAGCTTCTCTGACGCTTTTTCACAGAGATTTTGAAACTGAAATCTCCCATGCCGTTTCCACCATAGGCAGCAATGGGCTTCCGCATAGAACTTGCCAACCTGAATTCCTAAAGGCTAGATGTGAGAGGCACATTCTGCTGCTTCCTCCCTTAGAGGTAAACTAGCTTCTGAAAGCTCAACCTCCAGGGAGTCTGTTTGGCAGAGATATAGAACACACTTTTCCAAGCCTGTTGGAAGGCATTTGCAGTTTCATTTCGCGTCTAATTTCCCAAACCAAACTGCTTGCAGCTCTAAATGCCTTCTAACTACCACTTCTTCGGTTCAGTGAGATATGCTGGATTCTAAACGGAGAAGCTTCTCTGACGCTTTTTCACAGAGATTTTGAAACTGAAATCTCCCATGCCGTTTCCACCATAGGCAGCAATGGGCTTCCCCATAGAACTTGCCAACCTGAATTCCTACAGGCTAGATGTGAGAGGCACATTCTGCTGCTTCCTCCCTAAGAGTTAAGCTTGCTTCTGAAAGCTCAACCTCCAGGGAGTCTGTTTGGCAGAGATATAGAACACACTTTTCCAAGCCTGTTGGAAGGCCTTTGCAGTGTCATTTCGCATCTAATTTCCCAAACCAAACTGCTTGCAGCTCTAACTCCCTTCTAACTACCACTTCTTCGGTTCAGTGAGATATGCTGGATTCTAAACGGAGAAGCTTCTCTGACGCTTTTTCACAGAGATTTTGAAACTGAAATTTCCAAACCCGTTTCCAACGAAGGCGCCAATGGGCTTCCCCATAGAACTTGCCAACCTGAATTCCTACAGGCTAGATGTGAGAGGCACATTCTGCTGCTTCCTCCCTTAGAGTTAAACTAGCTTCTGAAAGCTCAACCTCCGGGGAGTCTGTTTGGCAGAGATATAGAACACACTTTTCCAAGCCTGTTGGAAGGCCTTTGCAGTGTCATTTCGCATCTAATTTCCCAAACCAAACTGCTTGCAGCTCTAACTCCCTTCTAACTACCACTTCTTCGGTTCAGTGAGATATGCTGGATTCTAAACGGAGAAGCTTCTCTGACGCTTTTTCACAGAGATTTTGAAACTGAAATCTCCCATGCCGTTTCCACCATAGGCAGCAATGGGCTTCCCCATAGAACTTGCCAACCTGAATTCCTACAGGCTAGATGTGAGAGGCACATTCTGCTGCTTCCAACCTTAGAGTTAAACTAGCTTCTGAAAGCTCAACCTCCGGGGAGTCTGTTTCGCAGAGATATAGAACACACTTTTCCAAGCCTGTTGGAAGGCATTTGCAGTTTCATTTCGCGTCTAATTTCCCAAACCAAACTGCTTGCAGCTCTAACTGCCTTCTAACTACCACTTCTTCGGTTCAGTGAGATATGCTGGATTCTAAACGGAGAAGCTTCTCTGACGCTTTTTCACAGAGATTTTGAAACTGAAATCTCCCATGCTGTTTCCACCATAGGCAGCAATGGGCTTCCCCATAGAACTTGCCAACCTGAATTCCTACAGGCTAGATGTGAGAGGCACATTCTGCTGCTTCCTCCCTTAGAGTTAAACTAGCTTCTTAAAGCTCAACCTCCAGGGAGTCTGTTTGGCAGAGATATAGAACACACTTTTCCAAGCCTGTTGGAAGGCATTTGCAGTTTCATTTCGCGTCTAATTTCCCAAACCAAACTGCTTGCAGCTCTAACTCCCTTCTAACTACCACTTCTTCGGTTCAGTGAGATATGCTGGATTCTCAACGGAGAAGCTTCACTGACGCTTTTTCACAGAGATTTTGAAACTAAAATCTCCCATGCCGTTTCCACCATAGGCAGCAATGGGCTTCCCCATAGAACTTGCCAACCTGAATTCCTACAGGCTAGATGTGAGAGGCACATTCTGCTGCTTCCTCCCTTAGAGTTAAACTTGCTTCTGAAAGCTCAACCTCCGGGGAGTTTGTTTGGCAGAGATATAGAACACACTTTTCCAAGCCTGTTGGAAGGCATTTGCAGTTTCATTTCGCGTCTAATTTCCCAAACCAAACTGCTTGCAGCTCTAACTCCCTTCTAACTACCACTTCTTCGGTTCAGTGAGATATGCTGGATTCTAAACGGAGAAGCTTCTCTGACGCTTTTTCACAGAGATTTTGAAACTGAAATCTCCCATGCCGTTTCCACCATAGGCAGCAATGGGCTTCCCCATAGAACTTGCCAACCTGAATTCCTACAGGCTAGATGTGAGAGGCACATTCTGCTGCTTCCTCCCTAACAGTTAAGCTTGCTTCTGAAAGCTCAACCTCCGGGGACTCTGTTTGGCACAGATATAGAACACACTTTTCCAAGCCTGTTGGAAGGCCTTTGCAGTGTCATTTCGCATCTAATTTCCCAAACCAAACTGCTTGCAGCTCTAACTCCCTTCTAACTACCACTTCTTCGGTTCAGTGAGATATGCTGGATTCTAAACGGAGAAGCTTCTCTGACGCTTTTTCACAGAGATTTTGAAACTGAAATCTCCCATGCCGTTTCCACCATAGGCAGCAATGGGCTTCCCCATAGAACTTGCCAACCTGAATTCCTACAGGCTAGATGTGAGAGGCACATTCTGCTGCTTCCTCCCTTAGAGTTAAACTAGCTTCTGAAAGCTCAACCTCCGGGGAGTCTGTTTGGCAGAGATATAGAACACACTTTTCCAAGCCTGTTGGAAGGCATTTGCAGTTTCATTTCGCGTCTAATTTCCCAAACCAAACTGCTTGCAGCTCTAACTGCCTTCTAACTACCACTTCTTCGGTTCAGTGAGATATGCTGGATTCTAAACGGAGAAGCTTCTCTGACGCTTTTTCACAGAGATTTTGAAACTGAAATCTCCCATGCTGTTTCCACCATAGCCAGCAATGGGCTTCCCCATAGAACTTGCCAACCTGAATTCCTACAGGCTAGATGTGAGAGGCACATTCTGCTGCTTCCTCCCTTAGAGGTAAACTAGCTTCTGAAAGCTCAACCTCCAGGGAGTCTGTTTGGCAGAGATATAGAACACACTTTTCCAAGCCTGTTGGAAGGCATTTGCAGTTTCATTTCGCGTCTAATTTCCCAAACCAAACTGCTTGCAGCTCTAAATTCCTTCTAACTACCACTTCTTCGGTTCAGTGAGATATGCTCGATTCTAAACGGAGAAGCTTCTCTGACGCTTTTTCACAGAGATTTTGAAACTGAAATCTCCCATGCCGTTTCCACCATAGGCAGCAATGGGCTTCCCCATAGAACTTGCCAACCTGAATTCCTACAGGCTAGATGTGAGAGGCACATTCTGCTGCTTCCTCCCTAAGAGTTAAGCTTGCTTCTGAAAGCTCAACCTCCAGGGAGTCTGTTTGGCAGAGATATAGAACACACTTTTCCAAGCCTGTTGGAAGGCCTTTGCAGTGTCATTTCGCATCTAATTTCCCAAACCAAACTGCTTGCAGCTCTAACTCCCTTCTAACTACCACTTCTTCGGTTCAGTGAGATATGCTGGATTCTAAACGGAGAAGCTTCTCTGACGCTTTTTCACAGAGATTTTGAAACTGAAATTTCCAAACCCGTTTCCAACGAAGGCGCCAAAGGGCTTCCCCATAGAACTTGCCAACCTGAATTCCTACAGGCTAGATGTGAGAGGCACATTCTGCTGCTTCCTCCCTTAGAGTTAAACTAGCTTCTGAAAGCTCAACCTCCGGGGAGTTTGTTTGGCAGAGATATAGAACACACTTTTCCAAGCCTGTTGGAAGGCATTTGCAGTTTCATTTCGCGTCTAATTTCCCAAACCAAACTGCTTGCAGCTCTAACTCCCTTCTAACTACCACTTCTTCGGTTCAGTGAGATATGCTGGATTCTAAACGGAGAAGCTTCTCTGACGCTTTTTCACAGAGATTTTGAAACTGAAATCTCCCATGCCGTTTCCACCATAGGCAGCAATGGGCTTCCCCATAGAACTTGCCAACCTGAATTCCTACAGGCTAGATGTGAGAGGAACATTCTGCTGCTTCCTCCCTAACAGTTAAGCTTGCTTCTGAAAGCTCAACCTCCGGGGACTCTGTTTGGCACAGATATAGAACACACTTTTCCAAGCCTGTTGGAAGGCCTTTGCAGTGTCATTTCGCATCTAATTTCCCAAACCAAACTGCTTGCAGCTCTAACTCCCTTCTAACTACCACTTCTTCGGTTCAGTGAGATATGCTGGATTCTAAACGGAGAAGCTTCTCTGACGCTTTTTCACAGAGATTTTGAAACTGAAATCTCCCATGCCGTTTCCACCATAGGCAGCAATGGGCTTCCCCATAGAACTTGCCAACCTGAATTCCTAAAGGCTAGATGTGAGAGGCACATTCTGCTGCTTCCTCCCTTAGAGTTAAACTTGCTTCTGAAAGCTCAACCTCCGGGGAGTTTGTTTGGCAGAGATATAGAACACACTTTTCCAAGCCTGTTGGAAGGCATTTGCAGTTTCATTTCGCGTCTAATTTCCCAAACCAAACTGCTTGCAGCTCTAACTGCCTTCTAACTACCACTTCTTCGGTTCAGTGAGATATGCTGGATTCTAAACGGAGAAGCTTCTCTGACGCTTTTTCACAGAGATTTTGAAACTGAAATCTCCCATGCTGTTTCCACCATAGCCAGCAATGGGCTTCCCCATAGAACTTGCCAACCTGAATTCCTACAGGCTAGATGTGAGAGGCACATTCTGCTGCTTCCTCCCTTAGAGGTAAACTAGCTTCTGAAAGCTCAACCTCCAGGGAGTCTGTTTGGCAGAGATATAGAACACACTTTTCCAAGCCTGTTGGAAGGCATTTGCAGTTTCATTTCGCGTCTAATTTCCCAAACCAAACTGCTTGCAGCTCTAACTGCCTTCTAACTACCACTTCTTCGGTTCAGTGAGATATGCTGGATTCTAAACGGAGAAGCTTCTCTGACGCTTTTTCACAGAGATTTTGAAACTGAAATCTCCCATGCTGTTTCCACCATAGGCAGCAATGGGCTTCCCCATAGAACTTGCCAACCTGAATTCCTACAGGCTAGATGTGAGAGGCACATTCTGCTGCTTCCTCCCTTAGAGTTAAACTAGCTTCTTAAAGCTCAACCTCCAGGGAGTCTGTTTGGCAGAGATATAGAACACACTTTTCCAAGCCTGTTGGAAGGCATTTGCAGTTTCATTTCGCGTCTAATTTCCCAAACCAAACTGCTTGCAGCTCTAACTCCCTTCTAACTACCACTTCTTCGGTTCAGTGAGATATGCTGGATTCTAAACGGAGAAGCTTCTCTGACGCTTTTTCACAGAGATTTTGAAACTGAAATCTCCCATGCCGTTTCCACCATAGGCAGCAATGGGCTTCCCCATAGAACTTGCCAACCTGAATTCCTACAGGCTAGATGTGAGAGGCACATTCTGCTGCTTCCTCCCTTAGAGTTAAACTTGCTTCTGAAAGCTCAACCTCTGGGGAGTTTGTTTGGCAGAGATATAGAACACACTTTTCCAAGCCTGTTGGAAGGCATTTGCAGTTTCATTTCGCGTCTAATTTCCCAAACCAAACTGCTTGCAGCTCTAACTCCCTTCTAACTACCACTTCTTCGGTTCAGTGAGATATGCTGGATTCTAAACGGAGAAGATTCTCTGACGCTTTTTCACAGAGATTTTGAAACTGAAATCTCCCATGCCGTTTCCACCATAGGCAGCAATGGGCTTCCCCATAGAACTTGCCAACCTGAATTCCTACAGGCTAGATGTGAGAGGCACATTCTGCTGCTTCCTCCCTAACAGTTAAGCTTGCTTCTGAAAGCTCAACCTCCGGGGACTCTGTTTGGCACAGATATAGAACACACTTTTCCAAGCCTGTTGGAAGGCCTTTGCAGTGTCATTTCGCATCTAATTTCCCAAACCAAACTGCTTGCAGCTCTAACTCCCTTCTAACTACCACTTCTTCGGTTCAGTGAGATATGCTGGATTCTAAACGGAGAAGCTTCTCTGACGCTTTTTCACAGAGATTTTGAAACTGAAATCTCCCATGCCGTTTCCACCATAGGCAGCAATGGGCTTCCCCATAGAACTTGCCAACCTGAATTCCTACAGGCTAGATGTGAGAGGCACATTCTGCTGCTTCCTCCCTTAGAGTTAAACTAGCTTCTGAAAGCTCAACCTCCGGGGAGTCTGTTTGGCAGAGATATAGAACACACTTTTCCAAGCCTGTTGGAAGGCATTTGCAGTTTCATTTCGCGTCTAATTTCCCAAACCAAACTGCTTGCAGCTCTAACTGCCTTCTAACTACCACTTCTTCGGTTCAGTGAGATATGCTGGATTCTAAACGGAGAAGCTTCTCTGACGCTTTTTCACAGAGATTTTGAAACTGAAATCTCCCATGCCGTTTCCACCATAGGCAGCAATGGGCTTCCCCATAGAACTTGCCAACCTGAATTCCTACAGGCTAGATGTGAGAGGCACATTCTGCTGCTTCCTCCCTTAGAGTTAAACTTGCTTCTGAAAGCTCAACCTCCGGGGAGTTTGTTTGGCAGAGATATAGAACACACTTTTCCAAGCCTGTTGGAAGGCATTTGCAGTTTCATTTCGCGTCTAATTTCCCAAACCAAACTGCTTGCAGCTCTAACTCCCTTCTAACTACCACTTCTTCGGTTCAGTGAGATATGCTGGATTCTAAACGGAGAAGCTTCTCTGACGCTTTTTCACAGAGATTTTGAAACTGAAATCTCCCATGCCGTTTCCACCATAGGCAGCAATGGGCTTCCCCATAGAACTTGCCAACCTGAATTCCTACAGGCTAGATGTGAGAGGCACATTCTGCTGCTTCCTCCCTTAGAGGTAAACTAGCTTCTGAAAGCTCAACCTCCAGGGAGTCTGTTTGGCAGAGATATAGAACACACTTTTCCAAGCCTGTTGGAAGGCATTTGCAGTTTCATTTCGCGTCTAATTTCCCAAACCAAACTGCTTGCAGCTCTAAATGCCTTCTAACTACCACTTCTTCGGTTCAGTGAGATATGCTGGATTCTAAACGGAGAAGCTTCTCTGACGCTTTTTCACAGAGATTTTGAAACTGAAATCTCCCATGCCGTTTCCACCATAGGCAGCAATGGGCTTCCCCATAGAACTTGCCAACCTGAATTCCTACAGGCTAGATGTGAGAGGCACATTCTGCTGCTTCCTCCCTAAGAGTTAAGCTTGCTTCTGAAAGCTCAACCTCCAGGGAGTCTGTTTGGCAGAGATATAGAACACACTTTTCCAAGCCTGTTGGAAGGCCTTTGCAGTGTCATTTCGCATCTAATTTCCCAAACCAAACTGCTTGCAGCTCTAACTCCCTTCTAACTACCACTTCTTCGGTTCAGTGAGATATGCTGGATTCTAAACGGAGAAGCTTCTCTGACGCTTTTTCACAGAGATTTTGAAACTGAAATTTCCAAACCCGTTTCCAACGAAGGCGCCAATGGGCTTCCCCATAGAACTTGCCAACCTGAATTCCTACAGGCTAGATGTGAGAGGCACATTCTGCTGCTTCCTCCCTTAGAGTTAAACTAGCTTCTGAAAGCTCAACCTCCGGGGAGTCTGTTTGGCAGAGATATAGAACACACTTTTCCAAGCCTGTTGGAAGGCCTTTGCAGTGTCATTTCGCATCTAATTTCCCAAACCAAACTGCTTGCAGCTCTAACTCCCTTCTAACTGCCACTTCTTCGGTTCAGTGAGATATGCTGGATTCTAAACGGAGAAGCTTCTCTGACGCTTTTTCACAGAGATTTTGAAACTGAAATCTCCCATGCCGTTTCCACCATAGGCAGCAATGGGCTTCCCCATAGAACTTGCCAACCTGAATTCCTACAGGCTAGATGTGAGAGGCACATTCTGCTGCTTCCAACCTTAGAGTTAAACTAGCTTCTGAAAGCTCAACCTCCGGGGAGTCTGTTTGGCAGAGATATAGAACACACTTTTCCAAGCCTGTTGGAAGGCATTTGCAGTTTCATTTCGCGTCTAATTTCCCAAACCAAACTGCTTGCAGCTCTAACTGCCTTCTAACTACCACTTCTTCGGTTCAGTGAGATATGCTGGATTCTAAACGGAGAAGCTTCTCTGACGCTTTTTCACAGAGATTTTGAAACTGAAATCTCCCATGCCGTTTCCACCATAGGCAGCAATGGGCTTCCCCATAGAACTTGCCAACCTGAATTCCTACAGGCTAGATGTGAGAGGCACATTCTGCTGCTTCCTCCCTTAGAGTTAAACTTGCTTCTGAAAGCTCAACCTCCGGGGAGTTTGTTTGGCAGAGATATAGAACACACTTTTCCAAGCCTGTTGGAAGGCATTTGCAGTTTCATTTCGCGTCTAATTTCCCAAACCAAACTGCTTGCAGCTCTAACTCCCTTCTAACTACCACTTCTTCGGTTCAGTGAGATATGCTGGATTCTAAACGGAGAAGCTTCTCTGACGCTTTTTCACAGAGATTTTGAAACTGAAATCTCCCATGCCGTTTCCACCATAGGCAGCAATGGGCTTCCCCATAGAACTTGCCAACCTGAATTCCTACAGGCTAGATGTGAGAGGCACATTCTGCTGCTTCCTCCCTAACAGTTAAGCTTGCTTCTGAAAGCTCAACCTCCGGGGACTCTGTTTGGCACAGATATAGAACACACTTTTCCAAGCCTGTTGGAAGGCCTTTGCACTGTCATTTCGCATCTAATTTCCCAAACCAAACTGCTTGCAGCTCTAACTCCCTTCTAACTACCACTTCTTCGGTTCAGTGAGATATGCTGGATTCTAAACGGAGAAGCTTCTCTGACGCTTTTTCACAGAGATTTTGAAACTGAAATCTCCCATGCCGTTTCCACCATAGGCAGCAATGGGCTTCCCCATAGAACTTGCCAACCTGAATTCCTACAGGCTAGATGTGAGAGGCACATTCTGCTGCTTCCTCCCTTAGAGTTAAACTAGCTTCTGAAAGCTCAACCTCCGGGGAGTCTGTTTGGCAGAGATATAGAACACACTTTTCCAAGCCTGTTGGAAGGCATTTGCAGTTTCATTTCGCGTCTAATTTCCCAAACCAAACTGCTTGCAGCTCTAACTGCCTTCTAACTACCACTTCTTCGGTTCAGTGAGATATGCTGGATTCTAAACGGAGAAGCTTCTCTGACGCTTTTTCACAGAGATTTTGAAACTGAAATCTCCCATGCTGTTTCCACCATAGGCAGCAATGGGCTTCCCCATAGAACTTGCCAACCTGAATTCCTACAGGCTAGATGTGAGAGGCACATTCTGCTGCTTCCTCCCTTAGAGTTAAACTAGCTTCTGAAAGCTCAACCTCCGGGGAGTTTGTTTGGCAGAGATATAGAACACACTTTTCCAAGCCTGTTGGAAGGCATTTGCAGTTTCATTTCGCGTCTAATTTCCCAAACCAAACTGCTTGCAGCTCTAACTCCCTTCTAACTACCACTTCTTCGGTTCAGTGAGATATGCTGGATTCTAAACGGAGAAGCTTCTCTGACGCTTTTTCACAGAGATTTTGAAACTGAAATCTCCCATGCCGTTTCCACCATAGGCAGCAATGGGCTTCCCCATAGAACTTGCCAACCTGAATTCCTAAAGGCTAGATGTGAGAGGCACATTCTGCTGCTTCCTCCCTAACAGTTAAGCTTGCTTCTGAAAGCTGAACCTCCGGGGACTCTGTTTGGCACAGATATAGAACACACTTTTCCAAGCCTGTTGGAAGGCCTTTGCAGTGTCATTTCGCATCTAATTTCCCAAACCAAACTGCTTGCAGCTCTAACTCCCTTCTAACTACCACTTCTTCGGTTCAGTGAGATATGCTGGATTCTAAACGGAGAAGCTTCTCTGACGCTTTTTCACAGAGATTTTGAAACTGAAATCTCCCATGCCGTTTCCACCATAGGCAGCAATGGGCTTCCGCATAGAACTTGCCAACCTGAATTCCTAAAGGCTAGATGTGAGAGGCACATTCTGCTGCTTCCTCCCTTAGAGTTAAACTAGCTTCTGAAAGCTCAACCTCCGGGGAGTTTGTTTGGCAGAGATATAGAACACACTTTTCCAAGCCTGTTGGAAGGCATTTGCAGTTTCATTTCGCGTCTAATTTCCCAAACCAAACTGCTTGCAGCTCTAACTCCCTTCTAACTACCACTTCTTCGGTTCAGTGAGATATGCTGGATTCTAAACGGAGAAGCTTCTCTGACGCTTTTTCACAGAGATTTTGAAACTGAAATCTCCCATGCCGTTTCCACCATAGGCAGCAATGGGCTTCCCCATAGAACTTGCCAACCTGAATTCCTACAGGCTAGATGTGAGAGGCACATTCTGCTGCTTCCTCCCTTAGAGTTAAACTTGCTTCTGAAAGCTCAACCTCCGGGGAGTTTGTTTGGCAGAGATATAGAACACACTTTTCCAAGCCTGTTGGAAGGCATTTGCAGTTTCATTTCGCGTCTAATTTCCCAAACCAAACTGCTTGCAGCTCTAACTGCCTTCTAACTACCACTTCTTCGGTTCAGTGAGATATGCTGGATTCTAAACGGAGAAGCTTCTCTGATGCTTTTTCACAGAGATTTTGAAACTGAAATCTCCCATGCTGTTTCCACCATAGCCAGCAATGGGCTTCCCCATAGAACTTGCCAACCTGAATTCCTACAGGCTAGATGTGAGAGGCACATTCTGCTGCTTCCTCCCTTAGAGGTAAACTAGCTTCTGAAAGCTCAACCTCCAGGGAGTCTGTTTGGCAGAGATATAGAACACACTTTTCCAAGCCTGTTGGAAGGCATTTGCAGTTTCATTTCGCGTCTAATTTCCCAAACCAAACTGCTTGCAGCTCTAAATGCCTTCTAACTACCACTTCTTCGGTTCAGTGAGATATGCTGGATTCTAAACGGAGAAGCTTCTCTGACGCTTTTTCACAGAGATTTTGAAACTGAAATCTCCCATGCCGTTTCCACCATAGGCAGCAATGGGCTTCCCCATAGAACTTGCCAACCTGAATTCCTACAGGCTAGATGTGAGAGGCACATTCTGCTGCTTCCTCCCTAAGAGTTAAGCTTGCTTCTGAAAGCTCAACCTCCAGGGAGTCTGTTTGGCAGAGATATAGAACACACTTTTCCAAGCCTGTTGGAAGGCCTTTGCAGTGTCATTTCGCATCTAATTTCCCAAACCAAACTGCTTGCAGCTCTAACTCCCTTCTAACTACCACTTCTTCGGTTCAGTGAGATATGCTGGATTCTAAACGGAGAAGCTTCTCTGACGCTTTTTCACAGAGATTTTGAAACTGAAATTTCCAAATCCGTTTCCAACGAAGGCGCCAATCGGCTTCCCCATAGAACTTGCCAACCTGAATTCCTACAGGCTAGATGTGAGAGGCACATTCTGCTGCTTCCTCCCTTAGAGTTAAACTAGCTTCTGAAAGCTCAACCTCCGGGGAGTCTGTTTGGCAGAGATATAGAACACACTTTTCCAAGCCTGTTGGAAGGCCTTTGCAGTGTCATTTCGCATCTAATTTCCCAAACCAAACTGCTTGCAGCTCTAACTCCCTTCTAACTACCACTTCTTCGGTTCAGTGAGATATGCTGGATTCTAAACGGAGAAGCTTCTCTGACGCTTTTTCACAGAGATTTTGAAACTGAAATCTCCCATGCCGTTTCCACCATAGGCAGCAATGGGCTTCCCCATAGAACTTGCCAACCTGAATTCCTACAGGCTAGATATGAGAGGCACATTCTGCTGCTTCCAACCTTAGAGTTAAACTAGCTTCTGAAAGCTCAACCTCCGGGGAGTCTGTTTCGCAGAGATATAGAACACACTTTTCCAAGCCTGTTGGAAGGCATTTGCAGTTTCATTTCGCGTCTAATTTCCCAAACCAAACTGCTTGCAGCTCTAACTGCCTTCTAACTACCACTTCTTCGGTTCAGTGAGATATGCTGGATTCTAAACGGAGAAGCTTCTCTGACGCTTTTTCACAGAGATTTTGAAACTGAAATCTCCCATGCTGTTTCCACCATAGGCAGCAATGGGCTTCCCCATAGAACTTGCCAACCTGAATTCCTACAGGCTAGATGTGAGAGGCACATTATGCTGCTTCCTCCCTTAGAGTTAAACTAGCTTCTTAAAGCTCAACCTCCAGGGAGTCTGTTTGGCAGAGATATAGAACACACTTTTCCAAGCCTGTTGGAAGGCATTTGCAGTTTCATTTCGCGTCTAATTTCCCAAACCAAACTGCTTGCAGCTCTAACTCCCTTCTAACTACCACTTCTTCGGTTCAGTGAGATATGCTGGATTCTCAACGGAGAAGCTTCACTGACGCTTTTTCACAGAGATTTTGAAACTAAAATCTCCCATGCCGTTTCCACCATAGGCAGCAATGGGCTTCCCCATAGAACTTGCCAACCTGAATTCCTACAGGCTAGATGTGAGAGGCACATTCTGCTGCTTCCTCCCTTAGAGTTAAACTTGCTTCTGAAAGCTCAACCTCCGGGGAGTTTGTTTGGCAGAGATATAGAACACACTTTTCCAAGCCTGTTGGAAGGCATTTGCAGTTTCATTTCGCGTCTAATTTCCCAAACCAAACTGCTTGCAGCTCTAACTCCCTTCTAACTACCACTTCTTCGGTTCAGTGAGATATGCTGGATTCTAAACGGAGAAGCTTCTCTGACGCTTTTTCACAGAGATTTTGAAACTGAAATCTCCCATGCCGTTTCCACCATAGGCAGCAATGGGCTTCCCCATAGAACTTGCCAACCTGAATTCCTACAGGCTAGATGTGAGAGGCACATTCTGCTGCTTCCTCCCTAACAGTTAAGCTTGCTTCTGAAAGCTCAACCTCCGGGGACTCTGTTTGGCACAGATATAGAACACACTTTTCCAAGCCTGTTGGAAGGCCTTTGCAGTGTCATTTCGCATCTAATTTCCCAAACCAAACTGCTTGCAGCTCTAACTCCCTTCTAACTACCACTTCTTCGGTTCAGTGAGATATGCTGGATTCTAAACGGAGAAGCTTCTCTGACGCTTTTTCACAGAGATTTTGAAACTGAAATCTCCCATGCCGTTTCCACCATAGGCAGCAATGGGCTTCCCCATAGAACTTGCCAACCTGAATTCCTACAGGCTAGATGTGAGAGGCACATTCTGCTGCTTCCTCCCTTAGAGTTAAACTAGCTTCTGAAAGCTCAACCTCCGGGGAGTCTGTTTGGCAGAGATATAGAACACACTTTTCCAAGCCTGTTGGAAGGCATTTGCAGTTTCATTTCGCGTCTAATTTCCCAAACCAAACTGCTTGCAGCTCTAACTGCCTTCTAACTACCACTTCTTCGGTTCAGTGAGATATGCTGGATTCTAAACGGAGAAGCTTCTCTGACGCTTTTTCACAGAGATTTTGAAACTGAAATCTCCCATGCTGTTTCCACCATAGGCAGCAATGGGCTTCCCCATAGAACTTGCCAACCTGAATTCCTACAGGCTAGATGTGAGAGGCACATTATGCTGCTTCCTCCCTTAGAGTTAAACTAGCTTCTTAAAGCTCAACCTCCAGGGAGTCTGTTTGGCAGAGATATAGAACACACTTTTCCAAGCCTGTTGGAAGGCATTTGCAGTTTCATTTCGCGTCTAATTTCCCAAACCAAACTGCTTGCAGCTCTAACTCCCTTCTAACTACCACTTCTTCGGTTCAGTGAGATATGCTGGATTCTCAACGGAGAAGCTTCACTGACGCTTTTTCACAGAGATTTTGAAACTAAAATCTCCCATGCCGTTTCCACCATAGGCAGCAATGGGCTTCCCCATAGAACTTGCCAACCTGAATTCCTACAGGCTAGATGTGAGAGGCACATTCTGCTGCTTCCTCCCTTAGAGTTAAACTTGCTTCTGAAAGCTCAACCTCCGGGGAGTTTGTTTGGCAGAGATATAGAACACACTTTTCCAAGCCTGTTGGAAGGCATTTGCAGTTTCATTTCGCGTCTAATTTCCCAAACCAAACTGCTTGCAGCTCTAACTGCCTTCTAACTACCACTTCTTCGGTTCAGTGAGATATGCTGGATTCTAAACGGAGAAGCTTCTCTGACGCTTTTTCACAGAGATTTTGAAACTGAAATCTCCCATGCTGTTTCCACCATAGCCAGCAATGGGCTTCCCCATAGAACTTGCCAACCTGAATTCCTACAGGCTAGATGTGAGAGGCACATTCTGCTGCTTCCTCCCTTAGAGGTAAACTAGCTTCTGAAAGCTCAACCTCCAGGGAGTCTGTTTGGCAGAGATATAGAACACACTTTTCCAAGCCTGTTGGAAGGCATTTGCAGTTTCATTTCGCGTCTAATTTCCCAAACCAAACTGCTTGCAGCTCTAAATGCCTTCTAACTACCACTTCTTCGGTTCAGTGAGATATGCTGGATTCTAAACGGAGAAGCTTCTCTGACGCTTTTTCACAGAGATTTTGAAACTGAAATCTCCCATGCCGTTTCCACCATAGGCAGCAATGGGCTTCCCCATAGAACTTGCCAACCTGAATTCCTACAGGCTAGATGTGAGAGGCACATTCTGCTGCTTCCTCCCTAAGAGTTAAGCTTGCTTCTGAAAGCTCAACCTCCAGGGAGTCTGTTTGGCAGAGATATAGAACACACTTTTCCAAGCCTGTTGGAAGGCCTTTGCAGTGTCATTTCGCATCTAATTTCCCAAACCAAACTGCTTGCAGCTCTAACTCCCTTCTAACTACCACTTCTTCGGTTCAGTGAGATATGCTGGATTCTAAACGGAGAAGCTTCTCTGACGCTTTTTCACAGAGATTTTGAAACTGAAATTTCCAAACCCGTTTCCAACGAAGGCGCCAATGGGCTTCCCCATAGAACTTGCCAACCTGAATTCCTACAGGCTAGATGTGAGAGGCACATTCTGCTGCTTCCTCCCTTAGAGTTAAACTAGCTTCTGAAAGCTCAACCTCCGGGGAGTCTGTTTGGCAGAGATATAGAACACACTTTTCCAAGCCTGTTGGAAGGCCTTTGCAGTGTCATTTCGCATCTAATTTCCCAAACCAAACTGCTTGCAGCTCTAACTCCCTTCTAACTACCACTTCTTCGGTTCAGTGAGATATGCTGGATTCTAAACGGAGAAGCTTCTCTGACGCTTTTTCACAGAGATTTTGAAACTGAAATCTCCCATGCCGTTTCCACCATAGGCAGCAATGGGCTTCCCCATAGAACTTGCCAACCTGAATTCCTACAGGCTAGATATGAGAGGCACATTCTGCTGCTTCCAACCTTAGAGTTAAACTAGCTTCTGAAAGCTCAACCTCCGGGGAGTCTGTTTCGCAGAGATATAGAACACACTTTTCCAAGCCTGTTGGAAGGCATTTGCAGTTTCATTTCGCGTCTAATTTCCCAAACCAAACTGCTTGCAGCTCTAACTGCCTTCTAACTACCACTTCTTCGGTTCAGTGAGATATGCTGGATTTTAAACGGAGAAGCTTCTCTGACGCTTTTTCACAGAGATTTTGAAACTGAAATCTCCCATGCCGTTTCCACCATAGGCAGCAATGGGCTTCCCCATAGAACTTGCCAACCTGAATTCCTACAGGCTAGATGTGAGAGGCACATTATGCTGCTTCCTCCCTTAGAGTTAAACTAGCTTCTTAAAGCTCAACCTCCAGGGAGTCTGTTTGGCAGAGATATAGAACACACTTTTCCAAGCCTGTTGGAAGGCATTTGCAGTTTCATTTCGCGTCTAATTTCCCAAACCAAACTGCTTGCAGCTCTAACTCCCTTCTAACTACCACTTCTTCGGTTCAGTGAGATATGCTGGATTCTCAACGGAGAAGCTTCACTGACGCTTTTTCACAGAGATTTTGAAACTAAAATCTCCCATGCCGTTTCCACCATAGGCAGCAATGGGCTTCCCCATAGAACTTGCCAACCTGAATTCCTACAGGCTAGATGTGAGAGGCACATTCTGCTGCTTCCTCCCTTAGAGTTAAACTTGCTTCTGAAAGCTCAACCTCCGGGGAGTTTGTTTGGCAGAGATATAGAACACACTTTTCCAAGCCTGTTGGAAGGCATTTGCAGTTTCATTTCGCGTCTAATTTCCCAAACCAAACTGCTTGCAGCTCTAACTCCCTTCTAACTACCACTTCTTCGGTTCAGTGAGATATGCTGGATTCTAAACGGAGAAGCTTCTCTGACGCTTTTTCACAGAGATTTTGAAACTGAAATCTCCCATGCCGTTTCCACCATAGGCAGCAATGGGCTTCCCCATAGAACTTGCCAACCTGAATTCCTACAGGCTAGATGTGAGAGGCACATTCTGCTGCTTCCTCCCTAACAGTTAAGCTTGCTTCTGAAAGCTCAACCTCCGGGGACTCTGTTTGGCACAGATATAGAACACACTTTTCCAAGCCTGTTGGAAGGCCTTTGCAGTGTCATTTCGCATCTAATTTCCCAAACCAAACTGCTTGCAGCTCTAACTCCCTTCTAACTACCACTTCTTCGGTTCAGTGAGATATGCTGGATTCTAAACGGAGAAGCTTCTCTGACGCTTTTTCACAGAGATTTTGAAACTGAAATCTCCCATGCCGTTTCCACCATAGGCAGCAATGGGCTTCCCCATAGAACTTGCCAACCTGAATTCCTACAGGCTAGATGTGAGAGGCACATTCTGCTGCTTCCTCCCTTAGAGTTAAACTAGCTTCTGAAAGCTCAACCTCCGGGGAGTCTGTTTGGCAGAGATATAGAACACACTTTTCCAAGCCTGTTGGAAGGCATTTGCAGTTTCATTTCGCGTCTAATTTCCCAAACCAAACTGCTTGCAGCTCTAACTGCCTTCTAACTACCACTTCTTCGGTTCAGTGAGATATGCTGGATTCTAAACGGAGAAGCTTCTCTGACGCTTTTTCACAGAGATTTTGAAACTGAAATCTCCCATGCTGTTTCCACCATAGGCAGCAATGGGCTTCCCCATAGAACTTGCCAACCTGAATTCCTACAGGCTAGATGTGAGAGGCACATTCTGCTGCTTCCTCCCTTAGAGTTAAACTTGCTTCTGAAAGCTCAACCTCCGGGGAGTTTGTTTGGCAGAGATATAGAACACACTTTTCCAAGCCTGTTGGAAGGCATTTGCAGTTTCATTTCGCGTCTAATTTCCCAAACCAAACTGCTTGCAGCTCTAACTGCCTTCTAACTACCACTTCTTCGGTTCAGTGAGATATGCTGGATTCTAAACGGAGAAGCTTCTCTGACGCTTTTTCACAGAGATTTTGAAACTGAAATCTCCCATGCTGTTTCCACCATAGCCAGCAATGGGCTTCCCCATAGAACTTGCCAACCTGAATTCCTACAGGCTAGATGTGAGAGGCACATTCTGCTGCTTCCTCCCTTAGAGGTAAACTAGCTTCTGAAAGCTCAACCTCCAGGGAGTCTGTTTGGCAGAGATATAGAACACACTTTTCCAAGCCTGTTGGAAGGCATTTGCAGTTTCATTTCGCGTCTAATTTCCCAAACCAAACTGCTTGCAGCTCTAAATGCCTTCTAACTACCACTTCTTCGGTTCAGTGAGATATGCTGGATTCTAAACGGAGAAGCTTCTCTGACGCTTTTTCACAGAGATTTTGAAACTGAAATCTCCCATGCCGTTTCCACCATAGGCAGCAATGGGCTTCCCCATAGAACTTGCCAACCTGAATTCCTACAGGCTAGATGTGAGAGGCACATTCTGCTGCTTCCTCCCTAAGAGTTAAGCTTGCTTCTGAAAGCTCAACCTCCAGGGAGTCTGTTTGGCAGAGATATAGAACACACTTTTCCAAGCCTGTTGGAAGGCCTTTGCAGTGTCATTTCGCATCTAATTTCCCAAACCAAACTGCTTGCAGCTCTAACTCCCTTCTAACTACCACTTCTTCGGTTCAGTGAGATATGCTGGATTCTAAACGGAGAAGCTTCTCTGACGCTTTTTCACAGAGATTTTGAAACTGAAATTTCCAAACCCGTTTCCAACGAAGGCGCCAATGGGCTTCCCCATAGAACTTGCCAACCTGAATTCCTACAGGCTAGATGTGAGAGGCACATTCTGCTGCTTCCTCCCTTAGAGTTAAACTAGCTTCTGAAAGCTCAACCTCCGGGGAGTTTGTTTGGCAGAGATATAGAACACACTTTTCCAAGCCTGTTGGAAGGCATTTGCAGTTTCATTTCGCGTCTAATTTCCCAAACCAAACTGCTTGCAGCTCTAACTCCCTTCTAACTACCACTTCTTCGGTTCAGTGAGATATGCTGGATTCTAAACGGAGAAGCTTCTCTGACGCTTTTTCACAGAGATTTTGAAACTGAAATCTCCCATGCCGTTTCCACCATAGGCAGCAATGGGCTTCCCCATAGAACTTGCCAACCTGAATTCCTACAGGCTAGATGTGAGAGGCACATTCTGCTGCTTCCTCCCTAAGAGTTAAGCTTGCTTCTGAAAGCTCAACCTCCGGGGACTCTGTTTGGCACAGATATAGAACACACTTTTCCAAGCCTGTTGGAAGGCCTTTGCAGTGTCATTTCGCATCTAATTTCCCAAACCAAATTGCTTGCAGCTCTAACTCCCTTCTAACTACCACTTCTTCGGTTCAGTGAGATATGCTGGATTCTAAACGGAGAAGCTTCTCTGACGCTTTTTCACAGAGATTTTGAAACTGAAATCTCCCATGCCGTTTCCACCATAGGCAGCAATGGGCTTCCCCATAGAACTTGCCAACCTGAATTCCTAAAGGCTAGATGTGAGAGGCACATTCTGCTGCTTCCTCCCTTAGAGTTAAACTTGCTTCTGAAAGCTCAACCTCCGGGGAGTTTGTTTGGCAGAGATATAGAACACACTTTTCCAAGCCTGTTGGAAGGCATTTGCAGTTTCATTTCGCGTCTAATTTCCCAAACCAAACTGCTTGCAGCTCTAACTGCCTTCTAACTACCACTTCTTCGGTTCAGTGAGATATGCTGGATTCTAAACGGAGAAGCTTCTCTGACGCTTTTTCACAGAGATTTTGAAACTGAAATCTCCCATGCTGTTTCCACCATAGCCAGCAATGGGCTTCCCCATAGAACTTGCCAACCTGAATTCCTACAGGCTAGATGTGAGAGGCACATTCTGCTGCTTCCTCCCTTAGAGGTAAACTAGCTTCTGAAAGCTCAACCTCCAGGGAGTCTGTTTGGCAGAGATATAGAACACACTTTTCCAAGCCTGTTGGAAGGCATTTGCAGTTTCATTTCGCGTCTAATTTCCCAAACCAAACTGCTTGCAGCTCTAACTGCCTTCTAACTACCACTTCTTCGGTTCAGTGAGATATGCTGGATTCTAAACGGAGAAGCTTCTCTGACGCTTTTTGACAGAGATTTTGAAACTGAAATCTCCCATGCCGTTTCCACCATAGGCAGCAATGGGCTTCCCCATAGAACTTGCCAACCTGAATTCCTAAAGGCTAGATGTGAGAGGCACATTCTGCTGCTTCCTCCCTAACAGTTAAGCTTGCTTCTGAAAGCTCAACCTCCGGGGACTCTGTTTGGCACAGATATAGAACACACTTTTCCAAGCCTGTTGGAAGGCCTTTGCAGTGTCATTTCGCATCTAATTTCCCAAACCAAACTGCTTGCAGCTCTAACTCCCTTCTAACTACCACTTCTTCGGTTCAGTGAGATATGCTGGATTCTAAACGGAGAAGCTTCTCTGACGCTTTTTCACAGAGATTTTGAAACTGAAATCTCCCATGCCGTTTCCACCATAGGCAGCAATGGGCTTCCGCATAGAACTTGCCAACCTGAATTCCTAAAGGCTAGATGTGAGAGGCACAATCTGCTGCTTCCTCCCTTAGAGTTAAACTAGCTTCTGAAAGCTCAACCTCCGGGGAGTTTGTTTGGCAGAGATATAGAACACACTTTTCCAAGCCTGTTGGAAGGCATTTGCAGTTTCATTTCGCGTCTAATTTCCCAAACCAAACTGCTTGCAGCTCTAACTCCCTTCTAACTACCACTTCTTCGGTTCAGTGAGATATGCTGGATTCTAAACGGAGAAGCTTCTCTGACGCTTTTTCACAGAGATTTTGAAACTGAAATCTCCCATGCCGTTTCCACCATAGGCAGCAATGGGCTTCCCCATAGAACTTGCCAACCTGAATTCCTACAGGCTAGATGTGAGAGGCACATTCTGCTGCTTCCTCCCTAACAGTTAAGCTTGCTTCTGAAAGCTCAACCTCCGGGGACTCTGTTTGGCACAGATATAGAACACACTTTTCCAAGCCTGTTGGAAGGCCTTTGCAGTGTCATTTCGCATCTAATTTCCCAAACCAAACTGCTTGCAGCTCTAACTCCCTTCTAACTACCACTTCTTCGGTTCAGTGAGATATGCTGGATTCTAAACGGAGAAGCTTCTCTGACGCTTTTTCACAGAGATTTTGAAACTGAAATTTCCAAATCCGTTTCCAACGAAGGCGCCAATCGGCTTCCCCATAGAACTTGCCAACCTGAATTCCTACAGGCTAGATGTGAGAGGCACATTCTGCTGCTTCCTCCCTTAGAGTTAAACTAGCTTCTGAAAGCTCAACCTCCGGGGAGTCTGTTTGGCAGAGATATAGAACACACTTTTCCAAGCCTGTTGGAAGGCCTTTGCAGTGTCATTTCGCATCTAATTTCCCAAACCAAACTGCTTGCAGCTCTAACTCCCTTCTAACTACCACTTCTTCGGTTCAGTGAGATATGCTGGATTCTAAACGGAGAAGCTTCTCTGACGCTTTTTCACAGAGATTTTGAAACTGAAATCTCCCATGCTGTTTCCACCATAGGCAGCAATGGGCTTCCCCATAGAACTTGCCAACCTGAATTCCTACAGGCTAGATATGAGAGGCACATTCTGCTGCTTCCAACCTTAGAGTTAAACTAGCTTCTGAAAGCTCAACCTCCGGGGAGTCTGTTTCGCAGAGATATAGAACACACTTTTCCAAGCCTGTTGGAAGGCATTTGCAGTGTCATTTCGCGTCTAATTTCCCAAACCAAACTGCTTGCAGCTCTAACTGCCTTCTAACTACCACTTCTTCGGTTCAGTGAGATATGCTGGATTTTAAACGGAGAAGCTTCTCTGACGCTTTTTCACAGAGATTTTGAAACTGAAATCTCCCATGCTGTTTCCACCATAGGCAGCAATGGGCTTCCCCATAGAACTTGCCAACCTGAATTCCTACAGGCTAGATGTGAGAGGCACATTATGCTGCTTCCTCCCTTAGAGTTAAACTAGCTTCTTAAAGCTCAACCTCCAGGGAGTCTGTTTGGCAGAGATATAGAACACACTTTTCCAAGCCTGTTGGAAGGCATTTGCAGTTTCATTTCGCGTCTAATTTCCCAAACCAAACTGCTTGCAGCTCTAACTCCCTTCTAACTACCACTTCTTCGGTTCAGTGAGATATGCTGGATTCTCAACGGAGAAGCTTCACTGACGCTTTTTCACAGAGATTTTGAAACTAAAATCTCCCATGCCGTTTCCACCATAGGCAGCAATGGGCTTCCCCATAGAACTTGCCAACCTGAATTCCTACAGGCTAGATGTGAGAGGCACATTCTGCTGCTTCCTCCCTTAGAGTTAAACTTGCTTCTGAAAGCTCAACCTCCGGGGAGTTTGTTTGGCAGAGATATAGAACACACTTTTCCAAGCCTGTTGGAAGGCATTTGCAGTTTCATTTCGCGTCTAATTTCCCAAACCAAACTGCTTGCAGCTCTAACTCCCTTCTAACTACCACTTCTTCGGTTCAGTGAGATATGCTGGATTCTAAACGGAGAAGCTTCTCTGACGCTTTTTCACAGAGATTTTGAAACTGAAATCTCCCATGCCGTTTCCACCATAGGCAGCAATGGGCTTCCCCATAGAACTTGCCAACCTGAATTCCTACAGGCTAGATGTGAGAGGCACATTCTGCTGCTTCCTCCCTAACAGTTAAGCTTGCTTCTGAAAGCTCAACCTCCGGGGACTCTGTTTGGCACAGATATAGAACACACTTTTCCAAGCCTGTTGGAAGGCCTTTGCAGTGTCATTTCGCATCTAATTTCCCAAACCAAACTGCTTGCAGCTCTAACTCCCTTCTAACTACCACTTCTTCGGTTCAGTGAGATATGCTGGATTCTAAACGGAGAAGCTTCTCTGACGCTTTTTCACAGAGATTTTGAAACTGAAATCTCCCATGCCGTTTCCACCATAGGCAGCAATGGGCTTCCCCATAGAACTTGCCAACCTGAATTCCTACAGGCTAGATGTGAGAGGCACATTCTGCTGCTTCCTCCCTTAGAGTTAAACTAGCTTCTGAAAGCTCAACCTCCGGGGAGTCTGTTTGGCAGAGATATAGAACACACTTTTCCAAGCCTGTTGGAAGGCATTTGCAGTTTCATTTCGCGTCTAATTTCCCAAACCAAACTGCTTGCAGCTCTAACTGCCTTCTAACTACCACTTCTTCGGTTCAGTGAGATATGCTGGATTCTAAACGGAGAAGCTTCTCTGACGCTTTTTCACAGAGATTTTGAAACTGAAATCTCCCATGCTGTTTCCACCATAGGCAGCAATGGGCTTCCCCATAGAACTTGCCAACCTGAATTCCTACAGGCTAGATGTGAGAGGCACATTCTGCTGCTTCCTCCCTTAGAGTTAAACTTGCTTCTGAAAGCTCAACCTCCGGGGAGTTTGTTTGGCAGAGATATAGAACACACTTTTCCAAGCCTGTTGGAAGGCATTTGCAGTTTCATTTCGCGTCTAATTTCCCAAACCAAACTGCTTGCAGCTCTAACTGCCTTCTAACTACCACTTCTTCGGTTCAGTGAGATATGCTGGATTCTAAACGGAGAAGCTTCTCTGACGCTTTTTCACAGAGATTTTGAAACTGAAATCTCCCATGCTGTTTCCACCATAGCCAGCAATGGGCTTCCCCATAGAACTTGCCAACCTGAATTCCTACAGGCTAGATGTGAGAGGCACATTCTGCTGCTTCCTCCCTTAGAGGTAAACTAGCTTCTGAAAGCTCAACCTCCAGGGAGTCTGTTTGGCAGAGATATAGAACACACTTTTCCAAGCCTGTTGGAAGGCATTTGCAGTTTCATTTCGCGTCTAATTTCCCAAACCAAACTGCTTGCAGCTCTAAATGCCTTCTAACTACCACTTCTTCGGTTCAGTGAGATATGCTGGATTCTAAACGGAGAAGCTTCTCTGACGCTTTTTCACAGAGATTTTGAAACTGAAATCTCCCATGCCGTTTCCACCATAGGCAGCAATGGGCTTCCCCATAGAACTTGCCAACCTGAATTCCTACAGGCTAGATGTGAGAGGCACATTCTGCTGCTTCCTCCCTAAGAGTTAAGCTTGCTTCTGAAAGCTCAACCTCCAGGGAGTCTGTTTGGCAGAGATATAGAACACACTTTTCCAAGCCTGTTGGAAGGCCTTTGCAGTGTCATTTCGCATCTAATTTCCCAAACCAAACTGCTTGCAGCTCTAACTCCCTTCTAACTACCACTTCTTCGGTTCAGTGAGATATGCTGGATTCTAAACGGAGAAGCTTCTCTGACGCTTTTTCACAGAGATTTTGAAACTGAAATTTCCAAACCCGTTTCCAACGAAGGCGCCAATGGGCTTCCCCATAGAACTTGCCAACCTGA
Source organism: Cynocephalus volans (assembly GCF_027409185.1). Lineage (NCBI taxonomy): Eukaryota > Metazoa > Chordata > Mammalia > Dermoptera > Cynocephalidae > Cynocephalus > Cynocephalus volans. Next base: position 827,306 of record NW_026902469.1, on the reverse strand, counting down.
ATTCCTACAGGCTAGATGTGAGAGGCACATTCTGCTGCTTCCTCCCTTAGAGTTAAACTAGCTTCTGAAAGCTCAACCTCCGGGGAGTTTGTTTGGCAGAGATATAGAACACACTTTTCCAAGCCTGTTGGAAGGCATTTGCAGTTTCATTTCGCGTCTAATTTCCCAAACCAAACTGCTTGCAGCTCTAACTCCCTTCTAACTACCACTTCTTCGGTTCAGTGAGATATGCTGGATTCTAAACGGAGAAGCTTCTCTGACGCTTTTTCACAGAGATTTTGAAACTGAAATCTCCCATGCCGTTTCCACCATAGGCAGCAATGGGCTTCCCCATAGAACTTGCCAACCTGAATTCCTACAGGCTAGATGTGAGAGGCACATTCTGCTGCTTCCTCCCTAACAGTTAAGCTTGCTTCTGAAAGCTCAACCTCCGGGGACTCTGTTTGGCACAGATATAGAACACACTTTTCCAAGCCTGTTGGAAGGCCTTTGCAGTGTCATTTCGCATCTAATTTCCCAAACCAAACTGCTTGCAGCTCTAACTCCCTTCTAACTACCACTTCTTCGGTTCAGTGAGATATGCTGGATTCTAAACGGAGAAGCTTCTCTGACGCTTTTTCACAGAGATTTTGAAACTGAAATCTCCCATGCCGTTTCCACCATAGGCAGCAATGGGCTTCCCCATAGAACTTGCCAACCTGAATTCCTAAAGGCTAGATGTGAGAGGCACATTCTGCTGCTTCCTCCCTTAGAGTTAAACTTGCTTCTGAAAGCTCAACCTCCGGGGAGTTTGTTTGGCAGAGATATAGAACACACTTTTCCAAGCCTGTTGGAAGGCATTTGCAGTTTCATTTCGCGTCTAATTTCCCAAACCAAACTGCTTGCAGCTCTAACTGCCTTCTAACTACCACTTCTTCGGTTCAGTGAGATATGCTGGATTCTAAACGGAGAAGCTTCTCTGACGCTTTTTCACAGAGATTTTGAAACTGAAATCTCCCATGCTGTTTCCACCATAGCCAGCAATGGGCTTCCCCATAGAACTTGCCAACCTGAATTCCTACAGGCTAGATGTGAGAGGCACATTCTGCTGCTTCCTCCCTTAGAGGTAAACTAGCTTCTGAAAGCTCAACCTCCAGGGAGTCTGTTTGGCAGAGATATAGAACACACTTTTCCAAGCCTGTTGGAAGGCATTTGCAGTTTCATTTCGCGTCTAATTTCCCAAACCAAACTGCTTGCAGCTCTAACTGCCTTCTAACTACCACTTCTTCGGTTCAGTGAGATATGCTGGATTCTAAACGGAGAAGCTTCTCTGACGCTTTTTCACAGAGATTTTGAAACTGAAATCTCCCATGCCGTTTCCACCATAGGCAGCAATGGGCTTCCCCATAGAACTTGCCAACCTGAATTCCTAAAGGCTAGATGTGAGAGGCACATTCTGCTGCTTCCTCCCTAACAGTTAAGCTTGCTTCTGAAAGCTCAACCTCCGGGGACTCTGTTTGGCACAGATATAGAACACACTTTTCCAAGCCTGTTGGAAGGCCTTTGCAGTGTCATTTCGCATCTAATTTCCCAAACCAAACTGCTTGCAGCTCTAACTCCCTTCTAACTACCACTTCTTCGGTTCAGTGAGATATGCTGGATTCTAAACGGAGAAGCTTCTCTGACGCTTTTTCACAGAGATTTTGAAACTGAAATCTCCCATGCCGTTTCCACCATAGGCAGCAATGGGCTTCCCCATAGAACTTGCCAACCTGAATTCCTACAGGCTAGATGTGAGAGGCACATTCTGCTGCTTCCTCCCTTAGAGTTAAACTAGCTTCTGAAAGCCCAACCTCCGGGGAGTTTGTTTGGCAGAGATATAGAACACACTTTTCCAAGCCTGTTGGAAGGCATTTGCAGTTTCATTTCGCGTCTAATTTCCCAAACCAAACTGCTTGCAGCTCTAACTCCCTTCTAACTACCACTTCTTCGGTTCAGTGAGATATGCTGGATTCTAAACGGAGAAGCTTCTCTGACGCTTTTTCACAGAGATTTTGAAACTGAAATCTCCCATGCCGTTTCCACCATAGGCAGCAATGGGCTTCCCCATAGAACTTGCCAACCTGAATTCCTACAGGCTAGATGTGAGAGGCACATTCTGCTGCTTCCTCCCTAAGAGTTAAGCTTGCTTCTGAAAGCTCAACCTCCGGGGAGTCTGTTTGGCAGAGATATAGAACACACTTTTCCAAGCCTGTTGGAAGGCCTTTGCAGTGTCATTTCGCATCTAATTTCCCAAACCAAACTGCTTGCAGCTCTAACTGCCTTCTAACTACCACTTCTTCGGTTCAGTGAGATATGCTGGATTCTAAACGGAGAAGCTTCTCTGACGCTTTTTCACAGAGATTTTGAAACTGAAATCTCCCATGCCGTTTCCACCATAGGCAGCAATGGGCTTCCCCATAGAACTTGCCAACCTGAATTCCTACAGGCTAGATGTGAGAGGCACATTCTGCTGCTTCCTCCCTTAGAGTTAAACTAGCTTCTGAAAGCTCAACCTCCGGGGAGTCTGTTTGGCAGAGATATAGAACACACTTTTCCAAGCCTGTTGGAAGGCCTTTGCAGTGTCATTTCGCATCTAATTTCCCAAACCAAACTGCTTGCAGCTCTAACTCCCTTCTAACTACCACTTCTTCGGTTCAGTGAGATATGCTGGATTCTAAACGGAGAAGCTTCTCTGACGCTTTTTCACAGAGATTTTGAAACTGAAATCTCCCATGCCGTTTCCACCATAGGCAGCAATGGGCTTCCCCATAGAACTTGCCAACCTGAATTCCTACAGGCTAGATGTGAGAGGCACATTCTGCTGCTTCCAACCTTAGAGTTAAACTAGCTTCTGAAAGCTCAACCTCCGGGGAGTCTGTTTGGCAGAGATATAGAACACACTTTTCCAAGCCTGTTGGAAGGCATTTGCAGTTTCATTTCGCGTCTAATTTCCCAAACCAAACTGCTTGCAGCTCTAACTGCCTTCTAACTACCACTTCTTCGGTTCAGTGAGATATGCTGGATTCTAAACGGAGAAGCTTCTCTGACGCTTTTTCACAGAGATTTTGAAACTGAAATCTCCCATGCTGTTTCCACCATAGGCAGCAATGGGCTTCCCCATAGAACTTGCCAACCTGAATTCCTACAGGCTAGATGTGAGAGGCACATTCTGCTGCTTCCTCCCTTAGAGTTAAACTAGCTTCTTAAAGCTCAACCTCCAGGGAGTCTGTTTGGCAGAGATATAGAACACACTTTTCCAAGCCTGTTGGAAGGCATTTGCAGTTTCATTTCGCCTCTAATTTCCCAAACCAAACTGCTTGCAGCTCTAACTCCCTTCTAACTACCACTTCTTCGGTTCAGTGAGATATGCTGGATTCTAAACGGAGAAGCTTCTCTGACGCTTTTTCACAGAGATTTTGAAACTGAAATCTCCCATGCCGTTTCCACCATAGGCAGCAATGGGCTTCCCCATAGAACTTGCCAACCTGAATTCCTACAGGCTAGATGTGAGAGGCACATTCTGCTGCTTCCAACCTTAGAGTTAAACTAGCTTCTGAAAGCTCAACCTCCGGGGAGTCTGTTTGGCAGAGATATAGAACACACTTTTCCAAGCCTGTTGGAAGGCATTTGCAGTTTCATTTCGCGTCTAATTTCCCAAACCAAACTGCTTGCAGCTCTAACTGCCTTCTAACTACCACTTCTTCGGTTCAGTGAGATATGCTGGATTCTAAACGGAGAAGCTTCTCTGACGCTTTTTCACAGAGATTTTGAAACTGAAATCTCCCATGCTGTTTCCACCATAGGCAGCAATGGGCTTCCCCATAGAACTTGCCAACCTGAATTCCTACAGGCTAGATGTGAGAGGCACATTCTGCTGCTTCCTCCCTTAGAGTTAAACTAGCTTCTTAAAGCTCAACCTCCAGGGAGTCTGTTTGGCAGAGATATAGAACACACTTTTCCAAGCCTGTTGGAAGGCATTTGCAGTTTCATTTCGCGTCTAATTTCCCAAACCAAACTGCTTGCAGCTCTAACTCCCTTCTAACTACCACTTCTTCGGTTCAGTGAGATATGCTGGATTCTCAACGGAGAAGCTTCACTGACGCTTTTTCACAGAGATTTTGAAACTGAAATCTCCCATGCCGTTTCCACCATAGGCAGCAATGGGCTTCCCCATAGAACTTGCCAACCTGAATTCCTACAGGCTAGATGTGAGAGGCACATTCTGCTGCTTCCTCCCTTAGAGTTAAACTTGCTTCTGAAAGCTCAACCTCCGGGGAGTCTGTTTGGCAGAGATATAGAACACACTTTTCCAAGCCTGTTGGAAGGCATTTGCAGTTTCATTTCGCGTCTAATTTCCCAAACCAAACTGCTTGCAGCTCTAACTCCCTTCTAACTACCACTTCTTCGGTTCAGTGAGATATGCTGGATTCTAAACGGAGAAGCTTCTCTGACGCTTTTTCACAGAGATTTTGAAACTGAAATCTCCCATGCCGTTTCCACCATAGGCAGCAATGGGCTTCCCCATAGAACTTGCCAACCTGAATTCCTACAGGCTAGATGTGAGAGGCACATTCTGCTGCTTCCTCCCTAAGAGTTAAGCTTGCTTCTGAAAGCTCAACCTCCAGGGAGTCTGTTTGGCAGAGATATAGAACACACTTTTCCAAGCCTGTTGGAAGGCCTTTGCAGTGTCATTTCGCATCTAATTTCCCAAACCAAACTGCTTGCAGCTCTAACTCCCTTCTAACTACCACTTCTTCGGTTCAGTGAGATATGCTGGATTCTAAACGGAGAAGCTTCTCTGACGCTTTTTCACAGAGATTTTGAAACTGAAATTTCCAAACCCGTTTCCAACGAAGGCGCCAATGGGCTTCCCCATAGAACTTGCCAACCTGAATTCCTACAGGCTAGATGTGAGAGGCACATTCTGCTGCTTCCTCCCTAACAGTTAAGCTTGCTTCTGAAAGCTCAACCTCCGGGGACTCTGTTTGGCACAGATATAGAACACACTTTTCCAAGCCTGTTGGAAGGCCTTTGCAGTGTCATTTCGCATCTAATTTCCCAAACCAAACTGCTTGCAGCTCTAACTCCCTTCTAACTACCACTTCTTCGGTTCAGTGAGATATGCTGGATTCTAAACGGAGAAGCTTCTCTGACGCTTTTTCACAGAGATTTTGAAACTGAAATCTCCCATGCCGTTTCCACCATAGGCAGCAATGGGCTTCCCCATAGAACTTGCCAACCTGAATTCCTACAGGCTAGATGTGAGAGGCACATTCTGCTGCTTCCTCCCTTAGAGTTAAACTAGCTTCTGAAAGCTCAACCTCCGGGGAGTCTGTTTGGCAGAGATATAGAACACACTTTTCCAAGCCTGTTGGAAGGCATTTGCAGTTTCATTTCGCGTCTAATTTCCCAAACCAAACTGCTTGCAGCTCTAACTGCCTTCTAACTACCACTTCTTCGGTTCAGTGAGATATGCTGGATTCTAAACGGAGAAGCTTCTCTGACGCTTTTTCACAGAGATTTTGAAACTGAAATCTCCCATGCTGTTTCCACCATAGGCAGCAATGGGCTTCCCCATAGAACTTGCCAACCTGAATTCCTACAGGCTAGATGTGAGAGGCACATTCTGCTGCTTCCTCCCTAAGAGTTAAGCTTGCTTGTGAAAGCTCAACCTCCGGGGAGTCTGTTTGGCAGAGATATAGAACACACTTTTCCAAGCCTGTTGGAAGGCCTTTGCAGTGTCATTTCGCATCTAATTTACCAAACCAAACTGCTTGCAGCTCTAACTCCCTTCTAACTACCACTTCTTCGGTTCAGTGAGATATGCTGGATTCTAAACGGAGAAGCTTCTCTGACGCTTTTTCACAGAGATTTTGAAACTGGAATTTCCAAACCCGTTTCCAACGAAGGCGCCAATGGGCTTCCCCATAGATCTTGCCAACCTGAATTCCTACAGGCTAGATGTGAGAGGCACATTCTGCTGCTTCCTCCCTTAGAGTTAAACTAGCTTCTGAAAGCTCAACCTCCGGGGAGTTTGTTTGGCAGAGATATAGAACACACTTTTCCAAGCCTGTTGGAAGGCATTTGCAGTTTCATTTCGCGTCTAATTTCCCAAACCAAAGTGCTTGCAGCTCTAACTCCCTTCTAACTACCACTTCTTCGGTTCAGTGAGATATGCTGGATTCTAAACGGAGAAGCTTCTCTGACGCTTTTTCACAGAGATTTTGAAACTGAAATCTCCCATGCCGTTTCCACCATAGGCAGCAATGGGCTTCCGCATAGAACTTGCCAACCTGAATTCCTAAAGGCTAGATGTGAGAGGCACATTCTGCTGCTTCCTCCCTTAGAGTTAAACTAGCTTCTGAAAGCTCAACCTCCGGGGAGTTTGTTTGGCAGAGATATAGAACACACTTTTCCAAGCCTGTTGGAAGGCATTTGCAGTTTCATTTCGCGTCTAATTTCCCAAACCAAACTGCTTGCAGCTCTAACTCCCTTCTAACTACCACTTCTTCGGTTCAGTGAGATATGCTGGATTCTAAACGGAGAAGCTTCTCTGACGCTTTTTCACAGAGATTTTGAAACTGAAATCTCCCATGCCGTTTCCACCATAGGCAGCAATGGGCTTCCCCATAGAACTTGCCAACCTGAATTCCTACAGGCTAGATGTGAGAGGCACATTCTGCTGCTTCCTCCCTTAGAGTTAAACTAGCTTCTGAAAGCTCAACCTCCGGGGAGTTTGTTTGGCAGAGATATAGAACACACTTTTCCAAGCCTGTTGGAAGGCATTTGCAGTTTCATTTCGCGTCTAATTTCCCAAACCAAACTGCTTGCAGCTCTAACTGCCTTCTAACTACCACTTCTTCGGTTCAGTGAGATATGCTGGATTCTAAACGGAGAAGCTTCTCTGACGCTTTTTCACAGAGATTTTGAAACTGAAATCTCCCATGCTGTTTCCACCATAGCCAGCAATGGGCTTCCCCATAGAACTTGCCAACCTGAATTCCTACAGGCTAGATGTGAGAGGCACATTCTGCTGCTTCCTCCCTTAGAGGTAAACTAGCTTCTGAAAGCTCAACCTCCAGGGAGTCTGTTTGGCAGAGATATAGAACACACTTTTCCAAGCCTGTTGGAAGGCATTTGCAGTTTCATTTCGCGTCTAATTTCCCAAACCAAACTGCTTGCAGCTCTAAATGCCTTCTAACTACCACTTCTTCGGTTCAGTGAGATATGCTGGATTCTAAACGGAGAAGCTTCTCTGACGCTTTTTCACAGAGATTTTGAAACTGAAATCTCCCATGCCGTTTCCACCATAGGCAGCAATGGGCTTCCCCATAGAACTTGCCAACCTGAATTCCTACAGGCTAGATGTGAGAGGCACATTCTGCTGCTTCCTCCCTAAGAGTTAAGCTTGCTTCTGAAAGCTCAACCTCCAGGGAGTCTGTTTGGCAGAGATATAGAACCCACTTTTCCAAGCCTGTTGGAAGGCCTTTGCAGTGTCATTTCGCATCTAATTTCCCAAACCAAACTGCTTGCAGCTCTAACTCCCTTCTAACTACCACTTCTTCGGTTCAGTGAGATATGCTGGATTCTAAACGGAGAAGCTTCTCTGACGCTTTTTCACAGAGATTTTGAAACTGAAATTTCCAAACCCGTTTCCAACGAAGGCGCCAATGGGCTTCCCCATAGAACTTGCCAACCTGAATTCCTACAGGCTAGATGTGAGAGGCACATTCTGCTGCTTCCTCCCTTAGAGTTAAACTAGCTTCTGAAAGCTCAACCTCCGGGGAGTTTGTTTGGCAGAGATATAGAACACACTTTTCCAAGCCTGTTGGAAGGCATTTGCAGTTTCATTTCGCGTCTAATTTCCCAAACCAAACTGCTTGCAGCTCTAACTCCCTTCTAACTACCACTTCTTCGGTTCAGTGAGATATGCTGGATTCTAAACGGAGAAGCTTCTCTGACGCTTTTTCACAGAGATTTTGAAACTGAAATCTCCCATGCCGTTTCCACCATAGGCAGCAATGGGCTTCCCCATAGAACTTGCCAACCTGAATTCCTACAGGCTAGATGTGAGAGGCACATTCTGCTGCTTCCTCCCTAACAGTTAAGCTTGCTTCTGAAAGCTCAACCTCCGGGGACTCTGTTTGGCACAGATATAGAACACACTTTTCCAAGCCTGTTGGAAGGCCTTTGCAGTGTCATTTCGCATCTAATTTCCCAAACCAAACTGCTTGCAGCTCTAACTCCCTTCTAACTACCACTTCTTCGGTTCAGTGAGATATGCTGGATTCTAAACGGAGAAGCTTCTCTGACGCTTTTTCACAGAGATTTTGAAACTGAAATCTCCCATGCCGTTTCCACCATAGGCAGCAATGGGCTTCCCCATAGAACTTGCCAACCTGAATTCCTAAAGGCTAGATGTGAGAGGCACATTCTGCTGCTTCCTCCCTTAGAGTTAAACTTGCTTCTGAAAGCTCAACCTCCGGGGAGTTTGTTTGGCAAAGATATAGAACACACTTTTCCAAGCCTGTTGGAAGGCATTTGCAGTTTCATTTCGCGTCTAATTTCCCAAACCAAACTGCTTGCAGCTCTAACTGCCTTCTAGCTACCACTTCTTCGGTTCAGTGAGATATGCTGGATTCTAAACGGAGAAGCTTCTCTGACGCTTTTTCACAGAGATTTTGAAACTGAAATCTCCCATGCTGTTTCCACCATAGGCAGCAATGGGCTTCCCCATAGAACTTGCCAACCTGAATTCCTACAGGCTAGATGTGAGAGGCACATTCTGCTGCTTCCTCCCTTAGAGGTAAACTAGCTTCTGAAAGCTCAACCTCCAGGGAGTCTGTTTGGCAGAGATATAGAACACACTTTTCCAAGCCTGTTGGAAGGCATTTGCAGTTTCATTTCGCGTCTAATTTCCCAAACCAAACTGCTTGCAGCTCTAACTGCCTTCTAACTACCACTTCTTCGGTTCAGTGAGATATGCTGGATTCTAAACGGAGAAGCTTCTCTGACGCTTTTTCACAGAGATTTTGAAACTGAAATCTCCCATGCCGTTTCCACCATAGGCAGCAATGGGCTTCCCCATAGAACTTGCCAACCTGAATTCCTAAAGGCTAGATGTGAGAGGCACATTCTGCTGCTTCCTCCCTAACAGTTAAGCTTGCTTCTGAAAGCTCAACCTCCGGGGACTCTGTTTGGCACAGATATAGAACACACTTTTCCAAGCCTGTTGGAAGGCCTTTGCAGTGTCATTTCGCATCTAATTTCCCAAACCAAACTGCTTGCAGCTCTAACTCCCTTCTAACTACCACTTCTTCGGTTCAGTGAGATATGCTGGATTCTAAACGGAGAAGCTTCTCTGACGCTTTTTCACAGAGATTTTGAAACTGAAATCTCCCATGCCGTTTCCACCATAGGCAGCAATGGGCTTCCCCATAGAACTTGCCAACCTGAATTCCTAAAGGCTAGATGTGAGAGGCACATTCTGCTGCTTCCAACCTTAGAGTTAAACTAGCTTCTGAAAGCTCAACCTCCGGGGAGTTTGTTTGGCAGAGATATAGAACACACTTTTCCAAGCCAGTTGGAAGGCATTTGCAGTTTCATTTCGCGTCTAATTTCCCAAACCAAACTGCTTCCAGCTCTAACTCCCTTCTAACTACCACTTCTTCGGTTCAGTGAGATAAGCTGGATTCTAAACGGAGAAGCTTCTCTGACGCTTTTTCACAGAGATTTTGAAACTGAAATTTCCAAACCCGTTTCCAACGAAGGCGCCAATGGGCTTGCCCATAGAACTTGCCAACCTGAATTCCTACAGGCTAGATGTGAGAGGCACATTCTGCTGCTTCCTCCCTTAGAGTTAAACTTGCTTCTGAAAGCTCAACCTCCGGGGAGTTTGTTTGGCAGAGATATAGAACACACTTTTCCAAGCCTGTTGGAAGGCATTTGCAGTTTCATTTCGCGTCTAATTTCCCAAACCAAACTGCTTGCAGCTCTAACTGCCTTCTAACTACCACTTCTTCGGTTCAGTGAGATATGCTGGATTCTAAACGGAGAAGCTTCTCTGACGCTTTTTCACAGAGATTTTGAAACTGAAATCTCCCATGCCGTTTCCACCATAGGCAGCAATGGGCTTCCCCATAGAACTTGCCAACCTGAATTCCTACAGGCTAGATGTGAGAGGCACATTCTGCTGCTTCCTCCCTAACAGTTAAGCTTGCTTCTGAAAGCTCAACCTCCGGGGACTCTGTTTGGCACAGATATAGAACACACTTTTCCAAGCCTGTTGGAAGGCCTTTGCAGTGTCATTTCGCATCTAATTTCCCAAACCAAACTGCTTGCAGCTCTAACTCCCTTCTAACTACCACTTCTTCGGTTCAGTGAGATATGCTGGATTCTAAACGGAGAAGCTTCTCTGACGCTTTTTCACAGAGATTTTGAAACTGAAATCTCCCATGCCGTTTCCACCATAGGCAGCAATGGGCTTCCCCATAGAACTTGCCAACCTGAATTCCTACAGGCTAGATGTGAGAGGCACATTCTGCTGCTTCCTCCCTAAGAGTTAAGCTTGCTTCTGAAAGCTCAACCTCCAGGGAGTCTGTTTGGCAGAGATATAGAACACACTTTTCCAAGCCTGTTGGAAGGCCTTTGCAGTGTCATTTCGCATCTAATTTCCCAAACCAAACTGCTTGCAGCTCTAACTCCCTTCTAACTACCACTTCTTCGGTTCAGTGAGATATGCTGGATTCTAAACGGAGAAGCTTCTCTGACGCTTTTTCACAGAGATTTTGAAACTGAAATTTCCAAACCCGTTTCGAACGAAGGCGCCAATGGGCTTCCCCATAGAACTTGCCAACCTGAATTCCTACAGGCTAGATGTGAGAGGCACATTCTGCTGCTTCCTCCCTTAGAGTTAAACTAGCTTCTGAAAGCTCAACCTCCGGGGAGTTTGTTTGGCAGAGATATAGAACACACTTTTCCAAGCCTGTTGGAAGGCATTTGCAGTTTCATTTCGCGTCTAATTTCCCAAACCAAACTGCTTGCAGCTCTAACTCCCTTCTAACTACCACTTCTTCGGTTCAGTGAGATATGCTGGATTCTAAACGGAGAAGCTTCTCTGACGCTTTTTCACAGAGATTTTGAAACTGAAATCTCCCATGCCGTTTCCACCATAGGCAGCAATGGGCTTCCCCATAGAACTTGCCAACCTGAATTCCTACAGGCTAGATGTGAGAGGCACATTCTGCTGCTTCCTCCCTCACAGTTAAGCTTGCTTCTGAAAGCTCAACCTCCGGGGACTCTGTTTGGCACAGATATAGAACACACTTTTCCAAGCCTGTTGGAAGGCCTTTGCAGTGTCATTTCGCATCTAATTTCCCAAACCAAACTGCTTGCAGCTCTAACTCCCTTCTAACTACCACTTCTTCGGTTCAGTGAGATATGCTGGATTCTAAACGGAGAAGCTTCTCTGACGCTTTTTCACAGAGATTTTGAAACTGAAATCTCCCATGCCGTTTCCACCATAGGCAGCAATGGGCTTCCCCATAGAACTTGCCAACCTGAATTCCTAAAGGCTAGATGTGAGAGGCACATTCTGCTGCTTCCTCCCTTAGAGTTAAACTTGCTTCTGAAAGCTCAACCTCCGGGGAGTTTGTTTGGCAGAGATATAGAACACACATTTCCAAGCCTGTTGGAAGGCATTTGCAGTTTCATTTCGCGTCTAATTTCCCAAACCAAACTGCTTGCAGCTCTAACTGCCTTCTAACTACCACTTCTTCGGTTCAGTGAGATATGCTGGATTCTAAACGGAGAAGCTTCTCTGACGCTTTTTCACAGAGATTTTGAAACTGAAATCTCCCATGCTGTTTCCACCATAGCCAGCAATGGGCTTCCCCATAGAACTTGCCAACCTGAATTCCTACAGGCTAGATGTGAGAGGCACATTCTGCTGCTTCCTCCCTTAGAGGTAAACTAGCTTCTGAAAGCTCAACCTCCAGGGAGTCTGTTTGGCAGAGATATAGAACACACTTTTCCAAGCCTGTTGGAAGGCATTTGCAGTTTCATTTCGCGTCTAATTTCCCAAACCAAACTGCTTGCAGCTCTAACTGCCTTCTAACTACCACTTCTTCGGTTCAGTGAGATATGGTGGATTCTAAACGGAGAAGCTTCTCTGACGCTTTTTCACAGAGATTTTGAAACTGAAATCTCCCATGCCGTTTCCACCATAGGCAGCAATGGGCTTCCCCATAGAACTTGCCAACCTGAATTCCTAAAGGCTAGATGTGAGAGGCACATTCTGCTGCTTCCTCCCTAACAGTTAAGCTTGCTTCTGAAAGCTCAACCTCCGGGGACTCTGTTTGGCACAGATATAGAACACACTTTTCCAAGCCTGTTGGAAGGCCTTTGCAGTGTCATTTCGCATCTAATTTCCCAAACCAAACTGCTTGCAGCTCTAACTCCCTTCTAACTACCACTTCTTCGGTTCAGTGAGATATGCTGGATTCTAAACGGAGAAGCTTCTCTGACGCTTTTTCACAGAGATTTTGAAACTGAAATCTCCCATGCCGTTTCCACCATAGGCAGCAATGGGCTTCCCCATAGAACTTGCCAACCTGAATTCCTAAAGGCTAGATGTGAGAGGCACATTCTGCTGCTTCCTCCCTTAGAGTTAAACTTGCTTCTGAAAGCTCAACCTCCGGGGAGTTTGTTTGGCAGAGATATAGAACACACTTTTCCAAGCCTGTTGGAAGGCATTTGCAGTTTCATTTCGCGTCTAATTTCCCAAACCAAACTGCTTGCAGCTCTAACTCCCTTCTAACTACCACTTCTTCGGTTCAGTGAGATAAGCTGGATTCTAAACGGAGAAGCTTCTCTGACGCTTTTTCACAGAGATTTTGAAACTGAAATTTCCAAACCCGTTTCCAACGAAGGCGCCAATGGGCTTCCCCATAGAACTTGCCAACCTGAATTCCTACAGGCTAGATGTGAGAGGCACATTCTGCTGCTTCCTCCCTTAGAGTTAAACTAGCTTCTGAAAGCTCAACCTCCGGGGAGTCTGTTTGGCAGAGATATAGAACACACTTTTCCAAGCCTGTTGGAAGGCCTTTGCAGTGTCATTTCGCATCTAATTTCCCAAACCAAACTGCTTGCAGCTCTAACTCCCTTCTAACTACCACTTCTTCGGTTCAGTGAGATATGCTGGATTCTAAACGGAGAAGCTTCTCTGACGCTTTTTCACAGAGATTTTGAAACTGAAATCTCCCATGCCGTTTCCACCATAGGCAGCAATGGGCTTCCCCATAGAACTTGCCAACCTGAATTCCTACAGGCTAGATGTGAGAGGCACATTCTGCTGCTTCCAACCTTAGAGTTAAACTAGCTTCTGAAAGCTCAACCTCCGGGGAGTCTGTTTGGCAGAGATATAGAACACACTTTTCCAAGCCTGTTGGAAGGCATTTGCAGTTTCATTTCGCGTCTAATTTCCCAAACCAAACTGCTTGCAGCTCTAACTGCCTTCTAACTACCACTTCTTCGGTTCAGTGAGATATGCTGGATTCTAAACGGAGAAGCTTCTCTGACGCTTTTTCACAGAGATTTTGAAACTGAAATCTCCCATGCTGTTTCCACCATAGGCAGCAATGGGCTTCCCCATAGAACTTGCCAACCTGAATTCCTACAGGCTAGATGTGAGAGGCACATTCTGCTGCTTCCTCCCTTAGAGTTAAACTAGCTTCTTAAAGCTCAACCTCCAGGGAGTCTGTTTGGCAGAGATATAGAACACACTTTTCCAAGCCTGTTGGAAGGCATTTGCAGTTTCATTTCGCGTCTAATTTCCCAAACCAAACTGCTTGCAGCTCTAACTCCCTTCTAACTACCACTTCTTCGGTTCAGTGAGATATGCTGGATTCTAAACGGAGAAGCTTCTCTGACGCTTTTTCACAGAGATTTTGAAACTGAAATCTCCCATGCCGTTTCCACCATAGGCAGCAATGGGCTTCCCCATAGAACTTGCCAACCTGAATTCCTACAGGCTAGATGTGAGAGGCACATTCTGCTGCTTCCAACCTTAGAGTTAAACTAGCTTCTGAAAGCTCAACCTCCGGGGAGTCTGTTTGGCAGAGATATAGAACACACTTTTCCAAGCCTGTTGGAAGGCATTTGCAGTTTCATTTCGCGTCTAATTTCCCAAACCAAACTGCTTGCAGCTCTAACTGCCTTCTAACTACCACTTCTTCGGTTCAGTGAGATATGCTGGATTCTAAACGGAGAAGCTTCTCTGACGCTTTTTCACAGAGATTTTGAAACTGAAATCTCCCATGCTGTTTCCACCATAGGCAGCAATGGGCTTCCCCATAGAACTTGCCAACCTGAATTCCTACAGGCTAGATGTGAGAGGCACATTCTGCTGCTTCCTCCCTTAGAGTTAAACTAGCTTCTGAAAGCTCAACCTCCAGGGAGTCTGTTTGGCAGAGATATAGAACACACTTTTCCAAGCCTGTTGGAAGGCATTTGCAGTTTCATTTTGCGTCTAATTTCCCAAACCAAACTGCTTGCAGCTCTAACTGCCTTCTAACTACCACTTCTTCGGTTCAGTGAGATATGCTGGATTCTAAACGGAGAAGCTTCCCTGATGCTTTTTCACAGAGATTTTGAAACTGAAATCTCCCATGCCGTTTCCACCATAGGCAGCAATGGGCTTCCCCATAGAACTTGCCAACCTGAATTCCTACAGGCTAGATGTGAGAGGCACATTCTGCTGCTTCCCCCCTAAGAGTTAAGCTTGCTTGTGAAAGCTCAACCTCCGGGGAGTCTGTTTGGCAGAGATATAGAACACACTTTTCCAAGCCTGTTGGAAGGCCTTTGCAGTGTCATTTCGCATCTAATTTACGAAACCAAACTGCTTGCAGCTCTAACTCCCTTCTAACTACCACTTCTTCGGTTCAGTGAGATATGCTGGATTCTAAACGGAGAAGCTTCTCTGACGCTTTTTCACAGAGATTTTGAAAGTGGAATTTCCAAACCCGTTTCCAACGAAGGCGCCAATGGGCTTCCCCATAGATCTTGCCAACCTGAATTCCTACAGGCTAGATGTGAGAGGCACATTCTGCTGCTTCCTCCCTTAGAGTTAAACTAGCTTCTGAAAGCTCAACCTCCGGTGAGTTTGTTTGGCAGAGATATAGAACACACTTTTCCAAGCCTGTTGGAAGGCATTTGCAGTTTCATTTCGCGTCTAATTTCCCAAACCAAAGTGCTTGCAGCTCTAACTCCCTTCTAACTACCACTTCTTCGGTTCAGTGAGATATGCTGGATTCTAAACGGAGAAGCTTCTCTGACGCTTTTTCACAGAGATTTTGAAACTGAAATCTCCCATGCCGTTTCCACCATAGGCAGCAATGGGCTTCCGCATAGAACTTGCCAACCTGAATTCCTAAAGGCTAGATGTGAGAGGCACATTCTGCTGCTTCCTCCCTTAGAGTTAAACTAGCTTCTGAAAGCTCAACCTCCGGGGAGTTTGTTTGGCAGAGATATAGAACACACTTTTCCAAGCCTGTTGGAAGGCATTTGCAGTTTCATTTCGCGTCTAATTTCCCAAACCAAACTGCTTGCAGCTCTAACTCCCTTCTAACTACCACTTCTTCGGTTCAGTGAGATATGCTGGATTCTAAACGGAGAAGCTTCTCTGACGCTTTTTCACAGAGATTTTGAAACTGAAATCTCCCATGCCGTTTCCACCATAGGCAGCAATGGGCTTCCCCATAGAACTTGCCAACCTGAATTCCTACAGGCTAGATGTGAGAGGCACATTCTGCTGCTTCCTCCCTTAGAGTTAAACTAGCTTCTGAAAGCTCAACCTCCGGGGAGTTTGTTTGGCAGAGATATAGAACACACTTTTCCAAGCCTGTTGGAAGGCATTTGCAGTTTCATTTCGCGTCTAATTTCCCAAACCAAACTGCTTGCAGCTCTAACTGCCTTCTAACTACCACTTCTTCGGTTCAGTGAGATATGCTGGATTCTAAACGGAGAAGCTTCTCTGACGCTTTTTCACAGAGATTTTGAAACTGAAATCTCCCATGCTGTTTCCACCATAGCCAGCAATGGGCTTCCCCATAGAACTTGCCAACCTGAATTCCTACAGGCTAGATGTGAGAGGCACATTCTGCTGCTTCCTCCCTTAGAGGTAAACTAGCTTCTGAAAGCTCAACCTCCAGGGAGTCTGTTTGGCAGAGATATAGAACACACTTTTCCAAGCCTGTTGGAAGGCATTTGCAGTTTCATTTCGCGTCTAATTTCCCAAACCAAACTGCTTGCAGCTCTAAATGCCTTCTAACTACCACTTCTTCGGTTCAGTGAGATATGCTGGATTCTAAACGGAGAAGCTTCTCTGACGCTTTTTCACAGAGATTTTGAAACTGAAATCTCCCATGCCGTTTCCACCATAGGCAGCAATGGGCTTCCCCATAGAACTTGCCAACCTGAATTCCTACAGGCTAGATGTGAGAGCCACATTCTGCTGCTTCCTCCCTTAGAGTTAAACTAGCTTCTAAAAGCTCAACCTCCGGGGAGTTTGTTTGGCAGAGATATAGAACACACTTTTCCAAGCCTGTTGGAAGGCATTTGCAGTTTCATTTCGCGTCTAATTTCCCAAACCAAACTGCTTGCAGCTCTAACTCCCTTCTAACTACCACTTCTTCGGTTCAGTGAGATATGCTGGATTCTAAACGGAGAAGCTTCTCTGACGCTTTTTCACAGAGATTTTGAAACTGAAATCTCCCATGCCGTTTCCACCATAGGCAGCAATGGGCTTCCCCATAGAACTTGCCAACCTGAATTCCTACAGGCTAGATGTGAGAGGCACATTCTGCTGCTTCCTCCCTAAGAGTTAAGCTTGCTTCTGAAAGCTCAACCTCCGGGGAGTCTGTTTGGCAGAGATATAGAACACACTTTTCCAAGCCTGTTGGAAGGCCTTTGCAGTGTCATTTCGCATCTAATTTCCCAAACCAAACTGCTTGCAGCTCTAACTGCCTTCTAACTACCACTTCTTCGGTTCAGTGAGATATGCTGGATTCTAAACGGAGAAGCTTCTCTGACGCTTTTTCACAGAGATTTTGAAACTGAAATCTCCCATGCCGTTTCCACCATAGGCAGCAATGGGCTTCCCCATAGAACTTGCCAACCTGAATTCCTACAGGCTAGATGTGAGAGGCACATTCTGCTGCTTCCTCCCTTAGAGTTAAACTAGCTTCTGAAAGCTCAACCTCCGGGGAGTCTGTTTGGCAGAGATATAGAACACACTTTTCCAAGCCTGTTGGAAGGCATTTGCAGTTTCATTTCGCGTCTAATTTCCCAAACCAAACTGCTTGCAGCTCTAACTCCCTTCTAACTACCACTTCTTCGGTTCAGTGAGATATGCTGGATTCTAAACGGAGAAGCTTCTCTGACGCTTTTTCACAGAGATTTTGAAACTGAAATCTCCCATGCCGTTTCCACCATAGGCAGCAATGGGCTTCCCCATAGAACTTGCCAACCTGAATTCCTACAGGCTAGATGTGAGAGGCACATTCTGCTGCTTCCTCCCTTAGAGTTAAACTTGCTTCTGAAAGCTCAACCTCCGGGGAGTTTGTTTGGCAGAGATATAGAACACACTTTTCCAAGCCTGTTGGAAGGCATTTGCAGTTTCATTTCGCGTCTAATTTCCCAAACCAAACTGCTTGCAGCTCTAACTGCCTTCTAACTACCACTTCTTCGGTTCAGTGAGATATGCTGGATTCTAAACGGAGAAGCTTCTCTGACGCTTTTTCACAGAGATTTTGAAACTGAAATCTCCCATGCCGTTTCCACCATAGGCAGCAATGGGCTTCCCCATAGAACTTGCCAACCTGAATTCCTACAGGCTAGATGTGAGAGGCACATTCTGCTGCTTCCTCCCTAACAGTTAAGCTTGCTTCTGAAAGCTCAACCTCCGGGGACTCTGTTTGGCACAGATATAGAACACACTTTTCCAAGCCTGTTGGAAGGCCTTTGCAGTGTCATTTCGCATCTAATTTCCCAAACCAAACTGCTTGCAGCTCTAACTCCCTTCTAACTACCACTTCTTCGGTTCAGTGAGATATGCTGGATTCTAAACGGAGAAGCTTCTCTGACGCTTTTTCACAGAGATTTTGAAACTGAAATCTCCCATGCCGTTTCCACCATAGGCAGCAATGGGCTTCCCCATAGAACTTGCCAACCTGAATTCCTACAGGCTAGATGTGAGAGGCACATTCTGCTGCTTCCTCCCTTAGAGTTAAACTAGCTTCTGAAAGCTCAACCTCCGGGGAGTCTGTTTGGCAGAGATATAGAACACACTTTTCCAAGCCTGTTGGAAGGCATTTGCAGTTTCATTTCGCGTCTAATTTCCCAAACCAAACTGCTTGCAGCTCTAACTCCCTTCTAACTACCACTTCTTCGGTTCAGTGAGATATGCTGGATTCTCAACGGAGAAGCTTCACTGACGCTTTTTCACAGAGATTTTGAAACTGAAATCTCCCATGCCGTTTCCACCATAGGCAGCAATGGGCTTCCCCATAGAACTTGCCAACCTGAATTCCTACAGGCTAGATGTGAGAGGCACATTCTGCTGCTTCCTCCCTTAGAGTTAAACTTGCTTCTGAAAGCTCAACCTCCGGGGAGTTTGTTTGGCAGAGATATAGAACACACTTTTCCAAGCCTGTTGGAAGGCATTTGCAGTTTCATTTCGCGTCTAATTTCCCAAACCAAACTGCTTGCAGCTCTAACTCCCTTCTAACTACCACTTCTCCGGTTCAGTGAGATATGCTGGATTCTAAACGGAGAAGCTTCTCTGACGCTTTTTCACAGAGATTTTGAAACTGAAATCTCCCATGCCGTTTCCACCATAGGCAGCAATGGGCTTCCCCATAGAACTTGCCAACCTGAATTCCTACAGGCTAGATGTGAGAGGCACATTCTGCTGCTTCCTCCCTAACAGTTAAGCTTGCTTCTGAAAGCTCAACCTCCGGGGACTCTGTTTGGCACAGATATAGAACACACTTTTCCAAGCCTGTTGGAAGGCCTTTGCACTGTCATTTCGCATCTAATTTCCCAAACCAAACTGCTTGCAGCTCTAACTCCCTTCTAACTACCACTTCTTCGGTTCAGTGAGATATGCTGGATTCTAAACGGAGAGGCTTCTCTGACGATTTTTCACAGAGATTTTGAAACTGCAATCTCCCATGCCGTTTCCACCATAGGCAGCAATGGGCTTCCCCATAGAACTTGCCAACCTGAATTCCTACAGGCTAGATGTGAGAGGCACATTCTGCTGCTTCCTCCCTTAGAGTTAAACTAGCTTCTGAAAGCTCCACCTCCGGGGAGTTTGTTTGGCAGAGATATAGAACACACTTTTCCAAGCCTGTTGGAAGGCATTTGCAGTTTCATTTCGCGTCTAATTTCCCAAACCAAACTGCTTGCAGCTCTAACTGCCTTCTAACTACCACTTCTTCGGTTTAGTGAGATATGCTGGATTCTAAACGGAGAAGCTTCTCTGACGCTTTTTCACAGAGATTTTGAAACTGCAATCTCCCATGCCGTTTCCACCATAGGCAGCAATGGGCTTCCCCATAGAACTTGCCAACCTGAATTCCTACAGGCTAGATGTGAGAGGCACATTCTGCTGCTTCCTCCCTTAGAGTTAAACTAGCTTCTGAAAGCTCAACCTCCGGGGAGTTTGTTTGGCAGAGATATAGAACACACTTTTCCAAGCCTGTTGGAAGGCATTTGCAGTTTCATTTCGCGTCTAATTTCCCAAACCAAACTGCTTGCAGCTCTAACTCCCTTCTAACTACCACTTCTTCGGTTCAGTGAGATATGCTGGATTCTAAACGGAGAAGCTTCTCTGACGCTTTTTCACAGAGATTTTGAAACTGAAATCTCCCATGCCGTTTCCACCATAGGCAGCAATGGGCTTCCCCATAGAACTTGCCAACCTGAATTCCTACAGGCTAGATGTGAGAGGCACATTCTGCTGCTTCCTCCCTTAGAGTTAAACTTGCTTCTGAAAGCTCAACCTCCGGGGAGTTTGTTTGGCAGAGATATAGAACACACTTTTCCAAGCCTGTTGGAAGGCATTTGCAGTTT
This sequence comes from Cynocephalus volans, assembly GCF_027409185.1. Classification (NCBI taxonomy): domain Eukaryota; kingdom Metazoa; phylum Chordata; class Mammalia; order Dermoptera; family Cynocephalidae; genus Cynocephalus; species Cynocephalus volans. The sequence continues at coordinate 807,152 of NW_026902469.1, read as the reverse complement.
CATTTCGCGTCTAATTTCCCAAACCAAACTGCTTGCAGCTCTAACTGCCTTCTAACTACCACTTCTTCGGTTCAGTGAGATATGCTGGATTCTAAACGGAGAAGCTTCTCTGACGCTTTTTCACAGAGATTTTGAAACTGAAATCTCCCATGCTGTTTCCACCATAGGCAGCAATGGGCTTCCCCATAGAACTTGCCAACCTGAATTCCTACAGGCTAGATGTGAGAGGCACATTCTGCTGCTTCCTCCCTAAGAGTTAAGCTTGCTTCTGAAAGCTCAACCTCCGGGGAGTCTGTTTGGCAGAGATATAGAACACACTTTTCCAAGCCTGTTGGAAGGCCTTTGCAGTGTCATTTCGCATCTAATTTCCCAAACCAAACTGCTTGCAGCTCTAACTCCCTTCTAACTACCACTTCTTCGGTTCAGTGAGATATGCTGGATTCTAAACGGAGAAGCTTCTCTGACGCTTTTTCACAGAGATTTTGAAACTGAAATTTCCAAACCCGTTTCCAACGAAGGCGCCAATGGGCTTCCCCATAGAACTTGCCAACCTGAATTCCTACAGGCTAGATGTGAGAGGCACATTCTGCTGCTTCCTCCCTTAGAGTTAAACTAGCTTCTGAAAGCTCACCCTCCGGGGAGTTTGTTTGGCAGAGATATAGAACACACTTTTCCAAGCCTGTTGGAAGGCATTTGCAGTTTCATTTCGCGTCTAATTTCCCAAACCAAACTGCTTGCAGCTCTAACTCCCTTCTAACTACCACTTCTTCGGTTCAGTGAGATATGCTGGATTCTAAACGGAGAAGCTTCTCTGACGCTTTTTCACAGAGATTTTGAAACTGAAATCTCCCATGCCGTTTCCACCATAGGCAGCAATGGGCTTCCCCATAGAACTTGCCAACCTGAATTCCTACAGGCTAGATGTGAGAGGCACATTCTGCTGCTTCCTCCCTAACAGTTAAGCTTGCTTCTGAAAGCTCAACCTCCGGGGACTCTGTTTGGCACAGATATAGAACACACTTTTCCAAGCCTGTTGGAAGGCCTTTGCAGTGTCATTTCGCATCTAATTTCCCAAACCAAACTGCTTGCAGCTCTAACTCCCTTCTAACTACCACTTCTTCGGTTCAGTGAGATATGCTGGATTCTAAACGGAGAAGCTTCTCTGACGCTTTTTCACAGAGATTTTGAAACTGAAATCTCCCATGCCGTTTCCACCATAGGCAGCAATGGGCTTCCCCATAGAACTTGCCAACCTGAATTCCTAAAGGCTAGATGTGAGAGGCACATTCTGCTGCTTCCTCCCTTAGAGTTAAACTTGCTTCTGAAAGCTCAACCTCCGGGGAGTTTGTTTGGCAGAGATATAGAACACACTTTTCCAAGCCTGTTGGAAGGCATTTGCAGTTTCATTTCGCGTCTAATTTCCCAAACCAAACTGCTTGCAGCTCTAACTGCCTTCTAACTACCACTTCTTCGGTTCAGTGAGATATGCTGGATTCTAAACGGAGAAGCTTCTCTGACGCTTTTTCACAGAGATTTTGAAACTGCAATCTCCCATGCCGTTTCCACCATAGGCAGCAATGGGCTTCCCCATAGAACTTGCCAACCTGAATTCCTACAGGCTAGATGTGAGAGGCACATTCTGCTGCTTCCTCCCTTAGAGGTAAACTAGCTTCTGAAAGCTCAACCTCCAGGGAGTCTGTTTGGCAGAGATATAGAACACACTTTTCCAAGCCTGTTGGAAGGCATTTGCAGTTTCATTTCGCGTCTAATTTCCCAAACCAAACTGCTTGCAGCTCTAACTGCCTTCTAACTACCACTTCTTCGGTTCAGTGAGATATGCTGGATTCTAAACGGAGAAGCTTCTCTGACGCTTTTTCACAGAGATTTTGAAACTGAAATCTCCCATGCCGTTTCCACCATAGGCAGCAATGGGCTTCCCCATAGAACTTGCCAACCTGAATTCCTAAAGGCTAGATGTGAGAGGCACATTCTGCTGCTTCCTCCCTAACAGTTAAGCTTGCTTCTGAAAGCTCAACCTCCGGGGACTCTGTTTGGCACAGATATAGAACACACTTTTCCAAGCCTGTTGGAAGGCCTTTGCAGTGTCATTTCGCATCTAATTTCCCAAACCAAACTGCTTGCAGCTCTAACTCCCTTCTAACTACCACTTCTTCGGTTCAGTGAGATATGCTGGATTCTAAACGGAGAAGCTTCTCTGACGCTTTTTCACAGAGATTTTGAAACTGAAATCTCCCATGCCGTTTCCACCATAGGCAGCAATGGGCTTCCCCATAGAACTTGCCAACCTGAATTCCTACAGGCTAGATGTGAGAGGCACATTCTGCTGCTTCCTCCCTAAGAGTTAAGCTTGCTTCTGAAAGCTCAACCTCCAGGGAGTCTGTTTGGCAGAGATATAGAACACACTTTTCCAAGCCTGTTGGAAGGCCTTTGCAGTGTCATTTCGCATCTAATTTCCCAAACCAAACTGCTTGCAGCTCTAACTCCCTTCTAACTACCACTTCTTCGGTTCAGTGAGATATGCTGGATTCTAAACGGAGAAGCTTCTCTGACGCTTTTTCACAGAGATTTTGAAACTGAAATTTCCAAATCCGTTTCCAACGAAGGCGCCAATGGGCTTCCCCATAGAACTTGCCAACCTGAATTCCTACAGGCTAGATGTGAGAGGCACATTCTGCTGCTTCCTCCCTTAGAGTTAAACTAGCTTCTGAAAGCTCAACCTCCGGGGAGTCTGTTTGGCAGAGATATAGAACACACTTTTCCAAGCCTGTTGGAAGGCCTTTGCAGTGTCATTTCGCATCTAATTTCCCAAACCAAACTGCTTGCAGCTCTAACTCCCTTCTAACTACCACTTCTTCGGTTCAGTGAGATATGCTGGATTCTAAACGGAGAAGCTTCTCTGACGCTTTTTCACAGAGATTTTGAAACTGAAATCTCCCATGCCGTTTCCACCATAGGCAGCAATGGGCTTCCCCATAGAACTTGCCAACCTGAATTCCTACAGGCTAGATGTGAGAGGCACATTCTGCTGCTTCCTCCCTTAGAGTTAAACTAGCTTCTGAAAGCTCAACCTCCGGGGAGTCTGTTTGGCAGAGATATAGAACACACTTTTCCAAGCCTGTTGGAAGGCATTTGCAGTTTCATTTCGCGTCTAATTTCCCAAACCAAACTGCTTGCAGCTCTAACTGCCTTCTAACTACCACTTCTTCGGTTCAGTGAGATATGCTGGATTCTAAACGGAGAAGCTTCTCTGACGCTTTTTCACAGAGATTTTGAAACTGAAATCTCCCATGCTGTTTCCACCATAGGCAGCAATGGGCTTCCCCATAGAACTTGCCAACCTGAATTCCTACAGGCTAGATGTGAGAGGCACATTCTGCTGCTTCCTCCCTTAGAGTTAAACTTGCTTCTGAAAGCTCAACCTCCGGGGAGTTTGTTTGGCAGAGATATAGAACACACTTTTCCAAGCCTGTTGGAAGGCATTTGCAGTTTCATTTCGCGTCTAATTTCCCAAACCAAACTGCTTGCAGCTCTAACTGCCTTCTAACTACCACTTCTTCGGTTCAGTGAGATATGCTGGATTCTAAACGGAGAAGCTTCTCTGACGCTTTTTCACAGAGATTTTGAAACTGAAATCTCCCATGCTGTTTCCACCATAGCCAGCAATGGGCTTCCCCATAGAACTTGCCAACCTGAATTCCTACAGGCTAGATGTGAGAGGCACATTCTGCTGCTTCCTCCCTTAGAGGTAAACTAGCTTCTGAAAGCTCAACCTCCAGGGAGTCTGTTTGGCAGAGATATAGAACACACTTTTCCAAGCCTGTTGGAAGGCATTTGCAGTTTCATTTCGCGTCTAATTTCCCAAACCAAACTGCTTGCAGCTCTAAATGCCTTCTAACTACCACTTCTTCGGTTCAGTGAGATATGCTGGATTCTAAACGGAGAAGCTTCTCTGACGCTTTTTCACAGAGATTTTGAAACTGAAATCTCCCATGCCGTTTCCACCATAGGCAGCAATGGGCTTCCCCATAGAACTTGCCAACCTGAATTCCTACAGGCTAGATGTGAGAGGCACATTCTGCTGCTTCCTCCCTAAGAGTTAAGCTTGCTTCTGAAAGCTCAACCTCCAGGGAGTCTGTTTGGCAGAGATATAGAACACACTTTTCCAAGCCTGTTGGAAGGCCTTTGCAGTGTCATTTCGCATCTAATTTCCCAAACCAAACTGCTTGCAGCTCTAACTCCCTTCTAACTACCACTTCTTCGGTTCAGTGAGATATGCTGGATTCTAAACGGAGAAGCTTCTCTGACGCTTTTTCACAGAGATTTTGAAACTGAAATTTCCAAACCCGTTTCCAACGAAGGCGCCAATGGGCTTCCCCATAGAACTTGCCAACCTGAATTCCTACAGGCTAGATGTGAGAGGCACATTCTGCTGCTTCCTCCCTTAGAGTTAAACTAGCTTCTGAAAGCTCAACCTCCGGGGAGTTTGTTTGGCAGAGATATAGAACACACTTTTCCAAGCCTGTTGGAAGGCATTTGCAGTTTCATTTCGCGTCTAATTTCCCAAACCAAACTGCTTGCAGCTCTAACTCCCTTCTAACTACCACTTCTTCGGTTCAGTGAGATATGCTGGATTCTAAACGGAGAAGCTTCTCTGACGCTTTTTCACAGAGATTTTGAAACTGAAATCTCCCATGCCGTTTCCACCATAGGCAGCAATGGGCTTCCATATAGAACTTGCCAACCTGAATTCCTACAGGCTAGATGTGAGAGGCACATTCTGCTGCTTCCTCCCTAACAGTTAAGCTTGCTTCTGAAAGCTCAACCTCCGGGGACTCTGTTTGGCACAGATATACAACACACTTTTCCAAGCCTGTTGGAAGGCCTTTGCAGTGTCATTTCGCATCTAATTTCCCAAACCAAACTGCTTGCAGCTCTAACTCCCTTCTAACTACCACTTCTTCGGTTCAGTGAGATATGCTGGATTCTAAACGGAGAAGCTTCTCTGACGCTTTTTCACAGAGATTTTGAAACTGAAATCTCCCATGCCGTTTCCACCATAGGCAGCAATGGGCTTCCCCATAGAACTTGCCAACCTGAATTCCTAAAGGCTAGATGTGAGAGGCACATTCTGCTGCTTCCTCCCTTAGAGTTAAACTTGCTTCTGAAAGCTCAACCTCCGGGGAGTTTGTTTGGCAGAGATATAGAACACACATTTCCAAGCCTGTTGGAAGGCATTTGCAGTTTCATTTCGCGTCTAATTTCCCAAACCAAACTGCTTGCAGCTCTAACTGCCTTCTAACTACCACTTCTTCGGTTCAGTGAGATATGCTGGATTCTAAACGGAGAAGCTTCTCTGACGCTTTTTCACAGAGATTTTGAAACTGAAATCTCCCATGCTGTTTCCACCATAGCCAGCAATGGGCTTCCCCATAGAACTTGCCAACCTGAATTCCTACAGGCTAGATGTGAGAGGCACATTCTGCTGCTTCCTCCCTTAGAGGTAAACTAGCTTCTGAAAGCTCAACCTCCAGGGAGTCTGTTTGGCAGAGATATAGAACACACTTTTCCAAGCCTGTTGGAAGGCATTTGCAGTTTCATTTCGCGTCTAATTTCCCAAACCAAACTGCTTGCAGCTCTAACTGCCTTCTAACTACCACTTCTTCGGTTCAGTGAGATATGGTGGATTCTAAACGGAGAAGCTTCTCTGACGCTTTTTCACAGAGATTTTGAAACTGAAATCTCCCATGCCGTTTCCACCATAGGCAGCAATGGGCTTCCCCATAGAACTTGCCAACCTGAATTCCTAAAGGCTAGATGTGAGAGGCACATTCTGCTGCTTCCTCCCTAACAGTTAAGCTTGCTTCTGAAAGCTCAACCTCCGGGGACTCTGTTTGGCACAGATATAGAACACACTTTTCCAAGCCTGTTGGAAGGCCTTTGCAGTGTCATTTCGCATCTAATTTCCCAAACCAAACTGCTTGCAGCTCTAACTCCCTTCTAACTACCACTTCTTCGGTTCAGTGAGATATGCTGGATTCTAAACGGAGAAGCTTCTCTGACGCTTTTTCACAGAGATTTTGAAACTGAAATCTCCCATGCCGTTTCCACCATAGGCAGCAATGGGCTTCCCCATAGAACTTGCCAACCTGAATTCCTAAAGGCTAGATGTGAGAGGCACATTCTGCTGCTTCCTCCCTTAGAGTTAAACTTGCTTCTGAAAGCTCAACCTCCGGGGAGTTTGTTTGGCAGAGATATAGAACACACTTTTCCAAGCCTGTTGGAAGGCATTTGCAGTTTCATTTCGCGTCTAATTTCCCAAACCAAACTGCTTGCAGCTCTAACTCCCTTCTAACTACCACTTCTTCGGTTCAGTGAGATAAGCTGGATTCTAAACGGAGAAGCTTCTCTGACGCTTTTTCACAGAGATTTTGAAACTGAAATTTCCAAACCCGTTTCCAACGAAGGCGCCAATGGGCTTCCCCATAGAACTTGCCAACCTGAATTCCTACAGGCTAGATGTGAGAGGCACATTCTGCTGCTTCCTCCCTTAGAGTTAAACTAGCTTCTGAAAGCTCAACCTCCGGGGAGTCTGTTTGGCAGAGATATATAACACACTTTTCCAAGCCTGTTGGAAGGCCTTTGCAGTGTCATTTCGCATCTAATTTCCCAAACCAAACTGCTTGCAGCTCTAACTCCCTTCTAACTACCACTTCTTCGGTTCAGTGAGATATGCTGGATTCTAAACGGAGAAGCTTCTCTGACGCTTTTTCACAGAGATTTTGAAACTGAAATCTCCCATGCCGTTTCCACCATAGGCAGCAATGGGCTTCCCCATAGAACTTGCCAACCTGAATTCCTACAGGCTAGATGTGAGAGGCACATTCTGCTGCTTCCAACCTTAGAGTTAAACTAGCTTCTGAAAGCTCAACCTCCGGGGAGTCTGTTTGGCAGAGATATAGAACACACTTTTCCAAGCCTGTTGGAAGGCATTTGCAGTTTCATTTCGCGTCTAATTTCCCAAACCAAACTGCTTGCAGCTCTAACTGCCTTCTAACTACCACTTCTTCGGTTCAGTGAGATATGCTGGATTCTAAACGGAGAAGCTTCTCTGACGCTTTTTCACAGAGATTTTGAAACTGAAATCTCCCATGCCGTTTCCACCATAGGCAGCAATGGGCTTCCCCATAGAACTTGCCAACCTGAATTCCTACAGGCTAGATGTGAGAGGCACATTCTGCTGCTTCCAACCTTAGAGTTAAACTAGCTTCTGAAAGCTCAACCTCCGGGGAGTCTGTTTGGCAGAGATATAGAACACACTTTTCCAAGCCTGTTGGAAGGCATTTGCAGTTTCATTTCGCGTCTAATTTCCCAAACCAAACTGCTTGCAGCTCTAACTGCCTTCTAACTACCACTTCTTCGGTTCAGTGAGATATGCTGGATTCTAAACGGAGAAGCTTCTCTGACGCTTTTTCACAGAGATTTTGAAACTGAAATCTCCCATGCTGTTTCCACCATAGGCAGCAATGGGCTTCCCCATAGAACTTGCCAACCTGAATTCCTACAGGCTAGATGTGAGAGGCACATTCTGCTGCTTCCTCCCTTAGAGTTAAACTAGCTTCTTAAAGCTCAACCTCCAGGGAGTCTGTTTGGCAGAGATATAGAACACACTTTTCCAAGCCTGTTGGAAGGCATTTGCAGTTTCATTTCGCGTCTAATTTCCCAAACCAAACTGCTTGCAGCTCTAACTCCCTTCTAACTACCACTTCTTCGGTTCAGTGAGATATGCTGGATTCTAAACGGAGAAGCTTCTCTGACGCTTTTTCACAGAGATTTTGAAACTGAAATCTCCCATGCCGTTTCCACCATAGGCAGCAATGGGCTTCCCCATAGAACTTGCCAACCTGAATTCCTACAGGCTAGATGTGAGAGGCACATTCTGCTGCCTCCAACCTTAGAGTTAAACTAGCTTCTGAAAGCTCAACCTCCGGGGAGTCTGTTTGGCAGAGATATAGAACACACTTTTCCAAGCCTGTTGGAAGGCATTTGCAGTTTCATTTCGCGTCTAATTTCCCAAACCAAACTGCTTGCAGCTCTAACTGCCTTCTAACTACCACTTCTTCGGTTCAGTGAGATATGCTGGATTCTAAACGGAGAAGCTTCTCTGACGCTTTTTCACAGAGATTTTGAAACTGAAATCTCCCATGCTGTTTCCACCATAGGCAGCAATGGGCTTCCCCATAGAACTTGCCAACCTGAATTCCTACAGGCTAGATGTGAGAGGCACATTCTGCTGCTTCCTCCCTTAGAGTTAAACTAGCTTCTTAAAGCTCAACCTCCAGGGAGTCTGTTTGGCAGAGATATAGAACACACTTTTCCAAGCCTGTTGGAAGGCATTTGCAGTTTCATTTCGCGTCTAATTTCCCAAACCAAACTGCTTGCAGCTCTAACTCCCTTCTAACTACCACTTCTTCGGTTCAGTGAGATATGCTGGATTCTCAACGGAGAAGCTTCACTGACGCTTTTTCACAGAGATTTTGAAACTGAAATCTCCCATGCCGTTTCCACCATAGGCAGCAATGGGCTTCCCCATAGAACTTGCCAACCTGAATTCCTACAGGCTAGATGTGAGAGGCACATTCTGCTGCTTCCTCCCTTAGAGTTAAACTTGCTTCTGAAAGCTCAACCTCCGGGGAGTTTGTTTGGCAGAGATATAGAACACACTTTTCCAAGCCTGTTGGAAGGCATTTGCAGTTTCATTTCGCGTCTAATTTCCCAAACCAAACTGCTTGCAGCTCTAACTCCCTTCTAACTACCACTTCTTCGGTTCAGTGAGATATGCTGGATTCTAAACGGAGAAGCTTCTCTGACGCTTTTTCACAGAGATTTTGAAACTGAAATCTCCCATGCCGTTTCCACCATAGGCAGCAATGGGCTTCCCCATAGAACTTGCCAACCTGAATTCCTACAGGCTAGATGTGAGAGGCACATTCTGCTGCTTCCTCCCTAAGAGATAAGCTTGCTTCTGAAAGCTCAACCTCCGGGGAGTCTGTTTGGCAGAGATATAGAACACACTTTTCCAAGCCTGTTGGAAGGCCTTTGCAGTGTCATTTCGCATCTAATTTCCCAAACCAAACTGCTTGCAGCTCTAACTGCCTTCTAACTACCACTTCTTCGGTTCAGTGAGATATGCTGGATTCTAAACGGAGAAGCTTCTCTGACGCTTTTTCACAGAGATTTTGAAACTGAAATCTCCCATGCCGTTTCCACCATAGGCAGCAATGGGCTTCCCCATAGAACTTGCCAACCTGAATTCCTACAGGCTAGATGTGAGAGGCACATTCTGCTGCTTCCTCCCTTAGAGTTAAACTAGCTTCTGAAAGCTCAACCTCCGGGGAGTCTGTTTGGCAGAGATATAGAACACACTTTTCCAAGCCTGTTGGAAGGCATTTGCAGTTTCATTTCGCGTCTAATTTCCCAAACCAAACTGCTTGCAGCTCTAACTGCCTTCTAACTACCACTTCTTCGGTTCAGTGAGATATGCTGGATTCTAAACGGAGAAGCTTCTCTGACGCTTTTTCACAAAGATTTTGAAACTGAAATCTCCCATGCTGTTTCCACCATAGGCAGCAATGGGCTTCCCCATAGAACTTGCCAACCTGAATTCCTACAGGCTAGATGTGAGAGGCACATTCTGCTGCTTCCTCCCTTAGAGTTAAACTAGCTTCTGAAAGCTCAACCTCCAGGGAGTCTGTTTGGCAGAGATATAGAACACACTTTTCCAAGCCTGTTGGAAGGCATTTGCAGTTTCATTTTGCGTCTAATTTCCCAAACCAAACTGCTTGCAGCTCTAACTGCCTTCTAACTACCACTTCTTCGGTTCAGTGAGATATGCTGGATTCTAAACGGAGAAGCTTCCCTGATGCTTTTTCACAGAGATTTTGAAACTGAAATCTACCATGCCGTTTCCACCATAGGCAGCAATGGGCCTCCCCATAGAACTTGCCAACCTGAATTCCTACAGGCTAGATGTGAGAGGCACATTCTGCTGCTTCCCCCCTAAGAGTTAAGCTTGCTTGTGAAAGCTCAACCTCCGGGGAGTCTGTTTGGCAGAGATATAGAACACACTTTTCCAAGCCTGTTGGAAGGCCTTTGCAGTGTCATTTCGCATCTAATTTACCAAACCAAACTGCTTGCAGCTCTAACTCCCTTCTAACTACCACTTCTTCGGTTCAGTGAGATATGCTGGATTCTAAACGGAGAAGCTTCTCTGACGCTTTTTCACAGAGATTTTGAAAGTGGAATTTCCAAACCCGTTTCCAACGAAGGCGCCAATGGGCTTCCCCATAGATCTTGCCAACCTGAATTCCTACAGGCTAGATGTGAGAGGCACATTCTGCTGCTTCCTCCCTTAGAGTTAAACTAGCTTCTGAAAGCTCAACCTCCGGGGAGTTTGTTTGGCAGAGATATAGAACACACTTTTCCAAGCCTGTTGGAAGGCATTTGCAGTTTCATTTCGCGTCTAATTTCCCAAACCAAAGTGCTTGCAGCTCTAACTCCCTTCTAACTACCACTTCTTCGGTTCAGTGAGATATGCTGGATTCTAAACGGAGAAGCTTCTCTGACGCTTTTTCACAGAGATTTTGAAACTGAAATCTCCCATGCCGTTTCCACCATAGGCAGCAATGGGCTTCCGCATAGAACTTGCCAACCTGAATTCCTAAAGGCTAGATGTGAGAGGCACATTCTGCTGCTTCCTCCCTTAGAGTTAAACTAGCTTCTGAAAGCTCAACCTCCGGGGAGTTTGTTTGGCAGAGATATAGAACACACTTTTCCAAGCCTGTTGGAAGGCATTTGCAGTTTCATTTCGCGTCTAATTTCCCAAACCAAACTGCTTGCAGCTCTAACTCCCTTCTAACTACCACTTCTTCGGTTCAGTGAGATATGCTGGATTCTAAACGGAGAAGCTTCTCTGACGCTTTTTCACAGAGATTTTGAAACTGAAATCTCCCATGCCGTTTCCACCATAGGCAGCAATGGGCTTCCCCATAGAACTTGCCAACCTGAATTCCTACAGGCTAGATGTGAGAGGCACATTCTGCTGCTTCCTCCCTTAGAGTTAAACTAGCTTCTGAAAGCTCAACCTCCGGGGAGTTTGTTTGGCAGAGATATAGAACACACTTTTCCAAGCCTGTTGGAAGGCATTTGCAGTTTCATTTCGCGTCTAATTTCCCAAACCAAACTGCTTGCAGCTCTAACTGCCTTCTAACTACCACTTCTTCGGTTCAGTGAGATATGCTGGATTCTAAACGGAGAAGCTTCTCTGACGCTTTTTCACAGAGATTTTGAAACTGAAATCTCCCATGCTGTTTCCACCATAGCCAGCAATGGGCTTCCCCATAGAACTTGCCAACCTGAATTCCTACAGGCTAGATGTGAGAGGCACATTCTGCTGCTTCCTCCCTTAGAGGTAAACTAGCTTCTGAAAGCTCAACCTCCAGGGAGTCTGTTTGGCAGAGATATAGAACACACTTTTCCAAGCCTGTTGGAAGGCATTTGCAGTTTCATTTCGCGTCTAATTTCCCAAACCAAACTGCTTGCAGCTCTAAATGCCTTCTAACTACCACTTCTTCGGTTCAGTGAGATATGCTGGATTCTAAACGGAGAAGCTTCTCTGACGCTTTTTCACAGAGATTTTGAAACTGAAATCTCCCATGCCGTTTCCACCATAGGCAGCAATGGGCTTCCCCATAGAACTTGCCAACCTGAATTCCTACAGGCTAGATGTGAGAGCCACATTCTGCTGCTTCCTCCCTTAGAGTTAAACTAGCTTCTGAAAGCTCAACCTCCGGGGAGTTTGTTTGGCAGAGATATAGAACACACTTTTCCAAGCCTGTTGGAAGGCATTTGCAGTTTCATTTCGCGTCTAATTTCCCAAACCAAACTGCTTGCAGCTCTAACTCCCTTCTAACTACCACTTCTTCGGTTCAGTGAGATATGCTGGATTCTAAACGGAGAAGCTTCTCTGACGCTTTTTCACAGAGATTTTGAAACTGAAATCTCCCATGCCGTTTCCACCATAGGCAGCAATGGGCTTCCCCATAGAACTTGCCAACCTGAATTCCTACAGGCTAGATGTGAGAGGCACATTCTGCTGCTTCCTCCCTAACAGTTAAGCTTGCTTCTGAAAGCTCAACCTCCGGGGACTCTGTTTGGCACAGATATAGAACACACTTTTCCAAGCCTGTTGGAAGGCCTTTGCAGTGTCATTTCGCATCTAATTTCCCAAACCAAACTGCTTGCAGCTCTAACTCCCTTCTAACTACCACTTCTTCGGTTCAGTGAGATATGCTGGATTCTAAACGGAGAAGCTTCTCTGACGCTTTTTCACAGAGATTTTGAAACTGAAATTTCCAAATCCGTTTCCAACGAAGGCGCCAATCGGCTTCCCCATAGAACTTGCCAACCTGAATTCCTACAGGCTAGATGTGAGAGGCACATTCTGCTGCTTCCTCCCTTAGAGTTAAACTAGCTTCTGAAAGCTCAACCTCCGGGGAGTCTGTTTGGCAGAGATATAGAACACACTTTTCCAAGCCTGTTGGAAGGCCTTTGCAGTGTCATTTCGCATCTAATTTCCCAAACCAAACTGCTTGCAGCTCTAACTCCCTTCTAACTACCACTTCTTCGGTTCAGTGAGATATGCTGGATTCTAAACGGAGAAGCTTCTCTGACGCTTTTTCACAGAGATTTTGAAACTGAAATCTCCCATGCTGTTTCCACCATAGGCAGCAATGGGCTTCCCCATAGAACTTGCCAACCTGAATTCCTACAGGCTAGATATGAGAGGCACATTCTGCTGCTTCCAACCTTAGAGTTAAACTAGCTTCTGAAAGCTCAACCTCCGGGGAGTCTGTTTCGCAGAGATATAGAACACACTTTTCCAAGCCTGTTGGAAGGCATTTGCAGTGTCATTTCGCGTCTAATTTCCCAAACCAAACTGCTTGCAGCTCTAACTGCCTTCTAACTACCACTTCTTCGGTTCAGTGAGATATGCTGGATTTTAAACGGAGAAGCTTCTCTGACGCTTTTTCACAGAGATTTTGAAACTGAAATCTCCCATGCTGTTTCCACCATAGGCAGCAATGGGCTTCCCCATAGAACTTGCCAACCTGAATTCCTACAGGCTAGATGTGAGAGGCACATTATGCTGCTTCCTCCCTTAGAGTTAAACTAGCTTCTTAAAGCTCAACCTCCAGGGAGTCTGTTTGGCAGAGATATAGAACACACTTTTCCAAGCCTGTTGGAAGGCATTTGCAGTTTCATTTCGCGTCTAATTTCCCAAACCAAACTGCTTGCAGCTCTAACTCCCTTCTAACTACCACTTCTTCGGTTCAGTGAGATATGCTGGATTCTCAACGGAGAAGCTTCACTGACGCTTTTTCACAGAGATTTTGAAACTAAAATCTCCCATGCCGTTTCCACCATAGGCAGCAATGGGCTTCCCCATAGAACTTGCCAACCTGAATTCCTACAGGCTAGATGTGAGAGGCACATTCTGCTGCTTCCTCCCTTAGAGTTAAACTTGCTTCTGAAAGCTCAACCTCCGGGGAGTTTGTTTGGCAGAGATATAGAACACACTTTTCCAAGCCTGTTGGAAGGCATTTGCAGTTTCATTTCGCGTCTAATTTCCCAAACCAAACTGCTTGCAGCTCTAACTCCCTTCTAACTACCACTTCTTCGGTTCAGTGAGATATGCTGGATTCTAAACGGAGAAGCTTCTCTGACGCTTTTTCACAGAGATTTTGAAACTGAAATCTCCCATGCCGTTTCCACCATAGGCAGCAATGGGCTTCCCCATAGAACTTGCCAACCTGAATTCCTACAGGCTAGATGTGAGAGGCACATTCTGCTGCTTCCTCCCTAACAGTTAAGCTTGCTTCTGAAAGCTCAACCTCCGGGGACTCTGTTTGGCACAGATATAGAACACACTTTTCCAAGCCTGTTGGAAGGCCTTTGCAGTGTCATTTCGCATCTAATTTCCCAAACCAAACTGCTTGCAGCTCTAACTCCCTTCTAACTACCACTTCTTCGGTTCAGTGAGATATGCTGGATTCTAAACGGAGAAGCTTCTCTGACGCTTTTTCACAGAGATTTTGAAACTGAAATCTCCCATGCCGTTTCCACCATAGGCAGCAATGGGCTTCCCCATAGAACTTGCCAACCTGAATTCCTACAGGCTAGATGTGAGAGGCACATTCTGCTGCTTCCTCCCTTAGAGTTAAACTAGCTTCTGAAAGCTCAACCTCCGGGGAGTCTGTTTGGCAGAGATATAGAACACACTTTTCCAAGCCTGTTGGAAGGCATTTGCAGTTTCATTTCGCGTCTAATTTCCCAAACCAAACTGCTTGCAGCTCTAACTGCCTTCTAACTACCACTTCTTCGGTTCAGTGAGATATGCTGGATTCTAAACGGAGAAGCTTCTCTGACGCTTTTTCACAGAGATTTTGAAACTGAAATCTCCCATGCTGTTTCCACCATAGGCAGCAATGGGCTTCCCCATAGAACTTGCCAACCTGAATTCCTACAGGCTAGATGTGAGAGGCACATTCTGCTGCTTCCTCCCTTAGAGTTAAACTTGCTTCTGAAAGCTCAACCTCCGGGGAGTTTGTTTGGCAGAGATATAGAACACACTTTTCCAAGCCTGTTGGAAGGCATTTGCAGTTTCATTTCGCGTCTAATTTCCCAAACCAAACTGCTTGCAGCTCTAACTGCCTTCTAACTACCACTTCTTCGGTTCAGTGAGATATGCTGGATTCTAAACGGAGAAGCTTCTCTGACGCTTTTTCACAGAGATTTTGAAACTGAAATCTCCCATGCTGTTTCCACCATAGCCAGCAATGGGCTTCCCCATAGAACTTGCCAACCTGAATTCCTACAGGCTAGATGTGAGAGGCACATTCTGCTGCTTCCTCCCTTAGAGGTAAACTAGCTTCTGAAAGCTCAACCTCCGGGGAGTCTGTTTGGCAGAGATATAGAACACACTTTTCCAAGCCTGTTGGAAGGCATTTGCAGTTTCATTTCGCGTCTAATTTCCCAAACCAAACTGCTTGCAGCTCTAAATGCCTTCTAACTACCACTTCTTCGGTTCAGTGAGATATGCTGGATTCTAAACGGAGAAGCTTCTCTGACGCTTTTTCACAGAGATTTTGAAACTGAAATCTCCCATGCCGTTTCCACCATAGGCAGCAATGGGCTTCCCCATAGAACTTGCCAACCTGAATTCCTACAGGCTAGATGTGAGAGGCACATTCTGCTGCTTCCTCCCTAAGAGTTAAGCTTGCTTCTGAAAGCTCAACCTCCAGGGAGTCTGTTTGGCAGAGATATAGAACACACTTTTCCAAGCCTGTTGGAAGGCCTTTGCAGTGTCATTTCGCATCTAATTTCCCAAACCAAACTGCTTGCAGCTCTAACTCCCTTCTAACTACCACTTCTTCGGTTCAGTGAGATATGCTGGATTCTAAACGGAGAAGCTTCTCTGACGCTTTTTCACAGAGATTTTGAAACTGAAATTTCCAAACCCGTTTCCAACGAAGGCGCCAATGGGCTTCCCCATAGAACTTGCCAACCTGAATTCCTACAGGCTAGATGTGAGAGGCACATTCTGCTGCTTCCTCCCTTAGAGTTAAACTAGCTTCTGAAAGCTCAACCTCCGGGGAGTTTGTTTGGCAGAGATATAGAACACACTTTTCCAAGCCTGTTGGAAGGCATTTGCAGTTTCATTTCGCGTCTAATTTCCCAAACCAAACTGCTTGCAGCTCTAACTCCCTTCTAACTACCACTTCTTCGGTTCAGTGAGATATGCTGGATTCTAAACGGAGAAGCTTCTCTGACGCTTTTTCACAGAGATTTTGAAACTGCAATCTCCCATGCCGTTTCCACCATAGGCAGCAATGGGCTTCCCCATAGAACTTGCCAACCTGAATTCCTACAGGCTAGATGTGAGAGGCACATTCTGCTGCTTCCTCCCTAACAGTTAAGCTTGCTTCTGAAAGCTCAACCTCCGGGGACTCTGTTTGGCACAGATATAGAACACACTTTTCCAAGCCTGTTGGAAGGCCTTTGCAGTGTCATTTCGCATCTAATTTCCCAAACCAAACTGCTTGCAGCTCTAACTCCCTTCTAACTACCACTTCTTCGGTTCAGTGAGATATGCTGGATTCTAAACGGAGAAGCTTCTCTGACGCTTTTTCACAGAGATTTTGAAACTGAAATCTCCCATGCCGTTTCCACCATAGGCAGCAATGGGCTTCCCCATAGAACTTGCCAACCTGAATTCCTAAAGGCTAGATGTGAGAGGCACATTCTGCTGCTTCCTCCCTTAGAGTTAAACTTGCTTCTGAAAGCTCAACCTCCGGGGAGTTTGTTTGGCAGAGATATAGAACACACTTTTCCAAGCCTGTTGGAAGGCATTTGCAGTTTCATTTCGCGTCTAATTTCCCAAACCAAACTGCTTGCAGCTCTAACTGCCTTCTAACTACCACTTCTTCGGTTCAGTGAGATATGCTGGATTCTAAACGGAGAAGCTTCTCTGACGCTTTTTCACAGAGATTTTGAAACTGAAATCTCCCATGCTGTTTCCACCATAGCCAGCAATGGGCTTCCCCATAGAACTTGCCAACCTGAATTCCTACAGGCTAGATGTGAGAGGCACATTCTGCTGCTTCCTCCCTTAGAGGTAAACTAGCTTCTGAAAGCTCAACCTCCAGGGAGTCTGTTTGGCAGAGATATAGAACACACTTTTCCAAGCCTGTTGGAAGGCATTTGCAGTTTCATTTCGCGTCTAATTTCCCAAACCAAACTGCTTGCAGCTCTAACTGCCTTCTAACTACCACTTCTTCGGTTCAGTGAGATATGCTGGATTCTAAACGGAGAAGCTTCTCTGACGCTTTTTCACAGAGATTTTGAAACTGAAATCTCCCATGCCGTTTCCACCATAGGCAGCAATGGGCTTCCCCATAGAACTTGCCAACCTGAATTCCTAAAGGCTAGATGTGAGAGGCACATTCTGCTGCTTCCTCCCTAACAGTTAAGCTTGCTTCTGAAAGCTCAACCTCCGGGGACTCTGTTTGGCACAGATATAGAACACACTTTTCCAAGCCTGTTGGAAGGCCTTTGCAGTGTCATTTCGCATCTAATTTCCCAAACCAAACTGCTTGCAGCTCTAACTCCCTTCTAACTACCACTTCTTCGGTTCAGTGAGATATGCTGGATTCTAAACGGAGAAGCTTCTCTGACGCTTTTTCACAGAGATTTTGAAACTGAAATCTCCCATGCCGTTTCCACCATAGGCAGCAATGGGCTTCCCCATAGAACTTGCCAACCTGAATTCCTACAGGCTAGATGTGAGAGGCACATTCTGCTGCTTCCTCCCTTAGAGTTAAACTAGCTTCTGAAAGCCCAACCTCCGGGGAGTTTGTTTGGCAGAGATATAGAACACACTTTTCCAAGCCTGTTGGAAGGCATTTGCAGTTTCATTTCGCGTCTAATTTCCCAAACCAAACTGCTTGCAGCTCTAACTCCCTTCTAACTACCACTTCTTCGGTTCAGTGAGATATGCTGGATTCTAAACGGAGAAGCTTCTCTGACGCTTTTTCACAGAGATTTTGAAACTGAAATCTCCCATGCCGTTTCCACCATAGGCAGCAATGGGCTTCCCCATAGAACTTGCCAACCTGAATTCCTACAGGCTAGATGTGAGAGGCACATTCTGCTGCTTCCTCCCTAAGAGTTAAGCTTGCTTCTGAAAGCTCAACCTCCGGGGAGTCTGTTTGGCAGAGATATAGAACACACTTTTCCAAGCCTGTTGGAAGGCCTTTGCAGTGTCATTTCGCATCTAATTTCCCAAACCAAACTGCTTGCAGCTCTAACTGCCTTCTAACTACCACTTCTTCGGTTCAGTGAGATATGCTGGATTCTAAACGGAGAAGCTTCTCTGACGCTTTTTCACAGAGATTTTGAAACTGAAATCTCCCATGCCGTTTCCACCATAGGCAGCAATGGGCTTCCCCATAGAACTTGCCAACCTGAATTCCTACAGGCTAGATGTGAGAGGCACATTCTGCTGCTTCCTCCCTTAGAGTTAAACTAGCTTCTGAAAGCTCAACCTCCGGGGAGTCTGTTTGGCAGAGATATAGAACACACTTTTCCAAGCCTGTTGGAAGGCCTTTGCAGTGTCATTTCGCATCTAATTTCCCAAACCAAACTGCTTGCAGCTCTAACTCCCTTCTAACTACCACTTCTTCGGTTCAGTGAGATATGCTGGATTCTAAACGGAGAAGCTTCTCTGACGCTTTTTCACAGAGATTTTGAAACTGAAATCTCCCATGCCGTTTCCACCATAGGCAGCAATGGGCTTCCCCATAGAACTTGCCAACCTGAATTCCTACAGGCTAGATGTGAGAGGCACATTCTGCTGCTTCCAACCTTAGAGTTAAACTAGCTTCTGAAAGCTCAACCTCCGGGGAGTCTGTTTGGCAGAGATATAGAACACACTTTTCCAAGCCTGTTGGAAGGCATTTGCAGTTTCATTTCGCGTCTAATTTCCCAAACCAAACTGCTTGCAGCTCTAACTGCCTTCTAACTACCACTTCTTCGGTTCAGTGAGATATGCTGGATTCTAAACGGAGAAGCTTCTCTGACGCTTTTTCACAGAGATTTTGAAACTGAAATCTCCCATGCTGTTTCCACCATAGGCAGCAATGGGCTTCCCCATAGAACTTGCCAACCTGAATTCCTACAGGCTAGATGTGAGAGGCACATTCTGCTGCTTCCTCCCTTAGAGTTAAACTAGCTTCTTAAAGCTCAACCTCCAGGGAGTCTGTTTGGCAGAGATATAGAACACACTTTTCCAAGCCTGTTGGAAGGCATTTGCAGTTTCATTTCGCCTCTAATTTCCCAAACCAAACTGCTTGCAGCTCTAACTCCCTTCTAACTACCACTTCTTCGGTTCAGTGAGATATGCTGGATTCTAAACGGAGAAGCTTCTCTGACGCTTTTTCACAGAGATTTTGAAACTGAAATCTCCCATGCCGTTTCCACCATAGGCAGCAATGGGCTTCCCCATAGAACTTGCCAACCTGAATTCCTACAGGCTAGATGTGAGAGGCACATTCTGCTGCTTCCAACCTTAGAGTTAAACTAGCTTCTGAAAGCTCAACCTCCGGGGAGTCTGTTTGGCAGAGATATAGAACACACTTTTCCAAGCCTGTTGGAAGGCATTTGCAGTTTCATTTCGCGTCTAATTTCCCAAACCAAACTGCTTGCAGCTCTAACTGCCTTCTAACTACCACTTCTTCGGTTCAGTGAGATATGCTGGATTCTAAACGGAGAAGCTTCTCTGACGCTTTTTCACAGAGATTTTGAAACTGAAATCTCCCATGCTGTTTCCACCATAGGCAGCAATGGGCTTCCCCATAGAACTTGCCAACCTGAATTCCTACAGGCTAGATGTGAGAGGCACATTCTGCTGCTTCCTCCCTTAGAGTTAAACTAGCTTCTTAAAGCTCAACCTCCAGGGAGTCTGTTTGGCAGAGATATAGAACACACTTTTCCAAGCCTGTTGGAAGGCATTTGCAGTTTCATTTCGCGTCTAATTTCCCAAACCAAACTGCTTGCAGCTCTAACTCCCTTCTAACTACCACTTCTTCGGTTCAGTGAGATATGCTGGATTCTCAACGGAGAAGCTTCACTGACGCTTTTTCACAGAGATTTTGAAACTGAAATCTCCCATGCCGTTTCCACCATAGGCAGCAATGGGCTTCCCCATAGAACTTGCCAACCTGAATTCCTACAGGCTAGATGTGAGAGGCACATTCTGCTGCTTCCTCCCTTAGAGTTAAACTTGCTTCTGAAAGCTCAACCTCCGGGGAGTCTGTTTGGCAGAGATATAGAACACACTTTTCCAAGCCTGTTGGAAGGCATTTGCAGTTTCATTTCGCGTCTAATTTCCCAAACCAAACTGCTTGCAGCTCTAACTCCCTTCTAACTACCACTTCTTCGGTTCAGTGAGATATGCTGGATTCTAAACGGAGAAGCTTCTCTGACGCTTTTTCACAGAGATTTTGAAACTGAAATCTCCCATGCCGTTTCCACCATAGGCAGCAATGGGCTTCCCCATAGAACTTGCCAACCTGAATTCCTACAGGCTAGATGTGAGAGGCACATTCTGCTGCTTCCTCCCTAAGAGTTAAGCTTGCTTCTGAAAGCTCAACCTCCAGGGAGTCTGTTTGGCAGAGATATAGAACACACTTTTCCAAGCCTGTTGGAAGGCCTTTGCAGTGTCATTTCGCATCTAATTTCCCAAACCAAACTGCTTGCAGCTCTAACTCCCTTCTAACTACCACTTCTTCGGTTCAGTGAGATATGCTGGATTCTAAACGGAGAAGCTTCTCTGACGCTTTTTCACAGAGATTTTGAAACTGAAATTTCCAAACCCGTTTCCAACGAAGGCGCCAATGGGCTTCCCCATAGAACTTGCCAACCTGAATTCCTACAGGCTAGATGTGAGAGGCACATTCTGCTGCTTCCTCCCTAACAGTTAAGCTTGCTTCTGAAAGCTCAACCTCCGGGGACTCTGTTTGGCACAGATATAGAACACACTTTTCCAAGCCTGTTGGAAGGCCTTTGCAGTGTCATTTCGCATCTAATTTCCCAAACCAAACTGCTTGCAGCTCTAACTCCCTTCTAACTACCACTTCTTCGGTTCAGTGAGATATGCTGGATTCTAAACGGAGAAGCTTCTCTGACGCTTTTTCACAGAGATTTTGAAACTGAAATCTCCCATGCCGTTTCCACCATAGGCAGCAATGGGCTTCCCCATAGAACTTGCCAACCTGAATTCCTACAGGCTAGATGTGAGAGGCACATTCTGCTGCTTCCTCCCTTAGAGTTAAACTAGCTTCTGAAAGCTCAACCTCCGGGGAGTCTGTTTGGCAGAGATATAGAACACACTTTTCCAAGCCTGTTGGAAGGCATTTGCAGTTTCATTTCGCGTCTAATTTCCCAAACCAAACTGCTTGCAGCTCTAACTGCCTTCTAACTACCACTTCTTCGGTTCAGTGAGATATGCTGGATTCTAAACGGAGAAGCTTCTCTGACGCTTTTTCACAGAGATTTTGAAACTGAAATCTCCCATGCTGTTTCCACCATAGGCAGCAATGGGCTTCCCCATAGAACTTGCCAACCTGAATTCCTACAGGCTAGATGTGAGAGGCACATTCTGCTGCTTCCTCCCTAAGAGTTAAGCTTGCTTGTGAAAGCTCAACCTCCGGGGAGTCTGTTTGGCAGAGATATAGAACACACTTTTCCAAGCCTGTTGGAAGGCCTTTGCAGTGTCATTTCGCATCTAATTTACCAAACCAAACTGCTTGCAGCTCTAACTCCCTTCTAACTACCACTTCTTCGGTTCAGTGAGATATGCTGGATTCTAAACGGAGAAGCTTCTCTGACGCTTTTTCACAGAGATTTTGAAACTGGAATTTCCAAACCCGTTTCCAACGAAGGCGCCAATGGGCTTCCCCATAGATCTTGCCAACCTGAATTCCTACAGGCTAGATGTGAGAGGCACATTCTGCTGCTTCCTCCCTTAGAGTTAAACTAGCTTCTGAAAGCTCAACCTCCGGGGAGTTTGTTTGGCAGAGATATAGAACACACTTTTCCAAGCCTGTTGGAAGGCATTTGCAGTTTCATTTCGCGTCTAATTTCCCAAACCAAAGTGCTTGCAGCTCTAACTCCCTTCTAACTACCACTTCTTCGGTTCAGTGAGATATGCTGGATTCTAAACGGAGAAGCTTCTCTGACGCTTTTTCACAGAGATTTTGAAACTGAAATCTCCCATGCCGTTTCCACCATAGGCAGCAATGGGCTTCCGCATAGAACTTGCCAACCTGAATTCCTAAAGGCTAGATGTGAGAGGCACATTCTGCTGCTTCCTCCCTTAGAGTTAAACTAGCTTCTGAAAGCTCAACCTCCGGGGAGTTTGTTTGGCAGAGATATAGAACACACTTTTCCAAGCCTGTTGGAAGGCATTTGCAGTTTCATTTCGCGTCTAATTTCCCAAACCAAACTGCTTGCAGCTCTAACTCCCTTCTAACTACCACTTCTTCGGTTCAGTGAGATATGCTGGATTCTAAACGGAGAAGCTTCTCTGACGCTTTTTCACAGAGATTTTGAAACTGAAATCTCCCATGCCGTTTCCACCATAGGCAGCAATGGGCTTCCCCATAGAACTTGCCAACCTGAATTCCTACAGGCTAGATGTGAGAGGCACATTCTGCTGCTTCCTCCCTTAGAGTTAAACTAGCTTCTGAAAGCTCAACCTCCGGGGAGTTTGTTTGGCAGAGATATAGAACACACTTTTCCAAGCCTGTTGGAAGGCATTTGCAGTTTCATTTCGCGTCTAATTTCCCAAACCAAACTGCTTGCAGCTCTAACTGCCTTCTAACTACCACTTCTTCGGTTCAGTGAGATATGCTGGATTCTAAACGGAGAAGCTTCTCTGACGCTTTTTCACAGAGATTTTGAAACTGAAATCTCCCATGCTGTTTCCACCATAGCCAGCAATGGGCTTCCCCATAGAACTTGCCAACCTGAATTCCTACAGGCTAGATGTGAGAGGCACATTCTGCTGCTTCCTCCCTTAGAGGTAAACTAGCTTCTGAAAGCTCAACCTCCAGGGAGTCTGTTTGGCAGAGATATAGAACACACTTTTCCAAGCCTGTTGGAAGGCATTTGCAGTTTCATTTCGCGTCTAATTTCCCAAACCAAACTGCTTGCAGCTCTAAATGCCTTCTAACTACCACTTCTTCGGTTCAGTGAGATATGCTGGATTCTAAACGGAGAAGCTTCTCTGACGCTTTTTCACAGAGATTTTGAAACTGAAATCTCCCATGCCGTTTCCACCATAGGCAGCAATGGGCTTCCCCATAGAACTTGCCAACCTGAATTCCTACAGGCTAGATGTGAGAGGCACATTCTGCTGCTTCCTCCCTAAGAGTTAAGCTTGCTTCTGAAAGCTCAACCTCCAGGGAGTCTGTTTGGCAGAGATATAGAACCCACTTTTCCAAGCCTGTTGGAAGGCCTTTGCAGTGTCATTTCGCATCTAATTTCCCAAACCAAACTGCTTGCAGCTCTAACTCCCTTCTAACTACCACTTCTTCGGTTCAGTGAGATATGCTGGATTCTAAACGGAGAAGCTTCTCTGACGCTTTTTCACAGAGATTTTGAAACTGAAATTTCCAAACCCGTTTCCAACGAAGGCGCCAATGGGCTTCCCCATAGAACTTGCCAACCTGAATTCCTACAGGCTAGATGTGAGAGGCACATTCTGCTGCTTCCTCCCTTAGAGTTAAACTAGCTTCTGAAAGCTCAACCTCCGGGGAGTTTGTTTGGCAGAGATATAGAACACACTTTTCCAAGCCTGTTGGAAGGCATTTGCAGTTTCATTTCGCGTCTAATTTCCCAAACCAAACTGCTTGCAGCTCTAACTCCCTTCTAACTACCACTTCTTCGGTTCAGTGAGATATGCTGGATTCTAAACGGAGAAGCTTCTCTGACGCTTTTTCACAGAGATTTTGAAACTGAAATCTCCCATGCCGTTTCCACCATAGGCAGCAATGGGCTTCCCCATAGAACTTGCCAACCTGAATTCCTACAGGCTAGATGTGAGAGGCACATTCTGCTGCTTCCTCCCTAACAGTTAAGCTTGCTTCTGAAAGCTCAACCTCCGGGGACTCTGTTTGGCACAGATATAGAACACACTTTTCCAAGCCTGTTGGAAGGCCTTTGCAGTGTCATTTCGCATCTAATTTCCCAAACCAAACTGCTTGCAGCTCTAACTCCCTTCTAACTACCACTTCTTCGGTTCAGTGAGATATGCTGGATTCTAAACGGAGAAGCTTCTCTGACGCTTTTTCACAGAGATTTTGAAACTGAAATCTCCCATGCCGTTTCCACCATAGGCAGCAATGGGCTTCCCCATAGAACTTGCCAACCTGAATTCCTAAAGGCTAGATGTGAGAGGCACATTCTGCTGCTTCCTCCCTTAGAGTTAAACTTGCTTCTGAAAGCTCAACCTCCGGGGAGTTTGTTTGGCAAAGATATAGAACACACTTTTCCAAGCCTGTTGGAAGGCATTTGCAGTTTCATTTCGCGTCTAATTTCCCAAACCAAACTGCTTGCAGCTCTAACTGCCTTCTAGCTACCACTTCTTCGGTTCAGTGAGATATGCTGGATTCTAAACGGAGAAGCTTCTCTGACGCTTTTTCACAGAGATTTTGAAACTGAAATCTCCCATGCTGTTTCCACCATAGGCAGCAATGGGCTTCCCCATAGAACTTGCCAACCTGAATTCCTACAGGCTAGATGTGAGAGGCACATTCTGCTGCTTCCTCCCTTAGAGGTAAACTAGCTTCTGAAAGCTCAACCTCCAGGGAGTCTGTTTGGCAGAGATATAGAACACACTTTTCCAAGCCTGTTGGAAGGCATTTGCAGTTTCATTTCGCGTCTAATTTCCCAAACCAAACTGCTTGCAGCTCTAACTGCCTTCTAACTACCACTTCTTCGGTTCAGTGAGATATGCTGGATTCTAAACGGAGAAGCTTCTCTGACGCTTTTTCACAGAGATTTTGAAACTGAAATCTCCCATGCCGTTTCCACCATAGGCAGCAATGGGCTTCCCCTTAGAACTTGCCAACCTGAATTCCTAAAGGCTAGATGTGAGAGGCACATTCTGCTGCTTCCTCCCTAACAGTTAAGCTTGCTTCTGAAAGCTCAACCTCCGGGGACTCTGTTTGGCACAGATATAGAACACACTTTTCCAAGCCTGTTGGAAGGCCTTTGCAGTGTCATTTCGCATCTAATTTCCCAAACCAAACTGCTTGCAGCTCTAACTCCCTTCTAACTACCACTTCTTCGGTTCAGTGAGATATGCTGGATTCTAAACGGAGAAGCTTCTCTGACGCTTTTTCACAGAGATTTTGAAACTGAAATCTCCCATGCCGTTTCCACCATAGGCAGCAATGGGCTTCCCCATAGAACTTGCCAACCTGAATTCCTAAAGGCTAGATGTGAGAGGCACATTCTGCTGCTTCCAACCTTAGAGTTAAACTAGCTTCTGAAAGCTCAACCTCCGGGGAGTTTGTTTGGCAGAGATATAGAACACACTTTTCCAAGCCAGTTGGAAGGCATTTGCAGTTTCATTTCGCGTCTAATTTCCCAAACCAAACTGCTTCCAGCTCTAACTCCCTTCTAACTACCACTTCTTCGGTTCAGTGAGATAAGCTGGATTCTAAACGGAGAAGCTTCTCTGACGCTTTTTCACAGAGATTTTGAAACTGAAATCTCCCATGCCGTTTCCACCATAGGCAGCAATGGGCTTCCCCATAGAACTTGCCAACCTGAATTCCTACAGGCTAGATGTGAGAGGCACATTCTGCTGCTTCCTCCCTAACAGTTAAGCTTGCTTCTGAAAGCTCAACCTCCGGGGACTCTGTTTGGCACAGATATAGAACACACTTTTCCAAGCCTGTTGGAAGGCCTTTGCAGTGTCATTTCGCATCTAATTTCCCAAACCAAACTGCTTGCAGCTCTAACTCCCTTCTAACTACCACTTCTTCGGTTCAGTGAGATATGCTGGATTCTAAACGGAGAAGCTTCTCTGACGCTTTTTCACAGAGATTTTGAAACTGAAATCTCCCATGCCGTTTCCACCATAGGCAGCAATGGGCTTCCCCATAGAACTTGCCAACCTGAATTCCTACAGGCTAGATGTGAGAGGCACATTCTGCTGCTTCCTCCCTAAGAGTTAAGCTTGCTTCTGAAAGCTCAACCTCCAGGGAGTCTGTTTGGCAGAGATATAGAACACACTTTTCCAAGCCTGTTGGAAGGCCTTTGCAGTGTCATTTCGCATCTAATTTCCCAAACCAAACTGCTTGCAGCTCTAACTCCCTTCTAACTACCACTTCTTCGGTTCAGTGAGATATGCTGGATTCTAAACGGAGAAGCTTCTCTGACGCTTTTTCACAGAGATTTTGAAACTGAAATTTCCAAACCCGTTTCGAACGAAGGCGCCAATGGGCTTCCCCATAGAACTTGCCAACCTGAATTCCTACAGGCTAGATGTGAGAGGCACATTCTGCTGCTTCCTCCCTTAGAGTTAAACTAGCTTCTGAAAGCTCAACCTCCGGGGAGTTTGTTTGGCAGAGATATAGAACACACTTTTCCAAGCCTGTTGGAAGGCATTTGCAGTTTCATTTCGCGTCTAATTTCCCAAACCAAACTGCTTGCAGCTCTAACTCCCTTCTAACTACCACTTCTTCGGTTCAGTGAGATATGCTGGATTCTAAACGGAGAAGCTTCTCTGACGCTTTTTCACAGAGATTTTGAAACTGAAATCTCCCATGCCGTTTCCACCATAGGCAGCAATGGGCTTCCCCATAGAACTTGCCAACCTGAATTCCTACAGGCTAGATGTGAGAGGCACATTCTGCTGCTTCCTCCCTCACAGTTAAGCTTGCTTCTGAAAGCTCAACCTCCGGGGACTCTGTTTGGCACAGATATAGAACACACTTTTCCAAGCCTGTTGGAAGGCCTTTGCAGTGTCATTTCGCATCTAATTTCCCAAACCAAACTGCTTGCAGCTCTAACTCCCTTCTAACTACCACTTCTTCGGTTCAGTGAGATATGCTGGATTCTAAACGGAGAAGCTTCTCTGACGCTTTTTCACAGAGATTTTGAAACTGAAATCTCCCATGCCGTTTCCACCATAGGCAGCAATGGGCTTCCCCATAGAACTTGCCAACCTGAATTCCTAAAGGCTAGATGTGAGAGGCACATTCTGCTGCTTCCTCCCTTAGAGTTAAACTTGCTTCTGAAAGCTCAACCTCCGGGGAGTTTGTTTGGCAGAGATATAGAACACACATTTCCAAGCCTGTTGGAAGGCATTTGCAGTTTCATTTCGCGTCTAATTTCCCAAACCAAACTGCTTGCAGCTCTAACTGCCTTCTAACTACCACTTCTTCGGTTCAGTGAGATATGGTGGATTCTAAACGGAGAAGCTTCTCTGACGCTTTTTCACAGAGATTTTGAAACTGAAATCTCCCATGCCGTTTCCACCATAGGCAGCAATGGGCTTCCCCATAGAACTTGCCAACCTGAATTCCTAAAGGCTAGATGTGAGAGGCACATTCTGCTGCTTCCTCCCTAACAGTTAAGCTTGCTTCTGAAAGCTCAACCTCCGGGGACTCTGTTTGGCACAGATATAGAACACACTTTTCCAAGCCTGTTGGAAGGCCTTTGCAGTGTCATTTCGCATCTAATTTCCCAAACCAAACTGCTTGCAGCTCTAACTCCCTTCTAACTACCACTTCTTCGGTTCAGTGAGATATGCTGGATTCTAAACGGAGAAGCTTCTCTGACGCTTTTTCACAGAGATTTTGAAACTGAAATCTCCCATGCCGTTTCCACCATAGGCAGCAATGGGCTTCCCCATAGAACTTGCCAACCTGAATTCCTAAAGGCTAGATGTGAGAGGCACATTCTGCTGCTTCCTCCCTTAGAGTTAAACTTGCTTCTGAAAGCTCAACCTCCGGGGAGTTTGTTTGGCAGAGATATAGAACACACTTTTCCAAGCCTGTTGGAAGGCATTTGCAGTTTCATTTCGCGTCTAATTTCCCAAACCAAACTGCTTGCAGCTCTAACTCCCTTCTAACTACCACTTCTTCGGTTCAGTGAGATAAGCTGGATTCTAAACGGAGAAGCTTCTCTGACGCTTTTTCACAGAGATTTTGAAACTGAAATTTCCAAACCCGTTTCCAACGAAGGCGCCAATGGGCTTCCCCATAGAACTTGCCAACCTGAATTCCTACAGGCTAGATGTGAGAGGCACATTCTGCTGCTTCCTCCCTTAGAGTTAAACTAGCTTCTGAAAGCTCAACCTCCGGGGAGTCTGTTTGGCAGAGATATAGAACACACTTTTCCAAGCCTGTTGGAAGGCCTTTGCAGTGTCATTTCGCATCTAATTTCCCAAACCAAACTGCTTGCAGCTCTAACTCCCTTCTAACTACCACTTCTTCGGTTCAGTGAGATATGCTGGATTCTAAACGGAGAAGCTTCTCTGACGCTTTTTCACAGAGATTTTGAAACTGAAATCTCCCATGCCGTTTCCACCATAGGCAGCAATGGGCTTCCCCATAGAACTTGCCAACCTGAATTCCTACAGGCTAGATGTGAGAGGCACATTCTGCTGCTTCCAACCTTAGAGTTAAACTAGCTTCTGAAAGCTCAACCTCCGGGGAGTCTGTTTGGCAGAGATATAGAACACACTTTTCCAAGCCTGTTGGAAGGCATTTGCAGTTTCATTTCGCGTCTAATTTCCCAAACCAAACTGCTTGCAGCTCTAACTGCCTTCTAACTACCACTTCTTCGGTTCAGTGAGATATGCTGGATTCTAAACGGAGAAGCTTCTCTGACGCTTTTTCACAGAGATTTTGAAACTGAAATCTCCCATGCTGTTTCCACCATAGGCAGCAATGGGCTTCCCCATAGAACTTGCCAACCTGAATTCCTACAGGCTAGATGTGAGAGGCACATTCTGCTGCTTCCTCCCTTAGAGTTAAACTAGCTTCTTAAAGCTCAACCTCCAGGGAGTCTGTTTGGCAGAGATATAGAACACACTTTTCCAAGCCTGTTGGAAGGCATTTGCAGTTTCATTTCGCGTCTAATTTCCCAAACCAAACTGCTTGCAGCTCTAACTCCCTTCTAACTACCACTTCTTCGGTTCAGTGAGATATGCTGGATTCTAAACGGAGAAGCTTCTCTGACGCTTTTTCACAGAGATTTTGAAACTGAAATCTCCCATGCCGTTTCCACCATAGGCAGCAATGGGCTTCCCCATAGAACTTGCCAACCTGAATTCCTACAGGCTAGATGTGAGAGGCACATTCTGCTGCTTCCAACCTTAGAGTTAAACTAGCTTCTGAAAGCTCAACCTCCGGGGAGTCTGTTTGGCAGAGATATAGAACACACTTTTCCAAGCCTGTTGGAAGGCATTTGCAGTTTCATTTCGCGTCTAATTTCCCAAACCAAACTGCTTGCAGCTCTAACTGCCTTCTAACTACCACTTCTTCGGTTCAGTGAGATATGCTGGATTCTAAACGGAGAAGCTTCTCTGACGCTTTTTCACAGAGATTTTGAAACTGAAATCTCCCATGCTGTTTCCACCATAGGCAGCAATGGGCTTCCCCATAGAACTTGCCAACCTGAATTCCTACAGGCTAGATGTGAGAGGCACATTCTGCTGCTTCCTCCCTTAGAGTTAAACTAGCTTCTGAAAGCTCAACCTCCAGGGAGTCTGTTTGGCAGAGATATAGAACACACTTTTCCAAGCCTGTTGGAAGGCATTTGCAGTTTCATTTTGCGTCTAATTTCCCAAACCAAACTGCTTGCAGCTCTAACTGCCTTCTAACTACCACTTCTTCGGTTCAGTGAGATATGCTGGATTCTAAACGGAGAAGCTTCCCTGATGCTTTTTCACAGAGATTTTGAAACTGAAATCTCCCATGCCGTTTCCACCATAGGCAGCAATGGGCTTCCCCATAGAACTTGCCAACCTGAATTCCTACAGGCTAGATGTGAGAGGCACATTCTGCTGCTTCCCCCCTAAGAGTTAAGCTTGCTTGTGAAAGCTCAACCTCCGGGGAGTCTGTTTGGCAGAGATATAGAACACACTTTTCCAAGCCTGTTGGAAGGCCTTTGCAGTGTCATTTCGCATCTAATTTACGAAACCAAACTGCTTGCAGCTCTAACTCCCTTCTAACTACCACTTCTTCGGTTCAGTGAGATATGCTGGATTCTAAACGGAGAAGCTTCTCTGACGCTTTTTCACAGAGATTTTGAAAGTGGAATTTCCAAACCCGTTTCCAACGAAGGCGCCAATGGGCTTCCCCATAGATCTTGCCAACCTGAATTCCTACAGGCTAGATGTGAGAGGCACATTCTGCTGCTTCCTCCCTTAGAGTTAAACTAGCTTCTGAAAGCTCAACCTCCGGTGAGTTTGTTTGGCAGAGATATAGAACACACTTTTCCAAGCCTGTTGGAAGGCATTTGCAGTTTCATTTCGCGTCTAATTTCCCAAACCAAAGTGCTTGCAGCTCTAACTCCCTTCTAACTACCACTTCTTCGGTTCAGTGAGATATGCTGGATTCTAAACGGAGAAGCTTCTCTGACGCTTTTTCACAGAGATTTTGAAACTGAAATCTCCCATGCCGTTTCCACCATAGGCAGCAATGGGCTTCCGCATAGAACTTGCCAACCTGAATTCCTAAAGGCTAGATGTGAGAGGCACATTCTGCTGCTTCCTCCCTTAGAGTTAAACTAGCTTCTGAAAGCTCAACCTCCGGGGAGTTTGTTTGGCAGAGATATAGAACACACTTTTCCAAGCCTGTTGGAAGGCATTTGCAGTTTCATTTCGCGTCTAATTTCCCAAACCAAACTGCTTGCAGCTCTAACTCCCTTCTAACTACCACTTCTTCGGTTCAGTGAGATATGCTGGATTCTAAACGGAGAAGCTTCTCTGACGCTTTTTCACAGAGATTTTGAAACTGAAATCTCCCATGCCGTTTCCACCATAGGCAGCAATGGGCTTCCCCATAGAACTTGCCAACCTGAATTCCTACAGGCTAGATGTGAGAGGCACATTCTGCTGCTTCCTCCCTTAGAGTTAAACTAGCTTCTGAAAGCTCAACCTCCGGGGAGTTTGTTTGGCAGAGATATAGAACACACTTTTCCAAGCCTGTTGGAAGGCATTTGCAGTTTCATTTCGCGTCTAATTTCCCAAACCAAACTGCTTGCAGCTCTAACTGCCTTCTAACTACCACTTCTTCGGTTCAGTGAGATATGCTGGATTCTAAACGGAGAAGCTTCTCTGACGCTTTTTCACAGAGATTTTGAAACTGAAATCTCCCATGCTGTTTCCACCATAGCCAGCAATGGGCTTCCCCATAGAACTTGCCAACCTGAATTCCTACAGGCTAGATGTGAGAGGCACATTCTGCTGCTTCCTCCCTTAGAGGTAAACTAGCTTCTGAAAGCTCAACCTCCAGGGAGTCTGTTTGGCAGAGATATAGAACACACTTTTCCAAGCCTGTTGGAAGGCATTTGCAGTTTCATTTCGCGTCTAATTTCCCAAACCAAACTGCTTGCAGCTCTAAATGCCTTCTAACTACCACTTCTTCGGTTCAGTGAGATATGCTGGATTCTAAACGGAGAAGCTTCTCTGACGCTTTTTCACAGAGATTTTGAAACTGAAATCTCCCATGCCGTTTCCACCATAGGCAGCAATGGGCTTCCCCATAGAACTTGCCAACCTGAATTCCTACAGGCTAGATGTGAGAGCCACATTCTGCTGCTTCCTCCCTTAGAGTTAAACTAGCTTCTGAAAGCTCAACCTCCGGGGAGTTTGTTTGGCAGAGATATAGAACACACTTTTCCAAGCCTGTTGGAAGGCATTTGCAGTTTCATTTCGCGTCTAATTTCCCAAACCAAACTGCTTGCAGCTCTAACTCCCTTCTAACTACCACTTCTTCGGTTCAGTGAGATATGCTGGATTCTAAACGGAGAAGCTTCTCTGACGCTTTTTCACAGAGATTTTGAAACTGAAATCTCCCATGCCGTTTCCACCATAGGCAGCAATGGGCTTCCCCATAGAACTTGCCAACCTGAATTCCTACAGGCTAGATGTGAGAGGCACATTCTGCTGCTTCCTCCCTAAGAGTTAAGCTTGCTTCTGAAAGCTCAACCTCCGGGGAGTCTGTTTGGCAGAGATATAGAACACACTTTTCCAAGCCTGTTGGAAGGCCTTTGCAGTGTCATTTCGCATCTAATTTCCCAAACCAAACTGCTTGCAGCTCTAACTGCCTTCTAACTACCACTTCTTCGGTTCAGTGAGATATGCTGGATTCTAAACGGAGAAGCTTCTCTGACGCTTTTTCACAGAGATTTTGAAACTGAAATCTCCCATGCCGTTTCCACCATAGGCAGCAATGGGCTTCCCCATAGAACTTGCCAACCTGAATTCCTACAGGCTAGATGTGAGAGGCACATTCTGCTGCTTCCTCCCTTAGAGTTAAACTAGCTTCTGAAAGCTCAACCTCCGGGGAGTCTGTTTGGCAGAGATATAGAACACACTTTTCCAAGCCTGTTGGAAGGCATTTGCAGTTTCATTTCGCGTCTAATTTCCCAAACCAAACTGCTTGCAGCTCTAACTCCCTTCTAACTACCACTTCTTCGGTTCAGTGAGATATGCTGGATTCTAAACGGAGAAGCTTCTCTGACGCTTTTTCACAGAGATTTTGAAACTGAAATCTCCCATGCCGTTTCCACCATAGGCAGCAATGGGCTTCCCCATAGAACTTGCCAACCTGAATTCCTACAGGCTAGATGTGAGAGGCACATTCTGCTGCTTCCTCCCTTAGAGTTAAACTTGCTTCTGAAAGCTCAACCTCCGGGGAGTTTGTTTGGCAGAGATATAGAACACACTTTTCCAAGCCTGTTGGAAGGCATTTGCAGTTTCATTTCGCGTCTAATTTCCCAAACCAAACTGCTTGCAGCTCTAACTGCCTTCTAACTACCACTTCTTCGGTTCAGTGAGATATGCTGGATTCTAAACGGAGAAGCTTCTCTGACGCTTTTTCACAGAGATTTTGAAACTGAAATCTCCCATGCCGTTTCCACCATAGGCAGCAATGGGCTTCCCCATAGAACTTGCCAACCTGAATTCCTACAGGCTAGATGTGAGAGGCACATTCTGCTGCTTCCTCCCTAACAGTTAAGCTTGCTTCTGAAAGCTCAACCTCCGGGGACTCTGTTTGGCACAGATATAGAACACACTTTTCCAAGCCTGTTGGAAGGCCTTTGCAGTGTCATTTCGCATCTAATTTCCCAAACCAAACTGCTTGCAGCTCTAACTCCCTTCTAACTACCACTTCTTCGGTTCAGTGAGATATGCTGGATTCTAAACGGAGAAGCTTCTCTGACGCTTTTTCACAGAGATTTTGAAACTGAAATCTCCCATGCCGTTTCCACCATAGGCAGCAATGGGCTTCCCCATAGAACTTGCCAACCTGAATTCCTACAGGCTAGATGTGAGAGGCACATTCTGCTGCTTCCTCCCTTAGAGTTAAACTAGCTTCTGAAAGCTCAACCTCCGGGGAGTCTGTTTGGCAGAGATATAGAACACACTTTTCCAAGCCTGTTGGAAGGCATTTGCAGTTTCATTTCGCGTCTAATTTCCCAAACCAAACTGCTTGCAGCTCTAACTCCCTTCTAACTACCACTTCTTCGGTTCAGTGAGATATGCTGGATTCTCAACGGAGAAGCTTCACTGACGCTTTTTCACAGAGATTTTGAAACTGAAATCTCCCATGCCGTTTCCACCATAGGCAGCAATGGGCTTCCCCATAGAACTTGCCAACCTGAATTCCTACAGGCTAGATGTGAGAGGCACATTCTGCTGCTTCCTCCCTTAGAGTTAAACTTGCTTCTGAAAGCTCAACCTCCGGGGAGTTTGTTTGGCAGAGATATAGAACACACTTTTCCAAGCCTGTTGGAAGGCATTTGCAGTTTCATTTCGCGTCTAATTTCCCAAACCAAACTGCTTGCAGCTCTAACTCCCTTCTAACTACCACTTCTCCGGTTCAGTGAGATATGCTGGATTCTAAACGGAGAAGCTTCTCTGACGCTTTTTCACAGAGATTTTGAAACTGAAATCTCCCATGCCGTTTCCACCATAGGCAGCAATGGGCTTCCCCATAGAACTTGCCAACCTGAATTCCTACAGGCTAGATGTGAGAGGCACATTCTGCTGCTTCCTCCCTAACAGTTAAGCTTGCTTCTGAAAGCTCAACCTCCGGGGACTCTGTTTGGCACAGATATAGAACACACTTTTCCAAGCCTGTTGGAAGGCCTTTGCACTGTCATTTCGCATCTAATTTCCCAAACCAAACTGCTTGCAGCTCTAACTCCCTTCTAACTACCACTTCTTCGGTTCAGTGAGATATGCTGGATTCTAAACGGAGAGGCTTCTCTGACGATTTTTCACAGAGATTTTGAAACTGCAATCTCCCATGCCGTTTCCACCATAGGCAGCAATGGGCTTCCCCATAGAACTTGCCAACCTGAATTCCTACAGGCTAGATGTGAGAGGCACATTCTGCTGCTTCCTCCCTTAGAGTTAAACTAGCTTCTGAAAGCTCAACCTCCGGGGAGTTTGTTTGGCAGAGATATAGAACACACTTTTCCAAGCCTGTTGGAAGGCATTTGCAGTTTCATTTCGCGTCTAATTTCCCAAACCAAACTGCTTGCAGCTCTAACTGCCTTCTAACTACCACTTCTTCGGTTTAGTGAGATATGCTGGATTCTAAACGGAGAAGCTTCTCTGACGCTTTTTCACAGAGATTTTGAAACTGCAATCTCCCATGCCGTTTCCACCATAGGCAGCAATGGGCTTCCCCATAGAACTTGCCAACCTGAATTCCTACAGGCTAGATGTGAGAGGCACATTCTGCTGCTTCCTCCCTTAGAGTTAAACTAGCTTCTGAAAGCTCAACCTCCGGGGAGTTTGTTTGGCAGAGATATAGAACACACTTTTCCAAGCCTGTTGGAAGGCATTTGCAGTTTCATTTCGCGTCTAATTTCCCAAACCAAACTGCTTGCAGCTCTAACTCCCTTCTAACTACCACTTCTTCGGTTCAGTGAGATATGCTGGATTCTAAACGGAGAAGCTTCTCTGACGCTTTTTCACAGAGATTTTGAAACTGAAATCTCCCATGCCGTTTCCACCATAGGCAGCAATGGGCTTCCCCATAGAACTTGCCAACCTGAATTCCTACAGGCTAGATGTGAGAGGCACATTCTGCTGCTTCCTCCCTTAGAGTTAAACTTGCTTCTGAAAGCTCATCCTCCGGGGAGTTTGTTTGGCAGAGATATAGAACACACTTTTCCAAGCCTGTTGGAAGGCATTTGCAGTTTCATTTCGCGTCTAATTTCCCAAACCAAACTGCTTGCAGCTCTAACTGCCTTCTAACTACCACTTCTTCGGTTCAGTGAGATATGCTGGATTCTAAACGGAGAAGCTTCTCTGACGCTTTTTCACAGAGATTTTGAAACTGAAATCTCCCATGCTGTTTCCACCATAGGCAGCAATGGGCTTCCCCATAGAACTTGCCAACCTGAATTCCTACAGGCTAGATGTGAGAGGCACATTCTGCTGCTTCCTCCCTAAGAGTTAAGCTTGCTTCTGAAAGCTCAACCTCCGGGGAGTCTGTTTGGCAGAGATATAGAACACACTTTTCCAAGCCTGTTGGAAGGCCTTTGCAGTGTCATTTCGCATCTAATTTCCCAAACCAAACTGCTTGCAGCTCTAACTCCCTTCTAACTACCACTTCTTCGGTTCAGTGAGATATGCTGGATTCTAAACGGAGAAGCTTCTCTGACGCTTTTTCACAGAGATTTTGAAACTGAAATTTCCAAACCCGTTTCCAACGAAGGCGCCAATGGGCTTCCCCATAGAACTTGCCAACCTGAATTCCTACAGGCTAGATGTGAGAGGCACATTCTGCTGCTTCCTCCCTTAGAGTTAAACTAGCTTCTGAAAGCTCACCCTCCGGGGAGTTTGTTTGGCAGAGATATAGAACACACTTTTCCAAGCCTGTTGGAAGGCATTTGCAGTTTCATTTCGCGTCTAATTTCCCAAACCAAACTGCTTGCAGCTCTAACTCCCTTCTAACTACCACTTCTTCGGTTCAGTGAGATATGCTGGATTCTAAACGGAGAAGCTTCTCTGACGCTTTTTCACAGAGATTTTGAAACTGAAATCTCCCATGCCGTTTCCACCATAGGCAGCAATGGGCTTCCCCATAGAACTTGCCAACCTGAATTCCTACAGGCTAGATGTGAGAGGCACATTCTGCTGCTTCCTCCCTAACAGTTAAGCTTGCTTCTGAAAGCTCAACCTCCGGGGACTCTGTTTGGCACAGATATAGAACACACTTTTCCAAGCCTGTTGGAAGGCCTTTGCAGTGTCATTTCGCATCTAATTTCCCAAACCAAACTGCTTGCAGCTCTAACTCCCTTCTAACTACCACTTCTTCGGTTCAGTGAGATATGCTGGATTCTAAACGGAGAAGCTTCTCTGACGCTTTTTCACAGAGATTTTGAAACTGAAATCTCCCATGCCGTTTCCACCATAGGCAGCAATGGGCTTCCCCATAGAACTTGCCAACCTGAATTCCTAAAGGCTAGATGTGAGAGGCACATTCTGCTGCTTCCTCCCTTAGAGTTAAACTTGCTTCTGAAAGCTCAACCTCCGGGGAGTTTGTTTGGCAGAGATATAGAACACACTTTTCCAAGCCTGTTGGAAGGCATTTGCAGTTTCATTTCGCGTCTAATTTCCCAAACCAAACTGCTTGCAGCTCTAACTGCCTTCTAACTACCACTTCTTCGGTTCAGTGAGATATGCTGGATTCTAAACGGAGAAGCTTCTCTGACGCTTTTTCACAGAGATTTTGAAACTGAAATCTCCCATGCCGTTTCCACCATAGGCAGCAATGGGCTTCCCCATAGAACTTGCCAACCTGAATTCCTACAGGCTAGATGTGAGAGGCACATTCTGCTGCTTCCTCCCTTAGAGGTAAACTAGCTTCTGAAAGCTCAACCTCCAGGGAGTCTGTTTGGCAGAGATATAGAACACACTTTTCCAAGCCTGTTGGAAGGCATTTGCAGTTTCATTTCGCGTCTAATTTCCCAAACCAAACTGCTTGCAGCTCTAACTGCCTTCTAACTACCACTTCTTCGGTTCAGTGAGATATGCTGGATTCTAAACGGAGAAGCTTCTCTGACGCTTTTTCACAGAGATTTTGAAACTGAAATCTCCCATGCCGTTTCCACCATAGGCAGCAATGGGCTTCCCCATAGAACTTGCCAACCTGAATTCCTAAAGGCTAGATGTGAGAGGCACATTCTGCTGCTTCCTCCCTAACAGTTAAGCTTGCTTCTGAAAGCTCAACCTCCGGGGACTCTGTTTGGCACAGATATAGAACACACTTTTCCAAGCCTGTTGGAAGGCCTTTGCAGTGTCATTTCGCATCTAATTTCCCAAACCAAACTGCTTGCAGCTCTAACTCCCTTCTAACTACCACTTCTTCGGTTCAGTGAGATATGCTGGATTCTAAACGGAGAAGCTTCTCTGACGCTTTTTCACAGAGATTTTGAAACTGAAATCTCCCATGCCGTTTCCACCATAGGCAGCAATGGGCTTCCCCATAGAACTTGCCAACCTGAATTCCTAAAGGCTAGATGTGAGAGGCACATTCTGCTGCTTCCAACCTTAGAGTTAAACTAGCTTCTGAAAGCTCAACCTCCGGGGAGTTTGTTTGGCAGAGATATAGAACACACTTTTCCAAGCCTGTTGGAAGGCATTTGCAGTTTCATTTCGCGTCTAATTTCCCAAACCAAACTGCTTCCAGCTCTAACTCCCTTCTAACTACCACTTCTTCGGTTCAGTGAGATAAGCTGGATTCTAAACGGAGAAGCTTCTCTGACGCTTTTTCACAGAGATTTTGAAACTGAAATTTCCAAACCCGTTTCCAACGAAGGCGCCAATGGGCTTCCCCATAGAACTTGCCAACCTGAATTCCTACAGGCTAGATGTGAGAGGCACATTCTGCTGCTTCCTCCCTTAGAGTTAAACTTGCTTCTGAAAGCTCAACCTCCGGGGAGTTTGTTTGGCAGAGATATAGAACACACTTTTCCAAGCCTGTTGGAAGGCATTTGCAGTTTCATTTCGCGTCTAATTTCCCAAACCAAACTGCTTGCAGCTCTAACTGCCTTCTAACTACCACTTCTTCGGTTCAGTGAGATATGCTGGATTCTAAACGGAGAAGCTTCTCTGACGCTTTTTCACAGAGATTTTGAAACTGAAATCTCCCATGCCGTTTCCACCATAGGCAGCAATGGGCTTCCCCATAGAACTTGCCAACCTGAATTCCTACAGGCTAGATGTGAGAGGCACATTCTGCTGCTTCCTCCCTAACAGTTAAGCTTGCTTCTGAAAGCTCAACCTCCGGGGACTCTGTTTGGCACAGATATAGAACACACTTTTCCAAGCCTGTTGGAAGGCCTTTGCAGTGTCATTTCGCATCTAATTTCCCAAACCAAACTGCTTGCAGCTCTAACTCCCTTCTAACTACCACTTCTTCGGTTCAGTGAGATATGCTGGATTCTAAACGGAGAAGCTTCTCTGACGCTTTTTCACAGAGATTTTGAAACTGAAATCTCCCATGCCGTTTCCACCATAGGCAGCAATGGGCTTCCCCATAGAACTTGCCAACCTGAATTCCTACAGGCTAGATGTGAGAGGCACATTCTGCTGCTTCCTCCCTTAGAGTTAAACTAGCTTCTGAAAGCTCAACCTCCGGGGAGTCTGTTTGGCAGAGATATAGAACACACTTTTCCAAGCCTGTTGGAAGGCATTTGCAGTTTCATTTCGCGTCTAATTTCCCAAACCAAACTGCTTGCAGCTCTAACTCCCTTCTAACTACCACTTCTTCGGTTCAGTGAGATATGCTGGATTCTCAACGGAGAAGCTTCACTGACGCTTTTTCACAGAGATTTTGAAACTGAAATCTCCCATGCCGTTTCCACCATAGGCAGCAATGGGCTTCCCCATAGAACTTGCCAACCTGAATTCCTACAGGCTAGATGTGAGAGGCACATTCTGCTGCTTCCTCCCTTAGAGTTAAACTTGCTTCTGAAAGCTCAACCTCCGGGGAGTTTGTTTGGCAGAGATATAGAACACACTTTTCCAAGCCTGTTGGAAGGCATTTGCAGTTTCATTTCGCGTCTAATTTCCCAAACCAAACTGCTTGCAGCTCTAACTCCCTTCTAACTACCACTTCTTCGGTTCAGTGAGATATGCTGGATTCTAAACGGAGAAGCTTCTCTGACGCTTTTTCACAGAGATTTTGAAACTGAAATCTCCCATGCCGTTTCCACCATAGGCAGCAATGGGCTTCCCCATAGAACTTGCCAACCTGAATTCCTACAGGCTAGATGTGAGAGGCACATTCTGCTGCTTCCTTCCTAACAGTTAAGCTTGCTTCTGAGAGCTCAACCTCCGGGGACTCTGTTTGGCACAGATATAGAACACACTTTTCCAAGCCTGTTGGAAGGCCTTTGCACTGTCATTTCGCATCTAATTTCCCAAACCAAACTGCTTGCAGCTCTAACTCCCTTCTAACTACCACTTCTTCGGTTCAGTGAGATATGCTGGATTCTAAACGGAGAGGCTTCTCTGACGATTTTTCACAGAGATTTTGAAACTGCAATCTCCCATGCCGTTTCCACCATAGGCAGCAATGGGCTTCCCCATAGAACTTGCCAACCTGAATTCCTACAGGCTAGATGTGAGAGGCACATTCTGCTGCTTCCTCCCTTAGAGTTAAACTAGCTTCTGAAAGCTCAACCTCCGGGGAGTTTGTTTGGCAGAGATATAGAACACACTTTTCCAAGCCTGTTGGAAGGCATTTGCAGTTTCATTTCGCGTCTAATTTCCCAAACCAAACTGCTTGCAGCTCTAACTGCCTTCTAACTACCACTTCTTCGGTTTAGTGAGATATGCTGGATTCTAAACGGAGAAGCTTCTCTGACGCTTTTTCACAGAGATTTTGAAACTGCAATCTCCCATGCCGTTTCCACCATAGGCAGCAATGGGCTTCCCCATAGAACTTGCCAACCTGAATTCCTACAGGCTAGATGTGAGAGGCACATTCTGCTGCTTCCTCCCTTAGAGGTAAACTAGCTTCTGAAAGCTCAACCTCCAGGGAGTCTGTTTGGCAGAGATATAGAACACACTTTTCCAAGCCTGTTGGAAGGCATTTGCAGTTTCATTTCGCGTCTAATTTCCCAAACCAAACTGCTTGCAGCTCTAAATGCCTTCTAACTACCACTTCTTCGGTTCAGTGAGATATGCTGGATTCTAAACGGAGAAGCTTCTCTGACGCTTTTTCACAGAGATTTTGAAACTGAAATCTCCCATGCCGTTTCCACCATAGGCAGCAATGGGCTTCCCCATAGAACTTGCCAACCTGAATTCCTACAGGCTAGATGTGAGAGGCACATTCTGCTGCTTCCTCCCTTAGAGTTAAACTAGCTTCTGAAAGCTCAACCTCCGGGGAGTCTGTTTGGCAGAGATATAGAACACACTTTTCCAAGCCTGTTGGAAGGCATTTGCAGTTTCATTTCGCGTCTAATTTCCCAAACCAAACTGCTTGCAGCTCTAACTCCCTTCTAACTACCACTTCTTCGGTTCAGTGAGATATGCTGGATTCTCAACGGAGAAGCTTCACTGACGCTTTTTCACAGAGATTTTGAAACTGAAATCTCCCATGCCGTTTCCACCATAGGCAGCAATGGGCTTCCCCATAGAACTTGCCAACCTGAATTCCTACAGGCTAGATGTGAGAGGCACATTCTGCTGCTTCCTCCCTTAGAGTTAAACTTGCTTCTGAAAGCTCAACCTCCGGGGAGTTTGTTTGGCAGAGATATAGAACACACTTTTCCAAGCCTGTTGGAAGGCATTTGCAGTTTCATTTCGCGTCTAATTTCCCAAACCAAACTGCTTGCAGCTCTAACTCCCTTCTAACTACCACTTCTTCGGTTCAGTGAGATATGCTGGATTCTAAACGGAGAAGCTTCTCTGACGCTTTTTCACAGAGATTTTGAAACTGAAATCTCCCATGCCGTTTCCACCATAGGCAGCAATGGGCTTCCCCATAGAACTTGCCAACCTGAATTCCTACAGGCTAGATGTGAGAGGCACATTCTGCTGCTTCCTCCCTAACAGTTAAGCTTGCTTCTGAAAGCTCAACCTCCGGGGACTCTGTTTGGCACAGATATAGAACACACTTTTCCAAGCCTGTTGGAAGGCCTTTGCACTGTCATTTCGCATCTAATTTCCCAAACCAAACTGCTTGCAGCTCTAACTCCCTTCTAACTACCACTTCTTCGGTTCAGTGAGATATGCTGGATTCTAAACGGAGAGGCTTCTCTGACGATTTTTCACAGAGATTTTGAAACTGCAATCTCCCATGCCGTTTCCACCATAGGCAGCAATGGGCTTCCCCATAGAACTTGCCAACCTGAATTCCTACAGGCTAGATGTGAGAGGCACATTCTGCTGCTTCCTCCCTTAGAGTTAAACTAGCTTCTGAAAGCTCAACCTCCGGGGAGTTTGTTTGGCAGAGATATAGAACACACTTTTCCAAGCCTGTTGGAAGGCATTTGCAGTTTCATTTCGCGTCTAATTTCCCAAACCAAACTGCTTGCAGCTCTAACTGCCTTCTAACTACCACTTCTTCGGTTTAGTGAGATATGCTGGATTCTAAACGGAGAAGCTTCTCTGACGCTTTTTCACAGAGATTTTGAAACTGCAATCTCCCATGCCGTTTCCACCATAGGCAGCAATGGGCTTCCCCATAGAACTTGCCAACCTGAATTCCTACAGGCTAGATGTGAGAGGCACATTCTGCTGCTTCCTCCCTTAGAGGTAAACTAGCTTCTGAAAGCTCAACCTCCAGGGAGTCTGTTTGGCAGAGATATAGAACACACTTTTCCAAGCCTGTTGGAAGGCATTTGCAGTTTCATTTCGCGTCTAATTTCCCAAACCAAACTGCTTGCAGCTCTAAATGCCTTCTAACTACCACTTCTTCGGTTCAGTGAGATATGCTGGATTCTAAACGGAGAAGCTTCTCTGACGCTTTTTCACAGAGATTTTGAAACTGAAATCTCCCATGCCGTTTCCACCATAGGCAGCAATGGGCTTCCCCATAGAACTTGCCAACCTGAATTCCTACAGGCTAGATGTGAGAGGCACATTCTGCTGCTTCCTCCCTAAGAGTTAAGCTTGCTTCTGAAAGCTCAACCTCCAGGGAGTCTGTTTGGCAGAGATATAGAACACACTTTTCCAAGCCTGTTGGAAGGCCTTTGCAGTGTCATTTCGCATCTAATTTCCCAAACCAAACTGCTTGCAGCTCTAACTCCCTTCTAACTACCACTTCTTCGGTTCAGTGAGATATGCTGGATTCTAAACGGAGAAGCTTCTCTGACGCTTTTTCACAGAGATTTTGAAACTGAAATTTCCAAATCCGTTTCCAACGAAGGCGCCAATGGGCTTCCCCATAGAACTTGCCAACCTGAATTCCTACAGGCTAGATGTGAGAGGCACATTCTGCTGCTTCCTCCCTTAGAGTTAAACTAGCTTCTGAAAGCTCAACCTCCGGGGAGTCTGTTTGGCAGAGATATAGAACACACTTTTCCAAGCCTGTTGGAAGGCCTTTGCAGTGTCATTTCGCATCTAATTTCCCAAACCAAACTGCTTGCAGCTCTAACTCCCTTCTAACTACCACTTCTTCGGTTCAGTGAGATATGCTGGATTCTAAACGGAGAAGCTTCTCTGACGCTTTTTCACAGAGATTTTGAAACTGAAATCTCCCATGCCGTTTCCACCATAGGCAGCAATGGGCTTCCCCATAGAACTTGCCAACCTGAATTCCTACAGGCTAGATGTGAGAGGCACATTCTGCTGCTTCCTCCCTTAGAGTTAAACTAGCTTCTGAAAGCTCAACCTCCGGGGAGTCTGTTTGGCAGAGATATAGAACACACTTTTCCAAGCCTGTTGGAAGGCATTTGCAGTTTCATTTCGCGTCTAATTTCCCAAACCAAACTGCTTGCAGCTCTAACTGCCTTCTAACTACCACTTCTTCGGTTCAGTGAGATATGCTGGATTCTAAACGGAGAAGCTTCTCTGACGCTTTTTCACAGAGATTTTGAAACTGAAATCTCCCATGCTGTTTCCACCATAGGCAGCAATGGGCTTCCCCATAGAACTTGCCAACCTGAATTCCTACAGGCTAGATGTGAGAGGCACATTCTGCTGCTTCCTCCCTTAGAGTTAAACTTGCTTCTGAAAGCTCAACCTCCGGGGAGTTTGTTTGGCAGAGATATAGAACACACTTTTCCAAGCCTGTTGGAAGGCATTTGCAGTTTCATTTCGCGTCTAATTTCCCAAACCAAACTGCTTGCAGCTCTAACTGCCTTCTAACTACCACTTCTTCGGTTCAGTGAGATATGCTGGATTCTAAACGGAGAAGCTTCTCTGACGCTTTTTCACAGAGATTTTGAAACTGAAATCTCCCATGCTGTTTCCACCATAGCCAGCAATGGGCTTCCCCATAGAACTTGCCAACCTGAATTCCTACAGGCTAGATGTGAGAGGCACATTCTGCTGCTTCCTCCCTTAGAGGTAAACTAGCTTCTGAAAGCTCAACCTCCAGGGAGTCTGTTTGGCAGAGATATAGAACACACTTTTCCAAGCCTGTTGGAAGGCATTTGCAGTTTCATTTCGCGTCTAATTTCCCAAACCAAACTGCTTGCAGCTCTAAATGCCTTCTAACTACCACTTCTTCGGTTCAGTGAGATATGCTGGATTCTAAACGGAGAAGCTTCTCTGACGCTTTTTCACAGAGATTTTGAAACTGAAATCTCCCATGCCGTTTCCACCATAGGCAGCAATGGGCTTCCCCATAGAACTTGCCAACCTGAATTCCTACAGGCTAGATGTGAGAGGCACATTCTGCTGCTTCCTCCCTAAGAGTTAAGCTTGCTTCTGAAAGCTCAACCTCCAGGGAGTCTGTTTGGCAGAGATATAGAACACACTTTTCCAAGCCTGTTGGAAGGCCTTTGCAGTGTCATTTCGCATCTAATTTCCCAAACCAAACTGCTTGCAGCTCTAACTCCCTTCTAACTACCACTTCTTCGGTTCAGTGAGATATGCTGGATTCTAAACGGAGAAGCTTCTCTGACGCTTTTTCACAGAGATTTTGAAACTGAAATTTCCAAACCCGTTTCCAACGAAGGCGCCAATGGGCTTCCCCATAGAACTTGCCAACCTGAATTCCTACAGGCTAGATGTGAGAGGCACATTCTGCTGCTTCCTCCCTTAGAGTTAAACTAGCTTCTGAAAGCTCAACCTCCGGGGAGTTTGTTTGGCAGAGATATAGAACACACTTTTCCAAGCCTGTTGGAAGGCATTTGCAGTTTCATTTCGCGTCTAATTTCCC
Organism: Cynocephalus volans; assembly: GCF_027409185.1. Taxonomy (NCBI): domain Eukaryota; kingdom Metazoa; phylum Chordata; class Mammalia; order Dermoptera; family Cynocephalidae; genus Cynocephalus; species Cynocephalus volans. The sequence continues at coordinate 762,906 of NW_026902469.1, read as the reverse complement.
AAACCAAACTGCTTGCAGCTCTAACTCCCTTCTAACTACCACTTCTTCGGTTCAGTGAGATATGCTGGATTCTAAACGGAGAAGCTTCTCTGACGCTTTTTCACAGAGATTTTGAAACTGAAATCTCCCATGCCGTTTCCACCATAGGCAGCAATGGGCTTCCATATAGAACTTGCCAACCTGAATTCCTACAGGCTAGATGTGAGAGGCACATTCTGCTGCTTCCTCCCTAACAGTTAAGCTTGCTTCTGAAAGCTCAACCTCCGGGGACTCTGTTTGGCACAGATATAGAACACACTTTTCCAAGCCTGTTGGAAGGCCTTTGCAGTGTCATTTCGCATCTAATTTCCCAAACCAAACTGCTTGCAGCTCTAACTCCCTTCTAACTACCACTTCTTCGGTTCAGTGAGATATGCTGGATTCTAAACGGAGAAGCTTCTCTGACGCTTTTTCACAGAGATTTTGAAACTGAAATCTCCCATGCCGTTTCCACCATAGGCAGCAATGGGCTTCCCCATAGAACTTGCCAACCTGAATTCCTAAAGGCTAGATGTGAGAGGCACATTCTGCTGCTTCCTCCCTTAGAGTTAAACTTGCTTCTGAAAGCTCAACCTCCGGGGAGTTTGTTTGGCAGAGATATAGAACACACATTTCCAAGCCTGTTGGAAGGCATTTGCAGTTTCATTTCGCGTCTAATTTCCCAAACCAAACTGCTTGCAGCTCTAACTGCCTTCTAACTACCACTTCTTCGGTTCAGTGAGATATGCTGGATTCTAAACGGAGAAGCTTCTCTGACGCTTTTTCACAGAGATTTTGAAACTGAAATCTCCCATGCTGTTTCCACCATAGCCAGCAATGGGCTTCCCCATAGAACTTGCCAACCTGAATTCCTACAGGCTAGATGTGAGAGGCACATTCTGCTGCTTCCTCCCTTAGAGGTAAACTAGCTTCTGAAAGCTCAACCTCCAGGGAGTCTGTTTGGCAGAGATATAGAACACACTTTTCCAAGCCTGTTGGAAGGCATTTGCAGTTTCATTTCGCGTCTAATTTCCCAAACCAAACTGCTTGCAGCTCTAACTGCCTTCTAACTACCACTTCTTCGGTTCAGTGAGATATGGTGGATTCTAAACGGAGAAGCTTCTCTGACGCTTTTTCACAGAGATTTTGAAACTGAAATCTCCCATGCCGTTTCCACCATAGGCAGCAATGGGCTTCCCCATAGAACTTGCCAACCTGAATTCCTAAAGGCTAGATGTGAGAGGCACATTCTGCTGCTTCCTCCCTAACAGTTAAGCTTGCTTCTGAAAGCTCAACCTCCGGGGACTCTGTTTGGCACAGATATAGAACACACTTTTCCAAGCCTGTTGGAAGGCCTTTGCAGTGTCATTTCGCATCTAATTTCCCAAACCAAACTGCTTGCAGCTCTAACTCCCTTCTAACTACCACTTCTTCGGTTCAGTGAGATATGCTGGATTCTAAACGGAGAAGCTTCTCTGACGCTTTTTCACAGAGATTTTGAAACTGAAATCTCCCATGCCGTTTCCACCATAGGCAGCAATGGGCTTCCCCATAGAACTTGCCAACCTGAATTCCTAAAGGCTAGATGTGAGAGGCACATTCTGCTGCTTCCTCCCTTAGAGTTAAACTTGCTTCTGAAAGCTCAACCTCCGGGGAGTTTGTTTGGCAGAGATATAGAACACACTTTTCCAAGCCTGTTGGAAGGCATTTGCAGTTTCATTTCGCGTCTAATTTCCCAAACCAAACTGCTTGCAGCTCTAACTCCCTTCTAACTACCACTTCTTCGGTTCAGTGAGATAAGCTGGATTCTAAACGGAGAAGCTTCTCTGACGCTTTTTCACAGAGATTTTGAAACTGAAATTTCCAAACCCGTTTCCAACGAAGGCGCCAATGGGCTTCCCCATAGAACTTGCCAACCTGAATTCCTACAGGCTAGATGTGAGAGGCACATTCTGCTGCTTCCTCCCTTAGAGTTAAACTAGCTTCTGAAAGCTCAACCTCCGGGGAGTCTGTTTGGCAGAGATATATAACACACTTTTCCAAGCCTGTTGGAAGGCCTTTGCAGTGTCATTTCGCATCTAATTTCCCAAACCAAACTGCTTGCAGCTCTAACTCCCTTCTAACTACCACTTCTTCGGTTCAGTGAGATATGCTGGATTCTAAACGGAGAAGCTTCTCTGACGCTTTTTCACAGAGATTTTGAAACTGAAATCTCCCATGCCGTTTCCACCATAGGCAGCAATGGGCTTCCCCATAGAACTTGCCAACCTGAATTCCTACAGGCTAGATGTGAGAGGCACATTCTGCTGCTTCCAACCTTAGAGTTAAACTAGCTTCTGAAAGCTCAACCTCCGGGGAGTCTGTTTGGCAGAGATATAGAACACACTTTTCCAAGCCTGTTGGAAGGCATTTGCAGTTTCATTTCGCGTCTAATTTCCCAAACCAAACTGCTTGCAGCTCTAACTGCCTTCTAACTACCACTTCTTCGGTTCAGTGAGATATGCTGGATTCTAAACGGAGAAGCTTCTCTGACGCTTTTTCACAGAGATTTTGAAACTGAAATCTCCCATGCCGTTTCCACCATAGGCAGCAATGGGCTTCCCCATAGAACTTGCCAACCTGAATTCCTACAGGCTAGATGTGAGAGGCACATTCTGCTGCTTCCAACCTTAGAGTTAAACTAGCTTCTGAAAGCTCAACCTCCGGGGAGTCTGTTTGGCAGAGATATAGAACACACTTTTCCAAGCCTGTTGGAAGGCATTTGCAGTTTCATTTCGCGTCTAATTTCCCAAACCAAACTGCTTGCAGCTCTAACTGCCTTCTAACTACCACTTCTTCGGTTCAGTGAGATATGCTGGATTCTAAACGGAGAAGCTTCTCTGACGCTTTTTCACAGAGATTTTGAAACTGAAATCTCCCATGCTGTTTCCACCATAGGCAGCAATGGGCTTCCCCATAGAACTTGCCAACCTGAATTCCTACAGGCTAGATGTGAGAGGCACATTCTGCTGCTTCCTCCCTTAGAGTTAAACTAGCTTCTTAAAGCTCAACCTCCAGGGAGTCTGTTTGGCAGAGATATAGAACACACTTTTCCAAGCCTGTTGGAAGGCATTTGCAGTTTCATTTCGCGTCTAATTTCCCAAACCAAACTGCTTGCAGCTCTAACTCCCTTCTAACTACCACTTCTTCGGTTCAGTGAGATATGCTGGATTCTAAACGGAGAAGCTTCTCTGACGCTTTTTCACAGAGATTTTGAAACTGAAATCTCCCATGCCGTTTCCACCATAGGCAGCAATGGGCTTCCCCATAGAACTTGCCAACCTGAATTCCTACAGGCTAGATGTGAGAGGCACATTCTGCTGCCTCCAACCTTAGAGTTAAACTAGCTTCTGAAAGCTCAACCTCCGGGGAGTCTGTTTGGCAGAGATATAGAACACACTTTTCCAAGCCTGTTGGAAGGCATTTGCAGTTTCATTTCGCGTCTAATTTCCCAAACCAAACTGCTTGCAGCTCTAACTGCCTTCTAACTACCACTTCTTCGGTTCAGTGAGATATGCTGGATTCTAAACGGAGAAGCTTCTCTGACGCTTTTTCACAGAGATTTTGAAACTGAAATCTCCCATGCTGTTTCCACCATAGGCAGCAATGGGCTTCCCCATAGAACTTGCCAACCTGAATTCCTACAGGCTAGATGTGAGAGGCACATTCTGCTGCTTCCTCCCTTAGAGTTAAACTAGCTTCTTAAAGCTCAACCTCCAGGGAGTCTGTTTGGCAGAGATATAGAACACACTTTTCCAAGCCTGTTGGAAGGCATTTGCAGTTTCATTTCGCGTCTAATTTCCCAAACCAAACTGCTTGCAGCTCTAACTCCCTTCTAACTACCACTTCTTCGGTTCAGTGAGATATGCTGGATTCTCAACGGAGAAGCTTCACTGACGCTTTTTCACAGAGATTTTGAAACTGAAATCTCCCATGCCGTTTCCACCATAGGCAGCAATGGGCTTCCCCATAGAACTTGCCAACCTGAATTCCTACAGGCTAGATGTGAGAGGCACATTCTGCTGCTTCCTCCCTTAGAGTTAAACTTGCTTCTGAAAGCTCAACCTCCGGGGAGTTTGTTTGGCAGAGATATAGAACACACTTTTCCAAGCCTGTTGGAAGGCATTTGCAGTTTCATTTCGCGTCTAATTTCCCAAACCAAACTGCTTGCAGCTCTAACTCCCTTCTAACTACCACTTCTTCGGTTCAGTGAGATATGCTGGATTCTAAACGGAGAAGCTTCTCTGACGCTTTTTCACAGAGATTTTGAAACTGAAATCTCCCATGCCGTTTCCACCATAGGCAGCAATGGGCTTCCCCATAGAACTTGCCAACCTGAATTCCTACAGGCTAGATGTGAGAGGCACATTCTGCTGCTTCCTCCCTAAGAGTTAAGCTTGCTTCTGAAAGCTCAACCTCCGGGGAGTCTGTTTGGCAGAGATATAGAACACACTTTTCCAAGCCTGTTGGAAGGCCTTTGCAGTGTCATTTCGCATCTAATTTCCCAAACCAAACTGCTTGCAGCTCTAACTGCCTTCTAACTACCACTTCTTCGGTTCAGTGAGATATGCTGGATTCTAAACGGAGAAGCTTCTCTGACGCTTTTTCACAGAGATTTTGAAACTGAAATCTCCCATGCCGTTTCCACCATAGGCAGCAATGGGCTTCCCCATAGAACTTGCCAACCTGAATTCCTACAGGCTAGATGTGAGAGGCACATTCTGCTGCTTCCTCCCTTAGAGTTAAACTAGCTTCTGAAAGCTCAACCTCCGGGGAGTCTGTTTGGCAGAGATATAGAACACACTTTTCCAAGCCTGTTGGAAGGCATTTGCAGTTTCATTTCGCGTCTAATTTCCCAAACCAAACTGCTTGCAGCTCTAACTGCCTTCTAACTACCACTTCTTCGGTTCAGTGAGATATGCTGGATTCTAAACGGAGAAGCTTCTCTGACGCTTTTTCACAAAGATTTTGAAACTGAAATCTCCCATGCTGTTTCCACCATAGGCAGCAATGGGCTTCCCCATAGAACTTGCCAACCTGAATTCCTACAGGCTAGATGTGAGAGGCACATTCTGCTGCTTCCTCCCTTAGAGTTAAACTAGCTTCTGAAAGCTCAACCTCCAGGGAGTCTGTTTGGCAGAGATATAGAACACACTTTTCCAAGCCTGTTGGAAGGCATTTGCAGTTTCATTTTGCGTCTAATTTCCCAAACCAAACTGCTTGCAGCTCTAACTGCCTTCTAACTACCACTTCTTCGGTTCAGTGAGATATGCTGGATTCTAAACGGAGAAGCTTCCCTGATGCTTTTTCACAGAGATTTTGAAACTGAAATCTACCATGCCGTTTCCACCATAGGCAGCAATGGGCCTCCCCATAGAACTTGCCAACCTGAATTCCTACAGGCTAGATGTGAGAGGCACATTCTGCTGCTTCCCCCCTAAGAGTTAAGCTTGCTTGTGAAAGCTCAACCTCCGGGGAGTCTGTTTGGCAGAGATATAGAACACACTTTTCCAAGCCTGTTGGAAGGCCTTTGCAGTGTCATTTCGCATCTAATTTACCAAACCAAACTGCTTGCAGCTCTAACTCCCTTCTAACTACCACTTCTTCGGTTCAGTGAGATATGCTGGATTCTAAACGGAGAAGCTTCTCTGACGCTTTTTCACAGAGATTTTGAAAGTGGAATTTCCAAACCCGTTTCCAACGAAGGCGCCAATGGGCTTCCCCATAGATCTTGCCAACCTGAATTCCTACAGGCTAGATGTGAGAGGCACATTCTGCTGCTTCCTCCCTTAGAGTTAAACTAGCTTCTGAAAGCTCAACCTCCGGGGAGTTTGTTTGGCAGAGATATAGAACACACTTTTCCAAGCCTGTTGGAAGGCATTTGCAGTTTCATTTCGCGTCTAATTTCCCAAACCAAAGTGCTTGCAGCTCTAACTCCCTTCTAACTACCACTTCTTCGGTTCAGTGAGATATGCTGGATTCTAAACGGAGAAGCTTCTCTGACGCTTTTTCACAGAGATTTTGAAACTGAAATCTCCCATGCCGTTTCCACCATAGGCAGCAATGGGCTTCCGCATAGAACTTGCCAACCTGAATTCCTAAAGGCTAGATGTGAGAGGCACATTCTGCTGCTTCCTCCCTTAGAGTTAAACTAGCTTCTGAAAGCTCAACCTCCGGGGAGTTTGTTTGGCAGAGATATAGAACACACTTTTCCAAGCCTGTTGGAAGGCATTTGCAGTTTCATTTCGCGTCTAATTTCCCAAACCAAACTGCTTGCAGCTCTAACTCCCTTCTAACTACCACTTCTTCGGTTCAGTGAGATATGCTGGATTCTAAACGGAGAAGCTTCTCTGACGCTTTTTCACAGAGATTTTGAAACTGAAATCTCCCATGCCGTTTCCACCATAGGCAGCAATGGGCTTCCCCATAGAACTTGCCAACCTGAATTCCTACAGGCTAGATGTGAGAGGCACATTCTGCTGCTTCCTCCCTTAGAGTTAAACTAGCTTCTGAAAGCTCAACCTCCGGGGAGTTTGTTTGGCAGAGATATAGAACACACTTTTCCAAGCCTGTTGGAAGGCATTTGCAGTTTCATTTCGCGTCTAATTTCCCAAACCAAACTGCTTGCAGCTCTAACTGCCTTCTAACTACCACTTCTTCGGTTCAGTGAGATATGCTGGATTCTAAACGGAGAAGCTTCTCTGACGCTTTTTCACAGAGATTTTGAAACTGAAATCTCCCATGCTGTTTCCACCATAGCCAGCAATGGGCTTCCCCATAGAACTTGCCAACCTGAATTCCTACAGGCTAGATGTGAGAGGCACATTCTGCTGCTTCCTCCCTTAGAGGTAAACTAGCTTCTGAAAGCTCAACCTCCAGGGAGTCTGTTTGGCAGAGATATAGAACACACTTTTCCAAGCCTGTTGGAAGGCATTTGCAGTTTCATTTCGCGTCTAATTTCCCAAACCAAACTGCTTGCAGCTCTAAATGCCTTCTAACTACCACTTCTTCGGTTCAGTGAGATATGCTGGATTCTAAACGGAGAAGCTTCTCTGACGCTTTTTCACAGAGATTTTGAAACTGAAATCTCCCATGCCGTTTCCACCATAGGCAGCAATGGGCTTCCCCATAGAACTTGCCAACCTGAATTCCTACAGGCTAGATGTGAGAGCCACATTCTGCTGCTTCCTCCCTTAGAGTTAAACTAGCTTCTGAAAGCTCAACCTCCGGGGAGTTTGTTTGGCAGAGATATAGAACACACTTTTCCAAGCCTGTTGGAAGGCATTTGCAGTTTCATTTCGCGTCTAATTTCCCAAACCAAACTGCTTGCAGCTCTAACTCCCTTCTAACTACCACTTCTTCGGTTCAGTGAGATATGCTGGATTCTAAACGGAGAAGCTTCTCTGACGCTTTTTCACAGAGATTTTGAAACTGAAATCTCCCATGCCGTTTCCACCATAGGCAGCAATGGGCTTCCCCATAGAACTTGCCAACCTGAATTCCTACAGGCTAGATGTGAGAGGCACATTCTGCTGCTTCCTCCCTAAGAGTTAAGCTTGCTTCTGAAAGCTCAACCTCCGGGGAGTCTGTTTGGCAGAGATATAGAACACACTTTTCCAAGCCTGTTGGAAGGCCTTTGCAGTGTCATTTCGCATCTAATTTCCCAAACCAAACTGCTTGCAGCTCTAACTGCCTTCTAACTACCACTTCTTCGGTTCAGTGAGATATGCTGGATTCTAAACGGAGAAGCTTCTCTGACGCTTTTTCACAGAGATTTTGAAACTGAAATCTCCCATGCCGTTTCCACCATAGGCAGCAATGGGCTTCCCCATAGAACTTGCCAACCTGAATTCCTACAGGCTAGATGTGAGAGGCACATTCTGCTGCTTCCTCCCTTAGAGTTAAACTAGCTTCTGAAAGCTCAACCTCCGGGGAGTCTGTTTGGCAGAGATATAGAACACACTTTTCCAAGCCTGTTGGAAGGCATTTGCAGTTTCATTTCGCGTCTAATTTCCCAAACCAAACTGCTTGCAGCTCTAACTCCCTTCTAACTACCACTTCTTCGGTTCAGTGAGATATGCTGGATTCTAAACGGAGAAGCTTCTCTGACGCTTTTTCACAGAGATTTTGAAACTGAAATCTCCCATGCCGTTTCCACCATAGGCAGCAATGGGCTTCCCCATAGAACTTGCCAACCTGAATTCCTACAGGCTAGATGTGAGAGGCACATTCTGCTGCTTCTTCCCTTAGAGTTAAACTTGCTTCTGAAAGCTCAACCTCCGGGGAGTTTGTTTGGCAGAGATATAGAACACACTTTTCCAAGCCTGTTGGAAGGCATTTGCAGTTTCATTTCGCGTCTAATTTCCCAAACCAAACTGCTTGCAGCTCTAACTGCCTTCTAACTACCACTTCTTCGGTTCAGTGAGATATGCTGGATTCTAAACGGAGAAGCTTCTCTGACGCTTTTTCACAGAGATTTTGAAACTGAAATCTCCCATGCCGTTTCCACCATAGGCAGCAATGGGCTTCCCCATAGAACTTGCCAACCTGAATTCCTACAGGCTAGATGTGAGAGGCACATTCTGCTGCTTCCTCCCTAACAGTTAAGCTTGCTTCTGAAAGCTCAACCTCCGGGGACTCTGTTTGGCACAGATATAGAACACACTTTTCCAAGCCTGTTGGAAGGCCTTTGCAGTGTCATTTCGCATCTAATTTCCCAAACCAAACTGCTTGCAGCTCTAACTCCCTTCTAACTACCACTTCTTCGGTTCAGTGAGATATGCTGGATTCTAAACGGAGAAGCTTCTCTGACGCTTTTTCACAGAGATTTTGAAACTGAAATCTCCCATGCCGTTTCCACCATAGGCAGCAATGGGCTTCCCCATAGAACTTGCCAACCTGAATTCCTACAGGCTAGATGTGAGAGGCACATTCTGCTGCTTCCTCCCTTAGAGTTAAACTAGCTTCTGAAAGCTCAACCTCCGGGGAGTCTGTTTGGCAGAGATATAGAACACACTTTTCCAAGCCTGTTGGAAGGCATTTGCAGTTTCATTTCGCGTCTAATTTCCCAAACCAAACTGCTTGCAGCTCTAACTCCCTTCTAACTACCACTTCTTCGGTTCAGTGAGATATGCTGGATTCTCAACGGAGAAGCTTCACTGACGCTTTTTCACAGAGATTTTGAAACTGAAATCTCCCATGCCGTTTCCACCATAGGCAGCAATGGGCTTCCCCATAGAACTTGCCAACCTGAATTCCTACAGGCTAGATGTGAGAGGCACATTCTGCTGCTTCCTCCCTTAGAGTTAAACTTGCTTCTGAAAGCTCAACCTCCGGGGAGTTTGTTTGGCAGAGATATAGAACACACTTTTCCAAGCCTGTTGGAAGGCATTTGCAGTTTCATTTCGCGTCTAATTTCCCAAACCAAACTGCTTGCAGCTCTAACTCCCTTCTAACTACCACTTCTCCGGTTCAGTGAGATATGCTGGATTCTAAACGGAGAAGCTTCTCTGACGCTTTTTCACAGAGATTTTGAAACTGAAATCTCCCATGCCGTTTCCACCATAGGCAGCAATGGGCTTCCCCATAGAACTTGCCAACCTGAATTCCTACAGGCTAGATGTGAGAGGCACATTCTGCTGCTTCCTCCCTAACAGTTAAGCTTGCTTCTGAAAGCTCAACCTCCGGGGACTCTGTTAGGCACAGATATAGAACACACTTTTCCAAGCCTGTTGGAAGGCCTTTGCACTGTCATTTCGCATCTAATTTCCCAAACCAAACTGCTTGCAGCTCTAACTCCCTTCTAACTACCACTTCTTCGGTTCAGTGAGATATGCTGGATTCTAAACGGAGAGGCTTCTCTGACGATTTTTCACAGAGATTTTGAAACTGCAATCTCCCATGCCGTTTCCACCATAGGCAGCAATGGGCTTCCCCATAGAACTTGCCAACCTGAATTCCTACAGGCTAGATGTGAGAGGCACATTCTGCTGCTTCCTCCCTTAGAGTTAAACTAGCTTCTGAAAGCTCAACCTCCGGGGAGTCTGTTTGGCAGAGATATAGAACACACTTTTCCAAGCCTGTTGGAAGGCATTTGCAGTTTCATTTCGCGTCTAATTTCCCAAACCAAACTGCTTGCAGCTCTAACTGCCTTCTAACTACCACTTCTTCGGTTTAGTGAGATATGCTGGATTCTAAACGGAGAAGCTTCTCTGACGCTTTTTCACAGAGATTTTGAAACTGCAATCTCCCATGCCGTTTCCACCATAGGCAGCAATGGGCTTCCCCATAGAACTTGCCAACCTGAATTCCTACAGGCTAGATGTGAGAGGCACATTCTGCTGCTTCCTCCCTTAGAGTTAAACTAGCTTCTTAAAGCTCAACCTCCGGGGAGTTTGTTTGGCAGAGATATAGAACACACTTTTCCAAGCCTGTTGGAAGGCATTTGCAGTTTCATTTCGCGTCTAATTTCCCAAACCAAACTGCTTGCAGCTCTAACTCCCTTCTAACTACCACTTCTTCGGTTCAGTGAGATATGCTGGATTCTAAACGGAGAAGCTTCTCTGACGCTTTTTCACAGAGATTTTGAAACTGAAATCTCCCATGCCGTTTCCACCATAGGCAGCAATGGGCTTCCCCATAGAACTTGCCAACCTGAATTCCTACAGGCTAGATGTGAGAGGCACATTCTGCTGCTTCCTCCCTTAGAGTTAAACTTGCTTCTGAAAGCTCAACCTCCGGGGAGTTTGTTTGGCAGAGATATAGAACACACTTTTCCAAGCCTGTTGGAAGGCATTTGCAGTTTCATTTCGCGTCTAATTTCCCAAACCAAACTGCTTGCAGCTCTAACTGCCTTCTAACTACCACTTCTTCGGTTCAGTGAGATATGCTGGATTCTAAACGGAGAAGCTTCTCTGACGCTTTTTCACAGAGATTTTGAAACTGAAATCTCCCATGCTGTTTCCACCATAGCCAGCAATGGGCTTCCCCATAGAACTTGCCAACCTGAATTCCTACAGGCTAGATGTGAGAGGCACATTCTGCTGCTTCCTCCCTTAGAGGTAAACTAGCTTGTGAAAGCTCAACCTCCAGGGAGTCTGCTTGGCAGAGATATAGAACACACTTTTCCAAGCCTGTTGGAAGGCATTTGCAGTTTCATTTCGCGTCTAATTTCCCAAACCAAACTGCTTGCAGCTCTAACTGCCTTCTAACTACCACTTCTTCGGTTCAGTGAGATATGCTGGATTCTAAACGGAGAAGCTTCTCTGACGCTTTTTCACAGAGATTTTGAAACTGAAATCTCCCATGCCGTTTCCACCATAGGCAGCAATGGGCTTCCCCATAGAACTTGCCAACCTGAATTCCTACAGGCTAGATGTAAGAGGCACATTCTGCTGCTTCCTCCCTAAGAGTTAAGCTTGCTTCTGAAAGCTCAACCTCCGGGGAGTCTGTTTGGCAGAGATATAGAACACACTTTTCCAAGCCTGTTGGAAGGCCTTTGCAGTGTCATTTCGCATCTAATTTCCCAAACCAAACTGCTTGCAGCTCTAACTCCCTTCTAACTACCACTTCTTCGGTTCAGTGAGATATGCTGGATTCTAAACGGAGAAGCTTCTCTGACGCTTTTTCACAGAGATTTTGAAACTGAAATTTCCAAACCCGTTTCCAACGAAGGCGCCAATGGGCTTCCCCATAGAACTTGCCAACCTGAATTCCTACAGGCTAGATGTGAGAGGCACATTCTGCTGCTTCCTCCCTTAGAGTTAAACTAGCTTCTGAAAGCTCACCCTCCGGGGAGTTTGTTTGGCAGAGATATAGAACACACTTTTCCAAGCCTGTTGGAAGGCATTTGCAGTTTCATTTCGCGTCTAATTTCCCAAACCAAACTGCTTGCAGCTCTAACTCCCTTCTAACTACCACTTCTTCGGTTCAGTGAGATATGCTGGATTCTAAACGGAGAAGCTTCTCTGACGCTTTTTCACAGAGATTTTGAAACTGAAATCTCCCATGCCGTTTCCACCATAGGCAGCAATGGGCTTCCCCATAGAACTTGCCAACCTGAATTCCTAAAGGCTAGATGTGAGAGGCACATTCTGCTGCTTCCTCCCTTAGAGTTAAACTTGCTTCTGAAAGCTCAACCTCCGGGGAGTTTGTTTGGCAGAGATATAGAACACACTTTTCCAAGCCTGTTGGAAGGCATTTGCAGTTTCATTTCGCGTCTAGTTTCCCAAACCAAACTGCTTGCAGCTCTAACTGCCTTCTAACTACCACTTCTTCGGTTCAGTGAGATATGCTGGATTCTAAACGGAGAAGCTTCTCTGACGCTTTTTCACAGAGATTTTGAAACTGAAATCTCCCATGCTGTTTCCACCATAGCCAGCAATGGGCTTCCCCATAGAACTTGCCAACCTGAATTCCTACAGGCTAGATGTGAGAGGCACATTCTGCTGCTTCCTCCCTTAGAGGTAAACTAGCTTCTGAAAGCTCAACCTCCAGGGAGTCTGTTTGGCAGAGATATAGAACACACTTTTCCAAGCCTGTTGGAAGGCATTTGCAGTTTCATTTCGCGTCTAATTTCCCAAACCAAACTGCTTGCAGCTCTAACTGCCTTCTAACTACCACTTCTTCGGTTCAGTGAGATATGCTGGATTCTAAACGGAGAAGCTTCTCTGACGCTTTTTCACAGAGATTTTGAAACTGAAATCTCCCATGCCGTTTCCACCATAGGCAGCAATGGGCTTCCCCATAGAACTTGCCAACCTGAATTCCTACAGGCTAGATGTGAGAGGCACATTCTGCTGCTTCCTCCCTAACAGTTAAGCTTGCTTCTGAAAGCTCAACCTCCGGGGACTCTGTTTGGCACAGATATAGAACACACTTTTCCAAGCCAGTTGGAAGGCCTTTGCAGTGTCATTTCGCATCTAATTTCCCAAACCAAACTGCTTGCAGCTCTAACTCCCTTCTAACTACCACTTCTTCGGTTCAGTGAGATATGCTGGATTCTAAACGGAGAAGCTTCTCTGACGCTTTTTCACAGAGATTTTGAAACTGAAATCTCCCATGCCGTTTCCACCAGAGGCAGCAATGGGCTTCCCCATAGAACTTGCCAACCTGAATTCCTACAGGCTAGATGTGAGAGGCACATTCTGCTGCTTCCCCCCTTAGAGTTAAACTAGCTTCTGAAAGCTCAACCTCCGGGGAGTTTGTTTGGCAGAGATATAGAACACACTTTTCCAAGCCTGTTGGAAGGCATTTGCAGTTTCATTTCGCGTCTAATTTCCCAAACCAAACTGCTTGCAGCTCTAACTGCCTTCTAACTACCACTTCTTCGGTTCAGTGAGATATGCGGGATTCTAAACGGAGAAGCTTCTCTGACGCTTTTTCACAGAGATTTTGAAACTGAAATTTCCAAACCCGTTTCCAACGAAGGCGCCAATGGGCTTCCCCATAGAACTTGCCAACCTGAATTCCTACAGGCTAGATGTGAGAGGCACATTCTGCTGCTTCCTCCCTTAGAGTTAAACTAGCTTCTGAAAGCTCAACCTCCGGGGAGTTTGTTTGGCAGAGATATAGAACACACTTTTCCAAGCCTGTTGGAAGGCATTTGCAGTTTCATTTCGCGTATAATTTCCCAAACCAAACTGCTTGCAGCTCTAACTCCCTTCTAACTACCACTTCTTCGGTTCAGTGAGATATGCTGGATGCTAAACGGAGAAGCTTCTCTTACGCTTTTTCACAGAGATTTTGAAACTGAAATTTCCAAACCCGTTTCCAACGAAGGCGCCAATGGGCTTCCCCATAGAACTTGCCAACCTGAATTCCTACAGGCTAGATGTGAGAGGCACATTCTGCTGCTTCCTCCCTTAGAGTTAAACTAGCTTCTGAAAGCTCAACCTCCGGGGAAACTGAAATCTCCCATGCCGTTTCCACCATAGGCAGCAATGGGCTTCCCCATAGAACTTGCCAACCTGAATTCCTACAGGCTAGATGTGAGAGGCACATTCTGCTGCTTCCTCCCTAAGAGTTAAGCTTGCTTCTGAAAGCTCAACCTCCGGGGAGTCTGTTTGGCAGAGATATAGAACACACTTTTCCAAGCCTGTTGGAAGGCCTTTGCAGTGTCATTTCGCATCTAATTTCCCAAACCAAACTGCTTGCAGCTCTAACTCCCTTCTAACTACCACTTCTTCGGTTCAGTGAGATATGCTGGATTCTAAACGGAGAAGCTTCTCTGACGCTTTTTCACAGAGATTTTGAAACTGAAATCTCCCATGCCGTTTCCACCATAGGCAGCAATGGGCTTCCCCATAGAACTTGCCAACCTGAATTCCTACAGGCTAGATGTGAGAGGCACATTCTGCTGCTTCCTCCCTTAGAGTTAAACTTGCTTCTGAAAGCTCAACCTCCGGGGAGTTTGTTTGGCAGAGATATAGAACACAATTTTCCAAGCCTGTTGGAAGGCATTTGCAGTTTCATTTCGCGTCTAATTTCCCAAACCAAACTGCTTGCAGCTCTAACTGCCTTCTAACTACCACTTCTTCGGTTCAGTGAGATATGCTGGATTCTAAACGGAGAAGCTTCTCTGACGCTTTTTCACAGAGATTTTGAAACTGAAATCTCCCATGCCGTTTCCACCATAGGCAGCAATGGGCTTCCCCATAGAACTTGCCAACCTGAATTCCTACAGGCTAGATGTGAGAGGCACATTCTGCTGCTTCCTCCCTTAGAGTTAAACTAGCTTCTGAAAGCTCAACCTCCGGGGAGTCTGTTTGGCAGAGATATAGAACACACTTTTCCAAGCCTGTTGGAAGGCATTTGCAGTTTCATTTCGCGTCTAATTTCCCAAACCAAACTGCTTGCAGCTCTAACTCCCTTCTAACTACCACTTCTTCGGTTCAGTGAGATATGCTGGATTCTAAACGGAGAAGCTTCTCTGACGCTTTTTCACAGAGATTTTGAAACTGAAATCTCCCATGCCGTTTCCACCATAGGCAGCAATGGGCTTCCCCATAGAACTTGCCAACCTGAATTCCTACAGGCTAGATGTGAGAGGCACATTCTGCTGCTTCCTCCCTAACAGTTAAGCTTGCTTCTGAAAGCTCAACCTCCGGGGACTCTGTTTGGCAGAGATATAGAACACACTTTTCCAAGCCTGTTGGAAGGCCTTTGCAGTGTCATTTCGCATCTAATTTCCCAAACCAAACTGCTTGCAGCTCTAACTCCCTTCTAACTACCACTTCTTCGGTTCAGTGAGATATGCTGGATTCTAAACGGAGAAGCTTCTCTGACGCTTTTTCACAGAGATTTTGAAACTGAAATTTCCAAACCCGTTTCCAACGAAGGCGCCAATGGGCTTCCCCATAGAACTTGCCAACCTGAATTCCTACAGGCTAGATGTGAGAGGCACATTCTGCTGCTTCCTCCCTAACAGTTAAGCTTGCTTCTGAAAGCTCAACCTCCGGGGACTCTGTTTGGCACAGATATAGAACACACTTTTCCAAGCCTGTTGGAAGGCCTTTGCAGTGTCATTTCGCATCTAATTTCCCAAACCAAACTGCTTGCAGCTCTAACTGCCTTCTAACTACCACTTCTTCGGTTCAGTGAGATATGCTGGATTCTAAACGGAGAAGCTTCTCTGACGCTTTTTCACAGAGATTTTGAAACTGAAATCTCCCATGCCGTTTCCACCATAGCCAGCAATGGGCTTCCCCATAGAACTTGCCAACCTGAATTCCTACAGGCTAGATGTGAGAGGCACATTCTGCTGCTTCCTCCCTTAGAGGTAAACTAGCTTCTGAAAGCTCAACCTCCAGGGAGTCTGTTTGGCAGAGATATAGAACACACTTTTCCAAGCCTCTTGGAAGGCATTTGCAGTTTCATTTCGCGTCTAATTTCCCAAACCAAACTGCTTGCAGCTCTAACTGCCTTCTAACTACCACTTCTTCGGTTCAGTGAGATATGCTGGATGCTAAACGGAGAAGCTTCTCTGACGCTTTTTCACAGAGATTTTGAAAGTGAAATCTCCCATGCCGTTTCCACCATAGGCAGCAATGGGCTTCCCCATAGAACTTGCCAACCTGAATTCCTAAAGGCTAGATGTGAGAGGCACATTCTGCTGTTTCCTCCCTAACAGTTAAGCTTGCTTCTGAAAGCTCAACCTCCGGGGACTCTGTTTGGCACAGATATAGAACACACTTTTCCAAGCCTGTTGGAAGGCCTTTGCAGTGTCATTTCGCATCTAATTTCCCAAACCAAACTGCTTGCAGCTCTAACTCCCTTCTAACTACCACTTCTTCGGTTCAGTGAGATATGCTGGATTCTAAACGGAGAAGCTTCTCTGACGCTTTTTCACAGAGATTTTGAAACTGAAATCTCCCATGCCGTTTCCACCATAGGCAGCAATGGGCTTCCCCATAGAACTTGCCAACCTGAATTCCTAAAGGCTAGATGTGAGAGGCACATTCTGCTGCTTCCTCCCTTAGAGTTAAACTTGCTTCTGAAAGCTCAACCTCCGGGGAGTTTGTTTGGCAGAGATATAGAACACACGTTTCCAAGCCTGTTGGAAGGCATTTGCAGTTTCATTTCGCGTCTAATTTCCCAAACCAAACTGCTTGCAGCTCTAACTGCCTTCTAACTACCACTTCTTCGGTTCAGTGAGATATGCTGGATTCTAAACGGAGAAGCTTCTCTTACGCTTTTTCACAGAGATTTTGAAACTGAAATTTCCAAACCCGTTTCCAACGAAGGCGCCAATGGGCTTCCCCATAGAACTTGCCAACCTGAATTCCTACAGGCTAGATGTGAGAGGCACATTCTGCTGCTTCCTCCCTTAGAGTTAAACTAGCTTCTGAAAGCTCAACCTCCGGGGAGTTTGTTTGGCAGAGATATAGAACACACTTTTCCAAGCCTGTTGGAAGGCATTTGCAGTTTCATTTCGCGTCTAATTTCCCAAACCAAACTGCTTGCAGCTCTAACTCCCTTCTAACTACCACTTCTTCGGTTCAGTGAGATATGCTGGATTCTAAACGGAGAAGCTTCTCTGACGCTTTTTCACAGAGATTTTGAAACTGAAATCTCCCATGCCGTTTCCACCATAGGCAGCAATGGGCTTCCCCATAGAACTTGCCAACCTGAATTCCTACAGGCTAGATGTGAGAGGCACATTCTGCTGCTTCCTCCCTAACAGTTAAGCTTGCTTCTGAAAGCTCAACCTCCGGGGACTCTGTTTGGCAGAGATATAGAACACACTTTTCCAAGCCTGTTGGAAGGCCTTTGCAGTGTCATTTCGCATCTAATTTCCCAAACCAAACTGCTTGCAGCTCTAACTCCCTTCTAACTACCACTTCTTCGGTTCAGTGAGATATGCTGGATTCTAAACGGAGAAGCTTCTCTGACGCTTTTTCACAGAGATTTTGAAACTGAAATCTCCCATGCCGTTTCCACCATAGGCAGCAATGGGCTTCCCCATAGAACTTGCCAACCTGAATTCCTAAAGGCTAGATGTGAGAGGCACATTCTGCTGCTTCCTCCCTTAGAGTTAAACTTGCTTCTGAAAGCTCATCCTCCGGGGAGTTTGTTTGGCAGAGATATAGAACACACTTTTCCAAGCCTGTTGGAAGGCATTTGCAGTTTCATTTCGCGTCTAATTTCCCAAACCAAACTGCTTGCAGCTCTAACTCCCTTCTAACTACCACTTCTTCGGTTCAGTGAGATATGCTGGATTCTAAACGGAGAAGCTTCTCTGACGCTTTTTCACAGAGATTTTGAAACTGAAATCTCCCATGCCGTTTCCACCATAGGCAGCAATGGGCTTCCCCATAGAACTTGCCAACCTGAATTCCTACAGGCTAGATGTGAGAGGCACATTCTGCTGCTTCCTCCCTAAGAGTTAAGCTTGCTTCTGAAAGCTCAACCTCCGGGGAGTCTGTTTGGCACAGATATAGAACACACTTTTCCAAGCCTGTTGGAAGGCCTTTGCAGTGTCATTTCGCATCTAATTTCCCAAACCAAACTGCTTGCAGCTCTAACTGCCTTCTAACTACCACTTCTTCGGTTCAGTGAGATATGCTGGATTCTAAACGGAGAAGCTTCTCTGACGCTTTTTCACAGAGATTTTGAAACTGAAATCTCCCATGCCGTTTCCACCATAGGCAGCAATGGGCTTCCCCATAGAACTTGCCAACCTGAATTCCTACAGGCTAGATGTGAGAGGCACATTCTGCTGCTTCCTCCCTTAGAGTTAAACTTGCTTCTGAAAGCTCAACCTCCGGGGAGTTTGTTTGGCAGAGATATAGAACACAATTTTCCAAGCCTGTTGGAAGGCATTTGCAGTTTCATTTCGCGTCTAATTTCCCAAACCAAACTGCTTGCAGCTCTAACTGCCTTCTAACTACCACTTCTTCGGTTCAGTGAGATATGCTGGATTCTAAACGGAGAAGCTTCTCTGACGCTTTTTCACAGAGATTTTGAAACTGAAATCTCCCATGCCGTTTCCACCATAGGCAGCAATGGGCTTCCCCATAGAACTTGCCAACCTGAATTCCTACAGGCTAGATGTGAGAGGCACATTCTGCTGCTTCCTCCCTTGGAGTTAAACTAGCTTCTGAAAGCTCAACCTCCGGGGAGTCTGTTTGGCAGAGATATAGAACACACTTTTCCAAGCCTGTTGGAAGGCATTTGCAGTTTCATTTCGCGTCTAATTTCCCAAACCAAACTGCTTGCAGCTCTAACTCCCTTCTAACTACCACTTCTTCGGTTCAGTGAGATATGCTGGATTCTAAACGGAGAAGCTTCTCTGACGCTTTTTCACAGAGATTTTGAAACTGAAATCTCCCATGCCGTTTCCACCATAGGCAGCAATGGGCTTCCCCATAGAACTTGCCAACCTGAATTCCTACAGGCTAGATGTGAGAGTCACATTCTGCTGCTTCCTCCCTAAGAGTTAAGCTTGCTTCTGAAAGCTCAACCTCCGGGGAGTCTGTTTGGCAGAGATATAGAACACACTTTTCCAAGCCTGTTGGAAGGCCTTTGCAGTGTCATTTCGCATCTAATTTCCCAAACCAAACTGCTTGCAGCTCTAACTCCCTTCTAACTACCACTTCTTCGGTTCAGTGAGATATGCTGGATTCTAAACGGAGAAGCTTCTCTGACGCTTTTTCACAGAGATTTTGAAACTGAAATTTCCAAACCCGTTTCCAACGAAGGCGCCAATGGGCTTCCCCATAGAACTTGCCAACCTGAATTCCTACAGGCTAGATGTGAGAGGCACATTCTGCTGCTTCCTCCCTAACAGTTAAGCTTGCTTCTGAAAGCTCAACCTCCGGGGACTCTGTTTGGCACAGATATAGAACACACTTTTCCAAGCCTGTTGGAAGGCCTTTGCAGTGTCATTTCGCATCTAATTTCCCAAACCAAACTGCTTGCAGCTCTAACTGCCTTCTAACTACCACTTCTTCGGTTCAGTGAGATATGCTGGATTCTAAACGGAGAAGCTTCTCTGACGCTTTTTCACAGAGATTTTGAAACTGAAATCTCCCATGCCGTTTCCACCATAGCCAGCAATGGGCTTCCCCATAGAACTTGCCAACCTGAATTCCTACAGGCTAGATGTGAGAGGCACATTCTGCTGCTTCCTCCCTTAGAGGTAAACTAGCTTCTGAAAGCTCAACCTCCAGGGAGTCTGTTTGGCAGAGATATAGAACACACTTTTCCAAGCCTGTTGGAAGGCATTTGCAGTTTCATTTCGCGTCTAATTTCCCAAACCAAACTGCTTCCAGCTCTAACTCCCTTCTAACTACCACTTCTTCGGTTCAGTGAGATAAGCTGGATTCTAAACGGAGAAGCTTCTCTGACGCTTTTTCACAGAGATTTTGAAACTGAAATTTCCAAACCCGTTTCCAACGAAGGCGCCAATGGGCTTCCCCATAGAACTTGCCAACCTGAATTCCTACAGGCTAGATGTGAGAGGC
This sequence comes from Cynocephalus volans, assembly GCF_027409185.1. Classification (NCBI taxonomy): domain Eukaryota; kingdom Metazoa; phylum Chordata; class Mammalia; order Dermoptera; family Cynocephalidae; genus Cynocephalus; species Cynocephalus volans. The sequence goes on along the minus strand of NW_026902469.1, from coordinate 742,885 downwards.
ACATTCTGCTGCTTCCTCCCTTAGAGTTAAACTAGCTTCTGAAAGCTCAACTTCCGGGGAGTTTGTTTGGCAGAGATATAGAACACACTTTTCCAAGCCTGTTGGAAGGCATTTGCAGTTTCATTTCGCGTCTAATTTCCCAAACCAAACTGCTTGCAGCTCTAACTCCCTTCTAACTACCACTTCTTCGGTTCAGTGAGATATGCTGGATTCTAAACGGAGAAGCTTCTCTGACGCTTTTTCACAGAGATTTTGAAACTGAAATCTCCCATGCCGTTTCCACCATAGGCAGCAATGGGCTTCCCCATAGAACTTGCCAACCTGAATTCCTACAGGCTAGATGTGAGAGGCACATTCTGCTGCTTCCTCCCTAACAGTTAAGCTTGCTTCTGAAAGCTCAACCTCCGGGGAGTCTGTTTGGCAGAGATATAGAACACACTTTTCCAAGCCTGTTGGAAGGCATTTGCAGTTTCATTTCGCGTCTAATTTCCCAAACCAAACTGCTTGCAGCTCTAACTCCCTTCTAACTACCACTTCTTCGGTTCAGTGAGATATGCTGGATTCTAAACGGAGAAGCTTCTCTGACGCTTTTTCACAGAGATTTTGAAACTGAAATCTCCCATGCCGTTTCCACCATAGGCAGCAATGGGCTTCCCCATAGAACTTGCCAACCTGAATTCCTACAGGCTAGATGTGAGAGGCACATTCTGCTGCTTCCTCCCTTAGAGTTAAACTTGCTTCTGAAAGCTCAACCTCCGGGGAGTTTGTTTGGCAGAGATATAGAACACACTTTTCCAAGCCTGTTGGAAGGCATTTGCAGTTTCATTTCGCGTCTAATTTCCCAAACCAAACTGCTTGCAGCTCTAACTGCCTTCTAACTACCACTTCTTCGGTTCAGTGAGATATGCTGGATTCTAAACGGAGAAGCTTCTCTGACGCTTTTTCACAGAGATTTTGAAACTGAAATCTCCCATGCTGTTTCCACCATAGCCAGCAATGGGCTTCCCCATAGAACTTGCCAACCTGAATTCCTACAGGCTAGATGTGAGAGGCACATTCTGCTGCTTCCTCCCTTAGAGGTAAACTAGCTTCTGAAAGCTCAACCTCCAGGGAGTCTGTTTGGCAGAGATATAGAACACACTTTTCCAAGCCTGTTGGAAGGCATTTGCAGTTTCATTTCGCGTCTAATTTCCCAAACCAAACTGCTTGCAGCTCTAAATGCCTTCTAACTACCACTTCTTCGGTTCAGTGAGATATGCTGGATTCTAAACGGAGAAGCTTCTCTGACGCTTTTTCACAGAGATTTTGAAACTGAAATCTCCCATGCCGTTTCCACCATAGGCAGCAATGGGCTTCCCCATAGAACTTGCCAACCTGAATTCCTACAGGCTAGATGTGAGAGGCACATTCTGCTGCTTCCTCCCTAAGAGTTAAGCTTGCTTCTGAAAGCTCAACCTCCAGGGAGTCTGTTTGGCAGAGATATAGAACCCACTTTTCCAAGCCTGTTGGAAGGCCTTTGCAGTGTCATTTCGCATCTAATTTCCCAAACCAAACTGCTTGCAGCTCTAACTCCCTTCTAACTACCACTTCTTCGGTTCAGTGAGATATGCTGGATTCTAAACGGAGAAGCTTCTCTGACGCTTTTTCACAGAGATTTTGAAACTGAAATCTCCCATGCCGTTTCCACCATAGGCAGCAATGGGCTTCCCCTTAGAACTTGCCAACCTGAATTCCTAAAGGCTAGATGTGAGAGGCACATTCTGCTGCTTCCTCCCTTAGAGTTAAACTAGCTTCTGAAAGCTCAACCTCCGGGGAGTTTGTTTGGCAGAGATATAGAACACACTTTTCCAAGCCTGTTGGAAGGCATTTGCAGTTTCATTTCGCGTCTAATTTCCCAAACCAAACTGCTTGCAGCTCTAACTCCCTTCTAACTACCACTTCTTCGGTTCAGTGAGATATGCTGGATTCTAAACGGAGAAGCTTCTCTGACGCTTTTTCACAGAGATTTTGAAACTGAAATCTCCCATGCCGTTTCCACCATAGGCAGCAATGGGCTTCCCCATAGAACTTGCCAACCTGAATTCCTACAGGCTAGATGTGAGAGGCACATTCTGCTGCTTCCTCCCTTAGAGTTAAACTTGCTTCTGAAAGCTCAACCTCCGGGGAGTTTGTTTGGCAGAGATATAGAACACACTTTTCCAAGCCTGTTGGAAGGCATTTGCAGTTTCATTTCGCGTCTAATTTCCCAAACCAAACTGCTTGCAGCTCTAACTCCCTTCTAACTACCACTTCTTCGGTTCAGTGAGATATGCTGGATTCTAAACGGAGAAGCTTCTCTGACGCTTTTTCACAGAGATTTTGAAACTGAAATCTCCCATGCCGTTTCCACCATAGGCAGCAATGGGCTTCCCCATAGAACTTGCCAACCTGAATTCCTACAGGCTAGATGTGAGAGGCACATTCTGCTGCTTCCTCCCTTAGAGTTAAACTAGCTTCTGAAAGCTCAACCTCCGGGGAGTTTGTTTGGCAGAGATATAGAACACACTTTTCCAAGCCTGTTGGAAGGCATTTGCAGTTTCATTTCGCGTCTAATTTCCCAAAGCAAACTGCTTGCAGCTCTAACTCCCTTCTAACTACCACTTCTTCGGTTCAGTGAGATATGCTGGATTCTAAACGGAGAAGCTTCTCTGACGCTTTTTCACAGAGATTTTGAAACTGAAATCTCCCATGCCGTTTCCACCATAGGCAGCAATGGGCTTCCCCATAGAACTTGCCAACCTGAATTCCTACAGGCTAGATGTGAGAGGCACATTCTGCTGCTTCCTCCCTTAGAGGTAAACTAGCTTCTGAAAGCTCAACCTCCAGGTAGTCTGTTTGGCAGAGATATAGAACACACTTTTCCAAGCCTGTTGGAAGGCATTTGCAGTTTCATTTCGCGTCTAATTTCCCAAACCAAACTGCTTGCAGCTCTAACTGCCTTCTAACTACCACTTCTTCGGTTCAGTGAGATATGCTGGATTCTAAACGGAGAAGCTTCTCTGACGCTTTTTCACAGAGATTTGGAAACTGAAATCTCCCATGCCGTTTCCACCATAGGCAGCAATGGGCTTCCCCATAGAACTTGCCAACCTGAATTCCTACAGGCTAGATGTGAGAGGCACATTCTGCTGCTTCCGCCCTAACAGTTAAGCTTGCTTCTGAAAGCTCAACCTCCGGGGAGTCTGTTTGGCAGAGATATAGAACACACTTTTCCAAGCCTGTTGGAAGGCCTTTGCAGTGTCATTTCGCATCTAATTTACCAAACCAAACTGCTTGCAGCTCTAACTCCCTTCTAACTACCACTTCTTCGGTTCAGTGAGATATGCTGGATTCTAAACGGAGAAGCTTCTCTGACGCTTTTTCACAGAGATTTTGAAACTGGAATTTCCAAACCCGTTTCCAACGAAGGCGCCAATGGGCTTCCCCATAGATCTTGCCAACCTGAATTCCTACAGGCTAGATGTGAGAGGCACATTCTGCTGCTTCCTCCCTTAGAGTTAAACTAGCTTCTGAAAGCTCAACCTCCGGGGAGTTTGTTTGGCAGAGATATAGAACACACTTTTCCAAGCCTGTTGGAAGGCATTTGCAGTTTCATTTCGCGTCTAATTTCCCAAACCAAACTGCTTGCAGCTCTAACTCCCTTCTAACTACCACTTCTTCGGTTCAGTGAGATATGCTGGATTCTAAACGGAGAAGCTTCTCTGACGCTTTTTCACAGAGATTTTGAAACTGAAATCTCCCATGCCGTTTCCACCATAGGCAGCAATGGGCTTCCCCGTAGAACTTGCCAACCTGAATTCCTACAGGTTAGATGTGAGAGGCACATTCTGCTGCTTCCTCCCTTAGAGTTAAACTTGCTTCTGAAAGCTCAACCTCCGGGGAGTTTGTTTGGCAGAGATATAGAACACACTTTTCCAAGCCTGTTGGAAGGCATTTGCAGTTTCATTTCGCGTCTAATTTCCCAAACCAAACTGCTTGCAGCTCTAACTGCCTTCTAACTACCACTTCTTCGGTTCAGTGAGATATGCTGGATTCTAAACGGAGAAGCTTCTCTGACGCTTTTTCACAGAGATTTTGAAACTGAAATCTCCCATGCTGTTTCCACCATAGCCAGCAATGGGCTTCCCCATAGAACTTGCCAACCTGAATTCCTACAGGCTAGATGTGAGAGGCACATTCTGCTGCTTCCTCCCTTAGAGGTAAACTAGCTTCTGAAAGCTCAACCTCCAGGGAGTCTGTTTGGCAGAGATATAGAACACACTTTTCCAAGCCTGTTGGAAGGCATTTGCAGTTTCATTTCGCGTCTAATTTCCCAAACCAAACTGCTTGCAGCTCTAAATGCCTTCTAACTACCACTTCTTCGGTTCAGTGAGATATGCTGGATTCTAAACGGAGAAGCTTCTCTGACGCTTTTTCACAGAGATTTTGAAACTGAAATCTCCCATGCCGTTTCCACCATAGGCAGCAATGGGCTTCCCCATAGAACTTGCCAACCTGAATTCCTACAGGCTAGATGTGAGAGGCACATTCTGCTGCTTCCTCCCTAAGAGTTAAGCTTGCTTCTGAAAGCTCAACCTCCAGGGAGTCTGTTTGGCAGAGATATAGAACCCACTTTTCCAAGCCTGTTGGAAGGCCTTTGCAGTGTCATTTCGCATCTAATTTCCCAAACCAAACTGCTTGCAGCTCTAACTCCCTTCTAACTACCACTTCTTCGGTTCAGTGAGATATGCTGGATTCTAAACGGAGAAGCTTCTCTGACGCTTTTTCACAGAGATTTTGAAACTGAAATTTCCAAACCCGTTTCCAACGAAGGCGCCAATGGGCTTCCCCATAGAACTTGCCAACCTGAATTCCTACAGGCTAGATGTGAGAGGCACATTCTGCTGCTTCCTCCCTTAGAGTTAAACTAGCTTCTGAAAGCTCAACCTCCGGGGAGTTTGTTTGGCAGAGATATAGAACACACTTTTCCAAGCCTGTTGGAAGGCATTTGCAGTTTCATTTCGCGTCTAATTTCCCAAACCAAACTGCTTGCAGCTCTAACTCCCTTCTAACTACCACTTCTTCGGTTCAGTGAGATATGCTGGATTCTAAACGGAGAAGCTTCTCTGACGCTTTTTCACAGAGATTTTGAAACTGAAATCTCCCATGCCGTTTCCACCATAGGCAGCAATGGGCTTCCCCATAGAACTTGCCAACCTGAATTCCTACAGGCTAGATGTGAGAGGCACATTCTGCTGCTTCCTCCCTAACAGTTAAGCTTGCTTCTGAAAGCTCAACCTCCGGGGACTCTGTTTGGCACAGATATAGAACACACTTTTCCAAGCCTGTTGGAAGGCCTTTGCAGTGTCATTTCGCATCTAATTTCCCAAACCAAACTGCTTGCAGCTCTAACTCCCTTCTAACTACCACTTCTTCGGTTCAGTGAGATATGCTGGATTCTAAACGGAGAAGCTTCTCTGACGCTTTTTCACAGAGATTTTGAAACTGAAATCTCCCATGCCGTTTCCACCATAGGCAGCAATGGGCTTCCCCATAGAACTTGCCAACCTGAATTCCTAAAGGCTAGATGTGAGAGGCACATTCTGCTGCTTCCTCCCTTAGAGTTAAACTTGCTTCTGAAAGCTCAACCTCCGGGGAGTTTGTTTGGCAGAGATATAGAACACACTTTTCCAAGCCTGTTGGAAGGCATTTGCAGTTTCATTTCGCGTCTAATTTCCCAAACCAAACTGCTTGCAGCTCTAACTGCCTTCTAACTACCACTTCTTCGGTTCAGTGAGATATGCTGGATTCTAAACGGAGAAGCTTCTCTGACGCTTTTTCACAGAGATTTTGAAACTGAAATCTCCCATGCTGTTTCCACCATAGGCAGCAATGGGCTTCCCCATAGAACTTGCCAACCTGAATTCCTACAGGCTAGATGTGAGAGGCACATTCTGCTGCTTCCTCCCTTAGAGGTAAACTAGCTTCTGAAAGCTCAACCTCCAGGGAGTCTGTTTGGCAGAGATATAGAACACACTTTTCCAAGCCTGTTGGAAGGCATTTGCAGTTTCATTTCGCGTCTAATTTCCCAAACCAAACTGCTTGCAGCTCTAACTGCCTTCTAACTACCACTTCTTCGGTTCAGTGAGATATGCTGGATTCTAAACGGAGAAGCTTCTCTGACGCTTTTTCACAGAGATTTTGAAACTGAAATCTCCCATGCCGTTTCCACCATAGGCAGCAATGGGCTTCCCCATAGAACTTGCCAACCTGAATTCCTAAAGGCTAGATGTGAGAGGCACATTCTGCTGCTTCCTCCCTAACAGTTAAGCTTGCTTCTGAAAGCTCAACCTCCGGGGACTCTGTTTGGCACAGATATAGAACACACTTTTCCAAGCCTGTTGGAAGGCCTTTGCAGTGTCATTTCGCATCTAATTTCCCAAACCAAACTGCTTGCAGCTCTAACTGCCTTCTAACTACCACTTCTTCGGTTCAGTGAGATATGCTGGATTCTAAACGGAGAAGCTTCTCTGACGCTTTTTCACAGAGATTTTGAAACTGAAATCTCCCATGCTGTTTCCACCATAGGCAGCAATGGGCTTCCCCATAGAACTTGCCAACCTGAATTCCTACAGGCTAGATGTGAGAGGCACATTCTGCTGCTTCCTCCCTTAGAGTTAAACTAGCTTCTTAAAGCTCAACCTCCAGGGAGTCTGTTTGGCAGAGATATAGAACACACTTTTCCAAGCCTGTTGGAAGGCATTTGCAGTTTCATTTCGCGTCTAATTTCCCAAACCAAACTGCTTGCAGCTCTAACTCCCTTCTAACTACCACTTCTTCGGTTCAGTGAGATATGCTGGATTCTAAACGGAGAAGCTTCTCTGACGCTTTTTCACAGAGATTTTGAAACTGAAATCAGCCATGCCGTTTCCACCATAGGCAGCAATGGGCTTCCGCATAGAACTTGCCAACCTGAATTCCTAAAGGCTAGATGTGAGAGGCACATTCTGCTGCTTCCTCCCTTAGAGTTAAACTAGCTTCTGAAAGCTCAACCTCCGGGGAGTTTGTTTGGCAGAGATATAGAACACACTTTTCCAAGCCTGTTGGAAGGCATTTGCAGTTTCATTTCGCGTCTAATTTCCCAAACCAAACTGCTTGCAGCTCTAACTCCCTTCTAACTACCACTTCTTCGGTTCAGTGAGATATGCTGGATTCTAAACGGAGAAGCTTCTCTGACGCTTTTTCACAGAGATTTTGAAACTGAAATCTCCCATGCCGTTTCCACCATAGGCAGCAATGGGCTTCCCCATAGAACTTGCCAACCTGAATTCCTACAGGCTAGATGTGAGAGGCACATTCTGCTGCTTCCAACCTTAGAGTTAAACTAGCTTCTGAAAGCTCAACCTCCGGGGAGTCTGTTTGGCAGAGATATAGAACACACTTTTCCAAGCCTGTTGGAAGGCATTTGCAGTTTCATTTCGCGTCTAATTTCCCAAACCAAACTGCTTGCAGCTCTAACTGCCTTCTAACTACCACTTCTTCGGTTCAGTGAGATATGCTGGATTCTAAACGGAGAAGCTTCTCTGACGCTTTTTCACAGAGATTTTGAAACTGAAATCTCCCATGCTGTTTCCACCATAGGCAGCAATGGGCTTCCCCATAGAACTTGCCAACCTGAATTCCTACAGGCTAGATGTGAGAGGCACATTCTGCTGCTTCCTCCCTAAGAGTTAAGCTTGCTTCTGAAAGCTCAACCTCCAGGGAGTCTGTTTGGCAGAGATATAGAACACACTTTTCCAAGCCTGTTGGAAGGCCTTTGCAGTGTCATTTCGCATCTAATTTCCCAAACCAAACTGCTTGCAGCTCTAACTCCCTTCTAACTACCACTTCTTCGGTTCAGTGAGATATGCTGGATTCTAAACGGAGAAGCTTCTCTGACGCTTTTTCACAGAGATTTTGAAACTGAAATTTCCAAACCCGTTTCCAACGAAGGCGCCAATGGGCTTCCCCATAGAACTTGCCAACCTGAATTCCTACAGGCTAGATGTGAGAGGCACATTCTGCTGCTTCCTCCCTTAGAGTTAAACTAGCTTCTGAAAGCTCAACCTCCGGGGAGTCTGTTTGGCAGAGATATAGAACACACTTTTCCAAGCCTGTTGGAAGGCCTTTGCAGTGTCATTTCGCATCTAATTTCCCAAACCAAACTGCTTGCAGCTCTAACTCCCTTCTAACTACCACTTCTTCGGTTCAGTGAGATATGCTGGATTCTAAACGGAGAAGCTTCTCTGACGCTTTTTCACAGAGATTTTGAAACTGAAATCTCCCATGCCGTTTCCACCATAGGCAGCAATGGGCTTCCCCATAGAACTTGCCAACCTGAATTCCTACAGGCTAGATGTGAGAGGCACATTCTGCTGCTTCCAACCTTAGAGTTAAACTAGCTTCTGAAAGCTCAACCTCCGGGGAGTCTGTTTGGCAGAGATATAGAACACACTTTTCCAAGCCTGTTGGAAGGCATTTGCAGTTTCATTTCGCGTCTAATTTCCCAAACCAAACTGCTTGCAGCTCTAACTGCCTTCTAACTACCACTTCTTCGGTTCAGTGAGATATGCTGGATTCTAAACGGAGAAGCTTCCCTGACGCTTTTTCACAGAGATTTTGAAACTGAAATCTCCCATGCTGTTTCCACCATAGGCAGCAATGGGCTTCCCCATAGAACTTGCCAACCTGAATTCCTACAGGCTAGATGTGAGAGGCACATTCTGCTGCTTCCTCCCTTAGAGTTAAACTAGCTTCTTAAAGCTCAACCTCCAGGGAGTCTGTTTGGCAGAGATATAGAACACACTTTTCCAAGCCTGTTGGAAGGCATTTGCAGTTTCATTTCGCGTCTAATTTCCCAAACCAAACTGCTTGCAGCTCTAACTCCCTTCTAACTACCACTTCTTCGGTTCAGTGAGATATGCTGGATTCTAAACGGAGAAGCTTCTCTGACGCTTTTTCACAGAGATTTTGAAACTGGAATTTCCAAACCCGTTTCCAACGAAGGCGCCAATGGGCTTCCCCATAGATCTTGCCAACCTGAATTCCTACAGGCTAGATGTGAGAGGCACATTCTGCTGCTTCCTCCCTTAGAGTTAAACTAGCTTCTGAAAGCTCAACCTCCGGGGAGTTTGTTTGGCAGAGATATAGAACACACTTTTCCAAGCCTGTTGGAAGGCATTTGCAGTTTCATTTCGCGTCTAATTTCCCAAACCAAACTGCTTGCAGCTCTAACTCCCTTCTAACTACCACTTCTTCGGTTCAGTGAGATATGCTGGATTCTAAACGGAGAAGCTTCTCTGACGCTTTTTCACAGAGATTTTGAAACTGAAATCTCCCATGCCGTTTCCACCATAGGCAGCAATGGGCTTCCCCGTAGAACTTGCCAACCTGAATTCCTACAGGTTAGATGTGAGAGGCACATTCTGCTGCTTCCTCCCTTAGAGTTAAACTTGCTTCTGAAAGCTCAACCTCCGGGGAGTTTGTTTGGCAGAGATATAGAACACACTTTTCCAAGCCTGTTGGAAGGCATTTGCAGTTTCATTTCGCGTCTAATTTCCCAAACCAAACTGCTTGCAGCTCTAACTGCCTTCTAACTACCACTTCTTCGGTTCAGTGAGATATGCTGGATTCTAAACGGAGAAGCTTCTCTGACGCTTTTTCACAGAGATTTTGAAACTGAAATCTCCCATGCTGTTTCCACCATAGCCAGCAATGGGCTTCCCCATAGAACTTGCCAACCTGAATTCCTACAGGCTAGATGTGAGAGGCACATTCTGCTGCTTCCTCCCTTAGAGGTAAACTAGCTTCTGAAAGCTCAACCTCCAGGGAGTCTGTTTGGCAGAGATATAGAACACACTTTTCCAAGCCTGTTAGAAGGCATTTGCAGTTTCATTTCGCGTCTAATTTCCCAAACCAAACTGCTTGCAGCTCTAAATGCCTTCTAACTACCACTTCTTCGGTTCAGTGAGATATGCTGGATTCTAAACGGAGAAGCTTCTCTGACGCTTTTTCACAGAGATTTTGAAACTGAAATCTCCCATGCCGTTTCCACCATAGGCAGCAATGGGCTTCCCCATAGAACTTGCCAACCTGAATTCCTACAGGCTAGATGTGAGAGGCACATTCTGCTGCTTCCTCCCTAAGAGTTAAGCTTGCTTCTGAAAGCTCAACCTCCAGGGAGTCTGTTTGGCAGAGATATAGAACCCACTTTTCCAAGCCTGTTGGAAGGCCTTTGCAGTGTCATTTCGCATCTAATTTCCCAAACCAAACTGCTTGCAGCTCTAACTCCCTTCTAACTACCACTTCTTCGGTTCAGTGAGATATGCTGGATTCTAAACGGAGAAGCTTCTCTGACGCTTTTTCACAGAGATTTTGAAACTGAAATTTCCAAACCCGTTTCCAACGAAGGCGCCAATGGGCTTCCCCATAGAACTTGCCAACCTGAATTCCTACAGGCTAGATGTGAGAGGCACATTCTGCTGCTTCCTCCCTTAGAGTTAAACTAGCTTCTGAAAGCTCAACCTCCGGGGAGTTTGTTTGGCAGAGATATAGAACACACTTTTCCAAGCCTGTTGGAAGGCATTTGCAGTTTCATTTCGCGTCTAATTTCCCAAACCAAACTGCTTGCAGCTCTAACTCCCTTCTAACTACCACTTCTTCGGTTCAGTGAGATATGCTGGATTCTAAACGGAGAAGCTTCTCTGACGCTTTTTCACAGAGATTTTGAAACTGAAATCTCCCATGCCGTTTCCACCATAGGCAGCAATGGGCTTCCCCATAGAACTTGCCAACCTGAATTCCTACAGGCTAGATGTGAGAGGCACATTCTGCTGCTTCCTCCCTAACAGTTAAGCTTGCTTCTGAAAGCTCAACCTCCGGGGACTCTGTTTGGCACAGATATAGAACACACTTTTCCAAGCCTGTTGGAAGGCCTTTGCAGTGTCATTTCGCATCTAATTTCCCAAACCAAACTGCTTGCAGCTCTAACTCCCTTCTAACTACCACTTCTTCGGTTCAGTGAGATATGCTGGATTCTAAACGGAGAAGCTTCTCTGACGCTTTTTCACAGAGATTTTGAAACTGAAATCTCCCATGCCGTTTCCACCATAGGCAGCAATGGGCTTCCCCATAGAACTTGCCAACCTGAATTCCTAAAGGCTAGATGTGAGAGGCACATTCTGCTGCTTCCTCCCTTAGAGTTAAACTTGCTTCTGAAAGCTCAACCTCCGGGGAGTTTGTTTGGCAGAGATATAGAACACACTTTTCCAAGCCTGTTGGACGGCATTTGCAGTTTCATTTCGCGTCTAATTTCCCAAACCAAACTGCTTGCAGCTCTAACTGCCTTCTAACTACCACTTCTTCGGTTCAGTGAGATATGCTGGATTCTAAACGGAGAAGCTTCTCTGACGCTTTTTCACAGAGATTTTGAAACTGAAATCTCCCATGCTGTTTCCACCATAGGCAGCAATGGGCTTCCCCATAGAACTTGCCAACCTGAATTCCTACAGGCTAGATGTGAGAGGCACATTCTGCTGCTTCCTCCCTTAGAGGTAAACTAGCTTCTGAAAGCTCAACCTCCAGGGAGTCTGTTTGGCAGAGATATAGAACACACTTTTCCAAGCCTGTTGGAAGGCATTTGCAGTTTCATTTCGCGTCTAATTTCCCAAACCAAACTGCTTGCAGCTCTAACTGCCTTCTAACTACCACTTCTTCGGTTCAGTGAGATATGCTGGATTCTAAACGGAGAAGCTTCTCTGACGCTTTTTCACAGAGATTTTGAAACTGAAATCTCCCATGCCGTTTCCACCATAGGCAGCAATGGGCTTCCCCATAGAACTTGCCAACCTGAATTCCTAAAGGCTAGATGTGAGAGGCACATTCTGCTGCTTCCTCCCTAACAGTTAAGCTTGCTTCTGAAAGCTCAACCTCCGGGGACTCTGTTTGGCACAGATATAGAACACACTTTTCCAAGCCTGTTGGAAGGCCTTTGCAGTGTCATTTCGCATCTAATTTCCCAAACCAAACTGCTTGCAGCTCTAACTGCCTTCTAACTACCACTTCTTCGGTTCAGTGAGATATGCTGGATTCTAAACGGAGAAGCTTCTCTGACGCTTTTTCACAGAGATTTTGAAACTGAAATCTCCCATGCTGTTTCCACCATAGGCAGCAATGGGCTTCCCCATAGAACTTGCCAACCTGAATTCCTACAGGCTAGATGTGAGAGGCACATTCTGCTGCTTCCTCCCTTAGAGTTAAACTAGCTTCTTAAAGCTCAACCTCCAGGGAGTCTGTTTGGCAGAGATATAGAACACACTTTTCCAAGCCTGTTGGAAGGCATTTGCAGTTTCATTTCGCGTCTAATTTCCCAAACCAAACTGCTTGCAGCTCTAACTCCCTTCTAACTACCACTTCTTCGGTTCAGTGAGATATGCTGGATTCTAAACGGAGAAGCTTCTCTGACGCTTTTTCACAGAGATTTTGAAACTGAAATCAGCCATGCCGTTTCCACCATAGGCAGCAATGGGCTTCCGCATAGAACTTGCCAACCTGAATTCCTAAAGGCTAGATGTGAGAGGCACATTCTGCTGCTTCCTCCCTTAGAGTTAAACTAGCTTCTGAAAGCTCAACCTCCGGGGAGTTTGTTTGGCAGAGATATAGAACACACTTTTCCAAGCCTGTTGGAAGGCATTTGCAGTTTCATTTCGCGTCTAATTTCCCAAACCAAACTGCTTGCAGCTCTAACTCCCTTCTAACTACCACTTCTTCGGTTCAGTGAGATATGCTGGATTCTAAACGGAGAAGCTTCTCTGACGCTTTTTCACAGAGATTTTGAAACTGAAATCTCCCATGCCGTTTCCACCATAGGCAGCAATGGGCTTCCCCATAGAACTTGCCAACCTGAATTCCTACAGGCTAGATGTGAGAGGCACATTCTGCTGCTTCCAACCTTAGAGTTAAACTAGCTTCTGAAAGCTCAACCTCCGGGGAGTCTGTTTGGCAGAGATATAGAACACACTTTTCCAAGCCTGTTGGAAGGCATTTGCAGTTTCATTTCGCGTCTAATTTCCCAAACCAAACTGCTTGCAGCTCTAACTGCCTTCTAACTACCACTTCTTCGGTTCAGTGAGATATGCTGGATTCTAAACGGAGAAGCTTCTCTGACGCTTTTTCACAGAGATTTTGAAACTGAAATCTCCCATGCTGTTTCCACCATAGGCAGCAATGGGCTTCCCCATAGAACTTGCCAACCTGAATTCCTACAGGCTAGATGTGAGAGGCACATTCTGCTGCTTCCTCCCTAAGAGTTAAGCTTGCTTCTGAAAGCTCAACCTCCAGGGAGTCTGTTTGGCAGAGATATAGAACACACTTTTCCAAGCCTGTTGGAAGGCCTTTGCAGTGTCATTTCGCATCTAATTTCCCAAACCAAACTGCTTGCAGCTCTAACTCCCTTCTAACTACCACTTCTTCGGTTCAGTGAGATATGCTGGATTCTAAACGGAGAAGCTTCTCTGACGCTTTTTCACAGAGATTTTGAAACTGAAATTTCCAAACCCGTTTCCAACGAAGGCGCCAATGGGCTTCCCCATAGAACTTGCCAACCTGAATTCCTACAGGCTAGATGTGAGAGGCACATTCTGCTGCTTCCTCCCTTAGAGTTAAACTAGCTTCTGAAAGCTCAACCTCCGGGGAGTCTGTTTGGCAGAGATATAGAACACACTTTTCCAAGCCTGTTGGAAGGCCTTTGCAGTGTCATTTCGCATCTAATTTCCCAAACCAAACTGCTTGCAGCTCTAACTCCCTTCTAACTACCACTTCTTCGGTTCAGTGAGATATGCTGGATTCTAAACGGAGAAGCTTCTCTGACGCTTTTTCACAGAGATTTTGAAACTGAAATCTCCCATGCCGTTTCCACCATAGGCAGCAATGGGCTTCCCCATAGAACTTGCCAACCTGAATTCCTACAGGCTAGATGTGAGAGGCACATTCTGCTGCTTCCAACCTTAGAGTTAAACTAGCTTCTGAAAGCTCAACCTCCGGGGAGTCTGTTTGGCAGAGATATAGAACACACTTTTCCAAGCCTGTTGGAAGGCATTTGCAGTTTCATTTCGCGTCTAATTTCCCAAACCAAACTGCTTGCAGCTCTAACTGCCTTCTAACTACCACTTCTTCGGTTCAGTGAGATATGCTGGATTCTAAACGGAGAAGCTTCCCTGACGCTTTTTCACAGAGATTTTGAAACTGAAATCTCCCATGCTGTTTCCACCATAGGCAGCAATGGGCTTCCCCATAGAACTTGCCAACCTGAATTCCTACAGGCTAGATGTGAGAGGCACATTCTGCTGCTTCCTCCCTTAGAGTTAAACTAGCTTCTTAAAGCTCAACCTCCAGGGAGTCTGTTTGGCAGAGATATAGAACACACTTTTCCAAGCCTGTTGGAAGGCATTTGCAGTTTCATTTCGCGTCTAATTTCCCAAACCAAACTGCTTGCAGCTCTAACTCCCTTCTAACTACCACTTCTTCGGTTCAGTGAGATATGCTGGATTCTAAACGGAGAAGCTTCTCTGACGCTTTTTCACAGAGATTTTGAAACTGAAATCTCCCATGCCGTTTCCACCATAGGCAGCAATGGGCTTCCCCATAGAACTTGCCAACCTGAATTCCTACAGGCTAGATGTGAGAGGCACATTCTGCTGCTTCCTCCCTTAGAGTTAAACTTGCTTCTGAAAGCTCAACCTCCGGGGAGTTTGTTTGGCAGAGATATAGAACACACTTTTCCAAGCCTGTTGGAAGGCATTTGCAGTTTCATTTCGCGTCTAATTTCCCAAACCAAACTGCTTGCAGCTCTAACTGCCTTCTAACTACCACTTCTTCGGTTCAGTGAGATATGCTGGATTCTAAACGGAGAAGCTTCTCTGACGCTTTTTCACAGAGATTTTGAAACTGAAATCTCCCATGCTGTTTCCACCATAGCCAGCAATGGGCTTCCCCATAGAACTTGCCAACCTGAATTCCTACAGGCTAGATGTGAGAGGCACATTCTGCTGCTTCCTCCCTTAGAGGTAAACTAGCTTCTGAAAGCTCAACCTCCAGGGAGTCTGTTTGGCAGAGATATAGAACACACTTTTCCAAGCCTGTTGGAAGGCATTTGCAGTTTCATTTCGCGTCTAATTTCCCAAACCAAACTGCTTGCAGCTCTAAATGCCTTCTAACTACCACTTCTTCGGTTCAGTGAGATATGCTGGATTCTAAACGGAGAAGCTTCTCTGACGCTTTTTCACAGAGATTTTGAAACTGAAATCTCCCATGCCGTTTCCACCATAGGCAGCAATGGGCTTCCCCATAGAACTTGCCAACCTGAATTCCTACAGGCTAGATGTGAGAGGCACATTCTGCTGCTTCCTCCCTAAGAGTTAAGCTTGCTTCTGAAAGCTCAACCTCCAGGGAGTCTGTTTGGCAGAGATATAGAACACACTTTTCCAAGCCTGTTGGAAGGCCTTTGCAGTGTCATTTCGCATCTAATTTCCCAAACCAAACTGCTTGCAGCTCTAACTCCCTTCTAACTACCACTTCTTCGGTTCAGTGAGATATGCTGGATTCTAAACGGAGAAGCTTCTCTGACGCTTTTTCACAGAGATTTTGAAACTGAAATTTCCAAACCCGTTTCCAACGAAGGCGCCAATGGGCTTCCCCATAGAACTTGCCAACCTGAATTCCTACAGGCTAGATGTGAGAGGCACATTCTGCTGCTTCCTCCCTTAGAGTTAAACTAGCTTCTGAAAGCTCAACCTCCGGGGAGTCTGTTTGGCAGAGATATAGAACACACTTTTCCAAGCCTGTTGGAAGGCCTTTGCAGTGTCATTTCGCATCTAATTTCCCAAACCAAACTGCTTGCAGCTCTAACTCCCTTCTAACTACCACTTCTTCGGTTCAGTGAGATATGCTGGATTCTAAACGGAGAAGCTTCTCTGACGCTTTTTCACAGAGATTTTGAAACTGAAATCTCCCATGCCGTTTCCACCATAGGCAGCAATGGGCTTCCCCATAGAACTTGCCAACCTGAATTCCTACAGGCTAGATGTGAGAGGCACATTCTGCTGCTTCCAACCTTAGAGTTAAACTAGCTTCTGAAAGCTCAACCTCCGGGGAGTCTGTTTGGCAGAGATATAGAACACACTTTTCCAAGCCTGTTGGAAGGCATTTGCAGTTTCATTTCGCGTCTAATTTCCCAAACCAAACTGCTTGCAGCTCTAACTGCCTTCTAACTACCACTTCTTCGGTTCAGTGAGATATGCTGGATTCTAAACGGAGAAGCTTCTCTGACGCTTTTTCACAGAGATTTTGAAACTGAAATCTCCCATGCTGTTTCCACCATAGGCAGCAATGGGCTTCCCCATAGAACTTGCCAACCTGAATTCCTACAGGCTAGATGTGAGAGGCACATTCTGCTGCTTCCTCCCTTAGAGTTAAACTAGCTTCTTAAAGCTCAACCTCCAGGGAGTCTGTTTGGCAGAGATATAGAACACACTTTTCCAAGCCTGTTGGAAGGCATTTGCAGTTTCATTTCGCGTCTAATTTCCCAAACCAAACTGCTTGCAGCTCTAACTCCCTTCTAACTACCACTTCTTCGGTTCAGTGAGATATGCTGGATTCTAAACGGAGAAGCTTCTCTGACGCTTTTTCACAGAGATTTTGAAACTGAAATCTCCCATGCCGTTTCCACCATAGGCAGCAATGGGCTTCCCCATAGAACTTGCCAACCTGAATTCCTACAGGCTAGATGTGAGAGGCACATTCTGCTGCTTCCTCCCTTAGAGTTAAACTTGCTTCTGAAAGCTCAACCTCCGGGGAGTTTGTTTGGCAGAGATATAGAACACACTTTTCCAAGCCTGTTGGAAGGCATTTGCAGTTTCATTTCGCGTCTAATTTCCCAAACCAAACTGCTTGCAGCTCTAACTGCCTTCTAACTACCACTTCTTCGGTTCAGTGAGATATGCTGGATTCTAAACGGAGAAGCTTCTCTGACGCTTTTTCACAGAGATTTTGAAACTGAAATCTCCCATGCTGTTTCCACCATAGCCAGCAATGGGCTTCCCCATAGAACTTGCCAACCTGAATTCCTACAGGCTAGATGTGAGAGGCACATTCTGCTGCTTCCTCCCTTAGAGGTAAACTAGCTTCTGAAAGCTCAACCTCCAGGGAGTCTGTTTGGCAGAGATATAGAACACACTTTTCCAAGCCTGTTGGAAGGCATTTGCAGTTTCATTTCGCGTCTAATTTCCCAAACCAAACTGCTTGCAGCTCTAAATGCCTTCTAACTACCACTTCTTCGGTTCAGTGAGATATGCTGGATTCTAAACGGAGAAGCTTCTCTGACGCTTTTTCACAGAGATTTTGAAACTGAAATCTCCCATGCCGTTTCCACCATAGGCAGCAATGGGCTTCCCCATAGAACTTGCCAACCTGAATTCCTACAGGCTAGATGTGAGAGGCACATTCTGCTGCTTCCTCCCTAAGAGTTAAGCTTGCTTCTGAAAGCTCAACCTCCAGGGAGTCTGTTTGGCAGAGATATAGAACACACTTTTCCAAGCCTGTTGGAAGGCCTTTGCAGTGTCATTTCGCATCTAATTTCCCAAACCAAACTGCTTGCAGCTCTAACTCCCTTCTAACTACCACTTCTTCGGTTCAGTGAGATATGCTGGATTCTAAACGGAGAAGCTTCTCTGACGCTTTTTCACAGAGATTTTGAAACTGAAATTTCCAAACCCGTTTCCAACGAAGGCGCCAATGGGCTTCCCCATAGAACTTGCCAACCTGAATTCCTACAGGCTAGATGTGAGAGGCACATTCTGCTGCTTCCTCCCTTAGAGTTAAACTAGCTTCTGAAAGCTCAACCTCCGGGGAGTCTGTTTGGCAGAGATATAGAACACACTTTTCCAAGCCTGTTGGAAGGCCTTTGCAGTGTCATTTCGCATCTAATTTCCCAAACCAAACTGCTTGCAGCTCTAACTCCCTTCTAACTACCACTTCTTCGGTTCAGTGAGATATGCTGGATTCTAAACGGAGAAGCTTCTCTGACGCTTTTTCACAGAGATTTTGAAACTGAAATCTCCCATGCCGTTTCCACCATAGGCAGCAATGGGCTTCCCCATAGAACTTGCCAACCTGAATTCCTACAGGCTAGATGTGAGAGGCACATTCTGCTGCTTCCAACCTTAGAGTTAAACTAGCTTCTGAAAGCTCAACCTCCGGGGAGTCTGTTTGGCAGAGATATAGAACACACTTTTCCAAGCCTGTTGGAAGGCATTTGCAGTTTCATTTCGCGTCTAATTTCCCAAACCAAACTGCTTGCAGCTCTAACTGCCTTCTAACTACCACTTCTTCGGTTCAGTGAGATATGCTGGATTCTAAACGGAGAAGCTTCTCTGACGCTTTTTCACAGAGATTTTGAAACTGAAATCTCCCATGCTGTTTCCACCATAGGCAGCAATGGGCTTCCCCATAGAACTTGCCAACCTGAATTCCTACAGGCTAGATGTGAGAGGCACATTCTGCTGCTTCCTCCCTTAGAGTTAAACTAGCTTCTTAAAGCTCAACCTCCAGGGAGTCTGTTTGGCAGAGATATAGAACACACTTTTCCAAGCCTGTTGGAAGGCATTTGCAGTTTCATTTCGCGTCTAATTTCCCAAACCAAACTGCTTGCAGCTCTAACTCCCTTCTAACTACCACTTCTTCGGTTCAGTGAGATATGCTGGATTCTCAACGGAGAAGCTTCACTGACGCTTTTTCACAGAGATTTTGAAACTGAAATCTCCCATGCCGTTTCCACCATAGGCAGCAATGGGCTTCCCCATAGAACTTGCCAACCTGAATTCCTACAGGCTAGATGTGAGAGGCACATTCTGCTGCTTCCTCCCTTAGAGTTAAACTTGCTTCTGAAAGCTCAACCTCCGGGAGTTTGTTTGGCAGAGATATAGAACACACTTTTCCAAGCCTGTTGGAAGGCATTTGCTGTTTCATTTCGCGTCTAATTTCCCAAACCAAACTGCTTGCAGCTCTAACTGCCTTCTAACTACCACTTCTTCGGTTCAGTGAGATATGCTGGATTCTAAACGGAGAAGCTTCTCTGACGCTTTTTCACAGAGATTTTGAAACTGAAATCTCCCATGCTGTTTCCACCATAGCCAGCAATGGGCTTCCCCATAGAACTTGCCAACCTGAATTCCTACAGGCTAGATGTGAGAGGCACATTCTGCTGCTTCCTCCCTTAGAGGTAAACTAGCTTCTGAAAGCTCAACCTCCAGGGAGTCTGTTTGGCAGAGATATAGAACACACTTTTCCAAGCCTGTTGGAAGGCATTTGCAGTTTCATTTCGCGTCTAATTTCCCAAACCAAACTGCTTGCAGCTCTAAATGCCTTCTAACTACCACTTCTTCGGTTCAGTGAGATATGCTGGATTCTAAACGGAGAAGCTTCTCTGACGCTTTTTCACAGAGATTTTGAAACTGAAATCTCCCATGCCGTTTCCACCATAGGCAGCAATGGGCTTCCCCATAGAACTTGCCAACCTGAATTCCTACAGGCTAGATGTGAGAGGCACATTCTGCTGCTTCCTCCCTAAGAGTTAAGCTTGCTTCTGAAAGCTCAACCTCCAGGGAGTCTGTTTGGCAGAGATATAGAACACACTTTTCCAAGCCTGTTGGAAGGCCTTTGCAGTGTCATTTCGCATCTAATTTCCCAAACCAAACTGCTTGCAGCTCTAACTCCCTTCTAACTACCACTTCTTCGGTTCAGTGAGATATGCTGGATTCTAAACGGAGAAGCTTCTCTGACGCTTTTTCACAGAGATTTTGAAACTGAAATTTCCAAACCCGTTTCCAACGAAGGCGCCAATGGGCTTCCCCATAGAACTTGCCAACCTGAATTCCTACAGGCTAGATGTGAGAGGCACATTCTGCTGCTTCCTCCCTTAGAGTTAAACTAGCTTCTGAAAGCTCAACCTCCGGGGAGTTTGTTTGGCAGAGATATAGAACACACTTTTCCAAGCCTGTTGGAAGGCATTTGCAGTTTCATTTCGCGTCTAATTTCCCAAACCAAACTGCTTGCAGCTCTAACTCCCTTCTAACTACCACTTCTTCGGTTCAGTGAGATATGCTGGATTCTAAACGGAGAAGCTTCTCTGACGCTTTTTCACAGAGATTTTGAAACTGAAATCTCCCATGCCGTTTCCACCATAGGCAGCAATGGGCTTCCCCATAGAACTTGCCAACCTGAATTCCTAAAGGCTAGATGTGAGAGGCACATTCTGCTGCTTCCTCCCTAACAGTTAAGCTTGCTTCTGAAAGCTCAACCTCCGGGGACTCTGTTTGGCACAGATATAGAACACACTTTTCCAAGCCTGTTGGAAGGCCTTTGCAGTGTCATTTCGCATCTAATTTCCCAAACCAAACTGCTTGCAGCTCTAACTCCCTTCTAACTACCACTTCTTCGGTTCAGTGAGATATGCTGGATTCTAAACGGAGAAGCTTCTCTGACGGTTTTTCACAGAGATTTTGAAACTGAAATCTCCCATGCCGTTTCCACCATAGGCAGCAATGGGCTTCCGCATAGAACTTGCCAACCTGAATTCCTAAAGGCTAGATGTGAGAGGCACATTCTGCTGCTTCCTCCCTTAGAGTTAAACTAGCTTCTGAAAGCTCAACCTCCGGGGAGTTTGTTTGGCAGAGATATAGAACACACTTTTCCAATCCTGTTGGAAGGCATTTGCAGTTTCATTTCGCGTCTAATTTCCCAAACCAAACTGCTTGCAGCTCTAACTCCCTTCTAACTACCACTTCTTCGGTTCAGTGAGATATGCTGGATTCTAAACGGAGAAGCTTCTCTGACGCTTTTTCACAGAGATTTTGAAACTGAAATCTCCCATGCCGTTTCCACCATAGGCAGCAATGGGCTTCCCCATAGAACTTGCCAACCTGAATTCCTACAGGCTAGATGTGAGAGGCACATTCTGCTGCTTCCTCCCTTAGAGTTAAACTTGCTTCTGAAAGCTCAACCTCCGGGGAGTTTGTTTGGCAGAGATATAGAACACACTTTTCCAAGCCTGTTGGAAGGCATTTGCAGTTTCATTTCGCGTCTAATTTCCCAAACCAAACTGCTTGCAGCTCTAACTGCCTTCTAACTACCACTTCTTCGGTTCAGTGAGATATGCTGGATTCTAAACGGAGAAGCTTCTCTGACGCTTTTTCACAGAGATTTTGAAACTGAAATCTCCCATGCTGTTTCCACCATAGCCAGCAATGGGCTTCCCCATAGAACTTGCCAACCTGAATTCCTACAGGCTAGATGTGAGAGGCACATTCTGCTGCTTCCTCCCTTAGAGGTAAACTAGCTTCTGAAAGCTCAACCTCCAGGGAGTCTGTTTGGCAGAGATATAGAACACACTTTTCCAAGCCTGTTGGAAGGCATTTGCAGTTTCATTTCACGTCTAATTTCCCAAACCAAACTGCTTGCAGCTCTAAATGCCTTCTAACTACCACTTCTTCGGTTCAGTGAGATATGCTGGATTCTAAACGGAGAAGCTTCTCTGACGCTTTTTCACAGAGATTTTGAAACTGAAATCTCCCATGCCGTTTCCACCATAGGCAGCAATGGGCTTCCCCATAGAACTTGCCAACCTGAATTCCTACAGGCTAGATGTGAGAGGCACATTCTGCTGCTTCCTCCCTAAGAGTTAAGCTTGCTTCTGAAAGCTCAACCTCCAGGGAGTCTGTTTGGCAGAGATATAGAACACACTTTTCCAAGCCTGTTGGAAGGCCTTTGCAGTGTCATTTCGCATCTAATTTCCCAAACCAAACTGCTTGCAGCTCTAACTCCCTTCTAACTACCACTTCTTCGGTTCAGTGAGATATGCTGGATTCTAAACGGAGAAGCTTCTCTGACGCTTTTTCACAGAGATTTTGAAACTGAAATTTCCAAACCCGTTTCCAACGAAGGCGCCAATGGGCTTCCCCATAGAACTTGCCAACCTGAATTCCTACAGGCTAGATGTGAGAGGCACATTCTGCTGCTTCCTCCCTTAGAGTTAAACTAGCTTCTGAAAGCTCAACCTCCGGGGAGTCTGTTTGGCAGAGATATAGAACACACTTTTCCAAGCCTGTTGGAAGGCCTTTGCAGTGTCATTTCGCATCTAATTTCCCAAACCAAACTGCTTGCAGCTCTAACTCCCTTCTAACTACCACTTCTTCGGTTCAGTGAGATATGCTGGATTCTAAACGGAGAAGCTTCTCTGACGCTTTTTCACAGAGATTTTGAAACTGAAATCTCCCATGCCGTTTCCACCATAGGCAGCAATGGGCTTCCCCATAGAACTTGCCAACCTGAATTCCTACAGGCTAGATGTGAGAGGCACATTCTGCTGCTTCCAACCTTAGAGTTAAACTAGCTTCTGAAAGCTCAACCTCCGGGGAGTCTGTTTGGCAGAGATATAGAACACACTTTTCCAAGCCTGTTGGAAGGCATTTGCAGTTTCATTTCGCGTCTAATTTCCCAAACCAAACTGCTTGCAGCTCTAACTGCCTTCTAACTACCACTTCTTCGGTTCAGTGAGATATGCTGGATTCTAAACGGAGAAGCTTCTCTGACGCTTTTTCACAGAGATTTTGAAACTGAAATCTCCCATGCTGTTTCCACCATAGGCAGCAATGGGCTTCCCCATAGAACTTGCCAACCTGAATTCCTACAGGCTAGATGTGAGAGGCACATTCTGCTGCTTCCTCCCTTAGAGTTAAACTAGCTTCTTAAAGCTCAACCTCCAGGGAGTCTGTTTGGCAGAGATATAGAACACACTTTTCCAAGCCTGTTGGAAGGCATTTGCAGTTTCATTTCGCGTCTAATTTCCCAAACCAAACTGCTTGCAGCTCTAACTCCCTTCTAACTACCACTTCTTCGGTTCAGTGAGATATGCTGGATTCTCAACGGAGAAGCTTCACTGACGCTTTTTCACAGAGATTTTGAAACTAAAATCTCCCATGCCGTTTCCACCATAGGCAGCAATGGGCTTCCCCATAGAACTTGCCAACCTGAATTCCTACAGGCTAGATGTGAGAGGCACATTCTGCTGCTTCCTCCCTTAGAGTTAAACTTGCTTCTGAAAGCTCAACCTCCGGGGAGTTTGTTTGGCAGAGATATAGAACACACTTTTCCAAGCCTGTTGGAAGGCATTTGCAGTTTCATTTCGCGTCTAATTTCCCAAACCAAACTGCTTGCAGCTCTAACTCCCTTCTAACTACCACTTCTTCGGTTCAGTGAGATATGCTGGATTCTAAACGGAGAAGCTTCTCTGACGCTTTTTCACAGAGATTTTGAAACTGAAATCTCCCATGCCGTTTCCACCATAGGCAGCAATGGGCTTCCCCATAGAACTTGCCAACCTGAATTCCTACAGGCTAGATGTGAGAGGCACATTCTGCTGCTTCCTCCCTAACAGTTAAGCTTGCTTCTGAAAGCTCAACCTCCGGGGACTCTGTTTGGCACAGATATAGAACACACTTTTCCAAGCCTGTTGGAAGGCCTTTGCAGTGTCATTTCGCATCTAATTTCCCAAACCAAACTGCTTGCAGCTCTAACTCCCTTCTAACTACCACTTCTTCGGTTTAGTGAGATATGCTGGATTCTAAACGGAGAAGCTTCTCTGACGCTTTTTCACAGAGATTTTGAAACTGAAATCTCCCATGCCGTTTCCACCATAGGCAGCAATGGGCTTCCCCATAGAACTTGCCAACCTGAATTCCTACAGGCTAGATGTGAGAGGCACATTCTGCTGCTTCCTCCCTTAGAGTTAAACTAGCTTCTGAAAGCTCAACCTCCGGGGAGTCTGTTTGGCAGAGATATAGAACACACTTTTCCAAGCCTGTTGGAAGGCATTTGCAGTTTCATTTCGCGTCTAATTTCCCAAACCAAACTGCTTGCAGCTCTAACTGCCTTCTAACTACCACTTCTTCGGTTCAGTGAGATATGCTGGATTCTAAACGGAGAAGCTTCTCTGACGCTTTTTCACAGAGATTTTGAAACTGAAATCTCCCATGCTGTTTCCACCATAGGCAGCAATGGGCTTCCCCATAGAACTTGCCAACCTGAATTCCTACAGGCTAGATGTGAGAGGCACATTCTGCTGCTTCCTCCCTTAGAGTTAAACTAGCTTCTGAAAGATCAACCTCCGGGGAGTTTGTTTGGCAGAGATATAGAACACACTTTTCCAAGCCTGTTGGAAGGCATTTGCAGTTTCATTTCGCGTCTAATTTCCCAAACCAAACTGCTTGCAGCTCTAACTCCCTTCTAACTACCACTTCTTCGGTTCAGTGAGATATGCTGGATTCTAAACGGAGAAGCTTCTCTGACGCTTTTTCACAGAGATTTTGAAACTGAAATCTCCCATGCCGTTTCCACCATAGGCAGCAATGGGCTTCCCCATAGAACTTGCCAACCTGAATTCCTACAGGCTAGATGTGAGAGGAACATTCTGCTGCTTCCTCCCTAACAGTTAAGCTTGCTTCTGAAAGCTCAACCTCCGGGGACTCTGTTTGGCACAGATATAGAACACACTTTTCCAAGCCTGTTGGAAGGCCTTTGCAGTGTCATTTCGCATCTAATTTCCCAAACCAAACTGCTTGCAGCTCTAACTCCCTTCTAACTACCACTTCTTCGGTTCAGTGAGATATGCTGGATTCTAAACGGAGAAGCTTCTCTGACGCTTTTTCACAGAGATTTTGAAACTGAAATCTCCCATGCCGTTTCCACCATAGGCAGCAATGGGCTTCCCCATAGAACTTGCCAACCTGAATTCCTAAAGGCTAGATGTGAGAGGCACATTCTGCTGCTTCCTCCCTTAGAGTTAAACTTGCTTCTGAAAGCTCAACCTCCGGGGAGTTTGTTTGGCAGAGATATAGAACACACTTTTCCAAGCCTGTTGGAAGGCATTTGCAGTTTCATTTCGCGTCTAATTTCCCAAACCAAACTGCTTGCAGCTCTAACTGCCTTCTAACTACCACTTCTTCGGTTCAGTGAGATATGCTGGATTCTAAACGGAGAAGCTTCTCTGACGCTTTTTCACAGAGATTTTGAAACTGAAATCTCCCATGCTGTTTCCACCATAGCCAGCAATGGGCTTCCCCATAGAACTTGCCAACCTGAATTCCTACAGGCTAGATGTGAGAGGCACATTCTGCTGCTTCCTCCCTTAGAGGTAAACTAGCTTCTGAAAGCTCAACCTCCAGGGAGTCTGTTTGGCAGAGATATAGAACACACTTTTCCAAGCCTGTTGGAAGGCATTTGCAGTTTCATTTCGCGTCTAATTTCCCAAACCAAACTGCTTGCAGCTCTAACTGCCTTCTAACTACCACTTCTTCGGTTCAGTGAGATATGCTGGATTCTAAACGGAGAAGCTTCTCTGACGCTTTTTCACAGAGATTTTGAAACTGAAATCTCCCATGCTGTTTCCACCATAGGCAGCAATGGGCTTCCCCATAGAACTTGCCAACCTGAATTCCTACAGGCTAGATGTGAGAGGCACATTCTGCTGCTTCCTCCCTTAGAGTTAAACTAGCTTCTTAAAGCTCAACCTCCAGGGAGTCTGTTTGGCAGAGATATAGAACACACTTTTCCAAGCCTGTTGGAAGGCATTTGCAGTTTCATTTCGCGTCTAATTTCCCAAACCAAACTGCTTGCAGCTCTAACTCCCTTCTAACTACCACTTCTTCGGTTCAGTGAGATATGCTGGATTCTCAACGGAGAAGCTTCACTGACGCTTTTTCACAGAGATTTTGAAACTGAAATCTCCCATGCCGTTTCCACCATAGGCAGCAATGGGCTTCCCCATAGAACTTGCCAACCTGAATTCCTACAGGCTAGATGTGAGAGGCACATTCTGCTGCTTCCTCCCTTAGAGTTAAACTTGCTTCTGAAAGCTCAACCTCCGGGGAGTTTGTTTGGCAGAGATATAGAACACACTTTTCCAAGCCTGTTGGAAGGCATTTGCAGTTTCATTTCGCGTCTAATTTCCCAAACCAAACTGCTTGCAGCTCTAACTCCCTTCTAACTACCACTTCTTCGGTTCAGTGAGATATGCTGGATTCTAAACGGAGAAGCTTCTCTGACGCTTTTTCACAGAGATTTTGAAACTGAAATCTCCCATGCCGTTTCCACCATAGGCAGCAATGGGCTTCCCCATAGAACTTGCCAACCTGAATTCCTACAGGCTAGATGTGAGAGGCACATTCTGCTGCTTCCTCCCTAACAGTTAAGCTTGCTTCTGAAAGCTCAACCTCCGGGGACTCTGTTTGGCACAGATATAGAACACACTTTTCCAAGCCTGTTGGAAGGCCTTTGCAGTGTCATTTCGCATCTAATTTCCCAAACCAAACTGCTTGCAGCTCTAACTCCCTTCTAACTACCACTTCTTCGGTTCAGTGAGATATGCTGGATTCTAAACGGAGAAGCTTCTCTGACGCTTTTTCACAGAGATTTTGAAACTGAAATCTCCCATGCCGTTTCCACCATAGGCAGCAATGGGCTTCCCCATAGAACTTGCCAACCTGAATTCCTACAGGCTAGATGTGAGAGGCACATTCTGCTGCTTCCTCCCTTAGAGTTAAACTTGCTTCTGAAAGCTCAACCTCCGGGGAGTTTGTTTGGCAGAGATATAGAACACACTTTTCCAAGCCTGTTGGAAGGCATTTGCAGTTTCATTTCGCGTCTAATTTCCCAAACCAAACTGCTTGCAGCTCTAACTGCCTTCTAACTACCACTTCTTCGGTTCAGTGAGATATGCTGGATTCTAAACGGAGAAGCTTCTCTGACGCTTTTTCACAGAGATTTTGAAACTGAAATCTCCCATGCTGTTTCCACCATAGCCAGCAATGGGCTTCCCCATAGAACTTGCCAACCTGAATTCCTACAGGCTAGATGTGAGAGGCACATTCTGCTGCTTCCTCCCTTAGAGGTAAACTAGCTTCTGAAAGCTCAACCTCCAGGGAGTCTGTTTGGCAGAGATATAGAACACACTTTTCCAAGCCTGTTGGAAGGCATTTGCAGTTTCATTTCGCGTCTAATTTCCCAAACCAAACTGCTTGCAGCTCTAAATGCCTTCTAACTACCACTTCTTCGGTTCAGTGAGATATGCTGGATTCTAAACGGAGAAGCTTCTCTGACGCTTTTTCACAGAGATTTTGAAACTGAAATCTCCCATGCCGTTTCCACCATAGGCAGCAATGGGCTTCCCCATAGAACTTGCCAACCTGAATTCCTACAGGCTAGATGTGAGAGGCACATTCTGCTGCTTCCTCCCTAAGAGTTAAGCTTGCTTCTGAAAGCTCAACCTCCAGGGAGTCTGTTTGGCAGAGATATAGAACACACTTTTCCAAGCCTGTTGGAAGGCCTTTGCAGTGTCATTTCGCATCTAATTTCCCAAACCAAACTGCTTGCAGCTCTAACTCCCTTCTAACTACCACTTCTTCGGTTCAGTGAGATATGCTGGATTCTAAACGGAGAAGCTTCTCTGACGCTTTTTCACAGAGATTTTGAAACTGAAATTTCCAAACCCGTTTCCAACGAAGGCGCCAAAGGGCTTCCCCATAGAACTTGCCAACCTGAATTCCTACAGGCTAGATGTGAGAGGCACATTCTGCTGCTTCCTCCCTTAGAGTTAAACTAGCTTCTGAAAGCTCAACCTCCGGGGAGTTTGTTTGGCAGAGATATAGAACACACTTTTCCAAGCCTGTTGGAAGGCATTTGCAGTTTCATTTCGCGTCTAATTTCCCAAACCAAACTGCTTGCAGCTCTAACTCCCTTCTAACTACCACTTCTTCGGTTCAGTGAGATATGCTGGATTCTAAACGGAGAAGCTTCTCTGACGCTTTTTCACAGAGATTTTGAAACTGAAATCTCCCATGCCGTTTCCACCATAGGCAGCAATGGGCTTCCCCATAGAACTTGCCAACCTGAATTCCTACAGGCTAGATGTGAGAGGAACATTCTGCTGCTTCCTCCCTAACAGTTAAGCTTGCTTCTGAAAGCTCAACCTCCGGGGACTCTGTTTGGCACAGATATAGAACACACTTTTCCAAGCCTGTTGGAAGGCCTTTGCAGTGTCATTTCGCATCTAATTTCCCAAACCAAACTGCTTGCAGCTCTAACTCCCTTCTAACTACCACTTCTTCGGTTCAGTGAGATATGCTGGATTCTAAACGGAGAAGCTTCTCTGACGCTTTTTCACAGAGATTTTGAAACTGAAATCTCCCATGCCGTTTCCACCATAGGCAGCAATGGGCTTCCCCATAGAACTTGCCAACCTGAATTCCTAAAGGCTAGATGTGAGAGGCACATTCTGCTGCTTCCTCCCTTAGAGTTAAACTTGCTTCTGAAAGCTCAACCTCCGGGGAGTTTGTTTGGCAGAGATATAGAACACACTTTTCCAAGCCTGTTGGAAGGCATTTGCAGTTTCATTTCGCGTCTAATTTCCCAAACCAAACTGCTTGCAGCTCTAACTGCCTTCTAACTACCACTTCTTCGGTTCAGTGAGATATGCTGGATTCTAAACGGAGAAGCTTCTCTGACGCTTTTTCACAGAGATTTTGAAACTGAAATCTCCCATGCTGTTTCCACCATAGCCAGCAATGGGCTTCCCCATAGAACTTGCCAACCTGAATTCCTACAGGCTAGATGTGAGAGGCACATTCTGCTGCTTCCTCCCTTAGAGGTAAACTAGCTTCTGAAAGCTCAACCTCCAGGGAGTCTGTTTGGCAGAGATATAGAACACACTTTTCCAAGCCTGTTGGAAGGCATTTGCAGTTTCATTTCGCGTCTAATTTCCCAAACCAAACTGCTTGCAGCTCTAACTGCCTTCTAACTACCACTTCTTCGGTTCAGTGAGATATGCTGGATTCTAAACGGAGAAGCTTCTCTGACGCTTTTTCACAGAGATTTTGAAACTGAAATTTCCAAACCCGTTTCCAACGAAGGCGCCAATGGGCTTCCCCATAGAACTTGCCAACCTGAATTCCTACAGGCTAGATGTGAGAGGCACATTCTGCTGCTTCCTCCCTTAGAGTTAAACTAGCTTCTGAAAGCTCAACCTCCGGGGAGTCTGTTTGGCAGAGATATAGAACACACTTTTCCAAGCCTGTTGGAAGGCCTTTGCAGTGTCATTTCGCATCTAATTTCCCAAACCAAACTGCTTGCAGCTCTAACTCCCTTCTAACTACCACTTCTTCGGTTCAGTGAGATATGCTGGATTCTAAACGGAGAAGCTTCTCTGACGCTTTTTCACAGAGATTTTGAAACTGAAATCTCCCATGCCGTTTCCACCATAGGCAGCAATGGGCTTCCCCATAGAACTTGCCAACCTGAATTCCTACAGGCTAGATGTGAGAGGCACATTCTGCTGCTTCCAACCTTAGAGTTAAACTAGCTTCTGAAAGCTCAACCTCCGGGGAGTCTGTTTGGCAGAGATATAGAACACACTTTTCCAAGCCTGTTGGAAGGCATTTGCAGTTTCATTTCGCGTCTAATTTCCCAAAACAAACTGCTTGCAGCTCTAACTGCCTTCTAACTACCACTTCTTCGGTTCAGTGAGATATGCTGGATTCTAAACGGAGAAGCTTCTCTGACGCTTTTTCACAGAGATTTTGAAACTGAAATCTCCCATGCTGTTTCCACCATAGGCAGCAATGGGCTTCCCCATAGAACTTGCCAACCTGAATTCCTACAGGCTAGATGTGAGAGGCACATTCTGCTGCTTCCTCCCTTAGAGTTAAACTAGCTTCTTAAAGCTCAACCTCCGGGGAGTCTGTTTGGCAGAGATATAGAACACACTTTTCCAAGCCTGTTGGAAGGCATTTGCAGTTTCATTTCGCGTCTAATTTCCCAAACCAAACTGCTTGCAGCTCTAACTCCCTTCTAACTACCACTTCTTCGGTTCAGTGAGATATGCTGGATTCTCAACGGAGAAGCTTCACTGACGCTTTTTCACAGAGATTTTGAAACTAAAATCTCCCATGCCGTTTCCACCATAGGCAGCAATGGGCTTCCCCATAGAACTTGCCAACCTGAATTCCTACAGGCTAGATGTGAGAGGCACATTCTGCTGCTTCCTCCCTTAGAGTTAAACTTGCTTCTGAAAGCTCAACCTCCGGGGAGTTTGTTTGGCAGAGATATAGAACACACTTTTCCAAGCCTGTTGGAAGGCATTTGCAGTTTCATTTCGCGTCTAATTTCCCAAACCAAACTGCTTGCAGCTCTAACTCCCTTCTAACTACCACTTCTTCGGTTCAGTGAGATATGCTGGATTCTAAACGGAGAAGCTTCTCTGACGCTTTTTCACAGAGATTTTGAAACTGAAATCTCCCATGCCGTTTCCACCATAGGCAGCAATGGGCTTCCCCATAGAACTTGCCAACCTGAATTCCTACAGGCTAGATGTGAGAGGCACATTCTGCTGCTTCCTCCCTAACAGTTAAGCTTGCTTCTGAAAGCTCAACCTCCGGGGACTCTGTTTGGCACAGATATAGAACACACTTTTCCAAGCCTGTTGGAAGGCCTTTGCAGTGTCATTTCGCATCTAATTTCCCAAACCAAACTGCTTGCAGCTCTAACTCCCTTCTAACTACCACTTCTTCGGTTCAGTGAGATATGCTGGATTCTAAACGGAGAAGCTTCTCTGACGCTTTTTCACAGAGATTTTGAAACTGAAATCTCCCATGCCGTTTCCACCATAGGCAGCAATGGGCTTCCCCATAGAACTTGCCAACCTGAATTCCTACAGGCTAGATGTGAGAGGCACATTCTGCTGCTTCCTCCCTTAGAGTTAAACTAGCTTCTGAAAGCTCAACCTCCGGGGAGTCTGTTTGGCAGAGATATAGAACACACTTTTCCAAGCCTGTTGGAAGGCATTTGCAGTTTCATTTCGCGTCTAATTTCCCAAACCAAACTGCTTGCAGCTCTAACTGCCTTCTAACTACCACTTCTTCGGTTCAGTGAGATATGCTGGATTCTAAACGGAGAAGCTTCTCTGACGCTTTTTCACAGAGATTTTGAAACTGAAATCTCCCATGCCGTTTCCACCATAGGCAGCAATGGGCTTCCCCATAGAACTTGCCAACCTGAATTCCTACAGGCTAGATGTGAGAGGAACATTCTGCTGCTTCCTCCCTAACAGTTAAGCTTGCTTCTGAAAGCTCAACCTCCGGGGACTCTGTTTGGCACAGATATAGAACACACTTTTCCAAGCCTGTTGGAAGGCCTTTGCAGTGTCATTTCGCATCTAATTTCCCAAACCAAACTGCTTGCAGCTCTAACTCCCTTCTAACTACCACTTCTTCGGTTCAGTGAGATATGCTGGATTCTAAACGGAGAAGCTTCTCTGACGCTTTTTCACAGAGATTTTGAAACTGAAATCTCCCATGCCGTTTCCACCATAGGCAGCAATGGGCTTCCCCATAGAACTTGCCAACCTGAATTCCTAAAGGCTAGATGTGAGAGGCACATTCTGCTGCTTCCTCCCTTAGAGTTAAACTTGCTTCTGAAAGCTCAACCTCCGGGGAGTTTGTTTGGCAGAGATATAGAACACACTTTTCCAAGCCTGTTGGAAGGCATTTGCAGTTTCATTTCGCGTCTAATTTCCCAAACCAAACTGCTTGCAGCTCTAACTGCCTTCTAACTACCACTTCTTCGGTTCAGTGAGATATGCTGGATTCTAAACGGAGAAGCTTCTCTGACGCTTTTTCACAGAGATTTTGAAACTGAAATCTCCCATGCTGTTTCCACCATAGCCAGCAATGGGCTTCCCCATAGAACTTGCCAACCTGAATTCCTACAGGCTAGATGTGAGAGGCACATTCTGCTGCTTCCTCCCTTAGAGGTAAACTAGCTTCTGAAAGCTCAACCTCCAGGGAGTCTGTTTGGCAGAGATATAGAACACACTTTTCCAAGCCTGTTGGAAGGCATTTGCAGTTTCATTTCGCGTCTAATTTCCCAAACCAAACTGCTTGCAGCTCTAACTGCCTTCTAACTACCACTTCTTCGGTTCAGTGAGATATGCTGGATTCTAAACGGAGAAGCTTCTCTGACGCTTTTTCACAGAGATTTTGAAACTGAAATCTCCCATGCTGTTTCCACCATAGGCAGCAATGGGCTTCCCCATAGAACTTGCCAACCTGAATTCCTACAGGCTAGATGTGAGAGGCACATTCTGCTGCTTCCTCCCTTAGAGTTAAACTAGCTTCTTAAAGCTCAACCTCCAGGGAGTCTGTTTGGCAGAGATATAGAACACACTTTTCCAAGCCTGTTGGAAGGCATTTGCAGTTTCATTTCGCGTCTAATTTCCCAAACCAAACTGCTTGCAGCTCTAACTCCCTTCTAACTACCACTTCTTCGGTTCAGTGAGATATGCTGGATTCTCAACGGAGAAGCTTCACTGACGCTTTTTCACAGAGATTTTGAAACTGAAATCTCCCATGCCGTTTCCACCATAGGCAGCAATGGGCTTCCCCATAGAACTTGCCAACCTGAATTCCTACAGGCTAGATGTGAGAGGCACATTCTGCTGCTTCCTCCCTTAGAGTTAAACTTGCTTCTGAAAGCTCAACCTCCGGGGAGTTTGTTTGGCAGAGATATAGAACACACTTTTCCAAGCCTGTTGGAAGGCATTTGCAGTTTCATTTCGCGTCTAATTTCCCAAACCAAACTGCTTGCAGCTCTAACTCCCTTCTAACTACCACTTCTTCGGTTCAGTGAGATATGCTGGATTCTAAACGGAGAAGCTTCTCTGACGCTTTTTCACAGAGATTTTGAAACTGAAATCTCCCATGCCGTTTCCACCATAGGCAGCAATGGGCTTCCCCATAGAACTTGCCAACCTGAATTCCTACAGGCTAGATGTGAGAGGCACATTCTGCTGCTTCCTCCCTAACAGTTAAGCTTGCTTCTGAAAGCTCAACCTCCGGGGACTCTGTTTGGCACAGATATAGAACACACTTTTCCAAGCCTGTTGGAAGGCCTTTGCAGTGTCATTTCGCATCTAATTTCCCAAACCAAACTGCTTGCAGCTCTAACTCCCTTCTAACTACCACTTCTTCGGTTCAGTGAGATATGCTGGATTCTAAACGGAGAAGCTTCTCTGACGCTTTTTCACAGAGATTTTGAAACTGAAATCTCCCATGCCGTTTCCACCATAGGCAGCAATGGGCTTCCCCATAGAACTTGCCAACCTGAATTCCTACAGGCTAGATGTGAGAGGCACATTCTGCTGCTTCCTCCCTTAGAGTTAAACTTGCTTCTGAAAGCTCAACCTCCGGGGAGTTTGTTTGGCAGAGATATAGAACACACTTTTCCAAGCCTGTTGGAAGGCATTTGCAGTTTCATTTCGCGTCTAATTTCCCAAACCAAACTGCTTGCAGCTCTAACTGCCTTCTAACTACCACTTCTTCGGTTCAGTGAGATATGCTGGATTCTAAACGGAGAAGCTTCTCTGACGCTTTTTCACAGAGATTTTGAAACTGAAATCTCCCATGCTGTTTCCACCATAGCCAGCAATGGGCTTCCCCATAGAACTTGCCAACCTGAATTCCTACAGGCTAGATGTGAGAGGCACATTCTGCTGCTTCCTCCCTTAGAGGTAAACTAGCTTCTGAAAGCTCAACCTCCAGGGAGTCTGTTTGGCAGAGATATAGAACACACTTTTCCAAGCCTGTTGGAAGGCATTTGCAGTTTCATTTCGCGTCTAATTTCCCAAACCAAACTGCTTGCAGCTCTAAATGCCTTCTAACTACCACTTCTTCGGTTCAGTGAGATATGCTGGATTCTAAACGGAGAAGCTTCTCTGACGCTTTTTCACAGAGATTTTGAAACTGAAATCTCCCATGCCGTTTCCACCATAGGCAGCAATGGGCTTCCCCATAGAACTTGCCAACCTGAATTCCTACAGGCTAGATGTGAGAGGCACATTCTGCTGCTTCCTCCCTAAGAGTTAAGCTTGCTTCTGAAAGCTCAACCTCCAGGGAGTCTGTTTGGCAGAGATATAGAACACACTTTTCCAAGCCTGTTGGAAGGCCTTTGCAGTGTCATTTCGCATCTAATTTCCCAAACCAAACTGCTTGCAGCTCTAACTCCCTTCTAACTACCACTTCTTCGGTTCAGTGAGATATGCTGGATTCTAAACGGAGAAGCTTCTCTGACGCTTTTTCACAGAGATTTTGAAACTGAAATTTCCAAACCCGTTTCCAACGAAGGCGCCAAAGGGCTTCCCCATAGAACTTGCCAACCTGAATTCCTACAGGCTAGATGTGAGAGGCACATTCTGCTGCTTCCTCCCTTAGAGTTAAACTAGCTTCTGAAAGCTCAACCTCCGGGGAGTTTGTTTGGCAGAGATATAGAACACACTTTTCCAAGCCTGTTGGAAGGCATTTGCAGTTTCATTTCGCGTCTAATTTCCCAAACCAAACTGCTTGCAGCTCTAACTCCCTTCTAACTACCACTTCTTCGGTTCAGTGAGATATGCTGGATTCTAAACGGAGAAGCTTCTCTGACGCTTTTTCACAGAGATTTTGAAACTGAAATCTCCCATGCCGTTTCCACCATAGGCAGCAATGGGCTTCCCCATAGAACTTGCCAACCTGAATTCCTACAGGCTAGATGTGAGAGGAACATTCTGCTGCTTCCTCCCTAACAGTTAAGCTTGCTTCTGAAAGCTCAACCTCCGGGGACTCTGTTTGGCACAGATATAGAACACACTTTTCCAAGCCTGTTGGAAGGCCTTTGCAGTGTCATTTCGCATCTAATTTCCCAAACCAAACTGCTTGCAGCTCTAACTCCCTTCTAACTACCACTTCTTCGGTTCAGTGAGATATGCTGGATTCTAAACGGAGAAGCTTCTCTGACGCTTTTTCACAGAGATTTTGAAACTGAAATCTCCCATGCCGTTTCCACCATAGGCAGCAATGGGCTTCCCCATAGAACTTGCCAACCTGAATTCCTAAAGGCTAGATGTGAGAGGCACATTCTGCTGCTTCCTCCCTTAGAGTTAAACTTGCTTCTGAAAGCTCAACCTCCGGGGAGTTTGTTTGGCAGAGATATAGAACACACTTTTCCAAGCCTGTTGGAAGGCATTTGCAGTTTCATTTCGCGTCTAATTTCCCAAACCAAACTGCTTGCAGCTCTAACTGCCTTCTAACTACCACTTCTTCGGTTCAGTGAGATATGCTGGATTCTAAACGGAGAAGCTTCTCTGACGCTTTTTCACAGAGATTTTGAAACTGAAATCTCCCATGCTGTTTCCACCATAGCCAGCAATGGGCTTCCCCATAGAACTTGCCAACCTGAATTCCTACAGGCTAGATGTGAGAGGCACATTCTGCTGCTTCCTCCCTTAGAGGTAAACTAGCTTCTGAAAGCTCAACCTCCAGGGAGTCTGTTTGGCAGAGATATAGAACACACTTTTCCAAGCCTGTTGGAAGGCATTTGCAGTTTCATTTCGCGTCTAATTTCCCAAACCAAACTGCTTGCAGCTCTAACTGCCTTCTAACTACCACTTCTTCGGTTCAGTGAGATATGCTGGATTCTAAACGGAGAAGCTTCTCTGACGCTTTTTCACAGAGATTTTGAAACTGAAATCTCCCATGCTGTTTCCACCATAGGCAGCAATGGGCTTCCCCATAGAACTTGCCAACCTGAATTCCTACAGGCTAGATGTGAGAGGCACATTCTGCTGCTTCCTCCCTAACAGTTAAGCTTGCTTCTGAAAGCTCAACCTCCGGGGACTCTGTTTGGCACAGATATAGAACACACTTTTCCAAGCCTGTTGGAAGGCCTTTGCAGTGTCATTTCGCATCTAATTTCCCAAACCAAACTGCTTGCAGCTCTAACTCCCTTCTAACTACCACTTCTTCGGTTCAGTGAGATATGCTGGATTCTAAACGGAGAAGCTTCTCTGACGCTTTTTCACAGAGATTTTGAAACTGAAATCTCCCATGCCGTTTCCACCATAGGCAGCAATGGGCTTCCCCATAGAACTTGCCAACCTGAATTCCTACAGGCTAGATGTGAGAGGCACATTCTGCTGCTTCCTCCCTTAGAGTTAAACTAGCTTCTGAAAGCTCAACCTCCGGGGAGTCTGTTTGGCAGAGATATAGAACACACTTTTCCAAGCCTGTTGGAAGGCATTTGCAGTTTCATTTCGCGTCTAATTTCCCAAACCAAACTGCTTGCAGCTCTAACTGCCTTCTAACTACCACTTCTTCGGTTCAGTGAGATATGCTGGATTCTAAACGGAGAAGCTTCTCTGACGCTTTTTCACAGAGATTTTGAAACTGAAATCTCCCATGCTGTTTCCACCATAGGCAGCAATGGGCTTCCCCATAGAACTTGCCAACCTGAATTCCTACAGGCTAGATGTGAGAGGCACATTCTGCTGCTTCCTCCCTTAGAGTTAAACTAGCTTCTGAAAGCTCAACCTCCGGGGAGTTTGTTTGGCAGAGATATAGAACACACTTTTCCAAGCCTGTTGGAAGGCATTTGCAGTTTCATTTCGCGTCTAATTTCCCAAACCAAACTGCTTGCAGCTCTAACTCCCTTCTAACTACCACTTCTTCGGTTCAGTGAGATATGCTGGATTCTAAACGGAGAAGCTTCTCTGACGCTTTTTCACAGAGATTTTGAAACTGAAATCTCCCATGCCGTTTCCACCATAGGCAGCAATGGGCTTCCCCATAGAACTTGCCAACCTGAATTCCTAAAGGCTAGATGTGAGAGGCACATTCTGCTGCTTCCTCCCTAACAGTTAAGCTTGCTTCTGAAAGCTCAACCTCCGGGGACTCTGTTTGGCACAGATATAGAACACACTTTTCCAAGCCTGTTGGAAGGCCTTTGCAGTGTCATTTCGCATCTAATTTCCCAAACCAAACTGCTTGCAGCTCTAACTCCCTTCTAACTACCACTTCTTCGGTTCAGTGAGATATGCTGGATTCTAAACGGAGAAGCTTCTCTGACGCTTTTTCACAGAGATTTTGAAACTGAAATCTCCCATGCCGTTTCCACCATAGGCAGCAATGGGCTTCCGCATAGAACTTGCCAACCTGAATTCCTAAAGGCTAGATGTGAGAGGCACATTCTGCTGCTTCCTCCCTTAGAGTTAAACTAGCTTCTGAAAGCTCAACCTCCGGGGAGTTTGTTTGGCAGAGATATAGAACACACTTTTCCAAGCCTGTTGGAAGGCATTTGCAGTTTCATTTCGCGTCTAATTTCCCAAACCAAACTGCTTGCAGCTCTAACTCCCTTCTAACTACCACTTCTTCGGTTCAGTGAGATATGCTGGATTCTAAACGGAGAAGCTTCTCTGACGCTTTTTCACAGAGATTTTGAAACTGAAATCTCCCATGCCGTTTCCACCATAGGCAGCAATGGGCTTCCCCATAGAACTTGCCAACCTGAATTCCTACAGGCTAGATGTGAGAGGCACATTCTGCTGCTTCCTCCCTTAGAGTTAAACTTGCTTCTGAAAGCTCAACCTCCGGGGAGTTTGTTTGGCAGAGATATAGAACACACTTTTCCAAGCCTGTTGGAAGGCATTTGCAGTTTCATTTCGCGTCTAATTTCCCAAACCAAACTGCTTGCAGCTCTAACTGCCTTCTAACTACCACTTCTTCGGTTCAGTGAGATATGCTGGATTCTAAACGGAGAAGCTTCTCTGACGCTTTTTCACAGAGATTTTGAAACTGAAATCTCCCATGCTGTTTCCACCATAGCCAGCAATGGGCTTCCCCATAGAACTTGCCAACCTGAATTCCTACAGGCTAGATGTGAGAGGCACATTCTGCTGCTTCCTCCCTTAGAGGTAAACTAGCTTCTGAAAGCTCAACCTCCAGGGAGTCTGTTTGGCAGAGATATAGAACACACTTTTCCAAGCCTGTTGGAAGGCATTTGCAGTTTCATTTCGCGTCTAATTTCCCAAACCAAACTGCTTGCAGCTCTAAATGCCTTCTAACTACCACTTCTTCGGTTCAGTGAGATATGCTGGATTCTAAACGGAGAAGCTTCTCTGACGCTTTTTCACAGAGATTTTGAAACTGAAATCTCCCATGCCGTTTCCACCATAGGCAGCAATGGGCTTCCCCATAGAACTTGCCAACCTGAATTCCTACAGGCTAGATGTGAGAGGCACATTCTGCTGCTTCCTCCCTAAGAGTTAAGCTTGCTTCTGAAAGCTCAACCTCCAGGGAGTCTGTTTGGCAGAGATATAGAACACACTTTTCCAAGCCTGTTGGAAGGCCTTTGCAGTGTCATTTCGCATCTAATTTCCCAAACCAAACTGCTTGCAGCTCTAACTCCCTTCTAACTACCACTTCTTCGGTTCAGTGAGATATGCTGGATTCTAAACGGAGAAGCTTCTCTGACGCTTTTTCACAGAGATTTTGAAACTGAAATTTCCAAACCCGTTTCCAACGAAGGCGCCAATGGGCTTCCCCATAGAACTTGCCAACCTGAATTCCTACAGGCTAGATGTGAGAGGCACATTCTGCTGCTTCCTCCCTTAGAGTTAAACTAGCTTCTGAAAGCTCAACCTCCGGGGAGTCTGTTTGGCAGAGATATAGAACACACTTTTCCAAGCCTGTTGGAAGGCCTTTGCAGTGTCATTTCGCATCTAATTTCCCAAACCAAACTGCTTGCAGCTCTAACTCCCTTCTAACTGCCACTTCTTCGGTTCAGTGAGATATGCTGGATTCTAAACGGAGAAGCTTCTCTGACGCTTTTTCACAGAGATTTTGAAACTGAAATCTCCCATGCCGTTTCCACCATAGGCAGCAATGGGCTTCCCCATAGAACTTGCCAACCTGAATTCCTACAGGCTAGATGTGAGAGGCACATTCTGCTGCTTCCAACCTTAGAGTTAAACTAGCTTCTGAAAGCTCAACCTCCGGGGAGTCTGTTTGGCAGAGATATAGAACACACTTTTCCAAGCCTGTTGGAAGGCATTTGCAGTTTCATTTCGCGTCTAATTTCCCAAACCAAACTGCTTGCAGCTCTAACTGCCTTCTAACTACCACTTCTTCGGTTCAGTGAGATATGCTGGATTCTAAACGGAGAAGCTTCTCTGACGCTTTTTCACAGAGATTTTGAAACTGAAATCTCCCATGCTGTTTCCACCATAGGCAGCAATGGGCTTCCCCATAGAACTTGCCAACCTGAATTCCTACAGGCTAGATGTGAGAGGCACATTCTGCTGCTTCCTGCCTTAGAGTTAAACTAGCTTCTTAAAGCTCAACCTCCAGGGAGTCTGTTTGGCAGAGATATAGAACACACTTTTCCAAGCCTGTTGGAAGGCATTTGCAGTTTCATTTCGCGTCTAATTTCCCAAACCAAACTGCTTGCAGCTCTAACTCCCTTCTAACTACCACTTCTTCGGTTCAGTGAGATATGCTGGATTCTCAACGGAGAAGCTTCACTGACGCTTTTTCACAGAGATTTTGAAACTGAAATCTCCCATGCCGTTTCCACCATAGGCAGCAATGGGCTTCCCCATAGAACTTGCCAACCTGAATTCCTACAGGCTAGATGTGAGAGGCACATTCTGCTGCTTCCTCCCTTAGAGTTAAACTTGCTTCTGAAAG
Source organism: Cynocephalus volans (assembly GCF_027409185.1). NCBI lineage: Eukaryota > Metazoa > Chordata > Mammalia > Dermoptera > Cynocephalidae > Cynocephalus > Cynocephalus volans. Next base: position 703,178 of record NW_026902469.1, on the reverse strand, counting down.
CTCAACCTCCGGGGAGTTTGTTTGGCAGAGATATAGAACACACTTTTCCAAGCCTGTTGGAAGGCATTTGCAGTTTCATTTCGCGTCTAATTTCCCAAACCAAACTGCTTGCAGCTCTAACTCCCTTCTAACTACCACTTCTTCGGTTCAGTGAGATATGCTGGATTCTAAACGGAGAAGCTTCTCTGACGCTTTTTCACAGAGATTTTGAAACTGAAATCTCCCATGCCGTTTCCACCATAGGCAGCAATGGGCTTCCCCATAGAACTTGCCAACCTGAATTCCTACAGGCTAGATGTGAGAGGCACATTCTGCTGCTTCCTCCCTAACAGTTAAGCTTGCTTCTGAAAGCTCAACCTCCGGGGACTCTGTTTGGCACAGATATAGAACACACTTTTCCAAGCCTGTTGGAAGGCCTTTGCACTGTCATTTCGCATCTAATTTCCCAAACCAAACTGCTTGCAGCTCTAACTCCCTTCTAACTACCACTTCTTCGGTTCAGTGAGATATGCTGGATTCTAAACGGAGAAGCTTCTCTGACGCTTTTTCACAGAGATTTTGAAACTGAAATCTCCCATGCCGTTTCCACCATAGGCAGCAATGGGCTTCCCCATAGAACTTGCCAACCTGAATTCCTACAGGCTAGATGTGAGAGGCACATTCTGCTGCTTCCTCCCTTAGAGTTAAACTAGCTTCTGAAAGCTCAACCTCCGGGGAGTCTGTTTGGCAGAGATATAGAACACACTTTTCCAAGCCTGTTGGAAGGCATTTGCAGTTTCATTTCGCGTCTAATTTCCCAAACCAAACTGCTTGCAGCTCTAACTGCCTTCTAACTACCACTTCTTCGGTTCAGTGAGATATGCTGGATTCTAAACGGAGAAGCTTCTCTGACGCTTTTTCACAGAGATTTTGAAACTGAAATCTCCCATGCCGTTTCCACCATAGGCAGCAATGGGCTTCCCCATAGAACTTGCCAACCTGAATTCCTACAGGCTAGATGTGAGAGGCACATTCTGCTGCTTCCTCCCTAAGAGTTAAGCTTGCTTCTGAAAGCTCAACCTCCAGGGAGTCTGTTTGGCAGAGATATAGAACACACTTTTCCAAGCCTGTTGGAAGGCCTTTGCAGTGTCATTTCGCATCTAATTTCCCAAACCAAACTGCTTGCAGCTCTAACTCCCTTCTAACTACCACTTCTTCGGTTCAGTGAGATATGCTGGATTCTAAACGGAGAAGCTTCTCTGACGCTTTTTCACAGAGATTTTGAAACTGAAATTTCCAAACCCGTTTCCAACGAAGGCGCCAAAGGGCTTCCCCATAGAACTTGCCAACCTGAATTCCTACAGGCTAGATGTGAGAGGCACATTCTGCTGCTTCCTCCCTTAGAGTTAAACTAGCTTCTGAAAGCTCAACCTCCGGGGAGTTTGTTTGGCAGAGATATAGAACACACTTTTCCAAGCCTGTTGGAAGGCATTTGCAGTTTCATTTCGCGTCTAATTTCCCAAACCAAACTGCTTGCAGCTCTAACTCCCTTCTAACTACCACTTCTTCGGTTCAGTGAGATATGCTGGATTCTAAACGGAGAAGCTTCTCTGACGCTTTTTCACAGAGATTTTGAAACTGAAATCTCCCATGCCGTTTCCACCATAGGCAGCAATGGGCTTCCCCATAGAACTTGCCAACCTGAATTCCTACAGGCTAGATGTGAGAGGAACATTCTGCTGCTTCCTCCCTAACAGTTAAGCTTGCTTCTGAAAGCTCAACCTCCGGGGACTCTGTTTGGCACAGATATAGAACACACTTTTCCAAGCCTGTTGGAAGGCCTTTGCAGTGTCATTTCGCATCTAATTTCCCAAACCAAACTGCTTGCAGCTCTAACTCCCTTCTAACTACCACTTCTTCGGTTCAGTGAGATATGCTGGATTCTAAACGGAGAAGCTTCTCTGACGCTTTTTCACAGAGATTTTGAAACTGAAATCTCCCATGCCGTTTCCACCATAGGCAGCAATGGGCTTCCCCATAGAACTTGCCAACCTGAATTCCTAAAGGCTAGATGTGAGAGGCACATTCTGCTGCTTCCTCCCTTAGAGTTAAACTTGCTTCTGAAAGCTCAACCTCCGGGGAGTTTGTTTGGCAGAGATATAGAACACACTTTTCCAAGCCTGTTGGAAGGCATTTGCAGTTTCATTTCGCGTCTAATTTCCCAAACCAAACTGCTTGCAGCTCTAACTGCCTTCTAACTACCACTTCTTCGGTTCAGTGAGATATGCTGGATTCTAAACGGAGAAGCTTCTCTGACGCTTTTTCACAGAGATTTTGAAACTGAAATCTCCCATGCTGTTTCCACCATAGCCAGCAATGGGCTTCCCCATAGAACTTGCCAACCTGAATTCCTACAGGCTAGATGTGAGAGGCACATTCTGCTGCTTCCTCCCTTAGAGGTAAACTAGCTTCTGAAAGCTCAACCTCCAGGGAGTCTGTTTGGCAGAGATATAGAACACACTTTTCCAAGCCTGTTGGAAGGCATTTGCAGTTTCATTTCGCGTCTAATTTCCCAAACCAAACTGCTTGCAGCTCTAACTCCCTTCTAACTACCACTTCTTCGGTTCAGTGAGATATGCTGGATTCTAAACGGAGAAGCTTCTCTGACGCTTTTTCACAGAGATTTTGAAACTGAAATCTCCCATGCTGTTTCCACCATAGGCAGCAATGGGCTTCCCCATAGAACTTGCCAACCTGAATTCCTACAGGCTAGATGTGAGAGGCACATTCTGCTGCTTCCTCCCTAACAGTTAAGCTTGCTTCTGAAAGCTCAACCTCCGGGGACTCTGTTTGGCACAGATATAGAACACACTTTTCCAAGCCTGTTGGAAGGCCTTTGCAGTGTCATTTCGCATCTAATTTCCCAAACCAAACTGCTTGCAGCTCTAACTCCCTTCTAACTACCACTTCTTCGGTTCAGTGAGATATGCTGGATTCTAAACGGAGAAGCTTCTCTGACGCTTTTTCACAGAGATTTTGAAACTGAAATCTCCCATGCCGTTTCCACCATAGGCAGCAATGGGCTTCCCCATAGAACTTGCCAACCTGAATTCCTACAGGCTAGATGTGAGAGGCACATTCTGCTGCTTCCTCCCTTAGAGTTAAACTAGCTTCTGAAAGCTCAACCTCCGGGGAGTCTGTTTGGCAGAGATATAGAACACACTTTTCCAAGCCTGTTGGAAGGCATTTGCAGTTTCATTTCGCGTCTAATTTCCCAAACCAAACTGCTTGCAGCTCTAACTGCCTTCTAACTACCACTTCTTCGGTTCAGTGAGATATGCTGGATTCTAAACGGAGAAGCTTCTCTGACGCTTTTTCACAGAGATTTTGAAACTGAAATCTCCCATGCTGTTTCCACCATAGGCAGCAATGGGCTTCCCCATAGAACTTGCCAACCTGAATTCCTACAGGCTAGATGTGAGAGGCACATTCTGCTGCTTCCTCCCTTAGAGTTAAACTAGCTTCTGAAAGCTCAACCTCCGGGGAGTTTGTTTGGCAGAGATATAGAACACACTTTTCCAAGCCTGTTGGAAGGCATTTGCAGTTTCATTTCGCGTCTAATTTCCCAAACCAAACTGCTTGCAGCTCTAACTCCCTTCTAACTACCACTTCTTCGGTTCAGTGAGATATGCTGGATTCTAAACGGAGAAGCTTCTCTGACGCTTTTTCACAGAGATTTTGAAACTGAAATCTCCCATGCCGTTTCCACCATAGGCAGCAATGGGCTTCCCCATAGAACTTGCCAACCTGAATTCCTACAGGCTAGATGTGAGAGGCACATTCTGCTGCTTCCTCCCTAACAGTTAAGCTTGCTTCTGAAAGCTCAACCTCCGGGGACTCTGTTTGGCACAGATATAGAACACACTTTTCCAAGCCTGTTGGAAGGCCTTTGCAGTGTCATTTCGCATCTAATTTCCCAAACCAAACTGCTTGCAGCTCTAACTCCCTTCTAACTACCACTTCTTCGGTTCAGTGAGATATGCTGGATTCTAAACGGAGAAGCTTCTCTGACGATTTTTCACAGAGATTTTGAAACTGAAATCTCCCATGCCGTTTCCACCATAGGCAGCAATGGGCTTCCGCATAGAACTTGCCAACCTGAATTCCTAAAGGCTAGATGTGAGAGGCACATTCTGCTGCTTCCTCCCTTAGAGTTAAACTAGCTTCTGAAAGCTCAACCTCCGGGGAGTTTGTTTGGCAGAGATATAGAACACACTTTTCCAAGCCTGTTGGAAGGCATTTGCAGTTTCATTTCGCGTCTAATTTCCCAAACCAAACTGCTTGCAGCTCTAACTCCCTTCTAACTACCACTTCTTCGGTTCAGTGAGATATGCTGGATTCTAAACGGAGAAGCTTCTCTGACGCTTTTTCACAGAGATTTTGAAACTGAAATCTCCCATGCCGTTTCCACCATAGGCAGCAATGGGCTTCCCCATAGAACTTGCCAACCTGAATTCCTACAGGCTAGATGTGAGAGGCACATTCTGCTGCTTCCTCCCTTAGAGTTAAACTTGCTTCTGAAAGCTCAACCTCCGGGGAGTTTGTTTGGCAGAGATATAGAACACACTTTTCCAAGCCTGTTGGAAGGCATTTGCAGTTTCATTTCGCGTCTAATTTCCCAAACCAAACTGCTTGCAGCTCTAACTGCCTTCTAACTACCACTTTTTCGGTTCAGTGAGATATGCTGGATTCTAAACGGAGAGGCTTCTCTGACGCTTTTTCACAGAGATTTTGAAACTGAAATCTCCCATGCTGTTTCCACCATAGCCAGCAATGGGCTTCCCCATAGAACTTGCCAACCTGAATTCCTACAGGCTAGATGTGAGAGGCACATTCTGCTGCTTCCTCCCTTAGAGGTAAACTAGCTTCTGAAAGCTCAACCTCCAGGGAGTCTGTTTGGCAGAGATATAGAACACACTTTTCCAAGCCTGTTGGAAGGCATTTGCAGTTTCATTTCGCGTCTAATTTCCCAAACCAAACTGCTTGCAGCTCTAAATGCCTTCTAACTACCACTTCTTCGGTTCAGTGAGATATGCTGGATTCTAAACGGAGAAGCTTCTCTGACGCTTTTTCACAGAGATTTTGAAACTGAAATCTCCCATGCCGTTTCCACCATAGGCAGCAATGGGCTTCCCCATAGAACTTGCCAACCTGAATTCCTACAGGCTAGATGTGAGAGGCACATTCTGCTGCTTCCTCCCTAAGAGTTAAGCTTGCTTCTGAAAGCTCAACCTCCAGGGAGTCTGTTTGGCAGAGATATAGAACACACTTTTCCAAGCCTGTTGGAAGGCCTTTGCAGTGTCATTTCGCATCTAATTTCCCAAACCAAACTGCTTGCAGCTCTAACTCCCTTCTAACTACCACTTCTTCGGTTCAGTGAGATATGCTGGATTCTAAACGGAGAAGCTTCTCTGACGCTTTTTCACAGAGATTTTGAAACTGAAATTTCCAAACCCGTTTCCAACGAAGGCGCCAATGGGCTTCCCCATAGAACTTGCCAACCTGAATTCCTACAGGCTAGATGTGAGAGGCACATTCTGCTGCTTCCTCCCTTAGAGTTAAACTAGCTTCTGAAAGCTCAACCTCCGGGGAGTCTGTTTGGCAGAGATATAGAACACACTTTTCCAAGCCTGTTGGAAGGCCTTTGCAGTGTCATTTCGCATCTAATTTCCCAAACCAAACTGCTTGCAGCTCTAACTCCCTTCTAACTGCCACTTCTTCGGTTCAGTGAGATATGCTGGATTCTAAACGGAGAAGCTTCTCTGACGCTTTTTCACAGAGATTTTGAAACTGAAATCTCCCATGCCGTTTCCACCATAGGCAGCAATGGGCTTCCCCATAGAACTTGCCAACCTGAATTCCTACAGGCTAGATGTGAGAGGCACATTCTGCTGCTTCCAACCTTAGAGTTAAACTAGCTTCTGAAAGCTCAACCTCCGGGGAGTCTGTTTGGCAGAGATATAGAACACACTTTTCCAAGCCTGTTGGAAGGCATTTGCAGTTTCATTTCGCGTCTAATTTCCCAAACCAAACTGCTTGCAGCTCTAACTGCCTTCTAACTACCACTTCTTCGGTTCAGTGAGATATGCTGGATTCTAAACGGAGAAGCTTCTCTGACGCTTTTTCACAGAGATTTTGAAACTGAAATCTCCCATGCTGTTTCCACCATAGGCAGCAATGGGCTTCCCCATAGAACTTGCCAACCTGAATTCCTACAGGCTAGATGTGAGAGGCACATTCTGCTGCTTCCTCCCTTAGAGTTAAACTAGCTTCTTAAAGCTCAACCTCCAGGGAGTCTGTTTGGCAGAGATATAGAACACACTTTTCCAAGCCTGTTGGAAGGCATTTGCAGTTTCATTTCGCGTCTAATTTCCCAAACCAAACTGCTTGCAGCTCTAACTCCCTTCTAACTACCACTTCTTCGGTTCAGTGAGATATGCTGGATTCTCAACGGAGAAGCTTCACTGACGCTTTTTCACAGAGATTTTGAAACTGAAATCTCCCATGCCGTTTCCACCATAGGCAGCAATGGGCTTCCCCATAGAACTTGCCAACCTGAATTCCTACAGGCTAGATGTGAGAGGCACATTCTGCTGCTTCCTCCCTTAGAGTTAAACTTGCTTCTGAAAGCTCAACCTCCGGGGAGTTTGTTTGGCAGAGATATAGAACACACTTTTCCAAGCCTGTTGGAAGGCATTTGCAGTTTCATTTCGCGTCTAATTTCCCAAACCAAACTGCTTGCAGCTCTAACTCCCTTCTAACTACCACTTCTTCGGTTCAGTGAGATATGCTGGATTCTAAACGGAGAAGCTTCTCTGACGCTTTTTCACAGAGATTTTGAAACTGAAATCTCCCATGCCGTTTCCACCATAGGCAGCAATGGGCTTCCCCATAGAACTTGCCAACCTGAATTCCTACAGGCTAGATGTGAGAGGCACATTCTGCTGCTTCCTCCCTAACAGTTAAGCTTGCTTCTGAAAGCTCAACCTCCGGGGACTCTGTTTGGCACAGATATAGAACACACTTTTCCAAGCCTGTTGGAAGGCCTTTGCACTGTCATTTCGCATCTAATTTCCCAAACCAAACTGCTTGCAGCTCTAACTCCCTTCTAACTACCACTTCTTCGGTTCAGTGAGATATGCTGGATTCTAAACGGAGAAGCTTCTCTGACGCTTTTTCACAGAGATTTTGAAACTGAAATCTCCCATGCCGTTTCCACCATAGGCAGCAATGGGCTTCCCCATAGAACTTGCCAACCTGAATTCCTACAGGCTAGATGTGAGAGGCACATTCTGCTGCTTCCTCCCTTAGAGTTAAACTAGCTTCTGAAAGCTCAACCTCCGGGGAGTCTGTTTGGCAGAGATATAGAACACACTTTTCCAAGCCTGTTGGAAGGCATTTGCAGTTTCATTTCGCGTCTAATTTCCCAAACCAAACTGCTTGCAGCTCTAACTGCCTTCTAACTACCACTTCTTCGGTTCAGTGAGATATGCTGGATTCTAAACGGAGAAGCTTCTCTGACGCTTTTTCACAGAGATTTTGAAACTGAAATCTCCCATGCTGTTTCCACCATAGGCAGCAATGGGCTTCCCCATAGAACTTGCCAACCTGAATTCCTACAGGCTAGATGTGAGAGGCACATTCTGCTGCTTCCTCCCTTAGAGTTAAACTAGCTTCTGAAAGCTCAACCTCCGGGGAGTTTGTTTGGCAGAGATATAGAACACACTTTTCCAAGCCTGTTGGAAGGCATTTGCAGTTTCATTTCGCGTCTAATTTCCCAAACCAAACTGCTTGCAGCTCTAAATCCCTTCTAACTACCACTTCTTCGGTTCAGTGAGATATGCTGGATTCTAAACGGAGAAGCTTCTCTGACGCTTTTTCACAGAGATTTTGAAACTGAAATCTCCCATGCCGTTTCCACCATAGGCAGCAATGGGCTTCCCCATAGAACTTGCCAACCTGAATTCCTAAAGGCTAGATGTGAGAGGCACATTCTGCTGCTTCCTCCCTAACAGTTAAGCTTGCTTCTGAAAGCTCAACCTCCGGGGACTCTGTTTGGCACAGATATAGAACACACTTTTCCAAGCCTGTTGGAAGGCCTTTGCAGTGTCATTTCGCATCTAATTTCCCAAACCAAACTGCTTGCAGCTCTAACTCCCTTCTAACTACCACTTCTTCGGTTCAGTGAGATATGCTGGATTCTAAACGGAGAAGCTTCTCTGACGCTTTTTCACAGAGATTTTGAAACTGAAATCTCCCATGCCGTTTCCACCATAGGCAGCAATGGGCTTCCGCATAGAACTTGCCAACCTGAATTCCTAAAGGCTAGATGTGAGAGGCACATTCTGCTGCTTCCTCCCTTAGAGGTAAACTAGCTTCTGAAAGCTCAACCTCCAGGGAGTCTGTTTGGCAGAGATATAGAACACACTTTTCCAAGCCTGTTGGAAGGCATTTGCAGTTTCATTTCGCGTCTAATTTCCCAAACCAAACTGCTTGCAGCTCTAAATGCCTTCTAACTACCACTTCTTCGGTTCAGTGAGATATGCTGGATTCTAAACGGAGAAGCTTCTCTGACGCTTTTTCACAGAGATTTTGAAACTGAAATCTCCCATGCCGTTTCCACCATAGGCAGCAATGGGCTTCCCCATAGAACTTGCCAACCTGAATTCCTACAGGCTAGATGTGAGAGGCACATTCTGCTGCTTCCTCCCTAAGAGTTAAGCTTGCTTCTGAAAGCTCAACCTCCAGGGAGTCTGTTTGGCAGAGATATAGAACACACTTTTCCAAGCCTGTTGGAAGGCCTTTGCAGTGTCATTTCGCATCTAATTTCCCAAACCAAACTGCTTGCAGCTCTAACTCCCTTCTAACTACCACTTCTTCGGTTCAGTGAGATATGCTGGATTCTAAACGGAGAAGCTTCTCTGACGCTTTTTCACAGAGATTTTGAAACTGAAATTTCCAAACCCGTTTCCAACGAAGGCGCCAATGGGCTTCCCCATAGAACTTGCCAACCTGAATTCCTACAGGCTAGATGTGAGAGGCACATTCTGCTGCTTCCTCCCTTAGAGTTAAACTAGCTTCTGAAAGCTCAACCTCCGGGGAGTCTGTTTGGCAGAGATATAGAACACACTTTTCCAAGCCTGTTGGAAGGCCTTTGCAGTGTCATTTCGCATCTAATTTCCCAAACCAAACTGCTTGCAGCTCTAACTCCCTTCTAACTACCACTTCTTCGGTTCAGTGAGATATGCTGGATTCTAAACGGAGAAGCTTCTCTGACGCTTTTTCACAGAGATTTTGAAACTGAAATCTCCCATGCCGTTTCCACCATAGGCAGCAATGGGCTTCCCCATAGAACTTGCCAACCTGAATTCCTACAGGCTAGATGTGAGAGGCACATTCTGCTGCTTCCAACCTTAGAGTTAAACTAGCTTCTGAAAGCTCAACCTCCGGGGAGTCTGTTTCGCAGAGATATAGAACACACTTTTCCAAGCCTGTTGGAAGGCATTTGCAGTTTCATTTCGCGTCTAATTTCCCAAACCAAACTGCTTGCAGCTCTAACTGCCTTCTAACTACCACTTCTTCGGTTCAGTGAGATATGCTGGATTCTAAACGGAGAAGCTTCTCTGACGCTTTTTCACAGAGATTTTGAAACTGAAATCTCCCATGCTGTTTCCACCATAGGCAGCAATGGGCTTCCCCATAGAACTTGCCAACCTGAATTCCTACAGGCTAGATGTGAGAGGCACATTCTGCTGCTTCCTCCCTTAGAGTTAAACTAGCTTCTTAAAGCTCAACCTCCAGGGAGTCTGTTTGGCAGAGATATAGAACACACTTTTCCAAGCCTGTTGGAAGGCATTTGCAGTTTCATTTCGCGTCTAATTTCCCAAACCAAACTGCTTGCAGCTCTAACTCCCTTCTAACTACCACTTCTTCGGTTCAGTGAGATATGCTGGATTCTCAACGGAGAAGCTTCACTGACGCTTTTTCACAGAGATTTTGAAACTAAAATCTCCCATGCCGTTTCCACCATAGGCAGCAATGGGCTTCCCCATAGAACTTGCCAACCTGAATTCCTACAGGCTAGATGTGAGAGGCACATTCTGCTGCTTCCTCCCTTAGAGTTAAACTTGCTTCTGAAAGCTCAACCTCCGGGGAGTTTGTTTGGCAGAGATATAGAACACACTTTTCCAAGCCTGTTGGAAGGCATTTGCAGTTTCATTTCGCGTCTAATTTCCCAAACCAAACTGCTTGCAGCTCTAACTCCCTTCTAACTACCACTTCTTCGGTTCAGTGAGATATGCTGGATTCTAAACGGAGAAGCTTCTCTGACGCTTTTTCACAGAGATTTTGAAACTGAAATCTCCCATGCCGTTTCCACCATAGGCAGCAATGGGCTTCCCCATAGAACTTGCCAACCTGAATTCCTACAGGCTAGATGTGAGAGGCACATTCTGCTGCTTCCTCCCTAACAGTTAAGCTTGCTTCTGAAAGCTCAACCTCCGGGGACTCTGTTTGGCACAGATATAGAACACACTTTTCCAAGCCTGTTGGAAGGCCTTTGCAGTGTCATTTCGCATCTAATTTCCCAAACCAAACTGCTTGCAGCTCTAACTCCCTTCTAACTACCACTTCTTCGGTTCAGTGAGATATGCTGGATTCTAAACGGAGAAGCTTCTCTGACGCTTTTTCACAGAGATTTTGAAACTGAAATCTCTCATGCCGTTTCCACCATAGGCAGCAATGGGCTTCCCCATAGAACTTGCCAACCTGAATTCCTACAGGCTAGATGTGAGAGGCACATTCTGCTGCTTCCTCCCTTAGAGTTAAACTAGCTTCTGAAAGCTCAACCTCCGGGGAGTCTGTTTGGCAGAGATATAGAACACACTTTTCCAAGCCTGTTGGAAGGCATTTGCAGTTTCATTTCGCGTCTAATTTCCCAAACCAAACTGCTTGCAGCTCTAACTGCCTTCTAACTACCACTTCTTCGGTTCAGTGAGATATGCTGGATTCTAAACGGAGAAGCTTCTCTGACGCTTTTTCACAGAGATTTTGAAACTGAAATCTCCCATGCTGTTTCCACCATAGCCAGCAATGGGCTTCCCCATAGAACTTGCCAACCTGAATTCCTACAGGCTAGATGTGAGAGGCACATTCTGCTGCTTCCTCCCTTAGAGGTAAACTAGCTTCTGAAAGCTCAACCTCCAGGGAGTCTGTTTGGCAGAGATATAGAACACACTTTTCCAAGCCTGTTGGAAGGCATTTGCAGTTTCATTTCGCGTCTAATTTCCCAAACCAAACTGCTTGCAGCTCTAAATTCCTTCTAACTACCACTTCTTCGGTTCAGTGAGATATGCTGGATTCTAAACGGAGAAGCTTCTCTGACGCTTTTTCACAGAGATTTTGAAACTGAAATTTCCAAACCCGTTTCCAACGAAGGCGCCAATGGGCTTCCCCATAGAACTTGCCAACCTGAATTCCTACAGGCTAGATGTGAGAGGCACATTCTGCTGCTTCCTCCCTTAGAGTTAAACTAGCTTCTGAAAGCTCAACCTCCGGGGAGTCTGTTTGGCAGAGATATAGAACACACTTTTCCAAGCCTGTTGGAAGGCCTTTGCAGTGTCATTTCGCATCTAATTTCCCAAACCAAACTGCTTGCAGCTCTAACTCCCTTCTAACTACCACTTCTTCGGTTCAGTGAGATATGCTGGATTCTAAACGGAGAAGCTTCTCTGACGCTTTTTCACAGAGATTTTGAAACTGAAATTTCCAAACCCGTTTCCAACGAAGGCGCCAATGGGCTTCCCCATAGAACTTGCCAACCTGAATTCCTACAGGCTAGATGTGAGAGGCACATTCTGCTGCTTCCTCCCTTAGAGTTAAACTAGCTTCTGAAAGCTCAACCTCCGGGGAGTCTGTTTGGCAGAGATATAGAACACACTTTTCCAAGCCTGTTGGAAGGCCTTTGCAGTGTCATTTCGCATCTAATTTCCCAAACCAAACTGCTTGCAGCTCTAACTCCCTTCTAACTACCACTTCTTCGGTTCAGTGAGATATGCTGGATTCTAAACGGAGAAGCTTCTCTGACGCTTTTTCACAGAGATTTTGAAACTGAAATCTCCCATGCCGTTTCCACCATAGGCAGCAATGGGCTTCCCCATAGAACTTGCCAACCTGAATTCCTACAGGCTAGATGTGAGAGGCACATTCTGCTGCTTCCAACCTTAGAGTTAAACTAGCTTCTGAAAGCTCAACCTCCGGGGAGTCTGTTTCGCAGAGATATAGAACACACTTTTCCAAGCCTGTTGGAAGGCATTTGCAGTTTCATTTCGCGTCTAATTTCCCAAACCAAACTGCTTGCAGCTCTAACTGCCTTCTAACTACCACTTCTTCGGTTCAGTGAGATATGCTGGATTCTAAACGGAGAAGCTTCTCTGACGCTTTTTCACAGAGATTTTGAAACTGAAATCTCCCATGCTGTTTCCACCATAGGCAGCAATGGGCTTCCCCATAGAACTTGCCAACCTGAATTCCTACAGGCTAGATGTGAGAGGCACATTCTGCTGCTTCCTCCCTTAGAGTTAAACTAGCTTCTTAAAGCTCAACCTCCAGGGAGTCTGTTTGGCAGAGATATAGAACACACTTTTCCAAGCCTGTTGGAAGGCATTTGCAGTTTCATTTCGCGTCTAATTTCCCAAACCAAACTGCTTGCAGCTCTAACTCCCTTCTAACTACCACTTCTTCGGTTCAGTGAGATATGCTGGATTCTCAACGGAGAAGCTTCACTGACGCTTTTTCACAGAGATTTTGAAACTAAAATCTCCCATGCCGTTTCCACCATAGGCAGCAATGGGCTTCCCCATAGAACTTGCCAACCTGAATTCCTACAGGCTAGATGTGAGAGGCACATTCTGCTGCTTCCTCCCTTAGAGTTAAACTTGCTTCTGAAAGCTCAACCTCCGGGGAGTTTGTTTGGCAGAGATATAGAACACACTTTTCCAAGCCTGTTGGAAGGCATTTGCAGTTTCATTTCGCGTCTAATTTCCCAAACCAAACTGCTTGCAGCTCTAACTCCCTTCTAACTACCACTTCTTCGGTTCAGTGAGATATGCTGGATTCTAAACGGAGAAGCTTCTCTGACGCTTTTTCACAGAGATTTTGAAACTGAAATCTCCCATGCCGTTTCCACCATAGGCAGCAATGGGCTTCCCCATAGAACTTGCCAACCTGAATTCCTACAGGCTAGATGTGAGAGGCACATTCTGCTGCTTCCTCCCTAACAGTTAAGCTTGCTTCTGAAAGCTCAACCTCCGGGGACTCTGTTTGGCACAGATATAGAACACACTTTTCCAAGCCTGTTGGAAGGCCTTTGCAGTGTCATTTCGCATCTAATTTCCCAAACCAAACTGCTTGCAGCTCTAACTCCCTTCTAACTACCACTTCTTCGGTTCAGTGAGATATGCTGGATTCTAAACGGAGAAGCTTCTCTGACGCTTTTTCACAGAGATTTTGAAACTGAAATCTCTCATGCCGTTTCCACCATAGGCAGCAATGGGCTTCCCCATAGAACTTGCCAACCTGAATTCCTACAGGCTAGATGTGAGAGGCACATTCTGCTGCTTCCTCCCTTAGAGTTAAACTAGCTTCTGAAAGCTCAACCTCCGGGGAGTCTGTTTGGCAGAGATATAGAACACACTTTTCCAAGCCTGTTGGAAGGCATTTGCAGTTTCATTTCGCGTCTAATTTCCCAAACCAAACTGCTTGCAGCTCTAACTGCCTTCTAACTACCACTTCTTCGGTTCAGTGAGATATGCTGGATTCTAAACGGAGAAGCTTCTCTGACGCTTTTTCACAGAGATTTTGAAACTGAAATCTCCCATGCTGTTTCCACCATAGCCAGCAATGGGCTTCCCCATAGAACTTGCCAACCTGAATTCCTACAGGCTAGATGTGAGAGGCACATTCTGCTGCTTCCTCCCTTAGAGGTAAACTAGCTTCTGAAAGCTCAACCTCCAGGGAGTCTGTTTGGCAGAGATATAGAACACACTTTTCCAAGCCTGTTGGAAGGCATTTGCAGTTTCATTTCGCGTCTAATTTCCCAAACCAAACTGCTTGCAGCTCTAAATTCCTTCTAACTACCACTTCTTCGGTTCAGTGAGATATGCTGGATTCTAAACGGAGAAGCTTCTCTGACGCTTTTTCACAGAGATTTTGAAACTGAAATCTCCCATGCCGTTTCCACCATAGGCAGCAATGGGCTTCCCCATAGAACTTGCCAACCTGAATTCCTACAGGCTAGATGTGAGAGGCACATTCTGCTGCTTCCTCCCTAAGAGTTAAGCTTGCTTCTGAAAGCTCAACCTCCAGGGAGTCTGTTTGGCAGAGATATAGAACACACTTTTCCAAGCCTGTTGGAAGGCCTTTGCAGTGTCATTTCGCATCTAATTTCCCAAACCAAACTGCTTGCAGCTCTAACTCCCTTCTAACTACCACTTCTTCGGTTCAGTGAGATATGCTGGATTCTAAACGGAGAAGCTTCTCTGACGCTTTTTCACAGAGATTTTGAAACTGAAATTTCCAAACCCGTTTCCAACGAAGGCGCCAAAGGGCTTCCCCATAGAACTTGCCAACCTGAATTCCTACAGGCTAGATGTGAGAGGCACATTCTGCTGCTTCCTCCCTTAGAGTTAAACTAGCTTCTGAAAGCTCAACCTCCGGGGAGTTTGTTTGGCAGAGATATAGAACACACTTTTCCAAGCCTGTTGGAAGGCATTTGCAGTTTCATTTCGCGTCTAATTTCCCAAACCAAACTGCTTGCAGCTCTAACTCCCTTCTAACTACCACTTCTTCGGTTCAGTGAGATATGCTGGATTCTAAACGGAGAAGCTTCTCTGACGCTTTTTCACAGAGATTTTGAAACTGAAATCTCCCATGCCGTTTCCACCATAGGCAGCAATGGGCTTCCCCATAGAACTTGCCAACCTGAATTCCTACAGGCTAGATGTGAGAGGAACATTCTGCTGCTTCCTCCCTAACAGTTAAGCTTGCTTCTGAAAGCTCAACCTCCGGGGACTCTGTTTGGCACAGATATAGAACACACTTTTCCAAGCCTGTTGGAAGGCCTTTGCAGTGTCATTTCGCATCTAATTTCCCAAACCAAACTGCTTGCAGCTCTAACTCCCTTCTAACTACCACTTCTTCGGTTCAGTGAGATATGCTGGATTCTAAACGGAGAAGCTTCTCTGACGCTTTTTCACAGAGATTTTGAAACTGAAATCTCCCATGCCGTTTCCACCATAGGCAGCAATGGGCTTCCCCATAGAACTTGCCAACCTGAATTCCTAAAGGCTAGATGTGAGAGGCACATTCTGCTGCTTCCTCCCTTAGAGTTAAACTTGCTTCTGAAAGCTCAACCTCCGGGGAGTTTGTTTGGCAGAGATATAGAACACACTTTTCCAAGCCTGTTGGAAGGCATTTGCAGTTTCATTTCGCGTCTAATTTCCCAAACCAAACTGCTTGCAGCTCTAACTGCCTTCTAACTACCACTTCTTCGGTTCAGTGAGATATGCTGGATTCTAAACGGAGAAGCTTCTCTGACGCTTTTTCACAGAGATTTTGAAACTGAAATCTCCCATGCTGTTTCCACCATAGCCAGCAATGGGCTTCCCCATAGAACTTGCCAACCTGAATTCCTACAGGCTAGATGTGAGAGGCACATTCTGCTGCTTCCTCCCTTAGAGGTAAACTAGCTTCTGAAAGCTCAACCTCCAGGGAGTCTGTTTGGCAGAGATATAGAACACACTTTTCCAAGCCTGTTGGAAGGCATTTGCAGTTTCATTTCGCGTCTAATTTCCCAAACCAAACTGCTTGCAGCTCTAACTGCCTTCTAACTACCACTTCTTCGGTTCAGTGAGATATGCTGGATTCTAAACGGAGAAGCTTCTCTGACGCTTTTTCACAGAGATTTTGAAACTGAAATCTCCCATGCCGTTTCCACCATAGGCAGCAATGGGCTTCCCCATAGAACTTGCCAACCTGAATTCCTACAGGTTAGATGTGAGAGGCACATTCTGCTGCTTCCTCCCTTAGAGTTAAACTTGCTTCTTAAAGCTCAACCTCCAGGGAGTCTGTTTGGCAGAGATATAGAACACACTTTTCCAAGCCTGTTGGAAGGCATTTGCAGTTTCATTTCGCGTCTAATTTCCCAAACCAAACTGCTTGCAGCTCTAACTCCCTTCTAACTACCACTTCTTCGGTTCAGTGAGATATGCTGGATTCTAAACGGAGAAGCTTCTCTGACGCTTTTTCACAGAGATTTTGAAACTGAAATCTCCCATGCCGTTTCCACCATAGGCAGCAATGGGCTTCCCCATAGAACTTGCCAACCTGAATTCCTACAGGCTAGATGTGAGAGGCACATTCTGCTGCTTCCTCCCTTAGAGTTAAACTTGCTTCTGAAAGCT
Organism: Cynocephalus volans; assembly: GCF_027409185.1. NCBI lineage: Eukaryota > Metazoa > Chordata > Mammalia > Dermoptera > Cynocephalidae > Cynocephalus > Cynocephalus volans. The sequence continues at coordinate 686,679 of NW_026902469.1, read as the reverse complement.
CAACCTCCGGGGAGTTTGTTTGGCAGAGATATAGAACACACTTTTCCAAGCCTGTTGGAAGGCATTTGCAGTTTCATTTCGCGTCTAATTTCCCAAACCAAACTGCTTGCAGCTCTAACTCCCTTCTAACTACCACTTCTTCGGTTCAGTGAGATATGCTGGATTCTAAACGGAGAAGCTTCTCTGACGCTTTTTCACAGAGATTTTGAAACTGAAATCTCCCATGCCGTTTCCACCATAGGCAGCAATGGGCTTCCCCATAGAACTTGCCAACCTGAATTCCTACAGGCTAGATGTGAGAGGCACATTCTGCTGCTTCCTCCCTAACAGTTAAGCTTGCTTCTGAAAGCTCAACCTCCGGGGACTCTGTTTGGCACAGATATAGAACACACTTTTCCAAGCCTGTTGGAAGGCCTTTGCAGTGTCATTTCGCATCTAATTTCCCAAACCAAACTGCTTGCAGCTCTAACTCCCTTCTAACTACCACTTCTTCGGTTCAGTGAGATATGCTGGATTCTAAACGGAGAAGCTTCTCTGACGCTTTTTCACAGAGATTTTGAAACTGAAATCTCCCATGCCGTTTCCACCATAGGCAGCAATGGGCTTCCCCATAGAACTTGCCAACCTGAATTCCTACAGGCTAGATGTGAGAGGCACATTCTGCTGCTTCCTCCCTTAGAGTTAAACTAGCTTCTGAAAGCTCAACCTCCGGGGAGTCTGTTTGGCAGAGATATAGAACACACTTTTCCAAGCCTGTTGGAAGGCATTTGCAGTTTCATTTCGCGTCTAATTTCCCAAACCAAACTGCTTGCAGCTCTAACTGCCTTCTAACTACCACTTCTTCGGTTCAGTGAGATATGCTGGATTCTAAACGGAGAAGCTTCTCTGACGCTTTTTCACAGAGATTTTGAAACTGAAATCTCCCATGCCGTTTCCACCATAGGCAGCAATGGGCTTCCCCATAGAACTTGCCAACCTGAATTCCTACAGGCTAGATGTGAGAGGCACATTCTGCTGCTTCCTCCCTTAGAGTTAAACTTGCTTCTGAAAGCTCAACCTCCGGGGAGTTTGTTTGGCAGAGATATAGAACACACTTTTCCAAGCCTGTTGGAAGGCATTTGCAGTTTCATTTCGCGTCTAATTTCCCAAACCAAACTGCTTGCAGCTCTAACTCCCTTCTAACTACCACTTCTTTGGTTCAGTGAGATATGCTGGATTCTAAACGGAGAAGCTTCTCTGACGCTTTTTCACAGAGATTTTGAAACTGAAATCTCCCATGCCGTTTCCACCATAGGCAGCAATGGGCTTCCCCATAGAACTTGCCAACCTGAATTCCTAAAGGCTAGATGTGAGAGGCACATTCTGCTGCTTCCTCCCTAACAGTTAAGCTTGCTTCTGAAAGCTCAACCTCCGGGGACTCTGTTTGGCACAGATATAGAACACACTTTTCCAAGCCTGTTGGAAGGACTTTGCAGTGTCATTTCGCATCTAATTTCCCAAACCAAACTGCTTGCAGCTCTAACTCCCTTCTAACTACCACTTCTTCGGTTCAGTGAGATATGCTGGATTCTAAACGGAGAAGCTTCTCTGACGCTTTTTCACAGAGATTTTGAAACTGAAATCTCCCATGCCGTTTCCACCATAGGCAGCAATGGGCTTCCGCATAGAACTTGCCAACCTGAATTCCTAAAGGCTAGATGTGAGAGGCACATTCTGCTGCTTCCTCCCTTAGAGTTAAACTAGCTTCTGAAAGCTCAACCTCCGGGGAGTTTGTTTGGCAGAGATATAGAACACACTTTTCCAAGCCTGTTGGAAGGCATTTGCAGTTTCATTTCGCGTCTAATTTCCCAAACCAAACTGCTTGCAGCTCTAACTCCCTTCTAACTACCACTTCTTCGGTTCAGTGAGATATGCTGGATTCTAAACGGAGAAGCTTCTCTGACGCTTTTTCACAGAGATTTTGAAACTGAAATCTCCCATGCCGTTTCCACCATAGGCAGCAATGGGCTTCCCCATAGAACTTGCCAACCTGAATTCCTACAGGCTAGATGTGAGAGGCACATTCTGCTGCTTCCTCCCTTAGAGGTAAACTAGCTTCTGAAAGCTCAACCTCCAGGGAGTCTGTTTGGCAGAGATATAGAACACACTTTTCCAAGCCTGTTGGAAGGCATTTGCAGTTTCATTTCGCGTCTAATTTCCCAAACCAAACTGCTTGCAGCTCTAAATGCCTTCTAACTACCACTTCTTCGGTTCAGTGAGATATGCTGGATTCTAAACGGAGAAGCTTCTCTGACGCTTTTTCACAGAGATTTTGAAACTGAAATCTCCCATGCCGTTTCCACCATAGGCAGCAATGGGCTTCCCCATAGAACTTGCCAACCTGAATTCCTACAGGCTAGATGTGAGAGGCACATTCTGCTGCTTCCTCCCTAAGAGTTAAGCTTGCTTCTGAAAGCTCAACCTCCAGGGAGTCTGTTTGGCAGAGATATAGAACACACTTTTCCAAGCCTGTTGGAAGGCCTTTGCAGTGTCATTTCGCATCTAATTTCCCAAACCAAACTGCTTGCAGCTCTAACTCCCTTCTAACTACCACTTCTTCGGTTCAGTGAGATATGCTGGATTCTAAACGGAGAAGCTTCTCTGACGCTTTTTCACAGAGATTTTGAAACTGAAATTTCCAAACCCGTTTCCAACGAAGGCGCCAATGGGCTTCCCCATAGAACTTGCCAACCTGAATTCCTACAGGCTAGATGTGAGAGGCACATTCTGCTGCTTCCTCCCTTAGAGTTAAACTAGCTTCTGAAAGCTCAACCTCCGGGGAGTCTGTTTGGCAGAGATATAGAACACACTTTTCCAAGCCTGTTGGAATGCCTTTGCAGTGTCATTTCGCATCTAATTTCCCAAACCAAACTGCTTGCAGCTCTAACTCCCTTCTAACTGCCACTTCTTCGGTTCAGTGAGATATGCTGGATTCTAAACGGAGAAGCTTCTCTGACGCTTTTTCACAGAGATTTTGAAACTGAAATCTCCCATGCCGTTTCCACCATAGGCAGCAATGGGCTTCCCCATAGAACTTGCCAACCTGAATTCCTACAGGCTAGATGTGAGAGGCACATTCTGCTGCTTCCAACCTTAGAGTTAAACTAGCTTCTGAAAGCTCAACCTCCGGGGAGTCTGTTTGGCAGAGATATAGAACACACTTTTCCAAGCCTGTTGGAAGGCATTTGCAGTTTCATTTCGCGTCTAATTTCCCAAACCAAACTGCTTGCAGCTCTAACTGCCTTCTAACTACCACTTCTTCGGTTCAGTGAGATATGCTGGATTCTAAACGGAGAAGCTTCTCTGACGCTTTTTCACAGAGATTTTGAAACTGAAATCTCCCATGCTGTTTCCACCATAGGCAGCAATGGGCTTCCCCATAGAACTTGCCAACCTGAATTCCTACAGGCTAGATGTGAGAGGCACATTCTGCTGCTTCCTCCCTTAGAGTTAAACTAGCTTCTTAAAGCTCAACCTCCAGGGAGTCTGTTTGGCAGAGATATAGAACACACTTTTCCAAGCCTGTTGGAAGGCATTTGCAGTTTCATTTCGCGTCTAATTTCCCAAACCAAACTGCTTGCAGCTCTAACTCCCTTCTAACTACCACTTCTTCGGTTCAGTGAGATATGCTGGATTCTCAACGGAGAAGCTTCACTGACGCTTTTTCACAGAGATTTTGAAACTGAAATCTCCCATGCCGTTTCCACCATAGGCAGCAATGGGCTTCCCCATAGAACTTGCCAACCTGAATTCCTACAGGCTAGATGTGAGAGGCACATTCTGCTGCTTCCTCCCTTAGAGTTAAACTTGCTTCTGAAAGCTCAACCTCCGGGGAGTTTGTTTGGCAGAGATATAGAACACACTTTTCCAAGCCTGTTGGAAGGCATTTGCAGTTTCATTTCGCGTCTAATTTCCCAAACCAAACTGCTTGCAGCTCTAACTCCCTTCTAACTACCACTTCTTCGGTTCAGTGAGATATGCTGGATTCTAAACGGAGAAGCTTCTCTGACGCTTTTTCACAGAGATTTTGAAACTGAAATCTCCCATGCCGTTTCCACCATAGGCAGCAATGGGCTTCCCCATAGAACTTGCCAACCTGAATTCCTACAGGCTAGATGTGAGAGGCACATTCTGCTGCTTCCTCCCTAACAGTTAAGCTTGCTTCTGAAAGCTCAACCTCCGGGGACTCTGTTTGGCACAGATATAGAACACACTTTTCCAAGCCTGTTGGAAGGCCTTTGCACTGTCATTTCGCATCTAATTTCCCAAACCAAACTGCTTGCAGCTCTAACTCCCTTCTAACTACCACTTCTTCGGTTCAGTGAGATATGCTGGATTCTAAACGGAGAAGCTTCTCTGACGCTTTTTCACAGAGATTTTGAAACTGAAATCTCCCATGCCGTTTCCACCATAGGCAGCAATGGGCTTCCCCATAGAACTTGCCAACCTGAATTCCTACAGGCTAGATGTGAGAGGCACATTCTGCTGCTTCCTCCCTTAGAGTTAAACTAGCTTCTGAAAGCTCAACCTCCGGGGAGTCTGTTTGGCAGAGATATAGAACACACTTTTCCAAGCCTGTTGGAAGGCATTTGCAGTTTCATTTCGCGTCTAATTTCCCAAACCAAACTGCTTGCAGCTCTAACTGCCTTCTAACTACCACTTCTTCGGTTCAGTGAGATATGCTGGATTCTAAACGGAGAAGCTTCTCTGACGCTTTTTCACAGAGATTTTGAAACTGAAATCTCCCATGCTGTTTCCACCATAGGCAGCAATGGGCTTCCCCATAGAACTTGCCAACCTGAATTCCTACAGGCTAGATGTGAGAGGCACATTCTGCTGCTTCCTCCCTTAGAGTTAAACTAGCTTCTGAAAGCTCAACCTCCGGGGAGTTTGTTTGGCAGAGATATAGAACACACTTTTCCAAGCCTGTTGGAAGGCATTTGCAGTTTCATTTCGCGTCTAATTTCCCAAACCAAACTGCTTGCAGCTCTAACTCCCTTCTAACTACCACTTCTTCGGTTCAGTGAGATATGCTGGATTCTAAACGGAGAAGCTTCTCTGACGCTTTTTCACAGAGATTTTGAAACTGAAATCTCCCATGCCGTTTCCACCATAGGCAGCAATGGGCTTCCCCATAGAACTTGCCAACCTGAATTCCTAAAGGCTAGATGTGAGAGGCACATTCTGCTGCTTCCTCCCTAACAGTTAAGCTTGCTTCTGAAAGCTGAACCTCCGGGGACTCTGTTTGGCACAGATATAGAACACACTTTTCCAAGCCTGTTGGAAGGCCTTTGCAGTGTCATTTCGCATCTAATTTCCCAAACCAAACTGCTTGCAGCTCTAACTCCCTTCTAACTACCACTTCTTCGGTTCAGTGAGATATGCTGGATTCTAAACGGAGAAGCTTCTCTGACGCTTTTTCACAGAGATTTTGAAACTGAAATCTCCCATGCCGTTTCCACCATAGGCAGCAATGGGCTTCCGCATAGAACTTGCCAACCTGAATTCCTAAAGGCTAGATGTGAGAGGCACATTCTGCTGCTTCCTCCCTTAGAGTTAAACTAGCTTCTGAAAGCTCAACCTCCGGGGAGTTTGTTTGGCAGAGATATAGAACACACTTTTCCAAGCCTGTTGGAAGGCATTTGCAGTTTCATTTCGCGTCTAATTTCCCAAACCAAACTGCTTGCAGCTCTAACTCCCTTCTAACTACCACTTCTTCGGTTCAGTGAGATATGCTGGATTCTAAACGGAGAAGCTTCTCTGACGCTTTTTCACAGAGATTTTGAAACTGAAATCTCCCATGCCGTTTCCACCATAGGCAGCAATGGGCTTCCCCATAGAACTTGCCAACCTGAATTCCTACAGGCTAGATGTGAGAGGCACATTCTGCTGCTTCCTCCCTTAGAGTTAAACTTGCTTCTGAAAGCTCAACCTCCGGGGAGTTTGTTTGGCAGAGATATAGAACACACTTTTCCAAGCCTGTTGGAAGGCATTTGCAGTTTCATTTCGCGTCTAATTTCCCAAACCAAACTGCTTGCAGCTCTAACTGCCTTCTAACTACCACTTCTTCGGTTCAGTGAGATATGCTGGATTCTAAACGGAGAAGCTTCTCTGATGCTTTTTCACAGAGATTTTGAAACTGAAATCTCCCATGCTGTTTCCACCATAGCCAGCAATGGGCTTCCCCATAGAACTTGCCAACCTGAATTCCTACAGGCTAGATGTGAGAGGCACATTCTGCTGCTTCCTCCCTTAGAGGTAAACTAGCTTCTGAAAGCTCAACCTCCAGGGAGTCTGTTTGGCAGAGATATAGAACACACTTTTCCAAGCCTGTTGGAAGGCATTTGCAGTTTCATTTCGCGTCTAATTTCCCAAACCAAACTGCTTGCAGCTCTAAATGCCTTCTAACTACCACTTCTTCGGTTCAGTGAGATATGCTGGATTCTAAACGGAGAAGCTTCTCTGACGCTTTTTCACAGAGATTTTGAAACTGAAATCTCCCATGCCGTTTCCACCATAGGCAGCAATGGGCTTCCCCATAGAACTTGCCAACCTGAATTCCTACAGGCTAGATGTGAGAGGCACATTCTGCTGCTTCCTCCCTAAGAGTTAAGCTTGCTTCTGAAAGCTCAACCTCCAGGGAGTCTGTTTGGCAGAGATATAGAACACACTTTTCCAAGCCTGTTGGAAGGCCTTTGCAGTGTCATTTCGCATCTAATTTCCCAAACCAAACTGCTTGCAGCTCTAACTCCCTTCTAACTACCACTTCTTCGGTTCAGTGAGATATGCTGGATTCTAAACGGAGAAGCTTCTCTGACGCTTTTTCACAGAGATTTTGAAACTGAAATTTCCAAATCCGTTTCCAACGAAGGCGCCAATCGGCTTCCCCATAGAACTTGCCAACCTGAATTCCTACAGGCTAGATGTGAGAGGCACATTCTGCTGCTTCCTCCCTTAGAGTTAAACTAGCTTCTGAAAGCTCAACCTCCGGGGAGTCTGTTTGGCAGAGATATAGAACACACTTTTCCAAGCCTGTTGGAAGGCCTTTGCAGTGTCATTTCGCATCTAATTTCCCAAACCAAACTGCTTGCAGCTCTAACTCCCTTCTAACTACCACTTCTTCGGTTCAGTGAGATATGCTGGATTCTAAACGGAGAAGCTTCTCTGACGCTTTTTCACAGAGATTTTGAAACTGAAATCTCCCATGCCGTTTCCACCATAGGCAGCAATGGGCTTCCCCATAGAACTTGCCAACCTGAATTCCTACAGGCTAGATATGAGAGGCACATTCTGCTGCTTCCAACCTTAGAGTTAAACTAGCTTCTGAAAGCTCAACCTCCGGGGAGTCTGTTTCGCAGAGATATAGAACACACTTTTCCAAGCCTGTTGGAAGGCATTTGCAGTTTCATTTCGCGTCTAATTTCCCAAACCAAACTGCTTGCAGCTCTAACTGCCTTCTAACTACCACTTCTTCGGTTCAGTGAGATATGCTGGATTCTAAACGGAGAAGCTTCTCTGACGCTTTTTCACAGAGATTTTGAAACTGAAATCTCCCATGCTGTTTCCACCATAGGCAGCAATGGGCTTCCCCATAGAACTTGCCAACCTGAATTCCTACAGGCTAGATGTGAGAGGCACATTATGCTGCTTCCTCCCTTAGAGTTAAACTAGCTTCTTAAAGCTCAACCTCCAGGGAGTCTGTTTGGCAGAGATATAGAACACACTTTTCCAAGCCTGTTGGAAGGCATTTGCAGTTTCATTTCGCGTCTAATTTCCCAAACCAAACTGCTTGCAGCTCTAACTCCCTTCTAACTACCACTTCTTCGGTTCAGTGAGATATGCTGGATTCTCAACGGAGAAGCTTCACTGACGCTTTTTCACAGAGATTTTGAAACTAAAATCTCCCATGCCGTTTCCACCATAGGCAGCAATGGGCTTCCCCATAGAACTTGCCAACCTGAATTCCTACAGGCTAGATGTGAGAGGCACATTCTGCTGCTTCCTCCCTTAGAGTTAAACTTGCTTCTGAAAGCTCAACCTCCGGGGAGTTTGTTTGGCAGAGATATAGAACACACTTTTCCAAGCCTGTTGGAAGGCATTTGCAGTTTCATTTCGCGTCTAATTTCCCAAACCAAACTGCTTGCAGCTCTAACTCCCTTCTAACTACCACTTCTTCGGTTCAGTGAGATATGCTGGATTCTAAACGGAGAAGCTTCTCTGACGCTTTTTCACAGAGATTTTGAAACTGAAATCTCCCATGCCGTTTCCACCATAGGCAGCAATGGGCTTCCCCATAGAACTTGCCAACCTGAATTCCTACAGGCTAGATGTGAGAGGCACATTCTGCTGCTTCCTCCCTAACAGTTAAGCTTGCTTCTGAAAGCTCAACCTCCGGGGACTCTGTTTGGCACAGATATAGAACACACTTTTCCAAGCCTGTTGGAAGGCCTTTGCAGTGTCATTTCGCATCTAATTTCCCAAACCAAACTGCTTGCAGCTCTAACTCCCTTCTAACTACCACTTCTTCGGTTCAGTGAGATATGCTGGATTCTAAACGGAGAAGCTTCTCTGACGCTTTTTCACAGAGATTTTGAAACTGAAATCTCCCATGCCGTTTCCACCATAGGCAGCAATGGGCTTCCCCATAGAACTTGCCAACCTGAATTCCTACAGGCTAGATGTGAGAGGCACATTCTGCTGCTTCCTCCCTTAGAGTTAAACTAGCTTCTGAAAGCTCAACCTCCGGGGAGTCTGTTTGGCAGAGATATAGAACACACTTTTCCAAGCCTGTTGGAAGGCATTTGCAGTTTCATTTCGCGTCTAATTTCCCAAACCAAACTGCTTGCAGCTCTAACTGCCTTCTAACTACCACTTCTTCGGTTCAGTGAGATATGCTGGATTCTAAACGGAGAAGCTTCTCTGACGCTTTTTCACAGAGATTTTGAAACTGAAATCTCCCATGCTGTTTCCACCATAGGCAGCAATGGGCTTCCCCATAGAACTTGCCAACCTGAATTCCTACAGGCTAGATGTGAGAGGCACATTCTGCTGCTTCCTCCCTTAGAGTTAAACTTGCTTCTGAAAGCTCAACCTCCGGGGAGTTTGTTTGGCAGAGATATAGAACACACTTTTCCAAGCCTGTTGGAAGGCATTTGCAGTTTCATTTCGCGTCTAATTTCCCAAACCAAACTGCTTGCAGCTCTAACTGCCTTCTAACTACCACTTCTTCGGTTCAGTGAGATATGCTGGATTCTAAACGGAGAAGCTTCTCTGACGCTTTTTCACAGAGATTTTGAAACTGAAATCTCCCATGCTGTTTCCACCATAGCCAGCAATGGGCTTCCCCATAGAACTTGCCAACCTGAATTCCTACAGGCTAGATGTGAGAGGCACATTCTGCTGCTTCCTCCCTTAGAGGTAAACTAGCTTCTGAAAGCTCAACCTCCAGGGAGTCTGTTTGGCAGAGATATAGAACACACTTTTCCAAGCCTGTTGGAAGGCATTTGCAGTTTCATTTCGCGTCTAATTTCCCAAACCAAACTGCTTGCAGCTCTAAATGCCTTCTAACTACCACTTCTTCGGTTCAGTGAGATATGCTGGATTCTAAACGGAGAAGCTTCTCTGATGCTTTTTCACAGAGATTTTGAAACTGAAATCTCCCATGCCGTTTCCACCATAGGCAGCAATGGGCTTCCCCATAGAACTTGCCAAACTGAATTCCTACAGGCTAGATGTGAGAGGCACATTCTGCTGCTTCCTCCCTAAGAGTTAAGCTTGCTTCTGAAAGCTCAACCTCCAGGGAGTCTGTTTGGCAGAGATATAGAACACACTTTTCCAAGCCTGTTGGAAGGCCTTTGCAGTGTCATTTCGCATCTAATTTCCCAAACCAAACTGCTTGCAGCTCTAACTCCCTTCTAACTACCACTTCTTCGGTTCAGTGAGATATGCTGGATTCTAAACGGAGAAGCTTCTCTGACGCTTTTTCACAGAGATTTTGAAACTGAAATTTCCAAATCCGTTTCCAACGAAGGCGCCAATCGGCTTCCCCATAGAACTTGCCAACCTGAATTCCTACAGGCTAGATGTGAGAGGCACATTCTGCTGCTTCCTCCCTTAGAGTTAAACTAGCTTCTGAAAGCTCAACCTCCGGGGAGTCTGTTTGGCAGAGATATAGAACACACTTTTCCAAGCCTGTTGGAAGGCCTTTGCAGTGTCATTTCGCATCTAATTTCCCAAACCAAACTGCTTGCAGCTCTAACTCCCTTCTAACTACCACTTCTTCGGTTCAGTGAGATATGCTGGATTCTAAACGGAGAAGCTTCTCTGACGCTTTTTCACAGAGATTTTGAAACTGAAATCTCCCATGCCGTTTCCACCATAGGCAGCAATGGGCTTCCCCATAGAACTTGCCAACCTGAATTCCTACAGGCTAGATATGAGAGGCACATTCTGCTGCTTCCAACCTTAGAGTTAAACTAGCTTCTGAAAGCTCAACCTCCGGGGAGTCTGTTTCGCAGAGATATAGAACACACTTTTCCAAGCCTGTTGGAAGGCATTTGCAGTTTCATTTCGCGTCTAATTTCCCAAACCAAACTGCTTGCAGCTCTAACTGCCTTCTAACTACCACTTCTTCGGTTCAGTGAGATATGCTGGATTCTAAACGGAGAAGCTTCTCTGACGCTTTTTCACAGAGATTTTGAAACTGAAATCTCCCATGCTGTTTCCACCATAGGCAGCAATGGGCTTCCCCATAGAACTTGCCAACCTGAATTCCTACAGGCTAGATGTGAGAGGCACATTATGCTGCTTCCTCCCTTAGAGTTAAACTAGCTTCTTAAAGCTCAACCTCCAGGGAGTCTGTTTGGCAGAGATATAGAACACACTTTTCCAAGCCTGTTGGAAGGCATTTGCAGTTTCATTTCGCGTCTAATTTCCCAAACCAAACTGCTTGCAGCTCTAACTCCCTTCTAACTACCACTTCTTCGGTTCAGTGAGATATGCTGGATTCTCAACGGAGAAGCTTCACTGACGCTTTTTCACAGAGATTTTGAAACTAAAATCTCCCATGCCGTTTCCACCATAGGCAGCAATGGGCTTCCCCATAGAACTTGCCAACCTGAATTCCTACAGGCTAGATGTGAGAGGCACATTCTGCTGCTTCCTCCCTTAGAGTTAAACTTGCTTCTGAAAGCTCAACCTCCGGGGAGTTTGTTTGGCAGAGATATAGAACACACTTTTCCAAGCCTGTTGGAAGGCATTTGCAGTTTCATTTCGCGTCTAATTTCCCAAACCAAACTGCTTGCAGCTCTAACTCCCTTCTAACTACCACTTCTTCGGTTCAGTGAGATATGCTGGATTCTAAACGGAGAAGCTTCTCTGACGCTTTTTCACAGAGATTTTGAAACTGAAATCTCCCATGCCGTTTCCACCATAGGCAGCAATGGGCTTCCCCATAGAACTTGCCAACCTGAATTCCTACAGGCTAGATGTGAGAGGCACATTCTGCTGCTTCCTCCCTAACAGTTAAGCTTGCTTCTGAAAGCTCAACCTCCGGGGACTCTGTTTGGCACAGATATAGAACACACTTTTCCAAGCCTGTTGGAAGGCCTTTGCAGTGTCATTTCGCATCTAATTTCCCAAACCAAACTGCTTGCAGCTCTAACTCCCTTCTAACTACCACTTCTTCGGTTCAGTGAGATATGCTGGATTCTAAACGGAGAAGCTTCTCTGACGCTTTTTCACAGAGATTTTGAAACTGAAATCTCCCATGCCGTTTCCACCATAGGCAGCAATGGGCTTCCCCATAGAACTTGCCAACCTGAATTCCTACAGGCTAGATGTGAGAGGCACATTCTGCTGCTTCCTCCCTTAGAGTTAAACTAGCTTCTGAAAGCTCAACCTCCGGGGAGTCTGTTTGGCAGAGATATAGAACACACTTTTCCAAGCCTGTTGGAAGGCATTTGCAGTTTCATTTCGCGTCTAATTTCCCAAACCAAACTGCTTGCAGCTCTAACTGCCTTCTAACTACCACTTCTTCGGTTCAGTGAGATATGCTGGATTCTAAACGGAGAAGCTTCTCTGACGCTTTTTCACAGAGATTTTGAAACTGAAATCTCCCATGCTGTTTCCACCATAGGCAGCAATGGGCTTCCCCATAGAACTTGCCAACCTGAATTCCTACAGGCTAGATGTGAGAGGCACATTCTGCTGCTTCCTCCCTTAGAGTTAAACTTGCTTCTGAAAGCTCAACCTCCGGGGAGTTTGTTTGGCAGAGATATAGAACACACTTTTCCAAGCCTGTTGGAAGGCATTTGCAGTTTCATTTCGCGTCTAATTTCCCAAACCAAACTGCTTGCAGCTCTAACTGCCTTCTAACTACCACTTCTTCGGTTCAGTGAGATATGCTGGATTCTAAACGGAGAAGCTTCTCTGACGCTTTTTCACAGAGATTTTGAAACTGAAATCTCCCATGCTGTTTCCACCATAGCCAGCAATGGGCTTCCCCATAGAACTTGCCAACCTGAATTCCTACAGGCTAGATGTGAGAGGCACATTCTGCTGCTTCCTCCCTTAGAGGTAAACTAGCTTCTGAAAGCTCAACCTCCAGGGAGTCTGTTTGGCAGAGATATAGAACACACTTTTCCAAGCCTGTTGGAAGGCATTTGCAGTTTCATTTCGCGTCTAATTTCCCAAACCAAACTGCTTGCAGCTCTAAATGCCTTCTAACTACCACTTCTTCGGTTCAGTGAGATATGCTGGATTCTAAACGGAGAAGCTTCTCTGACGCTTTTTCACAGAGATTTTGAAACTGAAATCTCCCATGCCGTTTCCACCATAGGCAGCAATGGGCTTCCCCATAGAACTTGCCAACCTGAATTCCTACAGGCTAGATGTGAGAGGCACATTCTGCTGCTTCCTCCCTAAGAGTTAAGCTTGCTTCTGAAAGCTCAACCTCCAGGGAGTCTGTTTGGCAGAGATATAGAACACACTTTTCCAAGCCTGTTGGAAGGCCTTTGCAGTGTCATTTCGCATCTAATTTCCCAAACCAAACTGCTTGCAGCTCTAACTCCCTTCTAACTACCACTTCTTCGGTTCAGTGAGATATGCTGGATTCTAAACGGAGAAGCTTCTCTGACGCTTTTTCACAAGGATTTTGAAACTGAAATTTCCAAACCCGTTTCCAACGAAGGCGCCAATGGGCTTCCCCATAGAACTTGCCAACCTGAATTCCTACAGGCTAGATGTGAGAGGCACATTCTGCTGCTTCCTCCCTTAGAGTTAAACTAGCTTCTGAAAGCTCAACCTCCGGGGAGTTTGTTTGGCAGAGATATAGAACACACTTTTCCAAGCCTGTTGGAAGGCATTTGCAGTTTCATTTCGCGTCTAATTTCCCAAACCAAACTGCTTGCAGCTCTAACTGCCTTCTAACTACCACTTCTTCGGTTCAGTGAGATATGCTGGATTCTAAACGGAGAAGCTTCTCTGACGCTTTTTCACAGAGATTTTGAAACTGAAATCTCCCATGCTGTTTCCACCATAGGCAGCAATGGGCTTCCCCATAGAACTTGCCAACCTGAATTCCTACAGGCTAGATGTGAGAGGCACATTATGCTGCTTCCTCCCTTAGAGTTAAACTAGCTTCTTAAAGCTCAACCTCCAGGGAGTCTGTTTGGCAGAGATATAGAACACACTTTTCCAAGCCTGTTGGAAGGCATTTGCAGTTTCATTTCGCGTCTAATTTCCCAAACCAAACTGCTTGCAGCTCTAACTCCCTTCTAACTACCACTTCTTCGGTTCAGTGAGATATGCTGGATTCTCAACGGAGAAGCTTCACTGACGCTTTTTCACAGAGATTTTGAAACTAAAATCTCCCATGCCGTTTCCACCATAGGCAGCAATGGGCTTCCCCATAGAACTTGCCAACCTGAATTCCTACAGGCTAGATGTGAGAGGCACATTCTGCTGCTTCCTCCCTTAGAGTTAAACTTGCTTCTGAAAGCTCAACCTCCGGGGAGTTTGTTTGGCAGAGATATAGAACACACTTTTCCAAGCCTGTTGGAAGGCATTTGCAGTTTCATTTCGCGTCTAATTTCCCAAACCAAACTGCTTGCAGCTCTAACTCCCTTCTAACTACCACTTCTTCGGTTCAGTGAGATATGCTGGATTCTAAACGGAGAAGCTTCTCTGACGCTTTTTCACAGAGATTTTCAAACTGAAATCTCCCATGCCGTTTCCACCATAGGCAGCAATGGGCTTCCCCATAGAACTTGCCAACCTGAATTCCTACAGGCTAGATGTGAGAGGCACATTCTGCTGCTTCCTCCCTAACAGTTAAGCTTGCTTCTGAAAGCTCAACCTCCGGGGACTCTGTTTGGCACAGATATAGAACACACTTTTCCAAGCCTGTTGGAAGGCCTTTGCAGTGTCATTTCGCATCTAATTTCCCAAACCAAACTGCTTGCAGCTCTAACTCCCTTCTAACTACCACTTCTTCGGTTCAGTGAGATATGCTGGATTCTAAACGGAGAAGCTTCTCTGACGCTTTTTCACAGAGATTTTGAAACTGAAATCTCCCATGCCGTTTCCACCATAGGCAGCAATGGGCTTCCCCATAGAACTTGCCAACCTGAATTCCTACAGGCTAGATGTGAGAGGCACATTCTGCTGCTTCCTCCCTTAGAGTTAAACTAGCTTCTGAAAGCTCAACCTCCGGGGAGTCTGTTTGGCAGAGATATAGAACACACTTTTCCAAGCCTGTTGGAAGGCATTTGCAGTTTCATTTCGCGTCTAATTTCCCAAACCAAACTGCTTGCAGCTCTAACTGCCTTCTAACTACCACTTCTTCGGTTCAGTGAGATATGCTGGATTCTAAACGGAGAAGCTTCTCTGACGCTTTTTCACAGAGATTTTGAAACTGAAATCTCCCATGCTGTTTCCACCATAGGCAGCAATGGGCTTCCCCATAGAACTTGCCAACCTGAATTCCTACAGGCTAGATGTGAGAGGCACATTCTGCTGCTTCCTCCCTTAGAGTTAAACTTGCTTCTGAAAGCTCAACCTCCGGGGAGTTTGTTTGGCAGAGATATAGAACACACTTTTCCAAGCCTGTTGGAAGGCATTTGCAGTTTCATTTCGCGTCTAATTTCCCAAACCAAACTGCTTGCAGCTCTAACTGCCTTCTAACTACCACTTCTTCGGTTCAGTGAGATATGCTGGATTCTAAACGGAGAAGCTTCTCTGACGCTTTTTCACAGAGATTTTGAAACTGAAATCTCCCATGCTGTTTCCACCATAGCCAGCAATGGGCTTCCCCATAGAACTTGCCAACCTGAATTCCTACAGGCTAGATGTGAGAGGCACATTCTGCTGCTTCCTCCCTTAGAGGTAAACTAGCTTCTGAAAGCTCAACCTCCAGGGAGTCTGTTTGGCAGAGATATAGAACACACTTTTCCAAGCCTGTTGGAAGGCATTTGCAGTTTCATTTCGCGTCTAATTTCCCAAACCAAACTGCTTGCAGCTCTAAATGCCTTCTAACTACCACTTCTTCGGTTCAGTGAGATATGCTGGATTCTAAACGGAGAAGCTTCTCTGACGCTTTTTCACAGAGATTTTGAAACTGAAATCTCCCATGCCGTTTCCACCATAGGCAGCAATGGGCTTCCCCATAGAACTTGCCAACCTGAATTCCTACAGGCTAGATGTGAGAGGCACATTCTGCTGCTTCCTCCCTAAGAGTTAAGCTTGCTTCTGAAAGCTCAACCTCCAGGGAGTCTGTTTGGCAGAGATATAGAACACACTTTTCCAAGCCTGTTGGAAGGCCTTTGCAGTGTCATTTCGCATCTAATTTCCCAAACCAAACTGCTTGCAGCTCTAACTCCCTTCTAACTACCACTTCTTCGGTTCAGTGAGATATGCTGGATTCTAAACGGAGAAGCTTCTCTGACGCTTTTTCACAAGGATTTTGAAACTGAAATTTCCAAACCCGTTTCCAACGAAGGCGCCAATGGGCTTCCCCATAGAACTTGCCAACCTGAATTCCTACAGGCTAGATGTGAGAGGCACATTCTGCTGCTTCCTCCCTTAGAGTTAAACTAGCTTCTGAAAGCTCAACCTCCGGGGAGTTTGTTTGGCAGAGATATAGAACACACTTTTCCAAGCCTGTTGGAAGGCATTTGCAGTTTCATTTCGCGTCTAATTTCCCAAACCAAACTGCTTGCAGCTCTAACTCCCTTCTAACTACCACTTCTTCGGTTCAGTGAGATATGCTGGATTCTAAACGGAGAAGCTTCTCTGACGCTTTTTCACAGAGATTTTGAAACTGAAATCTCCCATGCCGTTTCCACCATAGGCAGCAATGGGCTTCCCCATAGAACTTGCCAACCTGAATTCCTACAGGCTAGATGTGAGAGGCACATTCTGCTGCTTCCTCCCTAACAGTTAAGCTTGCTTCTGAAAGCTCAACCTCCGGGGACTCTGTTTGGCACAGATATAGAACACACTTTTCCAAGCCTGTTGGAAGGCCTTTGCAGTGTCATTTCGCATCTAATTTCCCAAACCAAACTGCTTGCAGCTCTAACTCCCTTCTAACTACCACTTCTTCGGTTCAGTGAGATATGCTGGATTCTAAACGGAGAAGCTTCTCTGACGCTTTTTCACAGAGATTTTGAAACTGAAATCTCCCATGCCGTTTCCACCATAGGCAGCAATGGGCTTCCCCATAGAACTTGCCAACCTGAATTCCTAAAGGCTAGATGTGAGAGGCACATTCTGCTGCTTCCTCCCTTAGAGTTAAACTTGCTTCTGAAAGCTCAACCTCCGGGGAGTTTGTTTGGCAGAGATATAGAACACACTTTTCCAAGCCTGTTGGAAGGCATTTGCAGTTTCATTTCGCGTCTAATTTCCCAAACCAAACTGCTTGCAGCTCTAACTGCCTTCTAACTACCACTTCTTCGGTTCAGTGAGATATGCTGGATTCTAAACGGAGAAGCTTCTCTGACGCTTTTTCACAGAGATTTTGAAACTGAAATCTCCCATGCTGTTTCCACCATAGCCAGCAATGGGCTTCCCCATAGAACTTGCCAACCTGAATTCCTACAGGCTAGATGTGAGAGGCACATTCTGCTGCTTCCTCCCTTAGAGGTAAACTAGCTTCTGAAAGCTCAACCTCCAGGGAGTCTGTTTGGCAGAGATATAGAACACACTTTTCCAAGCCTGTTGGAAGGCATTTGCAGTTTCATTTCGCGTCTAATTTCCCAAACCAAACTGCTTGCAGCTCTAACTGCCTTCTAACTACCACTTCTTCGGTTCAGTGAGATATGCTGGATTCTAAACGGAGAAGCTTCTCTGACGCTTTTTCACAGAGATTTTGAAACTGAAATCTCCCATGCCGTTTCCACCATAGGCAGCAATGGGCTTCCCCATAGAACTTGCCAACCTGAATTCCTAAAGGCTAGATGTGAGAGGCACATTCTGCTGCTTCCTCCCTAACAGTTAAGCTTGCTTCTGAAAGCTCAACCTCCGGGGACTCTGTTTGGCACAGATATAGAACACACTTTTCCAAGCCTGTTGGAAGGCCTTTGCAGTGTCATTTCGCATCTAATTTCCCAAACCAAACTGCTTGCAGCTCTAACTCCCTTCTAACTACCACTTCTTCGGTTCAGTGAGATATGCTGGATTCTAAACGGAGAAGCTTCTCTGACGCTTTTTCACAGAGATTTTGAAACTGAAATCTCCCATGCCGTTTCCACCATAGGCAGCAATGGGCTTCCCCATAGAACTTGCCAACCTGAATTCCTAAAGGCTAGATGTGAGAGGCACATTCTGCTGCTTCCTCCCTTAGAGTTAAACTTGCTTCTGAAAGCTCAACCTCCGGGGAGTTTGTTTGGCAGAGATATAGAACACACTTTTCCAAGCCTGTTGGAAGGCATTTGCAGTTTCATTTCGCGTCTAATTTCCCAAACCAAACTGCTTGCAGCTCTAACTCCCTTCTAACTACCACTTCTTCGGTTCAGTGAGATAAGCTGGATTCTAAACGGAGAAGCTTCTCTGACGCTTTTTCACAGAGATTTTGAAACTGAAATTTCCAAACCCGTTTCCAACGAAGGCGCCAATGGGCTTCCCCATAGAACTTGCCAACCTGAATTCCTACAGGCTAGATGTGAGAGGCACATTCTGCTGCTTCCTCCCTTAGAGTTAAACTAGCTTCTGAAAGCCCAACCTCCGGGGAGTTTGTTTGGCAGAGATATAGAACACACTTTTCCAAGCCTGTTGGAAGGCATTTGCAGTTTCATTTCGCGTCTAATTTCCCAAACCAAACTGCTTGCAGCTCTAACTCCCTTCTAACTACCACTTCTTCGGTTCAGTGAGATATGCTGGATTCTAAACGGAGAAGCTTCTCTGACGCTTTTTCACAGAGATTTTGAAACTGAAATCTCCCATGCCGTTTCCACCATAGGCAGCAATGGGCTTCCCCATAGAACTTGCCAACCTGAATTCCTACAGGCTAGATGTGAGAGGCACATTCTGCTGCTTCCTCCCTAAGAGTTAAGCTTGCTTCTGAAAGCTCAACCTCCGGGGAGTCTGTTTGGCAGAGATATAGAACACACTTTTCCAAGCCTGTTGGAAGGCCTTTGCAGTGTCATTTCGCATCTAATTTCCCAAACCAAACTGCTTGCAGCTCTAACTCCCTTCTAACTACCACTTCTTCGGTTCAGTGAGATATGCTGGATTCTAAACGGAGAAGCTTCTCTGACGCTTTTTCACAGAGATTTTGAAACTGAAATCTCCCATGCCGTTTCCACCATAGGCAGCAATGGGCTTCCCCATAGAACTTGCCAACCTGAATTCCTACAGGCTAGATGTGAGAGGCACATTCTGCTGCTTCCTCCCTTAGAGTTAAACTAGCTTCTGAAAGCTCAACCTCCGGGGAGTCTGTTTGGCAGAGATATAGAACACACTTTTCCAAGCCTGTTGGAAGGCATTTGCAGTTTCATTTCGCGTCTAATTTCCCAAACCAAACTGCTTGCAGCTCTAACTGCCTTCTAACTACCACTTCTTCGGTTCAGTGAGATATGCTGGATTCTAAACGGAGAAGCTTCTCTGACGCTTTTTCACAGAGATTTTGAAACTGAAATCTCCCATGCTGTTTCCACCATAGGCAGCAATGGGCTTCCCCATAGAACTTGCCAACCTGAATTCCTACAGGCTAGATGTGAGAGGCACATTCTGCTGCTTCCTCCCTTAGAGTTAAACTAGCTTCTGAAAGCTCAACCTCCGGGGAGTTTGTTTGGCAGAGATATAGAACACACTTTTCCAAGCCTGTTGGAAGGCATTTGCAGTTTCATTTCGCGTCTAATTTCCCAAACCAAACTGCTTGCAGCTCTAACTCCCTTCTAACTACCACTTCTTCGGTTCAGTGAGATATGCTGGATTCTAAACGGAGAAGCTTCTCTGACGCTTTTTCACAGAGATTTTGAAACTGAAATCTCCCATGCCGTTTCCACCATAGGCAGCAATGGGCTTCCCCATAGAACTTGCCAACCTGAATTCCTAAAGGCTAGATGTGAGAGGCACATTCTGCTGCTTCCTCCCTAACAGTTAAGCTTGCTTCTGAAAGCTCAACCTCCGGGGACTCTGTTTGGCACAGATATAGAACACACTTTTCCAAGCCTGTTGGAAGGCCTTTGCAGTGTCATTTCGCATCTAATTTCCCAAACCAAACTGCTTGCAGCTCTAACTCCCTTCTAACTACCACTTCTTCGGTTCAGTGAGATATGCTGGATTCTAAACGGAGAAGCTTCTCTGACGCTTTTTCACAGAGATTTTGAAACTGAAATCTCCCATGCCGTTTCCACCATAGGCAGCAATGGGCTTCCGCATAGAACTTGCCAACCTGAATTCCTAAAGGCTAGATGTGAGAGGCACATTCTGCTGCTTCCTCCCTTAGAGTTAAACTAGCTTCTGAAAGCTCAACCTCCGGGGAGTTTGTTTGGCAGAGATATAGAACACACTTTTCCAAGCCTGTTGGAAGGCATTTGCAGTTTCATTTCGCGTCTAATTTCCCAAACCAAACTGCTTGCAGCTCTAACTCCCTTCTAACTACCACTTCTTCGGTTCAGTGAGATATGCTGGATTCTAAACGGAGAAGCTTCTCTGACGCTTTTTCACAGAGATTTTGAAACTGAAATCTCCCATGCCGTTTCCACCATAGGCAGCAATGGGCTTCCCCATAGAACTTGCCAACCTGAATTCCTACAGGCTAGATGTGAGAGGCACATTCTGCTGCTTCCTCCCTTAGAGTTAAACTTGCTTCTGAAAGCTCAACCTCCGGGGAGTTTGTTTGGCAGAGATATAGAACACACTTTTCCAAGCCTGTTGGAAGGCATTTGCAGTTTCATTTCGCGTCTAATTTCCCAAACCAAACTGCTTGCAGCTCTAACTGCCTTCTAACTACCACTTCTTCGGTTCAGTGAGATATGCTGGATTCTAAACGGAGAGGCTTCTCTGACGCTTTTTCACAGAGATTTTGAAACTGAAATCTCCCATGCTGTTTCCACCATAGCCAGCAATGGGCTTCCCCATAGAACTTGCCAACCTGAATTCCTACAGGCTAGATGTGAGAGGCACATTCTGCTGCTTCCTCCCTTAGAGGTAAACTAGCTTCTGAAAGCTCAACCTCCAGGGAGTCTGTTTGGCAGAGATATAGAACACACTTTTCCAAGCCTGTTGGAAGGCATTTGCAGTTTCATTTCGCGTCTAATTTCCCAAACCAAACTGCTTGCAGCTCTAAATGCCTTCTAACTACCACTTCTTCGGTTCAGTGAGATATGCTGGATTCTAAACGGAGAAGCTTCTCTGACGCTTTTTCACAGAGATTTTGAAACTGAAATCTCCCATGCCGTTTCCACCATAGGCAGCAATGGGCTTCCCCATAGAACTTGCCAACCTGAATTCCTACAGGCTAGATGTGAGAGGCACATTCTGCTGCTTCCTCCCTAAGAGTTAAGCTTGCTTCTGAAAGCTCAACCTCCAGGGAGTCTGTTTGGCAGAGATATAGAACACACTTTTCCAAGCCTGTTGGAAGGCCTTTGCAGTGTCATTTCGCATCTAATTTCCCAAACCAAACTGCTTGCAGCTCTAACTCCCTTCTAACTACCACTTCTTCGGTTCAGTGAGATATGCTGGATTCTAAACGGAGAAGCTTCTCTGACGCTTTTTCACAGAGATTTTGAAACTGAAATTTCCAAACCCGTTTCCAACGAAGGCGCCAATGGGCTTCCCCATAGAACTTGCCAACCTGAATTCCTACAGGCTAGATGTGAGAGGCACATTCTGCTGCTTCCTCCCTTAGAGTTAAACTAGCTTCTGAAAGCTCAACCTCCGGGGAGTCTGTTTGGCAGAGATATAGAACACACTTTTCCAAGCCTGTTGGAAGGCCTTTGCAGTGTCATTTCGCATCTAATTTCCCAAACCAAACTGCTTGCAGCTCTAACTCCCTTCTAACTGCCACTTCTTCGGTTCAGTGAGATATGCTGGATTCTAAACGGAGAAGCTTCTCTGACGCTTTTTCACAGAGATTTTGAAACTGAAATCTCCCATGCCGTTTCCACCATAGGCAGCAATGGGCTTCCCCATAGAACTTGCCAACCTGAATTCCTACAGGCTAGATGTGAGAGGCACATTCTGCTGCTTCCAACCTTAGAGTTAAACTAGCTTCTGAAAGCTCAACCTCCGGGGAGTCTGTTTGGCAGAGATATAGAACACACTTTTCCAAGCCTGTTGGAAGGCATTTGCAGTTTCATTTCGCGTCTAATTTCCCAAACCAAACTGCTTGCAGCTCTAACTGCCTTCTAACTACCACTTCTTCGGTTCAGTGAGATATGCTGGATTCTAAACGGAGAAGCTTTTCTGACGCTTTTTCACAGAGATTTTGAAACTGAAATCTCCCATGCTGTTTCCACCATAGGCAGCAATGGGCTTCCCCATAGAACTTGCCAACCTGAATTCCTACAGGCTAGATGTGAGAGGCACATTCTGCTGCTTCCTCCCTTAGAGTTAAACTAGCTTCTTAAAGCTCAACCTCCAGGGAGTCTGTTTGGCAGAGATATAGAACACACTTTTCCAAGCCTGTTGGAAGGCATTTGCAGTTTCATTTCGCGTCTAATTTCCCAAACCAAACTGCTTGCAGCTCTAACTCCCTTCTAACTACCACTTCTTCGGTTCAGTGAGATATGCTGGATTCTCAACGGAGAAGCTTCACTGACGCTTTTTCACAGAGATTTTGAAACTGAAATCTCCCATGCCGTTTCCACCATAGGCAGCAATGGGCTTCCCCATAGAACTTGCCAACCTGAATTCCTACAGGCTAGATGTGAGAGGCACATTCTGCTGCTTCCTCCCTTAGAGTTAAACTTGCTTCTGAAAGCTCAACCTCTGGGGAGTTTGTTTGGCAGAGATATAGAACACACTTTTCCAAGCCTGTTGGAAGGCATTTGCAGTTTCATTTCGCGTCTAATTTCCCAAACCAAACTGCTTGCAGCTCTAACTCCCTTCTAACTACCACTTCTTCGGTTCAGTGAGATATGCTGGATTCTAAACGGAGAAGCTTCTCTGACGCTTTTTCACAGAGATTTTGAAACTGAAATCTCCCATGCCGTTTCCACCATAGGCAGCAATGGGCTTCCCCATAGAACTTGCCAACCTGAATTCCTACAGGCTAGATGTGAGAGGCACATTCTGCTGCTTCCTCCCTAACAGTTAAGCTTGCTTCTGAAAGCTCAACCTCCGGGGACTCTGTTTGGCACAGATATAGAACACACTTTTCCAAGCCTGTTGGAAGGCCTTTGCACTGTCATTTCGCATCTAATTTCCCAAACCAAACTGCTTGCAGCTCTAACTCCCTTCTAACTACCACTTCTTCGGTTCAGTGAGATATGCTGGATTCTAAACGGAGAAGCTTCTCTGACGCTTTTTCACAGAGATTTTGAAACTGAAATCTCCCATGCCGTTTCCACCATAGGCAGCAATGGGCTTCCCCATAGAACTTGCCAACCTGAATTCCTACAGGCTAGATGTGAGAGGCACATTCTGCTGCTTCCTCCCTTAGAGTTAAACTAGCTTCTGAAAGCTCAACCTCCGGGGAGTCTGTTTGGCAGAGATATAGAACACACTTTTCCAAGCCTGTTGGAAGGCATTTGCAGTTTCATTTCGCGTCTAATTTCCCAAACCAAACTGCTTGCAGCTCTAACTGCCTTCTAACTACCACTTCTTCGGTTCAGTGAGATATGCTGGATTCTAAACGGAGAAGCTTCTCTGACGCTTTTTCACAGAGATTTTGAAACTGAAATCTCCCATGCTGTTTCCACCATAGGCAGCAATGGGCTTCCCCATAGAACTTGCCAACCTGAATTCCTACAGGCTAGATGTGAGAGGCACATTCTGCTGCTTCCTCCCTTAGAGTTAAACTAGCTTCTGAAAGCTCAACCTCCGGGGAGTTTGTTTGGCAGAGATATAGAACACACTTTTCCAAGCCTGTTGGAAGGCATTTGCAGTTTCATTTCGCGTCTAATTTCCCAAACCAAACTGCTTGCAGCTCTAACTCCCTTCTAACTACCACTTCTTCGGTTCAGTGAGATATGCTGGATTCTAAACGGAGAAGCTTCTCTGACGCTTTTTCACAGAGATTTTGAAACTGAAATCTCCCATGCCGTTTCCACCATAGGCAGCAATGGGCTTCCCCATAGAACTTGCCAACCTGAATTCCTAAAGGCTAGATGTGAGAGGCACATTCTGCTGCTTCCTCCCTAACAGTTAAGCTTGCTTCTGAAAGCTCAACCTCCGGGGACTCTGTTTGGCACAGATATAGAACACACTTTTCCAAGCCTGTTGGAAGGCCTTTGCAGTGTCATTTCGCATCTAATTTCCCAAACCAAACTGCTTGCAGCTCTAACTCCCTTCTAACTACCACTTCTTCGGTTCAGTGAGATATGCTGGATTCTAAACGGAGAAGCTTCTCTGACGCTTTTTCACAGAGATTTTGAAACTGAAATCTCCCATGCCGTTTCCACCATAGGCAGCAATGGGCTTCCGCATAGAACTTGCCAACCTGAATTCCTAAAGGCTAGATGTGAGAGGCACATTCTGCTGCTTCCTCCCTTAGAGGTAAACTAGCTTCTGAAAGCTCAACCTCCAGGGAGTCTGTTTGGCAGAGATATAGAACACACTTTTCCAAGCCTGTTGGAAGGCATTTGCAGTTTCATTTCGCGTCTAATTTCCCAAACCAAACTGCTTGCAGCTCTAAATGCCTTCTAACTACCACTTCTTCGGTTCAGTGAGATATGCTGGATTCTAAACGGAGAAGCTTCTCTGACGCTTTTTCACAGAGATTTTGAAACTGAAATCTCCCATGCCGTTTCCACCATAGGCAGCAATGGGCTTCCCCATAGAACTTGCCAACCTGAATTCCTACAGGCTAGATGTGAGAGGCACATTCTGCTGCTTCCTCCCTAAGAGTTAAGCTTGCTTCTGAAAGCTCAACCTCCAGGGAGTCTGTTTGGCAGAGATATAGAACACACTTTTCCAAGCCTGTTGGAAGGCCTTTGCAGTGTCATTTCGCATCTAATTTCCCAAACCAAACTGCTTGCAGCTCTAACTCCCTTCTAACTACCACTTCTTCGGTTCAGTGAGATATGCTGGATTCTAAACGGAGAAGCTTCTCTGACGCTTTTTCACAGAGATTTTGAAACTGAAATTTCCAAACCCGTTTCCAACGAAGGCGCCAATGGGCTTCCCCATAGAACTTGCCAACCTGAATTCCTACAGGCTAGATGTGAGAGGCACATTCTGCTGCTTCCTCCCTTAGAGTTAAACTAGCTTCTGAAAGCTCAACCTCCGGGGAGTCTGTTTGGCAGAGATATAGAACACACTTTTCCAAGCCTGTTGGAAGGCCTTTGCAGTGTCATTTCGCATCTAATTTCCCAAACCAAACTGCTTGCAGCTCTAACTCCCTTCTAACTACCACTTCTTCGGTTCAGTGAGATATGCTGGATTCTAAACGGAGAAGCTTCTCTGACGCTTTTTCACAGAGATTTTGAAACTGAAATCTCCCATGCCGTTTCCACCATAGGCAGCAATGGGCTTCCCCATAGAACTTGCCAACCTGAATTCCTACAGGCTAGATGTGAGAGGCACATTCTGCTGCTTCCAACCTTAGAGTTAAACTAGCTTCTGAAAGCTCAACCTCCGGGGAGTCTGTTTCGCAGAGATATAGAACACACTTTTCCAAGCCTGTTGGAAGGCATTTGCAGTTTCATTTCGCGTCTAATTTCCCAAACCAAACTGCTTGCAGCTCTAACTGCCTTCTAACTACCACTTCTTCGGTTCAGTGAGATATGCTGGATTCTAAACGGAGAAGCTTCTCTGACGCTTTTTCACAGAGATTTTGAAACTGAAATCTCCCATGCTGTTTCCACCATAGGCAGCAATGGGCTTCCCCATAGAACTTGCCAACCTGAATTCCTACAGGCTAGATGTGAGAGGCACATTCTGCTGCTTCCTCCCTTAGAGTTAAACTAGCTTCTTAAAGCTCAACCTCCAGGGAGTCTGTTTGGCAGAGATATAGAACACACTTTTCCAAGCCTGTTGGAAGGCATTTGCAGTTTCATTTCGCGTCTAATTTCCCAAACCAAACTGCTTGCAGCTCTAACTCCCTTCTAACTACCACTTCTTCGGTTCAGTGAGATATGCTGGATTCTCAACGGAGAAGCTTCACTGACGCTTTTTCACAGAGATTTTGAAACTAAAATCTCCCATGCCGTTTCCACCATAGGCAGCAATGGGCTTCCCCATAGAACTTGCCAACCTGAATTCCTACAGGCTAGATGTGAGAGGCACATTCTGCTGCTTCCTCCCTTAGAGTTAAACTTGCTTCTGAAAGCTCAACCTCCGGGGAGTTTGTTTGGCAGAGATATAGAACACACTTTTCCAAGCCTGTTGGAAGGCATTTGCAGTTTCATTTCGCGTCTAATTTCCCAAACCAAACTGCTTGCAGCTCTAACTCCCTTCTAACTACCACTTCTTCGGTTCAGTGAGATATGCTGGATTCTAAACGGAGAAGCTTCTCTGACGCTTTTTCACAGAGATTTTGAAACTGAAATCTCCCATGCCGTTTCCACCATAGGCAGCAATGGGCTTCCCCATAGAACTTGCCAACCTGAATTCCTACAGGCTAGATGTGAGAGGCACATTCTGCTGCTTCCTCCCTAACAGTTAAGCTTGCTTCTGAAAGCTCAACCTCCGGGGACTCTGTTTGGCACAGATATAGAACACACTTTTCCAAGCCTGTTGGAAGGCCTTTGCAGTGTCATTTCGCATCTAATTTCCCAAACCAAACTGCTTGCAGCTCTAACTCCCTTCTAACTACCACTTCTTCGGTTCAGTGAGATATGCTGGATTCTAAACGGAGAAGCTTCTCTGACGCTTTTTCACAGAGATTTTGAAACTGAAATCTCCCATGCCGTTTCCACCATAGGCAGCAATGGGCTTCCCCATAGAACTTGCCAACCTGAATTCCTACAGGCTAGATGTGAGAGGCACATTCTGCTGCTTCCTCCCTTAGAGTTAAACTAGCTTCTGAAAGCTCAACCTCCGGGGAGTCTGTTTGGCAGAGATATAGAACACACTTTTCCAAGCCTGTTGGAAGGCATTTGCAGTTTCATTTCGCGTCTAATTTCCCAAACCAAACTGCTTGCAGCTCTAACTGCCTTCTAACTACCACTTCTTCGGTTCAGTGAGATATGCTGGATTCTAAACGGAGAAGCTTCTCTGACGCTTTTTCACAGAGATTTTGAAACTGAAATCTCCCATGCTGTTTCCACCATAGCCAGCAATGGGCTTCCCCATAGAACTTGCCAACCTGAATTCCTACAGGCTAGATGTGAGAGGCACATTCTGCTGCTTCCTCCCTTAGAGGTAAACTAGCTTCTGAAAGCTCAACCTCCAGGGAGTCTGTTTGGCAGAGATATAGAACACACTTTTCCAAGCCTGTTGGAAGGCATTTGCAGTTTCATTTCGCGTCTAATTTCCCAAACCAAACTGCTTGCAGCTCTAAATTCCTTCTAACTACCACTTCTTCGGTTCAGTGAGATATGCTGGATTCTAAACGGAGAAGCTTCTCTGACGCTTTTTCACAGAGATTTTGAAACTGAAATCTCCCATGCCGTTTCCACCATAGGCAGCAATGGGCTTCCCCATAGAACTTGCCAACCTGAATTCCTACAGGCTAGATGTGAGAGGCACATTCTGCTGCTTCCTCCCTAAGAGTTAAGCTTGCTTCTGAAAGCTCAACCTCCAGGGAGTCTGTTTGGCAGAGATATAGAACACACTTTTCCAAGCCTGTTGGAAGGCCTTTGCAGTGTCATTTCGCATCTAATTTCCCAAACCAAACTGCTTGCAGCTCTAACTCCCTTCTAACTACCACTTCTTCGGTTCAGTGAGATATGCTGGATTCTAAACGGAGAAGCTTCTCTGACGCTTTTTCACAGAGATTTTGAAACTGAAATTTCCAAACCCGTTTCCAACGAAGGCGCCAAAGGGCTTCCCCATAGAACTTGCCAACCTGAATTCCTACAGGCTAGATGTGAGAGGCACATTCTGCTGCTTCCTCCCTTAGAGTTAAACTAGCTTCTGAAAGCTGAACCTCCGGGGAGTTTGTTTGGCAGAGATATAGAACACACTTTTCCAAGCCTGTTGGAAGGCATTTGCAGTTTCATTTCGCGTCTAATTTCCCAAACCAAACTGCTTGCAGCTCTAACTCCCTTCTAACTACCACTTCTTCGGTTCAGTGAGATATGCTGGATTCTAAACGGAGAAGCTTCTCTGACGCTTTTTCACAGAGATTTTGAAACTGAAATCTCCCATGCCGTTTCCACCATAGGCAGCAATGGGCTTCCCCATAGAACTTGCCAACCTGAATTCCTACAGGCTAGATGTGAGAGGAACATTCTGCTGCTTCCTCCCTAACAGTTAAGCTTGCTTCTGAAAGCTCAACCTCCGGGGACTCTGTTTGGCACAGATATAGAACACACTTTTCCAAGCCTGTTGGAAGGCCTTTGCAGTGTCATTTCGCATCTAATTTCCCAAACCAAACTGCTTGCAGCTCTAACTCCCTTCTAACTACCACTTCTTCGGTTCAGTGAGATATGCTGGATTCTAAACGGAGAAGCTTCTCTGACGCTTTTTCACAGAGATTTTGAAACTGAAATCTCCCATGCCGTTTCCACCATAGGCAGCAATGGGCTTCCCCATAGAACTTGCCAACCTGAATTCCTAAAGGCTAGATGTGAGAGGCACATTCTGCTGCTTCCTCCCTTAGAGTTAAACTTGCTTCTGAAAGCTCAACCTCCGGGGAGTTTGTTTGGCAGAGATATAGAACACACTTTTCCAAGCCTGTTGGAAGGCATTTGCAGTTTCATTTCGCGTCTAATTTCCCAAACCAAACTGCTTGCAGCTCTAACTGCCTTCTAACTACCACTTCTTCGGTTCAGTGAGATATGCTGGATTCTAAACGGAGAAGCTTCTCTGACGCTTTTTCACAGAGATTTTGAAACTGAAATCTCCCATGCTGTTTCCACCATAGCCAGCAATGGGCTTCCCCATAGAACTTGCCAACCTGAATTCCTACAGGCTAGATGTGAGAGGCACATTCTGCTGCTTCCTCCCTTAGAGGTAAACTAGCTTCTGAAAGCTCAACCTCCAGGGAGTCTGTTTGGCAGAGATATAGAACACACTTTTCCAAGCCTGTTGGAAGGCATTTGCAGTTTCATTTCGCGTCTAATTTCCCAAACCAAACTGCTTGCAGCTCTAACTGCCTTCTAACTACCACTTCTTCGGTTCAGTGAGATATGCTGGATTCTAAACGGAGAAGCTTCTCTGACGCTTTTTCACAGAGATTTTGAAACTGAAATCTCCCATGCTGTTTCCACCATAGGCAGCAATGGGCTTCCCCATAGAACTTGCCAACCTGAATTCCTACAGGCTAGATGTGAGAGGCACATTCTGCTGCTTCCTCCCTTAGAGTTAAACTAGCTTCTTAAAGCTCAACCTCCAGGGAGTCTGTTTGGCAGAGATATAGAACACACTTTTCCAAGCCTGTTGGAAGGCATTTGCAGTTTCATTTCGCGTCTAATTTCCCAAACCAAACTGCTTGCAGCTCTAACTCCCTTCTAACTACCACTTCTTCGGTTCAGTGAGATATGCTGGATTCTAAACGGAGAAGCTTCTCTGACGCTTTTTCACAGAGATTTTGAAACTGAAATCTCCCATGCCGTTTCCACCATAGGCAGCAATGGGCTTCCCCATAGAACTTGCCAACCTGAATTCCTACAGGCTAGATGTGAGAGGCACATTCTGCTGCTTCCTCCCTTAGAGTTAAACTTGCTTCTGAAAGCTCAACCTCCGGGGAGTTTGTTTGGCAGAGATATAGAACACACTTTTCCAAGCCTGTTGGAAGGCATTTGCAGTTTCATTTCGCGTCTAATTTCCCAAACCAAACTGCTTGCAGCTCTAACTCCCTTCTAACTACCACTTCTTCGGTTCAGTGAGATATGCTGGATTCTAAACGGAGAAGCTTCTCTGACGCTTTTTCACAGAGATTTTGAAACTGAAATCTCCCATGCCGTTTCCACCATAGGCAGCAATGGGCTTCCCCATAGAACTTGCCAACCTGAATTCCTACAGGCTAGATGTGAGAGGCACATTCTGCTGCTTCCTCCCTAACAGTTAAGCTTGCTTCTGAAAGCTCAACCTCCGGGGACTCTGTTTGGCACAGATATAGAACACACTTTTCCAAGCCTGTTGGAAGGCCTTTGCAGTGTCATTTCGCATCTAATTTCCCAAACCAAACTGCTTGCAGCTCTAACTCCCTTCTAACTACCACTTCTTCGGTTCAGTGAGATATGCTGGATTCTAAACGGAGAAGCTTCTCTGACGCTTTTTCACAGAGATTTTGAAACTGAAATCTCCCATGCCGTTTCCACCATAGGCAGCAATGGGCTTCCCCATAGAACTTGCCAACCTGAATTCCTACAGGCTAGATGTGAGAGGCACATTCTGCTGCTTCCTCCCTTAGAGTTAAACTAGCTTCTGAAAGCTCAACCTCCGGGGAGTCTGTTTGGCAGAGATATAGAACACACTTTTCCAAGCCTGTTGGAAGGCATTTGCAGTTTCATTTCGCGTCTAATTTCCCAAACCAAACTGCTTGCAGCTCTAACTGCCTTCTAACTACCACTTCTTCGGTTCAGTGAGATATGCTGGATTCTAAACGGAGAAGCTTCTCTGACGCTTTTTCACAGAGATTTTGAAACTGAAATCTCCCATGCCGTTTCCACCATAGGCAGCAATGGGCTTCCCCATAGAACTTGCCAACCTGAATTCCTACAGGCTAGATGTGAGAGGCACATTCTGCTGCTTCCTCCCTTAGAGTTAAACTTGCTTCTGAAAGCTCAACCTCCGGGGAGTTTGTTTTGCAGAGATATAGAACACACTTTTCCAAGCCTGTTGGAAGGCATTTGCAGTTTCATTTCGCGTCTAATTTCCCAAACCAAACTGCTTGCAGCTCTAACTCCCTTCTAACTACCACTTCTTCGGTTCAGTGAGATATGCTGGATTCTAAACGGAGAAGCTTCTCTGACGCTTTTTCACAGAGATTTTGAAACTGAAATCTCCCATGCCGTTTCCACCATAGGCAGCAATGGGCTTCCCCATAGAACTTGCCAACCTGAATTCCTACAGGCTAGATGTGAGAGGCACATTCTGCTGCTTCCTCCCTTAGAGGTAAACTAGCTTCTGAAAGCTCAACCTCCAGGGAGTCTGTTTGGCAGAGATATAGAACACACTTTTCCAAGCCTGTTGGAAGGCATTTGCAGTTTCATTTCGCGTCTAATTTCCCAAACCAAACTGCTTGCAGCTCTAAATGCCTTCTAACTACCACTTCTTCGGTTCAGTGAGATATGCTGGATTCTAAACGGAGAAGCTTCTCTGACGCTTTTTCACAGAGATTTTGAAACTGAAATCTCCCATGCCGTTTCCACCATAGGCAGCAATGGGCTTCCCCATAGAACTTGCCAACCTGAATTCCTACAGGCTAGATGTGAGAGGCACATTCTGCTGCTTCCTCCCTAAGAGTTAAGCTTGCTTCTGAAAGCTCAACCTCCAGGGAGTCTGTTTGGCAGAGATATAGAACACACTTTTCCAAGCCTGTTGGAAGGCCTTTGCAGTGTCATTTCGCATCTAATTTCCCAAACCAAACTGCTTGCAGCTCTAACTCCCTTCT
Organism: Cynocephalus volans; assembly: GCF_027409185.1. Lineage (NCBI taxonomy): Eukaryota > Metazoa > Chordata > Mammalia > Dermoptera > Cynocephalidae > Cynocephalus > Cynocephalus volans. The sequence goes on along the minus strand of NW_026902469.1, from coordinate 655,313 downwards.
AACTACCACTTCTTCGGTTCAGTGAGATATGCTGGATTCTAAACGGAGAAGCTTCTCTGACGCTTTTTCACAGAGATTTTGAAACTGAAATTTCCAAACCCGTTTCCAACGAAGGCGCCAATGGGCTTCCCCATAGAACTTGCCAACCTGAATTCCTACAGGCTAGATGTGAGAGGCACATTCTGCTGCTTCCTCCCTTAGAGTTAAACTAGCTTCTGAAAGCTCAACCTCCGGGGAGTCTGTTTGGCAGAGATATAGAACACACTTTTCCAAGCCTGTTGGAAGGCCTTTGCAGTGTCATTTCGCATCTAATTTCCCAAACCAAACTGCTTGCAGCTCTAACTCCCTTCTAACTGCCACTTCTTCGGTTCAGTGAGATATGCTGGATTCTAAACGGAGAAGCTTCTCTGACGCTTTTTCACAGAGATTTTGAAACTGAAATCTCCCATGCCGTTTCCACCATAGGCAGCAATGGGCTTCCCCATAGAACTTGCCAACCTGAATTCCTACAGGCTAGATGTGAGAGGCACATTCTGCTGCTTCCAACCTTAGAGTTAAACTAGCTTCTGAAAGCTCAACCTCCGGGGAGTCTGTTTGGCAGAGATATAGAACACACTTTTCCAAGCCTGTTGGAAGGCATTTGCAGTTTCATTTCGCGTCTAATTTCCCAAACCAAACTGCTTGCAGCTCTAACTGCCTTCTAACTACCACTTCTTCGGTTCAGTGAGATATGCTGGATTCTAAACGGAGAAGCTTCTCTGACGCTTTTTCACAGAGATTTTGAAACTGAAATCTCCCATGCTGTTTCCACCATAGGCAGCAATGGGCTTCCCCATAGAACTTGCCAACCTGAATTCCTACAGGCTAGATGTGACAGGCACATTCTGCTGCTTCCTCCCTTAGAGTTAAACTAGCTTCTTAAAGCTCAACCTCCAGGGAGTCTGTTTGGCAGAGATATAGAACACACTTTTCCAAGCCTGTTGGAAGGCATTTGCAGTTTCATTTCGCGTCTAATTTCCCAAACCAAACTGCTTGCAGCTCTAACTCCCTTCTAACTACCACTTCTTCGGTTCAGTGAGATATGCTGGATTCTCAACGGAGAAGCTTCACTGACGCTTTTTCACAGAGATTTTGAAACTGAAATCTCCCATGCCGTTTCCACCATAGGCAGCAATGGGCTTCCCCATAGAACTTGCCAACCTGAATTCCTACAGGCTAGATGTGAGAGGCACATTCTGCTGCTTCCTCCCTTAGAGTTAAACTTGCTTCTGAAAGCTCAACCTCCGGGGAGTTTGTTTGGCAGAGATATAGAACACACTTTTCCAAGCCTGTTGGAAGGCATTTGCAGTTTCATTTCGCGTCTAATTTCCCAAACCAAACTGCTTGCAGCTCTAACTCCCTTCTAACTACCACTTCTTCGGTTCAGTGAGATATGCTGGATTCTAAACGGAGAAGCTTCTCTGACGCTTTTTCACAGAGATTTTGAAACTGAAATCTCCCATGCCGTTTCCACCATAGGCAGCAATGGGCTTCCCCATAGAACTTGCCAACCTGAATTCCTACAGGCTAGATGTGAGAGGCACATTCTGCTGCTTCCTCCCTAACAGTTAAGCTTGCTTCTGAAAGCTCAACCTCCGGGGACTCTGTTTGGCACAGATATAGAACACACTTTTCCAAGCCTGTTGGAAGGCCTTTGCACTGTCATTTCGCATCTAATTTCCCAAACCAAACTGCTTGCAGCTCTAACTCCCTTCTAACTACCACTTCTTCGGTTCAGTGAGATATGCTGGATTCTAAACGGAGAAGCTTCTCTGACGCTTTTTCACAGAGATTTTGAAACTGAAATCTCCCATGCCGTTTCCACCATAGGCAGCAATGGGCTTCCCCATAGAACTTGCCAACCTGAATTCCTACAGGCTAGATGTGAGAGGCACATTCTGCTGCTTCCTCCCTTAGAGTTAAACTAGCTTCTGAAAGCTCAACCTCCGGGGAGTCTGTTTGGCAGAGATATAGAACACACTTTTCCAAGCCTGTTGGAAGGCATTTGCAGTTTCATTTCGCGTCTAATTTCCCAAACCAAACTGCTTGCAGCTCTAACTGCCTTCTAACTACCACTTCTTCGGTTCAGTGAGATATGCTGGATTCTAAACGGAGAAGCTTCTCTGACGCTTTTTCACAGAGATTTTGAAACTGAAATCTCCCATGCTGTTTCCACCATAGGCAGCAATGGGCTTCCCCATAGAACTTGCCAACCTGAATTCCTACAGGCTAGATGTGAGAGGCACATTCTGCTGCTTCCTCCCTTAGAGTTAAACTAGCTTCTGAAAGCTCAACCTCCGGGGAGTTTGTTTGGCAGAGATATAGAACACACTTTTCCAAGCCTGTTGGAAGGCATTTGCAGTTTCATTTCGCGTCTAATTTCCCAAACCAAACTGCTTGCAGCTCTAACTCCCTTCTAACTACCACTTCTTCGGTTCAGTGAGATATGCTGGATTCTAAACGGAGAAGCTTCTCTGACGCTTTTTCACAGAGATTTTGAAACTGAAATCTCCCATGCCGTTTCCACCATAGGCAGCAATGGGCTTCCCCATAGAACTTGCCAACCTGAATTCCTAAAGGCTAGATGTGAGAGGCACATTCTGCTGCTTCCTCCCTAACAGTTAAGCTTGCTTCTGAAAGCTGAACCTCCGGGGACTCTGTTTGGCACAGATATAGAACACACTTTTCCAAGCCTGTTGGAAGGCCTTTGCAGTGTCATTTCGCATCTAATTTCCCAAACCAAACTGCTTGCAGCTCTAACTCCCTTCTAACTACCACTTCTTCGGTTCAGTGAGATATGCTGGATTCTAAACGGAGAAGCTTCTCTGACGCTTTTTCACAGAGATTTTGAAACTGAAATCTCCCATGCCGTTTCCACCATAGGCAGCAATGGGCTTCCGCATAGAACTTGCCAACCTGAATTCCTAAAGGCTAGATGTGAGAGGCACATTCTGCTGCTTCCTCCCTTAGAGTTAAACTAGCTTCTGAAAGCTCAACCTCCGGGGAGTTTGTTTGGCAGAGATATAGAACACACTTTTCCAAGCCTGTTGGAAGGCATTTGCAGTTTCATTTCGCGTCTAATTTCCCAAACCAAACTGCTTGCAGCTCTAACTCCCTTCTAACTACCACTTCTTCGGTTCAGTGAGATATGCTGGATTCTAAACGGAGAAGCTTCTCTGACGCTTTTTCACAGAGATTTTGAAACTGAAATCTCCCATGCCGTTTCCACCATAGGCAGCAATGGGCTTCCCCATAGAACTTGCCAACCTGAATTCCTACAGGCTAGATGTGAGAGGCACATTCTGCTGCTTCCTCCCTTAGAGTTAAACTTGCTTCTGAAAGCTCAACCTCCGGGGAGTTTGTTTGGCAGAGATATAGAACACACTTTTCCAAGCCTGTTGGAAGGCATTTGCAGTTTCATTTCGCGTCTAATTTCCCAAACCAAACTGCTTGCAGCTCTAACTCCCTTCTAACTACCACTTCTTCGGTTCAGTGAGATATGCTGGATTCTAAACGGAGAAGCTTCTCTGATGCTTTTTCACAGAGATTTTGAAACTGAAATCTCCCATGCTGTTTCCACCATAGCCAGCAATGGGCTTCCCCATAGAACTTGCCAACCTGAATTCCTACAGGCTAGATGTGAGAGGCACATTCTGCTGCTTCCTCCCTTAGAGGTAAACTAGCTTCTGAAAGCTCAACCTCCAGGGAGTCTGTTTGGCAGAGATATAGAACACACTTTTCCAAGCCTGTTGGAAGGCATTTGCAGTTTCATTTCGCGTCTAATTTCCCAAACCAAACTGCTTGCAGCTCTAAATGCCTTCTAACTACCACTTCTTCGGTTCAGTGAGATATGCTGGATTCTAAACGGAGAAGCTTCTCTGACGCTTTTTCACAGAGATTTTGAAACTGAAATCTCCCATGCCGTTTCCACCATAGGCAGCAATGGGCTTCCCCATAGAACTTGCCAACCTGAATTCCTACAGGCTAGATGTGAGAGGCACATTCTGCTGCTTCCTCCCTAAGAGTTAAGCTTGCTTCTGAAAGCTCAACCTCCAGGGAGTCTGTTTGGCAGAGATATAGAACACACTTTTCCAAGCCTGTTGGAAGGCCTTTGCAGTGTCATTTCGCATCTAATTTCCCAAACCAAACTGCTTGCAGCTCTAACTCCCTTCTAACTACCACTTCTTCGGTTCAGTGAGATATGCTGGATTCTAAACGGAGAAGCTTCTCTGACGCTTTTTCACAGAGATTTTGAAACTGAAATTTCCAAATCCGTTTCCAACGAAGGCGCCAATCGGCTTCCCCATAGAACTTGCCAACCTGAATTCCTACAGGCTAGATGTGAGAGGCACATTCTGCTGCTTCCTCCCTTAGAGTTAAACTAGCTTCTGAAAGCTCAACCTCCGGGGAGTCTGTTTGGCAGAGATATAGAACACACTTTTCCAAGCCTGTTGGAAGGCCTTTGCAGTGTCATTTCGCATCTAATTTCCCAAACCAAACTGCTTGCAGCTCTAACTCCCTTCTAACTACCACTTCTTCGGTTCAGTGAGATATGCTGGATTCTAAACGGAGAAGCTTCTCTGACGCTTTTTCACAGAGATTTTGAAACTGAAATCTCCCATGCCGTTTCCACCATAGGCAGCAATGGGCTTCCCCATAGAACTTGCCAACCTGAATTCCTACAGGCTAGATATGAGAGGCACATTCTGCTGCTTCCAACCTTAGAGTTAAACTAGCTTCTGAAAGCTCAACCTCCGGGGAGTCTGTTTCGCAGAGATATAGAACACACTTTTCCAAGCCTGTTGGAAGGCATTTGCAGTTTCATTTCGCGTCTAATTTCCCAAACCAAACTGCTTGCAGCTCTAACTGCCTTCTAACTACCACTTCTTCGGTTCAGTGAGATATGCTGGATTCTAAACGGAGAAGCTTCTCTGACGCTTTTTCACAGAGATTTTGAAACTGAAATCTCCCATGCTGTTTCCACCATAGGCAGCAATGGGCTTCCCCATAGAACTTGCCAACCTGAATTCCTACAGGCTAGATGTGAGAGGCACATTATGCTGCTTCCTCCCTTAGAGTTAAACTAGCTTCTTAAAGCTCAACCTCCAGGGAGTCTGTTTGGCAGAGATATAGAACACACTTTTCCAAGCCTGTTGGAAGGCATTTGCAGTTTCATTTCGCGTCTAATTTCCCAAACCAAACTGCTTGCAGCTCTAACTCCCTTCTAACTACCACTTCTTCGGTTCAGTGAGATATGCTGGATTCTCAACGGAGAAGCTTCACTGACGCTTTTTCACAGAGATTTTGAAACTAAAATCTCCCATGCCGTTTCCACCATAGGCAGCAATGGGCTTCCCCATAGAACTTGCCAACCTGAATTCCTACAGGCTAGATGTGAGAGGCACATTCTGCTGCTTCCTCCCTTAGAGTTAAACTTGCTTCTGAAAGCTCAACCTCCGGGGAGTTTGTTTGGCAGAGATATAGAACACACTTTTCCAAGCCTGTTGGAAGGCATTTGCAGTTTCATTTCGCGTCTAATTTCCCAAACCAAACTGCTTGCAGCTCTAACTCCCTTCTAACTACCACTTCTTCGGTTCAGTGAGATATGCTGGATTCTAAACGGAGAAGCTTCTCTGACGCTTTTTCACAGAGATTTTGAAACTGAAATCTCCCATGCCGTTTCCACCATAGGCAGCAATGGGCTTCCCCATAGAACTTGCCAACCTGAATTCCTACAGGCTAGATGTGAGAGGCACATTCTGCTGCTTCCTCCCTAACAGTTAAGCTTGCTTCTGAAAGCTCAACCTCCGGGGACTCTGTTTGGCACAGATATAGAACACACTTTTCCAAGCCTGTTGGAAGGCCTTTGCAGTGTCATTTCGCATCTAATTTCCCAAACCAAACTGCTTGCAGCTCTAACTCCCTTCTAACTACCACTTCTTCGGTTCAGTGAGATATGCTGGATTCTAAACGGAGAAGCTTCTCTGACGCTTTTTCACAGAGATTTTGAAACTGAAATCTCCCATGCCGTTTCCACCATAGGCAGCAATGGGCTTCCCCATAGAACTTGCCAACCTGAATTCCTACAGGCTAGATGTGAGAGGCACATTCTGCTGCTTCCTCCCTTAGAGTTAAACTAGCTTCTGAAAGCTCAACCTCCGGGGAGTCTGTTTGGCAGAGATATAGAACACACTTTTCCAAGCCTGTTGGAAGGCATTTGCAGTTTCATTTCGCGTCTAATTTCCCAAACCAAACTGCTTGCAGCTCTAACTGCCTTCTAACTACCACTTCTTCGGTTCAGTGAGATATGCTGGATTCTAAACGGAGAAGCTTCTCTGACGCTTTTTCACAGAGATTTTGAAACTGAAATCTCCCATGCTGTTTCCACCATAGGCAGCAATGGGCTTCCCCATAGAACTTGCCAACCTGAATTCCTACAGGCTAGATGTGAGAGGCACATTATGCTGCTTCCTCCCTTAGAGTTAAACTAGCTTCTTAAAGCTCAACCTCCAGGGAGTCTGTTTGGCAGAGATATAGAACACACTTTTCCAAGCCTGTTGGAAGGCATTTGCAGTTTCATTTCGCGTCTAATTTCCCAAACCAAACTGCTTGCAGCTCTAACTCCCTTCTAACTACCACTTCTTCGGTTCAGTGAGATATGCTGGATTCTCAACGGAGAAGCTTCACTGACGCTTTTTCACAGAGATTTTGAAACTAAAATCTCCCATGCCGTTTCCACCATAGGCAGCAATGGGCTTCCCCATAGAACTTGCCAACCTGAATTCCTACAGGCTAGATGTGAGAGGCACATTCTGCTGCTTCCTCCCTTAGAGTTAAACTTGCTTCTGAAAGCTCAACCTCCGGGGAGTTTGTTTGGCAGAGATATAGAACACACTTTTCCAAGCCTGTTGGAAGGCATTTGCAGTTTCATTTCGCGTCTAATTTCCCAAACCAAACTGCTTGCAGCTCTAACTCCCTTCTAACTACCACTTCTTCGGTTCAGTGAGATATGCTGGATTCTAAACGGAGAAGCTTCTCTGACGCTTTTTCACAGAGATTTTGAAACTGAAATCTCCCATGCCGTTTCCACCATAGGCAGCAATGGGCTTCCCCATAGAACTTGCCAACCTGAATTCCTACAGGCTAGATGTGAGAGGCACATTCTGCTGCTTCCTCCCTAACAGTTAAGCTTGCTTCTGAAAGCTCAACCTCCGGGGATTCTGTTTGGCACAGATATAGAACACACTTTTCCAAGCCTGTTGGAAGGCCTTTGCAGTGTCATTTCGCATCTAATTTCCCAAACCAAACTGCTTGCAGCTCTAACTCCCTTCTAACTACCACTTCTTCGGTTCAGTGAGATATGCTGGATTCTAAACGGAGAAGCTTCTCTGACGCTTTTTCACAGAGATTTTGAAACTGAAATCTCCCATGCCGTTTCCACCATAGGCAGCAATGGGCTTCCCCATAGAACTTGCCAACCTGAATTCCTACAGGCTAGATGTGAGAGGCACATTCTGCTGCTTCCTCCCTTAGAGTTAAACTAGCTTCTGAAAGCTCAACCTCCGGGGAGTCTGTTTGGCAGAGATATAGAACACACTTTTCCAAGCCTGTTGGAAGGCATTTGCAGTTTCATTTCGCGTCTAATTTCCCAAACCAAACTGCTTGCAGCTCTAACTGCCTTCTAACTACCACTTCTTCGGTTCAGTGAGATATGCTGGATTCTAAACGGAGAAGCTTCTCTGACGCTTTTTCACAGAGATTTTGAAACTGAAATCTCCCATGCTGTTTCCACCATAGGCAGCAATGGGCTTCCCCATAGAACTTGCCAACCTGAATTCCTACAGGCTAGATGTGAGAGGCACATTCTGCTGCTTCCTCCCTTAGAGTTAAACTTGCTTCTGAAAGCTCAACCTCCGGGGAGTTTGTTTGGCAGAGATATAGAACACACTTTTCCAAGCCTGTTGGAAGGCATTTGCAGTTTCATTTCGCGTCTAATTTCCCAAACCAAACTGCTTGCAGCTCTAACTGCCTTCTAACTACCACTTCTTCGGTTCAGTGAGATATGCTGGATTCTAAACGGAGAAGCTTCTCTGACGCTTTTTCACAGAGATTTTGAAACTGAAATCTCCCATGCTGTTTCCACCATAGCCAGCAATGGGCTTCCCCATAGAACTTGCCAACCTGAATTCCTACAGGCTAGATGTGAGAGGCACATTCTGCTGCTTCCTCCCTTAGAGGTAAACTAGCTTCTGAAAGCTCAACCTCCAGGGAGTCTGTTTGGCAGAGATATAGAACACACTTTTCCAAGCCTGTTGGAAGGCATTTGCAGTTTCATTTCGCGTCTAATTTCCCAAACCAAACTGCTTGCAGCTCTAAATGCCTTCTAACTACCACTTCTTCGGTTCAGTGAGATATGCTGGATTCTAAACGGAGAAGCTTCTCTGACGCTTTTTCACAGAGATTTTGAAACTGAAATCTCCCATGCCGTTTCCACCATAGGCAGCAATGGGCTTCCCCATAGAACTTGCCAACCTGAATTCCTACAGGCTAGATGTGAGAGGCACATTCTGCTGCTTCCTCCCTAAGAGTTAAGCTTGCTTCTGAAAGCTCAACCTCCAGGGAGTCTGTTTGGCAGAGATATAGAACACACTTTTCCAAGCCTGTTGGAAGGCCTTTGCAGTGTCATTTCGCATCTAATTTCCCAAACCAAACTGCTTGCAGCTCTAACTCCCTTCTAACTACCACTTCTTCGGTTCAGTGAGATATGCTGGATTCTAAACGGAGAAGCTTCTCTGACGCTTTTTCACAGAGATTTTGAAACTGAAATTTCCAAATCCGTTTCCAACGAAGGCGCCAATCGGCTTCCCCATAGAACTTGCCAACCTGAATTCCTACAGGCTAGATGTGAGAGGCACATTCTGCTGCTTCCTCCCTTAGAGTTAAACTAGCTTCTGAAAGCTCAACCTCCGGGGAGTCTGTTTGGCAGAGATATAGAACACACTTTTCCAAGCCTGTTGGAAGGCCTTTGCAGTGTCATTTCGCATCTAATTTCCCAAACCAAACTGCTTGCAGCTCTAACTCCCTTCTAACTACCACTTCTTCGGTTCAGTGAGATATGCTGGATTCTAAACGGAGAAGCTTCTCTGACGCTTTTTCACAGAGATTTTGAAACTGAAATTTCCAAACCCGTTTCCAACGAAGGCGCCAATGGGCTTCCCCATAGAACTTGCCAACCTGAATTCCTACAGGCTAGATGTGAGAGGCACATTCTGCTGCTTCCTCCCTTAGAGTTAAACTAGCTTCTGAAAGCTCAACCTCCGGGGAGTCTGTTTCGCAGAGATATAGAACACACTTTTCCAAGCCTGTTGGAAGGCATTTGCAGTTTCATTTCGCGTCTAATTTCCCAAACCAAACTGCTTGCAGCTCTAACTGCCTTCTAACTACCACTTCTTCGGTTCAGTGAGATATGCTGGATTTTAAACGGAGAAGCTTCTCTGACGCTTTTTCACAGAGATTTTGAAACTGAAATCTCCCATGCTGTTTCCACCATAGGCAGCAATGGGCTTCCCCATAGAACTTGCCAACCTGAATTCCTACAGGCTAGATGTGAGAGGCACATTATGCTGCTTCCTCCCTTAGAGTTAAACTAGCTTCTTAAAGCTCAACCTCCAGGGAGTCTGTTTGGCAGAGATATAGAACACACTTTTCCAAGCCTGTTGGAAGGCATTTGCAGTTTCATTTCGCGTCTAATTTCCCAAACCAAACTGCTTGCAGCTCTAACTCCCTTCTAACTACCACTTCTTCGGTTCAGTGAGATATGCTGGATTCTCAACGGAGAAGCTTCACTGACGCTTTTTCACAGAGATTTTGAAACTAAAATCTCCCATGCCGTTTCCACCATAGGCAGCAATGGGCTTCCCCATAGAACTTGCCAACCTGAATTCCTACAGGCTAGATGTGAGAGGCACATTCTGCTGCTTCCTCCCTTAGAGTTAAACTTGCTTCTGAAAGCTCAACCTCCGGGGAGTTTGTTTGGCAGAGATATAGAACACACTTTTCCAAGCCTGTTGGAAGGCATTTGCAGTTTCATTTCGCGTCTAATTTCCCAAACCAAACTGCTTGCAGCTCTAACTCCCTTCTAACTACCACTTCTTCGGTTCAGTGAGATATGCTGGATTCTAAACGGAGAAGCTTCTCTGACGCTTTTTCACAGAGATTTTGAAACTGAAATCTCCCATGCCGTTTCCACCATAGGCAGCAATGGGCTTCCCCATAGAACTTGCCAACCTGAATTCCTACAGGCTAGATGTGAGAGGCACATTCTGCTGCTTCCTCCCTAACAGTTAAGCTTGCTTCTGAAAGCTCAACCTCCGGGGAGTCTGTTTGGCAGAGATATAGAACACACTTTTCCAAGCCTGTTGGAAGGCATTTGCAGTTTCATTTCGCGTCTAATTTCCCAAACCAAACTGCTTGCAGCTCTAACTGCCTTCTAACTACCACTTCTTCGGTTCAGTGAGATATGCTGGATTCTAAACGGAGAAGCTTCTCTGACGCTTTTTCACAGAGATTTTGAAACTGAAATCTCCCATGCTGTTTCCACCATAGGCAGCAATGGGCTTCCCCATAGAACTTGCCAACCTGAATTCCTACAGGCTAGATGTGAGAGGCACATTCTGCTGCTTCCTCCCTTAGAGTTAAACTTGCTTCTGAAAGCTCAACCTCCGGGGAGTTTGTTTGGCAGAGATATAGAACACACTTTTCCAAGCCTGTTGGAAGGCATTTGCAGTTTCATTTCGCGTCTAATTTCCCAAACCAAACTGCTTGCAGCTCTAACTGCCTTCTAACTACCACTTCTTCGGTTCAGTGAGATATGCTGGATTCTAAACGGAGAAGCTTCTCTGACGCTTTTTCACAGAGATTTTGAAACTGAAATCTCCCATGCTGTTTCCACCATAGCCAGCAATGGGCTTCCCCATAGAACTTGCCAACCTGAATTCCTACAGGCTAGATGGGAGAGGCACATTCTGCTGCTTCCTCCCTTAGAGGTAAACTAGCTTCTGAAAGCTCAACCTCCAGGGAGTCTGTTTGGCAGAGATATAGAACACACTTTTCCAAGCCTGTTGGAAGGCATTTGCAGTTTCATTTCGCGTCTAATTTCCCAAACCAAACTGCTTGCAGCTCTAAATGCCTTCTAACTACCACTTCTTCGGTTCAGTGAGATATGCTGGATTCTAAACGGAGAAGCTTCTCTGACGCTTTTTCACAGAGATTTTGAAACTGAAATCTCCCATGCCGTTTCCACCATAGGCAGCAATGGGCTTCCCCATAGAACTTGCCAACCTGAATTCCTACAGGCTAGATGTGAGAGGCACATTCTGCTGCTTCCTCCCTAAGAGTTAAGCTTGCTTCTGAAAGCTCAACCTCCAGGGAGTCTGTTTGGCAGAGATATAGAACACACTTTTCCAAGCCTGTTGGAAGGCCTTTGCAGTGTCATTTCGCATCTAATTTCCCAAACCAAACTGCTTGCAGCTCTAACTCCCTTCTAACTACCACTTCTTCGGTTCAGTGAGATATGCTGGATTCTAAACGGAGAAGCTTCTCTGACGCTTTTTCACAGAGATTTTGAAACTGAAATTTCCAAACCCGTTCCCAACGAAGGCGCCAATGGGCTTCCCCATAGAACTTGCCAACCTGAATTCCTACAGGCTAGATGTGAGAGGCACATTCTGCTGCTTCCTCCCTTAGAGTTAAACTAGCTTCTGAAAGCTCAACCTCCGGGGAGTTTGTTTGGCAGAGATATAGAACACACTTTTCCAAGCCTGTTGGAAGGCATTTGCAGTTTCATTTCGCGTCTAATTTCCCAAACCAAACTGCTTGCAGCTCTAACTCCCTTCTAACTACCACTTCTTCGGTTCAGTGAGATATGCTGGATTCTAAACGGAGAAGCTTCTCTGACGCTTTTTCACAGAGATTTTGAAACTGAAATCTCCCATGCCGTTTCCACCATAGGCAGCAATGGGCTTCCCCATAGAACTTGCCAACCTGAATTCCTACAGGCTAGATGTGAGAGGCACATTCTGCTGCTTCCTCCCTAACAGTTAAGCTTGCTTCTGAAAGCTCAACCTCCGGGGACTCTGTTTGGCACAGATATAGAACACACTTTTCCAAGCCTGTTGGAAGGCCTTTGCAGTGTCATTTCGCATCTAATTTCCCAAACCAAACTGCTTGCAGCTCTAACTCCCTTCTAACTACCACTTCTTCGGTTCAGTGAGATATGCTGGATTCTAAACGGAGAAGCTTCTCTGACGCTTTTTCACAGAGATTTTGAAACTGAAATCTCCCATGCCGTTTCCACCATAGGCAGCAATGGGCTTCCCCATAGAACTTGCCAACCTGAATTCCTAAAGGCTAGATGTGAGAGGCACATTCTGCTGCTTCCTCCCTAACAGTTAAGCTTGCTTCTGAAAGCTCAACCTCCGGGGACTCTGTTTGGCACAGATATAGAACACACTTTTCCAAGCCTGTTGGAAGGCCTTTGCAGTGTCATTTCGCATCTAATTTCCCAAACCAAACTGCTTGCAGCTCTAACTCCCTTCTAACTACCACTTCTTCGGTTCAGTGAGATATGCTGGATTCTAAACGGAGAAGCTTCTCTGACGCTTTTTCACAGAGATTTTGAAACTGAAATCTCCCATGCCGTTTCCACCATAGGCAGCAATGGGCTTCCCCATAGAACTTGCCAACCTGAATTCCTAAAGGCTAGATGTGAGAGGCACATTCTGCTGCTTCCTCCCTTAGAGTTAAACTTGCTTCTGAAAGCTCAACCTCCGGGGAGTTTGTTTGGCAGAGATATAGAACACACTTTTCCAAGCCTGTTGGAAGGCATTTGCAGTTTCATTTCGCGTCTAATTTCCCAAACCAAACTGCTTGCAGCTCTAACTCCCTTCTAACTACCACTTCTTCGGTTCAGTGAGATAAGCTGGATTCTAAACGGAGAAGCTTCTCTGACGCTTTTTCACAGAGATTTTGAAACTGAAATTTCCAAACCCGTTTCCAACGAAGGCGCCAATGGGCTTCCCCATAGAACTTGCCAACCTGAATTCCTACAGGCTAGATGTGAGAGGCACATTCTGCTGCTTCCTCCCTTAGAGTTAAACTAGCTTCTGAAAGCCCAACCTCCGGGGAGTTTGTTTGGCAGAGATATAGAACACACTTTTCCAAGCCTGTTGGAAGGCATTTGCAGTTTCATTTCGCGTCTAATTTCCCAAACCAAACTGCTTGCAGCTCTAACTCCCTTCTAACTACCACTTCTTCGGTTCAGTGAGATATGCTGGATTCTAAACGGAGAAGCTTCTCTGACGCTTTTTCACAGAGATTTTGAAACTGAAATCTCCCATGCCGTTTCCACCATAGGCAGCAATGGGCTTCCCCATAGAACTTGCCAACCTGAATTCCTACAGGCTAGATGTGAGAGGCACATTCTGCTGCTTCCTCCCTAAGAGTTAAGCTTGCTTCTGAAAGCTCAACCTCCGGGGAGTCTGTTTGGCAGAGATATAGAACACACTTTTCCAAGCCTGTTGGAAGGCCTTTGCAGTGTCATTTCGCATCTAATTTCCCAAACCAAACTGCTTGCAGCTCTAACTGCCTTCTAACTACCACTTCTTCGGTTCAGTGAGATATGCTGGATTCTAAACGGAGAAGCTTCTCTGACGCTTTTTCACAGAGATTTTGAAACTGAAATCTCCCATGCCGTTTCCACCATAGGCAGCAATGGGCTTCCCCATAGAACTTGCCAACCTGAATTCCTACAGGCTAGATGTGAGAGGCACATTCTGCTGCTTCCTCCCTTAGAGTTAAACTAGCTTCTGAAAGCTCAACCTCCGGGGAGTCTGTTTGGCAGAGATATAGAACACACTTTTCCAAGCCTGTTGGAAGGCCTTTGCAGTGTCATTTCGCATCTAATTTCCCAAACCAAACTGCTTGCAGCTCTAACTCCCTTCTAACTACCACTTCTTCGGTTCAGTGAGATATGCTGGATTCTAAACGGAGAAGCTTCTCTGACGCTTTTTCACAGAGATTTTGAAACTGAAATCTCCCATGCCGTTTCCACCATAGGCAGCAATGGGCTTCCCCATAGAACTTGCCAACCTGAATTCCTACAGGCTAGATGTGAGAGGCACATTCTGCTGCTTCCAACCTTAGAGTTAAACTAGCTTCTGAAAGCTCAACCTCCGGGGAGTCTGTTTGGCAGAGATATAGAACACACTTTTCCAAGCCTGTTGGAAGGCATTTGCAGTTTCATTTCGCGTCTAATTTCCCAAACCAAACTGCTTGCAGCTCTAACTGCCTTCTAACTACCACTTCTTCGGTTCAGTGAGATATGCTGGATTCTAAACGGAGAAGCTTCTCTGACGCTTTTTCACAGAGATTTTGAAACTGAAATCTCCCATGCTGTTTCCACCATAGGCAGCAATGGGCTTCCCCATAGAACTTGCCAACCTGAATTCCTACAGGCTAGATGTGAGAGGCACATTCTGCTGCTTCCTCCCTTAGAGTTAAACTAGCTTCTTAAAGCTCAACCTCCAGGGAGTCTGTTTGGCAGAGATATAGAACACACTTTTCCAAGCCTGTTGGAAGGCATTTGCAGTTTCATTTCGCCTCTAATTTCCCAAACCAAACTGCTTGCAGCTCTAACTCCCTTCTAACTACCACTTCTTCGGTTCAGTGAGATATGCTGGATTCTAAACGGAGAAGCTTCTCTGACGCTTTTTCACAGAGATTTTGAAACTGAAATCTCCCATGCCGTTTCCACCATAGGCAGCAATGGGCTTCCCCATAGAACTTGCCAACCTGAATTCCTACAGGCTAGATGTGAGAGGCACATTCTGCTGCTTCCAACCTTAGAGTTAAACTAGCTTCTGAAAGCTCAACCTCCGGGGAGTCTGTTTGGCAGAGATATAGAACACACTTTTCCAAGCCTGTTGGAAGGCATTTGCAGTTTCATTTCGCGTCTAATTTCCCAAACCAAACTGCTTGCAGCTCTAACTGCCTTCTAACTACCACTTCTTCGGTTCAGTGAGATATGCTGGATTCTAAACGGAGAAGCTTCTCTGACGCTTTTTCACAGAGATTTTGAAACTGAAATCTCCCATGCTGTTTCCACCATAGGCAGCAATGGGCTTCCCCATAGAACTTGCCAACCTGAATTCCTACAGGCTAGATGTGAGAGGCACATTCTGCTGCTTCCTCCCTTAGAGTTAAACTAGCTTCTTAAAGCTCAACCTCCAGGGAGTCTGTTTGGCAGAGATATAGAACACACTTTTCCAAGCCTGTTGGAAGGCATTTGCAGTTTCATTTCGCGTCTAATTTCCCAAACCAAACTGCTTGCAGCTCTAACTCCCTTCTAACTACCACTTCTTCGGTTCAGTGAGATATGCTGGATTCTCAACGGAGAAGCTTCACTGACGCTTTTTCACAGAGATTTTGAAACTGAAATCTCCCATGCCGTTTCCACCATAGGCAGCAATGGGCTTCCCCATAGAACTTGCCAACCTGAATTCCTACAGGCTAGATGTGAGAGGCACATTCTGCTGCTTCCTCCCTTAGAGTTAAACTTGCTTCTGAAAGCTCAACCTCCGGGGAGTCTGTTTGGCAGAGATATAGAACACACTTTTCCAAGCCTGTTGGAAGGCATTTGCAGTTTCATTTCGCGTCTAATTTCCCAAACCAAACTGCTTGCAGCTCTAACTCCCTTCTAACTACCACTTCTTCGGTTCAGTGAGATATGCTGGATTCTAAACGGAGAAGCTTCTCTGACGCTTTTTCACAGAGATTTTGAAACTGAAATCTCCCATGCCGTTTCCACCATAGGCAGCAATGGGCTTCCCCATAGAACTTGCCAACCTGAATTCCTACAGGCTAGATGTGAGAGGCACATTCTGCTGCTTCCTCCCTAAGAGTTAAGCTTGCTTCTGAAAGCTCAACCTCCAGGGAGTCTGTTTGGCAGAGATATAGAACACACTTTTCCAAGCCTGTTGGAAGGCCTTTGCAGTGTCATTTCGCATCTAATTTCCCAAACCAAACTGCTTGCAGCTCTAACTCCCTTCTAACTACCACTTCTTCGGTTCAGTGAGATATGCTGGATTCTAAACGGAGAAGCTTCTCTGACGCTTTTTCACAGAGATTTTGAAACTGAAATTTCCAAACCCGTTTCCAACGAAGGCGCCAATGGGCTTCCCCATAGAACTTGCCAACCTGAATTCCTACAGGCTAGATGTGAGAGGCACATTCTGCTGCTTCCTCCCTAACAGTTAAGCTTGCTTCTGAAAGCTCAACCTCCGGGGACTCTGTTTGGCACAGATATAGAACACACTTTTCCAAGCCTGTTGGAAGGCCTTTGCAGTGTCATTTCGCATCTAATTTCCCAAACCAAACTGCTTGCAGCTCTAACTCCCTTCTAACTACCACTTCTTCGGTTCAGTGAGATATGCTGGATTCTAAACGGAGAAGCTTCTCTGACGCTTTTTCACAGAGATTTTGAAACTGAAATCTCCCATGCCGTTTCCACCATAGGCAGCAATGGGCTTCCCCATAGAACTTGCCAACCTGAATTCCTACAGGCTAGATGTGAGAGGCACATTCTGCTGCTTCCTCCCTTAGAGTTAAACTAGCTTCTGAAAGCTCAACCTCCGGGGAGTCTGTTTGGCAGAGATATAGAACACACTTTTCCAAGCCTGTTGGAAGGCATTTGCAGTTTCATTTCGCGTCTAATTTCCCAAACCAAACTGCTTGCAGCTCTAACTGCCTTCTAACTACCACTTCTTCGGTTCAGTGAGATATGCTGGATTCTAAACGGAGAAGCTTCTCTGACGCTTTTTCACAGAGATTTTGAAACTGAAATCTCCCATGCTGTTTCCACCATAGGCAGCAATGGGCTTCCCCATAGAACTTGCCAACCTGAATTCCTACAGGCTAGATGTGAGAGGCACATTCTGCTGCTTCCTCCCTAAGAGTTAAGCTTGCTTGTGAAAGCTCAACCTCCGGGGAGTCTGTTTGGCAGAGATATAGAACACACTTTTCCAAGCCTGTTGGAAGGCCTTTGCAGTGTCATTTCGCATCTAATTTACCAAACCAAACTGCTTGCAGCTCTAACTCCCTTCTAACTACCACTTCTTCGGTTCAGTGAGATATGCTGGATTCTAAACGGAGAAGCTTCTCTGACGCTTTTTCACAGAGATTTTGAAACTGGAATTTCCAAACCCGTTTCCAACGAAGGCGCCAATGGGCTTCCCCATAGATCTTGCCAACCTGAATTCCTACAGGCTAGATGTGAGAGGCACATTCTGCTGCTTCCTCCCTTAGAGTTAAACTAGCTTCTGAAAGCTCAACCTCCGGGGAGTTTGTTTGGCAGAGATATAGAACACACTTTTCCAAGCCTGTTGGAAGGCATTTGCAGTTTCATTTCGCGTCTAATTTCCCAAACCAAAGTGCTTGCAGCTCTAACTCCCTTCTAACTACCACTTCTTCGGTTCAGTGAGATATGCTGGATTCTAAACGGAGAAGCTTCTCTGACGCTTTTTCACAGAGATTTTGAAACTGAAATCTCCCATGCCGTTTCCACCATAGGCAGCAATGGGCTTCCGCATAGAACTTGCCAACCTGAATTCCTAAAGGCTAGATGTGAGAGGCACATTCTGCTGCTTCCTCCCTTAGAGTTAAACTAGCTTCTGAAAGCTCAACCTCCGGGGAGTTTGTTTGGCAGAGATATAGAACACACTTTTCCAAGCCTGTTGGAAGGCATTTGCAGTTTCATTTCGCGTCTAATTTCCCAAACCAAACTGCTTGCAGCTCTAACTCCCTTCTAACTACCACTTCTTCGGTTCAGTGAGATATGCTGGATTCTAAACGGAGAAGCTTCTCTGACGCTTTTTCACAGAGATTTTGAAACTGAAATCTCCCATGCCGTTTCCACCATAGGCAGCAATGGGCTTCCCCATAGAACTTGCCAACCTGAATTCCTACAGGCTAGATGTGAGAGGCACATTCTGCTGCTTCCTCCCTTAGAGTTAAACTAGCTTCTGAAAGCTCAACCTCCGGGGAGTTTGTTTGGCAGAGATATAGAACACACTTTTCCAAGCCTGTTGGAAGGCATTTGCAGTTTCATTTCGCGTCTAATTTCCCAAACCAAACTGCTTGCAGCTCTAACTGCCTTCTAACTACCACTTCTTCGGTTCAGTGAGATATGCTGGATTCTAAACGGAGAAGCTTCTCTGACGCTTTTTCACAGAGATTTTGAAACTGAAATCTCCCATGCTGTTTCCACCATAGCCAGCAATGGGCTTCCCCATAGAACTTGCCAACCTGAATTCCTACAGGCTAGATGTGAGAGGCACATTCTGCTGCTTCCTCCCTTAGAGGTAAACTAGCTTCTGAAAGCTCAACCTCCAGGGAGTCTGTTTGGCAGAGATATAGAACACACTTTTCCAAGCCTGTTGGAAGGCATTTGCAGTTTCATTTCGCGTCTAATTTCCCAAACCAAACTGCTTGCAGCTCTAAATGCCTTCTAACTACCACTTCTTCGGTTCAGTGAGATATGCTGGATTCTAAACGGAGAAGCTTCTCTGACGCTTTTTCACAGAGATTTTGAAACTGAAATCTCCCATGCCGTTTCCACCATAGGCAGCAATGGGCTTCCCCATAGAACTTGCCAACCTGAATTCCTACAGGCTAGATGTGAGAGGCACATTCTGCTGCTTCCTCCCTAAGAGTTAAGCTTGCTTCTGAAAGCTCAACCTCCAGGGAGTCTGTTTGGCAGAGATATAGAACCCACTTTTCCAAGCCTGTTGGAAGGCCTTTGCAGTGTCATTTCGCATCTAATTTCCCAAACCAAACTGCTTGCAGCTCTAACTCCCTTCTAACTACCACTTCTTCGGTTCAGTGAGATATGCTGGATTCTAAACGGAGAAGCTTCTCTGACGCTTTTTCACAGAGATTTTGAAACTGAAATCTCCCATGCCGTTTCCACCATAGGCAGCAATGGGCTTCCCCATAGAACTTGCCAACCTGAATTCCTAAAGGCTAGATGTGAGAGGCACATTCTGCTGCTTCCTCCCTTAGAGTTAAACTTGCTTCTGAAAGCTCAACCTCCGGGGAGTTTGTTTGGCAAAGATATAGAACACACTTTTCCAAGCCTGTTGGAAGGCATTTGCAGTTTCATTTCGCGTCTAATTTCCCAAACCAAACTGCTTGCAGCTCTAACTGCCTTCTAACTACCACTTCTTCGGTTCAGTGAGATATGCTGGATTCTAAACGGAGAAGCTTCTCTGACGCTTTTTCACAGAGATTTTGAAACTGAAATCTCCCATGCTGTTTCCACCATAGGCAGCAATGGGCTTCCCCATAGAACTTGCCAACCTGAATTCCTACAGGCTAGATGTGAGAGGCACATTCTGCTGCTTCCTCCCTTAGAGGTAAACTAGCTTCTGAAAGCTCAACCTCCAGGGAGTCTGTTTGGCAGAGATATAGAACACACTTTTCCAAGCCTGTTGGAAGGCATTTGCAGTTTCATTTCGCGTCTAATTTCCCAAACCAAACTGCTTGCAGCTCTAACTGCCTTCTAACTACCACTTCTTCGGTTCAGTGAGATATGCTGGATTCTAAACGGAGAAGCTTCTCTGACGCTTTTTCACAGAGATTTTGAAACTGAAATCTCCCATGCCGTTTCCACCATAGGCAGCAATGGGCTTCCCCATAGAACTTGCCAACCTGAATTCCTAAAGGCTAGATGTGAGAGGCACATTCTGCTGCTTCCTCCCTAACAGTTAAGCTTGCTTCTGAAAGCTCAACCTCCGGGGACTCTGTTTGGCACAGATATAGAACACACTTTTCCAAGC
This sequence comes from Cynocephalus volans, assembly GCF_027409185.1. NCBI lineage: Eukaryota > Metazoa > Chordata > Mammalia > Dermoptera > Cynocephalidae > Cynocephalus > Cynocephalus volans. The sequence continues at coordinate 635,382 of NW_026902469.1, read as the reverse complement.
CTGTTGGAAGGCCTTTGCAGTGTCATTTCGCATCTAATTTCCCAAACCAAACTGCTTGCAGCTCTAACTCCCTTCTAACTACCACTTCTTCGGTTCAGTGAGATATGCTGGATTCTAAACGGAGAAGCTTCTCTGACGCTTTTTCACAGAGATTTTGAAACTGAAATCTCCCATGCCGTTTCCACCATAGGCAGCAATGGGCTTCCCCATAGAACTTGCCAACCTGAATTCCTAAAGGCTAGATGTGAGAGGCACATTCTGCTGCTTCCAACCTTAGAGTTAAACTAGCTTCTGAAAGCTCAACCTCCGGGGAGTTTGTTTGGCAGAGATATAGAACACACTTTTCCAAGCCTGTTGGAAGGCATTTGCAGTTTCATTTCGCGTCTAATTTCCCAAACCAAACTGCTTCCAGCTCTAACTCCCTTCTAACTACCACTTCTTCGGTTCAGTGAGATAAGCTGGATTCTAAACGGAGAAGCTTCTCTGACGCTTTTTCACAGAGATTTTGAAACTGAAATTTCCAAACCCGTTTCCAACGAAGGCGCCAATGGGCTTGCCCATAGAACTTGCCAACCTGAATTCCTACAGGCTAGATGTGAGAGGCACATTCTGCTGCTTCCTCCCTTAGAGTTAAACTTGCTTCTGAAAGCTCAACCTCCGGGGAGTTTGTTTGGCAGAGATATAGAACACACTTTTCCAAGCCTGTTGGAAGGCATTTGCAGTTTCATTTCGCGTCTAATTTCCCAAACCAAACTGCTTGCAGCTCTAACTGCCTTCTAACTACCACTTCTTCGGTTCAGTGAGATATGCTGGATTCTAAACGGAGAAGCTTCTCTGACGCTTTTTCACAGAGATTTTGAAACTGAAATCTCCCATGCCGTTTCCACCATAGGCAGCAATGGGCTTCCCCATAGAACTTGCCAACCTGAATTCCTACAGGCTAGATGTGAGAGGCACATTCTGCTGCTTCCTCCCTAACAGTTAAGCTTGCTTCTGAAAGCTCAACCTCCGGGGACTCTGTTTGGCACAGATATAGAACACACTTTTCCAAGCCTGTTGGAAGGCCTTTGCAGTGTCATTTCGCATCTAATTTCCCAAACCAAACTGCTTGCAGCTCTAACTCCCTTCTAACTACCACTTCTTCGGTTCAGTGAGATATGCTGGATTCTAAACGGAGAAGCTTCTCTGACGCTTTTTCACAGAGATTTTGAAACTGAAATCTCCCATGCCGTTTCCACCATAGGCAGCAATGGGCTTCCCCATAGAACTTGCCAACCTGAATTCCTACAGGCTAGATGTGAGAGGCACATTCTGCTGCTTCCTCCCTTAGAGTTAAACTAGCTTCTGAAAGCTCAACCTCCGGGGAGTCTGTTTGGCAGAGATATAGAACACACTTTTCCAAGCCTGTTGGAAGGCATTTGCAGTTTCATTTCGCGTCTAATTTCCCAAACCAAACTGCTTGCAGCTCTAACTCCCTTCTAACTACCACTTCTTCGGTTCAGTGAGATATGCTGGATTCTCAACGGAGAAGCTTCACTGACGCTTTTTCACAGAGATTTTGAAACTGAAATCTCCCATGCCGTTTCCACCATAGGCAGCAATGGGCTTCCCCATAGAACTTGCCAACCTGAATTCCTACAGGCTAGATGTGAGAGGCACATTCTGCTGCTTCCTCCCTTAGAGTTAAACTTGCTTCTGAAAGCTCAACCTCCGGGGAGTTTGTTTGGCAGAGATATAGAACACACTTTTCCAAGCCTGTTGGAAGGCATTTGCAGTTTCATTTCGCGTCTAATTTCCCAAACCAAACTGCTTGCAGCTCTAACTCCCTTCTAACTACCACTTCTTCGGTTCAGTGAGATATGCTGGATTCTAAACGGAGAAGCTTCTCTGACGCTTTTTCACAGAGATTTTGAAACTGAAATCTCCCATGCCGTTTCCACCATAGGCAGCAATGGGCTTCCCCATAGAACTTGCCAACCTGAATTCCTACAGGCTAGATGTGAGAGGCACATTCTGCTGCTTCCTTCCTAACAGTTAAGCTTGCTTCTGAAAGCTCAACCTCCGGGGACTCTGTTTGGCACAGATATAGAACACACTTTTCCAAGCCTGTTGGAAGGCCTTTGCACTGTCATTTCGCATCTAATTTCCCAAACCAAACTGCTTGCAGCTCTAACTCCCTTCTAACTACCACTTCTTCGGTTCAGTGAGATATGCTGGATTCTAAACGGAGAGGCTTCTCTGACGATTTTTCACAGAGATTTTGAAACTGCAATCTCCCATGCCGTTTCCACCATAGGCAGCAATGGGCTTCACCATAGAACTTGCCAACCTGAATTCCTACAGGCTAGATGTGAGAGGCACATTCTGCTGCTTCCTCCCTTAGAGTTAAACTAGCTTCTGAAAGCTCAACCTCCGGGGAGTTTGTTTGGCAGAGATATAGAACACACTTTTCCAAGCCTGTTGGAAGGCATTTGCAGTTTCATTTCGCGTCTAATTTCCCAAACCAAACTGCTTGCAGCTCTAACTGCCTTCTAACTACCACTTCTTCGGTTTAGTGAGATATGCTGGATTCTAAACGGAGAAGCTTCTCTGACGCTTTTTCACAGAGATTTTGAAACTGCAATCTCCCATGCCGTTTCCACCATAGGCAGCAATGGGCTTCCCCATAGAACTTGCCAACCTGAATTCCTACAGGCTAGATGTGAGAGGCACATTCTGCTGCTTCCTCCCTTAGAGGTAAACTAGCTTCTGAAAGCTCAACCTCCAGGGAGTCTGTTTGGCAGAGATATAGAACACACTTTTCCAAGCCTGTTGGAAGGCATTTGCAGTTTCATTTCGCGTCTAATTTCCCAAACCAAACTGCTTGCAGCTCTAAATGCCTTCTAACTACCACTTCTTCGGTTCAGTGAGATATGCTGGATTCTAAACGGAGAAGCTTCTCTGACGCTTTTTCACAGAGATTTTGAAACTGAAATCTCCCATGCCGTTTCCACCATAGGCAGCAATGGGCTTCCCCATAGAACTTGCCAACCTGAATTCCTACAGGCTAGATGTGAGAGGCACATTCTGCTGCTTCCTCCCTTAGAGTTAAACTAGCTTCTGAAAGCTCAACCTCCGGGGAGTCTGTTTGGCAGAGATATAGAACACACTTTTCCAAGCCTGTTGGAAGGCATTTGCAGTTTCATTTCGCGTCTAATTTCCCAAACCAAACTGCTTGCAGCTCTAACTCCCTTCTAACTACCACTTCTTCGGTTCAGTGAGATATGCTGGATTCTCAACGGAGAAGCTTCACTGACGCTTTTTCACAGAGATTTTGAAACTGAAATCTCCCATGCCGTTTCCACCATAGGCAGCAATGGGCTTCCCCATAGAACTTGCCAACCTGAATTCCTACAGGCTAGATGTGAGAGGCACATTCTGCTGCTTCCTCCCTTAGAGTTAAACTTGCTTCTGAAAGCTCAACCTCCGGGGAGTTTGTTTGGCAGAGATATAGAACACACTTTTCCAAGCCTGTTGGAAGGCATTTGCAGTTTCATTTCGCGTCTAATTTCCCAAACCAAACTGCTTGCAGCTCTAACTCCCTTCTAACTACCACTTCTTCGGTTCAGTGAGATATGCTGGATTCTAAACGGAGAAGCTTCTCTGACGCTTTTTCACAGAGATTTTGAAACTGAAATCTCCCATGCCGTTTCCACCATAGGCAGCAATGGGCTTCCCCATAGAACTTGCCAACCTGAATTCCTACAGGCTAGATGTGAGAGGCACATTCTGCTGCTTCCTCCCTAACAGTTAAGCTTGCTTCTGAAAGCTCAACCTCCGGGGACTCTGTTTGGCACAGATATAGAACACACTTTTCCAAGCCTGTTGGAAGGCCTTTGCACTGTCATTTCGCATCTAATTTCCCAAACCAAACTGCTTGCAGCTCTAACTCCCTTCTAACTACCACTTCTTCGGTTCAGTGAGATATGCTGGATTCTAAACGGAGAGGCTTCTCTGACGATTTTTCACAGAGATTTTGAAACTGCAATCTCCCATGCCGTTTCCACCATAGGCAGCAATGGGCTTCCCCATAGAACTTGCCAACCTGAATTCCTACAGGCTAGATGTGAGAGGCACATTCTGCTGCTTCCTCCCTTAGAGTTAAACTAGCTTCTGAAAGCTCAACCTCCGGGGAGTTTGTTTGGCAGAGATATAGAACACACTTTTCCAATCCTGTTGGAAGGCATTTGCAGTTTCATTTCGCGTCTAATTTCCCAAACCAAACTGCTTGCAGCTCTAACTGCCTTCTAACTACCACTTCTTCGGTTTAGTGAGATATGCTGGATTCTAAACGGAGAAGCTTCTCTGACGCTTTTTCACAGAGATTTTGAAACTGCAATCTCCCATGCCGTTTCCACCATAGGCAGCAATGGGCTTCCCCATAGAACTTGCCAACCTGAATTCCTACAGGCTAGATGTGAGAGGCACATTCTGCTGCTTCCTCCCTTAGAGGTAAACTAGCTTCTGAAAGCTCAACCTCCAGGGAGTCTGTTTGGCAGAGATATAGAACACACTTTTCCAAGCCTGTTGGAAGGCATTTGCAGTTTCATTTCGCGTCTAATTTCCCAAACCAAACTGCTTGCAGCTCTAAATGCCTTCTAACTACCACTTCTTCGGTTCAGTGAGATATGCTGGATTCTAAACGGAGAAGCTTCTCTGACGCTTTTTCACAGAGATTTTGAAACTGAAATCTCCCATGCCGTTTCCACCATAGGCAGCAATGGGCTTCCCCATAGAACTTGCCAACCTGAATTCCTACAGGCTAGATGTGAGAGGCACATTCTGCTGCTTCCTCCCTAAGAGTTAAGCTTGCTTCTGAAAGCTCAACCTCCAGGGAGTCTGTTTGGCAGAGATATAGAACACACTTTTCCAAGCCTGTTGGAAGGCCTTTGCAGTGTCATTTCGCATCTAATTTCCCAAACCAAACTGCTTGCAGCTCTAACTCCCTTCTAACTACCACTTCTTCGGTTCAGTGAGATATGCTGGATTCTAAACGGAGAAGCTTCTCTGACGCTTTTTCACAGAGATTTTGAAACTGAAATTTCCAAACCCGTTTCCAACGAAGGCGCCAATGGGCTTCCCCATAGAACTTGCCAACCTGAATTCCTACAGGCTAGATGTGAGAGGCACATTCTGCTGCTTCCTCCCTTAGAGTTAAACTAGCTTCTGAAAGCTCAACCTCCGGGGAGTCTGTTTGGCAGAGATATAGAACACACTTTTCCAAGCCTGTTGGAAGGCCTTTGCAGTGTCATTTCGCATCTAATTTCCCAAACCAAACTGCTTGCAGCTCTAACTCCCTTCTAACTACCACTTCTTCGGTTCAGTGAGATATGCTGGATTCTAAACGGAGAAGCTTCTCTGACGCTTTTTCACAGAGATTTTGAAACTGAAATCTCCCATGCCGTTTCCACCATAGGCAGCAATGGGCTTCCCCATAGAACTTGCCAACCTGAATTCCTACAGGCTAGATGTGAGAGGCACATTCTGCTGCTTCCAACCTTAGAGTTAAACTAGCTTCTGAAAGCTCAACCTCCGGGGAGTCTGTTTCGCAGAGATATAGAACACACTTTTCCAAGCCTGTTGGAAGGCATTTGCAGTTTCATTTCGCGTCTAATTTCCCAAACCAAACTGCTTGCAGCTCTAACTGCCTTCTAACTACCACTTCTTCGGTTCAGTGAGATATGCTGGATTCTAAACGGAGAAGCTTCTCTGACGCTTTTTCACAGAGATTTTGAAACTGAAATCTCCCATGCTGTTTCCACCATAGGCAGCAATGGGCTTCCCCATAGAACTTGCCAACCTGAATTCCTACAGGCTAGATGTGAGAGGCACATTCTGCTGCTTCCTCCCTTAGAGTTAAACTAGCTTCTTAAAGCTCAACCTCCAGGGAGTCTGTTTGGCAGAGATATAGAACACACTTTTCCAAGCCTGTTGGAAGGCATTTGCAGTTTCATTTCGCGTCTAATTTCCCAAACCAAACTGCTTGCAGCTCTAACTCCCTTCTAACTACCACTTCTTCGGTTCAGTGAGATATGCTGGATTCTCAACGGAGAAGCTTCACTGACGCTTTTTCACAGAGATTTTGAAACTAAAATCTCCCATGCCGTTTCCACCATAGGCAGCAATGGGCTTCCCCATAGAACTTGCCAACCTGAATTCCTACAGGCTAGATGTGAGAGGCACATTCTGCTGCTTCCTCCCTTAGAGTTAAACTTGCTTCTGAAAGCTCAACCTCCGGGGAGTTTGTTTGGCAGAGATATAGAACACACTTTTCCAAGACTGTTGGAAGGCATTTGCAGTTTCATTTCGCGTCTAATTTCCCAAACCAAACTGCTTGCAGCTCTAACTCCCTTCTAACTACCACTTCTTCGGTTCAGTGAGATATGCTGGATTCTAAACGGAGAAGCTTCTCTGACGCTTTTTCACAGAGATTTTGAAACTGAAATCTCCCATGCCGTTTCCACCATAGGCAGCAATGGGCTTCCCCATAGAACTTGCCAACCTGAATTCCTACAGGCTAGATGTGAGAGGCACATTCTGCTGCTTCCTCCCTAACAGTTAAGCTTGCTTCTGAAAGCTCAACCTCCGGGGACTCTGTTTGGCACAGATATAGAACACACTTTTCCAAGCCTGTTGGAAGGCCTTTGCAGTGTCATTTCGCATCTAATTTCCCAAACCAAACTGCTTGCAGCTCTAACTCCCTTCTAACTACCACTTCTTCGGTTCAGTGAGATATGCTGGATTCTAAACGGAGAAGCTTCTCTGACGCTTTTTCACAGAGATTTTGAAACTGAAATCTCCCATGCCGTTTCCACCATAGGCAGCAATGGGCTTCCCCATAGAACTTGCCAACCTGAATTCCTACAGGCTAGATGTGAGAGGCACATTCTGCTGCTTCCTCCCTTAGAGTTAAACTAGCTTCTGAAAGCTCAACCTCCGGGGAGTCTGTTTGGCAGAGATATAGAACACACTTTTCCAAGCCTGTTGGAAGGCATTTGCAGTTTCATTTCGCGTCTAATTTCCCAAACCAAACTGCTTGCAGCTCTAACTGCCTTCTAACTACCACTTCTTCGGTTCAGTGAGATATGCTGGATTCTAAACGGAGAAGCTTCTCTGACGCTTTTTCACAGAGATTTTGAAACTGAAATCTCCCATGCTGTTTCCACCATAGGCAGCAATGGGCTTCCCCATAGAACTTGCCAACCTGAATTCCTACAGGCTAGATGTGAGAGGCACATTCTGCTGCTTCCTCCCTTAGAGTTAAACTTGCTTCTGAAAGCTCAACCTCCGGGGAGTTTGTTTGGCAGAGATATAGAACACACTTTTCCAAGCCTGTTGGAAGGCATTTGCAGTTTCATTTCGCGTCTAATTTCCCAAACCAAACTGCTTGCAGCTCTAACTGCCTTCTAACTACCACTTCTTCGGTTCAGTGAGATATGCTGGATTCTAAACGGAGAAGCTTCTCTGACGCTTTTTCACAGAGATTTTGAAACTGAAATCTCCCATGCTGTTTCCACCATAGCCAGCAATGGGCTTCCCCATAGAACTTGCCAACCTGAATTCCTACAGGCTAGATGTGAGAGGCACATTCTGCTGCTTCCTCCCTTAGAGGTAAACTAGCTTCTGAAAGCTCAACCTCCAGGGAGTCTGTTTGGCAGAGATATAGAACACACTTTTCCAAGCCTGTTGGAAGGCATTTGCAGTTTCATTTCGCGTCTAATTTCCCAAACCAAACTGCTTGCAGCTCTAAATGCCTTCTAACTACCACTTCTTCGGTTCAGTGAGATATGCTGGATTCTAAACGGAGAAGCTTCTCTGACGCTTTTTCACAGAGATTTTGAAACTGAAATCTCCCATGCCGTTTCCACCATAGGCAGCAATGGGCTTCCCCATAGAACTTGCCAACCTGAATTCCTACAGGCTAGATGTGAGAGGCACATTCTGCTGCTTCCTCCCTAAGAGTTAAGCTTGCTTCTGAAAGCTCAACCTCCAGGGAGTCTGTTTGGCAGAGATATAGAACACACTTTTCCAAGCCTGTTGGAAGGCCTTTGCAGTGTCATTTCGCATCTAATTTCCCAAACCAAACTGCTTGCAGCTCTAACTCCCTTCTAACTACCACTTCTTCGGTTCAGTGAGATATGCTGGATTCTAAACGGAGAAGCTTCTCTGACGCTTTTTCACAGAGATTTTGAAACTGAAATTTCCAAACCCGTTTCGAACGAAGGCGCCAATGGGCTTCCCCATAGAACTTGCCAACCTGAATTCCTACAGGCTAGATGTGAGAGGCACATTCTGCTGCTTCCTCCCTTAGAGTTAAACTAGCTTCTGAAAGCTCAACCTCCGGGGAGTTTGTTTGGCAGAGATATAGAACACACTTTTCCAAGCCTGTTGGAAGGCATTTGCAGTTTCATTTCGCGTCTAATTTCCCAAACCAAACTGCTTGCAGCTCTAACTCCCTTCTAACTACCACTTCTTCGGTTCAGTGAGATATGCTGGATTCTAAACGGAGAAGCTTCTCTGACGCTTTTTCACAGAGATTTTGAAACTGAAATCTCCCATGCCGTTTCCACCATAGGCAGCAATGGGCTTCCCCATAGAACTTGCCAACCTGAATTCCTACAGGCTAGATGTGAGAGGCACATTCTGCTGCTTCCTCCCTCACAGTTAAGCTTGCTTCTGAAAGCTCAACCTCCGGGGACTCTGTTTGGCACAGATATAGAACACACTTTTCCAAGCCTGTTGGAAGGCCTTTGCAGTGTCATTTCGCATCTAATTTCCCAAACCAAACTGCTTGCAGCTCTAACTCCCTTCTAACTACCACTTCTTCGGTTCAGTGAGATATGCTGGATTCTAAACGGAGAAGCTTCTCTGACGCTTTTTCACAGAGATTTTGAAACTGAAATCTCCCATGCCGTTTCCACCATAGGCAGCAATGGGCTTCCCCATAGAACTTGCCAACCTGAATTCCTAAAGGCTAGATGTGAGAGGCACATTCTGCTGCTTCCTCCCTTAGAGTTAAACTTGCTTCTGAAAGCTCAACCTCCGGGGAGTTTGTTTGGCAGAGATATAGAACACACATTTCCAAGCCTGTTGGAAGGCATTTGCAGTTTCATTTCGCGTCTAATTTCCCAAACCAAACTGCTTGCAGCTCTAACTGCCTTCTAACTACCACTTCTTCGGTTCAGTGAGATATGCTGGATTCTAAACGGAGAAGCTTCTCTGACGCTTTTTCACAGAGATTTTGAAACTGAAATTTCCAAACCCGTTTCCAACGAAGGCGCCAATGGGCTTCCCCATTGAACTTGCCAACCTGAATTCCTACAGGCTAGATGTGAGAGGCACATTCTGCTGCTTCCTCCCTAACAGTTAAGCTTGCTTCTGAAAGCTCAACCTCCGGGGACTCTGTTTGGCACAGATATAGAACACACTTTTCCAAGCCTGTTGGAAGGCCTTTGCAGTGTCATTTCGCATCTAATTTCCCAAACCAAACTGCTTGCAGCTCTAACTGCCTTCTAACTACCACTTCTTCGGTTCAGTGAGATATGCTGGATTCTAAACGGAGAAGCTTCTCTGACGCTTTTTCACAGAGATTTTGAAACTGAAATCTCCCATGCCGTTTCCACCATAGCCAGCAATGGGCTTCCCCATAGAACTTGCCAACCTGAATTCCTACAGGCTAGATGTGAGAGGCACATTCTGCTGCTTCCTCCCTTAGAGGTAAACTAGCTTCTGAAAGCTCAACCTCCAGGGAGTCTGTTTGGCAGAGATATAGAACACACTTTTCCAAGCCTGTTGGAAGGCATTTGCAGTTTCATTTCGCGTCTAATTTCCCAAACCAAACTGCTTGCAGCTCTAACTGCCTTCTAACTACCACTTCTTCGGTTCAGTGAGATATGCTGGATTCTAAACGGAGAAGCTTCTCTGACGCTTTTTCACAGAGATTTTGAAAGTGAAATCTCCCATGCCGTTTCCACCATAGGCAGCAATGGGCTTCCCCATAGAACTTGCCAACCTGAATTCCTAAAGGCTAGATGTGAGAGGCACATTCTGCTGCTTCCTCCCTAACAGTTAAGCTTGCTTCTGAAAGCTCAACCTCCGGGGACTCTGTTTGGCACAGATATAGAACACACTTTTCCAAGCCTGTTGGAAGGCCTTTGCAGTGTCATTTCGCATCTAATTTCCCAAACCAAACTGCTTGCAGCTCTAACTCCCTTCTAACTACCACTTCTTCGGTTCAGTGAGATATGCTGGATTCTAAACGGAGAAGCTTCTCTGACGCTTTTTCACAGAGATTTTGAAACTGAAATCTCCCATGCCGTTTCCACCATAGGCAGCAATGGGCTTCCCCATAGAACTTGCCAACCTGAATTCCTACAGGCTAGATGTGAGAGGCACATTCTGCTGCTTCCTCCCTTAGAGTTAAACTTGCTTCTGAAAGCTCAACCTCCGGGGAGTTTGTTTGGCAGAGATATAGAACACACTTTTCCAAGCCTGTTGGAAGGCCTTTGCAGTTTCATTTCGCGTCTAATTTCCCAAACCAAACTGCTTGCAGCTCTAACTCCCTTCTAACTACCACTTCTTCGGTTCAGTGAGATAAGCTGGATTCTAAACGGAGAAGCTTCTCTGACGCTTTTTCACAGAGATTTTGAAACTGAAATCTCCCATGCCGTTTCCACCATAGGCAGCAATGGGCTTCCCCATAGAACTTGCCAACCTGAATTCCTACAGGCTAGATGTGAGAGGCACATTCTGCTGCTTCCTCCCTAAGAGTTAAGCTTGCTTCTGAAAGCTCAACCTCCGGGGAGTCTGTTTGGCAGAGATATAGAACACACTTTTCCAAGCCTGTTGGAAGGCCTTTGCAGTGTCATTTCGCATCTAATTTCCCAAACCAAACTGCTTGCAGCTCTAACTCCCTTCTAACTAACACTTCTTCGGTTCAGTGAGATATGCTGGATTCTAAACGGAGAAGCTTCTCTGACGCTTTTTCACAGAGATTTTGAAACTGAAATCTCCCATGCCGTTTCCACCATAGGCAGCAATGGGCTTCCCCTTAGAACTTGCCAACCTGAATTCCTAAAGGCTAGATGTGAGAGGCACATTCTGCTGCTTCCTCCCTTAGAGTTAAACTAGCTTCTGAAAGCTCAACCTCCGGGGAGTTTGTTTGGCAGAGATATAGAACACACTTTTCCAAGCCTGTTGGAAGGCATTTGCAGTTTCATTTCGCGTCTAATTTCCCAAACCAAACTGCTTGCAGCTCTAACTCCCTTCTAACTACCACTTCTTCGGTTCAGTGAGATATGCTGGATTCTAAACGGAGAAGCTTCTCTGACGCTTTTTCACAGAGATTTTGAAACTGAAATCTCCCATGCCGTTTCCACCATAGGCAGCAATGGGCTTCCCCATAGAACTTGCCAACCTGAATTCCTACAGGCTAGATGTGAGAGGCACATTCTGCTGCTTCCTCCCTTAGAGTTAAACTTGCTTCTGAAAGCTCAACCTCCGGGGAGTTTGTTTGGCAGAGATATAGAACACACTTTTCCAAGCCTGTTGGAAGGCATTTGCAGTTTCATTTCGCGTCTAATTTCCCAAACCAAACTGCTTGCAGCTCTAACTGCCTTCTAACTACCACTTCTTCGGTTCAGTGAGATATGCTGGATTCTAAACGGAGAAGCTTCTCTGACGCTTTTTCACAGAGATTTTGAAACTGAAATCTCCCATGCTGTTTCCACCATAGCCAGCAATGGGCTTCCCCATAGAACTTGCCAACCTGAATTCCTACAGGCTAGATGTGAGAGGCACATTCTGCTGCTTCCTCCCTTAGAGGTAAACTAGCTTCTGAAAGCTCAACCTCCAGGTAGTCTGTTTGGCAGAGATATAGAACACACTTTTCCAAGCCTGTTGGAAGGCATTTGCAGTTTCATTTCGCGTCTAATTTCCCAAACCAAACTGCTTGCAGCTCTAACTGCCTTCTAACTACCACTTCTTCGGTTCAGTGAGATATGCTGGATTCTAAACGGAGAAGCTTCTCTGACGCTTTTTCACAGAGATTTTGAAAGTGAAATCTCCCATGCCGTTTCCACCATAGGCAGCAATGGGCTTCCCCATAGAACTTGCCAACCTGAATTCCTACAGGCTAGATGTGAGAGGCACATTCTGCTGCTTCCGCCCTAACAGTTAAGCTTGCTTCTGAAAGCTCAACCTCCGGGGACTCTGTTTGGCACAGATATAGAACACACTTTTCCAAGCCTGTTGGAAGGCATTTGCAGTTTCATTTCGCGTCTAATTTCCCAAACCAAACTGCTTGCAGCTCTAACTGCCTTCTAACTACCACTTCTTCGGTTCAGTGAGATATGCTGGATTCTAAACGGAGAAGCTTCTCTGACGCTTTTTCACAGAGATTTTGAAACTGAAATCTCCCATGCCGTTTCCACCATAGGCAGCAATGGGCTTCCCCATAGAACTTGCCAACCTGAATTCCTAAAGGCTAGATGTGAGAGGCACATTCTGCTGCTTCCTCCCTTAGAGTTAAACTTGCTTCTGAAAGCTCAACCTCCGGGGAGTTTGTTTGGCAGAGATATAGAACACACTTTTCCAAGCCTGTTGGAAGGCATTTGCAGTTTCATTTCGCGTCTAATTTCCCAAACCAAACTGCTTGCAGCTCTAACTCCCTTCTAACTACCACTTCTTCGGTTCAGTGAGATATGCTGGATTCTAAACGGAGAAGCTTCTCTGACGCTTTTTCACAGAGATTTTGAAACTGAAATCTCCCATGCCGTTTCCACCATAGGCAGCAATGGGCTTCCCCATAGAACTTGCCAACCTGAATTCCTACAGGCTAGATGTGAGAGGCACATTCTGCTGCTTCCTCCCTAAGAGTTAAGCTTGCTTCTGAAAGCTCAACCTCCGGGGAGTCTGTTTGGCAGAGATATAGAACACACTTTTCCAAGCCTGTTGGAAGGCCTTTGCAGTGTCATTTCGCATCTAATTTCCCAAACCAAACTGCTTGCAGCTCTAACTCCCTTCTAACTACCACTTCTTCGGTTCAGTGAGATATGCTGGATTCTAAACGGAGAAGCTTCTCTGACGCTTTTTCACAGAGATTTTGAAACTGAAATCTCCCATGCCGTTTCCACCATAGGCAGCAATGGGCTTCCCCATAGAACTTGCCAACCTGAATTCCTACAGGCTAGATGTGAGAGGCACATTCTGCTGCTTCCTCCCTTAGAGTTAAACTAGCTTCTGAAAGCTCAACCTCCGGGGAGTTTGTTTGGCAGAGATATAGAACACACTTTTCCAAGCCTGTTGGAAGGCATTTGCAGTTTCATTTCGCGTCTAATTTCCCAAACCAAACTGCTTGCAGCTCTAACTGCCTTCTAACTACCACTTCTTCGGTTCAGTGAGATATGCTGGATTCTAAACGGAGAAGCTTCTCTGACGCTTTTTCACAGAGATTTTGAAACTGAAATCTCCCATGCCGTTTCCACCATAGGCAGCAATGGGCTTCCCCATAGAACTTGCCAACCTGAATTCCTACAGGCTAGATGTGAGAGGCACATTCTGCTGCTTCCTCCCTAACAGTTAAGCTTGCTTCTGAAAGCTCAACCTCCGGGGACTCCGTTTGGCACAGATATAGAACACACTTTTCCAATCCTGTTGGAAGGCCTTTGCAGTGTCATTTCGCATCTAATTTCCCAAACCAAACTGCTTGCAGCTCTAACTCCCTTCTAACTACCACTTCTTCGGTTCAGTGAGATATGCTGGATTCTAAACGGAGAAGCTTCTCTGACGCTTTTTCACAGAGATTTTGAAACTGAAATCTCCCATGCCGTTTCCACCATAGGCAGCAATGGGCTTCCCCATAGAACTTGCCAACCTGAATTCCTACAGGCTAGATGTGAGAGGCACATTCTGCTGCTTCCTCCCTAAGAGTTAAGCTTGCTTCTGAAAGCTCAACCTCCGGGGAGTCTGTTTGGCAGAGATATAGAACACACTTTTCCAAGCCTGTTGGAAGGCCTTTGGAGTGTCATTTCGCATCTAATTTCCCAAACCAAACTGCTTGCAGCTCTAACTGCCTTCTAACTACCACTTCTTCGTTTCAGTGAGATATGCTGGATTCTAAACGGAGAAGCTTCTCTGACGCTTTTTCACAGAGATTTGGAAACTGAAATTTCCTAACCCGTTTCCAACGAAGGCGCCAATGGGCTTCCCCATAGAACTTGCCAACCTGAATTCCTACAGGCTAGATGTGAGAGGCACATTCTGCTGCTTCCTCCCTTAGAGTTAAACTAGCTTCTGAAAGCTCAACCTCCGGGGAGTTTGTTTGGCAGAGATATAGAACACACTTTTCCAAGCCTGTTGGAAGGCATTTGCAGTTTCATTTCGCGTCTAATTTCCCAAACTAAACTGCTTGCAGCTCTAACTGCCTTCTAACTACCACTTCTTCGGTTCAGTGAGATATGCTGGATTTTAAACGGAGAAGCTTCTCTGACGCTTTTTCACAGAGATTTTGAAACTAAAATCTCCCATGCCGTTTCCACCATAGGCAGCAATGGGCTTCCCCATAGAACTTGCCAACCTGAATTCCTACAGGCTAGATGTGAGAGGCACATTCTGCTGCTTCCTCCCTAAGAGTTAAGCTTGCTTCTGAAAGCTCAACCTCCGGGGAGTCTGTTTGGCAGAGATATAGAACACACTTTTCCAAGCCTGTTGGAAGGCCTTTGCAGTGTCATTTCGCATCTAATTTCCCAAACCAAACTGCTTGCAGCTCTAACTCCCTTCTAACTACCACTTCTTCGGTTCAGTGAGATATGCTGGATTCTAAACGGAGAAGCTTCTCTGACGCTTTTTCACAGAGATTTTGAAACTGAAATTTCCAAACCCGTTTCCAACGAAGGCGCCAATGGGCTTCCCCATAGAACTTGCCAACCTGAATTCCTACAGGCTAGATGTGAGAGGCACATTCTGCTGCTTCCTCCCTTAGAGTTAAACTAGCTTCTGAAAGCTCAACCTCCGGGGAGTTTGTTTGGCAGAGATATAGAACACACTTTTCCAAGCCTGTTGGAAGGCATTTGCAGTTTCATTTCGCGTCTAATTTCCCAAACCAAACTGCTTGCAGCTCTAACTCCCTTCTAACTACCACTTCTTCGGTTCAGTGAGATATGCTGGATTCTAAACGGAGAAGCTTCTCTGACGCTTTTTCACAGAGATTTTGAAACTGAAATCTCCCATGCCGTTTCCACCATAGGCAGCAATGGGCTTCCCCATAGAACTTGCCAACCTGAATTCCTACAGGCTAGATGTGAGAGGCACATTCTGCTGCTTCCTCCCTAACAGTTAAGCTTGCTTCTGAAAGCTCAACCTCCGGGGACTCTGTTTGGCACAGATATAGAACACACTTTTCCAAGCCTGTTGGAAGGCCTTTGCAGTGTCATTTCGCATCTAATTTCCCAAACCAAACTGCTTGCAGCTCTAACTCCCTTCTAACTACCACTTCTTCGGTTCAGTGAGATATGCTGGATTCTAAACGGAGAAGCTTCTCTGACGCTTTTTCACAGAGATTTTGAAACTGAAATCTCCCATGCCGTTTCCACCATAGGCAGCAATGGGCTTCCGCATAGAACTTGCCAACCTGAATTCCTAAAGGCTAGATGTGAGAGGCACATTCTGCTGCTTCCTCCCTTAGAGTTAAACTAGCTTCTGAAAGCTCAACCTCCGGGGAGTTTGTTTGGCAGAGATATAGAACACAGTTTTCCAAGCCTGTTGGAAGGCATTTGCAGTTTCATTTCGCGTCTAATTTCCCAAACCAAACTGCTTGCAGCTCTAACTCCCTTCTAACTACCACTTCTTCGGTTCAGTGAGATATGCTGGATTCTAAACGGAGAAGCTTCTCTGACGCTTTTTCACAGAGATTTTGAAACTGAAATCTCCCATGCCGTTTCCACCATAGGCAGCAATGGGCTTCCCCATAGAACTTGCCAACCTGAATTCCTACAGGCTAGATGTGAGAGGCACATTCTGCTGCTTCCTCCCTTAGAGTTAAACTTGCTTCTGAAAGCTCAACCTCCGGGGAGTTTGTTTGGCAGAGATATAGAACACACTTTTCCAAGCCTGTTGGAAGGCATTTGCAGTTTCATTTCGCGTCTAATTTCCCAAACCAAACTGCTTGCAGCTCTAACTGCCTTCTAACTACCACTTCTTCGGTTCAGTGAGATATGCTGGATTCTAAACGGAGAAGCTTCTCTGACGCTTTTTCACAGAGATTTTGAAACTGAAATCTCCCATGCTGTTTCCACCATAGCCAGCAATGGGCTTCCCCATAGAACTTGCCAACCTGAATTCCTACAGGCTAGATGTGAGAGGCACATTCTGCTGCTTCCTCCCTTAGAGGTAAACTAGCTTCTGAAAGCTCAACCTCCAGGGAGTCTGTTTGGCAGAGATATAGAACACACTTTTCCAAGCCTGTTGGAAGGCATTTGCAGTTTCATTTCGCGTCTAATTTCCCAAACCAAACTGCTTGCAGCTCTAACTGCCTTCTAACTACCACTTCTTCGGTTCAGTGAGATATGCTGGATTCTAAACGGAGAAGCTTCTCTGACGCTTTTTCACAGAGATTTTGAAACTGAAATCTCCCATGCCGTTTCCACCATAGGCAGCAATGGGCTTCCCCATAGAACTTGCCAACCTGAATTCCTAAAGGCTAGATGTGAGAGGCACATTCTGCTGCTTCCTCCCTAACAGTTAAGCTTGCTTCTGAAAGCTCAACCTCCGGGGACTCTGTTTGGCACAGATATAGAACACACTTTTCCAAGCCTGTTGGAAGGCCTTTGCAGTGTCATTTCGCATCTAATTTCCCAAACCAAACTGCTTGCAGCTCTAACTCCCTTCTAACTACCACTTCTTCGGTTCAGTGAGATATGCTGGATTCTAAACGGAGAAGCTTCTCTGACGCTTTTTCACAGAGATTTTGAAACTGAAATCTCCCATGCCGTTTCCACCATAGGCAGCAATGGGCTTCCGCATAGAACTTGCCAACCTGAATTCCTAAAGGCTAGATGTGAGAGGCACATTCTGCTGCTTCCTCCCTTAGAGTTAAACTAGCTTCTGAAAGCTCAACCTCCGGGGAGTTTGTTTGGCAGAGATATAGAACACACTTTTCCAAGCCTGTTGGAAGGCATTTGCAGTTTCATTTCGCGTCTAATTTCCCAAACCAAACTGCTTGCAGCTCTAACTCCCTTCTAACTACCACTTCTTCGGTTCAGTGAGATATGCTGGATTCTAAACGGAGAAGCTTCTCTGACGCTTTTTCACAGAGATTTTGAAACTGAAATCTCCCATGCCGTTTCCACCATAGGCAGCAATGGGCTTCCCCATAGAACTTGCCAACCTGAATTCCTACAGGCTAGATGTGAGAGGCACATTCTGCTGCTTCCTCCCTTAGAGTTAAACTTGCTTCTGAAAGGTCAACCTCCGGGGAGTTTGTTTGGCAGAGATATAGAACACACTTTTCCAAGCCTGTTGGAAGGCATTTGCAGTTTCATTTCGCGTCTAATTTCCCAAACCAAACTGCTTGCAGCTCTAACTGCCTTCTAACTACCACTTCTTCGGTTCAGTGAGATATGCTGGATTCTAAACGGAGAAGCTTCTCTGACGCTTTTTCACAGAGATTTTGAAACTGAAATCTCCCATGCTGTTTCCACCATAGCCAGCAATGGGCTTCCCCATAGAACTTGCCAACCTGAATTCCTACAGGCTAGATGTGAGAGGCACATTCTGCTGCTTCCTCCCTTAGAGGTAAACTAGCTTCTGAAAGCTCAACCTCCAGGGAGTCTGTTTGGCAGAGATATAGAACACACTTTTCCAAGCCTGTTGGAAGGCATTTGCAGTTTCATTTCGCGTCTAATTTCCCAAACCAAACTGCTTGCAGCTCTAACTGCCTTCTAACTACCACTTCTTCGGTTCAGTGAGATATGCTGGATTCTAAACGGAGAAGCTTCTCTGACGCTTTTTCACAGAGATTTTGAAACTGAAATCTCCCATGCCGTTTCCACCATAGGCAGCAATGGGCTTCCCCATAGAACTTGCCAACCTGAATTCCTAAAGGCTAGATGTGAGAGGCACATTCTGCTGCTTCCTCCCTAAGAGTTAAGCTTGCTTCTGAAAGCTCAACCTCCAGGGAGTCTGTTTGGCAGAGATATAGAACACACTTTTCCAAGCCTGTTGGAAGGCCTTTGCAGTGTCATTTCGCATCTAATTTCCCAAACCAAACTGCTTGCAGCTCTAACTCCCTTCTAACTACCACTTCTTCGGTTCAGTGAGATATGCTGGATTCTAAACGGAGAAGCTTCTCTGACGCTTTTTCACAGAGATTTTGAAACTGAAATTTCCAAACCCGTTTCCAACGAAGGCGCCAATGGGCTTCCCCATAGAACTTGCCAACCTGAATTCCTACAGGCTAGATGTGAGAGGCACATTCTGCTGCTTCCTCCCTTAGAGTTAAACTAGCTTCTGAAAGCTCAACCTCCGGGGAGTTTGTTTGGCAGAGATATAGAACACACTTTTCCAAGCCTGTTGGAAGGCATTTGCAGTTTCATTTCGCCTCTAATTTCCCAAACCAAACTGCTTGCAGCTCTAACTCCCTTCTAACTACCACTTCTTCGGTTCAGTGAGATATGCTGGATTCTAAACGGAGAAGCTTCTCTGACGCTTTTTCACAGAGATTTTGAAACTGAAATCTCCCATGCCGTTTCCACCATAGGCAGCAATGGGCTTCCCCATAGAACTTGCCAACCTGAATTCCTAAAGGCTAGATGTGAGAGGCACATTCTGCTGCTTCCTCCCTTAGAGTTAAACTTGCTTCTGAAAGCTCAACCTCCGGGGAGTCTGTTTGGCAGAGATATAGAACACACTTTTCCAAGCCTGTTGGAAGGCATTTGCAGTTTCATTTCGCGTCTAATTTCCCAAACCAAACTGCTTGCAGCTCTAACTCCCTTCTAACTACCACTTCTTCGGTTCAGTGAGATATGCTGGATTCTAAACGGAGAAGCTTCTCTGACGCTTTTTCACAGAGATTTTGAAACTGAAATCTCCCATGCCGTTTCCACCATAGGCAGCAATGGGCTTCCCCATAGAACTTGCCAACCTGAATTCCTACAGGCTAGATGTGAGAGGCACATTCTGCTGCTTCCTCCCTAAGAGTTAAGCTTGCTTCTGAAAGCTCAACCTCCGGGGAGTTTGTTTGGCAGAGATATAGAACACAGTTTTCCAAGCCTGTTGGAAGGCATTTGCAGTTTCATTTCGCGTCTAATTTCCCAAACCAAACTGCTTGCAGCTCTAACTGCCTTCTAACTACCACTTCTTCGGTTCAGTGAGATATGCTGGATTCTAAACGGAGAAGCTTCTCTGACGCTTTTTCACAGAGATTTTGAAACTGAAATCTCCCATGCCGTTTCCACCATAGGCAGCAATGGGCTTCCCCATAGAACTTGCCAACCTGAATTCCTACAGGCTAGATGTGAGAGGCACATTCTGCTGCTTCCTCCCTAACAGTTAAGCTTGCTTCTGAAAGCTCAACCTCCGGGGACTCCGTTTGGCACAGATATAGAACACACTTTTCCAATCCTGTTGGAAGGCCTTTGCAGTGTCATTTCGCATCTAATTTCCCAAACCAAACTGCTTGCAGCTCTAACTCCCTTCTAACTACCACTTCTTCGGTTCAGTGAGATATGCTGGATTCTAAACGGAGAAGCTTCTCTGACGCTTTTTCACAGAGATTTTGAAACTGAAATCTCCCATGCCGTTTCCACCATAGGCAGCAATGGGCTTCCCCATAGAACTTGCCAACCTGAATTCCTAAAGGCTAGATGTGAGAGGCACATTCTGCTGCTTCCTCCCTTAGAGTTAAACTAGCTTCTGAAAGCTCAACCTCCGGGGAGTTTGTTTGGCAGAGATATAGAACACAGTTTTCCAAGCCTGTTGGAAGGCATTTGCAGTTTCATTTCGCGTCTAATTTCCCAAACCAAACTGCTTGCAGCTCTAACTGCCTTCTAACTACCACTTCTTCGGTTCAGTGAGATATGCTGGATTCTAAACGGAGAAGCTTCTCTGACGCTTTTTCACAGAGATTTTGAAACTGAAATCTCCCATGCTGTTTCCACCATAGCCAGCAATGGGCTTCCCCATAGAACTTGCCAACCTGAATTCCTACAGGCTAGATGTGAGAGGCACATTCTGCTGCTTCCTCCCTTAGAGGTAAACTAGCTTCTGAAAGCTCAACCTCCAGGGAGTCTGTTTGGCAGAGATATAGAACACACTTTTCCAAGCCTGTTGGAAGGCATTTGCAGTTTCATTTCGCGTCTAATTTCCCAAACCAAACTGCTTGCAGCTCTAACTGCCTTCTAACTACCACTTCTTCGGTTCAGTGAGATATGCTGGATTCTAAACGGAGAAGCTTCTCTGACGCTTTTTCACAGAGATTTTGATACTGAAATCTCCCATGCCGTTTCCACCATAGGCAGCAATGGGCTTCCCCATAGAACTTGCCAACCTGAATTCCTACAGGCTAGATGTGAGAGGCACATTCTGCTGCTTCCTCCCTAAGAGTTAAGCTTGCTTCTGAAAGCTCAACCTCCGGGGAGTCTGTTTGGCAGAGATATAGAACACACTTTTCCAAGCCTGTTGGAAGGCCTTTGGAGTGTCATTTCGCATCTAATTTCCCAAACCAAACTGCTTGCAGCTCTAACTGCCTTCTAACTACCACTTCTTCGTTTCAGTGAGATATGCTGGATTCTAAACGGAGAAGCTTCTCTGACGCTTTTTCACAGAGATTTGGAAACTGAAATTTCCTAACCCGTTTCCAACGAAGGCGCCAATGGGCTTCCCCATAGAACTTGCCAACCTGAATTCCTACAGGCTAGATGTGAGAGGCACATTCTGCTGCTTCCTCCCTTAGAGTTAAACTAGCTTCTGAAAGCTCAACCTCCGGGGAGTTTGTTTGGCAGAGATATAGAACACACTTTTCCAAGCCTGTTGGAAGGCATTTGCAGTTTCATTTCGCGTCTAATTTCCCAAACCAAACTGCTTGCAGCTCTAACTGCCTTCTAACTACCACTTCTTCGGTTCAGTGAGATATGCTGGATTTTAAACGGAGAAGCTTCTCTGACGCTTTTTCACAGAGATTTTGAAACTGAAATCTCCCATGCCGTTTCCACCATAGGCAGCAATGGGCTTCCCCATAGAACTTGCCAACCTGAATTCCTACAGGCTAGATGTGAGAGGCACATTCTGCTGCTTCCTCCCTAAGAGTTAAGCTTGCTTGTGAAAGCTCAACCTCCGGGGAGTCTGTTTGGCAGAGATATAGAACACACTTTTCCAAGCCTGTTGGAAGGCCTTTGCAGTGTCATTTCGCATCTAATTTCCCAAACCAAACTGCTTGCAGCTCTAACTCCCTTCTAACTACCACTTCTTCGGTTCAGTGAGATATGCTGGATTCTAAACGGAGAAGCTTCTCTGACGCTTTTTCACAGAGATTTTGAAACTGAAATTTCCAAACCCGTTTCCAACGAAGGCGCCAATGGGCTTCCCCATAGAACTTGCCAACCTGAATTCCTACAGGCTAGATGTGAGAGGCACATTCTGCTGCTTCCTCCCTTAGAGTTAAACTAGCTTCTGAAAGCTCAACCTCCGGGGAGTTTGTTTGGCAGAGATATAGAACACACTTTTCCAAGCCTGTTGGAAGGCATTTGCAGTTTCATTTCGCGTCTAATTTCCCAAACCAAACTGCTTGCAGCTCTAACTCCCTTCTAACTACCACTTCTTCGGTTCAGTGAGATATGCTGGATTCTAAACGGAGAAGCTTCTCTGACGCTTTTTCACAGAGATTTTGAAACTGAAATCTCCCATGCCGTTTCCACCATAGGCAGCAATGGGCTTCCCCATAGAACTTGCCAACCTGAATTCCTACAGGCTAGATGTGAGAGGCACATTCTGCTGCTTCCTCCCTAACAGTTAAGCTTGCTTCTGAAAGCTCAACCTCCGGGGACTCTGTTTGGCACAGATATAGAACACACTTTTCCAAGCCTGTTGGAAGGCCTTTGCAGTGTCATTTCGCATCTAATTTCCCAAACCAAACTGCTTGCAGCTCTAACTCCCTTCTAACTACCACTTCTTCGGTTCAGTGAGATATGCTGGATTCTAAACGGAGAAGCTTCTCTGACGCTTTTTCACAGAGATTTTGAAACTGAAATCTCCCATGCCGTTTCCACCATAGGCAGCAATGGGCTTCCGCATAGAACTTGCCAACCTGAATTCCTAAAGGCTAGATGTGAGAGGCATATTCTGCTGCTTCCTCCCTTAGAGTTAAACTAGCTTCTGAAAGCTCAACCTCCGGGGAGTTTGTTTGGCAGAGATATAGAACACACTTTTCCAAGCCTGTTGGAAGGCATTTGCAGTTTCATTTCGCGTCTAATTTCCCAAACCAAACTGCTTGCAGCTCTAACTCCCTTCTAACTACCACTTCTTCGGTTCAGTGAGATATGCTGGATTCTAAACGGAGAAGCTTCTCTGACGCTTTTTCACAGAGATTTTGAAACTGAAATCTCCCATGCCGTTTCCACCATAGGCAGCAATGGGCTTCCCCATAGAACTTGCCAACCTGAATTCCTACAGGCTAGATGTGAGAGGCACATTCTGCTGCTTCCTCCCTTAGAGTTAAACTTGCTTCTGAAAGCTCAACCTCCGGGGAGTTTGTTTGGCAGAGATATAGAACACACTTTTCCAAGCCTGTTGGAAGGCATTTGCAGTTTCATTTCGCGTCTAATTTCCCAAACCAAACTGCTTGCAGCTCTAACTGCCTTCTAACTACCACTTCTTCGGTTCAGTGAGATATGCTGGATTCTAAACGGAGAAGCTTCTCTGACGCTTTTTCACAGAGATTTTGAAACTGAAATCTCCCATGCTGTTTCCACCATAGCCAGCAATGGGCTTCCCCATAGAACTTGCCAACCTGAATTCCTACAGGC
Organism: Cynocephalus volans; assembly: GCF_027409185.1. Classification (NCBI taxonomy): domain Eukaryota; kingdom Metazoa; phylum Chordata; class Mammalia; order Dermoptera; family Cynocephalidae; genus Cynocephalus; species Cynocephalus volans. The sequence goes on along the minus strand of NW_026902469.1, from coordinate 612,328 downwards.
TAGATGTGAGAGGCACATTCTGCTGCTTCCTCCCTTAGAGGTAAACTAGCTTCTGAAAGCTCAACCTCCAGGGAGTCTGTTTGGCAGAGATATAGAACACACTTTTCCAAGCCTGTTGGAAGGCATTTGCAGTTTCATTTCGCGTCTAATTTCCCAAACCAAACTGCTTGCAGCTCTAACTGCCTTCTAACTACCACTTCTTCGGTTCAGTGAGATATGCTGGATTCTAAACGGAGAAGCTTCTCTGACGCTTTTTCACAGAGATTTTGAAACTGAAATCTCCCATGCCGTTTCCACCATAGGCAGCAATGGGCTTCCCCATAGAACTTGCCAACCTGAATTCCTAAAGGCTAGATGTGAGAGGCACATTCTGCTGCTTCCTCCCTAAGAGTTAAGCTTGCTTCTGAAAGCTCAACCTCCGGGGACTCTGTTTGGCACAGATATAGAACACACTTTTCCAAGCCTGTTGGAAGGCCTTTGCAGTGTCATTTCGCATCTAATTTCCCAAACCAAACTGCTTGCAGCTCTAACTCCCTTCTAACTACCACTTCTTCGGTTCAGTGAGATATGCTGGATTCTAAACGGAGAAGCTTCTCTGACGCTTTTTCACAGAGATTTTGAAACTGAAATCTCCCATGCCGTTTCCACCATAGGCAGCAAAGGGCTTCCCCATAGAACTTGCCAACCTGAATTCCTACAGGCTAGATGTGAGAGGCACATTCTGCTGCTTCCTCCCTTAGAGTTAAACTTGCTTCTGAAAGCTCAACCTCCGGGGAGTTTGTTTGGCAGAGATATAGAACACACTTTTCCAAGCCTGTTGGAAGGCATTTGCAGTTTCATTTCGCGTCTAATTTCCCAAACCAAACTGCTTGCAGCTCTAACTGCCTTCTAACTACCACTTCTTCGGTTCAGTGAGATATGCTGGATTCTAAACGGAGAAGCTTCTCTGACGCTTTTTCACAGAGATTTTGAAACTGAAATCTCCCATGCTGTTTCCACCATAGCCAGCAATGGGCTTCCCCATAGAACTTGCCAACCTGAATTCCTACAGGCTAGATGTGAGAGGCACATTCTGCTGCTTCCTCCCTTAGAGGTAAACTAGCTTCTGAAAGCTCAACCTCCAGGGAGTCTGTTTGGCAGAGATATAGAACACACTTTTCCAAGCCTGTTGGAAGGCATTTGCAGTTTCATTTCGCGTCTAATTTCCCAAACCAAACTGCTTGCAGCTCTAACTGCCTTCTAACTACCACTTCTTCGGTTCAGTGAGATATGCTGGATTCTAAACGGAGAAGCTTCTCTGACGCTTTTTCACAGAGATTTTGAAACTGAAATCTCCCATGCCGTTTCCACCATAGGCAGCAATGGGCTTCCCCATAGAACTTGCCAACCTGAATTCCTAAAGGCTAGATGTGAGAGGCACATTCTGCTGCTTCCTCCCTAACAGTTAAGCTTGCTTCTGAAAGCTCAACCTCCGGGGACTCTGTTTGGCACAGATATAGAACACACTTTTCCAAGCCTGTTGGAAGGCCTTTGCAGTGTCATTTCGCATCTAATTTCCCAAACCAAACTGCTTGCAGCTCTAACTCCCTTCTAACTACCACTTCTTCGGTTCAGTGAGATATGCTGGATTCTAAACGGAGAAGCTTCTCTGACGCTTTTTCACAGAGATTTTGAAACTGAAATCTCCCATGCCGTTTCCACCATAGGCAGCAATGGGCTTCCGCATAGAACTTGCCAACCTGAATTCCTAAAGGCTAGATGTGAGAGGCACATTCTGCTGCTTCCTCCCTTAGAGTTAAACTAGCTTCTGAAAGCTCAACCTCCGGGGAGTTTGTTTGGCAGAGATATAGAACACACTTTTCCAAGCCTGTTGGAAGGCATTTGCAGTTTCATTTCGCGTCTAATTTCCCAAACCAAACTGCTTGCAGCTCTAACTCCCTTCTAACTACCACTTCTTCGGTTCAGTGAGATATGCTGGATTCTAAACGGAGAAGCTTCTCTGACGCTTTTTCACAGAGATTTTGAAACTGAAATCTCCCATGCCGTTTCCACCATAGGCAGCAATGGGCTTCCCCATAGAACTTGCCAACCTGAATTCCTACAGGCTAGATGTGAGAGGCACATTCTGCTGCTTCCTCCCTTAGAGTTAAACTAGCTTCTGAAAGCTCAACCTCCAGGGAGTCTGTTTGGCAGAGATATAGAACACACTTTTCCAAGCCTGTTGGAAGGCATTTGCAGTTTCATTTCGCGTCTAATTTCCCAAACCAAACTGCTTGCAGCTCTAACTGCCTTCTAACTACCACTTCTTCGGTTCAGTGAGATATGCTGGATTCTAAACGGAGAAGCTTCTCTGACGCTTTTTCACAGAGATTTTGAAACTGAAATCTCCCATGCCGTTTCCACCATAGGCAGCAATGGGCTTCCCCATAGAACTTGCCAACCTGAATTCCTAAAGGCTAGATGTGAGAGGCACATTCTGCTGCTTCCTCCCTAAGAGTTAAGCTTGCTTCTGAAAGCTCAACCTCCAGGGAGTCTGTTTGGCAGAGATATAGAACACACTTTTCCAAGCCTGTTGGAAGGCCTTTGCAGTGTCATTTCGCATCTAATTTCCCAAACCAAACTGCTTGCAGCTCTAACTCCCTTCTAACTACCACTTCTTCGGTTCAGTGAGATATGCTGGATTCTAAACGGAGAAGCTTCTCTGACGCTTTTTCACAGAGATTTTGAAACTGAAATTTCCAAACCCGTTTCCAACGAAGGCGCCAATGGGCTTCCCCATAGAACTTGCCAACCTGAATTCCTACAGGCTAGATGTGAGAGGCACATTCTGCTGCTTCCTCCCTTAGAGTTAAACTAGCTTCTGAAAGCTCAACCTCCGGGGAGTTTGTTTGGCAGAGATATAGAACACACTTTTCCAAGCCTGTTGGAAGGCATTTGCAGTTTCATTTCGCCTCTAATTTCCCAAACCAAACTGCTTGCAGCTCTAACTGCCTTCTAACTACCACTTCTTCGGTTCAGTGAGATATGCTGGATTCTAAACGGAGAAGCTTCTCTGACGCTTTTTCACAGAGATTTTGAAACTGAAATCTCCCATGCCGTTTCCACCATAGGCAGCAATGGGCTTCCCCATAGAACTTGCCAACCTGAATTCCTAAAGGCTAGATGTGAGAGGCACATTCTGCTGCTTCCTCCCTTAGAGTTAAACTTGCTTCTGAAAGCTCAACCTCCGGGGAGTTTGTTTGGCAGAGATATAGAACACACTTTTCCAAGCCTGTTGGAAGGCATTTGCAGTTTCATTTCGCGTCTAATTTCCCAAACCAAACTGCTTGCAGCTCTAACTCCCTTCTAACTACCACTTCTTCGGTTCAGTGAGATATGCTGGATTCTAAACGGAGAAGCTTCTCTGACGCTTTTTCACAGAGATTTTGAAACTGAAATCTCCCATGCCGTTTCCACCATAGGCAGCAATGGGCTTCCCCATAGAACTTGCCAACCTGAATTCCTACAGGCTAGATGTGAGAGGCACATTCTGCTGCTTCCTCCCTAAGAGTTAAGCTTGCTTCTGAAAGCTCAACCTCCGGGGAGTCTGTTTGGCAGAGATATAGAACACACTTTTCCAAGCCTGTTGGAAGGCCTTTGCAGTGTCATTTCGCATCTAATTTCCCAAACCAAACTGCTTGCAGCTCTAACTCCCTTCTAACTACCACTTCTTCGGTTCAGTGAGATATGCTGGATTCTAAACGGAGAAGCTTCTCTGACGCTTTTTCACAGAGATTTTGAAACTGAAATCTCCCATGCCGTTTCCACCATAGGCAGCAATGGGCTTCCCCATAGAACTTGCCAACCTGAATTCCTACAGGCTAGATGTGAGAGGCACATTCTGCTGCTTCCTCCCTTAGAGTTAAACTAGCTTCTGAAAGCTCAACCTCCGGGGAGTTTGTTTGGCAGAGATATAGAACACAGTTTTCCAAGCCTGTTGGAAGGCATTTGCAGTTTCATTTCGCGTCTAATTTCCCAAACCAAACTGCTTGCAGCTCTAACTGCCTTCTAACTACCACTTCTTCGGTTCAGTGAGATATGCTGGATTCTAAACGGAGAAGCTTCTCTGACGCTTTTTCACAGAGATTTTGAAACTGAAATCTCCCATGCCGTTTCCACCATAGGCAGCAATGGGCTTCCCCATAGAACTTGCCAACCTGAATTCCTACAGGCTAGATGTGAGAGGCACATTCTGCTGCTTCCTCCCTAACAGTTAAGCTTGCTTCTGAAAGCTCAACCTCCGGGGACTCCGTTTGGCACAGATATAGAACACACTTTTCCAATCCTGTTGGAAGGCCTTTGCAGTGTCATTTCGCATCTAATTTCCCAAACCAAACTGCTTGCAGCTCTAACTCCCTTCTAACTACCACTTCTTCGGTTCAGTGAGATATGCTGGATTCTAAACGGAGAAGCTTCTCTGACGCTTTTTCACAGAGATTTTGAAACTGAAATCTCCCATGCCGTTTCCACCATAGGCAGCAATGGGCTTCCACATAGAACTTGCCAACCTGAATTCCTAAAGGCTAGATGTGAGAGGCACATTCTGCTGCTTCCTCCCTTAGAGTTAAACTAGCTTCTGAAAGCTCAACCTCCGGGGAGTTTGTTTGGCAGAGATATAGAACACAGTTTTCCAAGCCTGTTGGAAGGCATTTGCAGTTTCATTTCGCGTCTAATTTCCCAAACCAAACTGCTTGCAGCTCTAACTGCCTTCTAACTACCACTTCTTCGGTTCAGTGAGATATGCTGGATTCTAAACGGAGAAGCTTCTCTGACGCTTTTTCACAGAGATTTTGAAACTGAAATCTCCCATGCTGTTTCCACCATAGCCAGCAATGGGCTTCCCCATAGAACTTGCCAACCTGAATTCCTACAGGCTAGATGTGAGAGGCACATTCTGCTGCTTCCTCCCTTAGAGGTAAACTAGCTTCTGAAAGCTCAACCTCCAGGGAGTCTGTTTGGCAGAGATATAGAACACACTTTTCCAAGCCTGTTGGAAGGCATTTGCAGTTTCATTTCGCGTCTAATTTCCCAAACCAAACTGCTTGCAGCTCTAACTGCCTTCTAACTACCACTTCTTCGGTTCAGTGAGATATGCTGGATTCTAAACGGAGAAGCTTCTCTGACGCTTTTTCACAGAGATTTTGATACTGAAATCTCCCATGCCGTTTCCACCATAGGCAGCAATGGGCTTCCCCATAGAACTTGCCAACCTGAATTCCTACAGGCTAGATGTGAGAGGCACATTCTGCTGCTTCCTCCCTAAGAGTTAAGCTTGCTTCTGAAAGCTCAACCTCCGGGGAGTCTGTTTGGCAGAGATATAGAACACACTTTTCCAAGCCTGTTGGAAGGCCTTTGGAGTGTCATTTCGCATCTAATTTCCCAAACCAAACTGCTTGCAGCTCTAACTGCCTTCTAACTACCACTTCTTCGTTTCAGTGAGATATGCTGGATTCTAAACGGAGAAGCTTCTCTGACGCTTTTTCACAGAGATTTGGAAACTGAAATTTCCTAACCCGTTTCCAACGAAGGCGCCAATGGGCTTCCCCATAGAACTTGCCAACCTGAATTCCTACAGGCTAGATGTGAGAGGCACATTCTGCTGCTTCCTCCCTTAGAGTTAAACTAGCTTCTGAAAGCTCAACCTCCGGGGAGTTTGTTTGGCAGAGATATAGAACACACTTTTCCAAGCCTGTTGGAAGGCATTTGCAGTTTCATTTCGCGTCTAATTTCCCAAACCAAACTGCTTGCAGCTCTAACTGCCTTCTAACTACCACTTCTTCGGTTCAGTGAGATATGCTGGATTTTAAACGGAGAAGCTTCTCTGACGCTTTTTCACAGAGATTTTGAAACTGAAATCTCCCATGCCGTTTCCACCATAGGCAGCAATGGGCTTCCCCATAGAACTTGCCAACCTGAATTCCTACAGGCTAGATGTGAGAGGCACATTCTGCTGCTTCCTCCCTAAGAGTTAAGCTTGCTTGTGAAAGCTCAACCTCCGGGGAGTCTGTTTGGCAGAGATATAGAACACACTTTTCCAAGCCTGTTGGAAGGCCTTTGCAGTGTCATTTCGCATCTAATTTCCCAAACCAAACTGCTTGCAGCTCTAACTCCCTTCTAACTACCACTTCTTCGGTTCAGTGAGATATGCTGGATTCTAAACGGAGAAGCTTCTCTGACGCTTTTTCACAGAGATTTTGAAACTGAAATTTCCAAACCCGTTTCCAACGAAGGCGCCAATGGGCTTCCCCATAGAACTTGCCAACCTGAATTCCTACAGGCTAGATGTGAGAGGCACATTCTGCTGCTTCCTCCCTTAGAGTTAAACTAGCTTCTGAAAGCTCAACCTCCGGGGAGTTTGTTTGGCAGAGATATAGAACACACTTTTCCAAGCCTGTTGGAAGGCATTTGCAGTTTCATTTCGCGTCTAATTTCCCAAACCAAACTGCTTGCAGCTCTAACTCCCTTCTAACTACCACTTCTTCGGTTCAGTGAGATATGCTGGATTCTAAACGGAGAAGCTTCTCTGACGCTTTTTCACAGAGATTTTGAAACTGAAATCTCCCATGCCGTTTCCACCATAGGCAGCAATGGGCTTCCCCATAGAACTTGCCAACCTGAATTCCTACAGGCTAGATGTGAGAGGCACATTCTGCTGCTTCCTCCCTAACAGTTAAGCTTGCTTCTGAAAGCTCAACCTCCGGGGACTCTGTTTGGCACAGATATAGAACACACTTTTCCAAGCCTGTTGGAAGGCCTTTGCAGTGTCATTTCGCATCTAATTTCCCAAACCAAACTGCTTGCAGCTCTAACTCCCTTCTAACTACCACTTCTTCGGTTCAGTGAGATATGCTGGATTCTAAACGGAGAAGTTTCTCTGACGCTTTTTCACAGAGATTTTGAAACTGAAATCTCCCATGCCGTTTCCACCATAGGCAGCAATGGGCTTCCGCATAGAACTTGCCAACCTGAATTCCTAAAGGCTAGATGTGAGAGGCACATTCTGCTGCTTCCTCCCTTAGAGTTAAACTAGCTTCTGAAAGCTCAACCTCCGGGGAGTTTGTTTGGCAGAGATATAGAACACACTTTTCCAAGCCTGTTGGAAGGCATTTGCAGTTTCATTTCGCGTCTAATTTCCCAAACCAAACTGCTTGCAGCTCTAACTCCCTTCTAACTACCACTTCTTCGGTTCAGTGAGATATGCTGGATTCTAAACGGAGAAGCTTCTCTGACGCTTTTTCACAGAGATTTTGAAACTGAAATCTCCCATGCCGTTTCCACCATAGGCAGCAATGGGCTTCCCCATAGAACTTGCCAACCTGAATTCCTACAGGCTAGATGTGAGAGGCACATTCTGCTGCTTCCTCCCTTAGAGTTAAACTTGCTTCTGAAAGCTCAACCTCCGGGGAGTTTGTTTGGCAGAGATATAGAACACACTTTTCCAAGCCTGTTGGAAGGCATTTGCAGTTTCATTTCGCGTCTAATTTCCCAAACCAAACTGCTTGCAGCTCTAACTGCCTTCTAACTACCACTTCTTCGGTTCAGTGAGATATGCTGGATTCTAAACGGAGAAGCTTCTCTGACGCTTTTTCACAGAGATTTTGAAACTGAAATCTCCCATGCTGTTTCCACCATAGCCAGCAATGGGCTTCCCCATAGAACTTGCCAACCTGAATTCCTACAGGCTAGATGTGAGAGGCACATTCTGCTGCTTCCTCCCTTAGAGGTAAACTAGCTTCTGAAAGCTCAACCTCCAGGGAGTCTGTTTGGCAGAGATATAGAACACACTTTTCCAAGCCTGTTGGAAGGCATTTGCAGTTTCATTTCGCGTCTAATTTCCCAAACCAAACTGCTTGCAGCTCTAACTGCCTTCTAACTACCACTTCTTCGGTTCAGTGAGATATGCTGGATTCTAAACGGAGAAGCTTCTCTGACGCTTTTTCACAGAGATTTTGAAACTGAAATCTCCCATGCCGTTTCCACCATAGGCAGCAATGGGCTTCCCCATAGAACTTGCCAACCTGAATTCCTAAAGGCTAGATGTGAGAGGCACATTCTGCTGCTTCCTCCCTAAGAGTTAAGCTTGCTTCTGAAAGCTCAACCTCCGGGGACTCTGTTTGGCACAGATATAGAACACACTTTTCCAAGCCTGTTGGAAGGCCTTTGCAGTGTCATTTCGCATCTAATTTCCCAAACCAAACTGCTTGCAGCTCTAACTCCCTTCTAACTACCACTTCTTCGGTTCAGTGAGATATGCTGGATTCTAAACGGAGAAGCTTCTCTGACGCTTTTTCACAGAGATTTTGAAACTGAAATCTCCCATGCCGTTTCCACCATAGGCAGCAATGGGCTTCCGCATAGAACTTGCCAACCTGAATTCCTAAAGGCTAGATGTGAGAGGCACATTCTGCTGCTTCCTCCCTTAGAGTTAAACTAGCTTCTGAAAGCTCAACCTCCGGGGAGTTTGTTTGGCAGAGATATAGAACACACTTTTCCAAGCCTGTTGGAAGGCATTTGCAGTTTCATTTCGCGTCTAATTTCCCAAACCAAACTGCTTGCAGCTCTAACTCCCTTCTAACTACCACTTCTTCGGTTCAGTGAGATATGCTGGATTCTAAACGGAGAAGCTTCTCTGACGCTTTTTCACAGAGATTTTGAAACTGAAATCTCCCATGCCGTTTCCACCATAGGCAGCAATGGGCTTCCCCATAGAACTTGCCAACCTGAATTCCTACAGGCTAGATGTGAGAGGCACATTCTGCTGCTTCCTCCCTTAGAGGTAAACTAGCTTCTGAAAGCTCAACCTCCAGGGAGTCTGTTTGGCAGAGATATAGAACACACTTTTCCAAGCCTGTTGGAAGGCATTTGCAGTTTCATTTCGCGTCTAATTTCCCAAACCAAACTGCTTGCAGCTCTAACTGCCTTCTAACTACCACTTCTTCGGTTCAGTGAGATATGCTGGATTCTAAACGGAGAAGCTTCTCTGACGCTTTTTCACAGAGATTTTGAAACTGAAATCTCCCATGCCGTTTCCACCATAGGCAGCAATGGGCTTCCCCATAGAACTTGCCAACCTGAATTCCTAAAGGCTAGATGTGAGAGGCACATTCTGCTGCTTCCTCCCTAAGAGTTAAGCTTGCTTCTGAAAGCTCAACCTCCAGGGAGTCTGTTTGGCAGAGATATAGAACACACTTTTCCAAGCCTGTTGGAAGGCCTTTGCAGTGTCATTTCGCATCTAATTTCCCAAACCAAACTGCTTGCAGCTCTAACTCCCTTCTAACTACCACTTCTTCGGTTCAGTGAGATATGCTGGATTCTAAACGGAGAAGCTTCTCTGACGCTTTTTCACAGAGATTTTGAAACTGAAATTTCCAAACCCGTTTCCAACGAAGGCGCCAATGGGCTTCCCCATAGAACTTGCCAACCTGAATTCCTACAGGCTAGATGTGAGAGGCACATTCTGCTGCTTCCTCCCTTAGAGTTAAACTAGCTTCTGAAAGCTCAACCTCCGGGGAGTTTGTTTGGCAGAGATATAGAACACACTTTTCCAAGCCTGTTGGAAGGCATTTGCAGTTTCATTTCGCGTCTAATTTCCCAAACCAAACTGCTTGCAGCTCTAACTCCCTTCTAACTACCACTTCTTCGGTTCAGTGAGATATGCTGGATTCTAAACGGAGAAGCTTCTCTGACGCTTTTTCACAGAGATTTTGAAACTGAAATCTCCCATGCCGTTTCCACCATAGGCAGCAATGGGCTTCCCCATAGAACTTGCCAACCTGAATTCCTACAGGCTAGATGTGAGAGGCACATTCTGCTGCTTCCTCCCTAACAGTTAAGCTTGCTTCTGAAAGCTCAACCTCCGGGGACTCTGTTTGGCAGAGATATAGAACACACTTTTCCAAGCCTGTTGGAAGGCCTTTGCAGTGTCATTTCGCATCTAATTTCCCAAACCAAACTGCTTGCAGCTCTAACTCCCTTCTAACTACCACTTCTTCGGTTCAGTGAGATATGCTGGATTCTAAACGGAGAAGCTTCTCTGACGCTTTTTCACAGAGATTTTGAAACTGAAATCTCCCATGCCGTTTCCACCATAGGCAGCAATGGGCTTCCGCATAGAACTTGCCAACCTGAATTCCTAAAGGCTAGATGTGAGAGGCACATTCTGCTGCTTCCTCCCTTAGAGTTAAAATAGCTTCTGAAAGCTCAACCTCCGGGGAGTTTGTTTGGCAGAGATATAGAACACACTTTTCCAAGCCTGTTGGAAGGCATTTGCAGTTTCATTTCGCGTCTAATTTCCCAAACCAAACTGCTTGCAGCTCTAACTCCCTTCTAACTAGCACTTCTTCGGTTCAGTGAGATATGCTGGATTCTAAACGGAGAAGCTTCTCTGACGCTTTTTCACAGAGATTTTGAAACTGAAATCTCCCATGCCGTTTCCACCATAGGCAGCAATGGGCTTCACCATAGAACTTGCCAACCTGAATTCCTACAGGCTAGATGTGAGAGGCACATTCTGCTGCTTCCTCCCTTAGAGTTAAACTTGCTTCTGAAAGCTCAACCTCCGGGGAGTTTGTTTGGCAGAGATATAGAACACACTTTTCCAAGCCTGTTGGAAGGCATTTGCAGTTTCATTTCGCGTCTAATTTCCCAAACCAAACTGCTTGCAGCTCTAACTGCCTTCTAACTACCACTTCTTCGGTTCAGTGAGATATGCTGGATTCTAAACGGAGAAGCTTCTCTGACGCTTTTTCACAGAGATTTTGAAACTGAAATCTCCCATGCCGTTTCCACCATAGGCAGCAATGGGCTTCCCCATAGAACTTGCCAACCTGAATTCCTAAAGGCTAGATGTGAGAGGCACATTCTGCTGCTTCCTCCCTAACAGTTAAGCTTGCTTCTGAAAGCTCAACCTCCGGGGACTCTGTTTGGCACAGATATAGAACACACTTTTCCAAGCCTGTTGGAAGGCCTTTGCAGTGTCATTTCGCATCTAATTTCCCAAACCAAACTGCTTGCAGCTCTAACTCCCTTCTAACTACCACTTCTTCGGTTCAGTGAGATATGCTGGATTCTAAACGGAGAAGCTTCTCTGACGCTTTTTCACAGAGATTTTGAAACTGAAATCTCCCATGCCGTTTCCACCATAGGCAGCAATGGGCTTCCCCATAGAACTTGCCAACCTGAATTCCTAAAGGCTAGATGTGAGAGGCACATTCTGCTGCTTCCTCCCTTAGAGTTAAACTTGCTTCTGAAAGCTCAACCTCCGGGGAGTTTGTTTGGCAGAGATATAGAACACACGTTTCCAAGCCTGTTGGAAGGCATTTGCAGTTTCATTTCGCGTCTAATTTCCCAAACCAAACTGCTTGCAGCTCTAACTGCCTTCTAACTACCACTTCTTCGGTTCAGTGAGATATGCTGGATTCTAAACGGAGAAGCTTCTCTGACGCTTTTTCACAGAGATTTTTGAAACTGAAATCTCCCATGCTGTTTCCACCATAGCCAGCAATGGGCTTCCCCATAGAACTTGCCAACCTGAATTCCTACAGGCTAGATGTGAGAGGCACATTCTGCTGCTTCCTCCCTTAGAGGTAAACTAGCTTCTGAAAGCTCAACCTCCAGGGAGTCTGTTTGGCAGAGATATAGAACACACTTTTCCAAGCCTGTTGGAAGGCATTTGCAGTTTCATTTCGCGTCTAATTTCCCAAACCAAACTGCTTGCAGCTCTAACTGCCTTCTAACTACCACTTCTTCGGTTCAGTGAGATATGCTGGATTCTAAACGGAGAAGCTTCTCTGACGCTTTTTCACAGAGATTTTGAAACTGAAATCTCCCATGCCGTTTCCACCATAGGCAGCAATGGGCTTCCCCATAGAACTTGCCAACCTGAATTCCTAAAGGCTAGATGTGAGAGGCACATTCTGCTGCTTCCTCCCTAAGAGTTAAGCTTGCTTCTGAAAGCTCAACCTCCAGGGAGTCTGTTTGGCAGAGATATAGAACACACTTTTCCAAGCCTGTTGCAAGGCCTTTGCAGTGTCATTTCGCATCTAATTTCCCAAACCAAACTGCTTGCAGCTCTAACTCCCTTCTAACTACCACTTCTTCGGTTCAGTGAGATATGCTGGATTCTAAACGGAGAAGCTTCTCTGACGCTTTTTCACAGAGATTTTGAAACTGAAATTTCCAAACCCGTTTCCAACGAAGGCGCCAATGGGCTTCCCCATAGAACTTGCCAACCTGAATTCCTACAGGCTAGATGTGAGAGGCACATTCTGCTGCTTCCTCCCTTAGAGTTAAACTAGCTTCTGAAAGCTCAACCTCCGGGGAGTTTGTTTGGCAGAGATATAGAACACACTTTTCCAAGCCTGTTGGAAGGCATTTGCAGTTTCATTTCGCGTCTAATTTCCCAAACCAAACTGCTTGCAGCTCTAACTCCCTTCTAACTACCACTTCTTCGGTTCAGTGAGATATGCTGGATTCTAAACGGAGAAGCTTCTCTGACGCTTTTTCACAGAGATTTTGAAACTGAAATCTCCCATGCCGTTTCCACCATAGGCAGCAATGGGCTTCCCCATAGAACTTGCCAACCTGAATTCCTACAGGCTAGATGTGAGAGGCACATTCTGCTGCTTCCTCCCTAACAGTTAAGCTTGCTTCTGAAAGCTCAACCTCCGGGGACTCTGTTTGGCAGAGATATAGAACACACTTTTCCAAGCCTGTTGGAAGGCCTTTGCAGTGTCATTTCGCATCTAATTTCCCAAACCAAACTGCTTGCAGCTCTAACTCCCTTCTAACTACCACTTCTTCGGTTCAGTGAGATATGCTGGATTCTAAACGGAGAAGCTTCTCTGACGCTTTTTCACAGAGATTTTGAAACTGAAATCTCCCATGCCGTTTCCACCATAGGCAGCAATGGGCTTCCGCATAGAACTTGCCAACCTGAATTCCTAAAGGCTAGATGTGAGAGGCACATTCTGCTGCTTCCTCCCTTAGAGTTAAACTAGCTTCTGAAAGCTCAACCTCCGGGGAGTTTGTTTGGCAGAGATATAGAACACACTTTTCCAAGCCTGTTGGAAGGCATTTGCAGTTTCATTTCGCGTCTAATTTCCCAAACCAAACTGCTTGCAGCTCTAACTCCCTTCTAACTACCACTTCTTCGGTTCAGTGAGATATGCTGGATTCTAAACAGAGAAGCTTCTCTGACGCTTTTTCACAGAGATTTTGAAACTGAAATCTCCCATGCCGTTTCCACCATAGGCAGCAATGGGCTTCCCCATAGAACTTGCCAACCTGAATTCCTACAGGCTAGATGTGAGAGGCACATTCTGCTGCTTCCTCCCTTAGAGTTAAACTTGCTTCTGAAAGCTCAACCTCCGGGGAGTTTGTTTGGCAGAGATATAGAACACACTTTTCCAAGCCTGTTGGAAGGCATTTGCAGTTTCATTTCGCGTCTAATTTCCCAAACCAAACTGCTTGCAGCTCTAACTGCCTTCTAACTACCACTTCTTCGGTTCAGTGAGATATGCTGGATTCTAAACGGAGAAGCTTCTCTGACGCTTTTTCACAGAGATTTTGAAACTGAAATCTCCCATGCCGTTTCCACCATAGGCAGCAATGGGCTTCCCCATAGAACTGGCCAACCTGAATTCCTAAAGGCTAGATGTGAGAGGCACATTCTGCTGCTTCCTCCCTAACAGTTAAGCTTGCTTCTGAAAGCTCAACCTCCAGGGAGTCTGTTTGGCAGAGATATAGAACACACTTTTCCAAGCCTGTTGCAAGGCCTTTGCAGTGTCATTTCGCATCTAATTTCCCAAACCAAACTGCTTGCAGCTCTAACTCCCTTCTAACTACCACTTCTTCGGTTCAGTGAGATATGCTGGATTCTAAACGGAGAAGCTTCTCTGACGCTTTTTCACAGAGATTTTGAAACTGAAATTTCCAAACCCGTTTCCAACGAAGGCGCCAATGGGCTTCCCCATAGAACTTGCCAACCTGAATTCCTACAGGCTAGATGTGAGAGGCACATTCTGCTGCTTCCTCCCTTAGAGTTAAACTAGCTTCTGAAAGCTCAACCTCCGGGGAGTTTGTTTGGCAGAGATATAGAACACACTTTTCCAAGCCTGTTGGAAGGCATTTGCAGTTTCATTTCGCGTCTAATTTCCCAAACCAAACTGCTTGCAGCTCTAACTCCCTTCTAACTACCACTTCTTCGGTTCAGTGAGATATGCTGGATTCTAAACGGAGAAGCTTCTCTGACGCTTTTTCACAGAGATTTTGAAACTGAAATCTCCCATGCCGTTTCCACCATAGGCAGCAATGGGCTTCCCCATAGAACTTGCCAACCTGAATTCCTACAGGCTAGATGTGAGAGGCACATTCTGCTGCTTCCTCCCTAACAGTTAAGCTTGCTTCTGAAAGCTCAACCTCCGGGGACTCTGTTTGGCAGAGATATAGAACACACTTTTCCAAGCCTGTTGGAAGGCCTTTGCAGTGTCATTTCGCATCTAATTTCCCAAACCAAACTGCTTGCAGCTCTAACTCCCTTCTAACTACCACTTCTTCGGTTCAGTGAGATATGCTGGATTCTAAACGGAGAAGCTTCTCTGACGCTTTTTCACAGAGATTTTGAAACTGAAATCTCCCATGCCGTTTCCACCATAGGCAGCAATGGGCTTCCGCATAGAACTTGCCAACCTGAATTCCTAAAGGCTAGATGTGAGAGGCACATTCTGCTGCTTCCTCCCTTAGAGTTAAACTAGCTTCTGAAAGCTCAACCTCCGGGGAGTTTGTTTGGCAGAGATATAGAACACACTTTTCCAAGCCTGTTGGAAGGCATTTGCAGTTTCATTTCGCGTCTAATTTCCCAAACCAAACTGCTTGCAGCTCTAACTCCCTTCTAACTACCACTTCTTCGGTTCAGTGAGATATGCTGGATTCTAAACGGAGAAGCTTCTCTGACGCTTTTTCACAGAGATTTTGAAACTGAAATCTCCCATGCCGTTTCCACCATAGGCAGCAATGGGCTTCCCCATAGAACTTGCCAACCTGAATTCCTACAGGCTAGATGTGAGAGGCACATTCTGCTGCTTCCTCCCTTAGAGTTAAACTTGCTTCTGAAAGCTCAGCCTCCGGGGAGTTTGTTTGGCAGAGATATAGAACACACTTTTCCAAGCCTGTTGGAAGGCATTTGCAGTTTCATTTCGCGTCTAATTTCCCAAACCAAACTGCTTGCAGCTCTAACTGCCTTCTAACTACCACTTCTTCGGTTCAGTGAGATATGCTGGATTCTAAACGGAGAAGCTTCTCTGACGCTTTTTCACAGAGATTTTGAAACTGAAATCTCCCATGCCGTTTCCACCATAGGCAGCAATGGGCTTCCCCATAGAACTTGCCAACCTGAATTCCTAAAGGCTAGATGTGAGAGGCACATTCTGCTGCTTCCTCCCTAACAGTTAAGCTTGCTTCTGAAAGCTCAACCTCCGGGGACTCTGTTTGGCACAGATATAGAACACACTTTTCCAAGCCTGTTGGAAGGCCTTTGCAGTGTCATTTCGCATCTAATTTCCCAAACCAAACTGCTTGCAGCTCTAACTCCCTTCTAACTACCACTTCTTCGGTTCAGTGAGATATGCTGGATTCTAAACGGAGAAGCTTCTCTGACGCTTTTTCACAGAGATTTTGAAACTGAAATCTCCCATGCCGTTTCCACCATAGGCAGCAATGGGCTTCCCCATAGAACTTGCCAACCTGAATTCCTAAAGGCTAGATGTGAGAGGCACATTCTGCTGCTTCCTCCCTTAGAGTTAAACTTGCTTCTGAAAGCTCAACCTCCGGGGAGTTTGTTTGGCAGAGATATAGAACACACGTTTCCAAGCCTGTTGGAAGGCATTTGCAGTTTCATTTCGCGTCTAATTTCCCAAACCAAACTGCTTGCAGCTCTAACTGCCTTCTAACTACCACTTCTTCGGTTCAGTGAGATATGCTGGATTCTAAACGGAGAAGCTTCTCTGACGCTTTTTCACAGAGATTTTTGAAACTGAAATCTCCCATGCTGTTTCCACCATAGCCAGCAATGGGCTTCCCCATAGAACTTGCCAACCTGAATTCCTACAGGCTAGATGTGAGAGGCACATTCTGCTGCTTCCTCCCTTAGAGGTAAACTAGCTTCTGAAAGCTCAACCTCCAGGGAGTCTGTTTGGCAGAGATATAGAACACACTTTTCCAAGCCTGTTGGAAGGCATTTGCAGTTTCATTTCGCGTCTAATTTCCCAAACCAAACTGCTTGCAGCTCTAACTGCCTTCTAACTACCACTTCTTCGGTTCAGTGAGATATGCTGGATTCTAAACGGAGAAGCTTCTCTGACGCTTTTTCACAGAGATTTTGAAACTGAAATCTCCCATGCCGTTTCCACCATAGGCAGCAATGGGCTTCCCCATAGAACTTGCCAACCTGAATTCCTACAGGCTAGATGTGAGAGGCACATTCTGCTGCTTCCTCCCTAACAGTTAAGCTTGCTTCTGAAAGCTCAACCTCCGGGGACTCTGTTTGGCACAGATATAGAACACACTTTTCCAAGCCTGTTGGAAGGCCTTTGCAGTGTCATTTCGCATCTAATTTCCCAAACCAAACTGCTTGCAGCTCTAACTCCCTTCTAACTACCACTTCTTCGGTTCAGTGAGATATGCTGGATTCTAAACGGAGAAGCTTCTCTGACGCTTTTTCACAGAGATTTTGAAACTGAAATTTCCAAACCCGTTTCCAACGAAGGCGCCAATGGGCTTCCCCATAGAACTTGCCAACCTGAATTCCTACAGGCTAGATGTGAGAGGCACATTCTGCTGCTTCCTCCCTTAGAGTTAAACTAGCTTCTGAAAGCTCAACCTCCGGGGAGTTTGTTTGGCAGAGATATAGAACACACTTTTCCAAGCCTGTTGGAAGGCATTTGCAGTTTCATTTCGCGTCTAATTTCCCAAACCAAACTGCTTGCAGCTCTAACTCCCTTCTAACTACCACTTCTTCGGTTCAGTGAGATATGCTGGATTCTAAACGGAGAAGCTTCTCTGACGCTTTTTCACAGAGATTTTGAAACTGCAATCTCCCATGCCGTTTCCACCATAGGCAGCAATGGGCTTCCCCATAGAACTTGCCAACCTGAATTCCTACAGGCTAGATGTGAGAGGCACATTCTGCTGCTTCCTCCCTTAGAGTTAAACTAGCTTCTGAAAGCTCAACCTCCGGGGAGTTTGTTTGGCAGAGATATAGAACACACTTTTCCAAGCCTGTTGGAAGGCATTTGCAGTTTCATTTCGCGTCTAATTTCCCAAACCAAACTGCTTGCAGCTCTAACTGCCTTCTAACTACCACTTCTTCGGTTCAGTGAGATATGCTGGATTCTAAACGGAGAAGCTTCTCTGACGCTTTTTCACAGAGATTTTGAAACTGAAATCTGCCATGCTGTTTCCACCATAGGCAGCAATGGGCTTCCCCATAGAACTTGCCAACCTGAATTCCTACAGGCTAGATGTGAGAGGCACATTCTGCTGTTTCCTCCCTTAGAGTTAAACTAGCTTCTGAAAGCTCAACCTCCAGGGAGTCTGTTTGGCAGAGATATAGAACACACTTTTCCAAGCCTGTTGGAAGGCATTTGCAGTTTGATTTCGCGTCTAATTTCCCAAACCAAACTGCTTGCAGCTCTAACTGCCTTCTAACTACCACTTCTTCGGTTCAGTGAGATATGCTGGATTTTAAACGGAGAAGCTTCTCTGACGCTTTTTCACAGAGATTTTGAAACTGAAATCTCCCATGCCGTTTCCACCATAGGCAGCAATGGGCTTCCCCATAGAACTTGCCAACCTGAATTCCTACAGGCTAGATGTGAGAGGCACATTCTGCTGCTTCCTCCCTAAGAGTTAAGCTTGCTTGTGAAAGCTCAACCTCTGGGGAGTCTGTTTGGCAGAGATATAGAACACACTTTTCCAAGCCTGTTGGAAGGCCTTTGCAGTGTCATTTCGCATCTAATTTCCCAAACCAAACTGCTTGCAGCTCTAACTCCCTTCTAACTACCACTTCTTCGGTTCAGTGAGATATGCTGGATTCTAAACGGAGAAGCTTCTCTGACGCTTTTTCACAGAGATTTTGAAACTGAAATTTCCAAACCCGTTTCCAACGAAGGCGCCAATGGGCTTCCCCATAGAACTTGCCAACCTGAATTCCTACAGGCTAGATGTGAGAGGCACATTCTGCTGCTTCCTCCCTTAGAGTTAAACTAGCTTCTGAAAGCTCAACCTCCGGGGAGTTTGTTTGGCAGAGATATAGAACACACTTTTCCAAGCCTGTTGGAAGGCATTTGCAGTTTCATTTCGCGTCTAATTTCCCAAACCAAACTGCTTGCAGCTCTAACTCCCTTCTAACTACCACTTCTTCGGTTCAGTGAGATATGCTGGATTCTAAACGGAGAAGCTTCTCTGACGCTTTTTCACAGAGATTTTGAAACTGAAATCTCCCATGCCGTTTCCACCATAGGCAGCAATGGGCTTCCCCATAGAACTTGCCAACCTGAATTCCTACAGGCTAGATGTGAGAGGCACATTCTGCTGCTTCCTCCCTAACAGTTAAGCTTGCTTCTGAAAGCTCAACCTCCGGGGACTCTGTTTGGCACAGATATAGAACACACTTTTCCAAGCCTGTTGGAAGGCCTTTGCAGTGTCATTTCGCATCTAATTTCCCAAACCAAACTGCTTGCAGCTCTAACTCCCTTCTAACTACCACTTCTTCGGTTCAGTGAGATATGCTGGATTCTAAACGGAGAAGCTTCTCTGACGCTTTTTCACAGAGATTTTGAAACTGAAATCTCCCATGCCGTTTCCACCATAGGCAGCAATGGGCTTCCGCATAGAACTTGCCAACCTGAATTCCTAAAGGCTAGATGTGAGAGGCACATTCTGCTGCTTCCTCCCTTAGAGTTAAACTAGCTTCTGAAAGCTCAACCTCCGGGGAGTTTGTTTGGCAGAGATATAGAACACACTTTTCCAAGCCTGTTGGAAGGCATTTGCAGTTTCATTTCGCGTCTAATTTCCCAAACCAAACTGCTTGCAGCTCTAACTCCCTTCTAACTACCACTTCTTCGGTTCAGTGAGATATGCTGGATTCTAAACGGAGAAGCTTCTCTGACGCTTTTTCACAGAGATTTTGAAACTGAAATCTCCCATGCCGTTTCCACCATAGGCAGCAATGGGCTTCCCCATAGAACTTGCCAACCTGAATTCCTACAGGTTAGATGTGAGAGGCACATTCTGCTGCTTCCTCCCTTAGAGTTAAACTTGCTTCTGAAAGCTCAACCTCCGGGGAGTTTGTTTGTCAGAGATATAGAACACACTTTTCCAAGCCTGTTGGAAGGCATTTGCAGTTTCATTTCGCGTCTAATTTCCCAAACCAAACTGCTTGCAGCTCTAACTGCCTTCTAACTACCACTTCTTCGGTTCAGTGAGATATGCTGGATTCTAAACGGAGAAGCTTCTCTGACGCTTTTTCACAGAGATTTTGAAACTGAAATCTCCCATGCCGTTTCCACCATAGGCAGCAATGGGCTTCCCCATAGAACTTGCCAACCTGAATTCCTACAGGCTAGATGTGAGAGGCACATTCTGCTGCTTCCTCCCTAAGAGTTAAGCTTGCTTCTGAAAGCTCAACCTCCAGGGAGTCTGTTTGGCAGAGATATAGAACACACTTTTCCAAGCCTGTTGGAAGGCCTTTGCAGTGTCATTTCGCATCTAATTTCCCAAACCAAACTGCTTGCAGCTCTAACTCCCTTCTAACTACCAATTCTTCAGTTCAGTGAGATATGCTGGATTCTAAACGGAGAAGCTTCTCTGACGCTTTTTCACAGAGATTTTGAAACTGAAATTTCCAAACCCGTTTCCAACGAAGGCGCCAATGGGCTTCCCCATAGAACTTGCCAACCTGAATTCCTACAGGCTAGATGTGAGAGGCACATTCTGCTGCTTCCTCCCTTAGAGTTAAACTAGCTTCTGAAAGCTCAACCTCCGGGGAGTTTGTTTGGCAGAGATATAGAACACACTTTTCCAAGCCTGTTGGAAGGCATTTGCAGTTTCATTTCGCGTCTAATTTCCCAAACCAAACTGCTTGCAGCTCTAACTCCCTTCTAACTACCACTTCTTCGGTTCAGTGAGATATGCTGGATTCTAAACGGAGAAGCTTCTCTGACGCTTTTTCACAGAGATTTTGAAACTGAAATCTCCCATGCCGTTTCCACCATAGGCAGCAATGGGCTTCCCCATAGAACTTGCCAACCTGAATTCCTAAAGGCTAGATGTGAGAGGCACATTCTGCTGCTTCCTCCCTAACAGTTAAGCTTGCTTCTGAAAGCTCAACCTCCGGGGACTCTGTTTGGCACAGATATAGAACACACTTTTCCAAGCCTGTTGGAAGGCCTTTGCAGTGTCATTTCGCATCTAATTTCCCAAACCAAACTGCTTGCAGCTCTAACTCCCTTCTAACTACCACTTCTTCGGTTCAGTGAGATATGCTGGATTCTAAACGGAGAAGCTTCTCTGACGCTTTTTCACAGAGATTTTGAAACTGAAATCTCCCATGCCGTTTCCACCATAGGCAGCAATGGGCTTCCCCATAGAACTTCCCAACCTGAATTCCTAAAGGCTAGATGTGAGAGGCACATTCTGCTGCTTCCTCCCTTAGAGTTAAACTTGCTTCTGAAAGCTCAACCTCCGGGGAGTTTGTTTGGCAGAGATATAGAACACACTTTTCCAAGCCTGTTGGAAGGCATTTGCAGTTTCATTTCGCGTCTAATTTCCCAAACCAAACTGCTTGCAGCTCTAACTGCCTTCTAACTACCACTTCTTCGGTTCAGTGAGATATGCTGGATTCTAAACGGAGAAGCTTCTCTGACGCTTTTTCACAGTGATTTTGAAACTGAAATCTCCCATGCTGTTTCCACCATAGCCAGCAATGGGCTTCCCCATAGAACTTGCCAACCTGAATTCCTACAGGCTAGATGTGAGAGGCACATTCTGCTGCTTCCTACCTTAGAGGTAAACTAGCTTCTGAAAGCTCAACCTCCAGGGAGTCTGTTTGGCAGAGATATAGAACACACTTTTCCAAGCCTGTTGGAAGGCATTTGCAGTTTCATTTCGCGTCTAATTTCCCAAACCAAACTGCTTGCAGCTCTAACTGCCTTCTAACTACCACTTCTTCGGTTCAGTGAGATATGCTGGATTCTAAACGGAGAAGCTTCTCTGACGCTTTTTCACAGAGATTTTGAAACTGAAATCTCCCATGCCGTTTCCACCATAGGCAGCAATGGGCTTCCCCATAGAACTTGCCAACCTGAATTCCTAAAGGCTAGATGTGAGAGGCACATTCTGCTGCTTCCTCCCTAACAGTTAAGCTTGCTTCTGAAAGCTCAACCTCCGGGGACTCTGTTTGGCACAGATATAGAACACACTTTTCCAAGCCTGTTGGAAGGCCTTTGCAGTGTCATTTCGCATCTAATTTCCCAAACCAAACTGCTTGCAGCTCTAACTGCCTTCTAACTACCACTTCTTCGGTTCAGTGAGATATGCTGGATTCTAAACGGAGAAGCTTCTCTGACGCTTTTTCACAGAGATTTTGAAACTGAAATCTCCCATGACGTTTCCACCATAGGCAGCAATGGGCTTCCCCATAGAACTTGCCAACCTGAATTCCTACAGGCTAGATGTGAGAGGCACATTCTGCTGCTTCCTCCCTAACAGTTAAGCTTGCTTCTGAAAGCTCAACCTCCGGGGACTCTGTTTGGCACAGATATAGAACACACTTTTCCAAGCCTGTTGGAAGGCCTTTGCAGTGTCATTTCGCATCTAATTTCCCAAACCAAACTGCTTGCAGCTCTAACTCCCTTCTAACTACCACTTCTTCGGTTCAGTGAGATATGCTGGATTCTAAACGGAGAAGCTTCTCTGACGCTTTTTCACAGAGATTTTGAAACTGAAATCTCCCATGCCGTTTCCACCATAGGCAGCAATGGGCTTCCGCATAGAGCTTGCCAACCTGAATTCCTAAAGGCTAGATGTGAGAGGCACATTCTGCTGCTTCCTCCCTTAGAGTTAAACTAGCTTCTGAAAGCTCAACCTCCGGGGAGTTTGTTTGGCAGAGATATAGAACACACTTTTCCAAGCCTGTTGGAAGGCATTTGCAGTTTCATTTCGCGTCTAATTTCCCAAACCAAACTGCTTGCAGCTCTAACTCCCTTCTAACTACCACTTCTTCGGTTCAGTGAGATATGCTGGATTCTAAACGGAGAAGCTTCTCTGACGCTTTTTCACAGAGATTTTGAAACTGAAATCTCCCATGCCGTTTCCACCATAGGCAGCAATGGGCTTCCCCATAGAACTTGCCAACCTGAATTCCTACAGGCTAGATGTGAGAGGCACATTCTGCTGCTTCCTCCCTTAGAGTTAAACTTGCTTCTGAAAGCTCAACCTCCGGGGAGTTTGTTTGGCAGAGATATAGAACACACTTTTCCAAGCCTGTTGGAAGGCATTTGCAGTTTCATTTCGCGTCTAATTTCCCAAACCAAACTGCTTGCAGCTCTAACTGCCTTCTAACTACCACTTCTTCGGTTCAGTGAGATATGCTGGATTCTAAACGGAGAAGCTTCTCTGACGCTTTTTCACAGAGATTTTGAAACTGAAATCTCCCATGCTGTTTCCACCATAGCCAGCAATGGGCTTCCCCATAGAACTTGCCAACCTGAATTCCTACAGGCTAGATGTGAGAGGCACATTCTGCTGCTTCCTCCCTTAGAGGTAAACTAGCTTCTGAAAGCTCAACCTCCAGGGAGTCTGTTTGGCAGAGATATAGAACACACTTTTCCAAGCCTGTTGGAAGGCATTTGCAGTTTCATTTCGCGTCTAATTTCCCAAACCAAACTGCTTGCAGCTCTAACTGCCTTCTAACTACCACTTCTTCGGTTCAGTGAGATATGCTGGATTCTAAACGGAGAAGCTTCTCTGACGCTTTTTCACAGAGATTTTGAAACTGAAATCTCCCATGCCGTTTCCACCATAGGCAGCAATGGGCTTCCCCATAGAACTTGCCAACCTGAATTCCTACAGGCTAGATGTGAGAGGCACATTCTGCTGCTTCCTCCCTAAGAGTTAAGCTTGCTTCTGAAAGCTCAACCTCCAGGGAGTCTGTTTGGCAGAGATATAGAACACACTTTTCCAAGCCTGTTGGAAGGCCTTTGCAGTGTCATTTCGCATCTAATTTCCCAAACCAAACTGCTTGCAGCTCTAACTCCCTTCTAACTACCACTTCTTCGGTTCAGTGAGATATGCTGGATTCTAAACGGAGAAGCTTCTCTGACGCTTTTTCACAGAGATTTTGAAACTGAAATTTCCAAACCCGTTTCCAACGAAGGCGCCAATGGTCTTCCCCATAGAACTTGCCAACCTGAATTCCTACAGGCTAGATGTGAGAGGCACATTCTGCTGCTTCCTCCCTTAGAGTTAAACTAGCTTCTGAAAGCTCAACCTCCGGGGAGTTTGTTTGGCAGAGATATAGAACACACTTTTCCAAGCCTGTTGGAAGGCATTTGCAGTTTCATTTCGCGTCTAATTTCCCAAACCAAACTGCTTGCAGCTCTAACTCCCTTCTAACTACCACTTCTTCGGTTCAGTGAGATATGCTGGATTCTAAACGGAGAAGCTTCTCTGACGCTTTTTCACAGAGATTTTGAAACTGAAATCTCCCATGCCGTTTCCACCATAGGCAGCAATGGGCTTCCCCATAGAACTTGCCAACCTGAATTCCTACAGGCTAGATGTGAGAGGCACATTCTGCTGCTTCCTCCCTAACAGTTAAGCTTGCTTCTGAAAGCTCAACCTCCGGGGACTCTGTTTGGCACAGATATAGAACACACTTTTCCAAGCCTGTTGGAAGGCCTTTGCAGTGTCATTTCGCATCTAATTTCCCAAACCAAACTGCTTGCAGCTCTAACTCCCTTCTAACTACCACTTCTTCGGTTCAGTGAGATATGCTGGATTCTAAACGGAGAAGCTTCTCTGACGCTTTTTCACAGAGATTTTGAAACTGAAATCTCCCATGCCGTTTCCACCATAGGCAGCAATGGGCTTCCGCATAGAACTTGCCAACCTGAATTCCTAAAGGCTAGATGTGAGAGGCACATTCTGCTGCTTCCTCCCTTAGAGTTAAACTAGCTTCTGAAAGCTCAACCTCCGGGGAGTTTGTTTGGCAGAGATATAGAACACACTTTTCCAAGCCTGTTGGAAGGCATTTGCAGTTTCATTTCGCGTCTAATTTCCCAAACCAAACTGCTTGCAGCTCTAACTCCCTTCTAACTACCACTTCTTCGGTTCAGTGAGATATGCTGGATTCTAAACGGAGAAGCTTCTCTGACGCTTTTTCACAGAGATTTTGAAACTGAAATCTCCCATGCCGTTTCCACCATAGGCAGCAATGGGCTTCCCCATAGAACTTGCCAACCTGAATTCCTACAGGCTAGATGTGAGAGGCACATTCTGCTGCTTCCTCCCTTAGAGTTAAACTTGCTTCTGAAAGCTCAACCTCCGGGGAGTTTGTTTGGCAGAGATATAGAACACACTTTTCCAAGCCTGTTGGAATGCATTTGCAGTTTCATTTCGCGTCTAATTTCCCAAACCAAACTGCTTGCAGCTCTAACTGCCTTCTAACTACCACTTCTTCGGTTCAGTGAGATATGCTGGATTCTAAACGGAGAAGCTTCTCTGACGCTTTTTCACAGAGATTTTGAAACTGAAATCTCCCATGCCGTTTCCACCATAGGCAGCAATGGGCTTCCCCATAGAACTTGCCAACCTGAATTCCTAAAGGCTAGATGTGAGAGGCACATTCTGCTGCTTCCTCCCTAACAGTTAAGCTTGCTTCTGAAAGCTCAACCTCCGGGGACTCTGTTTGGCACAGATATAGAACACACTTTTCCAAGCCTGTTGGAAGGCCTTTGCAGTGTCATTTCGCATCTAATTTCCCAAACCAAACTGCTTGCAGCTCTAACTCCCTTCTAACTACCACTTCTTCGGTTCAGTGAGATATGCTGGATTCTAAACGGAGAAGCTTCTCTGACGCTTTTTCACAGAGATTTTGAAACTGAAATCTCCCATGCCGTTTCCACCATAGGCAGCAATGGGCTTCCACATAGAACTTGCCAACCTGAATTCCTAAAGGCTAGATGTGAGAGGCACATTCTGCTGCTTCCTCCCTTAGAGTTAAACTAGCTTCTGAAAGCTCAACCTCCGGGGAGTTTGTTTGGTAGAGATATAGAACACACTTTTCCAAGCCTGTTGGAAGGCATTTGCAGTTTCATTTCGCGTCTAATTTCCCAAACCAAACTGCTTGCAGCTCTAACTCCCTTCTAACTACCACTTCTTCGGTTCAGTGAGATAAGCTGGATTCTAAACGGAGAAGCTTCTCTGACGCTTTTTCACAGAGATTTTGAAACTGAAATTTCCAAACCCGTTTCCAACGAAGGCGCCAATGGGCTTCCCCATAGAACTTGCCAACCTGAATTCCTACAGGCTAGATGTGAGAGGCACATTCTGCTGCTTCCTCCCTTAGAGTTAAACTAGCTTCTGAAAGCTCAACCTCCGGGGAGTTTGTTTGGCAGAGATATAGAACACACTTTTCCAAGCCTGTTGGAAGGCATTTGCAGTTTCATTTCGCGTCTAATTTCCCAAACCAAACTGCTTGCAGCTCTAACTCCCTTCTAACTACCACTTCTTCGGTTCAGTGAGATATGCTGGATTCTAAACGGAGAAGCTTCTCTGACGCTTTTTCACAGAGATTTTGAAACTGAAATCTCCCATGCCGTTTCCACCATAGGCAGCAATGGGCTTCCCCATAGAACTTGCCAACCTGAATTCCTACAGGCTAGATGTGAGAGGCACATTCTGCTGCTTCCTCCCTAACAGTTAAGCTTGCTTCTGAAAGCTCAACCTCCGGGGACTCTGTTTGGCACAGATATAGAACACACGTTTCCAAGCCTGTTGGAAGGCCTTTGCAGTGTCATTTCGCATCTAATTTCCCAAACCAAACTGATTGCAGCTCTAACTCCCTTCTAACTACCACTTCTTCGGTTCAGTGAGATATGCTGGATTCTAAACGGAGAAGCTTCTCTGACGCTTTTTCACAGAGATTTTGAAACTGAAATCTCCCATGCCGTTTCCACCATAGGCAGCAATGGGCTTCCCCATAGAACTTGCCAACCTGAATTCCTAAAGGCTAGATGTGAGAGGCACATTCTGCTGCTTCCTCCCTTAGAGTTAAACTTGCTTCTGAAAGCTCAACCTCCGGGGAGTTTGTTTGGCAGAGATATAGAACACACGTTTCCAAGCCTGTTGGAAGGCATTTGCAGTTTCATTTCGCGTCTAATTTCCCAAACCAAACTGCTTGCAGCTCTAACTGCCTTCTAACTACCACTTCTTCGGTTCAGTGAGATATGCTGGATTCTAAACGGAGAAGCTTCTCTGACGCTTTTTCACAGAGATTTTGAAACTGAAATCTCCCATGCCGTTTCCACCATAGGCAGCAATGGGCTTCCGCATAGAGCTTGCCAACCTGAATTCCTAAAGGCTAGATGTGAGAGGCACATTCTGCTGCTTCCTCCCTTAGAGTTAAACTGGCTTCTGAAAGCTCAACCTCCGGGGAGTTTGTTTGGCAGAGATATAGAACACACTTTTCCAAGCCTGTTGGAAGGCATTTGCAGTTTCATTTCGCGTCTAATTTCCCAAACCAAACTGCTTGCAGCTCTAACTCCCTTCTAACTACCACTTCTTCGGTTCAGTGAGATATGCTGGATTCTAAACGGAGAAGCTTCTCTGACGCTTTTTCACAGAGATTTTGAAACTGAAATCTCCCATGCCGTTTCCACCATAGGCAGCAATGGGCTTCCCCATAGAACTTGCCAACCTGAATTCCTACAGGCTAGATGTGAGAGGCACATTCTGCTGCTTCCTCCCTTAGAGTTAAACTTGCTTCTGAAAGCTCAACCTCCGGGGAGTTTGTTTGGCAGAGATATAGAACACACTTTTCCAAGCCTGTTGGAAGGCATTTGCAGTTTCATTTCGCGTCTAATTTCCCAAACCAAACTGCTTGCAGCTCTAACTCCCTTCTAACTACCACTTCTTCGGTTCAGTGAGATATGCTGGATTCTAAACGGAGAAGCTTCTCTGACGCTTTTTCACAGAGATTTTGAAACTGAAATCTCCCATGCCGTTTCCACCATAGGCAGCAATGGGCTTCCCCATAGAACTTGCCAACCTGAATTCCTACAGGCTAGATGTGAGAGGCACATTCTGCTGCTTCCTCCCTTAGAGTTAAACTTGCTTCTGAAAGCTCAACCTCCGGGGAGTTTGTTTGGCAGAGATATAGAACACACTTTTCCAAGCCTGTTGGAAGGCATTTGCAGTTTCATTTCGCGTCTAATTTCCCAAACCAAACTGCTTGCAGCTCTAACTGCCTTCTAACTACCACTTCTTCGGTTCAGTGAGATATGCTGGATTCTAAACGGAGAAGCTTCTCTGACGCTTTTTCACAGAGATTTTGAAACTGAAATCTCCCATGCTGTTTCCACCATAGCCAGCAATGGGCTTCCCCATAGAACTTGCCAACCTGAATTCCTACAGGCTAGATGTGAGAGGCACATTCTGCTGCTTCCTCCCTTAGAGGTAAACTAGCTTCTGAAAGCTCAACCTCCAGGGAGTCTGTTTGGCAGAGATATAGAACACACTTTTCCAAGCCTGTTGGAAGGCATTTGCAGTTTCATTTCGCGTCTAATTTCCCAAACCAAACTGCTTGCAGCTCTAACTGCCTTCTAACTACCACTTCTTCGGTTCAGTGAGATATGCTGGATTCTAAACGGAGAAGCTTCTCTGACGCTTTTTCACAGAGATTTTGAAACTGAAATCTCCCATGCCGTTTCCACCATAGGCAGCAATGGGCTTCCCCATAGAACTTGCCAACCTGAATTCCTACAGGCTAGATGTGAGAGGCACATTCTGCTGCTTCCTCCCTAAGAGTTAAGCTTGCTTCTGAAAGCTCAACCTCCAGGGAGTCTGTTTGGCAGAGATATAGAACACACTTTTCCAAGCCTGTTGGAAGGCCTTTGCAGTGTCATTTCGCATCTAATTTCCCAAACCAAACTGCTTGCAGCTCTAACTCCCTTCTAACTACCACTTCTTCGGTTCAGTGAGATATGCTGGATTCTAAACGGAGAAGCTTCTCTGACGCTTTTTCACAGAGATTTTGAAACTGAAATTTCCAAACCCGTTTCCAACGAAGGCGCCAATGGGCTTCCCCATAGAACTTGCCAACCTGAATTCCTACAGGCTAGATGTGAGAGGCACATTCTGCTGCTTCCTCCCTTAGAGTTAAACTAGCTTCTGAAAGCTCAACCTCCGGGGAGTTTGTTTGGCAGAGATATAGAACACACTTTTCCAAGCCTGTTGGAAGGCATTTGCAGTTTCATTTCGCGTCTAATTTCCCAAACCAAACTGCTTGCAGCTCTAACTCCCTTCTAACTACCACTTCTTCGGTTCAGTGAGATATGCTGGATTCTAAACGGAGAAGCTTCTCTGACGCTTTTTCACAGAGATTTTGAAACTGAAATCTCCCATGCCGTTTCCACCATAGGCAGCAATGGGCTTCCCCATAGAACTTGCCAACCTGAATTCCTACAGGCTAGATGTGAGAGGCACATTCTGCTGCTTCCTCCCTAACAGTTAAGCTTGCTTCTGAAAGCTCAACCTCCGGGGACTCTGTTTGGCACAGATATAGAACACACTTTTCCAAGCCTGTTGGAAGGCCTTTGCAGTGTCATTTCGCATCTAATTTCCCAAAACAAACTGCTTGCAGCTCTAACTCCCTTCTAACTACCACTTCTTCGGTTCAGTGAGATATGCTGGATTCTAAACGGAGAAGCTTCTCTGACGCTTTTTCACAGAGATTTTGAAACTGAAATCTCCCATGCCGTTTCCACCATAGGCAGCAATGGGCTTCCCCATAGAACTTGCCAACCTGAATTCCTACAGGCTAGATGTGAGAGGCACATTCTGCTGCTTCCTCCCTAACAGTTAAGCTTGCTTCTGAAAGCTCAACCTCCGGGGACTCTGTTTGGCACAGATATAGAACACACTTTTCCAAGCCTGTTGGAAGGCATTTGCAGTTTCATTTCGCGTCTAATTTCCCAAACCAAACTGCTTGCAGCTCTAACTCCCTTCTAACTACCACTTCTTCGGTTCAGTGAGATAAGCTGGATTCTAAACGGAGAAGCTTCTCTGACGCTTTTTCACAGAGATTTTGAAACTGAAATTTCCAAACCCGTTTCCAACGAAGGCGCCAATGGGCTTCCCCATAGAACTTGCCAACCTGAATTCCTACAGGCTAGATGTGAGAGGCACATTCTGCTGCTTCCTCCCTTAGAGTTAAACTAGCTTCTGAAAGCTCAACCTCCGGGGAGTTTGTTTGGCAGAGATATAGAACACACTTTTCCAAGCCTGTTGGAAGGCATTTGCAGTTTCATTTCGCGTCTAATTTCCCAAACCAAACTGCTTGCAGCTCTAACTCCCTTCTAACTACCACTTCTTCGGTTCAGTGAGATATGCTGGATTCTAAACGGAGAAGCTTCTCTGACGCTTTTTCACAGAGATTTTGAAACTGAAATCTCCCATGCCGTTTCCACCATAGGCAGCAATGGGCTTCCCCATAGAACTTGCCAACCTGAATTCCTACAGGCTAGATGTGAGAGGCACATTCTGCTGCTTCCTCCCTAACAGTTAAGCTTGCTTCTGAAAGCTCAACCTCCGGGGACTCTGTTTGGCACAGATATAGAACACACTTTTCCAAGCCTGTTGGAAGGCCTTTGCAGTGTCATTTCGCATCTAATTTCCCAAACCAAACTGCTTGCAGCTCTAACTCCCTTCTAACTACCACTTCTTCGGTTCAGTGAGATATGCTGGATTCTAAACGGAGAAGCTTCTCTGACGCTTTTTCACAGAGATTTTGAAACTGAAATCTCCCATGCCGTTTCCACCATAGGCAGCAATGGGCTTCCCCATAGAACTTGCCAACCTGAATTCCTAAAGGCTAGATGTGAGAGGCACATTCTGCTGCTTCCTCCCTTAGAGTTAAACTTGCTTCTGAAAGCTCAACCTCCGGGGAGTTTGTTTGGCAGAGATATAGAACACACGTTTCCAAGCCTGTTGGAAGGCATTTGCAGTTTCATTTCGCGTCTAATTTCCCAAACCAAACTGCTTGCAGCTCTAACTGCCTTCTAACTACCACTTCTTCGGTTCAGTGAGATATGCTGGATTCTAAACGGAGAAGCTTCTCTGACGCTTTTTCACAGAGATTTTTGAAACTGAAATCTCCCATGCTGTTTCCACCATAGCCAGCAATGGGCTTCCCCATAGAACTTGCCAACCTGAATTCCTACAGGCTAGATGTGAGAGGCACATTCTGCTGCTTCCTCCCTTAGAGGTAAACTAGCTTCTGAAAGCTCAACCTCCAGGGAGTCTGTTTGGCAGAGATATAGAACACACTTTTCCAAGCCTGTTGGAAGGCATTTGCAGTTTCATTTCGCGTCTAATTTCCCAAACCAAACTGCTTGCAGCTCTAACTGCCTTCTAACTACCACTTCTTCGGTTCAGTGAGATATGCTGGATTCTAAACGGAGAAGCTTCTCTGACGCTTTTTCACAGAGATTTTGAAACTGAAATCTCCCATGCCGTTTCCACCATAGGCAGCAATGGGCTTCCCCATAGAACTTGCCAACCTGAATTCCTACAGGCTAGATGTGAGAGGCACATTCTGCTGCTTCCTCCCTAACAGTTAAGCTTGCTTCTGAAAGCTCAACCTCCGGGGACTCTGTTTGGCACAGATATAGAACACACTTTTCCAAGCCTGTTGGAAGGCCTTTGCAGTGTCATTTCGCATCTAATTTCCCAAACCAAACTGCTTGCAGCTCTAACTCCCTTCTAACTACCACTTCTTCGGTTCAGTGAGATATGCTGGATTCTAAACGGAGAAGCTTCTCTGACGCTTTTTCACAGAGATTTTGAAACTGAAATCTCCCATGCCGTTTCCACCATAGGCAGCAATGGGCTTCCCCATAGAACTTGCCAACCTGAATTCCTACAGGCTAGATGTGAGAGGCACATTCTGCTGCTTCCTCCCTTAGAGTTAAACTAGCTTCTGAAAGCTCAACCTCCGGGGAGTTTGTTTGGCAGAGATATAGAACACACTTTTCCAAGCCTGTTGGAAGGCATTTGCAGTTTCATTTCGCGTCTAATTTCCCAAACCAAACTGCTTGCAGCTCTAACTCCCTTCTAACTACCACTTCTTCGGTTCAGTGAGATATGCTGGATTCTAAACGGAGAAGCTTCTCTGACGCTTTTTCACAGAGATTTTGAAACTGAAATCTCCCATGCCGTTTCCACCATAGGCAGCAATGGGCTTCCCCATAGAACTTGCCAACCTGAATTCCTACAGGCTAGATGTGAGAGGCACATTCTGCTGCTTCCTCCCTTAGAGTTAAACTAGCTTCTGAAAGCTCAACCTCCGGGGAGTTTGTTTGGCAGAGATATAGAACACACTTTTCCAAGCCTGTTGGAAGGCATTTGCAGTTTCATTTCGCGTCTAATTTCCCAAACCAAACTGCTTGCAGCTCTAACTGCCTTCTAACTACCACTTCTTCGGTTCAGTGAGATATGCTGGATTCTAAACGGAGAAGCTTCTCTGACGCTTTTTCACAGAGATTTTGAAACTGAAATCTGCCATGCTGTTTCCACCATAGGCAGCAATGGGCTTCCCCATAGAACTTGCCAACCTGAATTCCTACAGGCTAGATGTGAGAGGCACATTCTGCTGTTTCCTCCCTTAGAGTTAAACTAGCTTCTGAAAGCTCAACCTCCAGGGAGTCTGTTTGGCAGAGATATAGAACACACTTTTCCAAGCCTGTTGGAAGGCATTTGCAGTTTCATTTCGCGTCTAATTTCCCAAACCAAACTGCTTGCAGCTCTAACTGCCTTCTAACTACCACTTCTTCGGTTCAGTGAGATATGCTGGATTTTAAACGGAGAAGCTTCTCTGACGCTTTTTCACAGAGATTTTGAAACTGAAATTTCCAAACCCGTTTCCAACGAAGGCGCCAATGGGCTTCCCCATAGAACTTGCCAACCTGAATTCCTACAGGCTAGATGTGAGAGGCACATTCTGCTGCTTCCTCCCTAACAGTTAAGCTTGCTTCTGAAAGCTCAACCTCCAGGGAGTCTGTTTGGCAGAGATATAGAACACACTTTTCCAAGCCTGTTGGAAGGCCTTTGCAGTGTCATTTCGCATCTAATTTCCCAAACCAAACTGCTTGCAGCTCTAACTCCCTTCTAACTACCACTTCTTCGGTTCAGTGAGATATGCTGGATTCTAAACGGAGAAGCTTCTCTGACGCTTTTTCACAGAGATTTTGAAACTGAAATCTCCCATGCCGTTTCCACCATAGGCAGCAATGGGCTTCCCCATAGAACTTGCCAACCTGAATTCCTACAGGCTAGATGTGAGAGGCACATTCTGCTGCTTCCTCCCTTAGAGTTAAACTAGCTTCTGAAAGCTCAACCTCCGGGGAGTCTGTTTGGCAGAGATATAGAACACACTTTTCCAAGCCTGTTGGAAGGCATTTGCAGTTTCATTTCGCGTCTAATTTCCCAAACCAAACTGCTTGCAGCTCTAACTCCCTTCTAACTACCACTTCTTCGGTTCAGTGAGATATGCTGGATTCTCAACGGAGAAGCTTCACTGACGCTTTTTCACAGAGATTTTGAAACTGAAATCTCCCATGCCGTTTCCACCATAGGCAGCAATGGGCTTCCTCATAGAACTTGCCAACCTGAATTCCTACAGGCTAGATGTGAGAGGCACATTCTGCTGCTTCCTCCCTTAGAGTTAAACTTGCTTCTGAAAGCTCAACCTCCGGGGAGTTTGTTTGGCAGAGATATAGAACACACTTTTCCAAGCCTGTTGGAAGGCATTTGCAGTTTCATTTCGCGTCTAATTTCCCAAACCAAACTGCTTGCAGCTCTAACTCCCTTCTAACTACCACTTCTTCAGTTCAGTGAGATATGCTGGATTCTAAACGGAGAAGCTTCTCTGACGCTTTTTCACAGAGATTTTGAAACTGAAATCTCCCATGCCGTTTCCACCATAGGCAGCAATGGGCTTCCCCATAGAACTTGCCAACCTGAATTCCTACAGGCTAGATGTGAGAGGCACATTCTGCTGCTTCCTCCCTAACAGTTAAGCTTGCTTCTGAAAGCTCAACCTCCGGGGACTCTGTTTGGCACAGATATAGAACACACTTTTCCAAGCCTGTTGGAAGGCCTTTGCAGTGTCATTTCGCATCTAATTTCCCAAACCAAACTGCTTGCAGCTCTAACTCCCTTCTAACTACCACTTCTTCGGTTCAGTGAGATATGCTGGATTCTAAACGGAGAGGCTTCTCTGACGATTTTTCACAGAGATTTTGAAACTGCAATCTCCCATGCCGTTTCCACCATAGGCAGCAATGGGCTTCCCCATAGAACTTGCCAACCTGAATTCCGAAAGGCTAGATGTGAGAGGCACATTCTGCTGCTTCCTCCCTTAGAGTTAAACTAGCTTCTGAAAGCTCAACCTCCGGGGACTCTGTTTGGCACAGATATAGAACACACTTTTCCAAGCCTGTTGGAAGGCCTTTGCAGTGTCATTTCGCATCTAATTTCCCAAACCAAACTGCTTGCAGCTCTAACTCCCTTCTAACTACCACTTCTTCGGTTCAGTGAGATATGCTGGATTCTAAACGGAGAAGCTTCTCTGACGCTTTTTCACAGAGATTTTGAAACTGAAATTTCCAAACCCGTTTCCAACGAAGGCGCCAATGGGCTTCCCCATAGAACTTGCCAACCTGAATTCCTACAGGCTAGATGTGAGAGGCACATTCTGCTGCTTCCTCCCTTAGAGTTAAACTAGCTTCTGAAAGCTCAACCTCCGGGGAGTTTGTTTGGCAGAGATATAGAACACACTTTTCCAAGCCTGTTGGAAGGCATTTGCAGTTTCATTTCGCGTCTAATTTCCCAAACCAAACTGCTTGCAGCTCTAACTCCCTTCTAACTACCACTTCTTCGGTTCAGTGAGATATGCTGGATTCTAAACGGAGAAGCTTCTCTGACGCTTTTTCACAGAGATTTTGAAACTGCAATCTCCCATGCCGTTTCCACCATAGGCAGCAATGGGCTTCCCCATAGAACTTGCCAACCTGAATTCCTACAGGCTAGATGTGAGAGGCACATTCTGCTGCTTCCTCCCTTAGAGTTAAACTAGCTTCTGAAAGCTCAACCTCCGGGGAGTTTGTTTGGCAGAGATATAGAACACACTTTTCCAAGCCTGTTGGAAGGCATTTGCAGTTTCATTTCGCGTCTAATTTCCCAAACCAAACTGCTTGCAGCTCTAACTGCCTTCTAACTACCACTTCTTCGGTTCAGTGAGATATGCTGGATTCTAAACGGAGAAGCTTCTCTGACGCTTTTTCACAGAGATTTTGAAACTGAAATCTGCCATGCTGTTTCCACCATAGGCAGCAATGGGCTTCCCCATAGAACTTGCCAACCTGAATTCCTACAGGCTAGATGTGAGAGGCACATTCTGCTGTTTCCTCCCTTAGAGTTAAACTAGCTTCTGAAAGCTCAACCTCCAGGGAGTCTGTTTGGCAGAGATATAGAACACACTTTTCCAAGCCTGTTGGAAGGCATTTGCAGTTTGATTTCGCGTCTAATTTCCCAAACCAAACTGCTTGCAGCTCTAACTGCCTTCTAACTACCACTTCTTCGGTTCAGTGAGATATGCTGGATTTTAAACGGAGAAGCTTCTCTGACGCTTTTTCACAGAGATTTTGAAACTGAAATCTCCCATGCCGTTTCCACCATAGGCAGCAATGGGCTTCCCCATAGAACTTGCCAACCTGAATTCCTACAGGCTAGATGTGAGAGGCACATTCTGCTGCTTCCTCCCTAAGAGTTAAGCTTGCTTGTGAAAGCTCAACCTCTGGGGAGTCTGTTTGGCAGAGATATAGAACACACTTTTCCAAGCCTGTTGGAAGGCCTTTGCAGTGTCATTTCGCATCTAATTTCCCAAACCAAACTGCTTGCAGCTCTAACTCCCTTCTAACTACCACTTCTTCAGTTCAGTGAGATATGCTGGATTCTAAACGGAGAAGCTTCTCTGACGCTTTTTCACAGAGATTTTGAAACTGAAATTTCCAAACCCGTTTCCAACGAAGGCGCCAATGGGCTTCCCCATAGAACTTGCCAACCTGAATTCCTACAGGCTAGATGTGAGAGGCACATTCTGCTGCTTCCTCCCTTAGAGTTAAACTAGCTTCTGAAAGCTCAACCTCCGGGGAGTTTGTTTGGCAGAGATATAGAACACACTTTTCCAAGCCTGTTGGAAGGCATTTGCAGTTTCATTTCGCGTCTAATTTCCCAAACCAAACTGCTTGCAGCTCTAACTCCCTTCTAACTACCACTTCTTCGGTTCAGTGAGATATGCTGGATTCTAAACGGAGAAGCTTCTCTGACGCTTTTTCACAGAGATTTTGAAACTGAAATCTCCCATGCCGTTTCCACCATAGGCAGCAATGGGCTTCCCCATAGAACTTGCCAACCTGAATTCCTAAAGGCTAGATGTGAGAGGCACATTCTGCTGCTTCCTCCCTAACAGTTAAGCTTGCTTCTGAAAGCTCAACCTCCGGGGACTCTGTTTGGCACAGATATAGAACACACTTTTCCAAGCCTGTTGGAAGGCCTTTGCAGTGTCATTTCGCATCTAATTTCCCAAACCAAACTGCTTGCAGCTCTAACTCCCTTCTAACTACCACTTCTTCGGTTCAGTGAGATATGCTGGATTCTAAACGGAGAAGCTTCTCTGACGCTTTTTCACAGAGATTTTGAAACTGAAATCTCCCATGCCGTTTCCACCATAGGCAGCAATGGGCTTCCCCATAGAACTTCCCAACCTGAATTCCTAAAGGCTAGATGTGAGAGGCACATTCTGCTGCTTCCTCCCTTAGAGTTAAACTTGCTTCTGAAAGCTCAACCTCCGGGGAGTTTGTTTGGCAGAGATATAGAACACACTTTTCCAAGCCTGTTGGAAGGCATTTGCAGTTTCATTTCGCGTCTAATTTCCCAAACCAAACTGCTTGCAGCTCTAACTGCCTTCTAACTACCACTTCTTCGGTTCAGTGAGATATGCTGGATTCTAAACGGAGAAGCTTCTCTGACGCTTTTTCACAGTGATTTTGAAACTGAAATCTCCCATGCTGTTTCCACCATAGCCAGCAATGGGCTTCCCCATAGAACTTGCCAACCTGAATTCCTACAGGCTAGATGTGAGAGGCACATTCTGCTGCTTCCTACCTTAGAGGTAAACTAGCTTCTGAAAGCTCAACCTCCAGGGAGTCTGTTTGGCAGAGATATAGAACACACTTTTCCAAGCCTGTTGGAAGGCATTTGCAGTTTCATTTCGCGTCTAATTTCCCAAACCAAACTGCTTGCAGCTCTAACTGCCTTCTAACTACCACTTCTTCGGTTCAGTGAGATATGCTGGATTCTAAACGGAGAAGCTTCTCTGACGCTTTTTCACAGAGATTTTGAAACTGAAATCTCCCATGCCGTTTCCACCATAGGCAGCAATGGGCTTCCCCATAGAACTTGCCAACCTGAATTCCTAAAGGCTAGATGTGAGAGGCACATTCTGCTGCTTCCTCCCTAACAGTTAAGCTTGCTTCTGAAAGCTCAACCTCCGGGGACTCTGTTTGGCACAGATATAGAACACACTTTTCCAAGCCTGTTGGAAGGCCTTTGCAGTGTCATTTCGCATCTAATTTCCCAAACCAAACTGCTTGCAGCTCTAACTGCCTTCTAACTACCACTTCTTCGGTTCAGTGAGATATGCTGGATTCTAAACGGAGAAGCTTCTCTGACGCTTTTTCACAGAGATTTTGAAACTGAAATCTCCCATGACGTTTCCACCATAGGCAGCAATGGGCTTCCCCATAGAACTTGCCAACCTGAATTCCTACAGGCTAGATGTGAGAGGCACATTCTGCTGCTTCCTCCCTAACAGTTAAGCTTGCTTCTGAAAGCTCAACCTCCGGGGACTCTGTTTGGCACAGATATAGAACACACTTTTCCAAGCCTGTTGGAAGGCCTTTGCAGTGTCATTTCGCATCTAATTTCCCAAAC
Organism: Cynocephalus volans; assembly: GCF_027409185.1. Lineage (NCBI taxonomy): Eukaryota > Metazoa > Chordata > Mammalia > Dermoptera > Cynocephalidae > Cynocephalus > Cynocephalus volans. The sequence goes on along the minus strand of NW_026902469.1, from coordinate 574,960 downwards.
CAAACTGCTTGCAGCTCTAACTCCCTTCTAACTACCACTTCTTCGGTTCAGTGAGATATGCTGGATTCTAAACGGAGAAGCTTCTCTGACGCTTTTTCACAGAGATTTTGAAACTGAAATCTCCCATGCCGTTTCCACCATAGGCAGCAATGGGCTTCTGCATAGAGCTTGCCAACCTGAATTCCTAAAGGCTAGATGTGAGAGGCACATTCTGCTGCTTCCTCCCTTAGAGTTAAACTAGCTTCTGAAAGCTCAACCTCCGGGGAGTTTGTTTGGCAGAGATATAGAACACACTTTTCCAAGCCTGTTGGAAGGCATTTGCAGTTTCATTTCGCGTCTAATTTCCCAAACCAAACTGCTTGCAGCTCTAACTCCCTTCTAACTACCACTTCTTCGGTTCAGTGAGATATGCTGGATTCTAAACGGAGAAGCTTCTCTGACGCTTTTTCACAGAGATTTTGAAACTGAAATCTCCCATGCCGTTTCCACCATAGGCAGCAATGGGCTTCCCCATAGAACTTGCCAACCTGAATTCCTACAGGCTAGATGTGAGAGGCACATTCTGCTGCTTCCTCCCTTAGAGTTAAACTTGCTTCTGAAAGCTCAACCTCCGGGGAGTTTGTTTGGCAGAGATATAGAACACACTTTTCCAAGCCTGTTGGAAGGCATTTGCAGTTTCATTTCGCGTCTAATTTCCCAAACCAAACTGCTTGCAGCTCTAACTGCCTTCTAACTACCACTTCTTCGGTTCAGTGAGATATGCTGGATTCTAAACGGAGAAGCTTCTCTGACGCTTTTTCACAGAGATTTTGAAACTGAAATCTCCCATGCTGTTTCCACCATAGCCAGCAATGGGCTTCCCCATAGAACTTGCCAACCTGAATTCCTACAGGCTAGATGTGAGAGGCACATTCTGCTGCTTCCTCCCTTAGAGGTAAACTAGCTTCTGAAAGCTCAACCTCCAGGGAGTCTGTTTGGCAGAGATATAGAACACACTTTTCCAAGCCTGTTGGAAGGCATTTGCAGTTTCATTTCGCGTCTAATTTCCCAAACCAAACTGCTTGCAGCTCTAACTGCCTTCTAACTACCACTTCTTCGGTTCAGTGAGATATGCTGGATTCTAAACGGAGAAGCTTCTCTGACGCTTTTTCACAGAGATTTTGAAACTGAAATCTCCCATGCCGTTTCCACCATAGGCAGCAATGGGCTTCCCCATAGAACTTGCCAACCTGAATTCCTACAGGCTAGATGTGAGAGGCACATTCTGCTGCTTCCTCCCTAAGAGTTAAGCTTGCTTCTGAAAGCTCAACCTCCAGGGAGTCTGTTTGGCAGAGATATAGAACACACTTTTCCAAGCCTGTTGGAAGGCCTTTGCAGTGTCATTTCGCATCTAATTTCCCAAACCAAACTGCTTGCAGCTCTAACTCCCTTCTAACTACCACTTCTTCGGTTCAGTGAGATATGCTGGATTCTAAACGGAGAAGCTTCTCTGACGCTTTTTCACAGAGATTTTGAAACTGAAATTTCCAAACCCGTTTCCAACGAAGGCGCCAATGGTCTTCCCCATAGAACTTGCCAACCTGAATTCCTACAGGCTAGATGTGAGAGGCACATTCTGCTGCTTCCTCCCTTAGAGTTAAACTAGCTTCTGAAAGCTCAACCTCCGGGGAGTTTGTTTGGCAGAGATATAGAACACACTTTTCCAAGCCTGTTGGAAGGCATTTGCAGTTTCATTTCGCGTCTAATTTCCCAAACCAAACTGCTTGCAGCTCTAACTCCCTTCTAACTACCACTTCTTCGGTTCAGTGAGATATGCTGGATTCTAAACGGAGAAGCTTCTCTGACGCTTTTTCACAGAGATTTTGAAACTGAAATCTCCCATGCCGTTTCCACCATAGGCAGCAATGGGCTTCCCCATAGAACTTGCCAACCTGAATTCCTACAGGCTAGATGTGAGAGGCACATTCTGCTGCTTCCTCCCTAACAGTTAAGCTTGCTTCTGAAAGCTCAACCTCCGGGGACTCTGTTTGGCACAGATATAGAACACACTTTTCCAAGCCTGTTGGAAGGCCTTTGCAGTGTCATTTCGCATCTAATTTCCCAAACCAAACTGCTTGCAGCTCTAACTCCCTTCTAACTACCACTTCTTCGGTTCAGTGAGATATGCTGGATTCTAAACGGAGAAGCTTCTCTGACGCTTTTTCACAGAGATTTTGAAACTGAAATCTCCCATGCCGTTTCCACCATAGGCAGCAATGGGCTTCCGCATAGAACTTGCCAACCTGAATTCCTAAAGGCTAGATGTGAGAGGCACATTCTGCTGCTTCCTCCCTTAGAGTTAAACTAGCTTCTGAAAGCTCAACCTCCGGGGAGTTTGTTTGGCAGAGATATAGAACACACTTTTCCAAGCCTGTTGGAAGGCATTTGCAGTTTCATTTCGCGTCTAATTTCCCAAACCAAACTGCTTGCAGCTCTAACTCCCTTCTAACTACCACTTCTTCGGTTCAGTGAGATATGCTGGATTCTAAACGGAGAAGCTTCTCTGACGCTTTTTCACAGAGATTTTGAAACTGAAATCTCCCATGCCGTTTCCACCATAGGCAGCAATGGGCTTCCCCATAGAACTTGCCAACCTGAATTCCTACAGGCTAGATGTGAGAGGCACATTCTGCTGCTTCCTCCCTTAGAGTTAAACTTGCTTCTGAAAGCTCAACCTCCGGGGAGTTTGTTTGGCAGAGATATAGAACACACTTTTCCAAGCCTGTTGGAATGCATTTGCAGTTTCATTTCGCGTCTAATTTCCCAAACCAAACTGCTTGCAGCTCTAACTGCCTTCTAACTACCACTTCTTCGGTTCAGTGAGATATGCTGGATTCTAAACGGAGAAGCTTCTCTGACGCTTTTTCACAGAGATTTTGAAACTGAAATCTCCCATGCCGTTTCCACCATAGGCAGCAATGGGCTTCCCCATAGAACTTGCCAACCTGAATTCCTAAAGGCTAGATGTGAGAGGCACATTCTGCTGCTTCCTCCCTAACAGTTAAGCTTGCTTCTGAAAGCTCAACCTCCGGGGACTCTGTTTGGCACAGATATAGAACACACTTTTCCAAGCCTGTTGGAAGGCCTTTGCAGTGTCATTTCGCATCTAATTTCCCAAACCAAACTGCTTGCAGCTCTAACTCCCTTCTAACTACCACTTCTTCGGTTCAGTGAGATATGCTGGATTCTAAACGGAGAAGCTTCTCTGACGCTTTTTCACAGAGATTTTGAAACTGAAATCTCCCATGCCGTTTCCACCATAGGCAGCAATGGGCTTCCACATAGAACTTGCCAACCTGAATTCCTAAAGGCTAGATGTGAGAGGCACATTCTGCTGCTTCCTCCCTTAGAGTTAAACTAGCTTCTGAAAGCTCAACCTCCGGGGAGTTTGTTTGGTAGAGATATAGAACACACTTTTCCAAGCCTGTTGGAAGGCATTTGCAGTTTCATTTCGCGTCTAATTTCCCAAACCAAACTGCTTGCAGCTCTAACTCCCTTCTAACTACCACTTCTTCGGTTCAGTGAGATAAGCTGGATTCTAAACGGAGAAGCTTCTCTGACGCTTTTTCACAGAGATTTTGAAACTGAAATTTCCAAACCCGTTTCCAACGAAGGCGCCAATGGGCTTCCCCATAGAACTTGCCAACCTGAATTCCTACAGGCTAGATGTGAGAGGCACATTCTGCTGCTTCCTCCCTTAGAGTTAAACTAGCTTCTGAAAGCTCAACCTCCGGGGAGTTTGTTTGGCAGAGATATAGAACACACTTTTCCAAGCCTGTTGGAAGGCATTTGCAGTTTCATTTCGCGTCTAATTTCCCAAACCAAACTGCTTGCAGCTCTAACTCCCTTCTAACTACCACTTCTTCGGTTCAGTGAGATATGCTGGATTCTAAACGGAGAAGCTTCTCTGACGCTTTTTCACAGAGATTTTGAAACTGAAATCTCCCATGCCGTTTCCACCATAGGCAGCAATGGGCTTCCCCATAGAACTTGCCAACCTGAATTCCTACAGGCTAGATGTGAGAGGCACATTCTGCTGCTTCCTCCCTAACAGTTAAGCTTGCTTCTGAAAGCTCAACCTCCGGGGACTCTGTTTGGCACAGATATAGAACACACGTTTCCAAGCCTGTTGGAAGGCCTTTGCAGTGTCATTTCGCATCTAATTTCCCAAACCAAACTGATTGCAGCTCTAACTCCCTTCTAACTACCACTTCTTCGGTTCAGTGAGATATGCTGGATTCTAAACGGAGAAGCTTCTCTGACGCTTTTTCACAGAGATTTTGAAACTGAAATCTCCCATGCCGTTTCCACCATAGGCAGCAATGGGCTTCCCCATAGAACTTGCCAACCTGAATTCCTAAAGGCTAGATGTGAGAGGCACATTCTGCTGCTTCCTCCCTTAGAGTTAAACTTGCTTCTGAAAGCTCAACCTCCGGGGAGTTTGTTTGGCAGAGATATAGAACACACGTTTCCAAGCCTGTTGGAAGGCATTTGCAGTTTCATTTCGCGTCTAATTTCCCAAACCAAACTGCTTGCAGCTCTAACTGCCTTCTAACTACCACTTCTTCGGTTCAGTGAGATATGCTGGATTCTAAACGGAGAAGCTTCTCTGACGCTTTTTCACAGAGATTTTGAAACTGAAATCTCCCATGCCGTTTCCACCATAGGCAGCAATGGGCTTCCGCATAGAGCTTGCCAACCTGAATTCCTAAAGGCTAGATGTGAGAGGCACATTCTGCTGCTTCCTCCCTTAGAGTTAAACTAGCTTCTGAAAGCTCAACCTCCGGGGAGTTTGTTTGGCAGAGATATAGAACACACTTTTCCAAGCCTGTTGGAAGGCATTTGCAGTTTCATTTCGCGTCTAATTTCCCAAACCAAACTGCTTGCAGCTCTAACTCCCTTCTAACTACCACTTCTTCGGTTCAGTGAGATATGCTGGATTCTAAACGGAGAAGCTTCTCTGACGCTTTTTCACAGAGATTTTGAAACTGAAATCTCCCATGCCGTTTCCACCATAGGCAGCAATGGGCTTCCCCATAGAACTTGCCAACCTGAATTCCTACAGGCTAGATGTGAGAGGCACATTCTGCTGCTTCCTCCCTTAGAGTTAAACTTGCTTCTGAAAGCTCAACCTCCGGGGAGTTTGTTTGGCAGAGATATAGAACACACTTTTCCAAGCCTGTTGGAAGGCATTTGCAGTTTCATTTCGCGTCTAATTTCCCAAACCAAACTGCTTGCAGCTCTAACTCCCTTCTAACTACCACTTCTTCGGTTCAGTGAGATATGCTGGATTCTAAACGGAGAAGCTTCTCTGACGCTTTTTCACAGAGATTTTGAAACTGAAATCTCCCATGCCGTTTCCACCATAGGCAGCAATGGGCTTCCCCATAGAACTTGCCAACCTGAATTCCTACAGGCTAGATGTGAGAGGCACATTCTGCTGCTTCCTCCCTTAGAGTTAAACTTGCTTCTGAAAGCTCAACCTCCGGGGAGTTTGTTTGGCAGAGATATAGAACACACTTTTCCAAGCCTGTTGGAAGGCATTTGCAGTTTCATTTCGCGTCTAATTTCCCAAACCAAACTGCTTGCAGCTCTAACTGCCTTCTAACTACCACTTCTTCGGTTCAGTGAGATATGCTGGATTCTAAACGGAGAAGCTTCTCTGACGCTTTTTCACAGAGATTTTGAAACTGAAATCTCCCATGCTGTTTCCACCATAGCCAGCAATGGGCTTCCCCATAGAACTTGCCAACCTGAATTCCTACAGGCTAGATGTGAGAGGCACATTCTGCTGCTTCCTCCCTTAGAGGTAAACTAGCTTCTGAAAGCTCAACCTCCAGGGAGTCTGTTTGGCAGAGATATAGAACACACTTTTCCAAGCCTGTTGGAAGGCATTTGCAGTTTCATTTCGCGTCTAATTTCCCAAACCAAACTGCTTGCAGCTCTAACTGCCTTCTAACTACCACTTCTTCGGTTCAGTGAGATATGCTGGATTCTAAACGGAGAAGCTTCTCTGACGCTTTTTCACAGAGATTTTGAAACTGAAATCTCCCATGCCGTTTCCACCATAGGCAGCAATGGGCTTCCCCATAGAACTTGCCAACCTGAATTCCTACAGGCTAGATGTGAGAGGCACATTCTGCTGCTTCCTCCCTAAGAGTTAAGCTTGCTTCTGAAAGCTCAACCTCCAGGGAGTCTGTTTGGCAGAGATATAGAACACACTTTTCCAAGCCTGTTGGAAGGCCTTTGCAGTGTCATTTCGCATCTAATTTCCCAAACCAAACTGCTTGCAGCTCTAACTCCCTTCTAACTACCACTTCTTCGGTTCAGTGAGATATGCTGGATTCTAAACGGAGAAGCTTCTCTGACGCTTTTTCACAGAGATTTTGAAACTGAAATCTCCCATGCCGTTTCCACCATAGGCAGCAATGGGCTTCCCCATAGAACTTGCCAACCTGAATTCCTACAGGCTAGATGTGAGAGGCACATTCTGCTGCTTCCTCCCTTAGAGTTAAACTAGCTTCTGAAAGCTCAACCTCCGGGGAGTTTGTTTGGCAGAGATATAGAACACACTTTTCCAAGCCTGTTGGAAGGCATTTGCAGTTTCATTTCGCGTCTAATTTCCCAAACCAAACTGCTTGCAGCTCTAACTGCCTTCTAACTACCACTTCTTCGGTTCAGTGAGATATGCTGGATTCTAAACGGAGAAGCTTCTCTGACGCTTTTTCACAGAGATTTTGAAACTGAAATCTGCCATGCTGTTTCCACCATAGGCAGCAATGGGCTTCCCCATAGAACTTGCCAACCTGAATTCCTACAGGCTAGATGTGAGAGGCACATTCTGCTGTTTCCTCCCTTAGAGTTAAACTAGCTTCTGAAAGCTCAACCTCCAGGGAGTCTGTTTGGCAGAGATATAGAACACACTTTTCCAAGCCTGTTGGAAGGCATTTGCAGTTTCATTTCGCGTCTAATTTCCCAAACCAAACTGCTTGCAGCTCTAACTGCCTTCTAACTACCACTTCTTCGGTTCAGTGAGATATGCTGGATTTTAAACGGAGAAGCTTCTCTGACGCTTTTTCACAGAGATTTTGAAACTGAAATTTCCAAACCCGTTTCCAACGAAGGCGCCAATGGGCTTCCCCATAGAACTTGCCAACCTGAATTCCTACAGGCTAGATGTGAGAGGCACATTCTGCTGCTTCCTCCCTAACAGTTAAGCTTGCTTCTGAAAGCTCAACCTCCAGGGAGTCTGTTTGGCAGAGATATAGAACACACTTTTCCAAGCCTGTTGGAAGGCCTTTGCAGTGTCATTTCGCATCTAATTTCCCAAACCAAACTGCTTGCAGCTCTAACTCCCTTCTAACTACCACTTCTTCGGTTCAGTGAGATATGCTGGATTCTAAACGGAGAAGCTTCTCTGACGCTTTTTCACAGAGATTTTGAAACTGAAATCTCCCATGCCGTTTCCACCATAGGCAGCAATGGGCTTCCCCATAGAACTTGCCAACCTGAATTCCTACAGGCTAGATGTGAGAGGCACATTCTGCTGCTTCCTCCCTTAGAGTTAAACTAGCTTCTGAAAGCTCAACCTCCGGGGAGTCTGTTTGGCAGAGATATAGAACACACTTTTCCAAGCCTGTTGGAAGGCATTTGCAGTTTCATTTCGCGTCTAATTTCCCAAACCAAACTGCTTGCAGCTCTAACTCCCTTCTAACTACCACTTCTTCGGTTCAGTGAGATATGCTGGATTCTCAACGGAGAAGCTTCACTGACGCTTTTTCACAGAGATTTTGAAACTGAAATCTCCCATGCCGTTTCCACCATAGGCAGCAATGGGCTTCCTCATAGAACTTGCCAACCTGAATTCCTACAGGCTAGATGTGAGAGGCACATTCTGCTGCTTCCTCCCTTAGAGTTAAACTTGCTTCTGAAAGCTCAACCTCCGGGGAGTTTGTTTGGCAGAGATATAGAACACACTTTTCCAAGCCTGTTGGAAGGCATTTGCAGTTTCATTTCGCGTCTAATTTCCCAAACCAAACTGCTTGCAGCTCTAACTCCCTTCTAACTACCACTTCTTCAGTTCAGTGAGATATGCTGGATTCTAAACGGAGAAGCTTCTCTGACGCTTTTTCACAGAGATTTTGAAACTGAAATCTCCCATGCCGTTTCCACCATAGGCAGCAATGGGCTTCCCCATAGAACTTGCCAACCTGAATTCCTACAGGCTAGATGTGAGAGGCACATTCTGCTGCTTCCTCCCTAACAGTTAAGCTTGCTTCTGAAAGCTCAACCTCCGGGGACTCTGTTTGGCACAGATATAGAACACACTTTTCCAAGCCTGTTGGAAGGCCTTTGCAGTGTCATTTCGCATCTAATTTCCCAAACCAAACTGCTTGCAGCTCTAACTCCCTTCTAACTACCACTTCTTCGGTTCAGTGAGATATGCTGGATTCTAAACGGAGAGGCTTCTCTGACGATTTTTCACAGAGATTTTGAAACTGCAATCTCCCATGCCGTTTCCACCATAGGCAGCAATGGGCTTCCCCATAGAACTTGCCAACCTGAATTCCTACAGGCTAGATGTGAGAGGCACATTCTGCTGCTTCCTCCCTTAGAGTTAAACTAGCTTCTGAAAGCTCAACCTCCGGGGAGTTTGTTTGGCAAAGATATAGAACACACTTTTCCAAGCCTGTTGGAAGGCATTTGCAGTTTCATTTCGCGTCTAATTTCCCAAACCAAACTGCTTGCAGCTCTAACTGCCTTCTAACTACCACTTCTTCGGTTTAGTGAGATATGCTGGATTCTAAACGGAGAAGCTTCTCTGACGCTTTTTCACAGAGATTTTGAAACTGCAATCTCCCATGCCGTTTCCACCATAGGCAGCAATGGGCTTCCCCATAGAACTTGCCAACCTGAATTCCTACAGGCTAGATGTGAGAGGCACATTCTGCTGCTTCCTCCCTTAGAGTTAAACTAGCTTCTGAAAGCTCAACCTCCGGGGAGTTTGTTTGGCAGAGATATAGAACACACTTTTCCAAGCCTGTTGGAAGGCATTTGCAGTTTCATTTCGCGTCTAATTTCCCAAACCAAACTGCTTGCAGCTCTAACTCCCTTCTAACTACCACTTCTTCGGTTCAGTGAGATATGCTGGATTCTAAACGGAGAAGCTTCTCTGACGCTTTTTCACAGAGATTTTGAAACTGAAATCTCCCATGCCGTTTCCACCATAGGCAGCAATGGGCTTCCCCATAGAACTTGCCAACCTGAATTCCGAAAGGCTAGATGTGAGAGGCACATTCTGCTGCTTCCTCCCTTAGAGTTAAACTAGCTTCTGAAAGCTCAACCTCCGGGGAGTTTGTTTGGCAGAGATATAGAACACACTTTTCCAAGCCTGTTGGAAGGCATTTGCAGTTTCATTTCGCGTCTAATTTCCCAAACCAAACTGCTTGCAGCTCTAACTCCCTTCTAACTACAACTTCTTCGGTTCAGTGAGATATGCTGGATTCTAAACGGAGAAGCTTCTCTGACGCTTTTTCACAGAGATTTTGAAACTGAAATCTCCCATGCCGTTTCCACCATAGGCAGCAATGGGCTTCCCCATAGAACTTGCCAACCTGAATTCCTACAGGCTAGATGTGAGAGGCACATTCTGCTGCTTCCTCCCTTAGAGTTAAACTTGCTTCTGAAAGCTCAACCTCCGGGGAGTTTGTTTGGCAGAGATATAGAACACAGTTTTCCAAGCCTGTTGGAAGGCATTTGCAGTTTCATTTCGCGTCTAATTTCCCAAACCAAACTGCTTGCAGCTCTAACTGCCTTCTAACTACCACTTCTTCGGTTCAGTGAGATATGCTGGATTCTAAACGGAGAAGCTTCTCTGACGCTTTTTCACAGAGATTTTGAAACTGAAATCTCCCATGCCGTTTCCACCATAGGCAGCAATGGGCTTCCCCATAGAACTTGCCAACCTGAATTCCTACAGGCTAGATGTGAGAGGCACATTCTGCTGCTTCCTCCCTTAGAGGTAAACTAGCTTCTGAAAGCTCAACCTCCAGGGAGTCTGCTTGGCAGAGATATAGAACACACTTTTCCAAGCCTGTTGGAAGGCATTTGCAGTTTCATTTCGCGTCTAATTTCCCAAACCAAACTGCTTGCAGCTCTAACTGCCTTCTAACTACCACTTCTTCGGTTCAGTGAGATATGCTGGATTCTAAACGGAGAAGCTTCTCTGACGCTTTTTCACAGAGATTTTGAAACTGAAATCTCCCATGCCGTTTCCACCATAGGCAGCAATGGGCTTCCCCATAGAACTTGCCAACCTGAATTCCTACAGGCTAGATGTAAGAGGCACATTCTGCTGCTTCCTCCCTAAGAGTTAAGCTTGCTTCTGAAAGCTCAACCTCCGGGGAGTCTGTTTGGCAGAGATATAGAACACACTTTTCCAAGCCTGTTGGAAGGCCTTTGCAGTGTCATTTCGCATCTAATTTCCCAAACCAAACTGCTTGCAGCTCTAACTCCCTTCTAACTACCACTTCTTCGGTTCAGTGAGATATGCTGGATTCTAAACGGAGAAGCTTCTCTGACGCTTTTTCACAGAGATTTTGAAACTGAAATTTCCAAACCCGTTTCCAACGAAGGCGCCAATGGGCTTCCCCATAGAACTTGCCAACCTGAATTCCTACAGGCTAGATGTGAGAGGCACATTCTGCTGCTTCCTCCCTTAGAGTTAAACTAGCTTCTGAAAGCTCACCCTCCGGGGAGTTTGTTTGGCAGAGATATAGAACACACTTTTCCAAGCCTGTTGGAAGGCATTTGCAGTTTCATTTCGCGTCTAATTTCCCAAACCAAACTGCTTGCAGCTCTAACTCCCTTCTAACTACCACTTCTTCGGTTCAGTGAGATATGCTGGATTCTAAACGGAGAAGCTTCTCTGACGCTTTTTCACAGAGATTTTGAAACTGAAATCTCCCATGCCGTTTCCACCATAGGCAGCAATGGGCTTCCCCATAGAACTTGCCAACCTGAATTCCTAAAGGCTAGATGTGAGAGGCACATTCTGCTGCTTCCTCCCTTAGAGTTAAACTTGCTTCTGAAAGCTCAACCTCCGGGGAGTTTGTTTGGCAGAGATATAGAACACACTTTTCCAAGCCTGTTGGAAGGCATTTGCAGTTTCATTTCGCGTCTAGTTTCCCAAACCAAACTGCTTGCAGCTCTAACTGCCTTCTAACTACCACTTCTTCGGTTCAGTGAGATATGCTGGATTCTAAACGGAGAAGCTTCTCTGACGCTTTTTCACAGAGATTTTGAAACTGAAATCTCCCATGCTGTTTCCACCATAGCCAGCAATGGGCTTCCCCATAGAACTTGCCAACCTGAATTCCTACAGGCTAGATGTGAGAGGCACATTCTGCTGCTTCCTCCCTTAGAGGTAAACTAGCTTCTGAAAGCTCAACCTCCAGGGAGTCTGTTTGGCAGAGATATAGAACACACTTTTCCAAGCCTGTTGGAAGGCATTTGCAGTTTCATTTCGCGTCTAATTTCCCAAACCAAACTGCTTGCAGCTCTAACTGCCTTCTAACTACCACTTCTTCGGTTCAGTGAGATATGCTGGATTCTAAACGGAGAAGCTTCTCTGACGCTTTTTCACAGAGATTTTGAAACTGAAATCTCCCATGCCGTTTCCACCATAGGCAGCAATGGGCTTCCCCATAGAACTTGCCAACCTGAATTCCTACAGGCTAGATGTGAGAGGCACATTCTGCTGCTTCCTCCCTAACAGTTAAGCTTGCTTCTGAAAGCTCAACCTCCGGGGACTCTGTTTGGCACAGATATAGAACACACTTTTCCAAGCCTGTTGGAAGGCCTTTGCAGTGTCATTTCGCATCTAATTTCCCAAACCAAACTGCTTGCAGCTCTAACTCCCTTCTAACTACCACTTCTTCGGTTCAGTGAGATATGCTGGATTCTAAACGGAGAAGCTTCTCTGACGCTTTTTCACAGAGATTTTGAAACTGAAATCTCCCATGCCGTTTCCACCAGAGGCAGCAATGGGCTTCCCCATAGAACTTGCCAACCTGAATTCCTACAGGCTAGATGTGAGAGGCACATTCTGCTGCTTCCTCCCTAAGAGTTAAGCTTGCTTGTGAAAGCTCAACCTCCGGGGAGTCTGTTTGGCAGAGATATAGAACACACTTTTCCAAGCCTGTTGGAAGGCCTTTGCAGTGTCATTTCGCATCTAATTTCCCAAACCAAACTGCTTGCAGCTCTAACTCCCTTCTAACTACCACTTCTTCGGTTCAGTGAGATATGCTGGATTCTAAACGGAGAAGCTTCTCTTACGCTTTTTCACAGAGATTTTGAAACTGAAATTTCCAAACCAGTTTCCAACGAAGGCGCCAATGGGCTTCCCCATAGAACTTGCCAACCTGAATTCCTACAGGCTAGATGTGAGAGGCACATTCTGCTGCTTCCTCCCTTAGAGTTAAACTTGCTTCTGAAAGCTCAACCTCCGGGGAGTTTGTTTGGCAGAGATATAGAACACACTTTTCCAAGCCTGTTGGAAGGCATTTGCAGTTTCATTTCGCGTCTAATTTCCCAAACCAAACTGCTTGCAGCTCTAACTCCCTTCTAACTACCACTTCTTCGGTTCAGTGAGATATGCTGGATTCTAAACGGAGAAGCTTCTCTGACGCTTTTTCACAGAGATTTTGAAACTGAAATCTCCCATGCCGTTTCCACCATAGGCAGCAATGGGCTTCCCCATAGAACTTGCCAACCTGAATTCCTACAGGCTTGATGTGAGAGGCACATTCTGCTGCTTCCTCCCTAAGAGTTAAGCTTGCTTCTGAAAGCTCAACCTCCGGGGAGTCTGTTTGGCAGAGATATAGAACACACTTTTCCAAGCCTGTTGGAAGGCCTTTGCAGTGTCATTTCGCATCTAATTTCCCAAACCAAACTGCTTGCAGCTCTAACTCCCTTCTAACTACCACTTCTTCGGTTCAGTGAGATATGCTGGATTCTAAACGGAGAAGCTTCTCTGACGCTTTTTCACAGAGATTTTGAAACTGAAATCTCCCATGCCGTTTCCACCATAGGCAGCAATGGGCTTCCCCATAGAACTTGCCAACCTGAATTCCTAAAGGCTAGATGTGAGAGGCACATTCTGCTGCTTCCTCCCTTAGAGTTAAACTTGCTTCTGAAAGCTCAACCTCCGGGGAGTTTGTTTGGCAGAGATATAGAACACACTTTTCCAAGCCTGTTGGAAGGCATTTGCAGTTTCATTTCGCGTCTAATTTCCCAAACCAAACTGCTTGCAGCTCTAACTGCCTTCTAACTACCACTTCTTCGGTTCAGTGAGATATGCTGGATTCTAAACGGAGAAGCTTCTCTTACGCTTTTTCACAGAGATTTTGAAACTGAAATTTCCAAACCCGTTTCCAACGAAGGCGCCAATGGGCTTCCCCATAGAACTTGCCAACCTGAATTCCTACAGGCTAGATGTGAGAGGCACATTCTGCTGCTTCCTCCCTTAGAGTTAAACTAGCTTCTGAAAGCTCACCCTCCGGGGAGTTTGTTTGGCAGAGATATAGAACACACTTTTCCAAGCCTGTTGGAAGGCATTTGCAGTTTCATTTCGCGTCTAATTTCCCAAACCAAACTGCTTGCAGCTCTAACTCCCTTCTAACTACCACTTCTTCGGTTCAGTGAGATATGCTGGATTCTAAACGGAGAAGCTTCTCTGACGCTTTTTCACAGAGATTTTGAAACTGAAATCTCCCATGCCGTTTCCACCATAGGCAGCAATGGGCTTCCCCATAGAACTTGCCAACCTGAATTCCTAAAGGCTAGATGTGAGAGGCACATTCTGCTGCTTCCTCCCTTAGAGTTAAACTTGCTTCTGAAAGCTCAACCTCCGGGGAGTTTGTTTGGCAGAGATATAGAACACACTTTTCCAAGCCTGTTGGAAGGCATTTGCAGTTTCATTTCGCGTCTAGTTTCCCAAACCAAACTGCTTGCAGCTCTAACTGCCTTCTAACTACCACTTCTTCGGTTCAGTGAGATATGCTGGATTCTAAACGGAGAAGCTTCTCTGACGCTTTTTCACAGAGATTTTGAAACTGAAATCTCCCATGCTGTTTCCACCATAGCCAGCAATGGGCTTCCCCATAGAACTTGCCAACCTGAATTCCTACAGGCTAGATGTGAGAGGCACATTCTGCTGCTTCCTCCCTTAGAGGTAAACTAGCTTCTGAAAGCTCAACCTCCAGGGAGTCTGTTTGGCAGAGATATAGAACACACTTTTCCAAGCCTGTTGGAAGGCCTTTGCAGTGTCATTTCGCATCTAATTTCCCAAACCAAACTGCTTGCAGCTCTAACTCCCTTCTAACTACCACTTCTTCGGTTCAGTGAGATATGCTGGATTCTAAACGGAGAAGCTTCTCTTACGCTTTTTCACAGAGATTTTGAAACTGAAATTTCCAAACCAGTTTCCAACGAAGGCGCCAATGGGCTTCCCCATAGAACTTGCCAACCTGAATTCCTACAGGCTAGATGTGAGAGGCACATTCTGCTGCTTCCTCCCTTAGAGTTAAACTTGCTTCTGAAAGCTCAACCTCCGGGGAGTTTGTTTGGCAGAGATATAGAACACACTTTTCCAAGCCTGTTGGAAGGCATTTGCAGTTTCATTTCGCGTCTAATTTCCCAAACCAAACTGCTTGCAGCTCTAACTCCCTTCTAACTACCACTTCTTCGGTTCAGTGAGATATGCTGGATTCTAAACGGAGAAGCTTCTCTGACGCTTTTTCACAGAGATTTTGAAACTGAAATCTCCCATGCCGTTTCCACCATAGGCAGCAATGGGCTTCCCCATAGAACTTGCCAACCTGAATTCCTACAGGCTTGATGTGAGAGGCACATTCTGCTGCTTCCTCCCTAAGAGTTAAGCTTGCTTCTGAAAGCTCAACCTCCGGGGAGTCTGTTTGGCAGAGATATAGAACACACTTTTCCAAGCCTGTTGGAAGGCCTTTGCAGTGTCATTTCGCATCTAATTTCCCAAACCAAACTGCTTGCAGCTCTAACTCCCTTCTAACTACCACTTCTTCGGTTCAGTGAGATATGCTGGATTCTAAACGGAGAAGCTTCTCTGACGCTTTTTCACAGAGATTTTGAAACTGAAATCTCCCATGCCGTTTCCACCATAGGCAGCAATGGGCTTCCCCATAGAACTTGCCAACCTGAATTCCTAAAGGCTAGATGTGAGAGGCACATTCTGCTGCTTCCTCCCTTAGAGTTAAACTTGCTTCTGAAAGCTCAACCTCCGGGGAGTTTGTTTGGCAGAGATATAGAACACACTTTTCCAAGCCTGTTGGAAGGCATTTGCAGTTTCATTTCGCGTCTAATTTCCCAAACCAAACTGCTTGCAGCTCTAACTGCCTTCTAACTACCACTTCTTCGGTTCAGTGAGATATGCTGGATTCTAAACGGAGAAGCTTCTCTTACGCTTTTTCACAGAGATTTTGAAACTGAAATTTCCAAACCCGTTTCCAACGAAGGCGCCAATGGGCTTCCCCATAGAACTTGCCAACCTGAATTCCTACAGGCTAGATGTGAGAGGCACATTCTGCTGCTTCCTCCCTTAGAGTTAAACTAGCTTCTGAAAGCTCAACCTCCGGGGAGTTTGTTTGGCAGAGATATAGAACACACTTTTCCAAGCCTGTTGGAAGGCATTTGCAGTTTCATTTCGCGTCTAATTTCCCAAACCAAACTGCTTGCAGCTCTAACTCCCTTCTAACTACCACTTCTTCGGTTCAGTGAGATATGCTGGATTCTAAACGGAGAAGCTTCTCTGACGCTTTTTCACAGAGATTTTGAAACTGAAATTTCCAAACCCGTTTCCAACGAAGGCGCCAATGGGCTTCCCCATAGAACTTGCCAACCTGAATTCCTACAAGCTAGATGTGAGAGGCACATTCTGCTGCTTCCTCCCTTAGAGTTAAGCTTGCTTCTGAAAGCTCAACCTCCGGGGAGTCTGTTTGGCAGAGATATAGAACACACTTTTCCAAGCCTGTTGGAAGGCCTTTGCAGTGTCATTTCGCATCTAATTTCCCAAACCAAACTGCTTGCAGCTCTAACTCCCTTCTAACTACCACTTCTTCGGTTCAGTGAGATATGCTGGATTCTAAACGGAGAAGCTTCTCTGACGCTTTTTCACAGAGATTTTGAAACTGAAATCTCCCATGCCGTTTCCACCATAGGCAGCAATGGGCTTCCCCATAGAACTTGCCAACCTGAATTCCTAAAGGCTAGATGTGAGAGGCACATTCTGCTGCTTCCTCCCTTAGAGTTAAACTTGCTTCTGAAAGCTCAACCTCCGGGGAGTTTGTTTGGCAGAGATATAGAACACACTTCTCCAAGCCTGTTGGAAGGCATTTGCAGTTTCATTTCGCGTCTAATTTCCCAAACCAAACTGCTTGCAGCTCTAACTCCCTTCTAACTACCACTTCTTCGGTTCAGTGAGATATGCTGGATTCTAAACGGAGAAGCTTCTCTGACGCTTTTTCACAGAGATTTTGAAACTGAAATCTCCCATGCCGTTTCCACCATAGGCAGCAATGGGCTTCCCCATAGAACTTGCCAACCTGAATTCCTAAAGGCTAGATGTGAGAGGCACATTCTGCTGCTTCCTCCCTTAGAGTTAAACTTGCTTCTGAAAGCTCAACCTCCGGGGAGTTTGTTTGGCAGAGATATAGAACACACTTTTCCAAGCCTGTTGGAAGGCATTTGCAGTTTGATTTCGCGTCTAATTTCCCAAACCAAACTGCTTGCAGCTCTAACTGCCTTCTAACTACCACTTCTTCGGTTCAGTGAGATATGCTGGATTTTAAACGGAGAAGCTTCTCTGACGCTTTTTCACAGAGATTTTGAAACTGAAATCTCCCATGCCGTTTCCACCATAGGCAGCAATGGGCTTCCCCATAGAACTTGCCAACCTGAATTCCTACAGGCTAGATGTGAGAGGCACATTCTGCTGCTTCCTCCCTAAGAGTTAAGCTTGCTTGTGAAAGCTCAACCTCTGGGGAGTCTGTTTGGCAGAGATATAGAACACACTTTTCCAAGCCTGTTGGAAGGCCTTTGCAGTGTCATTTCGCATCTAATTTCCCAAACCAAACTGCTTGCAGCTCTAACTCCCTTCTAACTACCACTTCTTCGGTTCAGTGAGATATGCTGGATTCTAAACGGAGAAGCTTCTCTGACGCTTTTTCACAGAGATTTTGAAACTGAAATTTCCAAACCCGTTTCCAACGAAGGCGCCAATGGGCTTCCCCATAGAACTTGCCAACCTGAATTCCTACAGGCTAGATGTGAGAGGCACATTCTGCTGCTTCCTCCCTTAGAGTTAAACTAGCTTCTGAAAGCTCAACCTCCGGGGAGTTTGTTTGGCAGAGATATAGAACACACTTTTCCAAGCCTGTTGGAAGGCATTTGCAGTTTCATTTCGCGTCTAATTTCCCAAACCAAACTGCTTGCAGCTCTAACTCCCTTCTAACTACCACTTCTTCGGTTCAGTGAGATATGCTGGATTCTAAACGGAGAAGCTTCTCTGACGCTTTTTCACAGAGATTTTGAAACTGAAATCTCCCATGCCGTTTCCACCATAGGCAGCAATGGGCTTCCCCATAGAACTTGCCAACCTGAATTCCTACAGGCTAGATGTGAGAGGCACATTCTGCTGCTTCCTCCCTAACAGTTAAGCTTGCTTCTGAAAGCTCAACCTCCGGGGACTCTGTTTGGCACAGATATAGAACACACTTTTCCAAGCCTGTTGGAAGGCCTTTGCAGTGTCATTTCGCATCTAATTTCCCAAACCAAACTGCTTGCAGCTCTAACTCCCTTCTAACTACCACTTCTTCGGTTCAGTGAGATATGCTGGATTCTAAACGGAGAAGCTTCTCTGACGCTTTTTCACAGAGATTTTGAAACTGAAATCTCCCATGCCGTTTCCACCATAGGCAGCAATGGGCTTCCGCATAGAACTTGCCAACCTGAATTCCTAAAGGCTAGATGTGAGAGGCACATTCTGCTGCTTCCTCCCTTAGAGTTAAACTAGCTTCTGAAAGCTCAACCTCCGGGGAGTTTGTTTGGCAGAGATATAGAACACACTTTTCCAAGCCTGTTGGAAGGCATTTGCAGTTTCATTTCGCGTCTAATTTCCCAAACCAAACTGCTTGCAGCTCTAACTCCCTTCTAACTACCACTTCTTCGGTTCAGTGAGATATGCTGGATTCTAAACGGAGAAGCTTCTCTGACGCTTTTTCACAGAGATTTTGAAACTGAAATCTCCCATGCTGTTTCCACCATAGCCAGCAATGGGCTTCCCCATAGAACTTGCCAACCTGAATTCCTACAGGCTAGATGTGAGAGGCACATTCTGCTGCTTCCTCCCTTAGAGGTAAACTAGCTTCTGAAAGCTCAACCTCCAGGGAGTCTGTTTGGCAGAGATATAGAACACACTTTTCCAAGCCTGTTGGAAGGCATTTGCAGTTTCATTTCGCGTCTAATTTCCCAAACCAAACTGCTTGCAGCTCTAACTGCCTTCTAACTACCACTTCTTCGGTTCAGTGAGATATGCTGGATTCTAAACGGAGAAGCTTCTCTGACGCTTTTTCACAGAGATTTTGAAACTGAAATCTCCCATGCCGTTTCCACCATAGGCAGCAATGGGCTTCCCCATAGAACTTGCCAACCTGAATTCCTACAGGCTAGATGTGAGAGGCACATTCTGCTGCTTCCTCCCTAAGAGTTAAGCTTGCTTCTGAAAGCTCAACCTCCAGGGAGTCTGTTTGGCAGAGATATAGAACACACTTTTCCAAGCCTGTTGGAAGGCCTTTGCAGTGTCATTTCGCATCTAATTTCCCAAACCAAACTGCTTGCAGCTCTAACTCCCTTCTAACTACCACTTCTTCGGTTCAGTGAGATATGCTGGATTCTAAACGGAGAAGCTTCTCTGACGCTTTTTCACAGAGATTTTGAAACTGAAATTTCCAAACCCGTTTCCAACGAAGGCTCCAATGGGCTTCCCCATAGAACTTGCCAACCTGAATTCCTACAGGCTAGATGTGAGAGGCACATTCTGCTGCTTCCTCCCTTAGAGTTAAACTAGCTTCTGAAAGCTCAACCTCCGGGGAGTTTGTTTGGCAGAGATATAGAACACACTTTTCCAAGCCTGTTGGAAGGCATTTGCAGTTTCATTTCGCGTCTAATTTCCCAAACCAAACTGCTTGCAGCTCTAACTCCCTTCTAACTACCACTTCTTCGGTTCAGTGAGATATGCTGGATTCTAAACGGAGAAGCTTCTCTGACGCTTTTTCACAGAGATTTTGAAACTGAAATCTCCCATGCCGTTTCCACCATAGGCAGCAATGGGCTTCCCCATAGAACTTGCCAACCTGAATTCCTACAGGCTAGATGTGAGAGGCACATTCTGCTGCTTCCTCCCTAACAGTTAAGCTTGCTTCTGAAAGCTCAACCTCCGGGGACTCTGTTTGGCACAGATATAGAACACACTTTTCCAAGCCTGTTGGAAGGCCTTTGCAGTGTCATTTCGCATCTAATTTCCCAAACCAAACTGCTTGCAGTTCTAACTCCCTTCTAACTACCACTTCTTCGGTTCAGTGAGATATGCTGGATTCTAAACGGAGAAGCTTCTCTGACGCTTTTTCACAGAGATTTTGAAACTGAAATCTCCCATGCCGTTTCCACCATAGGCAGCAATGGGCTTCCGCATAGAACTTGCCAACCTGAATTCCTAAAGGCTAGATGTGAGAGGCACATTCTGCTGCTTCCTCCCTTAGAGTTAAACTAGCTTCTGAAAGCTCAACCTCCGGGGAGTTTGTTTGGCAGAGATATAGAACACACTTTTCCAAGCCTGTTGGAAGGCATTTGCAGTTTCATTTCGCGTCTAATTTCCCAAACCAAACTGCTTGCAGCTCTAACTCCCTTCTAACTACCACTTCTTCGGTTCAGTGAGATATGCTGGATTCTAAACGGAGAAGCTTCTCTGACGCTTTTTCACAGAGATTTTGAAACTGAAATCTCCCATGCCGTTTCCACCATAGGCAGCAATGGGCTTCCCCATAGAACTTGCCAACCTGAATTCCTACAGGCTAGATGTGAGAGGCACATTCTGCTGCTTCCTCCCTTAGAGTTAAACTTGCTTCTGAAAGCTCAACCTCCGGGGAGTTTGTTTGGCAGAGATATAGAACACACTTTTCCAAGCCTGTTGGAATGCATTTGCAGTTTCATTTCGCGTCTAATTTCCCAAACCAAACTGCTTGCAGCTCTAACTGCCTTCTAACTACCACTTCTTCGGTTCAGTGAGATATGCTGGATTCTAAACGGAGAAGCTTCTCTGACGCTTTTTCACAGAGATTTTGAAACTGAAATCTCCCATGCCGTTTCCACCATAGGCAGCAATGGGCTTCCCCATAGAACTTGCCAACCTGAATTCCTAAAGGCTAGATGTGAGAGGCACATTCTGCTGCTTCCTCCCTAACAGTTAAGCTTGCTTCTGAAAGCTCAACCTCCGGGGACTCTGTTTGGCACAGATATAGAACACACTTTTCCAAGCCTGTTGGAAGGCCTTTGCAGTGTCATTTCGCATCTAATTTCCCAAACCAAACTGCTTGCAGCTCTAACTCCCTTCTAACTACCACTTCTTCGGTTCAGTGAGATATGCTGGATTCTAAACGGAGAAGCTTCTCTGACGCTTTTTCACAGAGATTTTGAAACTGAAATCTCCCATGCCGTTTCCACCATAGGCAGCAATGGGCTTCCCCATAGAACTTGCCAACCTGAATTCCTAAAGGCTAGATGTGAGAGGCACATTCTGCTGCTTCCTCCCTTAGAGTTAAACTTGCTTCTGAAAGCTCAACCTCCGGGGAGTTTGTTTGGTAGAGATATAGAACACACTTTTCCAAGCCTGTTGGAAGGCATTTGCAGTTTCATTTCGCGTCTAATTTCCCAAACCAAACTGCTTGCAGCTCTAACTCCCTTCTAACTACCACTTCTTCGGTTCAGTGAGATAAGCTGGATTCTAAACGGAGAAGCTTCTCTGACGCTTTTTCACAGAGATTTTGAAACTGAAATTTCCAAACCCGTTTCCAACGAAGGCGCCAATGGGCTTCCCCATAGAACTTGCCAACCTGAATTCCTACAGGCTAGATGTGAGAGGCACATTCTGCTGCTTCCTCCCTTAGAGTTAAACTAGCTTCTGAAAGCTCAACCTCCGGGGAGTTTGTTTGGCAGAGATATAGAACACACTTTTCCAAGCCTGTTGGAAGGCATTTGCAGTTTCATTTCGCGTCTAATTTCCCAAACCAAACTGCTTGCAGCTCTAACTCCCTTCTAACTACCACTTCTTCGGTTCAGTGAGATATGCTGGATTCTAAACGGAGAAGCTTCTCTGACGCTTTTTCACAGAGATTTTGAAACTGAAATCTCCCATGCCGTTTCCACCATAGGCAGCAATGGGCTTCCCCATAGAACTTGCCAACCTGAATTCCTACAGGCTAGATGTGAGAGGCACATTCTGCTGCTTCCTCCCTAACAGTTAAGCTTGCTTCTGAAAGCTCAACCTCCGGGGACTCTGTTTGGCACAGATATAGAACACACTTTTCCAAGCCTGTTGGAAGGCCTTTGCAGTGTCATTTCGCATCTAATTTCCCAAACCAAACTGCTTGCAGCTCTAACTCCCTTCTAACTACCACTTCTTCGGTTCAGTGAGATATGCTGGATTCTAAACGGAGAAGCTTCTCTGACGCTTTTTCACAGAGATTTTGAAACTGAAATCTCCCATGCCGTTTCCACCATAGGCAGCAATGGGCTTCCCCATAGAACTTGCCAACCTGAATTCCTAAAGGCTAGATGTGAGAGGCACATTCTGCTGCTTCCTCCCTTAGAGTTAAACTTGCTTCTGAAAGCTCAACCTCCGGGGAGTTTGTTTGGCAGAGATATAGAACACACGTTTCCAAGCCTGTTGGAAGGCATTTGCAGTTTCATTTCGCGTCTAATTTCCCAAACCAAACTGCTTGCAGCTCTAACTGCCTTCTAACTACCACTTCTTCGGTTCAGTGAGATATGCTGGATTCTAAACGGAGAAGCTTCTCTGACGCTTTTTCACAGAGATTTTTGAAACTGAAATCTCCCATGCTGTTTCCACCATAGCCAGCAATGGGCTTCCCCATAGAACTTGCCAACCTGAATTCCTACAGGCTAGATGTGAGAGGCACATTCTGCTGCTTCCTCCCTTAGAGGTAAACTAGCTTCTGAAAGCTCAACCTCCAGGGAGTCTGTTTGGCAGAGATATAGAACACACTTTTCCAAGCCTGTTGGAAGGCATTTGCAGTTTCATTTCGCGTCTAATTTCCCAAACCAAACTGCTTGCAGCTCTAACTGCCTTCTAACTACCACTTCTTCGGTTCAGTGAGATATGCTGGATTCTAAACGGAGAAGCTTCTCTGACGCTTTTTCACAGAGATTTTGAAACTGAAATCTCCCATGCCGTTTCCACCATAGGCAGCAATGGGCTTCCCCATAGAACTTGCCAACCTGAATTCCTACAGGCTAGATGTGAGAGGCACATTCTGCTGCTTCCTCCCTTAGAGTTAAACTAGCTTCTGAAAGCTCAACCTCCGGGGAGTTTGTTTGGCAGAGATATAGAACACACTTTTCCAAGCCTGTTGGAAGGCATTTGCAGTTTCATTTCGCGTCTAATTTCCCAAACCAAACTGCTTGCAGCTCTAACTCCCTTCTAACTACCACTTCTTCGGTTCAGTGAGATATGCTGGATTCTAAACGGAGAAGCTTCTCTGACGCTTTTTCACAGAGATTTTGAAACAGAAATCTCCCATGCCGTTTCCACCATAGGCAGCAATGGGCTTCCCCATAGAACTTGCCAACCTGAATTCCTACAGGCTAGATGTGAGAGGCACATTCTGCTGCTTCCTCCCTAACAGTTAAGCTTGCTTCTGAAAGCTCAACCTCCGGGGACTCTGTTTGGCACAGATATAGAACACACGTTTCCAAGCCTGTTGGAAGGCCTTTGCAGTGTCATTTCGCATCTAATTTCCCAAACCAAACTGCTTGCAGCTCTAACTCCCTTCTAACTACCACTTCTTCGGTTCAGTGAGATATGCTGGATTCTAAACGGAGAAGCTTCTCTGACGCTTTTTCACAGAGATTTTGAAACTGAAATCTCCCATGCCGTTTCCACCATAGGCAGCAATGGGCTTCCCCATAGAACTTGCCAACCTGAATTCCTAAAGGCTAGATGTGAGAGGCACATTCTGCTGCTTCCTCCCTTAGAGTTAAACTTGCTTCTGAAAGCTCAACCTCCGGGGAGTTTGTTTGGCAGAGATATAGAACACACGTTTCCAAGCCTGTTGGAAGGCATTTGCAGTTTCATTTCGCGTCTAATTTCCCAAACCAAACTGCTTGCAGCTCTAACTGCCTTCTAACTACCACTTCTTCGGTTCAGTGAGATATGCTGGATTCTAAACGGAGAAGCTTCTCTGACGCTTTTTCACAGAGATTTTGAAACTGAAATCTCCCATGCCGTTTCCACCATAGGCAGCAATGGGCTTCCGCATAGAGCTTGCCAACCTGAATTCCTAAAGGCTAGATGTGAGAGGCACATTCTGCTGCTTCCTCCCTTAGAGTTAAACTAGCTTCTGAAAGCTCAACCTCCGGGGAGTTTGTTTGGCAGAGATATAGAACACACTTTTCCAAGCCTGTTGGAAGGCATTTGCAGTTTCATTTCGCGTCTAATTTCCCAAACCAAACTGCTTGCAGCTCTAACTCCCTTCTAACTACCACTTCTTCGGTTCAGTGAGATATGCTGGATTCTAAACGGAGAAGCTTCTCTGACGCTTTTTCACAGAGATTTTGAAACTGAAATCTCCCATGCCGTTTCCACCATAGGCAGCAATGGGCTTCCCCATAGAACTTGCCAACCTGAATTCCTACAGGCTAGATGTGAGAGGCACATTCTGCTGCTTCCTCCCTTAGAGTTAAACTTGCTTCTGAAAGCTCAACCTCCGGGGAGTTTGTTTGGCAGAGATATAGAACACACTTTTCCAAGCCTGTTGGAAGGCATTTGCAGTTTCATTTCGCGTCTAATTTCCCAAACCAAACTGCTTGCAGCTCTAACTGCCTTCTAACTACCACTTCTTCGGTTCAGTGAGATATGCTGGATTCTAAACGGAGAAGCTTCTCTGACGCTTTTTCACAGAGATTTTGAAACTGAAATCTCCCATGCTGTTTCCACCATAGCCAGCAATGGGCTTCCCCATAGAACTTGCCAACCTGAATTCCTACAGGCTAGATGTGAGAGGCACATTCTGCTGCTTCCTCCCTTAGAGGTAAACTAGCTTCTGAAAGCTCAACCTCCAGGGAGTCTGTTTGGCAGAGATATAGAACACACTTTTCCAAGCCTGTTGGAAGGCATTTGCAGTTTCATTTCGCGTCTAATTTCCCAAACCAAACTGCTTGCAGCTCTAACTGCCTTCTAACTACCACTTCTTCGGTTCAGTGAGATATGCTGGATTCTAAACGGAGAAGCTTCTCTGACGCTTTTTCACAGAGATTTTGAAACTGAAATCTCCCATGCCGTTTCCACCATAGGCAGCAATGGGCTTCCCCATAGAACTTGCCAACCTGAATTCCTACAGGCTAGATGTGAGAGGCACATTCTGCTGCTTCCTCCCTAAGAGTTAAGCTTGCTTCTGAAAGCTCAACCTCCAGGGAGTCTGTTTGGCAGAGATATAGAACACACTTTTCCAAGCCTGTTGGAAGGCCTTTGCAGTGTCATTTCGCATCTAATTTCCCAAACCAAACTGCTTGCAGCTCTAACTCCCTTCTAACTACCACTTCTTCGGTTCAGTGAGATATGCTGGATTCTAAACGGAGAAGCTTCTCTGACGCTTTTTCACAGAGATTTTGAAACTGAAATTTCCAAACCCGTTTCCAACGAAGGCGCCAATGGGCTTCCCCATAGAACTTGCCAACCTGAATTCCTACAGGCTAGATGTGAGAGGCACATTCTGCTGCTTCCTCCCTTAGAGTTAAACTAGCTTCTGAAAGCTCAACCTCCGGGGAGTTTGTTTGGCAGAGATATAGAACACACTTTTCCAAGCCTGTTGGAAGGCATTTGCAGTTTCATTTCGCGTCTAATTTCCCAAACCAAACTGCTTGCAGCTCTAACTCCCTTCTAACTACCACTTCTTCGGTTCAGTGAGATATGCTGGATTCTAAACGGAGAAGCTTCTCTGACGCTTTTTCACAGAGATTTTGAAACTGAAATCTCCCATGCCGTTTCCACCATAGGCAGCAATGGGCTTCCCCATAGAACTTGCCAACCTGAATTCCTACAGGCTAGATGTGAGAGGCACATTCTGCTGCTTCCTCCCTAACAGTTAAGCTTGCTTCTGAAAGCTCAACCTCCGGGGACTCTGTTTGGCACAGATATAGAACACACTTTTCCAAGCCTGTTGGAAGGCCTTTGCAGTGTCATTTCGCATCTAATTTCCCAAACCAAACTGCTTGCAGCTCTAACTCCCTTCTAACTACCACTTCTTCGGTTCAGTGAGATATGCTGGATTCTAAACGGAGAAGCTTCTCTGACGCTTTTTCACAGAGATTTTGAAACTGAAATCTCCCATGCCGTTTCCACCATAGGCAGCAATGGGCTTCCGCATAGAACTTGCCAACCTGAATTCCTAAAGGCTAGATGTGAGAGGCACATTCTGCTGCTTCCTCCCTTAGAGTTAAACTAGCTTCTGAAAGCTCAACCTCCGGGGAGTTTGTTTGGCAGAGATATAGAACACACTTTTCCAAGCCTGTTGGAAGGCATTTTCAGTTTCATTTCGCGTCTAATTTCCCAAACCAAACTGCTTGCAGCTCTAACTCCCTTCTAACTACCACTTCTTCGGTTCAGTGAGATATGCTGGATTCTAAACGGAGAAGCTTCTCTGACGCTTTTTCACAGAGATTTTGAAACTGAAATCTCCCATGCCGTTTCCACCATAGGCAGCAATGGGCTTCCCCATAGAACTTGCCAACCTGAATTCCTACAGGCTAGATGTGAGAGGCACATTCTGCTGCTTCCTCCCTTAGAGTTAAACTTGCTTCTGAAAGCTCAACCTCCGGGGAGTTTGTTTGGCAGAGATATAGAACACACTTTTCCAAGCCTGTTGGAATGCATTTGCAGTTTCATTTCGCGTCTAATTTCCCAAACCAAACTGCTTGCAGCTCTAACTGCCTTCTAACTACCACTTCTTCGGTTCAGTGAGATATGCTGGATTCTAAACGGAGAAGCTTCTCTGACGCTTTTTCACAGAGATTTTGAAACTGAAATCTCCCATGCCGTTTCCACCATAGGCAGCAATGGGCTTCCCCATAGAACTTGCCAACCTGAATTCCTAAAGGCTAGATGTGAGAGGCACATTCTGCTGCTTCCTCCCTAACAGTTAAGCTTGCTTCTGAAAGCTCAACCTCCGGGGACTCTGTTTGGCACAGATATAGAACACACTTTTCCAAGCCTGTTGGAAGGCCTTTGCAGTGTCATTTCGCATCTAATTTCCCAAACCAAACTGCTTGCAGCTCTAACTCCCTTCTAACTACCACTTCTTCGGTTCAGTGAGATATGCTGGATTCTAAACGGAGAAGCTTCTCTGACGCTTTTTCACAGAGATTTTGAAACTGAAATCTCCCATGCCGTTTCCACCATAGGCAGCAATGGGCTTCCCCATAGAACTTGCCAACCTGAATTCCTACAGGCTAGATGTGAGAGGCACATTCTGCTGCTTCCTCCCTAACAGTTAAGCTTGCTTCTGAAAGGTCAACCTCCGGGGACTCTGTTTGGCACAGATATAGAACACACTTTTCCAAGCCTGTTGGAAGGCCTTTGCAGTGTCATTTCGCATCTAATTTCCCAAACCAAACTGCTTGCAGCTCTAACTCCCTTCTAACTACCACTTCTTCGGTTCAGTGAGATATGCTGGATTCTAAACGGAGAAGCTTCTCTGACGCTTTTTCACAGAGATTTTGAAACTGAAATCTCCCATGCCGTTTCCACCATAGGCAGCAATGGGCTTCCCCATAGAACTTGCCAACCTGAATTCCTACAGGCTAGATGTGAGAGGCACATTCTGCTGCTTCCTCCCTTAGAGTTAAACTAGCTTCTGAAAGCTCAACCTCCGGGGAGTTTGTTTGGCAGAGATATAGAACACACTTTTCCAAGCCTGTTGGAAGGCATTTTCAGTTTCATTTCGCGTCTAATTTCCCAAACCAAACTGCTTGCAGCTCTAACTCCCTTCTAACTACCACTTCTTCGGTTCAGTGAGATATGCTGGATTCTAAACGGAGAAGCTTCTCTGACGCTTTTTCACAGAGATTTTGAAACTGAAATCTCCCATGCCGTTTCCACCATAGGCAGCAATGGGCTTCCCCATAGAACTTGCCAACCTGAATTCCTACAGGCTAGATGTGAGAGGCACATTCTGCTGCTTCCTCCCTTAGAGTTAAACTAGCTTCTGAAAGCTCAACCTCCGGGGAGTTTGTTTGGCAGAGATATAGAACACACTTTTCCAAGCCTGTTGGAAGGCATTTGCAGTTTCATTTCGCGTCTAATTTCCCAAACCAAACTGCTTGCAGCTCTAACTGCCTTCTAACTACCACTTCTTCGGTTCAGTGAGATATGCTGGATTCTAAACGGAGAAGCTTCTCTGACGCTTTTTCACAGAGATTTTGAAACTGAAATCTGCCATGCTGTTTCCACCATAGGCAGCAATGGGCTTCCCCATAGAACTTGCCAACCTGAATTCCTACAGGCTAGATGTGAGAGGCACATTCTGCTGTTTCCTCCCTTAGAGTTAAACTAGCTTCTGAAAGCTCAACCTCCAGGGAGTCTGTTTGGCAGAGATATAGAACACACTTTTCCAAGCCTGTTGGAAGGCATTTGCAGTTTCATTTCGCGTCTAATTTCCCAAACCAAACTGCTTGCAGCTCTAACTCCCTTCTAACTACCACTTCTTCGGTTCAGTGAGATATGCTGGATTTTAAACGGAGAAGCTTCTCTGACGCTTTTTCACAGAGATTTTGAAACTGAAATTTCCAAACCCGTTTCCAACGAAGGCGCCAATGGGCTTCCCCATAGAACTTGCCAACCTGAATTCCTACAGGCTAGATGTGAGAGGCACATTCTGCTGCTTCCTCCCTAACAGTTAAGCTTGCTTCTGAAAGCTCAACCTCCGGGGACTCTGTTTGGCACAGATATAGAACACACTTTTCCAAGCCTGTTGGAAGGCCTTTGCAGTGTCATTTCGCATCTAATTTCCCAAACCAAACTGCTTGCAGCTCTAACTCCCTTCTAACTACCACTTTTTCGGTTCAGTGAGATATGCTGGATTCTAAACGGAGAAGCTTCTCTGACGCTTTTTCACAGAGATTTTGAAACTGAAATCTCCCATGCCGTTTCCACCATAGGCAGCAATGGGCTTCCCCATAGAACTTGCCAACCTGAATTCCTACAGGCTAGATGTGAGAGGCACATTCTGCTGCTTCCTCCCTTAGAGTTAAACTAGCTTCTGAAAGCTCAACCTCCGGGGAGTCTGTTTGGCAGAGATATAGAACACACTTTTCCAAGCCTGTTGGAAGGCATTTGCAGTTTCATTTCGCGTCTAATTTCCCAAACCAAACTGCTTGCAGCTCTAACTCCCTTCTAACTACCACTTCTTCGGTTCAGTGAGATATGCTGGATTCTCAACGGAGAAGCTTCACTGACGCTTTTTCACAGAGATTTTGAAACTGAAATCTCCCATGCCGTTTCCACCATAGGCAGCAATGGGCTTCCTCATAGAACTTGCCAACCTGAATTCCTACAGGCTAGATGTGAGAGGCACATTCTGCTGCTTCCTCCCTTAGAGTTAAACTTGCTTCTGAAAGCTCAACCTCCGGGGAGTTTGTTTGGCAGAGATATAGAACACACTTTTCCAAGCCTGTTGGAAGGCATTTGCAGTTTCATTTCGCGTCTAATTTCCCAAACCAAACTGCTTGCAGCTCTAACTCCCTTCTAACTACCACTTCTTCAGTTCAGTGAGATATGCTGGATTCTAAACGGAGAAGCTTCTCTGACGCTTTTTCACAGAGATTTTGAAACTGAAATCTCCCATGCCGTTTCCACCATAGGCAGCAATGGGCTTCCCCATAGAACTTGCCAACCTGAATTCCTACAGGCTAGATGTGAGAGGCACATTCTGCTGCTTCCTCCCTAACAGTTAAGCTTGCTTCTGAAAGCTCAACCTCCGGGGACTCTGTTTGGCACAGATATAGAACACACTTTTCCAAGCCTGTTGGAAGGCCTTTGCAGTGTCATTTCGCATCTAATTTCCCAAACCAAACTGCTTGCAGCTCTAACTCCCTTCTAACTACCACTTCTTCGGTTCAGTGAGATATGCTGGATTCTAAACGGAGAGGCTTCTCTGACGATTTTTCACAGAGATTTTGAAACTGCAATCTCCCATGCCGTTTCCACCATAGGCAGCAATGGGCTTCCCCATAGAACTTGCCAACCTGAATTCCTACAGGCTAGATGTGAGAGGCACATTCTGCTGCTTCCTCCCTTAGAGTTAAACTAGCTTCTGAAAGCTCAACCTCCGGGGAGTTTGTTTGGCAAAGATATAGAACACACTTTTCCAAGCCTGTTGGAAGGCATTTGCAGTTTCATTTCGCGTCTAATTTCCCAAACCAAACTGCTTGCAGCTCTAACTGCCTTCTAACTACCACTTCTTCGGTTTAGTGAGATATGCTGGATTCTAAACGGAGAAGCTTCTCTGACGCTTTTTCACAGAGATTTTGAAACTGCAATCTCCCATGCCGTTTCCACCATAGGCAGCAATGGGCTTCCCCATAGAACTTGCCAACCTGAATTCCTACAGGCTAGATGTGAGAGGCACATTCTGCTGCTTCCTCCCTTAGAGTTAAACTAGCTTCTGAAAGCTCAACCTCCGGGGAGTTTGTTTGGCAGAGATATAGAACACACTTTTCCAAGCCTGTTGGAAGGCATTTGCAGTTTCATTTCGCGTCTAATTTCCCAAACCAAACTGCTTGCAGCTCTAACTCCCTTCTAACTACCACTTCTTCGGTTCAGTGAGATATGCTGGATTCTAAACGGAGAAGCTTCTCTGACGCTTTTTCACAGAGATTTTGAAACTGAAATCTCCCATGCCGTTTCCACCATAGGCAGCAATGGGCTTCCCCATAGAACTTGCCAACCTGAATTCCGAAAGGCTAGATGTGAGAGGCACATTCTGCTGCTTCCTCCCTTAGAGTTAAACTAGCTTCTGAAAGCTCAACCTCCGGGGAGTTTGTTTGGCAGAGATATAGAACACACTTTTCCAAGCCTGTTGGAAGGCATTTGCAGTTTCATTTCGCGTCTAATTTCCCAAACCAAACTGCTTGCAGCTCTAACTCCCTTCTAACTACCACTTCTTCGGTTCAGTGAGATATGCTGGATTCTAAACGGAGAAGCTTCTCTGACGCTTTTTCACAGAGATTTTGAAACTGAAATCTCCCATGCCGTTTCCACCATAGGCAGCAATGGGCTTCCCCATAGAACTTGCCAACCTGAATTCCTACAGGCTAGATGTGAGAGGCACATTCTGCTGCTTCCTCCCTAACAGTTAAGCTTGCTTCTGAAAGCTCAACCTCCGGGGACTCTGTTTGGCACAGATATAGAACACACTTTTCCAAGCCTGTTGGAAGGCCTTTGCAGTGTCATTTCGCATCTAATTTCCCAAACCAAACTGCTTGCAGCTCTAACTCCCTTCTAACTACCACTTCTTCGGTTCAGTGAGATATGCTGGATTCTAAACGGAGAAGCTTCTCTGACGCTTTTTCACAGAGATTTTGAAACTGAAATCTCCCATGCCGTTTCCACCATAGGCAGCAATGGGCTTCCCCATAGAACTTGCCAACCTGAATTCCTACAGGCTAGATGTGAGAGGCACATTCTGCTGCTTCCTCCCTTAGAGTTAAACTAGCTTCTGAAAGCTCAACCTCCGGGGAGTTTGTTTGGCAGAGATATAGAACACACTTTTCCAAGCCTGTTGGAAGGCATTTGCAGTTTCATTTCGCGTCTAATTTCCCAAACCAAACTGCTTGCAGCTCTAACTCCCTTCTAACTACCACTTCTTCGGTTCAGTGAGATATGCTGGATTCTAAACGGAGAAGCTTCTCTGACGCTTTTTCACAGAGATTTTGAAACTGAAATCTGCCATGCTGTTTCCACCATAGGCAGCAATGGGCTTCCCCATAGAACTTGCCAACCTGAATTCCTACAGGCTAGATGTGAGAGGCACATTCTGCTGTTTCCTCCCTTAGAGTTAAACTAGCTTCTGAAAGCTCAACCTCCAGGGAGTCTGTTTGGCAGAGATATAGAACACACTTTTCCAAGCCTGTTGGAAGGCATTTGCAGTTTCATTTCGCGTCTAATTTCCCAAACCAAACTGCTTGCAGCTCTAACTGCCTTCTAACTACCACTTCTTCGGTTCAGTGAGATATGCTGGATTTTAAACGGAGAAGCTTCTCTGACGCTTTTTCACAGAGATTTTGAAACTGAAATCTCCCATGCCGTTTCCACCATAGGCAGCAATGGGCTTCCCCATAGAACTTGCCAACCTGAATTCCTACAGGCTAGATGTGAGAGGCACATTCTGCTGCTTCCTCCCTAAGAGTTAAGCTTGCTTGTGAAAGCTCAACCTCTGGGGAGTCTGTTTGGCAGAGATATAGAACACACTTTTCCAAGCCTGTTGGAAGGCCTTTGCAGTGTCATTTCGCGTCTAATTTCCCAAACCAAACTGCTTGCAGCTCTAACTCCCTTCTAACTACCACTTCTTCGGTTCAGTGAGATATGCTGGATTCTAAACGGAGAAGCTTCTCTGACGCTTTTTCACAGAGATTTTGAAACTGAAATTTCCAAACCCGTTTCCAACGAAGGCGCCAATGGGCTTCCCCATAGAACTTGCCAACCTGAATTCCTACAGGCTAGATGTGAGAGGCACATTCTGCTGCTTCCTCCCTTAGAGTTAAACTAGCTTCTGAAAGCTCAACCTCCGGGGAGTTTGTTTGGCAGAGATATAGAACACACTTTTCCAAGCCTGTTGGAAGGCATTTGCAGTTTCATTTCGCGTCTAATTTCCCAAACCAAACTGCTTGCAGCTCTAACTCCCTTCTAACTACCACTTCTTCGGTTCAGTGAGATATGCTGGATTCTAAACGGAGAAGCTTCTCTGACGCTTTTTCACAGAGATTTTGAAACTGAAATCTCCCATGCCGTTTCCACCATAGGCAGCAATGGGCTTCCCCATAGAACTTGCCAACCTGAATTCCTACAGGCTAGATGTGAGAGGCACATTCTGCTGCTTCCTCCCTAACAGTTAAGCTTGCTTCTGAAAGCTCAACCTCCAGGGACTCTGTTTGGCACAGATATAGAACACACTTTTCCAAGCCTGTTGGAAGGCCTTTGCAGTGTCATTTCGCATCTAATTTCCCAAACCAAACTGCTTGCAGCTCTAACTCCCTTCTAACTACCACTTCTTCGGTTCAGTGAGATATGCTGGATTCTAAACGGAGAAGCTTCTCTGACGCTTTTTCACAGAGATTTTGAAACTGAAATCTCCCATGCCGTTTCCACCATAGGCAGCAATGGGCTTCCGCATAGAACTTGCCAACCTGAATTCCTAAAGGCTAGATGTGAGAGGCACATTCTGCTGCTTCCTCCCTTAGAGTTAAACTAGCTTCTGAAAGCTCAACCTCCGGGGAGTTTGTTTGGCAGAGATATAGAACACACTTTTCCAAGCCTGTTGGAAGGCATTTGCAGTTTCATTTCGCGTCTAATTTCCCAAACCAAACTGCTTGCAGCTCTAACTCCCTTCTAACTACCACTTCTTCGGTTCAGTGAGATATGCTGGATTCTAAACGGAGAAGCTTCTCTGACGCTTTTTCACAGAGATTTTGAAACTGAAATCTCCCATGCCGTTTCCACCATAGGCAGCAATGGGCTTCCCCATAGAACTTGCCAACCTGAATTCCTACAGGTTAGATGTGAGAGGCACATTCTGCTGCTTCCTCCCTTAGAGTTAAACTTGCTTCTGAAAGCTCAACCTCCGGGGAGTTTGTTTGGCAGAGATATAGAACACACTTTTCCAAGCCTGTTGGAAGGCATTTGCAGTTTCATTTCGCGTCTAATTTCCCAAACCAAACTGCTTGCAGCTCTAACTGCCTTCTAACTACCACTTCTTCGGTTCAGTGAGATATGCTGGATTCTAAACGGAGAAGCTTCTCTGACGCTTTTTCACAGAGATTTTGAAACTGAAATCTCCCATGCCGTTTCCACCATAGGCAGCAATGGGCTTCCCCATAGAACTTGCCAACCTGAATTCCTACAGGCTAGATGTGAGAGGCACATTCTGCTGCTTCCTCCCTAAGAGTTAAGCTTGCTTCTGAAAGCTCAACCTCCGGGGAGTCTGTTTGGCAGAGATATAGAACACACTTTTCCAAGCCTGTTGGAAGGCCTTTGCAGTGTCATTTCGCGTCTAATTTCCCAAACCAAACTGCTTGCAGCTCTAACTCCCTTCTAACTACCACTTCTTCGGTTCAGTGAGATATGCTGGATTCTAAACGGAGAAGCTTCTCTGACGCTTTTTCACAGAGATTTTGAAACTGAAATTTCCAAACCCGTTTCCAACGAAGGCGCCAATGGGCTTCCCCATAGAACTTGCCAACCTGAATTCCTACAGGCTAGATGTGAGAGGCACATTCTGCTGCTTCCTCCCTTAGAGTTAAACTAGCTTCTGAAAGCTCAACCTCCGGGGAGTTTGTTTGGCAGAGATATAGAACACACTTTTCCAAGCCTGTTGGAAGGCATTTGCAGTTTCATTTCGCGTCTAATTTCCCAAACCAAACTGCTTGCAGCTCTAACTCCCTTCTAACTACCACTTCTTCGGTTCAGTGAGATATGCTGGATTCTAAACGGAGAAGCTTCTCTGACGCTTTTTCACAGAGATTTTGAAACTGAAATCTCCCATGCCGTTTCCACCATAGGCAGCAATGGGCTTCCCCATAGAACTTGCCAACCTGAATTCCTAAAGGCTAGATGTGAGAGGCACATTCTGCTGCTTCCTCCCTAACAGTTAAGCTTGCTTCTGAAAGCTCAACCTCCGGGGACTCTGTTTGGCACAGATATAGAACACACTTTTCCAAGCCTGTTGGAAGGCCTTTGCAGTGTCATTTCGCATCTAATTTCCCAAACCAAACTGCTTGCAGCTCTAACTCCCTTCTAACTACCACTTCTTCGGTTCAGTGAGATATGCTGGATTCTAAACGGAGAAGCTTCTCTGACGCTTTTTCACAGAGATTTTGAAACTGAAATCTCCCATGCCGTTTCCACCATAGGCAGCAATGGGCTTCCCCATAGAACTTCCCAACCTGAATTCCTAAAGGCTAGATGTGAGAGGCACATTCTGCTGCTTCCTCCCTTAGAGTTAAACTTGCTTCTGAAAGCTCAACCTCCGGGGAGTTTGTTTGGCAGAGATATAGAACACACTTTTCCAAGCCTGTTGGAAGGCATTTGCAGTTTCATTTCGCGTCTAATTTCCCAAACCAAACTGCTTGCAGCTCTAACTGCCTTCTAACTACCACTTCTTCGGTTCAGTGAGATATGCTGGATTCTAAACGGAGAAGCTTCTCTGACGCTTTTTCACAGTGATTTTGAAACTGAAATCTCCCATGCTGTTTCCACCATAGCCAGCAATGGGCTTCCCCATAGAACTTGCCAACCTGAATTCCTACAGGCTAGATGTGAGAGGCACATTCTGCTGCTTCCTCCCTTAGAGGTAAACTAGCTTCTGAAAGCTCAACCTCCAGGGAGTCTGTTTGGCAGAGATATAGAACACACTTTTCCAAGCCTGTTGGAAGGCATTTGCAGTTTCATTTCGCGTCTAATTTCCCAAACCAAACTGCTTGCAGCTCTAACTGCCTTCTAACTACCACTTCTTCGGTTCAGTGAGATATGCTGGATTCTAAACGGAGAAGCTTCTCTGACGCTTTTTCACAGAGATTTTGAAACTGAAATCTCCCATGCCGTTTCCACCATAGGCAGCAATGGGCTTCCCCATAGAACTTGCCAACCTGAATTCCTAAAGGCTAGATGTGAGAGGCACATTCTGCTGCTTCCTCCCTAACAGTTAAGCTTGCTTCTGAAAGCTCAACCTCCGGGGAGTCTGTTTGGCAGAGATATAGAACACACTTTTCCAAGCCTGTTGGAAGGCCTTTGCAGTGTCATTTCGCATCTAATTTCCCAAACCAAACTGCTTGCAGCTCTAACTGCCTTCTAACTACCACTTCTTCGGTTCAGTGAGATATGCTGGATTCTAAACGGAGAAGCTTCTCTGACGCTTTTTCACAGAGATTTTGAAACTGAAATCTCCCATGACGTTTCCACCATAGGCAGCAATGGGCTTCCCCATAGAACTTGCCAACCTGAATTCCTACAGGCTAGATGTGAGAGGCACATTCTGCTGCTTCCTCCCTAACAGTTAAGCTTGCTTCTGAAAGCTCAACCTCCGGGGACTCTGTTTGGCAGAGATATAGAACACACTTTTCCAAGCCTGTTGGAAGGCATTTGCAGTTTCATTTCGCGTCTAATTTCCCAAACCAAACTGCTTGCAGCTCTAACTCCCTTCTAACTACCACTTCTTCGGTTCAGTGAGATATGCTGGATTTTAAACGGAGAAGCTTCTCTGACGCTTTTTCACAGAGATTTTGAAACTGAAATTTCCAAACCCGTTTCCAACGAAGGCGCCAATGGGCTTCCCCATAGAACTTGCCAACCTGAATTCCTACAGGCTAGATGTGAGAGGCACATTCTGCTGCTTCCTCCCTAACAGTTAAGCTTGCTTCTGAAAGCTCAACCTCCGGGGACTCTGTTTGGCACAGATATAGAACACACTTTTCCAAGCCTGTTGGAAGGCCTTTGCAGTGTCATTTCGCATCTAATTTCCCAAACCAAACTGCTTGCAGCTCTAACTCCCTTCTAACTACCACTTTTTCGGTTCAGTGAGATATGCTGGATTCTAAACGGAGAAGCTTCTCTGACGCTTTTTCACAGAGATTTTGAAACTGAAATCTCCCATGCCGTTTCCACCATAGGCAGCAATGGGCTTCCCCATAGAACTTGCCAACCTGAATTCCTACAGGCTAGATGTGAGAGGCACATTCTGCTGCTTCCTCCCTTAGAGTTAAACTAGCTTCTGAAAGCTCAACCTCCGGGGAGTCTGTTTGGCAGAGATATAGAACACACTTTTCCAAGCCTGTTGGAAGGCATTTGCAGTTTCATTTCGCGTCTAATTTCCCAAACCAAACTGCTTGCAGCTCTAACTCCCTTCTAACTACCACTTCTTCGGTTCAGTGAGATATGCTGGATTCTCAACGGAGAAGCTTCACTGACGCTTTTTCACAGAGATTTTGAAACTGAAATCTCCCATGCCGTTTCCACCATAGGCAGCAATGGGCTTCCTCATAGAACTTGCCAACCTGAATTCCTACAGGCTAGATGTGAGAGGCACATTCTGCTGCTTCCTCCCTTAGAGTTAAACTTGCTTCTGAAAGCTCAACCTCCGGGGAGTTTGTTTGGCAGAGATATAGAACACACTTTTCCAAGCCTGTTGGAAGGCATTTGCAGTTTCATTTCGCGTCTAATTTCCCAAACCAAACTGCTTGCAGCTCTAACTCCCTTCTAACTACCACTTCTTCAGTTCAGTGAGATATGCTGGATTCTAAACGGAGAAGCTTCTCTGACGCTTTTTCACAGAGATTTTGAAACTGAAATCTCCCATGCCGTTTCCACCATAGGCAGCAATGGGCTTCCCCATAGAACTTGCCAACCTGAATTCCTACAGGCTAGATGTGAGAGGCACATTCTGCTGCTTCCTCCCTAACAGTTAAGCTTGCTTCTGAAAGCTCAACCTCCGGGGACTCTGTTTGGCACAGATATAGAACACACTTTTCCAAGCCTGTTGGAAGGCCTTTGCAGTGTCATTTCGCATCTAATTTCCCAAACCAAACTGCTTGCAGCTCTAACTCCCTTCTAACTACCACTTCTTCGGTTCAGTGAGATATGCTGGATTCTAAACGGAGAGGCTTCTCTGACGATTTTTCACAGAGATTTTGAAACTGCAATCTCCCATGCCGTTTCCACCATAGGCAGCAATGGGCTTCCCCATAGAACTTGCCAACCTGAATTCCTACAGGCTAGATGTGAGAGGCACATTCTGCTGCTTCCTCCCTTAGAGTTAAACTAGCTTCTGAAAGCTCAACCTCCGGGGAGTTTGTTTGGCAAAGATATAGAACACACTTTTCCAAGCCTGTTGGAAGGCATTTGCAGTTTCATTTCGCGTCTAATTTCCCAAACCAAACTGCTTGCAGCTCTAACTGCCTTCTAACTACCACTTCTTCGGTTTAGTGAGATATGCTGGATTCTAAACGGAGAAGCTTCTCTGACGCTTTTTCACAGAGATTTTGAAACTGCAATCTCCCATGCCGTTTCCACCATAGGCAGCAATGGGCTTCCCCATAGAACTTGCCAACCTGAATTCCTACAGGCTAGATGTGAGAGGCACATTCTGCTGCTTCCTCCCTTAGAGTTAAACTAGCTTCTGAAAGCTCAACCTCCGGGGAGTTTGTTTGGCAGAGATATAGAACACACTTTTCCAAGCCTGTTGGAAGGCATTTGCAGTTTCATTTCGCGTCTAATTTCCCAAACCAAACTGCTTGCAGCTCTAACTCCCTTCTAACTACCACTTCTTCGGTTCAGTGAGATATGCTGGATTCTAAACGGAGAAGCTTCTCTGACGCTTTTTCACAGAGATTTTGAAACTGAAATCTCCCATGCCGTTTCCACCATAGGCAGCAATGGGCTTCCCCATAGAACTTGCCAACCTGAATTCCGAAAGGCTAGATGTGAGAGGCACATTCTGCTGCTTCCTCCCTTAGAGTTAAACTAGCTTCTGAAAGCTCAACCTCCGGGGAGTTTGTTTGGCAGAGATATAGAACACACTTTTCCAAGCCTGTTGGAAGGCATTTGCAGTTTCATTTCGCGTCTAATTTCCCAAACCAAACTGCTTGCAGCTCTAACTCCCTTCTAACTACCACTTCTTCGGTTCAGTGAGATATGCTGGATTCTAAACGGAGAAGCTTCTCTGACGCTTTTTCACAGAGATTTTGAAACTGAAATCTCCCATGCCGTTTCCACCATAGGCAGCAATGGGCTTCCCCATAGAACTTGCCAACCTGAATTCCTACAGGCTAGATGTGAGAGGCACATTCTGCTGCTTCCTCCCTAACAGTTAAGCTTGCTTCTGAAAGCTCAACCTCCGGGGACTCTGTTTGGCACAGATATAGAACACACTTTTCCAAGCCTGTTGGAAGGCCTTTGCAGTGTCATTTCGCATCTAATTTCCCAAACCAAACTGCTTGCAGCTCTAACTCCCTTCTAACTACCACTTCTTCGGTTCAGTGAGATATGCTGGATTCTAAACGGAGAAGCTTCTCTGACGCTTTTTCACAGAGATTTTGAAACTGAAATCTCCCATGCCGTTTCCACCATAGGCAGCAATGGGCTTCCCCATAGAACTTGCCAACCTGAATTCCTACAGGCTAGATGTGAGAGGCACATTCTGCTGCTTCCTCCCTTAGAGTTAAACTAGCTTCTGAAAGCTCAACCTCCGGGGAGTTTGTTTGGCAGAGATATAGAACACACTTTTCCAAGCCTGTTGGAAGGCATTTGCAGTTTCATTTCGCGTCTAATTTCCCAAACCAAACTGCTTGCAGCTCTAACTCCCTTCTAACTACCACTTCTTCGGTTCAGTGAGATATGCTGGATTCTAAACGGAGAAGCTTCTCTGACGCTTTTTCACAGAGATTTTGAAACTGAAATCTGCCATGCTGTTTCCACCATAGGCAGCAATGGGCTTCCCCATAGAACTTGCCAACCTGAATTCCTACAGGCTAGATGTGAGAGGCACATTCTGCTGTTTCCTCCCTTAGAGTTAAACTAGCTTCTGAAAGCTCAACCTCCAGGGAGTCTGTTTGGCAGAGATATAGAACACACTTTTCCAAGCCTGTTGGAAGGCATTTGCAGTTTCATTTCGCGTCTAATTTCCCAAACCAAACTGCTTGCAGCTCTAACTGCCTTCTAACTACCACTTCTTCGGTTCAGTGAGATATGCTGGATTTTAAACGGAGAAGCTTCTCTGACGCTTTTTCACAGAGATTTTGAAACTGAAATCTCCCATGCCGTTTCCACCATAGGCAGCAATGGGCTTCCCCATAGAACTTGCCAACCTGAATTCCTACAGGCTAGATGTGAGAGGCACATTCTGCTGCTTCCTCCCTAAGAGTTAAGCTTGCTTGTGAAAGCTCAACCTCTGGGGAGTCTGTTTGGCAGAGATATAGAACACACTTTTCCAAGCCTGTTGGAAGGCCTTTGCAGTGTCATTTCGCGTCTAATTTCCCAAACCAAACTGCTTGCAGCTCTAACTCCCTTCTAACTACCACTTCTTCGGTTCAGTGAGATATGCTGGATTCTAAACGGAGAAGCTTCTCTGACGCTTTTTCACAGAGATTTTGAAACTGAAATTTCCAAACCCGTTTCCAACGAAGGCGCCAATGGGCTTCCCCATAGAACTTGCCAACCTGAATTCCTACAGGCTAGATGTGAGAGGCACATTCTGCTGCTTCCTCCCTTAGAGTTAAACTAGCTTCTGAAAGCTCAACCTCCGGGGAGTTTGTTTGGCAGAGATATAGAACACACTTTTCCAAGCCTGTTGGAAGGCATTTGCAGTTTCATTTCGCGTCTAATTTCCCAAACCAAACTGCTTGCAGCTCTAACTCCCTTCTAACTACCACTTCTTCGGTTCAGTGAGATATGCTGGATTCTAAACGGAGAAGCTTCTCTGACGCTTTTTCACAGAGATTTTGAAACTGAAATCTCCCATGCCGTTTCCACCATAGGCAGCAATGGGCTTCCCCATAGAACTTGCCAACCTGAATTCCTACAGGCTAGATGTGAGAGGCACATTCTGCTGCTTCCTCCCTAACAGTTAAGCTTGCTTCTGAAAGCTCAACCTCCAGGGACTCTGTTTGGCACAGATATAGAACACACTTTTCCAAGCCTGTTGGAAGGCCTTTGCAGTGTCATTTCGCATCTAATTTCCCAAACCAAACTGCTTGCAGCTCTAACTCCCTTCTAACTACCACTTCTTCGGTTCAGTGAGATATGCTGGATTCTAAACGGAGAAGCTTCTCTGACGCTTTTTCACAGAGATTTTGAAACTGAAATCTCCCATGCCGTTTCCACCATAGGCAGCAATGGGCTTCCGCATAGAACTTGCCAACCTGAATTCCTAAAGGCTAGATGTGAGAGGCACATTCTGCTGCTTCCTCCCTTAGAGTTAAACTAGCTTCTGAAAGCTCAACCTCCGGGGAGTTTGTTTGGCAGAGATATAGAACACACTTTTCCAAGCCTGTTGGAAGGCATTTGCAGTTTCATTTCGCGTCTAATTTCCCAAACCAAACTGCTTGCAGCTCTAACTCCCTTCTAACTACCACTTCTTCGGTTCAGTGAGATATGCTGGATTCTAAACGGAGAAGCTTCTCTGACGCTTTTTCACAGAGATTTTGAAACTGAAATCTCCCATGCCGTTTCCACCATAGGCAGCAATGGGCTTCCCCATAGAACTTGCCAACCTGAATTCCTACAGGTTAGATGTGAGAGGCACATTCTGCTGCTTCCTCCCTTAGAGTTAAACTTGCTTCTGAAAGCTCAACCTCCGGGGAGTTTGTTTGGCAGAGATATAGAACACACTTTTCCAAGCCTGTTGGAAGGCATTTGCAGTTTCATTTCGCGTCTAATTTCCCAAACCAAACTGCTTGCAGCTCTAACTGCCTTCTAACTACCACTTCTTCGGTTCAGTGAGATATGCTGGATTCTAAACGGAGAAGCTTCTCTGACGCTTTTTCACAGAGATTTTGAAACTGAAATCTCCCATGCCGTTTCCACCATAGGCAGCAATGGGCTTCCCCATAGAACTTGCCAACCTGAATTCCTACAGGCTAGATGTGAGAGGCACATTCTGCTGCTTCCTCCCTAAGAGTTAAGCTTGCTTCTGAAAGCTCAACCTCCGGGGAGTCTGTTTGGCAGAGATATAGAACACACTTTTCCAAGCCTGTTGGAAGGCCTTTGCAGTGTCATTTCGCGTCTAATTTCCCAAACCAAACTGCTTGCAGCTCTAACTCCCTTCTAACTACCACTTCTTCGGTTCAGTGAGATATGCTGGATTCTAAACGGAGAAGCTTCTCTGACGCTTTTTCACAGAGATTTTGAAACTGAAATTTCCAAACCCGTTTCCAACGAAGGCGCCAATGGGCTTCCCCATAGAACTTGCCAACCTGAATTCCTACAGGCTAGATGTGAGAGGCACATTCTGCTGCTTCCTCCCTTAGAGTTAAACTAGCTTCTGAAAGCTCAACCTCCGGGGAGTTTGTTTGGCAGAGATATAGAACACACTTTTCCAAGCCTGTTGGAAGGCATTTGCAGTTTCATTTCGCGTCTAATTTCCCAAACCAAACTGCTTGCAGCTCTAACTCCCTTCTAACTACCACTTCTTCGGTTCAGTGAGATATGCTGGATTCTAAACGGAGAAGCTTCTCTGACGCTTTTTCACAGAGATTTTGAAACTGAAATCTCCCATGCCGTTTCCACCATAGGCAGCAATGGGCTTCCCCATAGAACTTGCCAACCTGAATTCCTAAAGGCTAGATGTGAGAGGCACATTCTGCTGCTTCCTCCCTAACAGTTAAGCTTGCTTCTGAAAGCTCAACCTCCGGGGACTCTGTTTGGCACAGATATAGAACACACTTTTCCAAGCCTGTTGGAAGGCCTTTGCAGTGTCATTTCGCATCTAATTTCCCAAACCAAACTGCTTGCAGCTCTAACTCCCTTCTAACTACCACTTCTTCGGTTCAGTGAGATATGCTGGATTCTAAACGGAGAAGCTTCTCTGACGCTTTTTCACAGAGATTTTGAAACTGAAATCTCCCATGCCGTTTCCACCATAGGCAGCAATGGGCTTCCCCATAGAACTTCCCAACCTGAATTCCTAAAGGCTAGATGTGAGAGGCACATTCTGCTGCTTCCTCCCTTAGAGTTAAACTTGCTTCTGAAAGCTCAACCTCCGGGGAGTTTGTTTGGCAGAGATATAGAACACACTTTTCCAAGCCTGTTGGAAGGCATTTGCAGTTTCATTTCGCGTCTAATTTCCCAAACCAAACTGCTTGCAGCTCTAACTGCCTTCTAACTACCACTTCTTCGGTTCAGTGAGATATGCTGGATTCTAAACGGAGAAGCTTCTCTGACGCTTTTTCACAGTGATTTTGAAACTGAAATCTCCCATGCTGTTTCCACCATAGCCAGCAATGGGCTTCCCCATAGAACTTGCCAACCTGAATTCCTACAGGCTAGATGTGAGAGGCACATTCTGCTGCTTCCTCCCTTAGAGGTAAACTAGCTTCTGAAAGCTCAACCTCCAGGGAGTCTGTTTGGCAGAGATATAGAACACACTTTTCCAAGCCTGTTGGAAGGCATTTGCAGTTTCATTTCGCGTCTAATTTCCCAAACCAAACTGCTTGCAGCTCTAACTGCCTTCTAACTACCACTTCTTCGGTTCAGTGAGATATGCTGGATTCTAAACGGAGAAGCTTCTCTGACGCTTTTTCACAGAGATTTTGAAACTGAAATCTCCCATGCCGTTTCCACCATAGGCAGCAATGGGCTTCCCCATAGAACTTGCCAACCTGAATTCCTAAAGGCTAGATGTGAGAGGCACATTCTGCTGCTTCCTCCCTAACAGTTAAGCTTGCTTCTGAAAGCTCAACCTCCGGGGAGTCTGTTTGGCAGAGATATAGAACACACTTTTCCAAGCCTGTTGGAAGGCCTTTGCAGTGTCATTTCGCATCTAATTTCCCAAACCAAACTGCTTGCAGCTCTAACTGCCTTCTAACTACCACTTCTTCGGTTCAGTGAGATATGCTGGATTCTAAACGGAGAAGCTTC
The DNA here is from genome assembly GCF_027409185.1 of Cynocephalus volans. Classification (NCBI taxonomy): domain Eukaryota; kingdom Metazoa; phylum Chordata; class Mammalia; order Dermoptera; family Cynocephalidae; genus Cynocephalus; species Cynocephalus volans. Next base: position 531,702 of record NW_026902469.1, on the reverse strand, counting down.
TCTGACGCTTTTTCACAGAGATTTTGAAACTGAAATCTCCCATGACGTTTCCACCATAGGCAGCAATGGGCTTCCCCATAGAACTTGCCAACCTGAATTCCTACAGGCTAGATGTGAGAGGCACATTCTGCTGCTTCCTCCCTAACAGTTAAGCTTGCTTCTGAAAGCTCAACCTCCGGGGACTCTGTTTGGCACAGATATAGAACACACTTTTCCAAGCCTGTTGGAAGGCCTTTGCAGTGTCATTTCGCATCTAATTTCCCAAACCAAACTGCTTGCAGCTCTAACTCCCTTCTAACTACCACTTCTTCGGTTCAGTGAGATATGCTGGATTCTAAACGGAGAAGCTTCTCTGACGCTTTTTCACAGAGATTTTGAAACTGAAATCTCCCATGCCGTTTCCACCATAGGCAGCAATGGGCTTCCGCATAGAACTTGCCAACCTGAATTCCTAAAGGCTAGATGTGAGAGGCACATTCTGCTGCTTCCTCCCTTAGAGTTAAACTAGCTTCTGAAAGCTCAACCTCCGGGGAGTTTGTTTGGCAGAGATATAGAACACACTTTTCCAAGCCTGTTGGAAGGCATTTGCAGTTTCATTTCGCGTCTAATTTCCCAAACCAAACTGCTTGCAGCTCTAACTCCCTTCTAACTACCACTTCTTCGGTTCAGTGAGATATGCTGGATTCTAAACGGAGAAGCTTCTCTGACGCTTTTTCACAGAGATTTTGAAACTGAAATCTCCCATGCTGTTTCCACCATAGCCAGCAATGGGCTTCCCCATAGAACTTGCCAACCTGAATTCCTACAGGCTAGATGTGAGAGGCACATTCTGCTGCTTCCTCCCTTAGAGGTAAACTAGCTTCTGAAAGCTCAACCTCCAGGGAGTCTGTTTGGCAGAGATATAGAACACACTTTTCCAAGCCTGTTGGAAGGCATTTGCAGTTTCATTTCGCGTCTAATTTCCCAAACCAAACTGCTTGCAGCTCTAACTGCCTTCTAACTACCACTTCTTCGGTTCAGTGAGATATGCTGGATTCTAAACGGAGAAGCTTCTCTGACGCTTTTTCACAGAGATTTTGAAACTGAAATCTCCCATGCCGTTTCCACCATAGGCAGCAATGGGCTTCCCCATAGAACTTGCCAACCTGAATTCCTACAGGCTAGATGTGAGAGGCACATTCTGCTGCTTCCTCCCTAAGAGTTAAGCTTGCTTCTGAAAGCTCAACCTCCAGGGAGTCTGTTTGGCAGAGATATAGAACACACTTTTCCAAGCCTGTTGGAAGGCCTTTGCAGTGTCATTTCGCATCTAATTTCCCAAACCAAACTGCTTGCAGCTCTAACTCCCTTCTAACTACCACTTCTTCGGTTCAGTGAGATATGCTGGATTCTAAACGGAGAAGCTTCTCTGACGCTTTTTCACAGAGATTTTGAAACTGAAATTTCCAAACCCGTTTCCAACGAAGGCGCCAATGGGCTTCCCCATAGAACTTGCCAACCTGAATTCCTACAGGCTAGATGTGAGAGGCACATTCTGCTGCTTCCTCCCTTAGAGTTAAACTAGCTTCTGAAAGCTCAACCTCCGGGGAGTTTGTTTGGCAGAGATATAGAACACACTTTTCCAAGCCTGTTGGAAGGCATTTGCAGTTTCATTTCGCGTCTAATTTCCCAAACCAAACTGCTTGCAGCTCTAACTCCCTTCTAACTACCACTTCTTCGGTTCAGTGAGATATGCTGGATTCTAAACGGAGAAGCTTCTCTGACGCTTTTTCACAGAGATTTTGAAACTGAAATCTCCCATGCCGTTTCCACCATAGGCAGCAATGGGCTTCCCCATAGAACTTGCCAACCTGAATTCCTACAGGCTAGATGTGAGAGGCACATTCTGCTGCTTCCTCCCTAACAGTTAAGCTTGCTTCTGAAAGCTCAACCTCCGGGGACTCTGTTTGGCACAGATATAGAACACACTTTTCCAAGCCTGTTGGAAGGCCTTTGCAGTGTCATTTCGCATCTAATTTCCCAAACCAAACTGCTTGCAGCTCTAACTCCCTTCTAACTACCACTTCTTCGGTTCAGTGAGATATGCTGGATTCTAAACGGAGAAGCTTCTCTGACGCTTTTTCACAGAGATTTTGAAACTGAAATCTCCCATGCCGTTTCCACCATAGGCAGCAATGGGCTTCCGCATAGAACTTGCCAACCTGAATTCCTAAAGGCTAGATGTGAGAGGCACATTCTGCTGCTTCCTCCCTTAGAGTTAAACTAGCTTCTGAAAGCTCAACCTCCGGGGAGTTTGTTTGGCAGAGATATAGAACACACTTTTCCAAGCCTGTTGGAAGGCATTTGCAGTTTCATTTCGCGTCTAATTTCCCAAACCAAACTGCTTGCAGCTCTAACTGCCTTCTAACTACCACTTCTTCGGTTCAGTGAGATATGCTGGATTCTAAACGGAGAAGCTTCTCTGACGCTTTTTCACAGAGATTTTGAAACTGAAATCTCCCATGCCGTTTCCACCATAGGCAGCAATGGGCTTCCCCATAGAACTTGCCAACCTGAATTCCTACAGGCTAGATGTGAGAGGCACATTCTGCTGCTTCCTCCCTTAGAGTTAAACTTGCTTCTGAAAGCTCAACCTCCGGGGAGTTTGTTTGGCAGAGATATAGAACACACTTTTCCAAGCCTGTTGGAATGCATTTGCAGTTTCATTTCGCGTCTAATTTCCCAAACCAAACTGCTTGCAGCTCTAACTGCCTTCTAACTACCACTTCTTCGGTTCAGTGAGATATGCTGGATTCTAAACGGAGAAGCTTCTCTGACGCTTTTTCACAGAGATTTTGAAACTGAAATCTCCCTTGCCGTTTCCACCATAGGCAGCAATGGGCTTCCCCATAGAACTTGCCAACCTGAATTCCTAAAGGCTAGATGTGAGAGGCACATTCTGCTGCTTCCTCCCTAACAGTTAAGCTTGCTTCTGAAAGCTCAACCTCCGGGGACTCTGTTTGGCACAGATATAGAAAACACTTTTCCAAGCCTGTTGGAAGGCCTTTGCAGTGTCATTTCGCATCTAATTTCCCAAACCAAACTGCTTGCAGCTCTAACTCCCTTCTAACTACCACTTCTTCGGTTCAGTGAGATATGCTGGATTCTAAACGGAGAAGCTTCTCTGACGCTTTTTCACAGAGATTTTGAAACTGAAGTCTCCCATGCCGTTTCCACCATAGGCAGCAATGGGCTTCCCCATAGAACTTGCCAACCTGAATTCCTAAAGGCTAGATGTGAGAGGCACATTCTGCTGCTTCCTCCCTTAGAGTTAAACTTGCTTCTGAAAGCTCAACCTCCGGGGAGTTTGTTTGGTAGAGATATAGAACACACTTTTCCAAGCCTGTTGGAAGGCATTTGCAGTTTCATTTCGCGTCTAATTTCCCAAACCAAACTGCTTGCAGCTCTAACTCCCTTCTAACTACCACTTCTTCGGTTCAGTGAGATAAGCTGGATTCTAAACGGAGAAGCTTCTCTGACGCTTTTTCACAGAGATTTTGAAACTGAAATTTCCAAACCCGTTTCCAACGAAGGCGCCAATGGGCTTCCCCATAGAACTTGCCAACCTGAATTCCTACAGGCTAGATGTGAGAGGCACATTCTGCTGCTTCCTCCCTTAGAGTTAAACTAGCTTCTGAAAGCTCAACCTCCGGGGAGTTTGTTTGGCAGAGATATAGAACACACTTTTCCAAGCCTGTTGGAAGGCATTTGCAGTTTCATTTCGCGTCTAATTTCCCAAACCAAAGTGCTTGCAGCTCTAACTCCCTTCTAACTACCACTTCTTCGGTTCAGTGAGATATGCTGGATTCTAAACGGAGAAGCTTCTCTGACGCTTTTTCACAGAGATTTTGAAACTGAAATCTCCCATGCCGTTTCCACCATAGGCAGCAATGGGCTTCCCCATAGAACTTGCCAACCTGAATTCCTACAGGCTAGATGTGAGAGGCACATTCTGCTGCTTCCTCCCTAACAGTTAAGCTTGCTTCTGAAAGCTCAACCTCCGGGGACTCTGTTTGGCACAGATATAGAACACACTTTTCCAAGCCTGTTGGAAGGCCTTTGCAGTGTCATTTCGCATCTAATTTCCCAAACCAAACTGCTTGCAGCTCTAACTCCCTTCTAACTACCACTTCTTCGGTTCAGTGAGATATGCTGGATTCTAAACGGAGAAGCTTCTCTGACGCTTTTTCACAGAGATTTTGAAACTGAAATCTCCCATGCCGTTTCCACCATAGGCAGCAATGGGCTTCCCCATAGAACTTGCCAACCTGAATTCCTACAGGCTAGATGTGAGAGGCACATTCTGCTGCTTCCTCCCTTAGAGTTAAACTAGCTTCTGAAAGCTCAACCTCCGGGGAGTTTGTTTGGCAGAGATATAGAACACACTTTTCCAAGCCTGTTGGAAGGCATTTGCAGTTTCATTTCGCGTCTAATTTCCCAAACCAAACTGCTTGCAGCTCTAACTCCCTTCTAACTACCACTTCTTCGGTTCAGTGAGATATGCTGGATTCTAAACGGAGAAGCTTCTCTGACGCTTTTTCACAGAGATTTTGAAACTGAAATCTCCCATGCCGTTTCCACCATAGGCAGCAATGGGCTTCCCCATAGAACTTGCCAACCTGAATTCCTACAGGCTAGATGTGAGAGGCACATTCTGCTGCTTCCTCCCTTAGAGTTAAACTAGCTTCTGAAAGCTCAACCTCCGGGGAGTTTGTTTGGCAGAGATATAGAACACACTTTTCCAAGCCTGTTGGAAGGCATTTGCAGTTTCATTTCGCGTCTAATTTCCCAAACCAAACTGCTTGCAGCTCTAACTGCCTTCTAACTACCACTTCTTCGGTTCAGTGAGATATGCTGGATTCTAAACGGAGAAGCTTCTCTGACGCTTTTTCACAGAGATTTTGAAACTGAAATCTGCCATGCTGTTTCCACCATAGGCAGCAATGGGCTTCCCCATAGAACTTGCCAACCTGAATTCCTACAGGCTAGATGTGAGAGGCACATTCTGCTGTTTCCTCCCTTAGAGTTAAACTAGCTTCTGAAAGCTCAACCTCCAGGGAGTCTGTTTGGCAGAGATATAGAACACACTTTTCCAAGCCTGTTGGAAGGCATTTGCAGTTTCATTTCGCGTCTAATTTCCCAAACCAAACTGCTTGCAGCTCTAACTGCCTTCTAACTACCACTTCTTCGGTTCAGTGAGATATGCTGGATTTTAAACGGAGAAGCTTCTCTGACGCTTTTTCACAGAGATTTTGAAACTGAAATTTCCAAACCCGTTTCCAACGAAGGCGCCAATGGGCTTCCCCATAGAACTTGCCAACCTGAATTCCTACAGGCTAGATGTGAGAGGCACATTCTGCTGCTTCCTCCCTTAGAGTTAAACTTGCTTCTGAAAGCTCAACCTCCGGGGAGTTTGTTTGGCAGAGATATAGAACACACTTTTCCAAGCCTGTTGGAAGGCATTTGCAGTTTCATTTCGCGTCTAATTTCCCAAACCAAACTGCTTGCAGCTCTAACTGCCTTCTAACTACCACTTCTTCGGTTCAGTGAGATATGCTGGATTCTAAACGGAGAAGCTTCTCTGACGCTTTTTCACAGAGATTTTGAAACTGAAATCTCCCATGCTGTTTCCACCATAGCCAGCAATGGGCTTCCCCATAGAACTTGCCAACCTGAATTCCTACAGGCTAGATGTGAGAGGCACATTCTGCTGCTTCCTCCCTTAGAGGTAAACTAGCTTCTGAAAGCTCAACCTCCAGGGAGTCTGTTTGGCAGAGATATAGAACACACTTTTCCAAGCCTGTTGGAAGGCATTTGCAGTTTCATTTCGCGTCTAATTTCCCAAACCAAACTGCTTGCAGCTCTAACTGCCTTCTAACTACCACTTCTTCGGTTCAGTGAGATATGCTGGATTCTAAACGGAGAAGCTTCCCTGACGCTTTTTCACAGAGATTTTGAAACTGAAATCTCCCATGCCGTTTCCACCATAGGCAGCAATGGGCTTCCCCATAGAACTTGCCAACCTGAATTCCTACAGGCTAGATGTGAGAGGCACATTCTGCTGCTTCCTCCCTAAGAGTTAAGCTTGCTTGTGAAAGCTCAACCTCCGGGGAGTCTGTTTGGCAGAGATATAGAACACACTTTTCCAAGCCTGTTGGAAGGCCTTTGCAGTGTCATTTCGCATCTAATTTACCAAACCAAACTGCTTGCAGCTCTAACTCCCTTCTAACTACCACTTCTTCGGTTCAGTGAGATATGCTGGATTCTAAACGGAGAAGCTTCTCTGACGCTTTTTCACAGAGATTTTGAAACTGAAATTTCCAAACCCGTTTCCAACGAAGGCGCCAATGGGCTTCCCCATAGATCTTGCCAACCTGAATTCCTACAGGCTAGATGTGAGAGGCACATTCTGCTGCTTCCTCCCTTAGAGTTAAACTAGCTTCTGAAAGCTCAACCTCCGGGGAGTTTGTTTGGCAGAGATATAGAACACACTTTTCCAAGCCTGTTGGAAGGCATTTGCAGTTTCATTTCGCGTCTAATTTCCCAAACCAAAGTGCTTGCAGCTCTAACTCCCTTCTAACTACCACTTCTTCGGTTCAGTGAGATATGCTGGATTCTAAACGGAGAAGCTTCTCTGACGCTTTTTCACAGAGATTTTGAAACTGAAATCTCCCATGCCGTTTCCACCATAGGCAGCAATGGGCTTCCCCATAGAACTTGCCAACCTGAATTCCGAAAGGCTAGATGTGAGAGGCACATTCTGCTGCTTCCTCCCTTAGAGTTAAACTTGCTTCTGAAAGCTCAACCTCCGGGGATTTTGTTTGGCAGAGATATAGAACACACTTTTCCAAGCCTGTTGGAAGGCATTTGCAGTTTCATTTCGCGTCTAATTTCCCAAACCAAACTGCTTGCAGCTCTAACTGCCTTCTAACTACCACTTCTTCGGTTCAGTGAGATATGCTGGATTCTAAACGGAGAAGCTTCTCTGACGCTTTTTCACAGAGATTTTGAAACTGAAATCTCCCATGCTGTTTCCACCATAGCCAGCAATGGGCTTCCCCATAGAACTTGCCAACCTGAATTCCTACAGGCTAGATGTGAGAGGCACATTCTGCTGCTTCCTCCCTTAGAGGTAAACTAGCTTCTGAAAGCTCAACCTCCAGGGAGTCTGTTTGGCAGAGATATAGAACACACTTTTCCAAGCCTGTTGGAAGGCATTTGCAGTTTCATTTCGCGTCTAATTTCCCAAACCAAACTGCTTGCAGCTCTAAATGCCTTCTAACTACCACTTCTTCGGTTCAGTGAGATATGCTGGATTCTAAACGGAGAAGCTTCTCTGACGCTTTTTCACAGAGATTTTGAAACTGAAATCTCCCATGCCGTTTCCACCATAGGCAGCAATGGGCTTCCCCATAGAACTTGCCAACCTGAATTCCTACAGGCTAGATGTGAGAGGCACATTCTGCTGCTTCCTCCCTAAGAGTTAAGCTTGCTTCTGAAAGCTCAACCTCCAGGGAGTCTGTTTGGCAGAGATATAGAACACACTTTTCCAAGCCTGTTGGAAGGCCTTTGCAGTGTCATTTCGCATCTAATTTCCCAAACCAAACTGCTTGCAGCTCTAACTCCCTTCTAACTACCACTTCTTCGGTTCAGTGAGATATGCTGGATTCTAAACGGAGAAGCTTCTCTGACGCTTTTTCACAGAGATTTTGAAACTGAAATTTCCAAACCCGTTTCCAACGAAGGCGCCAATGGGCTTCCCCATAGAACTTGCCAACCTGAATTCCTACAGGCTAGATGTGAGAGGCACATTCTGCTGCTTCCTCCCTTAGAGTTAAACTAGCTTCTGAAAGCTCAACCTCCGGGGAGTTTGTTTGGCAGAGATATAGAACACACTTTTCCAAGCCTGTTGGAAGGCATTTGCAGTTTCATTTCGCGTCTAATTTCCCAAACCAAACTGCTTGCAGCTCTAACTCCCTTCTAACTACCACTTCTTCGGTTCAGTGAGATATGCTGGATTCTAAACGGAGAAGCTTCTCTGACGCTTTTTCACAGAGATTTTGAAACTGAAATCTCCCATGCCGTTTCCACCATAGGCAGCAATGGGCTTCCCCATAGAACTTGCCAACCTGAATTCCTACAGGCTAGATGTGAGAGGCACATTCTGCTGCTTCCTCCCTAACAGTTAAGCTTGCTTCTGAAAGCTCAACCTCCGGGGACTCTGTTTGGCACAGATATAGAACACACTTTTCCAAGCCTGTTGGAAGGCCTTTGCAGTGTCATTTCGCATCTAATTTCCCAAACCAAACTGCTTGCAGCTCTAACTCCCTTCTAACTACCACTTCTTCGGTTCAGTGAGATATGCTGGATTCTAAACGGAGAAGCTTCTCTGACGCTTTTTCACAGAGATTTTGAAACTGAAATCTCCCATGCCGTTTCCACCATAGGCAGCAATGGGCTTCCCCATAGAACTTGCCAACCTGAATTCCTAAAGGCTAGATGTGAGAGGCACATTCTGCTGCTTCCTCCCTTAGAGTTAAACTTGCTTCTGAAAGCTCAACCTCCGGGGAGTTTGTTTGGCAGAGATATAGAACACACTTTTCCAAGCCTGTTGGAAGGCATTTGCAGTTTCATTTCGCGTCTAATTTCCCAAACCAAACTGCTTGCAGCTCTAACTGCCTTCTAACTACCACTTCTTCGGTTCAGTGAGATATGCTGGATTCTAAACGGAGAAGCTTCTCTGACGCTTTTTCACAGAGATTTTGAAACTGAAATCTCCCATGCTGTTTCCACCATAGCCAGCAATGGGCTTCCCCATAGAACTTGCCAACCTGAATTCCTACAGGCTAGATGTGAGAGGCACATTCTGCTGCTTCCTCCCTTAGAGGTAAACTAGCTTCTGAAAGCTCAACCTCCAGGGAGTCTGTTTGGCAGAGATATAGAACACACTTTTCCAAGCCTGTTGGAAGGCATTTGCAGTTTCATTTCGCGTCTAATTTCCCAAACCAAACTGCTTGCAGCTCTAACTGCCTTCTAACTACCACTTCTTCGGTTCAGTGAGATATGCTGGATTCTAAACGGAGAAGCTTCTCTGACGCTTTTTCACAGAGATTTAGAAACTGAAATCTCCCATGCCGTTTCCACCATAGGCAGCAATGGGCTTCCCCATAGAACTTGCCAACCTGAATTCCTAAAGGCTAGATGTGAGAGGCACATTCTGCTGCTTCCTCCCTAACAGTTAAGCTTGCTTCTGAAAGCTCAACCTCCGGGGACTCTGTTTGGCACAGATATAGAACACACTTTTCCAAGCCTGTTGGAAGGCCTTTGCAGTGTCATTTCGCATCTAATTTCCCAAACCAAACTGCTTGCAGCTCTAACTCCCTTCTAACTACCACTTCTTCGGTTCAGTGAGATATGCTGGATTCTAAACGGAGAAGCTTCTCTGACGCTTTTTCACAGAGATTTTGAAACTGAAATCTCCCATGCCGTTTCCACCATAGGCAGCAATGGGCTTCCCCATAGAACTTGCCAACCTGAATTCCTAAAGGCTAGATGTGAGAGGCACATTCTGCTGCTTCCTCCCTTAGAGTTAAACTTGCTTCTGAAAGCTCAACCTCCGGGGAGTTTGTTTGGCAGAGATATAGAACACACTTTTCCAAGCCTGTTGGAAGGCATTTGCAGTTTCATTTCACGTCTAATTTCCCAAACCAAACTGCTTGCAGCTCTAACTCCCTTCTAACTACCACTTCTTCGGTTCAGTGAGATAAGCTGGATTCTAAACGGAGAAGCTTCTCTGACGCTTTTTCACAGAGATTTTGAAACTGAAATTTCCAAACCCGTTTCCAACGAAGGCGCCAATGGGCTTCCCCATAGAACTTGCCAACCTGAATTCCTACAGGCTAGATGTGAGAGGCACATTCTGCTGCTTCCTCCCTTAGAGTTAAACTAGCTTCTGAAAGCTCAACCTCCGGGGAGTTTGTTTGGCAGAGATATAGAACACACTTTTCCAAGCCTGTTGGAAGGCATTTGCAGTTTCATTTCGCGTCTAATTTCCCAAACCAAACTGCTTGCAGCTCTAACTCCCTTCTAACTACCACTTCTTCGGTTCAGTGAGATATGCTGGATTCTAAACGGAGAAGCTTCTCTGACGCTTTTTCACAGAGATTTTGAAACTGAAATCTCCCATGCCGTTTCCACCATAGGCAGCAATGGGCTTCCCCATAGAACTTGCCAACCTGAATTCCTACAGGCTAGATGTGAGAGGCACATTCTGCTGCTTCCTCCCTAACAGTTAAGCTTGCTTCTGAAAGCTCAACCTCCGGGGACTCTGTTTGGCACAGATATAGAACACACTTTTCCAAGCCTGTTGGAAGGCCTTTGCAGTGTCATTTCGCATCTAATTTCCCAAACCAAACTGCTTGCAGCTCTAACTCCCTTCTAACTACCACTTCTTCGGTTCAGTGAGATATGCTGGATTCTAAACGGAGAAGCTTCTCTGACGCTTTTTCACAGAGATTTTGAAACTGAAATCTCCCATGCCGTTTCCACCATAGGCAGCAATGGGCTTCCCCATAGAACTTGCCAACCTGAATTCCTACAGGCTAGATGTGAGAGGCACATTCTGCTGCTTCCTCCCTTAGAGTTAAACTAGCTTCTGAAAGCTCAACCTCCGGGGAGTCTGTTTGGCAGAGATATAGAACACACTTTTCCAAGCCTGTTGGAAGGCATTTGCAGTTTCATTTCGCGTCTAATTTCCCAAACCAAACTGCTTGCAGCTCTAACTCCCTTCTAACTACCACTTCTTCGGTTCAGTGAGATATGCTGGATTCTAAACGGAGAAGCTTCTCTGACGCTTTTTCACAGAGATTTTGAAACTGAAATCTCCCATGCCGTTTCCACCATAGGCAGCAATGGGCTTCCCCATAGAACTTGCCAACCTGAATTCCTACAGGCTAGATGTGAGAGGCACATTCTGCTGCTTCCTCCCTTAGAGTTAAACTAGCTTCTGAAAGCTCAACCTCCGGGGAGTTTGTTTGGCAGAGATATAGAACACACTTTTCCAAGCCTGTTGGAAGGCATTTGCAGTTTCATTTCGCGTCTAATTTCCCAAACCAAACTGCTTGCAGCTCTAACTGCCTTCTAACTACCACTTCTTCGGTTCAGTGAGATATGCTGGATTCTAAACGGAGAAGCTTCTCTGACGCTTTTTCACAGAGATTTTGAAACTGAAATCTGCCATGCTGTTTCCACCATAGGCAGCAATGGGCTTCCCCATAGAACTTGCCAACCTGAATTCCTACAGGCTAGATGTGAGAGGCACATTCTGCTGTTTCCTCCCTTAGAGTTAAACTAGCTTCTGAAAGCTCAACCTCCAGGGAGTCTGTTTGGCAGAGATATAGAACACACTTTTCCAAGCCTGTTGGAAGGCATTTGCAGTTTCATTTCGCGTCTAATTTCCCAAACCAAACTGCTTGCAGCTCTAACTGCCTTCTAACTACCACTTCTTCGGTTCAGTGAGATATGCTGGATTTTAAACGGAGAAGCTTCTCTGACGCTTTTTCACAGAGATTTTGAAACTGAAATTTCCAAACCCGTTTCCAACGAAGGCGCCAATGGGCTTCCCCATAGAACTTGCCAACCTGAATTCCTACAGGCTAGATGTGAGAGGCACATTCTGCTGCTTCCTCCCTTAGAGTTAAACTTGCTTCTGAAAGCTCAACCTCCGGGGAGTTTGTTTGGCAGAGATATAGAACACACTTTTCCAAGCCTGTTGGAAGGCATTTGCAGTTTCATTTCGCGTCTAATTTCCCAAACCAAACTGCTTGCAGCTCTAACTGCCTTCTAACTACCACTTCTTCGGTTCAGTGAGATATGCTGGATTCTAAACGGAGAAGCTTCTCTGACGCTTTTTCACAGAGATTTTGAAACTGAAATCTCCCATGCTGTTTCCACCATAGCCAGCAATGGGCTTCCCCATAGAACTTGCCAACCTGAATTCCTACAGGCTAGATGTGAGAGGCACATTCTGCTGCTTCCTCCCTTAGAGGTAAACTAGCTTCTGAAAGCTCAACCTCCAGGGAGTCTGTTTGGCAGAGATATAGAACACACTTTTCCAAGCCTGTTGGAAGGCATTTGCAGTTTCATTTCGCGTCTAATTTCCCAAACCAAACTGCTTGCAGCTCTAACTGCCTTCTAACTACCACTTCTTCGGTTCAGTGAGATATGCTGGATTCTAAACGGAGAAGCTTCCCTGACGCTTTTTCACAGAGATTTTGAAACTGAAATCTCCCATGCCGTTTCCACCATAGGCAGCAATGGGCTTCCCGATAGAACTTGCCAACCTGAATTCCTACAGGCTAGATGTGAGAGGCACATTCTGCTGCTTCCTCCCTAAGAGTTAAGCTTGCTTGTGAAAGCTCAACCTCCGGGGAGTCTGTTTGGCAGAGATATAGAACACACTTTTCCAAGCCTGTTGGAAGGCCTTTGCAGTGTCATTTCGCATCTAATTTACCAAACCAAACTGCTTGCAGCTCTAACTCCCTTCTAACTACCACTTCTTCGGTTCAGTGAGATATGCTGGATTCTAAACGGAGAAGCTTCTCTGACGCTTTTTCACAGAGATTTTGAAACTGAAATTTCCAAACCCGTTTCCAACGAAGGCGCCAATGGGCTTCCCCATAGATCTTGCCAACCTGAATTCCTACAGGCTAGATGTGAGAGGCACATTCTGCTGCTTCCTCCCTTACAGTTAAACTAGCTTCTGAAAGCTCAACCTCCGGGGAGTTTGTTTGGCAGAGATATAGAACACACTTTTCCAAGCCTGTTGGAAGGCATTTGCAGTTTCATTTCGCGTCTAATTTCCCAAACCAAAGTGCTTGCAGCTCTAACTCCCTTCTAACTACCACTTCTTCGGTTCAGTGAGATATGCTGGATTCTAAACGGAGAAGCTTCTCTGACGCTTTTTCACAGAGATTTTGAAACTGAAATCTCCCATGCCGTTTCCACCATAGGCAGCAATGGGCTTCCGCATAGAACTTGCCAACCTGAATTCCTAAAGGCTAGATGTGAGAGGCACATTCTGCTGCTTCCTCCCTTAGAGTTAAACTAGCTTCTGAAAGCTCAACCTCCGGGGAGTTTGTTTGTCAGAGATATAGAACACACTTTTCCAAGCCTGTTGGAAGGCATTTGCAGTTTCATTTCGCGTCTAATTTCCCAAACCAAACTGCTTGCAGCTCTAACTCCCTTCTAACTACCACTTCTTCGGTTCAGTGAGATATGCTGGATTCTAAACGGAGAAGCTTCTCTGACGCTTTTTCACAGAGATTTTGAAACTGAAATCTCCCATGCCGTTTCCACCATAGGCAGCAATGGGCTTCCCCATAGAACTTGCCAACCTGAATTCCGAAAGGCTAGATGTGAGAGGCACATTCTGCTGCTTCCTCCCTTAGAGTTAAACTTGCTTCTGAAAGCTCAACCTCCGGGGATTTTGTTTGGCAGAGATATAGAACACACTTTTCCAAGCCTGTTGGAAGGCATTTGCAGTTTCATTTCGCGTCTAATTTCCCAAACCAAACTGCTTGCAGCTCTAACTGCCTTCTAACTACCACTTCTTCGGTTCAGTGAGATATGCTGGATTCTAAACGGAGAAGCTTCTCTGACGCTTTTTCACAGAGATTTTGAAACTGAAATCTCCCATGCTGTTTCCACCATAGCCAGCAATGGGCTTCCCCATAGAACTTGCCAACCTGAATTCCTACAGGCTAGATGTGAGAGGCACATTCTGCTGCTTCCTCCCTTAGAGGTAAACTAGCTTCTGAAAGCTCAACCTCCAGGGAGTCTGTTTGGCAGAGATATAGAACACACTTTTCCAAGCCTGTTGGAAGGCATTTGCAGTTTCATTTCGCGTCTAATTTCCCAAACCAAACTGCTTGTAGCTCTAAATGCCTTCTAACTACCACTTCTTCGGTTCAGTGAGATATGCTGGATTCTAAACGGAGAAGCTTCTCTGACGCTTTTTCACAGAGATTTTGAAACTGAAATCTCCCATGCCGTTTCCACCATAGGCAGCAATGGGCTTCCCCATAGAACTTGCCAACCTGAATTCCTACAGGCTAGATGTGAGAGGCACATTCTGCTGCTTCCTCCCTAAGAGTTAAGCTTGCTTCTGAAAGCTCAACCTCCAGGGAGTCTGTTTGGCAGAGATATAGAACACACTTTTCCAAGCCTGTTGGAAGGCCTTTGCAGTGTCATTTCGCATCTAATTTCCCAAACCAAACTGCTTGCAGCTCTAACTCCCTTCTAACTACCACTTCTTCGGTTCAGTGAGATATGCTGGATTCTAAACGGAGAAGCTTCTCTGACGCTTTTTCACAGAGATTTTGAAACTGAAATTTCCAAACCCGTTTCCAACGAAGGCGCCAATGGGCTTCCCCATAGAACTTGCCAACCTGAATTCCTACAGGCTAGATGTGAGAGGCACATTCTGCTGCTTCCTCCCTTAGAGTTAAACTAGCTTCTGAAAGCTCAACCTCCGGGGAGTTTGTTTGGCAGAGATATAGAACACACTTTTCCAAGCCTGTTGGAAGGCATTTGCAGTTTCATTTCGCGTCTAATTTCCCAAACCAAACTGCTTGCAGCTCTAACTCCCTTCTAACTACCACTTCTTCGGTTCAGTGAGATATGCTGGATTCTAAACGGAGAAGCTTCTCTGACGCTTTTTCACAGAGATTTTGAAACTGAAATCTCCCATGCCGTTTCCACCATAGGCAGCAATGGGCTTCCCCATAGAACTTGCCAACCTGAATTCCTACAGGCTAGATGTGAGAGGCACATTCTGCTGCTTCCTCCCTAACAGTTAAGCTTGCTTCTGAAAGCTCAACCTCCGGGGACTCTGTTTGGCACAGATATAGAACACACTTTTCCAAGCCTGTTGGAAGGCCTTTGCAGTGTCATTTCGCATCTAATTTCCCAAACCAAACTGCTTGCAGCTCTAACTCCCTTCTAACTACCACTTCTTCGGTTCAGTGAGATATGCTGGATTCTAAACGGAGAAGCTTCTCTGACGCTTTTTCACAGAGATTTTGAAACTGAAATCTCCCATGCCGTTTCCACCATAGGCAGCAATGGGCTTCCCCATAGAACTTGCCAACCTGAATTCCTAAAGGCTAGATGTGAGAGGCACATTCTGCTGCTTCCTCCCTTAGAGTTAAACTTGCTTCTGAAAGCTCAACCTCCGGGGAGTTTGTTTGGCAGAGATATAGAACACACTTTTCCAAGCCTGTTGGAAGGCATTTGCAGTTTCATTTCGCGTCTAATTTCCCAAACCAAACTGCTTGCAGCTCTAACTGCCTTCTAACTACCACTTCTTCGGTTCAGTGAGATATGCTGGATTCTAAACGGAGAAGCTTCTCTGACGCTTTTTCACAGAGATTTTGAAACTGAAATCTCCCATGCTGTTTCCACCATAGCCAGCAATGGGCTTCCCCATAGAACTTGCCAACCTGAATTCCTACAGGCTAGATGTGAGAGGCACATTCTGCTGCTTCCTCCCTTAGAGTTAAACTAGCTTCTGAAAGCTCAACCTCCGGGGAGTTTGTTTGGCAGAGATATAGAACACACTTTTCCAAGCCTGTTGGAAGGCATTTGCAGTTTCATTTCGCGTCTAATTTCCCAAACCAAACTGCTTGCAGCTCTAACTCCCTTCTAACTACCACTTCTTCGGTTCAGTGAGATATGCTGGATTCTAAACGGAGAAGCTTCTCTGACGCTTTTTCACAGAGATTTTGAAACTGAAATCTCCCATGCCGTTTCCACCATAGGCAGCAATGGGCTTCCCCATAGAACTTGCCAACCTGAATTCCTACAGGCTAGATGTGAGAGGCACATTCTGCTGCTTCCTCCCTAAGAGTTAAGCTTGCTTCTGAAAGCTCAACCTCCGGGGAGTCTGTTTGGCAGAGATATAGAACACACTTTTCCAAGCCTGTTGGAAGGCCTTTGCAGTGTCATTTCGCATCTAATTTCCCAAACCAAACTGCTTGCAGCTCTAACTGCCTTCTAACTACCACTTCTTCGGTTCAGTGAGATATGCTGGATTCTAAACGGAGAAGCTTCTCTGACGCTTTTTCACAGAGATTTTGAAACTGAAATCTCCCATGCCGTTTCCACCATAGGCAGCAATGGGCTTCCCCATAGAACTTGCCAACCTGAATTCCTACAGGCTAGATGTGAGAGGCACATTCTGCTGCTTCCTCCCTTAGAGTTAAACTAGCTTCTGAAAGCTCAACCTCCGGGGAGTCTGTTTGGCAGAGATATAGAACACACTTTTCCAAGCCTGTTGGAAGGCATTTGCAGTTTCATTTCGCGTCTAATTTCCCAAACCAAACTGCTTGCAGCTCTAACTCCCTTCTAACTACCACTTCTTCGGTTCAGTGAGATATGCTGGATTCTAAACGGAGAAGCTTCTCTGACGCTTTTTCACAGAGATTTTGAAACTGAAATCTCCCATGCCGTTTCCACCATAGGCAGCAATGGGCTTCCCCATAGAACTTGCCAACCTGAATTCCTACAGGCTAGATGTGAGAGGCACATTCTGCTGCTTCCTCCCTTAGAGTTAAACTTGCTTCTGAAAGCTCAACCTCCGGGGAGTTTGTTTGGCAGAGATATAGAACACACTTTTCCAAGCCTGTTGGAAGGCATTTGCAGTTTCATTTCGCGTCTAATTTCCCAAACCAAACTGCTTGCAGCTCTAACTGCCTTCTAACTACCACTTCTTCGGTTCAGTGAGATATGCTGGATTCTAAACGGAGAAGCTTCTCTGACGCTTTTTCACAGAGATTTTGAAACTGAAATCTCCCATGCCGTTTCCACCATAGGCAGCAATGGGCTTCCCCATAGAACTTGCCAACCTGAATTCCTACAGGCTAGATGTGAGAGGCACATTCTGCTGCTTCCTGCCTAACAGTTAAGCTTGCTTCTGAAAGCTCAACCTCCGGGGACTCTGTTTGGCACAGATATAGAACACACTTTTCCAAGCCTGTTGGAAGGCCTTTGCAGTGTCATTTCGCATCTAATTTCCCAAACCAAACTGCTTGCAGCTCTAACTCCCTTCTAACTACCACTTCTTCGGTTCAGTGAGATATGCTGGATTCTAAACGGAGAAGCTTCTCTGACGCTTTTTCACAGAGATTTTGAAACTGAAATCTCCCATGCCGTTTCCACCATAGGCAGCAATGGGCTTCCCCATAGAACTTGCCAACCTGAATTCCTACAGGCTAGATGTGAGAGGCACATTCTGCTGCTTCCTCCCTTAGAGTTAAACTAGCTTCTGAAAGCTGAACCTCCGGGGAGTCTGTTTGGCAGAGATATAGAACACACTTTTCCAAGCCTGTTGGAAGGCATTTGCAGTTTCATTTCGCGTCTAATTTCCCAAACCAAACTGCTTGCAGCTCTAACTGCCTTCTAACTACCACTTCTTCGGTTCAGTGAGATATGCTGGATTCTAAACGGAGAAGCTTCTCTGACGCTTTTTCACAGAGATTTTGAAACTGAAATCTCCCATGCCGTTTCCACCATAGGCAGCAATGGGCTTCCCCATAGAACTTGCCAACCTGAATTCCTACAGGCTAGATGTGAGAGGCACATTCTGCTGCTTCCTCCCTTAGAGTTAAACTGGCTTCTGAAAGCTCAACCTCCGGGGAGTTTGTTTGGCAGAGATATAGAACACACTTTTCCAAGCCTGTTGGAAGGCATTTGCAGTTTCATTTCGCGTCTAATTTCCCAAACCAAACTGCTTGCAGCTCTAACTGCCTTCTAACTACCACTTCTTCGGTTCAGTGAGATATGCTGGATTCTAAACGGAGAAGCTTCTCTGACGCTTTTTCACAGAGATTTTGAAACTGAAATCTCCCATGCTGTTTCCACCATAGCCAGCAATGGGCTTCCCCATAGAACTTGCCAACCTGAATTCCTACAGGCTAGATGTGAGAGGCACATTCTGCTGCTTCCTCCCTTAGAGGTAAACTAGCTTCTGAAAGCTCAACCTCCAGGGAGTCTGTTTGGCAGAGATATAGAACACACTTTTCCAAGCCTGTTGGAAGGCATTTGCAGTTTCATTTCGCGTCTAATTTCCCAAACCAAACTGCTTGCAGCTCTAACTGCCTTCTAACTACCACTTCTTCGGTTCAGTGAGATATGCTGGATTCTAAACGGAGAAGCTTCTCTGACGCTTTTTCACAGAGATTTTGAAACTGAAATCTCCCATGCCGTTTCCACCATAGGCAGCAATGGGCTTCCCCATAGAACTTGCCAACCTGAATTCCTACAGGCTAGATGTAAGAGGCACATTCTGCTGCTTCCTCCCTAAGAGTTAAGCTTGCTTCTGAAAGCTCAACCTCCGGGGAGTCTGTTTGGCAGAGATATAGAACACACTTTTCCAAGCCTGTTGGAAGGCCTTTGCAGTGTCATTTCGCATCTAATTTCCCAAACCAAACTGCTTGCAGCTCTAACTCCCTTCTAACTACCACTTCTTCGGTTCAGTGAGATATGCTGGATTCTAAACGGAGAAGCTTCTCTGACGCTTTTTCACAGAGATTTTGAAACTGAAATTTCCAAACCCGTTTCCAACGAAGGCGCCAATGGGCTTCCCCATAGAACTTGCCAACCTGAATTCCTACAGGCTAGATGTGAGAGGCACATTCTGCTGCTTCCTCCCTTAGAGTTAAACTAGCTTCTGAAAGCTCAACCTCCGGGGAGTTTGTTTGGCAGAGATATAGAACACACTTTTCCAAGCCTGTTGGAAGGCATTTGCAGTTTCATTTCGCGTCTAATTTCCCAAACCAAACTGCTTGCAGCTCTAACTCCCTTCTAACTACCACTTCTTCGGTTCAGTGAGATATGCTGGATTCTAAACGGAGAAGCTTCTCTGACGCTTTTTCACAGAGATTTTGAAACTGAAATCTCCCATGCCGTTTCCACCATAGGCAGCAATGGGCTTCCCCATAGAACTTGCCAACCTGAATTCCTAAAGGCTAGATGTGAGAGGCACATTCTGCTGCTTCCTCCCTTAGAGTTAAACTTGCTTCTGAAAGCTCAACCTCCGGGGAGTTTGTTTGGCAGAGATATAGAACACACTTTTCCAAGCCTGTTGGAAGGCATTTGCAGTTTCATTTCGCGTCTAATTTCCCAAACCAAACTGCTTGCAGCTCTAACTGCCTTCTAACTACCACTTCTTCGGTTCAGTGAGATATGCTGGATTCTAAACGGAGAAGCTTCTCTGACGCTTTTTCACAGAGATTTTGAAACTGAAATCTCCCATGCTGTTTCCACCATAGCCAGCAATGGGCTTCCCCATAGAACTTGCCAACCTGAATTCCTACAGGCTAGATGTGAGAGGCACATTCTGCTGCTTCCTCCCTTAGAGGTAAACTAGCTTCTGAAAGCTCAACCTCCAGGGAGTCTGTTTGGCAGAGATATAGAACACACTTTTCCAAGCCTGTTGGAAGGCATTTGCAGTTTCATTTCGCGTCTAATTTCCCAAACCAAACTGCTTGCAGCGCTAACTGCCTTCTAACTACCACTTCTTCGGTTCAGTGAGATATGCTGGATTCTAAACGGAGAAGCTTCTCTGACGCTTTTTCACAGAGATTTTGAAACTGAAATCTCCCATGCCGTTTCCACCATAGGCAGCAATGGGCTTCCCCATAGAACTTGCCAACCTGAATTCCTACAGGCTAGATGTGAGAGGCACATTCTGCTGCTTCCTCCCTAACAGTTAAGCTTGCTTCTGAAAGCTCAACCTCCGGGGACTCTGTTTGGCACAGATATAGAACACACTTTTCCAAGCCTGTTGGAAGGCCTTTGCAGTGTCATTTCGCATCTAATTTCCCAAACCAAACTGCTTGCAGCTCTAACTGCCTTCTAACTACCACTTCTTCGGTTCAGTGAGATATGCTGGATTCTAAACGGAGAAGCTTCTCTGACGCTTTTTCACAGAGATTTTGAAACTGAAATCTCCCATGCCGTTTCCACCATAGGCAGCAATGGGCTTCCCCATAGAACTTGCCAACCTGAATTCCTACAGGCTAGATGTGAGAGGCACATTCTGCTGCTTCCCCCCTTAGAGTTAAACTAGCTTCTGAAAGCTCAACCTCCGGGGAGTTTGTTTGGCAGAGATATAGAACACACTTTTCCAAGCCTGTTGGAAGGCATTTGCAGTTTCATTTCGCGTCTAATTTCCCAAACCAAACTGCTTGCAGCTCTAACTGCCTTCTAACTACCACTTCTTCGGTTCAGTGAGATATGCTGGATTCTAAACGGAGAAGCTTCTCTGACGCTTTTTCACAGAGATTTTGAAACTGAAATCTCCCATGCCGTTTCCACCATAGGCAGCAATGGGCTTCCCCATAGAACTTGCCAACCTGAATTCCTACAGGCTAGATGTGAGAGGCACATTCTGCTGCTTCCTCCCTAAGAGTTAAGCTTGCTTGTGAAAGCTCAACCTCCGGGGAGTCTGTTTGGCAGAGATATAGAACACACTTTTCCAAGCCTGTTGGAAGGCCTTTGCAGTGTCATTTCGCATCTAATTTCCCAAACCAAACTGCTTGCAGCTCTAACTCCCTTCTAACTACCACTTCTTCGGTTCAGTGAGATATGCTGGATTCTAAACGGAGAAGCTTCTCTTACGCTTTTTCACAGAGATTTTGAAACTGAAATTTCCAAACCCGTTTCCAACGAAGGCGCCAATGGGCTTCCCCATAGAACTTGCCAACCTGAATTCCTACAGGCTAGATGTGAGAGGCACATTCTGCTGCTTCCTCCCTTAGAGTTAAACTAGCTTCTCAAAGCTCAACCTCCGGGGAGTTTGTTTGGCAGAGATATAGAACACACTTTTCCAAGCCTGTTGGAAGGCATTTGCAGTTTCATTTCGCGTCTAATTTCCCAAACCAAACTGCTTGCAGCTCTAACTCCCTTCTAACTACCACTTCTTCGGTTCAGTGAGATATGCTGGATTCTAAACGGAGAAGCTTCTCTGACGCTTTTTCACAGAGATTTTGAAACTGAAATCTCCCATGCCGTTTCCACCATAGGCAGCAATGGGCTTCCCCATAGAACTTGCCAACCTGAATTCCTACAGGCTAGATGTGAGAGGCACATTCTGCTGCTTCCTCCCTAACAGTTAAGCTTGCTTCTGAAAGCTCAACCTCCGGGGACTCTGTTTGGCAGAGATATAGAACACACTTTTCCAAGCCTGTTGGAAGGCCTTTGCAGTGTCATTTCGCATCTAATTTCCCAAACCAAACTGCTTGCAGCTCTAACTCCCTTCTAACTACCACTTCTTCGGTTCAGTGAGATATGCTGGATTCTAAACGGAGAAGCTTCTCTGACGCTTTTTCACAGAGATTTTGAAACTGAAATTTCCAAACCCGTTTCCAACGAAGGCGCCAATGGGCTTCCCCATAGAACTTGCCAACCTGAATTCCTACAGGCTAGATGTGAGAGGCACATTCTGCTGCTTCCTCCCTTAGAGTTAAACTAGCTTCTGAAAGCTCAACCTCCGGGGAGTTTGTTTGGCAGATATATAGAACACACTTTTCCAAGCCTGTTGGAAGGCATTTGCAGTTTCATTTCGCGTCTAATTTCCCAAACCAAACTGCTTGCAGCTCTAACTGCCTTCTAACTACCACTTCTTCGGTTCAGTGAGATATGCTGGATTCTAAACGGAGAAGCTTCTCTGACGCTTTTTCACAGAGATTTTGAAACTGAAATCTCCCATGCCGTTTCCACCATAGGCAGCAATGGGCTTCCCCATAGAACTTGCCAACCTGAATTCCTAGAGGCTAGATGTGAGAGGCACATTCTGCTGCTTCCTCCCTAACAGTTAAGCTTGCTTCTGAAAGCTCAACCTCCGGGGACTCTGTTTGGCACAGATATAGAACACACTTTTCCAAGCCTGTTGGAAGGCCTTTGCAGTGTCATTTCGCATCTAATTTCCCAAACCAAACTGCTTGCAGCTCTAACTCCCTTCTAACTACCACTTCTTCGGTTCAGTGAGATATGCTGGATTCTAAACGGAGAAGCTTCTCTGACGCTTTTTCACAGAGATTTTGAAACTGAAATCTCCCATGCCGTTTCCACCATAGGCAGCAATGGGCTTCCCCATAGAACTTGCCAACCTGAATTCCTAAAGGCTAGATGTGAGAGGCACATTCTGCTGCTTCCTCCCTTAGAGTTAAACTTGCTTCTGAAAGCTCAACCTCCGGGGAGTTTGTTTGGCAGAGATATAGAACACACTTTTCCAAGCCTGTTGGAAGGCATTTGCAGTTTCATTTCGCGTCTAATTTCCCAAACCAAACTGCTTGCAGCTCTAACTCCCTTCTAACTACCACTTCTTCGGTTCAGTGAGATATGCTGGATTCTAAACGGAGAAGCTTCTCTGACGCTTTTTCACAGAGATTTTGAAACTGAAATCTCCCATGACGTTTCCACCATAGGCAGCAATGGGCTTCCCCATAGAACTTGCCAACCTGAATTCCTACAGGCTAGATGTGAGAGGCACATTCTGCTGCTTCCTCCCTAACAGTTAAGCTTGCTTCTGAAAGCTCAACCTCCGGGGACTCTGTTTGGCACAGATATAGAACACACTTTTCCAAGCCTGTTGGAAGGCCTTTGCAGTGTCATTTCGCATCTAATTTCCCAAACCAAACTGCTTGCAGCTCTAACTCCCTTCTAACTACCACTTCTTCGGTTCAGTGAGATATGCTGGATTCTAAACGGAGAAGCTTCTCTGACGCTTTTTCACAGAGATTTTGAAACTGAAATCTCCCATGCCGTTTCCACCATAGGCAGCAATGGGCTTCCCCATAGAACTTGCCAACCTGAATTCCTACAGGCTAGATGTGAGAGGCACATTCTGCTGCTTCCTCCCTTAGAGTTAAACTTGCTTCTGAAAGCTCAACCTCCGGGGAGTTTGTTTGGCAGAGATATAGAACACAATTTTCCAAGCCTGTTGGAAGGCATTTGCAGTTTCATTTCGCGTCTAATTTCCCAAACCAAACTGCTTGCAGCTCTAACTGCCTTCTAACTACCACTTCTTCGGTTCAGTGAGATATGCTGGATTCTAAACGGAGAAGCTTCTCTGACGCTTTTTCACAGAGATTTTGAAACTGAAATCTCCCATGCCGTTTCCACCATAGGCAGCAATGGGCTTCCCCATAGAACTTGCCAACCTGAATTCCTACAGGCTAGATGTGAGAGGCACATTCTGCTGCTTCCTCCCTAAGAGTTAAGCTTGCTTCTGAAAGCTCAACCTCCGGGGAGTCTGTTTGGCAGAGATATAGAACACACTTTTCCAAGCCTGTTGGAAGGCCTTTGCAGTGTCATTTCGCATCTAATTTCCCAAACCAAACTGCTTGCAGCTCTAACTCCCTTCTAACTACCACTTCTTCGGTTCAGTGAGATATGCTGGATTCTAAAAGGAGAAGCTTCTCTGACGCTTTTTCACAGAGATTTTGAAACTGAAATTTCCAAACCCGTTTCCAACGAAGGCGCCAATGGGCTTCCCCATAGAACTTGCCAACCTGAATTCCTACAGGCTAGATGTGAGAGGCACATTCTGCTGCTTCCTCCCTTAGAGTTAAACTAGCTTCTGAAAGCTCAACCTCCGGGGAGTTTGTTTGGCAGAGATATAGAACACACTTTTCCAAGCCTGTTGGAAGGCATTTGCAGTTTCATTTCGCGTCTAATTTCCCAAACCAAACTGCTTGCAGCTCTAACTCCCTTCTAACTACCACTTCTTCGGTTCAGTGAGATATGCTGGATTCTAAACGGAGAAGCTTCTCTGACGCTTTTTCACAGAGATTTTGAAACTGAAATCTCCCATGCCGTTTCCACCATAGGCAGCAATGGGCTTCCCAATAGAACTTGCCAACCTGAATTCCTACAGGCTAGATGTGAGAGGCACATTCTGCTGCTTCCTCCCTTAGAGTTAAACTTGCTTCTGAAAGCTCAACCTCCGGGGAGTTTGTTAGGCAGAGATATAGAACACACTTTTCCAAGCCTGTTGGAAGGCATTTGCAGTTTCATTTCGCGTCTAATTTCCCAAACCAAACTGCTTGCAGCTCTAACTGCCTTCTAACTACCACTTCTTCGGTTCAGTGAGATATGCTGGATTCTAAACGGAGAATCTTCTCTGACGCTTTTTCACAGAGATTTTGAAACTGAAATCTCCCATGCCGTTTCCACCATAGGCAGCAATGGGCTTCCCCATAGAACTTGCCAACCTGAATTCCTACAGGCTAGATGTGAGAGGCACATTCTGCTGCTTCCTCCCTAAGAGTTAAGCTTGCTTCTGAAAGCTCAACCTCCGGGGAGTCTGTTTGGCAGAGATATAGAACACACTTTTCCAAGCCTGTTGGAAGGCCTTTGCAGTGTCATTTCGCATCTAATATCCCAAACCAAACTGCTTGCAGCTCTAACTCCCTTCTAACTACCACTTCTTCGGTTCAGTGAGATATGCTGGATTCTAAACGGAGAAGCTTCTCTGACGCTTTTTCACAGAGATTTTGAAACTGAAATTTCCAAACCCGTTTCCAACGAAGGCGCCAATGGGCTTCCCCATAGAACTTGCCAACCTGAATTCCTACAGGCTAGATGTGAGAGGCACATTCTGCTGCTTCCTCCCTAACAGTTAAGCTTGCTTCTGAAAGCTCAATCTCCGGGGACTCTGTTTGGCACAGATATAGAACACACTTTTCCAAGCCTGTTGGAAGGCCTTTGCAGTGTCATTTCGCATCTAATTTCCCAAACCAAACTGCTTGCAGCTCTAACTCCCTTCTAACTACCACTTCTTCGGTTCAGTGAGATATGCTGGATTCTAAACGGAGAAGCTTCTCTGACGCTTTTTCACAGAGATTTTGAAACTGAAATATCCCATGCCTTTTCCACCATAGGCAGCAATGGGCTTCCCCATAGAACTTGCCAACCTGAATTCCTAAAGGCTAGATGTGAGAGGCACATTCTGCTGCTTCCTCCCTTAGAGTTAAACTTGCTTCTGAAAGCTCAACCTCCGGGGAGTTTGTTTGGCAGAGATATAGAAGACACTTTTCCAAGCCTGTTGGAAGGCATTTGCAGTTTCATTTCGCGTCTAATTTCCCAAACCAAACTGCTTGCAGCTCTAACTGCCTTCTAACTACCACTTCTTCGGTTCAGTGAGATATGCTGGATTCTAAACGGAGAAGCTTCTCTGACGCTTTTTCACAGAGATTTTGAAACTGAAATCTCCCATGCTGTTTCCACCATAGCCAGCAATGGGCTTCCCCATAGAACTTGCCAACCTGAATTCCTACAGGCTAGATGTGAGAGGCACATTCTGCTGCTTCCTCCCTTAGAGGTAAACTAGCTTCTGAAAGCTCAACCTCCAGGGAGTCTGTTTGGCAGAGATATAGAACACACTTTTCCAAGCCTGTTGGAAGGCATTTGCAGTTTCATTTCGCGTCTAATTTCCCAAACCAAACTGCTTGCAGCTCTAACTGCCTTCTAACTACCACTTCTTCGGTTCAGTGAGATATGCTGGATTCTAAACGGAGAAGCTTCTCTGACGCTTTTTCACAGAGATTTTGAAACTGAAATCTCCCATGCCGTTTCCACCATAGGCAGCAATGGGCTTCCCCATAGAACTTGCCAACCTGAATTCCTACAGGCTAGATGTGAGAGGCACATTCTGCTGCTTCCTCCCTAAGAGTTAAGCTTGCTTCTGAAAGCTCAACCTCCAGGGAGTCTGTTTGGCAGAGATATAGAACACACTTTTCCAAGCCTGTTGGAAGGCCTTTGCAGTGTCATTTCGCATCTAATTTCCCAAACCAAACTGCTTGCAGCTCTAACTCCCTTCTAACTACCACTTCTTCGGTTCAGTGAGATATGCTGGATTCTAAACGGAGAAGCTTCTCTGACGCTTTTTCACAGAGATTTTGAAACTGAAATTTCCAAACCCGTTTCCAACGAAGGCGCCAATGGGCTTCCCCATAGAACTTGCCAACCTGAATTCCTACAGGCTAGATGTGAGAGGCACATTCTGCTGCTTCCTCCCTTAGAGTTAAACTAGCTTCTGAAAGCTCAACCTCCGGGGAGTTTGTTTGGCAGAGATATAGAACACACTTTTCCAAGCCTGTTGGAAGGCATTTGCAGTTTCATTTCGCGTCTAATTTCCCAAACCAAACTGCTTGCAGCTCTAACTCCCTTCTAACTACCACTTCTTCGGTTCAGTGAGATATGCTGGATTCTAAACGGAGAAGCTTCTCTGACGCTTTTTCACAGAGATTTTGAAACTGAAATCTCCCATGACGTTTCCACCATAGGCAGCAATGGGCTTCCCCATAGAACTTGCCAACCTGAATTCCTAGAGGCTAGATGTGAGAGGCACATTCTGCTGCTTCCTCCCTAACAGTTAAGCTTGCTTCTGAAAGCTCAACCTCCGGGGACTCTGTTTGGCACAGATATAGAACACACTTTTCCAAGCCTGTTGGAAGGCCTTTGCAGTGTCATTTCGCATCTAATTTCCCAAACCAAACTGCTTGCAGCTCTAACTCCCTTCTAACTACCACTTCTTCGGTTCAGTGAGATATGCTGGATTCTAAACGGAGAAGCTTCTCTGACGCTTTTTCACAGAGATTTTGAAACTGAAATCTCCCATGCCGTTTCCACCATAGGCAGCAATGGGCTTCCCCATAGAACTTGCCAACCTGAATTCCTACAGGCTAGATGTGAGAGGCACATTCTGCTGCTTCCTCCCTTAGAGTTAAACTTGCTTCTGAAAGCTCAACCTCCGGGGAGTTTGTTTGGCAGAGATATAGAACACACTTTTCCAAGCCTGTTGGAAGGCATTTGCAGTTTCATTTCGCGTCTAATTTCCCAAACCAAACTGCTTGCAGCTCTAACTGCCTTCTACCTACCACTTCTTCGGTTCAGTGAGATATGCTGGATTCTAAACGGAGAAGCTTCTCTGACGCTTTTTCACAGAGATTTTGAAACTGAAATCTCCCATGCTGTTTCCACCATAGCCAGCAATGGGCTTCCCCATAGAACTTGCCAACCTGAATTCCTACAGGCTAGATGTGAGAGGCACATTCTGCTGCTTCCTCCCTTAGAGGTAAACTAGCTTCTGAAAGCTCAACCTCCAGGGAGTCTGTTTGGCAGAGATATAGAACACACTTTTCCAAGCCTGTTGGAAGGCCTTTGCAGTGTCATTTCGCATCTAATTTCCCAAACCAAACTGCTTGCAGCTCTAACTCCCTTCTAACTACCACTTCTTCGGTTCAGTGAGATATGCTGGATTCTAAACGGAGAAGCTTCTCTGACGCTTTTTCACAGAGATTTTGAAACTGAAATCTCCCATGCCGTTTCCACCATAGGCAGCAATGGGCTTCCCCATAGAACTTGCCAACCTGAATTCCTACAGGCTAGATGTGAGAGGCACATTCTGCTGCTTCCTCCCTTAGAGTTAAACTTGCTTCTGAAAGCTCAACCTCCGGGGAGTTTGTTTGGCAGAGATATAGAACACACTTTTCCAAGCCTGTTGGAAGGCATTTGCAGTTTCATTTCGCGTCTAATTTCCCAAACCAAACTGCTTGCAGCTCTAACTCCCTTCTAACTACCACTTCTTCGGTTCAGTGAGATAAGCTGGATT
This sequence comes from Cynocephalus volans, assembly GCF_027409185.1. Lineage (NCBI taxonomy): Eukaryota > Metazoa > Chordata > Mammalia > Dermoptera > Cynocephalidae > Cynocephalus > Cynocephalus volans. The sequence continues at coordinate 503,990 of NW_026902469.1, read as the reverse complement.
CTAAACGGAGAAGCTTCTCTGACGCTTTCTCACAGAGATTTTGAAACTGAAATTTCCAAACCCGTTTACAACGAAGGCGCCAATGGGCTTCCCCATAGAACTTGCCAACCTGAATTCCTACAGGCTAGATGTGAGAGGCACATTCTGCTGCTTCCTCCCTTAGAGTTAAACTAGCTTCTGAAAGCTCAACCTCCGGGGAGTTTGTTTGGCAGAGATATAGAACACACTTTTCCAAGCCTGTTGGAAGGCATTTGCAGTTTCATTTCGCGTCTAATTTCCCAAACCAAACTGCTTGCAGCTCTAACTCCCTTCTAACTACCACTACTTCGGTTCAGTGAGATATGCTGGATTCTAAACGGAGAAGCTTCTCTGACGCTTTTTCACAGAGATTTTAAAACTGAAATCTCCCATGCCGTTTCCACCATAGGCAGCAATGGGCTTCCCCATAGAACTTGCCAACCTGAATTCCTACAGGCTAGATGTGAGAGGCACATTCTGCTGCTTCCTCCCTAAGAGTTAAGCTTGCTTCTGAAAGCTCAACCTCCGGGGAGTCTGTTTGGCAGAGATATAGAACACACTTTTCCAAGCCTGTTGGAAGGCCTTTGCAGTGTCATTTCGCATCTAATTTCCCAAACCAAACTGCTTGCAGCTCTAACTCCCTTCTAACTACCACTTCTTCGGTTCAGTGAGATATGCTGGATTCTAAACGGAGAAGCTTCTCTGACGCTTTTTCACAGAGATTTTGAAACTGAAATTTCCAAACCCGTTTCCAACGAAGGCGCCAATGGGCTTCCCCATAGAACTTGCCAACCTGAATTCCTACAGGCTAGATGTGAGAGGCACATTCTGCTGCTTCCTCCCTTAGAGTTAAACTTGCTTCTGAAAGCTCAACCTCCGGGGAGTTTGTTAGGCAGAGATATAGAACACACTTTTCCAAGCCTGTTGGAAGGCATTTGCAGTTTCATTTCGCGTCTAATTTCCCAAACCAAACTGCTTGCAGCTCTAACTGCCTTCTAACTACCACTTCTTCGGTTCAGTGAGATATGCTGGATTCTAAACGGAGAATCTTCTCTGACGCTTTTTCACAGAGATTTTGAAACTGAAATCTCCCATGCCGTTTCCACCATAGGCAGCAATGGGCTTCCCCATAGAACTTGCCAACCTGAATTCCTACAGGCTAGATGTGAGAGGCACATTCTGCTGCTTCCTCCCTAAGAGTTAAGCTTGCTTCTGAAAGCTCAACCTCCGGGGAGTCTGTTTGGCAGAGATATAGAACACACTTTTCCAAGCCTGTTGGAAGGCCTTTGCAGTGTCATTTCGCATCTAATATCCCAAACCAAACTGCTTGCAGCTCTAACTCCCTTCTAACTACCACTTCTTCGGTTCAGTGAGATATGCTGGATTCTAAACGGAGAAGCTTCTCTGACGCTTTTTCACAGAGATTTTGAAACTGAAATTTCCAAACCCGTTTCCAACGAAGGCGCCAATGGGCTTCCCCATAGAACTTGCCAACCTGAATTCCTACAGGCTAGATGTGAGAGGCACATTCTGCTGCTTCCTCCCTAACAGTTAAGCTTGCTTCTGAAAGCTCAACCTCCGGGGACTCTGTTTGGCACAGATATAGAACACACTTTTCCAAGCCTGTTGGAAGGCCTTTGCAGTGTCATTTCGCATCTAATTTCCCAAACCAAACTGCTTGCAGCTCTAACTCCCTTCTAACTACCACTTCTTCGGTTCAGTGAGATATGCTGGATTCTAAACGGAGAAGCTTCTCTGACGCTTTTTCACAGAGATTTTGAAACTGAAATATCCCATGCCTTTTCCACCATAGGCAGCAATGGGCTTCCCCATAGAACTTGCCAACCTGAATTCCTAAAGGCTAGATGTGAGAGGCACATTCTGCTGCTTCCTCCCTTAGAGTTAAACTTGCTTTTGAAAGCTCAACCTCCGGGGAGTTTGTTTGGCAGAGATATAGAAGACACTTTTCCAAGCCTGTTGGAAGGCATTTGCAGTTTCATTTCGCGTCTAATTTCCCAAACCAAACTGCTTGCAGCTCTAACTGCCTTCTAACTACCACTTCTTCGGTTCAGTGAGATATGCTGGATTCTAAACGGAGAAGCTTCTCTGACGCTTTTTCACAGAGATTTTGAAACTGAAATCTCCCATGCTGTTTCCACCATAGCCAGCAATGGGCTTCCCCATAGAACTTGCCAACCTGAATTCCTACAGGCTAGATGTGAGAGGCACATTCTGCTGCTTCCTCCCTTAGAGGTAAACTAGCTTCTGAAAGCTCAACCTCCAGGGAGTCTGTTTGGCAGAGATATAGAACACACTTTTCCAAGCCTGTTGGAAGGCATTTGCAGTTTCATTTCGCGTCTAATTTCCCAAACCAAACTGCTTGCAGCTCTAACTGCCTTCTAACTACCACTTCTTCGGTTCAGTGAGATATGCTGGATTCTAAACGGAGAAGCTTCTCTGACGCTTTTTCACAGAGATTTTGAAACTGAAATCTCCCATGCCGTTTCCACCATAGGCAGCAATGGGCTTCCCCATAGAACTTGCCAACCTGAATTCCTACAGGCTAGATGTGAGAGGCACATTCTGCTGCTTCCTCCCTATGAGTTAAGCTTGCTTCTGAAAGCTCAACCTCCAGGGAGTCTGTTTGGCAGAGATATAGAACACACTTTTCCAAGCCTGTTGGAAGGCCTTTGCAGTGTCATTTCGCATCTAATTTCCCAAACCAAACTGCTTGCAGCTCTAACTCCCTTCTAACTACCACTTCTTCGGTTCAGTGAGATATGCTGGATTCTAAACGGAGAAGCTTCTCTGACGCTTTTTCACAGAGATTTTGAAACTGAAATTTCCAAACCCGTTTCCAACGAAGGCGCCAATGGGCTTCCCCATAGAACTTGCCAACCTGAATTCCTACAGGCTAGATGTGAGAGGCACATTCTGCTGCTTCCTCCCTTAGAGTTAAACTAGCTTCTGAAAGCTCAACCTCCGGGGAGTTTGTTTGGCAGAGATATAGAACACACTTTTCCAAGCCTGTTGGAAGGCATTTGCAGTTTCATTTCGCGTCTAATTTCCCAAACCAAACTGCTTGCAGCTCTAACTCCCTTCTAACTACCACTTCTTCGGTTCAGTGAGATATGCTGGATTCTAAACGGAGAAGCTTCTCTGACGCTTTTTCACAGAGATTTTGAAACTGAAATCTCCCATGACGTTTCCACCATAGGCAGCAATGGGCTTCCCCATAGAACTTGCCAACCTGAATTCCTAGAGGCTAGATGTGAGAGGCACATTCTGCTGCTTCCTCCCTAACAGTTAAGCTTGCTTCTGAAAGCTCAACCTCCGGGGACTCTGTTTGGCACAGATATAGAACACACTTTTCCAAGCCTGTTGGAAGGCCTTTGCAGTGTCATTTCGCATCTAATTTCCCAAACCAAACTGCTTGCAGCTCTAACTCCCTTCTAACTACCACTTCTTCGGTTCAGTGAGATATGCTGGATTCTAAACGGAGAAGCTTCTCTGACGCTTTTTCACAGAGATTTTGAAACTGAAATCTCCCATGCCGTTTCCACCATAGGCAGCAATGGGCTTCCCCATAGAACTTGCCAACCTGAATTCCTACAGGCTAGATGTGAGAGGCACATTCTGCTGCGTCCTCCCTTAGAGTTAAACTTGCTTCTGAAAGCTCAACCTCCGGGGAGTTTGTTTGGCAGAGATATAGAACACAATTTTCCAAGCCTGTTGGAAGGCATTTGCAGTTTCATTTCGCGTCTAATTTCCCAAACCAAACTGCTTGCAGCTCTAACTGCCTTCTAACTACCACTTCTTCGGTTCAGTGAGATATGCTGGATTCTAAACGGAGAAGCTTCTCTGACGCTTTTTCACAGAGATTTTGAAACTGAAATCTCCCATGCTGTTTCCACCATAGCCACCAATGGGCTTCCCCATAGAACTTGCCAACCTGAATTCCTACAGGCTAGATGTGAGAGGCACATTCTGCTGCTTCCTCCCTTAGAGGTAAACTAGCTTCTGAAAGCTCAACCTCCAGGGAGTCTGTTTGGCAGAGATATAGAACACACTTTTCCAAGCCTGTTGGAAGGCATTTGCAGTTTCATTTCGCGTCTAATTTCCCAAACCAAACTGCTTGCAGCTCTAACTGCCTTCTAACTACCACTTCTTCGGTTCAGTGAGATATGCTGGATTCTAAACGGAGAAGCTTCTCTGACGCTTTTTCACAGAGATTTTGAAACTGAAATCTCCCATGCCGTTTCCACCATAGGCAGCAATGGGCTTCCCCATAGAACTTGCCAACCTGAATTCCTAAAGGCTAGATGTGAGAGGCACATTCTGCTGCTTCCTCCCTAACAGTTAAGCTTGCTTCTGAAAGCTCAACCTCCGGGGACTCTGTTTGGCACAGATATAGAACACACTTTTCCAAGCCTGTTGGAAGGCCTTTGCAGTGTCATTTCGCATCTAATTTCCCAAACCAAACTGCTTGCAGCTCTAACTCCCTTCTAACTACCACTTCTTCGGTTCAGTGAGATATGCTGGATTCTAAACGGAGAAGCTTCTCTGACGCTTTTTCACAGAGATTTTGAAACTGAAATCTCCCATGCCGTTTCCACCATAGGCAGCAATGGGCTTCCCCATAGGAGTTCCCAACCTGAATTCCTACAGGCTAGATGTGAGAGGCACATTCTGCTGCTTCCTCCCTTAGAGTTAAACTTGCTTCTGAAAGCTCAACCTCCGGGGAGTCTGTTTGGCAGAGATATAGAACACACTTTTCCAAGCCTGTTGGAAGGCCTTTGCAGTTTCATTTCGCATCTAATTTCCCAAACCAAACTGCTTGCAGCTCTAACTCCCTTCTAACTACCACTTCTTCGGTTCAGTGAGATATGCTGGATTCTAAACGGAGAAGCTTCTCTGACGCTTTTTCACAGAGATTTTGAAACTGAAATCTCCCATGCCGTTTCCACCATAGGCAGCAATGGGCTTCCCCATAGAACTTGCCAACCTGAATTCCTACAGGCTAGATGTGAGGGGCACATTCTGTTGCTTCCACCCTAAGAGTTAAACTTGCTTCTGAAAGCTCAACATCCGGGGAGTCTGTTTGGCAGAGAAATACAGCACACTTTTCCAAGCCTGTTGGAAGGCATTTGCAGTTTCATTTCACGTCTAATTTCCCAAACCAAACTGTTTGCAGCTCTACCTTCTAACTACCACTTTTTCGGTTCAGTGAGATATGCTGGATTCTAAACGGAGAAGCTTCCCTGATGCTTTTTCACAGAGATTTTGAAATTGAAATTTCCAAACCCGTTTCCAACGAAGGCGCCAATGGGCTTCCCCATAGAACTTGCCAACCTGAATTCCTACAGGCTAGATGTGAGAGGCACATTCTGCTGCTTCCTCCCTTAGAGTTAAACTAGCTTCTGAAAGCTCAACCTCCGGGGAGTCTGTTTGGCAGAGATATAGAACACACTTTTCCAAGCCTGTTGGAAGGCATTTGCAGTGTCATTTCGCGTCTAATTTCCCAAACCAAACTGCTTGCAGCTCTAACTCCCTTCTAACTACCACTTCTTCGGTTCAGTGAGATATGCTGGATTCTAAACGGAGAAGCTTTTCTGACGCTTTTTCACAGAGATTTTGAAACTGAAATCTCCCATGCCGTTTCCACCATAGGCAGCAATGGGCTTCCCCATAGAACTTGCCAACCTGAATTCCTACAGGCTAGATGTGAGAGGCACATTCTGCTGCTTCCACCCTAAAAGTTAAACTTGCTTCTGAAAGCTCAACCTCCGGGGAGTCTGTTGGGCAGAGATATAGAACACACTTTTCCAAGCCTGTTCGAAGGCCTTTGCAATGTGATTTCGCGTCTAATTTCCCAAACCAAACTGCTTGCAGCTCTAACTCCCTTCTAACTACCACTTCTTGGTTCAGTGAGATATGCTGGATTCTAAACGGAGAAGCTTCTCTGACGCTTTTTCACAGAAATTTTGAAACTGAAATCTCCCATGCCGTTTCCACCATAGGCAGCAATGGGCTTCGCAATAGAACTTGCCAACCTGAATTCCTACAGGCTAGATGTGAGGGGCACATTCTGCTGCTTCCACCCTAAGAGTTAAACTTGCTTCTGAAAGCTCAACCTCCTGGGAGTCTGTTTGACAGAGATATAGAACACACTTTTCCAAGCCTGTTGGAAGGCATTTGCAGTGTCATTTCGCGTCTAATTTCCCAAACCAAACTGCTTGCAGCTCTAACTCCCTTCTAACTAAACTTCTTCGGTTCAGTGAGATATGCTGGATTCTAAACGGAGAAGCATCCCTGATGCTTTTTCACAGAGATTTTGAAACTGAAATTTCCAAACCCGTTTCCAACGAAGGCGCCAATGGGCTTCCCCATAGAACTTGCCAACCTGAATTCCTACAGGCTAGATGTGAGAGGCACATTCTGCTGCTTCCTCCCTTAGAGTTAAACTAGCTTCTGAAAGCTCAACCTCCGGGGAGTCTGTTTGGCAGAGATATACAACACACTTTTCCAAGCCTGTTGGAAGGCATTTGCAGTGTCATTTCGCGTTTATTTTCCCAAACGAAACTGCTTGAAGCTCTACCTTCTAACTATCACTTTTTCGGTTCAGTGAGATATGCTGGATTCGAAACGGAGAAGCTTCTCTGACGCTTTTTCACAGAGATTTTGAAACTGAAATCTCCCATGCTGTTTCCACCATAGGCAGCAATGGCCTTCCCCATAGAACTTGCCAACCTGAATTCCTACAGGCTAGATGTGAGAGGCACATTCTGCTGCTTCCTCCCTTAGAGTTAAACTTGCTTCTGAAAGCTCAACCTCCGGGGAGTCTGTTTGGCAGAGATATAGAACACACTTTTCCAAGCCTGTTGGAAGGCCTCTGCAGTGTCATTTCGCGTCTAATTTCCCCAACCAAACTGCTTGCAGCTCTAACTCCCTTCTAACTACCACTTCTTCGGTTCAGTGAGATATGCTGGATTCTAAACGGAGAAGCTTCTCTGACGCTTTTTCACAGAGATTTTGAAACTGAAATCTCCCATGCCGTTTCCCCCATAGGCACCAATGGGCTTCCCCATAGAACTTGCCAACCTGAATTCCTACAGGCTAGATATGAGAGGCACATTCTGCTGCTTCCTCTCTTAGAGTTAAACTTGCTTCTGAAAGCTCAACCTCCGGGGAGTCTGTTTGGCACAGATATCGAACACACTTTTCCAAGCCTGTTGGAAGGCATTTGCAGTGTCATTTCGCGTCTAATTTCTGAAACCAAACTGTTTGCAGCTCTAACTCCCTTCTAAATACCACTTCTTCGGTTCAGTGAGAATTGCTGTATTCTAAACGCGGAAGCTTCTCTGACACTTTTACACAGAGATTTTCAAACTGAAATCTCCTAACCCGTTTCCACCATAGACGGCAATGGGCTCCCCCATAGAACTTGCCAACCTGAATTCCTACAGGCAAGATGTGAGAGGCACATTCTGCAGCTTCGTCCCTTAGAGTTAAACATGCTTCTAAAAGCTCAACCTGCAGGGAGTCTCTTTGGCTGAGATATAGGACACACATTTTCAAGCCTCTTGGAAGGCATTTGCAGTGTGATTTCGTGTCTAATTTGCCAAACCAAAGTGTTTTGGAGCTCTAACTCCCTTATAAGAAACCACTTCTTCTTTCAGTGAGATATCCTGTATTCTAAAAGGGTAAGATTCTCTAACGCTTTTTCAGAGAGATTTTGAAACTGAAATCTCCCAAGCCGTTTCCACCATAGGCGCCAATGGGCTTCCCCATAGAACTTTCCAACCTGAATTCCTACAGGCTAGATGTAGGAGGCACATTCTGCTGCTTCCTCCCTTATAGTTAAACTAGCTTCTAAAAGCTCAACCTCCAGGGAGTCTCTTTGGTAGAGTTATGGCACACACTTTGCAAGCCTGTTGAACGGCCTTTGCAGTGTGATTTCGCGTCTAATTTCCCAAACCAAACTGCTTGCAGCTCTAACTCCCTTCTAACTACCACTTCTTCGGTTCAGTGAGAGTTGCTGTATTCTAAACGCGGAAGCTTCTCTGACACTTTTACACAGAGATTTTCAAACTGATATCTCCCAACTCGTTTCCACAATCGACGGCAATGGGCTTCCCCATAGAACTTGCCAACCTGAATTCCTACAGGCTAGATGTGAGAGGCACATTCTGCTGCTTCCTCCCTTAGAGGTAAGCTTCCTTCTCAAAGCTCAATCTCCAGGGAGTCTCTTTGGCAGAGTTATAGCACACACTTTTCCAAGCCTTTTGGAAGGCATTTGCAGTGTGATTTCATGTCTAATTTCCAAAACCAAACAGTTTAAAGCTCTAACTCCCTTATAACTACCACTTCTTCGGTTCAGTGCGATATGCTGGATTCTAAACGGGGAAGCTTCTTTGACGCTCTTTCACAGAGTTTTTGAAACTGAAATCTCCAAACCCATTTCCAACGTAGGCGCCAATGGGCTTCCCCATACAACCTGCCAACCTGAATTCCTACAGGCTAGATGTGAGAGCCACATTCTGCTCCTTCCTACCTTAGCATTGAACTTGCTTCTAAAAGCTCCACCTCCAGGGAGTCTCTTTGGCTGAGATATAGCTCACAATTTTCCAAGCCTTTTGGAAGGCCTTTGCAGTGTGATTTCGCGTCTTATTTCCCAAACCAAACTGTTTGCAGATCTAAATCCGTTCTAGCTACCATTTCTTCGGTTCAGTGAGATATGCTGGATTCTAAACGGGGAAGCTTCTCTAACGGTTTTTCACAGAAATTTTGAAACTGAAATCTCCTAACCCGTTTCCACCGTAGGCGGCAATGGGCTTCCCCATAGAACTTGCCAACCTGAATAACTACAGGCTAGATGTGAGAGGCACATTCTGCTGCTTCCTCCCTTAGATATAAACTAGCTTCTGAAAGCTCAACCTCCAGGGAGTCTGTTTGGCAGAGATATAGAACACACTTTTCCAAGCCTGTTGGAAGGCATTTGCAATGTGATTTCGCGTCTAATTTCCCAAACCAAACTGTTTGCCAGTCTAACTCCCTTCTAAATACCACTTCTTCGGTTCAGTGAGAATTGCTGTATTCTAAACACGGAAGCTTCCTTGACGCTTTTACACAGAGATTTTGAAACTGAAATCTACCAAGCCGTTTCCACATTAGGCGCCAATGGTCTTCCCCCTCGAATGTGCCTACCTGAATTCGTACAGGCTAGATGTGAGAGGCACATTCTGCTGCTTCCTCCCTTAGAGTTAAACTTGTTTCTAAAAGCTCATCCTCCAGACAGTCTTTTTGGCAGATATATACAACACACGTTCCCAAGGCTGTTGGAAGGCCTTTTCAAGTGCGATTTCATGTGTAATTTCCGATACGAAAATGTTTGGAACTCTAACTCCTTTCTAACTACCACTGCACTGACCCTAGCATTATCCCTAACACAAACCATAGCCCTTATGCTAACCTTACCCATACCGTAACCCTAACCCTAACCGTAACCAAAACCCTCTCTGAACCCAAAACCTAACCCCAATCCTAACCTTAACCCTCACCCTAACCATAACCCTAGACCCATCCCAAGCCCTAGCCCTAGACCTAGCCCTAACCCTAGCCCTAACCATGGCACTCACCAGAGCCCTAGTCTTAAACCTAACACTAACCCTAACCATAGCCCCAACTGTTTACCGAAACTAACCCAAACCCTAACCCTAACCCTCAACCTAAACTTATCCCTAAACCCAGACGAAAACCTAACTCTAGCCCTCTCCCTAAACCTAGGCCTAATCCTAGCACTAACCCTAACCATAAACCTAACCCTAACACTAACCCAAAGCCTAGACCTAAGCCGAAATCTAACCCTAAACCAAACCCTAACCCTAAACCTTAACCTAACACTAGCCCTAAGCCTAACCCTAGCCATAGGCCTAAAGCTAGCAATAACCTTTGCACGAACCCAGATCCTAAACCAAACCCTAACCATAACCCTAGCCCTAAACCCAGCCCTAAACTTAACCCTAAACCTCACACTATCCCTAAACCTAACCTTAGCCTTAATCATAGCCGTAAACCTGGCAATAAACCTAATCCTAAACCTAACTCTAACCCTAACAGTAAACCTAACCCTAACCCGAAACCAACCCAAAACTTAACCCTTACCCCAACCCTACTCCAAAAACTAGCCTTAACCCTAACAATAACCCTATCCCTAAAACTAACCATCTCCGTAACCCTAACCTTAAACATAACCCTAGCCCTAGCCTTAGCCCTAGGCCTAACCCTAACCCTAAGCTTAACCCAAACCCTAAAAGAAACCCTAAAAGTAACCTTAACCCAACCCAAATCCTAAACCTAACCCAACCCTAAACCTAACCCTAGTCCGAACCCTAGACTTAACCATAAGTATAACCCGATCCCTAACACTAACCATCTCCCTAACCCTAAACCTAAACCTAACCCTACCCCTAATCCTAGACTTAAACATAACCCTAGCCCTAAGTCTAACCATAACCGTAACCCTAACTGTAGCACTAAACCTCATCCTAGCTCTAGTCATAACCCTAACCACTAGCACTAATCCTAATCCTGAATCTAACACTAACCCTAACCTGAGCCCTAGCCCTAACCCTAACCCTAACCCTAACCCTAAGCCTAGACATAACCCTAACCCTAGCCCTAACCCTAGCACTAATCCTAACTCTATCCTACACATAACCCTTACCGTAAACCTAACCCGAACCCTAATGCTAACCCTAACCCTAAGCCTAGTCGTAGCCCTTACCTTAACACTGGCCCGAGCCCTAACCCTAACTGTAATCCTAAACCTAGCCCTAACCCTAAAACTAGCCTGAACCCTACCCTAACCTTAACCCAGGCCCTAAAACTAGCCCTAGCTCTAGCCCTAATCCTAGCCCTAGGCCTCACCCTAATCATAAACCTGACCCTACCAGTAACCCTATCCCTAACCCTAACCCTCACCCTAAGCATAAACTTGACCCTACCAGTAACCCTAACCCTAACCCTAGCCCTAAACTTCAAACTAAACATAACTCCAGCCCTAATTCTAACCCTAACCCTAACCCTAACCCTAAACCTAAACCTAGGCCTAATCCTAATGCTAGGCCTATCCCTAGCACTAACCCTAACCCTAACCCTAAACCTAACACTAGCCCTAAGCCTAACTCTAGCCATAGGCCTAAAACTAGCCCTCACCCTGGCACCAACCCCAATCCTAAACCAAACCCTAACAATAACTCTAAGCCTGACTCTAACCCTAATCCTAAACCTAGCCCTAACCTTCAACATAACCCTAACCCAACCCCTAACCCGAACCAGAAACCTAACCCTAACCCTAACTCTAACCCTAACCCTAACCCTAATCCTAGCCCTAACCCTAACAACAGACCTAGGCCTCACCCTAGCCCTAACCCAAGCACTAACCCTAATCCTAAACCTAACCCTAATCCTAACCCGATCCCTACCCCTAACCCTAACGCTAACCCTAAACCAAACCCTACCCCTCACCCAAACTAACACTAACCCTCTTCCTAACGCTAATCCTAGCCCTAATCCTAACCCTCGCCCTAACCCTAAACCTAATGCTAACCCTAATGCTAAACCTAACACTCGCCCTAGCCCTAGCCCTAGCATGAACCCCAACACTAACCCAATCCCTAACACTAACCATAACCATAATCCTAACCATAATCCTAACCCTACCCCGAACCCTAGCCTTAACCCTAACAATAACCCGAACCCTAACACTCACCCTATCCCTAACACTGTCTCCCTAACCCTAACCCGAACCCCAAACCTAAACCTGAACCTAACCCTAACCCAAACCCTAACCCTAACCCTTACCCTAAACCTACCCGAACCCTAAACCTAACCGAAACCCAAACCCTAATGCAAACCTAACCTGAACCCGAATCTGAACCCTAATCAAATCCCTAACCCGAAAACTAACCCAAACTCTAACTCAATCCTTAACCATAAGGCTATCCCTAACCCTAACCATAGACCTAGGCCTAACCCTAACCTATACCCTAACTCTCACCCTCATCCTCATCCTCACCCTAACCCTAACACTAACCCCAGCCCTATCCCGAGCCCTAACCATTACCCTAACCCTAACGTAAACCCTAGCCCTAGCCGTGACCCTAACCCTAACACTAACACTAACCCTACCATAGCCCCAATCCTAAACCCCAAACTTAACCCTAACCCTAACCCTAACCCTAGCCCTAGCCCTCATAACCCTAAACCTAACCCTAACTCTAGCCCTGGACCTAACCCTAACGCTAACCGTAACCCTACCCCTAACCCTAACCCTAACCCTAACCCTAACCTTAACTTTCTAAGTTTAGTTCAACACTCTCTTTTAAATTCTTCAAAAAGCCTACATTTTAACTAATTTAGTTTTGACTAGAAATCAATATCGGTTTATTCATCATTAAAAATGTTCAAGCTCAAATAGAATGTTTGTCAGCCTTGTTGTAGATGGGATTCAAGCTCTGAGTTAGAGGGAATTAATACAGGACCTATCAGAGCCTTGAAAAGTCAGATTAAAAATGGACTATTATTTACTGAGTTAAGTCTATACCCTAAGGCAAAATAACCAGTACAATTACAGTTATTTCCCTTAATGAATAGCGTGGTGAAGGCTCTCATTTTGAAGTTACCAAAAAGTAAACTGAAAACAAATTATTTGGGCATAATTTGTGCCAGCTATTTTCTTCAGTTCTGAAATTTTCTGTAGACAAGAAATTTATAGGAACATATTTTTCTTTTCTTGTGTAGAAAAGGTTGATAATGCATACAATCTTACTTGTAATTTTTAATAACCTACAAATTATATATATTAACCCGGGTAGTGAATGCATATTTCCATTTCTTTTAAAATCTTTATTTCACACGAAAAACTACCTGTAAATGTTCCCCATACTTTAGTTTAATACCATTCATAACTACCTACTGCCAATTCTTGCATTTTTGAAACTTCATATGTATGCAGAAGGTGGAAATAAGTGCGTATAGCTGAAATGAAAGAACACAAAGTTCCAGCAATAAACGTTTGAAATGCAAAATAGTCTAGTCCTTTAATCAAATATTTATTAAGTTCCAACATGGCTCTGGCAAGTAGTAGTACATGTGATCACAGTGCTTAGAATAAGTTGGATGCCAGGAAATGTGTGTGACTCAGGTGTCATCAGTCTATTCACATTGGTTTGAAATATTTTAAAAATACTTTTGACTTGGCTTTTTATTTCAGTCATACTGATCATTATTATTCTATCAAAATCTATTTTTGGAGCTGGATAAATGGTTGAAGAAGTATTGCCCTACTTACCTCATTTTTAAAGAGACAGAGGTCTGTTAGAAAATGAATGGCTGCATTTAACATGTTTGATTATAATAATAATGACAAAAATTGCAACAATAGTAAATATTAAATGTCCTTTAATCTTCCCAACAAATCTATGTAGTTGGTAGTTCTTATCCCAGATTTGTAGATAAGGAAAGAGGGGCATGGAGAATTTATAAACTCAACATATCACAGCAAAATGGTAGAAAAGGCTTTGAGTGTCTCTGCAGAGTCTGAGCACTTAATCACTATACTATCTAAATTATGCTCACTCCTGAATTACAATAAATATGCTCAGGCACTTAATATTATTAATAACAATCTTGTTATATTTGTTATACATGTTTTCTCCTTTATAGTCTTTAATAAAACATATATTTAAGGATATTTTGAAAGCAGTGAATGAAAAATTTGAAATCTGTAGAGACATGGTAACAATTTGAAGTTCAGACTATACAATTATATATATAATTTTACCCCCTCAAATTATCTTATGTCTTTAGTATTTTTTTAGGATGGTTAAAAAGCAACTTCAATTTAATAGCTCCTTGTTTGCGTCTTTGAGATTTTAGATAAAACTTCTCATTTTCCAGTTTTATTCCACAATCATGTCTTTCTCTGAAATTCCTTTAAATTACATTAAAAAAAAACTATTTAAATTAATGCAGATACCACGTGAAAAGCCTGCAGGTGCTGGAAATAGCATTCAAAGTGAAGATAAAAACTTTAGTTTTGTATTTCACATCTTGAGCTGACTTATAGGATGTGAACTTAATTGCTTTGTGTAGATTTGCTTAGAACTTAAATATAGACATTTTAAAAACGTACTTTGTGCTCTAAATGGAATTATGTTTCTTAACATAAATTGTTACTCTTTGTTAATTATAAAAAAGCCATCCTTAAAAAATGGGCCAAACCTTAACAGACATGTCAACAAAGAAGATACACAAATGACAAATAAGCATGTGCAGCCGTAATCCACATCTTCTGTCTTCAGGGAAATGCAAAATGAAATGACCATGAGATACCACTATGTACCTCTTAGAATGGCCAAAATCCAGAACACGGACAATAAAAAATGATGATGAGGACGTGGAGCAACAGGAACCCTCATCATTGCAAATGGAAATGCAAGATGGTACAGCCACTTTGGAAGACAGGTTAGTGATTTCTTACAAAACTAAACATACTCTTACCATACAATACAGCAATCACACTCTTTAATATTTACCCACAGAAGTTGAAAACTTATGTCTACCCAGAACTTGCAAAGGGATATTTACAGTAGCTTTATTCATAACTACCAAATCTTGGAAACAACCAAGACATCATTCAGTAGGTGAATGGATAAATACACTGTGGTACAGCCAGACAATGGAATATTACTCAATACTAAAAAGAAATGAGCTGTCAACCATGAAGGAAACTTAAACGCATTATTAATCAGTGAAGCCAATCTGAAAAGGCTCTATACTGTGTGCTTCCAATTCTGGAAACAGTAAAAATATCAGTAGTTGCCAGGGGTTAGGGACAGAAGGGGTAAAACAGGCAGAGAACAGAGGATTCTTAGGTCGATGAAACTACTCTGTATGATACTATAAAGCTGGGTACGTGTCATTATAAATTGTCCAAACTCATGGAATATATAACACCAAGAGTGAACCCTAATGGGAGCTATAGACTTTGGGTGATAATGAGGTTTATCATTTGTAACAAATATATACTCTGGTAGAGGATGTTGTTAAAGCCCCCTTTGTAATAAAGGCCATGTATATGTGGGGATGGGGTTACATGGGAAATCTCTGTTCAATTTTCTTGTGAACCTAAAATTTCTTTAAATAATAAATTCTATTCACATAGAAAAAAAAGAAATTGAAAGTGCATTAAAAAAAGATATTGGATCGATTGTACAATAATAAAAATACCTGAAAAAATTGGGTAGAAAACATTGGGTCAAAAAAGTAGCTAAATCTTGATGAGAAAGAGGAAGAGTATATCAAATGTGAGAAAGGTCACCTGGAAATGGCAACTGGAGGTAGTACACGTCAGATGAAACCTTATTTCATTGCTGGCTGATAATGGAGAGAGAAAATAAGATCACACAGGATATGAAATGTTTAATAGTAAAAGAAATGTTATTTTCTTATATTTATTGTCATTTACAATAATATTCAATTTATTGTCATTTTCAATTGATATTTATTATCTTTTATTTAAAAACATGGTAGATTAGACCTACTATTGTAATTATTTGTTTTAAATATTTTATATTTTTATTATAACTCATGGTACAGCAGCTGTAAGATTTAAACATAAACTACTTTTTAGTGTCATATGTTAAGTTACGAATTTATGCAGAAACAAATGTAAAGAATAGCAAACATTTAATGTCCATCTAGCTTTGATATTTACTGATTTTGTCCTTCCAGCAAGTTATTCAATAAAATATATAAGGGGGGTGACAAAAGCACTTAAAATAAATTGATTGGAGAAAACAAAGTTTGAGGCAAAGGAAAAGTAAGATAAAATAATATAATATATTGTTAGGCTAGATCTGTATTTATGTTTCAAAAAATTATCATGTTAGTTAAAAATAAAGCTATGTAGAGCTAGGGCTAGGGTCTGGAGCTCACAGACCCCTTGAGCACACTCACAAACACTTCACATGCAGGTCTATGAGCTAGGTAACCAGCAAAAAGGTCCTTGGAGGATAGGAATAGACTTTATTCAGCACACACAACACTATGAGCTAGGCAGTGTGAAGA
This sequence comes from Cynocephalus volans, assembly GCF_027409185.1. Classification (NCBI taxonomy): domain Eukaryota; kingdom Metazoa; phylum Chordata; class Mammalia; order Dermoptera; family Cynocephalidae; genus Cynocephalus; species Cynocephalus volans. Next base: position 487,838 of record NW_026902469.1, on the reverse strand, counting down.
GAAACTCAAAAACTCAACTGCAGCCAGCAAGGTCCAAAGAAAAACTGAAACTGAGCAGCTGCCAGCAGAGTAAACATGCTGGACTGTTAGAGGTGAGCTCTGCTGCTAGCCTGCTTCACAAAACTGCAGAACACACTAAAGCAATTAACTAGAAAGATACATGTGTGCACGTGGAAGCACACTAACTCACCCACACAACTTGTTTACAAGAAATGTGCTGCTCAACCCCCCAGCCAGACATGAGCAGAGAGAGTCTGACTAAATTATTGTATTTTCTCCCCACAATCCTTTCATTGATTCTTTTATATTTTACAATGACTTTCACATTCTAAGATTATTATATAAACATTTTTAAAAAAAAATTTACTGAATTAAATTCTCTGGTTACCATGGAGAAAAAATCTATTAATCAGAAATAGCTAATCTTTTAAAAATTATAATTGGGGAATAGAGAAAAATTTTGTAAAGTGGAAAAAATTGCTGAGGCAGGATGGGTGAGTTTAGAATATAAGAATGAGGAAGCCAAAATATTCAGTGAGAGTTATGGGTCTAGGTTCATTCTTCTACATATGGATGTCCACTTTTCCCAGAACCCTTATTGAAGAGGAAGTCTTTTGACTATAAATGGATTAAACAATTAAATATATGTCCTGAAACTATAAAACTTCGAAAAGAAAACATAGTGGACACACTTCAGGAAATAGGTCTGGGCAGAGACTTTATGGATATGATCTCAAAAGCACCGACAACAAAAGGAAAAACAAACAAATGGGATTATATCAAACTAAAAAGCTTCTGCACAGCATAAGAAACAACTAACAGCATAAAGACAACCAAAAGAGTGGGAGAAATGTTTCCAAATTATGCATCTGACAAAGGATTAATATCTAGAATATACAAGGAACTCAAACAACTTAACAGTAAAAAACCAAATAAGCCAATTAAAAAATGGGCCAAGGAGCTGAATAGGCATTTCTCAAAGGAAGATATAAGAATAGCCAACAGACACATGAAAAAATGCTCAATATCACTCAGCATCCAGGAAATGCAAATGAAGACCACACTGAGATATCATCCCACTCTGGTTAGGCTGGCTATTGTCAAAAAGACTGGGACTAACAAATGCTGGTGAGGATGCAGAGAAAGGGGAAGCCTCCTACACTGTCATTTAGGTTGTAAATTAGTGCAGCCATTATGGAAAATGGTATGGAGTTTCCTCAAACAACTACAGGTAGAACTGTCATATGACCCAGCAATACTTCTGCTGAGTATATATCCAAAGGAATGGAAGTCATCATGTCAAAGGGACATCTGCACTCCCATGTTTATTGCAGCTCTGGTTACAATAGCCAAGAGTTGGAACCAGACTAAATGCCCATCATCAGACGAGTGGAGAAGGAAAATGTGGTCTATCTACACAATGGAATACTACTTTGCTATAAAAACAAAGAAAATACTGCCATTCATAGAAACATGGTTGAACTTAGAGAAAATTTTAAGTGAAATAAGCCACACACAGAAAGAGCTAACAAAACTAAATAAAAAAACAAACAAACAACAAAAAAAGATACAACAATCACAGTAATTTGCTGAACTTTTTAAGAACAGAGCAGGACTGAGGATTGTGGGGGTGGGAAAGGGAGAGAAGCAGGGGAAGAGCGGAGGGATGGGTGAAAGGCCATAAAAACAGATCACATTGTATAATGACGAATTAAAAAAAACAAACATAAGTAAATAAATAAACAAAATGAAGTTTTTTAAAAAAAGAATGAGGAAGCCAAATTAAGTTACTATATAATGATCCACTATTTTTTCCAATTAAATTTTGGTCATTACAGAAAATGCACTGCATTTGCCTATTTTTCCCAGCAAGTGTACAAAAATAATTCTCAGAAGGGAAGAGAGGAGGGCAGAATAATGAAGCAGTTAGTACTTAAAATTATAGAATTCACGAAATTTTGGAAATATAGATCCAAGATGGCATAATAACTATGAATCTTCCAGAAACATTTATAATTTTCAGGAATGTTCTTCTTTTAATAACATGAATGCATAATTCATAAAAGAAACAAAACTGTGAAGAATACACGTAAAATTACTCAAACTTATTAGTCATAAGTAATATGCTCAGTACATTTTGGGGACATGTGAAAATTATGCAGTAGACAGTTTGAAGATGCTCCAAATGGCCAAATCTGCAAAAAAAAGTAATCAATAATAATAATAATAGTAATGGTTTATGACCTTAGAAAAAATAAGTATCCATGAGTCTATGCTGATATAAAGAAATAACTGAATAAATAAATAAATCGGGTAAAGAGACAGTTCTTCCTTATGGTAGAGTTATAATCAATAATGAAGAGGGACTGATTGAAATATAAAATTAACATTTACTAAACACCACCGTAATGTTTGCTGCAAGCACAAATTATGAATAGATGCTAAAATTAATGTACGAAAGTATAATAAGTAATAGGTCAATTGCATAGTCTCAAACATTCTGTCAAGAGAATATTAATTACAAAGGGGAAACTTATAGTGGAGAAACCTGACATATGATGGGGCCACCTTAGCCATATGATCAATGTTACCTTCACTGACAATGGGAAATATTAAAATAAGCCACTGCTTGATATTATGCACCAAAAAGGACACAATACCATGTGTGTATTTTGTCCAAACTGTACAATCTTAATTTATTTATGAAAAAACAAGCCCAAATTCAGGGACATCTATAAATAATTGGCTAGTATTATTTATACCTGTCAAGATTGTAGAAGACAAATCTCTTCCTGATTTTAGGAGATTATAGAGATGTGAAACTAAATGCAATGTGGGACTTGCACCTGAACAAGTGGAACAGCTTATAGGTTGTATAAAGTCTGCAAATTAGTTAGTAGTATTGTATCAATGTTAATTTGCTGATATTGATCATTGCATTAGATTTTATGATATATTAACATTTGGGGACTCTGAGTACAATGTGTAGGGGAACTCTTTTTATGACTTAAACTTTTTATTATTCTGTAATTATTTCAAAATGTAAAGCTAGGGCCGACCCCGTGGCGCACTCGGGAGAGTGTGGCACTGGGAGCGCTGCAGCGCTCCAGCTGCGGGTTCGGATCCTATAGGATGGCCGGTGCACTTGGTGTGGCCGGTCACAAAAAATAAAAAATAAATAAAAAATAAATAAATAAATGTATTAAAAAAGAAATGTAAAGCTAAAAAATAAATTTAAATAATTTCCTGGTAATTTTGCCTTTGAGATTCTAACAATTTTAATCATGCTCTTCGAAATATTAACTATACTAGTTTTTTTCCTAAGCTACCTGAAAATTTGTTAATTTATTCTACTACATACATTTGAAAAGTTAAATGACAATATGATGCCAAAATGCAGTATAAATGTGCTTTGATGTACAGAGGAATAAGTGGTTGTTACACTCTAATAATTGAGGACAACATTATGCTCAAGTTGATTTTAGTGAGGTGGAATCAAATTAATCCAAATGTGAATGCCGGGTCCCATGGGAAAGAGCATGGACAGCATTAGGTGCTCAGACATGTTTAGGAAACTTTCAATTGTTCACTTGAGTAGGAATGAATATTCTTTTCTTAATAACAAGTAAAATAAACCCATTTACAATTTATCATATTTAATAATCACAATGACCTTATGAGGTATTTTCTATCAATTCACTTTTACAAGTGAGAAACAAGCCTTTAAAGGTAATGCAAAGTGTCGGAGATCACACAGTTGGATAAAATAGTGGAGCCAGTCAGCCTGACTCCAGAGCCACATTTCCCTAAAGAGAAGAGAAGCCATGCTTGAGATTAAATGTGATTATTTTTATAATCTAAAGCGATAAGTACTGGAAAGAACAAATCCCCTCAGAGGCATGGAAGGATTTTATGTTGTAAATGGTCTATAAATAATCATGTTCTTTTGTCTGAATCGGATGGTAATCACTGCTCTGGTGTTTGTGGGTCATGTAGGAAAAGCTATCAGACCTCTTCATAAAAAAAATAGCTCTTTGTTGCTGTGGCCTCAGCTCACTTGGAAGCAATCAAATTGAACAATAGTCTAGGCAGACAAAGTAATCATCTCTTCTGTGTTTAAGGACCTAAAATGAAATGGTGCCTGGGCCTGGAGAGGGAATGGAGGATGGAAAAGTGGTTGAATCCCCAGATAAAATTATGTACCATAGCTGGGCTAATAGATCCTACTTTCAGGGAACACTTAGGAGCTGAGAGTCACAGGAATCTGTAACCAAGGGCTTGCAAATTCAATTTTAGGCATACTGAATGTAAGATTTATGTAGGGCATCCAGGTACAGGTGTTAGGTAGACTATTTTATCACGAGAGAGCATTGGGTTTTGGATATAGATTTGGCAGTCATCAGGAGCAAGCAGTGTATTAGCAAGCTTAATACAACTATTAGTAGACAAAATCCAGTTCATGCAATGTGATCCGTAAAGTCGATGAAGTCCTAGCAATCTCCAACATATCCTTCAAGAAAATTCAATAATAATAATAATAATAATAATAATAATACATGGTCAGATAAAATACTCACAAGACTCTAAAAAGAGAAACGATGAAATTCCTTAGTGAATTCTACTATAAAACTTTAAGAAAGGTAAAGATACAATATAGCAAGAGAAAAAAATGCAATTAGTTACTGAGATATCCACAAATTTCAGGTTCAGATCTCAGGGCTCTTTCTTAGTAACACAAGATAACTTCGTCTTTAAAATTGTTACATACCTAGATATGTGTGAGATGCATGGTCTCAGGGCAACCAAAGCATAAGTTGACTGAAGACTCTCCCACTGCCAAGTTCTTACCTGGAAGAGTCTATTTTGTGGGCACTGGTTGAGATCTCCTGTCTCTGAAACCCTCCTCCTCTATCTGATCCCTCTTGTCCACACTATCTCTGCTCCTCATCCCTGAGCAGTCTCAATTCTCCCTCAGCAAATATTTGCTAAAGGTTTCTGAAATCTTCAAGTGTGTAAACCACCTCAGAACTCTTTGGACTTCATGACACCTGCAGCTACTCTATGCAATGTGCTCTTTGGTGGTGCCTTTATTGGCACTCACACCCAATTTGGAGCCCACGAGGAATTGTCCCCTCTTTCGTCATGTGCTCAGTTTCACTGCTCTGTTGCACGCCCATTCACCACATTTAGGGGAGCCCCAGCCTTCTGTGAATGAGCACATATTATTTCGAACTCCATTCTTGTAGGACCTATCATTGTCCTCCCACCGCTCCTCCTGTCTCCTAGGCGATTTGCTACTCCACACATTTTCAGGGGGGATTTCCTGCCACGATATTTGTTTAAGCTCTCATCCAAGTTTGTGTATGTGCTTGTTTTAATTCTGTTATCCTGGTTGTTTTATCTGGTGTTTAGTAGAAGAAGGGGAAAGAAAGATCAAAAATGAAGCTTCCATATTCTCCTGCCAGAACCTGAAGCATCACCTGAGGCGGATTTGGTAATACATATTGTCCCAGGAAGTCACACGTTTCACCAAGGTGTTCAAGCTTATTTGTTGTGACTATACATCATTAAAAGGAATTTTTCATCAACAATTTTATTTGGTTTCTAAAGGACTTTGTTTTCATTTATATAAATTTGACTTTTAACAAAATGTCCTTTTAATGAATATGCCATTTTGGAAACAAAGTAGAAGTACTTCCCTATATGTGCATATATGATCGAGGGAATTCTCTTATGTCTTATGCATTTATGTATACATATTTAGTGGTATATATTCATATGAATAATAATAAAGCAAGCTTATGTACCAACTTTTAAATTAGTTTTCCAGAAATAAAAACTTTCTGAAACGCTTTTTCACATGTACCTTATTAAATGAAGCTATATGGTACATAAAATAATTGCTCCTGTAAAGCAAAGAACATGCACTCTAGCTTTGCTAATGGGCTGACATCATTTTAACCAGATTTTAAAAGCATGGATGCACTTAGAAAAATCCGTTTTTTATCATATCATCTATTCCATTTTTTAAAGAAACTTCATAGCTCAGTTTTACAAGTTCTTTAGAAATAAATGCAAGAGAAAAATTTCACTCCAGCATGAAAACACAACAAAGAGCAATATCTTTTACCTCTTGACAGGAAGCATTTTTGAAAACAAATTGTCTAACCTAGTGTAACTTCAAAGTAGCAATCATTTTAGTAGGAAAGATCCAAAAGCATAACTATTTATCATTAAAAGTGTATCTATTATATAACTATACCTATTATATATATTAAGCTTAGAAGTAGTTTAAATAGATTAAAGTATACCTATTATACATATCATTAAAATTTATATAATTAAAAGTATATTAAAAGTATAACTATCATTACAGAAATGACTGTGCATGTAAAATAAGCATGTCAAACACACTTAAATATTATATTATTTAGGTGGGCAATTAAGCTTTGTCAAAAAGGTTCTTTTGTATTTGGTATTTGAGGAATGTCACTCACTATAAATGACCTATACAGAATTTGGTAACGGTTTGCCTCTATTCTGAAAATAAATTTACAATTAACATTTTTTGCTTGTATCTAAATATCCCAAGATGTTGTGTATGTATAATTCTATGAAGTGACAACACTGCACTCAATTTTCAGGAGTTTTATATATAGTGGCTTATGTTAAATAAATTAATATTTATGTTTGTTGTTGTTGTTGTTTTAAAATCACATACTCACAAATGGGACCGTATTGAGATACGTTAGGTTGGAATAAGAAATGTGTTTGAAATTATACTAGAACACACTGGTGAAGAAAAACGGGGTTTTTTGGCCTGTTTATTTCCAGGAATAGGTATTTGGGCAAAGTCTGAGGAAATCAACCAAGAATTGGATAATTGCTGTTCCTGAAAGATCAGGGCCGTGTGACTGTGGACAGATGCATATGTGCTTATGCCTATGGCCACAACACCTTAAAATAACAAGCTTCGCTATGAACTTGCCCAGAGAGCGTATTCTCAAGCCCTTTCTTCGAGTAACAAAGAAAGTTTTGGATTATTGAAAAAAAAAGATTTAATTGAAAAGAAAAAATTTTTTAAAAAGGAAGAAGCTTAATTTAAATATTAGAGCTAGGCATTTTAAAAAATGTTTTCCCCAACATATTTATTTGTATAGTACTGCTGTTCTCTGTAGTGTCTGAGTTACTTCTTTTCCAATGTTTTGGTTCCAGAGAGACAGAACAAAGGAAAGGCTCCAGTCAAACAAATACCTTTCTGTGAATCCAGCCTCTTCCCACCTCCTTCAGTGGGGTCACATGAGGAGCAAATGCATCATGCCTGGCACATAGCAGACCCTCAAGTAAAATGAGTTACTTCAGGTTTTTTTCTTCATGAGGAGGGCTAGACAGTCATATGATTTTTAATATCTGTTGTAAAGAGCTAGTTTTTCACTTTGATATTTTGTTTGGTTTTTATTTCAATACATTGCTGACTGATAGTTTTGTAAAATAAAATAATTATGCAATAAAAGTAATAATTATTACTATTGTTATTTACCAGTGGTTATTTCCTGGCTCTTAGGTAGTGTCCATTTACTCTTATACATATCAAGACTCAGCCAAAGACTCAAAGGGACCCCTCTGCAGATCCCCTCTGCCTGCTTTCTGCGAATTCTGGCCACCTTGGCCTGTCTAAACTCCAGTCTCTTTTCTTCTCCACTTGGCAAAGTCATCGGGCTCTGTTTGTCTTCTTTCTCCTGTGTCCTTGTAGTCAGCTGTGCAATCACTGTTCTGCTCTGCCTGGTATGCAATGTCTAGAAAATATCGCTTCATCATATTGCCTGGTTTTCTAGTTCTTTAATGAGGGAGGGTAAATTTGGTTCCTGGTACACTGTAACAGGGAACAGAGCAGTTGCTGTCGCCTACCATCAGAAGCTATTTTCTCCAGATATAGAATTTTAGATGTACAGTTTTGTGTTTTGTTTTTATTGTCCCAGAACTTTAAAGCTGTCACTATATTTTCTCCTGGCCTTCATTGTTGCTGATGAGAAATCAACTCACGTTCTTAGTCGTCCTGCCCTGTAGGCAACAGGCAATGTTACATCTATTGAAAATCTGTTCATTTTTTTCCCTTGTCTTTTTTCTCAGGTAATTTCCATTTATCAATCGTAACGTTCATTGATGCTTTTTTATTTTGTGCCAGTAGATTTTTTAAAATTCAGATATTTAATATTCTTACTTTTTGGATGTTAATTTGGTTAGTTTTTAGATTTTATATCTGTCTTAAGAGTTCTTATGTTCACCTATACACCAATCGTTTTCTGTAGAATTATTGACATCCTTGTCATCATCACTTTTAAATCTTTGGCTCTTAATTTAAATATTTAATTTGTGAGTCTATTTCTATTGACAATTTCTCTCTGGACTCTGGGTCAAATTTTCTTTGATTTCCTCATGTCTAGTAATTTTTTGATTGTATATTGTATATTAAGATGTGTTATTATAGAGGCTAAGGTCTGTTATTTTTCTCTGAAAAGTATTGACTTTTATTTTTTGTTAATCAGGTAGCAAAGTTGATCTTGTACAGGGGATATTTCTAAGCTTTGTTATTCTATTTTTGCCTTTAGGCCTAGCACATAGCCCTTAGTGCAGTAATGTGTTCCTTATATCTAAAGTATGGTACTTAGGGAATTTCAATGAGAATCCAACAGTCTTTAACTAATTTCCTCCAACTCCAAACTCTATCCCTTTGCTAGGCAACAATAGAATTTTCTACCCAAATTTTTAGCCTCCAGGTTCATGTATTTCTCTGGGCTTTTCTACTATAATACAGTTTAAGTGTCATTCAAGGATTAGAGCAAAATTGTAAAGAGATTTAAAGACACTCACCACCCCAAGCAACAGATTCTCTTCTTTCCCCAGTTACCAGCCACTCTGGCATACCCAAATGCCAAATTCTGACTTAGTAGCCCAAAGGATTTCAACATATCAATTTTAAGAGGAAACAAACATTTAGATCAGAGGAACAATACAGTCTTCAAGACCCCAAAATCCACATTTCTGTTCTAATTTTAAATTTATTTTTTATTTTATTTTTACTGAAGCTTAGGAATCCAATCTTCCCTCTTTCTAACATATCTGACATAGTGCACTATATACCCTATAACTTACCAAGTATATCCAGAATGCAGAAGAATGAAACTACATATGCATCTCTCACCATACACTAAAATCAACTCAAAATGGATTAAATATCTAGGTATAAGACCCGAAACAGTAAAATTACTAAGGGAAAATACAGGTGACACACCAGCAGTTAGGTCAGGGCACAGGCTTTATGAACATGAGCCCAAAAGCACAAGCAGAAAAAGAAAAAATGAACAAATGGGACTATATCAAACTAAAAGTTTCTGCACAGCAAAAGAAACAATCAACAGAGTGAAAAGACAACCTACAGAGTGGGAGAAATTTTTTGCCAACTATGCATCCGACAAGGGACTAATATCCAGAATACACTTAACAACTCAAGCAATTATATAGTAAAAAAAAAAAAAAAAGACCCAATTAAAAACAGGCAAAGGAGCTGAATAGACATTTTTCAAAGGAAGACATACAAGTGGCCAACAGAGGTATGAAAAAATGCTCGACATCACTAGTCATCAGGGAAATGCAAATTAAAACCACATTAAGATGTCGCCTCACTCCAGTTAGACTGGCTATAATCAAAAAGACAGCAAATAACAAATGCTGACGAGGGTGTGGAGAGAAGGAAACACTACTGCACTGTTGGTGGGAGTGTAAATTAGTGCAACCACTTTGGGAAACAATTTGGAGTTTTCTCAAGCAACTACACATAGATCTTCCATATGATGCAGCAATCCAGAGGGATGGAAATCATCATGTCGAACAGATACCTGCACTCTCATGTTTATTTCAGCTCTGTTTACAATAGCCAAGATATGGAACCAACCTAAATATCCATTAATAGATGATTGGAAAAGGAAACTGTGGTGTATATACACTATGGAATGCTACTCTGCCATAGAAAAGAATGAAATACTTCCTTTTGCAACAACATGGATGAACCTTCAGCAACTTGTGTTGAGTGAAACAAGCAAAGCACAGAGGGATAAATACCTCGTGCTCACTCTATGTGGGAGCTAAGAGAGAAAGGAAGGCAGGAAAGAAAGACCTGTTTTTTTATACTTAGCCTCAGTAGTGCTGTGATCTAACAGAGGGAGGGACATTCCTGGGGCTACAAATTGGAATTGAGGGGAGAGGGAAAAGGGGAGAGAAGTTGGGGGATAATTGCAAGGGGACAAAGGGTACAAAAGCAATTTCTGGTAATGGGTATGTCCCCAATATGAATCTGACCCCCACATCTTTATATCTCATGAATATTCAAAATAAATAAATAAAAATTTTTTTAAAGAATGTAAAAATTTTTTAAAAAAATCCAAATTTTACTAATATATTTAGTATACTTTACCCTCTCTTTTGGCTCTTGAATTAACTGCTGTGGAATTGGTACCAAAGAGTTCAGGTACAGATAATCTTCCATTTCATCATTTCTGCATCTATTCCCTGGAAATGGAGCAAATCTTAACTTCTATTCAAAAGAATGCTGTTACTACATACAAGACACCTCACACTTCAGAAAGAATTCCTAACAGTTCATTAGCAAAACTGATAAATGGACTGACTGACAAAAAGAAGTCTATGGAATTTTGCATAAAACCTTCCCCCATCTTATTATTTCTTTGTGGAAAATAACTATGGTGATGGGCATTTTTAGCGGTGTTTTCTTTCTTTTTTTTTTTAACCTTTAAAGTCCATCGTATAAAATAAGTCCTTTTTTTTTGTCAAAATTAATCTGTATTGTATTAGAATCATTAGTGACTTTTTAAAATGGACCTCAAATTGTTCTGAAATAACTTGTATGGTTTATAAATTTATAAATTCACTTTATTACCTGGGTTACTTTTATCCTTACTAGATTGACTGATAGATAAACAGAAAATTCAATATTTTACAAGTAATTTCCAGGTATATTGTACAATTCCCATAGAGGTCCCCCCCTTTTTGTTCTTTTTCTGTATAGAGAAAATACATAGCAAGTCACAATCTAGAAAATCCTAGGGAAATTTTTTAATAAATTAAAGTTTGCCAGGACCACTTTCTCAATTTTGCATCTTGTGTGATTGTCTCAAAGAATGATGAACTCATTGTCTTCAGGACAATTTGCCGGATATGAAGAGTCTCAAGTGTATGTGGTGGTGTCAAAATTCACTAAAGATGACCAGGTGCCGGCGTTCTTGTTGTATCTGACTGGAGCCAAGAAAATAATTAATTTTTGTGATGTGCTCATTTTTCTGACAAATTTCTCAACTGTGTCTTTAATTCCTTGGATGTATTCAGCACGTTTTCCAAACCCTATATCTGATATGGAGGAAATGTAGGGTTGCTTCTCAAAAAAGATGATCTCAAATGAAGATTTTAAAGCAACCAATAGGAAAAAAAAAACTTAAATTCTTTTCTTCAGACCTATCACTTTGGTAAAGTTCAGATGTGGAAGATAGAATTAGCCTTTCCTTATTTAATTTAGGTAACTTATTCCAGAAAATCACCTTACTCTTTAGACATTATATTTGAAATGTAAAAGCTATTTACTGTATTTTTATAGACTAGTCTAAAGACCATTTATATGTAGTATATTTTGGAACACTAAAACAGGTCAAATGATATTTTTTCCTAATTATTAACATATCATAGATATAGTAAAAATTATTTACTTTTAAAATACATATCTCTATTAACTCACCTTTTGGAAAAGAATTTAAAAAATAAATTGAATTTTATGTAACTTTATCAATGAAAACTTCATGTCACAATTTAGTATTTTAAATTTTTTAGTTATAGGGCTACAAGGCTGAGACTTTGTCCTGTGAATACCAATTGCTTTTTAAAAGTCCAAGAAATCTATTTAAGCCATCGTGCTGCATAGACAAAATATAGTTTCGGCCTATATTAAAATATAGTTTCTTACAATTAATAGTAAACCCACCTTGGTTCTGGTTGGTAGATGGACGACTAGCATGAAAAAGATAGGACAAAAGAAAAGCTATAAAAATTTTTAAAAATGTTTTCTTGTTTTGAGTTTGCATAGTTCTCAGTAAATCTATTCCTAAGCATTAAAACTTCTCTGATGCTAGTATAAATATGGTTTTTTTTTGAATGTATGTTCTCTAGTTGTTTATTTGTCATGAATTTGAAGGCAGTAGATTTTTTTATAATTAGCTTTTATCCTACTTCTTTTTTGAATTGTTTGTTTTTTGACTTTGTGTTATCATTGACTCTCTGAGGTTTCCCGGATATATCATCTGTAAGTAGAAATTGTTTTATTTCCTCCTTCATTGCATTGCCTCTAATTGATTTCACTTTCTAATTGTATTGGTTATTACCGCTAGTAAAATGTCGAGTAATAATGCAGGTAGTGGGCATCCTTGCCTTGTTCCTGATCTTGGTGGAAATACCTCTAGTGTTTCTCATCAAGTTTAATCTCCATTTGAATTCTCATGGATATATTTCTGTTTTAATCATTTGGTATTTCTTTCTCTATTTCTCCTCTTTGTTCTAAAAATGTGTTTAGTTTGGTGATGAGTCTTTGTTTTACATAATTTGGCTATACATAAAACATAAGGAGCTCTTTTTTACATAATTATACATCCTTGAAAATCACTGTAATGAAGGCTTATGTATTTTTCCTAAATTTATTATTCTCTGCAAATGGTGTCTTTCCACAATGTTCATGCTATAAGTATTTGTCCATCACAAAAGAAAATTACAGTACTTACCAGCAATGTGAGGCTTAATGTAATTTATTTGAAATAACAATATTTTAGGATTATATTTAATATTGTTCAAAATGGCTTTTACATCTTTGTTCTTGTTTGTTTTATCTTTTTATTTAGTTATGATAGAAAATGGACATTTCTGTTGACCAAGAGAGGCATTTGTTATTTAAATAAAATAATTTTCAAGTAAATAGGATTTGAAAACCAAAGTGGCCATGCACAGTCTACTAAATTTAATCTCTGCCAATTTCAGCAAAACTTGATTTTTTCAACGTAAATTAAAACAGTTTAAACTCTTTACATGTGCTAGGTTTCAGCAATATTTTACCTAAAAACAGTGTATTCTACAATTGATTCTATAAAAAGAGGTGATTTGTGTTGACTCGGTTTTACCTGGATGCTTAGATATTCCCTTAGTCCACTGCATTCTTGAAGAAATTCACATATTCTTTGGGGTCCCTTTTTTGTTTTTCTGCTATTTTCTATAGCAAATGTTACCCAACCTTGGTATTATGCAGTTCACTTTAATTGCAAGAATCTCTTTAGAATAAGGCCAGAAATGATTCAAAACATTTATTAGAATGAATACTTTTTATTATAAATTGATGTCTTTTCACAAACACTTCACGTCTATAAAATTAAAGATGAAAAAGGAAGAAATAAAATAACTGCTTTAAGAAGTTAATTAGTTTAATAATTATAGTCGGTGCATTTATAAATGTTACCTAATTTTATAATCCTTTTGGAACCTGATTTTTCTCACGTAAAAACTGATTTTTGGTTGTTTTTTTTTTAAAAGAAAATGACTACAGTTATAATTAAAATCAACTATCAACAGTGTACCAATTAGGGACACTGTTGATTGTAATCGTAAACTCTACAAAAATGTAGAAAACTTAGTCATTGTTTTTATGGACGGACAGAAAATCTTTTATTGTAATTTTTTTACTTAGCTACGAAAAATGATTTACATAAAGATATTTAGCATTTGTGACAAGTTCTATTATGTTATTTTCTAAGATTCAGAAAACAAATAAGTTTTTTTAAATATCCATTTTAGGTTAAACTAATGTAAAGCAATGGTGAAAATTTGTTCTTTCTTCTTTAGAAACACTGTGTTGTTTTTTCTTTTCCACAATATTTTTGGTGATATATTTGATTATGTGAGCTTGTTCAAGATGCTGAGATGTAGTCTGTGGCCTATGTTGCTGCTACTACAAATATTGTAGCTTCTCAGTGAAAAAGGTCCACATCTTCTTTTCATGCTTCAGAACTGATGGCATGCAATCTGTGATTCTGAGAAACACTTCTTCACTACGTTTCCAACGCAAATACCAGTGTGTCCCTGAAGCATCTGGAACTTATGCCAAAAGCTGAGTATTTTCTTTTATCATAACCCATCTGCAAACTGAGTCTACCATTCCTCCTCCTCCACCTGCAATCATAGTTTACTATATTCGTACCTGAAATGTATGGAGTAACTTTGATGTTCACTAATCTAAAATTTTGGATCATTCCAACTGTTCAGTATCTTTCTGATGAATCCCTTTCCTAAGATTTCTCAGGACATCTTAGATTCACTAAGATTCACTGCCTCTAAGTTTAGTTAAAAAAAAGACATCTGGCCTGTCCACAGCACATCAGTCTGCTACTTAAAGAAGTGCTGTACCATTCTTTCTAATGCCTGCTGGATGTGGGTCGTACTTTGTAGTGTTGACAGAGGGCTCCTCGTGTTTGTTTATCTTCAGCCTGGTTAACATTCTGCTGCTGCTTTATACATCCTGGCTAAGTTAGGTTTCTTTCAAGTGTCAGGAAACAGAAACATGATTGGACTACCTTAGGTAATAGAAGTTTATTTTCAGTGAAAGTAAGAGACAGAAAATGGTCTGAGCAACCAAATAATAGGGCTCGCAGAAAACTCACATTGTGTTTCAGAATTTAGGGCATCTCTAGCTCCATGTCTCTATGCAACTGTGTGAGCCACAGACCCCATTCTCTCTGACTCTGATACTCCACCATTAGACCGGTCCAGCTACTCTGGGTTTCTGCTTCTACTGTTTCTATCATGTGAAATAACTTCTGTTTAAATGTCTTCTCTCTGATTTGCCATTTCTACTGTCTCATTCTTCTGCTTTCTGACTTCTTTCCATGTGTCTTGTCAAAGGAACATTCTAGACAAAAGAAGAAGAAAAAAATTTTCTTGCAAAACGTTGCAAGGCAGACTTCAGAAACACTGGCTTAAAAAGCACAAGTTTTAAAAAGAAAATAAAAATCACAAATTATGACAGGATGGCCATTTAGCAACATTGTTCTTCCTCTTTGTGGGGAAAATAGAATAGTTTAGTCAGGCTCCCTCAACATTTCTTGTAAACAAGTTGTGTGTGGGTGGAGTTAGTGCTCAAGTGCACCCATGTATTTTTCTAGTGAATTGCAACTTCAGAAGTGCAGTTTGAAGCAAGCTGGCCAGCAGAGAGTTCGTGTCTAAAAATAGAGCATGTTTACTCTGCTGGCAGCTGCTCAGTTTCAGTTTTTCTTTGGACTTTGTGGGTAGCAGTTGAGTTTCTGAGTTTCTCTGTGGACTACTTAGTTCATAGTGCTGTGTGTGTGGTGAATAAAGACTATTCCTTCTTCAACCAAGGCTTCAAGGATCTTTTTGTCCAGTTACCTAGCTCACAGACCTGCATGTGAAGGGTTTGTGAATGAGCTCGGGGGGGTCTGTGCAGCCCTAGCTCTGCAGTTGGCTTTGTCAGCAGGACTGCGCCACACTCTTGTTTTAGTAATACTATATCTAAGAATTTATTGTTCGGATGTAATAACACATAAGCATAAAACTGTATGCTGACAGTAACTGTATTAATCATTAAATTAACTTTTTTGAGCACTTACTACATGACAAAAACTGATAGTATCTTCATATGAGCGTGTATTTTCATCTGAATAACAAAAACTATGTGATATAGTACTATTACTTTCCACATTTACAGATAACAAAACTGACTCAGAAAAGGTAATTTGCAAATTATCTTTTCTAGTTAGTAAATGTATATTACAATATTTTAAGAACGTAGCTTAAGAGTCTGAATACTTGACATTACATGAGAAATAGAGGAAGAATATTTATGTTTAATGTCTAAAGAGTAGAACTTAAATAAGAAATAAGTATATATTTTCTTTTGTGGGTACATCGACATAGAAAGCTAACATATGATAAATACACTATACTCTTATTTTATTAAATATATTTTCTCCAAGAATATAAAATGTCATCAATGCCTGTGCAATTAATTTGATTGGATAAAGCATGATATGAATATCTGTATAAATATATATGCCTACGTAAAAGTCTATAAGTTACAGACTGAATTGTTAGTTATGGTAATTTTTGAGTGATAGTATTATAAATAATTTTTATTTTCTAAATAAGCCAAATTATTTACAGTGCACATCCTATTATGTTTATAATAAAATGTTTAACTAGGATTCAGATATGGTATGTATGTCTATGTGTATTTTTTAACATATACATTCTATGGAAATAATATTGGCATTCTGATTGAAATGCAAATAACAAAGAAACCCCCAAATCTTCTGCTAATCTTCTACTACATTAGCCAGTAAGCTGCTAGGAAGAAATCTTAACTTATGTCTTTATAAGTTATTCTTTGGATGGAGTACTTAAAAATAAGGAGCTCAGTAGAACTATGCCATAGAATAAAAACGCTTCTATTTGCATAGTAAACAAGTAGCAATTCTGACATGTACTGCAACATTTTCTATTCAACATGTGTACCCTTCATCACAGATGAGGGCAATTATCTCTTACCTTACTGGATAATAGGTGCTGGTTTCATATTCCCAGACAATTGCGCAGCAAAATGACAGTGCTGAACATAGGAATGCTGGAATATTTACCCAAAAGACATTTGGCAATTTTAAGGTGATTTTCCCAGGCCTAGTAAAAATGAACATGTTAAAGCATTGCTTTATGTTTCTAAAAGTGTCTAAGATATTTCTGGAGTATTGCATTCTCTCCAGGAGGCCATCAGGTGTTGAATACATTGATGGGAAGGAGATCATGCTACTAAGACAAAGACAGAAGAGAATCAATGAATACCTTGTGAGAATTAGACATTGCAGCATATCCTTAATAAGTTCCAACTCCAAGACTTCTCTTAGATGCCAGGAGAGCTGAGCATAAGGAAATAATTTTTATTAGAGTTGCAAGTGAGAAAAATGAAATAACAAAACAAAAATGCATCACACCACCTTCCATGACATCAAAATACTCAGCGTCATTTGGTACAAATCCCTAGTTCCTGAACAACTGAAGAAAATGATACTACTGTCAAAAATATAACCTTATCTGGGCAGACAATATTCAAATCTTCAGCCATTATTTTCAGTTGTTTCATTTCACTGACCTTTTAAAAATACTTTTCATATTTATTTTAAATTATGCATACCAAACCTGTATATAAATTTTAGGTAGGCTGTTCAGCCAAAAACACCGACAGAGATAAGATAGTAATTGGCTTGCTGCTTTTCTCACTTCCTGTAACTGCCTGTAACTTACTAACACTGTAGGCTTTTAACACTGAAGTCCCATAGATAGTTCCTTCATTTACTTACCAGAATCTCTGATCTGCAAAGACAAGAATTCTAGAGTGTTCTTCCCCATATCAGCTTCCGCCCCAGAGGTCTGTATCAGAATGTTGAGGTGAGGAATGATGTGTATTTTGTTGTTGCTGCTGCTGCTGAGGCCATTTTGGATTTAATATTCATGTCCCAAAGGTGATATTGATATAAAACTCTGGTGGTACAATATAGGATTCAGAGAGTTTGTTATTTCTCACTTTCCCCCCCATAGCCACAATGGTCTTTTTGTTTTTCTAGTATAACAAGTTCTTCCCCAATTCAAGGCCTTTGCACATGATGTTTCATTTTATTTATTTATTCATTTATATTTTTAAACCAGGAATACTATTCCCTACACTGGATTTGTAACCAGCTTCTCTGTAACCTAAGAGTTTCAGATTAAATGCCGCATCCTCGAATGTGCCTTTGCTTGATTTCCCTATATAAGGTAGCATCTTAATTTATTCTCTAACTCATCCCCTTGTTTATGTTTTTCATAGAACTTTTTATAATATTTAATTACATGTAATCATTTTGTTGACATATACCTTTTATAAAAATGTCTCTACAATTAGAGACTCAAATAGGCAAGAATTTCAACTGTCTCCTTTAGTTTTGCAACACTAGCCAGTGCAGTGACTAACAACAGGAATACATAATATTTGATTTGCTGAAAGAATGCATGAAACAGGCATGAATTTATTAACTTTAAAATATATAAATACTGGGGAGATATCAACAAATGAGCCTATCTACTTCATTTTTATTTTTATACTTCTGTCTCTCCACTTTGCCATAGGTAGATCTTGTATTTGTCAACTTATTTTCAATTTTAAGTTATTAAATTTAAGTATTTAATGTTGCATTACTATATTTGAGCATACTTAATAGTAACAATTTAGAGCATGCCTATCAAAACTCCAAGCTTCTGAGAATCTTAGGTCCTCCAGTCCAGAACTTTCACAAGTTCTAAAAGGGATATTAAAAGGGGCTGCTATAAGGAAAAGTTTAAAAGAGTTTGGCTCCATAACTGGTGGGGGTAATGTTTGATTTAATGCTTTGTATATTGAATAGTGGAGGAACACTGAAAAACTGGGCCCCATAGCTTGATTTATCCATGCGTTTCTGTCTTTTTGAAGTAAATTCCATAATGAACACAGAAAAAAGTAATTACTTTTGATGTAAATAATTATAGTCGACTTTAAATCCATATTATAATATTTAATTATATAAGAAACTATAAGCAAATAATATCTCTTCATTTATTATTCTCTATTTTTTTATTTATGGAGATGACTGGGAATGACAAATATAACATAAATGGTTTTAACACCTTCTAGCTTTATTTTCCTCCTCATCATTCTATGTGCTATAGTTGTACTATTTATTACACGTTACGAAATGAAATGTTTTCTCAGGTCCTTGTGTCTTTGCAAATCCTCTTGCACCTACCTGGAATATCCTCTCCCCTCCTTCTTTTTCTTCTTCTTCTTCTTCTTCTTCATTTTGATCTTTCCCTTTTTTAGATACTTGATAGACTACCAGTATTCCCTTTTTATATTACTCAGCTTAAACTCTCATGTTCTCCGGGAAATATCAGGCAGTCAGGTGTTCCTCAACTGGGGTTGGTTTAACATTCGGTGAGTATTCATTGAGCTCCTGCAGTGTCTCAGGCTTTTTCTAAGTTCTGGAGATATAACTATAATCAGAACAGAGTCCCTAATCTCATGGTTTTTATATCATAGAATTTTGTCCCTATATTCCACAGTAGTGCATATAATAAGGTATATCTCTTGTTAACACTTCATCAGAATATTAGCTTCTATTTATTTTCCTAAATGAGGCACATATCGTCAACACATTAATTAACAAAACATGATAAAATATAGTAGATTATCCTGGGGCAGTTCTGACAAAATGCTTCATTACATATTTCAGGTGATTATTTCACAGAGAACGTTTTAGAAGCTTGATAATTAACTGATTATTTTCAAGAGAAAATTTAAATCATGGTCTGTCAGGAAGGGGACATTCAGAGGAAATGGGTGTGATTTGAGGAACTTGTTTCATTGGAAATGGTGTATGTACTCCAGTGGGAAGAATTTGCATGTTCAATGATCTTTCATTGACTCTTACAAAGTGAATTCTTCTACTGTGAAGAATTTACAAATTTCATGGGTTTGAATGGAAATTAGTTTTCTTCTGCAGTGTAACAAATTACCACAAATTTAGCAACTTAACACACATTGCTTATCTCACAATTTCCATGGTCCAGGAGTCTGAGTAGAGATCAACTGGTCCTCTGCTTAGTTTCTCACGAGGGTGAAACAAAGGTGCTGACCACACCTGGGATCTCACCTGTGGGGTCCTCTTCCAAGCTTGAGTGGTCATCGGCTGAACTTAGTTTCTTGCAGCTGTCGGACTGAGTTTCCCATATTCTTGCTAGCTATTGGCTAGAAACTTCTCTCAGCTCCTTGAGGGCACCCACCACCACTTGCCACATTACTGTGTACGTAGGCAGTTCACAACATGGCTGGGTTTTCCTTCTTCAAGACCAACAGAAGGATCTACTTTGTTTTGACTTTTTCTCTTTAGAAATGACCTGGACCCTCCTTTAAAGTTCATGCCTTAAAGGGCGTTGAAAAATGGTGCTGAAGAAACAACCAATCAAGGTCGTCTGAGTTCTGGTAACTTTGGCATCCCAAAAGAAATGGCATGGGAAAAAGGAATATGGCTAGACTAGACCTGAACTTGAAAATTAAATTACATAATTTTTATTTCTGTTAAATTCTGGAAATAAAAGTAGCAAAATAGCAAAACTTGTTTTCTTATATTTAAACACATTAATTAGGTATGGAAAAAAAAAATACATTCCTTATAAAGTCAGGGCCAAACAAGCGAATAAGCCAACTGATAAGAGGCCTGAATTATATTTGCTAAATTCCTTCACCTTTCCATATAACCTCTTAATAATTGGAATGAAATTGCATCCGTTTTTAGCCAACAGCCTCAAGGAGAAGAAATTATACAGAACATATAACCAGGGGGGAAGAATCTTGGAACTGTCTTAGAATTCTGTGTACAACAATTCAATTGTTAAAAAATGTATTTGTTGGTATTTATTGCATGTAAGAAAATATTTGATATTCCTATAGGATTGTGACCCTAAATGATAGCCATGAATTAATACCCTAAAGCCTGATAAAACTTTCTCTTTTGCCCAGAAAAGTAAAAGCATTGGTGTATAGCCTTGCCTTTACAACATTGTGCTCTATCACCCAAGAAGTGGTTTGGTATGCCCCGAGTCTCCCAACCTGGAAAGACAACTCAACCTTGGGAGCCTAAACTAACAGGATGAAAGTTTTCTAAACTTATCCATCTTCTGAACAGAGTATGATATTTTGTTAGTTGAAAGTCTAGAATTTAGGATTGGCGAATGTAAGCAAAAAAGAATATAAATACCTGAGCGACCATATTTTCCTGTATGAATAATTTATCCTGCATTGATACACAGACAAAAGCACTGCAAGATTTTGGAAAGAGGAAAATCATGCCTAAATCATTTTCACTGAAAAGAAATGTTAGCATATAAATTAATTTGTTCCCTTTTATGTCTACTCTTGTGAATTTTGGGGCTCTGAAGAAAGTGATTTTTTTCTTCCTTATATTCTTATTGCCCAGGTAAATGCCTGTAATAAAATATTAGATAAAATATTTGTGAATAAATATATGAAGGCAAGAATGATATTGGTTGATATGCTATTGATGTATCAATGAGATGGACTCTGCAATGAGGGTGTTATTGGCCCATTGACAGGGTAATTCCTCATTTGTGCAGATCTATCCTGAACATTGCAAAATATTGAGCATACTTAGTATTGGCTCACTAAGGCCAAATCACACACTCTTACCCCCATTCAACCTTCAGCCCCATCATACACACACTCGTCATTGTCACAACTGGAAATGTACCCATACATTTCCATACAGTTTCTGTAGGAATCAGTACCAAGAACCATGAATGTAATGACTCATAGTAGGTAATCTAGACAAATTTTTAAAAATGTACGTATATGTCTTCTAGTGTATTAATGCATATCAGGAGGACATGGGATACAGTTGTGCACATAACTACTTCCTCAAATAATCTATTATATCCTCATTACTTAATTAAAGCTTGTTCAATGATTTCATTTGTTTAGTTATTAGCTATTAATCCACTAATGAACATCTGCATACATAACAACATTCTAAAACAAAAATTAAAATGAAACCACTCTATAAAAAATAAATAAAATAAAATAATGGAGAAGGCATTTTCTCCCAAAGAATCAATGAAGTATCCATAGTGGTTAGAACTATTAAATGTCTGTTAGTCTTTTGTACATGACATTTCTCCTCTAATAGTGGTATTGTTTTCTGACCTTCAGTAAATATTGTTGTCATATTTTAAGTAATCTGTGTTTCAATTTTTTGTTTGGGAGATATTTTCTGGTCTTTGCTGTTGTGCATTTATTTTAATGTATCTTTAGAACCTTGGTCTTTCTGTACAAGTAAAATCATGTCTTCCTAAAATTTTACAAAAATGCTAACATTTTTACTTCAAATATGACTCTTCCAAATTTACTGTATTTTCTGCATACAGGAATGCAAGTACATGTTTGTTGAAGCGTCTCACTCCTCCATGTGTCAACTTTTTTTTTTTTTATCTGTTCATAGATACTTTATTCCAAGGGGGTAAAATACTTAAAAACACATTCTTTTTTTTTTTTTGTGAACAGTAAGGGAATCGCAACCTTTGGCTTGGTGTCGCCTGCACCATGCTCGGCCAGTGAGCGCACGGGCCATCCCAATATAGGATCCAAACCCGTGGCCTCAGCACTCCCAGCACCACACTCTCCCAAGTGAGCCTCAGGATCGGCCCTTAAAAGTACATTCTAATTCATTAATTTTCTCTTAAATTCTGTCTCTTCCATTGTTTAGTCTGTACAGTAAGTTTTTCATTTCAATTATTTTAGAAAATTATTTCCTAATGTACTACAAGATTTGGGGAAGTGAAACTATTCTGTATATTCTTCATTTGTCAAAACCCGTGAAACCATATAACACAAAGAGTTAATCCTAATAGAAATCATGCACATAGGTTAACATATTGTATCAATATTGGCCCATTAATTTTAACAAATGTACTTCACTAATGCAAGATGTTACTAATTGGAGAAACTGTGTGTTGGGGAGATAAATAAAAAAATACATGAATACTTAATATATGTTATGCACAATTAATCTATAAATATAAAACTGCTCTAAAAAATTAAGTATTAAAGAATTGCTAAGTGTTTATCAAACCTGCCTGGTAAATTTATTCAAAATTATATATTTATTTGGCAAAAAAATTTGTATGTATTTATTATGTAAAAAATGATGATTTCAAATATGTATGTTCTGTGAAATAGCTAAATTGAGCTACTTACCATATTCATTACCTCACATATTTATCATTTTTCTGAGGTGAGAACATTTAAGTTCTACTCTTAGCAATTTTTAAGTATGCAATATGTTGTTAACTTTAGTCAACAAGTTGTAAAATAGATCTCTGGAACTTATTTCTCCTCTCTTCAGTTTTGCGTCCTTTTCCCAGCATCACCTCCATCCCCTCAAAACCCTGGACATTTCCAAGACACGTGACTAAAGTCACCTATTACCCAAGAGCAGTAATAGGAAATTAATGTAATACACTAAAAAAGGTATTTGCCTTCCTTAACCACGAAGATGGCATTTTATAAAATTAGCTGCTTCTCTTATAAGCCAACCTTCATTATCCTTTACCTACGCTTTAAAGAGTATACAAACAGGAATAAGTAAATTATGGATAAAATGTTCTATAACTGGGACAAGTCAATGGCCAGTTGCCCACAGCTTACCTGCTGGTGTCCTGTGACACATATTGAAGCCTCCGTTGTACTTTGAGGAAAAATGTTCAAAACATGCCCAAAGTTCTACCCAGCAGCCGCCCCGGGAACCTGCATGCACTTCTGTCCCACTGCGAGTGGCAACCACATCGGCGGTGCTGGACTCGGGTCAGCCCTGCTGGAATGGCAGTGAAAGAGAAACTCATGTTTCAGCACAGCTAAGACGTAAACGTGCAAGTGCACTTTTTAGTGAACAGTGTCATGTATACATTAACAGGCGGCCAGGGGATAACTCTGTGACCAAAGGGAAACAAAACCTATTCTAGAAAAACAGCAGCTCTGCCTTTCAGGGATGAGACAAACCTGCAAGCTGCTGAGCTCTCTGCTGGTCACCGGTGATGTCATCCCGGTAGCACTGACCCTGTCACCGCCAGAGGTGCCTCACCCAGTCCCCTCCCATCTGTCCGCTGGACAGGAGGGGCGCCATTCTGTCCACACCGCTTACTTCAGCACCTGCACCCTTGGGGCTTGCTTGTTGGGAGGAAAGCTGTCACCCGCGGCAGCTGGCTTAAACCTTAGCAGCAGCAGGAACAGCTGCCCGTGGCCAGGACACTGCCCCAGATGAAACTGTTGCTGCCGGGCCTGGCCATCTCTTCCCAATGGAAATAAGTTGTTTGGGGGTTCAGCAGACTCTAGAATGAAGCGGGCCCCTTGGGCACAGGGAGCAACAGCACATCCTAGTGGGCTAATTTCCCCAAAGCTTGAAACTAGGTGTCTTGTCTCACTCCAAGGATGGCTGTGGCACTACAGCATCGCTGGACGCTGGGTGGCAGTAGAGGGGCTCACAGAAACCAGGCACAGACAATCTGGCCTCCAGCAAAGGAATGATGCTAATGCGCTCCTCTGGGTAGAATTTGCACAATAACCCACATGGAAGTCGCAGCAGGACAGGGATGAAAACTATGGGGCAAGAGGTCAAGTCTGCACAATCCCAACCAACCCCACAGATGCCCATGTCCAGTAACCGCACACACTGGATGGCTCCCCACAGGCAAAGGAACAGGTGAGACACACCCCTTCTCTGTACCTGGTGACGGATTCAGGGAAGTCAGGCTCCAGGCCCTCTCTCACTCCCACCGTGTCCTGAATCCTCACCATCAGCTACAGCTGCAAGGACTGTTTCTCTTCTGTGAACCTGCAAGCTAAGGGTCTGAAGCGACACAGTGGAGAAAGCATGCGAGGAAATTCTGCTCTACTTTTCCACCTCAGTGAGGCACGTGCACAATGTAGTTTCCCATCTCAACTGTTGCTTCGCTGTCAAGATTTCTTTTGGTGTGAGAGACTAAGGTGTCAGTAGCAAAAGAAAATGTTTTGCTTTTGCTCCCCTCAGTATGCTTCAACATTTCCAAGTGAATTTCACGTCACAAGGGGAGATGGGGATTGCCCTCAACTGGAATGTGGGTCACCTCCCAGCTGTGTGGTGATGTGTCTGGGGCCAAGGCCAGAGCTGCTGCTTTTCCAGATTTTCCAAGCCAGAAACAAGCACTGTTCACTTTAATAAGGTTAAGTTTAAACCGACATCCTTTTTTGGTGCCTAAACTGTTGACTACATACCCCAGCAAGACAGAAGCGTGTGAAAGCCGTCCATTCACACTCCCCTTCTCCCAGACGGTCACATGCGCATATCCCCAGAGCTGAAGGAACTGTGCAAAGCACGGTGCAGTATATGCGGCCAGTAACCGTGTGTTCTTCTCACTGAACACTTCCAGGGTTGCATCAAGTAAAAGTTGCCTCAAATTTCACTGAAGTAGATAAAAGCTGCAAAAACCCTTACTGATTTCCTAAGTTTACTTCTCTAAGTCCCAAAAGCTAAGACTATAACTACGTTAGCGTTCATGTATGACAAACAAATATTAAATAGTTTACACCTTTATACCAATTTATCTGTAGCTCGTGCAGGTCCAATTGGACCTGGCAGACATCTACAGAACATTTCATGCAACAACTAGAGAATACACATTTTTTCTCATCGGCACATGGAACATTCTCCAGGATAGACCACATGTTAGGTCACAAAACAGGTTTCAGCAAATTTTTCAAAGCTGACATCATTCCTAGTATCTTTTCTGACCACAATTGACTAGCACTGGAAATCAATTACAAGCGAATTTCTGGAAACTACTCCAGTGCATGAAAACTGAACAACAGGCTCCCGAATGACCTATGGGTCCAAGAAGAAATTAAAAAGGAAATCAAAAACGTTCTTGAAACTAATGAAAAAAGATGCATCCTACCAAAACCTGTGGGATACTGTAAAAGCAACAGCGACGAGGCAATATATTGCAATACATGCTCACATCAAAAGGATGGAGAAACTTCACGTAAATGACCGAACCGTACACCTCAAAGAACCACCACCACCACAACAATGCAATCATAAAAGTACTAGAGAGAAAGAAATAATTAACATCAGGGCAGAGTTCAATGAAATGGAGACCCCCAAAACGATACAAAGGATCAGCGAAACACAAAGTTGTTTTTTGAGAAGATAAATAAAATAGACAAACCATTAGCTTTGCCCACTCTCACCACACTCATTCAACATAGTACTGAAAGCCCTAACCAGAGCAATCAAGCAAGACAAAGAAATAAAGGGCATTCAGATTGGGAAGGACAAAGTCAAGTTGTCCCTGTTTGCAGATGACGCGATCTTATAGATAGAAAACCTAAAGGCTACCAGAACGCCCTTACGGCTGACTAACAATTTTAATAATTTTGCGGGGTACAAAATCAACACCCACAGATCAGGAGCATTTTTATACTCCGATAATGAACTGGCAGAAAAAGAAATCAAGAAAGCAAGCCCATTTACAATAGTCACCCCCAAGATAAAATACCTAGGAACCAATTGAACCAAGGAGGTTAATGCAGATCTCTACAATGAGAACTACCAAACACCAGTGAGAGAAATTAAAGAGCACCCAAAAATAGTGGAATGACATACCAGGCTCTGGTACGGGAAGAATTAACATCGTGAAAATGTCCTTTCTACCCATAGCAGTCTACAAATTCAACGCAATCTCCGTCAAAATAGCAACAACTTTCTTCACAGAAATAGAAAAAGCAGTGCTAACATTCATATGGAATACGAAAAGATCCTGAATAGCCAAAGCAATTTTGAGCTTAAAAGCACCCCAAAAACAGAAAGGCTGGAGGCATAACACCACCCAATTTCAAAT
This sequence comes from Cynocephalus volans, assembly GCF_027409185.1. Lineage (NCBI taxonomy): Eukaryota > Metazoa > Chordata > Mammalia > Dermoptera > Cynocephalidae > Cynocephalus > Cynocephalus volans. The sequence goes on along the minus strand of NW_026902469.1, from coordinate 461,216 downwards.
TCTATGACAAGGCTCAAAACAGCATGGTGATGGCATAGAAACAGACACTCAGATCAATGGAACAGGATAGAAAACCCAGGATAGAAAAAAATCAATTTGCCTACTTACAGCCAACCGATTTTTGACAAAGCCAACCAGAACATACGCTGTGGAAAAGACAGCCTCTTCAGGAAATAAACGGTGCCCGCAAAATTGGACAATCCACATGCAGAAGAATGAAACTGGACCAGCATCTCACCATATGCCAAAATCGACTCGAAATGGATTAAAGACCAGAATATAAGACCCCAAACCATTACATGACTGAAGGAAAACAGAGGGGAAACACTCCAGGAAGTAGGTGGGGGCAAAGGCTTTATGAATAAGACCCGAAAACCCACAAGCAACAACATAAAAACTAAACAAATGAGCTAATGTCAAACTAAGAAGCACAGCAAAGGAAACAATCAACAGAGCAGAAAGGCACCCTAAAAAAAGGGAGAAAATATGTGTAAACTATACGTCTGCCAAGGGCTTAATATCCAGAACATACCAAGAACTCAAACAGCTGTACAGTATGAAAACAAGTAATCCGATTTAAAACTGGGCAAACGAGATGAATAGACATTTTTCAAAGACATACAAATGGCCAACGGTACACGAAAAAATGCTCAGCATCACTAGTCATCAGAGAAATGCAAATCAAAACCACATTGAGATATCATGTCAACCCAGATAGACTGGCCATTGTTAAAAAGACCATTAATAAGAAATGCTACTGAGGATATGAGGAAAGGAGAACTCTTCTCCAATGTTGGTGGGACTGTAAATTAGCACAGCCACTATGGAAAACAGTAAAGAAGTTTCCTCCAATACAGATAGTACTACCATATGATCCAGCAGTTCCACTACTGGGTATATATCCAAAGAAATGGAAATCATATGGAAGGGACACCTGCACTCCCATGTTCACTGCAGCTTTACTTACAATAGCCAAAATATAGAACCAACCTCAGTGCCCTTCGACAGATGACTGGATAAAAAAAATGTGATACACGTACACCATGGAATAATACTCAGTGATAAAGAAAAAGAATGAAATTCTGCCATCGGTAACAACCTGGATGAGTCTGGAGAAAATTATGTTGTGTGAAATAAGCCAGACAAGGGAAGATAAATATCACATGCTCTCACTTATAACTAGGTAGAAAGGAAGGAAGGAAGGAAGGAAGGAAGGAAGGAAGGAAGGAAGGAAGGAAGGAAGGAAGCAAAGGACTACAACAGTTCCTTGAACTTTCAGAAGGACAGAAGAAACCAATGGTTACTAGAGATGAGGGGATGGACGGAGGGAGGGAGTTGGGGGCGTGATGGGTCAGGCAACGGGCATAAAGAAAAATCATGATTTGTAATAATGAATATGCTAATAAAAATAATTTAAAAAGTAAGACACTTTAAAACACAAAAAGAATGCCATTATTGACATTCCAGAAAATTCCAGCTATGTGGATAACTTTAAAAACCAGCTGTCAAGCTAAATCCTTTATCAGTACAAATTTTGATATTTCTTCAAATTGGGAGGAGAATGTTGGTTTCGATGTACAATGTCTGGTCACTCCCAGCCTCATCTATTTGTCACTGACGACCCTGGGACAGACGGAAAAAAAAAAAAAAAAACGGTTTCTGCAACTTTTAAAATACAGACACGCCCTCCACCACCAACTTTCAATTTCTACAAAACGTCCTTGGGTTCTAGTATTCTTGCACATGTTTGTTCTCTTACAGGAAATTTGCTCCTTAGGATTTCACTGCAATGTGCTTCTGGATCCCATGCCATGATTTATCTCTGAGGACCCCTGTTCCCCTGGATCCATTTCACCCCGTGCCTGGCCACCTGTGTGGCACACACACATAGGAGCAGGAGGACAAGGCTTTGAGATGGGGAACCCGCACAAGCAATTATCTGGGTTTAGGTCTGCAGGTTATTAAGGTTTTCCGTTTCAACTTCCACAGCTAGAACGAAAGTGTAGAAATCTGTTTTCTAGTTAAAATCTGTTCACATCCCAAGTGTTTTTAAGTTACTTAACAAGCCTTTGGTAGTCCGAAATACCGGGAAGTGTGCCTGTAACTAGAAACACCAGAAACTTCCATTTCAAAATTGTCATAAACCAGGGATACTTTAGAAAAACCTTTTCAGCCCACTTCGTGCCTTGAGTAATGGTGGGTAAACAGTGGAAACCAAGAGAGGCAACATGGAAGCAAACGGATATAAAAGCACAAGGGAGACATCATGCTCTTGGGGAGAACTAAAATGCAAATTGTGTCTGTAAACGAAAGAAATTATACAGAAATCCCAGAAAAACAATTGACTGAAAATCAGACGAACGATCCCATGTTCATCTCATCACCTTGAGAACACGAAGGATACTTTTGTACAGGCAGCACACCTCCTTAAAGCAGCAGCAGAGTGCTTCGTGCACAGCAAGGCCTAGTTCACCGAGCAGCTGGACCTGTGCCCACACCCAGAGGGCAGCACCAGCCACGTGGGTGCAGAGGAGGTTGTCCCGGTGAACTCCACAAGCGGCAGCAACGCTCGGCTCTACGCCACAGGACTTCTGACAACGGACACAGTCGCACAGACTGCAAGTGGACCCCACATCAGCCTCAAGACCTCCCCCACCCGAAAACATCTCCACAGCCAGCCAGGGAGGCAAAGGAAGGGTCTTCATGGCGTGCAGAGTTACAATGAATCTGTGTTCACGCTGCCCCCTCCCACTGTACCCGTCGAGACCCAGACGATGTGCCCTGCTACTACAAAGTCGAAGAGATGTTTGATGGGGGCAGAGCGGAAGAGGCACATTGAATTTGGATCATTTTACCCATGACCCTTCTCTCCTCCCAACCCTCTTTGGGAAAGATGACATTTCTGGGGAAACAGAAGGTGATCAGAAGCAAGTAGCTCAAATGTATGTCCCTTGTAAATTTCGGATATCCATCAATTTCAATTTTGAGATATAGAGAAGTGCTGGGAAGTTTAATTGGCCGTATCAGTGTCAGTGAAGAGCTGATGGAAGAAGTGCGAAAGGCCAAAGGAGAAAACCCATGAGTAGAGAAATTAGCCTTCGGCTAATCTTATCTTCTCTGCTTCCATATATCCCTGTCCGTCCTCAAAAGTTGAGTGAGGTAGGAGATGATAAGATTGAGATTAGGGCAAATTATTTCCCCATCTTTTCCTTTCTCCAATGCACAGTCTCCTCAACCCGCACACTTGGAGTCTCAGGGTCAGCTCTCCAATACTGGTCGACACAGAGGAAAACCAACGGAACCAAAACGAATCCACCGAATTATCTCTGCTGTGCTTATTTATACCTTCCCGGGTTTTCTTTCCTTTACTGTTAAGTGCCTATAATCAACTTCAATCATTTTAGCAGAGTACTAAAGAGTGACTGCTCCCAACCCCTTCAGATAGGTGATGCTTATGTTTACATCTGCTTATCAGCTCTGTGAAAGTGCTGTTTCGTGGAGGTGCTGTAATTTGATGAACACATGAGACATGCTATTTGCTAGCAAGAAATTCTCAGCTCAAACAAGCTAAGGTGTATGGAGATTCAGTATAACACAGTAATTGGTTAACTCAGTTTACTTGGGACTCCATTTCTTAGGTCTTGGGCTGTTTACATAACCAAAAGGAGTGTGTGTGTGTGTGTGTGTGTGTGTGTGTGTGTGTGTGTGTGTGTGTGTGTGTACCACACTTGACCTAGCACCTACCTGCACAAGTACCCCCCTGCCAAGTGATGTGTTTAAAGGCCAACAAAAAGGAAAACACAGAACACATTTATAATCCTGAAAATCTAGGGCTACTTAACCTTTCTGCTGCTTAATTTTAAAGGCAAAAAATGTACTATGAGCAGCATAAATAAGAACTGATTTGAGCATAGTTTTATAATAGATAAAATGTACCTGATGGGTCTAATTCAAATTTCTAAAATCTAACTGTGCCGCATTAGTCTGAGATACAAGATCTAAAGCTGCATGATCTAATCTGAGAATTTATGGACCTGTTTGAAATACCTTCATTTGATTAATTTGAAATGGAGGCCAGGGTATGACCTCTAACAGTCTGATCTTTAAAAACGGCTCAACAGATGAGGCAGGAAGTCAGTCACGCTTAGAATTCTATGCACTTTCATCTAGTGAGCACACCCTGCGGTTCCACGTGTGCAAGCACACCCCTCGTTCACTGCGGGATCTACAGAACAGCTGTACATGCCCTTCAAAACTCAAATGCGTGTTATGTGGGTGTGCGGTATAGGGGTAGGACATGAAAATCTCCCACCTGTCCAGTCCGAGAGAAATTTAACTCCTGAGAAGCACACCTTAGTTGAACATCAGATGCAACACTAATTTGCAGAGGTTCCCACAACATAGGAACAAAAGGGCTGATGTTATGTGTTGATAGCAGATCGTGTGTGAAAACTAAAGTTTTATACGGGGCTGCAAGAAGACTAACTGAGGTCTGGAAAATGAGGAATTTTAAATGCTGGACAGTCTCTATACTCAGATTCCGCTGAAGACAATGCAAATACTTATAAGAGCCTGATAATAAAAACAGATTAAAAAACTTAATCATCAAGGTGAAGCATTTAGTAATGAGGTTTGTACAGCTTTTCGGAAAACACTGACTGGAAGTCCCAACCGGCTAGAGGTAGGCCAGTGTCAGGAGGCATCCCGGACATGGGCATTAGCTTCCAGCACTGATGGTGCAGCCAGTGTCGATGATAAGAATTAAAACACAACTGCAACCCCCAGTCCTGGACAGGCTCAGGAAGCGGCTATCTGGAAAGAGTGGGAGGGGTCCAGGAGGCCAGCCCCCAGGTGATACATACGTTTGCACAACAGTGACGGCGAGCCACTGGAAGTCTTTTCCAGCTGTACTGCGCTGTAATTGTGGTCGCTTGCTCAGGACAGCATGCTGCTGTCACAAGTTGTCTCCTTCCTGAGGGATTTGCTGCTAGAAAAAGCCACCACCGCCTTCTTCACTGTGCCTTCTTCTTCTTCTTTTTCTTTTTTTTCCTGGAGCTTGTCTCTTCTGCAGAGAAGAGCTTTTAACACCTCCCTGGATAGTCAGTAAAACCCCAAGCATTAAGAAGGCCAGAAAATACACGTCCACTTCATTTCACTGAAAAAGAAAGGTCATGATCCTATCCCTTCTTTGGGTCATCCACCCTGAGTCTGCACACCACATTTGCTCAGCAGCAGTCTGGCTACCCTTGTACATCCAGCAAACCCTTAGCACTCCTTCCTCTTATTCAGGATTCCAACTTTTTGAGCGACAAGAAGATCCCTGACACAGAGGGATCCTTGCTGAGGTATGAGAGCAGTGACACAGGATGCAAGAAGAGCACAAATGATGTTTCTTTATCCTCTGCCAAGCCCAGGGCACGCTTGGTGCTGCCATTCTCCTCCTGGGTGCAGCAGCAAACGCTTCTTCGTCAGTTCTATGATCCAACACTGCCGCCCTTAAAAATTAAGTCACCTCAAAAGTTACATAAGTATTTGAAAATACTCAAGAAAACTCTCCAAACACTGCTAGTTACACTTTGCTTGTCATAAATGGAACATCAATCTGAGCCCCAGGACAGGCCAGAGACAAGAACCTGTGATTTCCAGCCAGGCCTGAATTCTCCCCAAATTCCACAGAGTACCAAAACAGGACAATCTTGGCAGGAGCCAAGGGCAGCCTCCTCTACCCTGAAGCAGGCCATGCCTGGAGTCCTTGGCATGAACCGAGGGCAGCATCTCCTGCCTGGAAGCAGTCATGAAGCACACCGAAACACCACTTCCACGTGGGTGGGCCACTGTTGCTTTGCCTCCCACAGATCTGTCCCCCCTTTTCCCCTGGGTGATGGAGCTGCCAAAGATTCCTCAAAGCCCATCTCTTTTGAGCAGTGAGAAGCCCCGGGCTTCTCTTCCTGCATTTATTCTCCAGACCAAGAAGTTACAGGAAGAGACATAGGTGGGGTTTTGCTAAGTTCAGTTTTACAAGTTTTGCAATTGAAGCTGGTAACTTTCAGTCAAAACAAGTCAGATGACACTCTGTTAGGCAATTAAGTGATCCACTATAACAAAGCCTTGATTTACCCGAAATTCCTTTTCCCTCTAGCAGCTTTTTAGTAACGTTGCCTATCAATTAGTCACTTGTCTGTCTTAGAATCAGCAGCCTTGCTGTGTTATGATTCTTTTCCTGCAGCAGAGACTCAATGCCCTGGGGGAAATTTCCTGTCCTTTGCAAGGTCAATATTTGAAACTGCAAGGTTTTGGGAAATCAGGCCCTGTGAGGTACATTTTTTGTATGAATCCTCTACAGGCCACTACAGCCACCACCACAGCCAGGGCTGCTGCAAAAGCAGCTTAAGACCACCAAAGTAGCACAGCTCTCATGCAGGCAGCCCACCAGACACTTGACTGCTTTGACACAAGGAAAGACACCAGTGGAGTCACACACACCTACTGCTTATGTTTCATAGTCAAGGCTATGGAATTCTTATTAAAATATGCATAATTACGTATTCACCTTCATAGAACAACTTACGCCCTAAGTTTGGTTTGACTCATAACCTGCATCTGATATCAACTTTTGGCACAAGGACACCATTTCTTTCCTTTTCTTTTGTTTTTTTTTTTGTGTGTGTGTGACCGGTAAAGGGATCGCAGCCCTCACCTTGCTGTCACCCTCCCCGCGCACAGCCAGTGAGTGCACCGGCCATCCCTGTATAGGATCCGAACCCGCGGCCTCGACGCTCCCAGGGCCGCAGCGCTCCCAGCGCTGCACTCTCCCGAGTGAGCCACAGGAGCGGCCCGAGGACGCCATTTTCCTCTAACACCAGTCGTCAGCGTCACACGTCGGCTCCCAAGAACGGGGCTGCGGCCTGCTCGGGAGTGGGCAGAAGCAGGCAGGGCCTCAGCTGACAGCACATAGGCACCCCGTAGAGCTGGGAGCAGAAGCCGCTGATGGAGCGGCACCCGCGCTGCAGTACCGGCGCTTTGACCTGCCACTGTAACGCGCTCGGGCGTGGTTCTCTGCACGGGGGCCGTGAACGGGACCCGGTGGAGCCGCGGTACCAGCACCAGCACCTCAGACCGGGCTCTGCGAAACCCGACCCGGGGTGGGAAGTGCTTGAAGCTCACCTGAGAGTTGCGTGACAGTCACGTAACCAGGGCCGTGGGCGGGGCTGACATCCACCTGAACAGCGCGTGAATGGGCTTAAGGGTTACGAGACCAGTGCGCGCATGGGGCGTGACCGGAGCATGGGAGGGGCTTCGGGATCACGTGACCAGATTGCGCGAGTGGCCTGGCCAGAGCATGGGAGGGGCCCTTGTTCCCAGCCATGTGCAGAGCGGTGGCCCAGGATTCGGAGTGCGTTGGCTGTTAGCGTGTTGCAGCTGGAGCACAGGAGAGCCTGAGACAATGCCTTTTATTTAGATTTTTCTCTGCAGGGGGTTTTTGGGTATCATTTTTATTCCATCTGCAAGCTTGAATTAAGAATTTAAAAAGGACAGGGGAAGCCAGTTTTTTTTCCTTCGTTAGCACGTCTCAGGTGATTAGCTCGTGATTCCTCCTTTTGGTATCAGGTTATCTATCAGATTGGGACCATCTTCTCATTGTCCTGAAGTTAACCTGTGACCTCTTCCGGTTGGCAAGCTGTGGTTAATATCTACCCTATTAATGGGGTGGGACTATTGCATTTACAAAGTGATAGTACTATCATATGACCTATGTCTATTGCTAAATGTTAAGTACAAATTTGCTAAAAGGAACAATGCTAACATTTAAATTCTAATGGGGGTGTAATGATCTTATGTTCTAATGGAATGAACCTACTGTTGATATGCAAAAAGGAACAGGGGATATTTGAGCAGCATTATCATGCACATCTTGAGGTTATGCATTGGCTGTGGCCCTATAATCTTGATCTAAATGTTAAAGTGTCCTTGTGCACAGCACCGTCCCTCACAAAACCAGTTACATTTGCCTCTTAGGTCTCATTTTGCTGGTTTAATAATTTTACAGCATCTACTTTTATCCCAATATCTAATTCTTAATGATTTACTTAAAACTGGATACCACCAAGTAAAGGGGGTTCTACAGTTTCGTTCCCATATCCTTAATTTGTCCCAATCATGTAATTTCTCATGAATGCCAACCGTTCTCTTGCCATGAATATAACCTCCAGTAAATGATGTTTGCCAACTTACATTAGGCTGCGGCTCATATTTAGTCATGAGCGGTGCTTTTGGAACATACGTTGCTGTGGTCAATTTACCATAAGGGGATAATTTTGAATTGTCCAACTGACGCGGATCCTCTGTGGGAATGTTTAGTTCAATGACCGTATAATTATTTGTGTTATTTTTATAATCTTTTGGGAATTCAGAGAACTGCCACGCTAACCAAAATATCGACAGAGAAGGCAAAAGCCACCAAGCCAAGGCAGGAACCCTGATGGGTTGTAGCAAGGGCTCGTAGCTGCGGCCTGGTCAGCAGCTCTCCCTCCAGCGGCCTTGCCAACTTGGAGAGGGCAGCCCAAGCTGACTCCTTTAGGATCCTGCCACGGCGTGGACCACGCCAGCTCCCCCTTTTTTACTTTGGAATTTCAAGACGAGGAGTTCTCATCGTGTTGTCTTTATTGCGGATCCGAGGTATCTGATGAGGACTGGAAAAACAAACAACAACAATAATAATTCTGATTATGAACACGCCAGCTGAATGTATCAAAGACCAAAAGGGAGTACTCATCAAAGCAGAATGAAGGGACTGGCATATCCCGTTGGCCACATCTTTGGGGACTATGGACTGTCAATGGGCATGAGAAAGGTCGGATGTTTTTTGATGTAAATTTGTGAAATCTCCTCCTAGGGTAGAATGATTCCAAATTCCTTTTCTATGCATCTGAGTCTGTTGCCATGAAGCATGAGAATCGTTATAAGGAAGGGGGGTAACACAGATCCGTTTATAATTATGGTGACAAGCAGTTGTAAGTTGAACCGTAATGTTTTGTATCTCTTGTCCTAAAAAGAAAACTGCTTCTTCTAATACATGAATCCTATCTGCTAATGGTCTGTCTATCTTTTCTTGTTGAAAGAGAACTGTGGAAACATTTAAAGAGAAATTATTAATATGTTCAGCCGTATGAACTGGCTGTGCCAAAGCAGCAGTAGAAGCGGCGACAGGCCCTATGATAGCAACGAAAGCAGAAATTCCTAAAATTAAAGCTGCAATAAAACGTTTAGGACGAGACAGAGCGTATGGTAACTTTTGCAAAGCGGCGAATCCTGGATCAGCATACCAGGATTGTGAAACATTTACAGGAAGGAAAACAGAAGAAGGTCGTCTTAACAGAAAATAATGTTGTTGAGGGGAAAAGGGATCTAAACAATCAGTAATGGAACAATTAACACAATCAACATGGGTTATAGCTCCTGAATAAGTTGTATTTAATTGGTTTGAATTATTGTAGACCAACATAGCGTAAGGGGCTTGTATGTAATAAGTTCTATTATTTTGTGGTCTATGAAATTTGGTTCCATTTAGAGCAGCAAACAAACGGTATAATTGCGTTTGTGGAGTTGCTCCGGTGTTATTATTTATCCAAATAGGTGTAGCCCATCCAGGAGTATACCAATAATGAATAGGATCTGGCTTGGGCAAAATATTATCGTTCCAATTAAATTTTGCAGTATTATTATTTAAATAATTTCTATAATCCTAACCAGGGCTAGAAATAGACAAATCACATACCTTTGAAGTAGAATTGTTCTAATAAAATACAACAGTTTTATTTTTAAAACCACAATTAGACCCATTGGGGAAACCTGCTCGAGAAGAGAGTCCGTCCCATGCATGAGCTTCTTTCTGTAAACACGTTGGAATAGAAGAAGGCAGAGAAATTGATGGCCTAGTGTTAAAATTTGCTAAAGAAACGCAAGATAAAGCCCAAGGATCTCGACTAATGGCTGGCGACCGAGCAGTTGGCTTGCCAGCACTAGATCAAGAGTCTGTAATCCTAGGAGAATCGGTTAACAATGTTTTATAACCCGTAGAAGCACAATGTTTAATAGGAGGAACATTAGGAGAAGAGAAACATAAAGGCATTTTCTCAGTGAAAGCTGAAAAATGAAAAGGTTGTGGAAAATGAGGCTTCTCATAAATATTAGGATCTCTACCGAAGAGGCGAGAATGGTTAGTTATTTTAATTTTTTCCTGGTCCCAGGAAGCCAAATGGAACAAAGGAGAGAGAGAGAGAGAGAGAGAGAGAGAGAGAGAGAGAGAGAGAGAGAGAGAGAGAGTTAGGGTTTGTTTTCAAATAAGGATATTGCACAAACCTATAACATTTTAAATTAACTGATCAATTAACTTTTGTTGTTCTGACCTTTGTGAACAATTTCACAAGCCCATTAGATTTTTCATTAAAATTTTGGAACTTCAGTTTAAAGCTATAAACTGAAAGTTTGTCAGGAAACTGTACCTATTCAAGTTTGTTCATAAAATATTTAAAAACATAACCTTTTAAAATGATAATTAAACCAAAATTATGACTGGTCACATTTATATTAAAACAGATATTTAAAAACCTTACAAAATGTTGGAACACATATCCATAACACCTTCAGTATTAATAATGCTTTCCCACATAGTCAAACCTCATTAAACAAGCCAATTAGTTTTGATACATCTTTTAGATATCCTTTGAGAAACTCCAGGGCCCTCGGAATTTCCCAAACTTATTTTAAAGTTTCAGAATTTAATGTTGGAAAGCTGTGTTAAATAACAAAAGGCTTAAAACATTTAATTGAATAAAATCATAAATTACTACAAAAAATAAAACCAAACTGACAAAGGGTTTTAAAGGCAAAGAGCACATGATAAAACATGAAATAAGATCCCCAGGCCAGTTATCTAAAAGACAAAGAAAAACCTTTTACAATTTTGTAGTAAGAGCACTCGTGTGTGTCTCTCTGTCTCTCTGTCTCTCTCTCTCTCTTTTGCTGTAAAACCCTTTTAACAAACTTACTACCTAAACCATTATCAAGACTTACTCAGACATTCTGTTTTTGTCCTTTACTTTCTGCTTTTTAAATAGCCAGTCATTTTACTGTAGGACAAAATACACTGTACCAGATACTTTTTTACATAAAAATTATTTTTCTTTCTCTTTAGCCTCTTCAAACATATATATATAGAGAGAGAGAGAGAGAAAGAGAGAGAGAGAGAGATTTAGTTATATTTTTGGTTTTTGTGGGGTTTACAATTTAAAAGCCTCTATCAAAGACAAACGTAGTCCTGTTTGATTAGTAAACCCTGGCAACAATGTCTGTTGATAAGAACATTTTTATACCTTTAGGTTAGTAAATAAGCATCCATCCATTAGAGCAAACTATACAAAGCTCAGTTTGAGTTTTAGCTGAATTTAGGAAATACATATTTACCGTTTCTCAGCCCCAAACTTGGTGCATTAGATTTATACCCTTATCAGTTAATGCTAACTAAGACTTATGCGATATTTGGCGTAAGTTTCTTTTCACTAGCCATTTTGGGTCCCGGGTTTCCAAGTGGCGTTTGGAGCCCCGTGGAATCCAGAGAGGCAGAGGGCAGTATCCACTATGTATGTCTAAAAGATATTGTTTCTCCCAGCATGGCCAGGAGGCAGAGCTGAGATAACAAGGAGACACTTTGACCTAGAGACAATTTTAGGTAAAAGGTTGGAATCAAACTTTGAAAATATATTTATCAAAACATTAGAAAATTTAAGGCACGTGAACTTGAAAAATAGACTTCATTATTTAATGAGCGCGCAGTAATTATAAGCCAATTAGGTACCTTGCACATAAAACAATTACACAAACAGACATGAACATATAGGCATAACATACAGCTGACGCACGCACCTATGCAGACATAAACAACAAGAACAAACAAGGATCTTATAAGTTTTGTTTAAGATGTAAATCAAGCTCACTAGGAAAAAGGACAGTCAGGTTTAGATTGCGTTTTTCTTCAAAAAGACTTACAGGTGAGGCCTCACCCTGCCTTAAAGGAAGCAAGATAACAACAAATTGACATTGTAAAGCAAAGTATGCAAGCCTTTGCAAGAGGATGGAGAGATTTTCTTCCTTTGAAGAAAGTAGCATAAAACTCTACCATAAAAGTTTGTGAAAAAATTACGTAAATGAGACTAAAAGAGAATTTAGAAGTCTGTTTAAAATACCAAGTGGATGCGAGAAAATTTGAGACCATCTAATTAAACAGGTCAATCTTAGTCTATATTTTTGTTTCTCAAATGAGTTACTGAGCTCAAGAGCTGAGCCAACAATTAGAAATGAAACCATTTGACTCTTGAGGTTTTTAGGAGAAAATCTGGTGTTTTTGCTTTGTTTTTACATATAGCATAAATTTTTATCTTGACAAACGAAACACTAAAGCTACCTTCACTTTGGAAAAACATTTGTTTTTTTCATAAACGTATGTTAAATACCACTTAAATGTCTTCATTAGCACATGGAGAAAAAAAAAAAAACCCGCATCACTAAGTTTGATACTCTGAGAGAAATATCTACTTTACAAATCACACACAAGATAATCACCTGCTGATTATGTTTCATAGTCAAGGCTACGGAATTCTTATTAAAATATGTACAATTACCTATTCACCCTCATAGAACAACTTACGCCCTAAATTACGTTTGACTCATAACCTCCATCTCATATCAACTTTTGGCACAAGGACGCCATTTCTTTCTTTTTTCTTTTCCTTTTTTTTTTTTTGTGACCGGTAAAGGGATCACAGCCCTCACCTTGCTGCCACCCGCCCCGCGCTCAGCCAGTGAGTGCACCGGCCGTCCCTATATAGGATCCGAACCCGCGGCCTCAGCGCTCCCAGCGCCGCTGCGCTCCCAGCGCTGCACGCTCGCGAGTGAGAGCCACAGGAGCGGCCCGAGGACCCCATTTTCCTCTAACACCAGTCGTCCGCGTCACACGTCGGCTCCCACGAACGGGGCTGCGGCCATTTTTCTTGATGATACTTAGTTGCCTCTTCATCTAACTTTTCCTGCCTTTCAGGGCTTAAAGGATCCTCATCAGAGTCATCACTTCTTTCCCTCTCCAGTGGATTATTAGATGTTAAACTGAGCTTCTGCTTACAAGCTGCAACCGGGAATAAGCTATCTTGGGACCCCTAAGTTGGTCCCTTCTTGTCTGACAGCAAAGGAGCTCTCTCTTGAGGATTATCACCCGGTACAGTAAATTCATTCACACTGAATGCCTTGCCTCAACGCACTCCAAATAGAAAAGGCAGAGACTGGCATATTCGCTCTGAAACTTACTGCGTCAGATATTCTAGTTCCTTGCTCTTAAATTGTGCCTTCCCTGTGGTATTTTCCAGTGATACCATGGAAGTTTTTCCAAGCTCAGTTCCCTGTATGAAGGATAGCGGGGTGGCAAACATTGGGAGTGTCTTGCTTGGCTCTTGCCATGTGAGATTAACAGTGATGTCACTAGTCTCTGGACAGATTTGCTTCTGGTGCAGGTGGCCTCAAACTCACCAAACGCGGCCATGTACTTACTGCTCCATGAAATGGTGAACTGATGCTGTCAACTTCAATAAAACTTAATAAGCATTCATTAAGAACTTAGTACAACTTGTATATCTTTAAGCCATGGCCATCAGATAAATATTGCAGTCTTGAGATATGCTTGTTAGATTAAACCTCAATAAAAAATGTTTTCAAATCTTTGTATAGGCAACGGACGAGCCTAGGGACACTTGCAAGTTAATAATGTCTTCTAAAGACACAGCATTGTATTCGTTGTCATCATGGAAAAATAAAAAGTCCTTTGCAGTCTTAGTGAAGGTATTCATCTTTGAGATCGGAGGATTTAATCTTATTTTGGAAATGTCACTGCATTCTGAAGCAGAGACTTTTAGAAGATGTTCAAACCTCGTACTTCTGAATATTGAAATTTTGGACTTGACATTTACTAAGTATCGATAATGTAAAACTGGTATACTTGTAAAACGAAAAACATAAATTAAAGAAAATAAATGAACTGTGCCTCCCACAAGTTCTAGGACATGGACACAACCCTGCCCCACATCTTTACAACTACATAACAATGACGGTCTTTTTTCCCAGTTGCCAAGACCTTGTTCCCCAGTTCTAAGACCTCATCAGAATTGCCCATCCTGTGTACATTTCTGCCAACATTCTGATCACAACCCCTTAAGTAATCTCTAAGAAGTTGCAGACTTAGGGAACTGCATTTGTTCTTCTTCTGAGCCCTCACCAGAATTTCCCTTAATTCTTTGTTGATGGCAATCTAAGCTTTTCCCAGCCTGCTTCTCTCAATTCTTCCAGCCTCTACCTTGAGGGGTGAATGGGTTGTCTTCATGTGGGGAGGGGAGGGATTAGAGTGGGAACTTTGGCTCCCAGGTTCTTTAGTAGTGGAGTTTGCAGGTCCTACTGTTGATACTGTAAGTTTTTCTAAGGCCATGGGGTTCCAGTTCCCTGGCGGTCACTTCTGTGCAGGTCAAGGCAGTGGTTCTCTTTAGTATTTACTTGTGAACTGTACCTGATTGTTTTATGCTTCTGTTAACAAGACACGTCTTACCTTTTCTATACCCCTGTTCCGTGATAGGAAGTGACTTACGTTTGACTGTTGAGGAGCCAAGATTGAATGTGTTTTTAACAGGCCGGCTTCCTATCGTCCTTGGGTCCCTGCAGTGTGGCACATGTCTGAGAGGCTCTTATGTCTGATGGACTCAGAAGTCCATTAGGACAGTTTTCCTTACATGGGGTCTCCCTTTTTCATTCCTTTCTTAAACGGTGGGTCCCTTACGATGGATGTCTAATATTGGCCTCTGTGTGGTTAGTATCAAATGATGTATATTAATTCCATTACAGAGGTTGTATGAGCATCAGTTAGTGGAAACGTCCTAATCAGGAAAGAGGAGGTCAAAGAGCACGGTCTGAATCTAGCTCACCTCTTCTCAGTGCACACACTTGCCTGTGAGACAGTCTTCATTGCCTAGGCCTCATTTTATTTTTACGAGTAATTTAGGGGGTGAGTTGTTCTATGAAGTTGAATAGGTAATTGTACATATTTTAATAAGAATTCCGTAGCCTTGACTAGGAAACATGATCAGTAGGTGATTATCTTGTGTGTGGTTTGTAAAGCAGATATTTCTCTCTGAGTATCAAACTGAGAGCTGGGGTTTAAATACACACTCACTTCAACAACATCAACGACATGACTCCAAATCATAAGCTTCAAAATGAGACGTCCACGAAAGACTAAAACTTCCCCGACTGGACTAGTTGATGTTATGTTCTCCCGCATTCAGGGAGAAAGAGATTATTGCTGGGACATTTCCAAGACACGTGACTAAAGTCACCTATTACCCAAGAGCAGAAATAGGAAATTAATGTGATACATTAAAAAAGGTAATTGCCTTCCTTAACCACGAAGATGGCATTTTATAAAATTAGCTGCTTCTCTTACAAGCCAACCTTCATTATCCTTTACCTACTCTTTAAAGACTATACAAACAGGAATAAGCAAATTATGGATAAAATGTTCTATAACTGGGAGAACTCAACGGCCAGTTGCCCACAGCTTACCTGCTGGTGTCCTGTGACACATATTGAAGCCTCCGTTGTACTTTGAGGAAAAATGTTCAAAACATGCCCAAAGTTCTACCCAGCAGCTGCCCCGGGAACCTGCATGCACTTCTGTCCCACTGCGAGTGGCAACCACATCGGCGGTGCTGGACTCGGGTCAGCCCTGCTGGAATGGCAGTGAAAGAGAAACTCAGGTTTGAGCACAGCTAAGACGTAAACGTGCAAGTGCACGTTTTAGCGAACAGTGTCGTGTATCCATTTACAGGCGGCCAAGGGATAACTCTGTGACCAAAGGGAAACAAAACCTATTCTAGAAAAACAGCAGCTCTGCCTTTCAGGGATGAGACAACCCTGCAAGCTGCTGAGCTCTCTGCTGGTCAGCGGTGACGTCATCCCGGTAGCACTGACCCTGCCACCGTCCGAGGTGCCTCACCCAGTCCCCTCCAATCTGTCCGCTGGACAGGAGGGGCGCCATTCTGTCCACACCGCTTCCTTCAGCACCTGCACCCTTGGGGCCTGCTTGTTGGGAGGAAAGCTGTCACCCGCGGCAGCTGGCTTAAACCTTAGCAGCAGGAGGAACAGCTAGGTGCCCGTGGCCAGGCCACTGCCCCAGATGAAACTGTTGCTGCCGGGCCTGGCCATCTCTTCCCAACGGAAGTACGTTGTTTGGGGGTCAGCAGACTCTAGAATGAAGCGGGCCCCTTGGGCACAGGGAGCAACAGCACATCCTAGTGGGCCAATATCCCCAAAGCTTGAAACTAGGTGTCTTGTCTCACTCCAAGGATGGCTGTGGCACTACAGCATCGCTGGACGCTGGGTGGCAGTAGAGGGCCTCACAGAAACCAGGAGCAGCCAATCTGGCCTCCAGCAAAGGAACGATGCTAATGCGCTCCTCTGGGTAGAATTTGCACAATAACCCACATGGAAGTCGCAGCAGGACAGGGATGAAAACTATGGGGCAAGAGGTCAAGTCTGCACAATCCCAACCAACCCCACAGATGCCCATGTCCAGTAACCGCACACACTGGATGGCTCCCCACAGGCAAAGGAACAGGTGAGACACACCCCTTCTCTGTACCTGGTGACGGATTCAGGGAAGTCAGGCTCCAGGCCCTCTCTCACTCCCACCGTGTCCTGAATCCTCACCATCAGCTACAGCTGCAAGGACTGTTTCTCTTCTGTGAACCTGCAAGCTAAGGGTCTGAAGCGACACAGTGGAGAAAGCATGCGAGGAAATTCTGCTCTACTTTTCCACCTCAGTGAGGCACGTGCACAATGTAGTTTCCCATCTCAACTGTTGCTTCGCTGTCAAGATTTCTTTTGGTGTGAGAGACCAAGGTGTCAGTAGCAAAAGAAAATGTTTTGCTTTTGCTCCCCTCAGTATGCTTCAACATTTCCAAGTGAATTTCACGTCACAAGGGGAGATGGGGATTGCCCTCAACTGGAATGTGGGTCACCTCCCAGCTGTGTGGTGATGTGTCTGGGGCCAAGGCCAGAGCTGCTGCTTTTCCAGATTTTCCAAGCCAGAAACAAGCACTGTTCACTTTAATAAGGTTAAGTTTAAACCGACATCCTTTTTTGGTGCCTAAACTGTTGACTACATACCCCAGCAAGACAGAAGCGTGTGAAAGCCGTCCATTCACACTCCCCTTCTCCCAGACGGTCACATGCGCATATCCCCAGAGCTGAAGGCACTGTGCAAAGCACGGTGCAGTATATGCGGCCAGTAACCGTGTGTTCTTCTCACTGAACACTTCCAGGGTTGCATCAAGTAAAAGTTGCCTCAAATTTCACTGAAGTAGATAAAAGCTGCAAAAACCCTTACTGATTTCCTAAGTTTACTTCTCTAAGTCCCAAAAGCTAAGACTATAACTACGTTAGCGTTCATGTATGACAAACAAATATTAAATAGTTTACACCTTTATACCAATTTATCTGTAGCTCGTGCAGGTCCAATTGGACCTGGCAGACATCTACAGAACATTTCATGCAACAACTAGAGAATACACATTTTTTCTCATCGGCACATGGAACATTCTCCAGGATAGACCACATGTTAGGTCACAAAACAGGTTTCAGCAAATTTTTCAAAGCTGACATCATTCCTAGTATCTTTTCTGACCACAATTGACTAGCACTGGAAATCAATTACAAGCGAATTTCTGGAAACTACTCCAGTGCATGAAAACTGAACAACAGGCTCCCGAATGACCTATGGGTCCAAGAAGAAATTAAAAAGGAAATCAAAAACGTTCTTGAAACTAATGAAAAAAGATGCATCCTACCAAAACCTGTGGGATACTGTAAAAGCAACAGCGACGAGGCAATATATTGCAATACATGCTCACATCAAAAGGATGGAGAAACTTCACGTAAATGACCGAACTGTACACCTCAAAGAACCACCACCACCACAACAATGCAATCATAAAAGTACTAGAGAGAAAGAAATAATTAACATCAGGGCAGAGTTCAATGAAATGGAGACCCCCAAAACGATACAAAGGATCAGCGAAACACAAAGTTGTTTTTTGAGAAGATAAATAAAATAGACAAACCATTAGCTTTGCCCACTCTCACCACACTCATTCAACATAGTACTGAAAGCCCTAACCAGAGCAATCAAGCAAGACAAAGAAATAAAGGGCATTCAGATTGGGAAGGACAAAGTCAAGTTGTCCCTGTTTGCAGATGACGCGATCTTATAGATAGAAAACCTAAAGGCTACCAGAACGCCCTTACGGCTGACTAACAATTTTAATAATTTTGCGGGGTACAAAATCAACACCCACAGATCAGGAGCATTTTTATACTCCGATAATGAACTGGCAGAAAAAGAAATCAAGAAAGCAAGCCCATTTACAATAGTCACCCCCAAGATAAAATACCTAGGAACCAATTGAACCAAGGAGGTTAATGCAGATCTCTACAATGAGAACTACCAAACACCAGTGAGAGAAATTAAAGAGCACCCAAAAATAGTGGAATGACATACCAGGCTCTGGTACGGGAAGAATTAACATCGTGAAAATGTCCTTTCTACCCATAGCAGTCTACAAATTCAACGCAATCTCCGTCAAAATAGCAACAACTTTCTTCACAGAAATAGAAAAAGCAGTGCTAACATTCATATGGAATACGAAAAGATCCTGAATAGCCAAAGCAATTTTGAGCTTAAAAGCACCCCAAAAACAGAAAGGCTGGAGGCATAACACCACCCAATTTCAAATTCTATGACAAGGCTCAAAACAGCATGGTGATGGCATAGAAACAGACACTCAGATCAATGGAACAGGATAGAAAACCCAGGATAGAAAAAAAATCAATTTGCCTACTTACAGCCAACCGATTTTTGACAAAGCCAACCAGAACATACGCTGTGGAAAAGACAGCCTCTTCAGGAAATAAACGGTGCCCGCAAAATTGGACAATCCACATGCAGAAGAATGAAACTGGACCAGCATCTCACCATATGCCAAAATCGACTCGAAATGGATTAAAGACCAGAATATAAGACCCCAAACCATTACATGACTGAAGGAAAACAGAGGGGA
Organism: Cynocephalus volans; assembly: GCF_027409185.1. Lineage (NCBI taxonomy): Eukaryota > Metazoa > Chordata > Mammalia > Dermoptera > Cynocephalidae > Cynocephalus > Cynocephalus volans. The sequence continues at coordinate 442,011 of NW_026902469.1, read as the reverse complement.
AACACTCCAGGAAGTAGGTGGGGGCAAAGGCTTTATGAATAAGACCTGAAAACCCACAAGCAACAACATAAAAACTAAACAAATGAGCTAATGTCAAACTAAGAAGCTTCCACATAGCAAAGGAAACAATCAACAGAGCAGAAAGGCACCCTAAAAAAAGGGAGAAAATATGTGTAAACTATACGTCTGCCAAGGGCTTAATATCCAGAACATACCAAGAACTCAAACAGCTGTACATTATGAAAACAAGTAATCCGATTTAAAACTGGGCAAACGAGATGAATAGACATTTTTCAAAGACATACAAATGGCCAACGGTACACGAAAAAATGCTCAGCATCACTAGTCATCAGAGAAATGCAAATCAAAACCACATTGAGATATCATGTCAACCCAGATAGACTGGCCATTGTTAAAAAGACCATTAATAAGAAATGCTACTGAGGATATGAGGAAAGGAGAACTCTTCTCCAATGTTGGTGGGACTGTAAATTAGCACAGCCACTATGGAAAACAGTAAAGAAGTTTCCTCCAATACAGATAGTACTACCATATGATCCAGCAGTTCCACTACTGGGTATATATCCAAAGAAATGGAAGTCATATGGAAGGGACACCTGCACTCCCATGTTCACTGCAGCTTTACTTACAATAGCCAAAATATAGAACCAACCTCAGTGCCCTTCGACAGATGACTGGATAAAAAAAATGTGATACACGTACACCATGGAATAATACTCAGTGATAAAGAAAAAGAATGAAATTCTGCCATCGGTAACAACCTGGATGAGTCTGGAGAAAATTATGTTGTGTGAAATAAGCCAGACAAGGGAAGATAAATATCACATGCTCTCACTTATAACTAGGTAGAAAGGAAGGAAGGAAGGAAGGAAGGAAGGAAGGAAGGAAGGAAGGAAGGAAGCAAAGGACTACAACAGTTCCTTGAACTTTCAGAAGGACAGAAGAAACCAATGGTTACTAGAGATGAGGGGATGGACGGAGGGAGGGAGTTGGGGGCGTGATGGGTCAGGCAACGGGCATAAAGAAAAATCATGATTTGTAATAATGAATATGCTAATAAAAATAATTTAAAAAGTAAGACACTTTAAAACACAAAAAGAATGCCATTATTGACATTCCAGAAAATTCCAGCTATGTGGATAACTTTAAAAACCAGCTGTCAAGCTAAATCCTTTATCAGTACAAATTTTGATATTTCTTCAAATTGGGAGGAGAATGTTGGTTTCGATGTACAATGTCTGGTCACTCCCAGCCTCATCTATTTGTCACTGACGACCCTGGGACAGACGGAAAAAAAAAAAAAAAAACGGTTTCTGCAACTTTTAAAATACAGACACGCCCTCCACCACCAACTTTCAATTTCTACAAAACGTCCTTGGGTTCTAGTATTCTTGCACATGTTTGTTCTCTTACAGGAAATTTGCTCCTTAGGATTTCACTGCAATGTGCTTCTGGATCCCATGCCATGATTTATCTCTGAGGACCCCTGTTCCCCTGGATCCATTTCACCCCGTGCCTGGCCACACATAGGAGCAGGAGGACAAGGCTTTGAGATGGGGAACCCGCACAAGCAATTATCTGGGTTTAGGTCTGCAGGTTATTAAGGTTTTCCGTTTCAACTTCCACAGCTAGAACGAAAGTGTAGAAATCTGTTTTCTAGTTAAAATCTGTTCACATCCCAAGTGTTTCTTAAGTTACTTAACAAGCCTTTGGTAGTCCGAAATACCGGGAAGTGTGCCTGTAACTAGAAACACCAGAAACTTCCATTTCAAAATTGTCATAAACCAGGGATACTTTAGAAAAACCTTTTCAGCCCACTTCGTGCCTTGAGTAATGGTGGGTAAACAGTGGAAACCAAGAGAGGCAACACGGAAGCAAACGGATATAAAAGCACAAGGGAGACATCATGCTCTTGGGGAGAACTAAAATGCAAATTGTGTCTGTAAACGAAAGAAATTATACAGAAATCCCAGAAAAACAATTGACTGAAAATCAGACGAACGATCCCATGTTCATCTCATCACCTTGAGAACACGAAGGATACTTTTGTACAGGCAGCACACCTCCTTAAAGCAGCAGCAGAGTGCTTCGTGCACAGCAAGGCCTAGTTCACCGAGCAGCTGGACCTGTGCCCACACCCAGAGGGCAGCACCAGCCACGTGGGTGCAGAGGAGGTTGTCCCGGTGAACTCCACAAGCGGCAGCAACGCTCGGCTCTACGCCACAGGACTTCTGACAACGGACACAGTCGCACAGACTGCAAGTGGACCCCACATCAGCTTCAAGACCTCCCCCACCCGAAAACATCTCCACAGCCAGCCAGGGAGGCAAAGGAAGGGTCTTCATGGCGTGCAGAGTTACAATGAATCTGTGTTCACGCTGCCCCCTCCCACTGTACCCGTCGAGACCCAGACGATGTGCCCTGCTACTACAAAGTCGAAGAGATGTTTGATGGGGGCAGAGCGGAAGAGGCACATTGAATTTGGATCATTTTACCCATGACCCTTCTCTCCTCCCAACCCTCTTTGGGAAAGATGACATTTCTGGGGAAACAGAAGGTGATCAGAAGCAAGTAGCTCAAATGTATGTCCCTTGTAAATTTCGGATATCCATCAATTTCAATTTTGAGATATAGAGAAGTGCTGGGAAGTTTAATTGGCCGTATCAGTGTCAGTGAAGAGCTGATGGAAGAAGTGCGAAAGGCCAAAGGAGAAAACCCATGAGTAGAGAAATTAGCCTTCGGCTAATCTTATCTTCTCTGCTTCCATATATCCCTGTCCGTCCTCAAAAGTTGAGTGAGGTAGGAGATGATAAGATTGAGATTAGGGCAAATTATTTCCCCATCTTTTCCTTTCTCCAATGCACAGTCTCCTCAACCCGCACACTTGGAGTCTCAGGGTCAGCTCTCCAATACTGGTCGACACAGAGGAAAACCAACGGAACCAAAACGAATCCACCGAATTATCTCTGCTGTGCTTATTTATACCTTCCCGGGTTTTCTTTCCTTTACTGTTAAGTGCCTATAATCAACTTCAATCATTTTAGCAGAGTACTAAAGAGTGACTGCTCCCAACCCCTTCAGATAGGTGATGCTTATGTTTACATCTGCTTATCAGCTCTGTGAAAGTGCTGTTTCGTGGAGGTGCTGTAATTTGATGAACACATGAGACATGCTATTTGCTAGCAAGAAATTCTCAGCTCAAACAAGCTAAGGTGTATGGAGATTCAGTATAACACAGTAATTGGTTAACTCAGTTTACTTGGGACTCCATTTCTTAGGTCTTGGGCTGTTTACATAACCAAAAGGAGTGTGTGTGTGTGTGTGTGTGTGTGTGTTTGTGTGTGTGTGTGTGTGTGTGTGTGTGTGTGTGTGTGTGTGTGTGTGTGTGTGTACCACACTTGACCTAGCACCTACCTGCACAAGTACCCCCCTGCCAAGTGATGTGTTTAAAGGCCAACAAAAAGGAAAACACAGAACACATTTATAATCCTGAAAATCTAGGGCTACTTAACCTTTCTGCTGCTTAATTTTAAAGGCAAAAAATGTACTATGAGCAGCATAAATAAGAACTGATTTGAGCATAGTTTTATAATAGATAAAATGTACCTGATGGGTCTAATTCAAATTTCTAAAATCTAACTGTGCCGCATTAGTCTGAGATACAAGATCTGAAGCTGCATGATCTAATCTGAGAATTTACGGACCTGTTTGAAATACCTTCATTTGATTAATTTGAAATGGAGGCCAGGGTATGACCTCTAACAGTCTGATCTTTAATAACCGCTCAAGAGATGAGGCAGGAAGTCAGTCGCGCTTAGAATTCTATGCACTTTCCTCTAGTGAGCACACCCTGCGGTTCCACGCGTGCAAGCACACCCCTCGCTCACTGCGGGATCTACAGAGCAGCTGTACATGCCCTTCAAAACTCAAATGCGTGTTATGTGGGTGTGCGGTATAGGGGTAGGACATGAAAAAACTCCCACCTGTCCAGTCCGAGAGAAATTTAACTCCTGAGAAGCACACCTTAGTTGAACATCAGATGCAACACTAATTTGCAGAGGTTCCCCCAACATAGGAACAAAAGGGCTGACGTTATGTGTTGATAGCAGATCGTGTGTGAAAACTAAAGTTTTATACGGGGCTGTACGAAGACTAACTGAGGTCTGGAAAATGAGGAATTTTAAATGCTGGACAGTCTCTATACTCAGATTCCGCTGAAGACAATGCAAATACTTATAAGAGCCTGATAATAAAAACAGATTAAAAAAACTTAATCATCAAGGTGAAGCATTTAGTAATGAGGTTTGTACAGCTTTTCGGAAAACACTGACTGGAAGTCCCAACCGGCTAGAGGTAGGCCAGTGTCAGGAGGCATCCCGGACATGGGCATTAGCTTCCAGCACTGATGGTGCAGCCGGTGTCGATGATAAGAATTAAAACACAACTGCAACCCCCAGTCCTGGACAGGCTCAGGAAGCGGCTATCTGGAAAGAGTGGGAGGGGTCCAGGAGGCCAGCCCCCAGGTGATACATACGTTTGCACAACAGTGACGGCGAGCCACTGGAAGTCTTTTCCAGCTGTACTGCGCTGTAATTGTGGTCGCTTGCTCAGGACAGCATGCTGCTTTCACAAGTTGTCTCCTTCCTGAGGGATTTGCTCCTAGAAAAAGCCACCACCGCCTTCTTCACTGTGCCTTCTTCTTCTTCTTTTTCTTTTTTTTCCTGGAGCTTGTCTCTTCTGCAGAGAAGAGCTTTTAACACCTCCCTGGATAGTCAGTAAAACCCCAAGCATTAAGAAGGCCAGAAAATACACGTCCACTTCATTTCACTGAAAAAGAAAGGTCATGATCCTATCCCTTCTTTGGGTCATCCACCCTGAGTCTGCACACCACATTTGCTCAGCAGCAGTCTGGCTACCCTTGCACATCCAGCAAACCCTTAGCACTCCTTCCTCTTATTCAGGATTCCAACTTTTTGAGCGACAAGAAGATCCCTGACACAGAGGGATCCTTGCTGAGGTATGAGAGCAGTGACACAGGATGCAAGAAGAGCACAAATGATGTTTCTTTATCCTCTGCCAAGCCCAGGGCACGCTTGGTGCTGCCATTCTCCTCCTGGGTGCAGCAGCAAACGCTTCTTCGTCAGTTCTATGATCCAACACTGCCGCCCTTAAAAATTAAGTCACCTCAAAAGTTACATAAGTATTTGAAAATACTCAAGAAAACTCTCCAAACACTGCTAGTTACACTTTGCTTGTCATAAATGGAACATCAATCTGAGCCCCAGGACAGGCCAGAGACAAGAACCTGTGATTTCCAGCCAGGCCTGAATTCTCCCCAAATTCCACAGAGTACCAAAACAGGACAATCTTGGCAGGAGCCAAGGGCAGCCTCCTCTACCCTGAAGCAGGCCATGCCTGGAGTCCTTGGCATGAACCGAGGGCAGCATCTCCTGCCTGGAAGCAGTCATGAAGCACACCGAAACACCACTTCCACGTGGGTGGGCCACTGTTGCTTTGCCTCCCACAGATCTGTCCCCCCTTTTCCCCTGGGTGATGGAGCTGCCAAAGATTCCTCAAAGCCCATCTCTTTTGAGCAGTGAGAAGCCCCGGGCTTCTCTTCCTGCATTTATTCTCCAGACCAAGAAGTTACAGGAAGAGACATAGGTGGGGTTTTGCTAAGTTCAGTTTTACAAGTTTTGCAATTGAAGCTGGTAACTTTCAGTCAAAACAAGTCAGATGACACTCTGTTAGGCAATTAAGTGATCCACTATAACAAAGCCTTGATTTACCCGAAATTCCTTTTCCCTCTAGCAGCTTTTTAGTAACGTTGCCTATCAATTAGTCACTTGTCTGTCTTAGAATCAGCAGCCTTGCTGTGTTATGATTCTTTTCCTGCAGCAGAGACTCAATGCCCTGGGGGAAATTTCCTGTCCTTTGCAAGGTCAATATTTGAAACTGCAAGGTTTTGGGAAATCAGGCCCTGTGAGGTACATTTTTTGTATGAATCCTCTACAGGCCACTACAGCCACCACCACAGCCAGGGCTGCTGCAAAAGCAGCTTAAGACCACCAAAGTAGCACAGCTCTCATGCAGGCAGCCCACCAGACACTTGACTGCTTTGACACAAGGAAAGACACCAGTGGAGTCACACACACCTACTGCTTATGTTTCATAGTCAAGGCTATGGAATTCTTATTAAAATATGCATAATTACGTATTCACCTTCATAGAACAACTTACGCCCTAAGTTTGGTTTGACTCATAACCTGCATCTGATATCAACTTTTGGCACAAGGACACCATTTCTTTCCTTTTCTTTTGTTTTTTTTTTTGTGTGTGTGTGACCGGTAAAGGGATCGCAGCCCTCACCTTGCTGTCACCCTCCCCGCGCACAGCCAGTGAGTGCACCGGCCATCCCTGTATAGGATCCGAACCCGCGGCCTCGACGCTCCCAGGGCCGCAGCGCTCCCAGCGCTGCACTCTCCCGAGTGAGCCACAGGAGCGGCCCGAGGACGCCATTTTCCTCTAACACCAGTCGTCAGCGTCACACGTCGGCTCCCAAGAACGGGGCTGCGGCCTGCTCGGGAGTGGGCAGAAGCAGGCAGGGCCTCAGCTGACAGCACATAGGCACCCCGTAGAGCTGGGAGCAGAAGCCGCTGATGGAGCGGCACCCGCGCTGCAGTACCGGCGCTTTGACCTGCCACTGTAACGCGCTCGGGCGTGGTTCTCTGCACGGGGGCCGTGAACGGGACCCGGTGGAGCCGCGGTACCAGCACCAGCACCTCAGACCGGGCTCTGCGAAACCCGACCCGGGGTGGGAAGTGCTTGAAGCTCACCTGAGAGTTGCGTGACAGTCACGTAACCAGGGCCGTGGGCGGGGCTGACATCCACCTGAACAGCGCGTGAATGGGCTTAAGGGTTACGAGACCAGTGCGCGCATGGGGCGTGACCGGAGCATGGGAGGGGCTTCGGGATCACGTGACCAGATTGCGCGAGTGGCCTGGCCAGAGCATGGGAGGGGCCCTTGTTCCCAGCCATGTGCAGAGCGGTGGCCCAGGATTCGGAGTGCGTTGGCTGTTAGCGTGTTGCAGCTGGAGCACAGGAGAGCCTGAGACAATGCCTTTTATTTAGATTTTTCTCTGCAGGGGGTTTTTGGGTATCATTTTTATTCCATCTGCAAGCTTGAATTAAGAATTTAAAAAGGACAGGGGAAGCCAGTTTTTTTTCCTTCGTTAGCACGTCTCAGGTGATTAGCTCGTGATTCCTCCTTTTGGTATCAGGTTATCTATCAGATTGGGACCATCTTCTCATTGTCCTGAAGTTAACCTGTGACCTCTTCCGGTTGGCAAGCTGTGGTTAATATCTACCCTATTAATGGGGTGGGACTATTGCATTTACAAAGTGATAGTACTATCATATGACCTATGTCTATTGCTAAATGTTAAGTACAAATTTGCTAAAAGGAACAATGCTAACATTTAAATTCTAATGGGGGTGTAATGATCTTATGTTCTAATGGAATGAACCTACTGTTGATATGCAAAAAGGAACAGGGGATATTTGAGCAGCATTATCATGCACATCTTGAGGTTATGCATTGGCTGTGGCCCTATAATCTTGATCTAAATGTTAAAGTGTCCTTGTGCACAGCACCGTCCCTCACAAAACCAGTTACATTTGCCTCTTAGGTCTCATTTTGCTGGTTTAATAATTTTACAGCATCTACTTTTATCCCAATATCTAATTCTTAATGATTTACTTAAAACTGGATACCACCAAGTAAAGGGGGTTCTACAGTTTCGTTCCCATATCCTTAATTTGTCCCAATCATGTAATTTCTCATGAATGCCAACCGTTCTCTTGCCATGAATATAACCTCCAGTAAATGATGTTTGCCAACTTACATTAGGCTGCGGCTCATATTTAGTCATGAGCGGTGCTTTTGGAACATACGTTGCTGTGGTCAATTTACCATAAGGGGATAATTTTGAATTGTCCAACTGACGCGGATCCTCTGTGGGAATGTTTAGTTCAATGACCGTATAATTATTTGTGTTATTTTTATAATCTTTTGGGAATTCAGAGAACTGCCACGCTAACCAAAATATCGACAGAGAAGGCAAAAGCCACCAAGCCAAGGCAGGAACCCTGATGGGTTGTAGCAAGGGCTCGTAGCTGCGGCCTGGTCAGCAGCTCTCCCTCCAGCGGCCTTGCCAACTTGGAGAGGGCAGCCCAAGCTGACTCCTTTAGGATCCTGCCACGGCGTGGACCACGCCAGCTCCCCCTTTTTTACTTCGGAATTTCAAGACGAGGAGTTCTCATCGTGTTGTCTTTATTGCGGATCCGAGGTATCTGATGAGGACTGGAAAAACAAACAACAACAATAATAATTCTGATTATGAACACGCCAGCTGAATGTATCAAAGACCAAAAGGGAGTACTCATCAAAGCAGAATGAAGGGACTGGCATATCCCGTTGGCCACATCTTTGGGGACTATGGACTGTCAATGGGCATGAGAAAGGTCGGATGTTTTTTGATGTAAATTTGTGAAATCTCCTCCTAGGGTAGAATGATTCCAAATTCCTTTTCTATGCATCTGAGTCTGTTGCCATGAAGCATGAGAATCGTTATAAGGAAGGGGGGTAACACAGATCCGTTTATAATTATGGTGACAAGCAGTTGTAAGTTGAACCGTAATGTTTTGTATCTCTTGTCCTAAAAAGAAAACTGCTTCTTCTAATACATGAATCCTATCTGCTAATGGTCTGTCTATCTTTTCTTGTTGAAAGAGAACTGTGGAAACATTTAAAGAGAAATTATTAATATGTTCAGCCGTATGAACTGGCTGTGCCAAAGCAGCAGTAGAAGCGGCGACAGGCCCTATGATAGCAACGAAAGCAGAAATTCCTAAAATTAAAGCTGCAATAAAACGTTTAGGACGAGACAGAGCGTATGGTAACTTTTGCAAAGCGGCGAATCCTGGATCAGCATACCAGGATTGTGAAACATTTACAGGAAGGAAAACAGAAGAAGGTCGTCTTAACAGAAAATAATGTTGTTGAGGGGAAAAGGGATCTAAACAATCAGTAATGGAACAATTAACACAATCAACATGGGTTATAGCTCCTGAATAAGTTGTATTTAATTGGTTTGAATTATTGTAGACCAACATAGCGTAAGGGGCTTGTATGTAATAAGTTCTATTATTTTGTGGTCTATGAAATTTGGTTCCATTTAGAGCAGCAAACAAACGGTATAATTGCGTTTGTGGAGTTGCTCCGGTGTTATTATTTATCCAAATAGGTGTAGCCCATCCAGGAGTATACCAATAATGAATAGGATCTGGCTTGGGCAAAATATTATCGTTCCAATTAAATTTTGCAGTATTATTATTTAAATAATTTCTATAATCCTAACCAGGGCTAGAAATAGACAAATCACATACCTTTGAAGTAGAATTGTTCTAATAAAATACAACAGTTTTATTTTTAAAACCACAATTAGACCCATTGGGGAAACCTGCTCGAGAAGAGAGTCCGTCCCATGCATGAGCTTCTTTCTGTAAACACGTTGGAATAGAAGAAGGCAGAGAAATTGATGGCCTAGTGTTAAAATTTGCTAAAGAAACGCAAGATAAAGCCCAAGGATCTCGACTAATGGCTGGCGACCGAGCAGTTGGCTTGCCAGCACTAGATCAAGAGTCTGTAATCCTAGGAGAATCGGTTAACAATGTTTTATAACCCGTAGAAACACAATGTTTAATAGGAGGAACATTAGGAGAAGAGAAACATAAAGGCATTTTCTCAGTGAAAGCTGAAAAATGAAAAGGTTGTGGAAAATGAGGCTTCTCATAAATATTAGGATCTCTACCGAAGAGGCGAGAATGGTTAGTTATTTTAATTTTTTCCTGGTCCCAGGAAGCCAAATGGAACAAAGGAGAGAGAGAGAGAGAGAGAGAGAGAGAGAGAGAGAGAGAGAGAGAGAGTTAGGGTTTGTTTTCAAATAAGGATATTGCACAAACCTATAACATTTTAAATTAACTGATCAATTAACTTTTGTTGTTCTGACCTTTGTGAACAATTTCACAAGCCCATTAGATTTTTCATTAAAATTTTGGAACTTCAGTTTAAAGCTATAAACTGAAAGTTTGTCAGGAAACTGTACCTATTCAAGTTTGTTCATAAAATATTTAAAAACATAACCTTTTAAAATGATAATTAAACCAAAATTATGACTGGTCACATTTATATTAAAACAGATATTTAAAAACCTTACAAAATGTTGGAACACATATCCATAACACCTTCAGTATTAATAATGCTTTCCCACATAGTCAAACCTCATTAAACAAGCCAATTAGTTTTGATACATCTTTTAGATATCCTTTGAGAAACTCCAGGGCCCTCGGAATTTCCCAAACTTATTTTAAAGTTTCAGAATTTAATGTTGGAAAGCTGTGTTAAATAACAAAAGGCTTAAAACATTTAATTGAATAAAATCATAAATTACTACAAAAAATAAAACCAAACTGACAAAGGGTTTTAAAGGCAAAGAGCACATGATAAAACATGAAATAAGATCCCCAGGCCAGTTATCTAAAAGACAAAGAAAAACCTTTTACAATTTTGTAGTAAGAGCACTCGTGTGTGTCTCTCTGTCTCTCTGTCTCTCTCTCTCTCTCTGTCTCTCTCTCTCTCTTTTGCTGTAAAACCCTTTTAACAAACTTACTACCTAAACCATTATCAAGACTTACTCAGACATTCTGTTTTTGTCCTTTACTTTCTGCTTTTTAAATAGCCAGTCATTTTACTGTAGGACAAAATACACTGTACCAGATACTTTTTTACATAAAAATTATTTTTCTTTCTCTTTAGCCTCTTCAAACATATATATATATATATATATATATATATATATATATATATATATATATATATAGAAAGAGAGAGAGAGAGAGAGAGAGATTTAGTTATATTTTTGGTTTTTGTGGGGTTTACAATTTAAAAGCCTCTATCAAAGACAAACGTAGTCCTGTTTGATTAGTAAACCCTGGCAACAATGTCTGTTGATAAGAACATTTTTATACCTTTAGGTTAGTAAATAAGCATCCATCCATTAGAGCAAACTATACAAAGCTCAGTTTGAGTTTTAGCTGAATTTAGGAAATACATATTTACCGTTTCTCAGCCCCAAACTTGGTGCATTAGATTTATACCCTTATCAGTTAATGCTAACTAAGACTTATGCGATATTTGGCGTAAGTTTCTTTTCACTAGCCATTTTGGGTCCCGGGTTTCCAAGTGGCGTTTGGAGCCCCGTGGAATCCAGAGAGGCAGAGGGCAGTATCCACTATGTATGTCTAAAAGATATTGTTTCTCCCAGCATGGCCAGGAGGCAGAGCTGAGATAACAAGGAGACACTTTGACCTAGAGACAATTTTAGGTAAAAGGTTGGAATCAAACTTTGAAAATATATTTATCAAAACATTAGAAAATTTAAGGCACGTGAACTTGAAAAATAGACTTCATTATTTAATGAGCGCGCAGTAATTATAAGCCAATTAGGTACCTTGCACATAAAACAATTACACAAACAGACATGAACATATAGGCATAACATACAGCTGACGCACGCACCTATGCAGACATAAACAACAAGAACAAACAAGGATCTTATAAGTTTTGTTTAAGATGTAAATCAAGCTCACTAGGAAAAAGGACAGTCAGGTTTAGATTGCGTTTTTCTTCAAAAAGACTTACAGGTGAGGCCTCACCCTGCCTTAAAGGAAGCAAGATAACAACAAATTGACATTGTAAAGCAAAGTATGCAAGCCTTTGCAAGAGGATGGAGAGATTTTCTTCCTTTGAAGAAAGTAGCATAAAACTCTACCATAAAAGTTTGTGAAAAAATTACGTAAATGAGACTAAAAGAGAATTTAGAAGTCTGTTTAAAATACCAAGTGGATGCGAGAAAATTTGAGACCATCTAATTAAACAGGTCAATCTTAGTCTATATTTTTGTTTCTCAAATGAGTTACTGAGCTCAAGAGCTGAGCCAACAATTAGAAATGAAACCATTTGACTCTTGAGGTTTTTAGGAGAAAATCTGGTGTTTTTGCTTTGTTTTTACATATAGCATAAATTTTTATCTTGACAAACGAAACACTAAAGCTACCTTCACTTTGGAAAAACATTTGTTTTTTTCATAAACGTATGTTAAATACCACTTAAATGTCTTCATTAGCACATGGAGAAAAAAAAAAAAACCCGCATCACTAAGTTTGATACTCTGAGAGAAATATCTACTTTACAAATCACACACAAGATAATCACCTGCTGATTATGTTTCATAGTCAAGGCTACGGAATTCTTATTAAAATATGTACAATTACCTATTCACCCTCATAGAACAACTTACGCCCTAAATTACGTTTGACTCATAACCTCCATCTCATATCAACTTTTGGCACAAGGACGCCATTTCTTTCTTTTTTCTTTTCCTTTTTTTTTTTTTGTGACCGGTAAAGGGATCACAGCCCTCACCTTGCTGCCACCCGCCCCGCGCTCAGCCAGTGAGTGCACCGGCCGTCCCTATATAGGATCCGAACCCGCGGCCTCAGCGCTCCCAGCGCCGCTGCGCTCCCAGCGCTGCACGCTCGCGAGTGAGAGCCACAGGAGCGGCCCGAGGACCCCATTTTCCTCTAACACCAGTCGTCCGCGTCACACGTCGGCTCCCACGAACGGGGCTGCGGCCATTTTTCTTGATGATACTTAGTTGCCTCTTCATCTAACTTTTCCTGCCTTTCAGGGCTTAAAGGATCCTCATCAGAGTCATCACTTCTTTCCCTCTCCAGTGGATTATTAGATGTTAAACTGAGCTTCTGCTTACAAGCTGCAACCGGGAATAAGCTATCTTGGGACCCCTAAGTTGGTCCCTTCTTGTCTGACAGCAAAGGAGCTCTCTCTTGAGGATTATCACCCGGTACAGTAAATTCATTCACACTGAATGCCTTGCCTCAACGCACTCCAAATAGAAAAGGCAGAGACTGGCATATTCGCTCTGAAACTTACTGCGTCAGATATTCTAGTTCCTTGCTCTTAAATTGTGCCTTCCCTGTGGTATTTTCCAGTGATACCATGGAAGTTTTTCCAAGCTCAGTTCCCTGTATGAAGGATAGCGGGGTGGCAAACATTGGGAGTGTCTTGCTTGGCTCTTGCCATGTGAGATTAACAGTGATGTCACTAGTCTCTGGACAGATTTGCTTCTGGTGCAGGTGGCCTCAAACTCACCAAACGCGGCCATGTACTTACTGCTCCATGAAATGGTGAACTGATGCTGTCAACTTCAATAAAACTTAATAAGCATTCATTAAGAACTTAGTACAACTTGTATATCTTTAAGCCATGGCCATCAGATAAATATTGCAGTCTTGAGATATGCTTGTTAGATTAAACCTCAATAAAAAATGTTTTCAAATCTTTGTATAGGCAACGGACGAGCCTAGGGACACTTGCAAGTTAATAATGTCTTCTAAAGACACAGCATTGTATTCGTTGTCATCATGGAAAAATAAAAAGTCCTTTGCAGTCTTAGTGAAGGTATTCATCTTTGAGATCGGAGGATTTAATCTTATTTTGGAAATGTCACTGCATTCTGAAGCAGAGACTTTTAGAAGATGTTCAAACCTCGTACTTCTGAATATTGAAATTTTGGACTTGACATTTACTAAGTATCGATAATGTAAAACTGGTATACTTGTAAAACGAAAAACATAAATTAAAGAAAATAAATGAACTGTGCCTCCCACAAGTTCTAGGACATGGACACAACCCTGCCCCACATCTTTACAACTACATAACAATGACGGTCTTTTTTCCCAGTTGCCAAGACCTTGTTCCCCAGTTCTAAGACCTCATCAGAATTGCCCATCCTGTGTACATTTCTGCCAACATTCTGATCACAACCCCTTAAGTAATCTCTAAGAAGTTGCAGACTTAGGGAACTGCATTTGTTCTTCTTCTGAGCCCTCAACAGAATTTCCCTTAATTCTTTGTTGATGGCAATCTAAGCTTTTCCCAGCCTGCTTCTCTCAATTCTTCCAGCCTCTACCTTGAGGGGTGAATGGGTTGTCTTCATGTGGGGAGGGGAGGGATTAGAGTGGGAACTTTGGCTCCCAGGTTCTTTAGTAGTGGAGTTTGCAGGTCCTACTGTTGATACTGTAAGTTTTTCTAAGGCCATGGGGTTCCAGTTCCCTGGCGGTCACTTCTGTGCAGGTCAAGGCAGTGGTTCTCTTTAGTATTTACTTGTGAACTGTACCTGATTGTTTTATGCTTCTGTTAACAAGACACGTCTTACCTTTTCTATACCCCTGTTCCGTGATAGGAAGTGACTTACGTTTGACTGTTGAGGAGCCAAGATTGAATGTGTTTTTAACAGGCCGGCTTCCTATCGTCCTTGGGTCCCTGCAGTGTGGCACATGTCTGAGAGGCTCTTATGTCTGATGGACTCAGAAGTCCATTAGGACAGTTTTCCTTACATGGGGTCTCCCTTTTTCATTCCTTTCTTAAACGGTGGGTCCCTTACGATGGATGTCTAATATTGGCCTCTGTGTGGTTAGTATCAAATGATGTATATTAATTCCATTACAGAGGTTGTATGAGCATCAGTTAGTGGAAACGTCCTAATCAGGAAAGAGGAGGTCAAAGAGCACGGTCTGAATCTAGCTCACCTCTTCTCAGTGCACACACTTGCCTGTGAGACAGTCTTCATTGCCTAGGCCTCATTTTATTTTTACGAGTAATTTAGGGGGTGAGTTGTTCTATGAAGTTGAATAGGTAATTGTACATATTTTAATAAGAATTCCGTAGCCTTGACTAGGAAACATGATCAGTAGGTGATTATCTTGTGTGTGGTTTGTAAAGCAGATATTTCTCTCTGAGTATCAAACTGAGAGCTGGGGTTTAAATACACACTCACTTCAACAACATCAACGACATGACTCCAAATCATAAGCTTCAAAATGAGACGTCCACGAAAGACTAAAACTTCCCCGACTGGACTAGTTGATGTTATGTTCTCCCGCATTCAGGGAGAAAGAGATTATTGCTGGGACATTTCCAAGACACGTGACTAAAGTCACCTATTACCCAAGAGCAGAAATAGGAAATTAATGTGATACATTAAAAAAGGTAATTGCCTTCCTTAACCACGAAGATGGCATTTTATAAAATTAGCTGCTTCTCTTACAAGCCAACCTTCATTATCCTTTACCTACTCTTTAAAGACTATACAAACAGGAATAAGCAAATTATGGATAAAATGTTCTATAACTGGGAGAACTCAACGGCCAGTTGCCCACAGCTTACCTGCTGGTGTCCTGTGACACATATTGAAGCCTCCGTTGTACTTTGAGGAAAAATGTTCAAAACATGCCCAAAGTTCTACCCAGCAGCTGCCCCGGGAACCTGCATGCACTTCTGTCCCACTGCGAGTGGCAACCACATCGGCGGTGCTGGACTCGGGTCAGCCCTGCTGGAATGGCAGTGAAAGAGAAACTCAGGTTTGAGCACAGCTAAGACGTAAACGTGCAAGTGCACGTTTTAGCGAACAGTGTCGTGTATCCATTTACAGGCGGCCAAGGGATAACTCTGTGACCAAAGGGAAACAAAACCTATTCTAGAAAAACAGCAGCTCTGCCTTTCAGGGATGAGACAACCCTGCAAGCTGCTGAGCTCTCTGCTGGTCAGCGGTGACGTCATCCCGGTAGCACTGACCCTGCCACCGTCCGAGGTGCCTCACCCAGTCCCCTCCAATCTGTCCGCTGGACAGGAGGGGCGCCATTCTGTCCACACCGCTTCCTTCAGCACCTGCACCCTTGGGGCCTGCTTGTTGGGAGGAAAGCTGTCACCCGCGGCAGCTGGCTTAAACCTTAGCAGCAGGAGGAACAGCTAGGTGCCCGTGGCCAGGCCACTGCCCCAGATGAAACTGTTGCTGCCGGGCCTGGCCATCTCTTCCCAACGGAAGTACGTTGTTTGGGGGTCAGCAGACTCTAGAATGAAGCGGGCCCCTTGGGCACAGGGAGCAACAGCACATCCTAGTGGGCCAATATCCCCAAAGCTTGAAACTAGGTGTCTTGTCTCACTCCAAGGATGGCTGTGGCACTACAGCATCGCTGGACGCTGGGTGGCAGTAGAGGGCCTCACAGAAACCAGGAGCAGCCAATCTGGCCTCCAGCAAAGGAACGATGCTAATGCGCTCCTCTGGGTAGAATTTGCACAATAACCCACATGGAAGTCGCAGCAGGACAGGGATGAAAACTATGGGGCAAGAGGTCAAGTCTGCACAATCCCAACCAACCCCACAGATGCCCATGTCCAGTAACCGCACACACTGGATGGCTCCCCACAGGCAAAGGAACAGGTGAGACACACCCCTTCTCTGTACCTGGTGACGGATTCAGGGAAGTCAGGCTCCAGGCCCTCTCTCACTCCCACCGTGTCCTGAATCCTCACCATCAGCTACAGCTGCAAGGACTGTTTCTCTTCTGTGAACCTGCAAGCTAAGGGTCTGAAGCGACACAGTGGAGAAAGCATGCGAGGAAATTCTGCTCTACTTTTCCACCTCAGTGAGGCACGTGCACAATGTAGTTTCCCATCTCAACTGTTGCTTCGCTGTCAAGATTTCTTTTGGTGTGAGAGACCAAGGTGTCAGTAGCAAAAGAAAATGTTTTGCTTTTGCTCCCCTCAGTATGCTTCAACATTTCCAAGTGAATTTCACGTCACAAGGGGAGATGGGGATTGCCCTCAACTGGAATGTGGGTCACCTCCCAGCTGTGTGGTGATGTGTCTGGGGCCAAGGCCAGAGCTGCTGCTTTTCCAGATTTTCCAAGCCAGAAACAAGCACTGTTCACTTTAATAAGGTTAAGTTTAAACCGACATCCTTTTTTGGTGCCTAAACTGTTGACTACATACCCCAGCAAGACAGAAGCGTGTGAAAGCCGTCCATTCACACTCCCCTTCTCCCAGACGGTCACATGCGCATATCCCCAGAGCTGAAGGCACCGTGCAAAGCACGGTGCAGTATATGCGGCCAGTAACCGTGTGTTCTTCTCACTGAACACTTCCAGGGTTGCATCAAGTAAAAGTTGCCTCAACTTTCACTGAAGTAGATAAAAGCTGCAAAAACCCTTACTGATTTCCTAAGTTTACTTCTCTAAGTCCCAAAAGCTAAGACTATAACTACGTTAGCATTCATGTATGACAAACAAATATTAAATAGTTTACACCTTTATACCAATTTATCTGTAGCTCGTGCAGGTCCAATTGGACCTGGCAGACATCTACAGAACATTTCATGCAACAACTAGAGAATACACATTTTTTCTCATCGGCACATGGAACATTCTCCAGGATAGACCACATGTTAGGTCACAAAACAGGTTTCAGCAAATTTTTCAAAGCTGACATCATTCCTAGTATCTTTTCTGACCACAATTGACTAGCACTGGAAATCAATTACAAGCGAATTTCTGGAAACTACTCCAGTGCATGAAAACTGAACAACAGGCTCCCGAATGACCTATGGGTCCAAGAAGAAATTAAAAAGGAAATCAAAAACGTTCTTGAAACTAATGAAAAAAGATGCATCCTACCAAAACCTGTGGGATACTGTAAAAGCAACAGCGACGAGGCAATATATTGCAATACATGCTCACATCAAAAGGATGGAGAAACTTCACGTAAATGACCGAACCGTACACCTCAAAGAACCACCACCACCACAACAATGCAATCATAAAAGTACTAGAGAGAAAGAAATAATTAACATCAGGGCAGAGTTCAATGAAATGGAGACCCCCAAAACGATACAAAGGATCAGCGAAACACAAAGTTGTTTTTTGAGAAGATAAATAAAATAGACAAACCATTAGCTTTGCCCACTCTCACCACACTCATTCAACATAGTACTGAAAGCCCTAACCAGAGCAATCAAGCAAGACAAAGAAATAAAGGGCATTCAGATTGGGAAGGACAAAGTCAAGTTGTCCCTGTTTGCAGATGACGCGATCTTATAGATAGAAAACCTAAAGGCTACCAGAACGCCCTTACGGCTGACTAACAATTTTAATAATTTTGCGGGGTACAAAATCAACACCCACAGATCAGGAGCATTTTTATACTCCGATAATGAACTGGCAGAAAAAGAAATCAAGAAAGCAAGCCCATTTACAATAGTCACCCCCAAGATAAAATACCTAGGAACCAATTGAACCAAGGAGGTTAATGCAGATCTCTACAATGAGAACTACCAAACACCAGTGAGAGAAATTAAAGAGCACCCAAAAATAGTGGAATGACATACCAGGCTCTGGTACGGGAAGAATTAACATCGTGAAAATGTCCTTTCTACCCATAGCAGTCTACAAATTCAACGCAATCTCCGTCAAAATAGCAACAACTTTCTTCACAGAAATAGAAAAAGCAGTGCTAACATTCATATGGAATACGAAAAGATCCTGAATAGCCAAAGCAATTTTGAGCTTAAAAGCACCCCAAAAACAGAAAGGCTGGAGGCATAACACCACCCAATTTCAAATTCTATGACAAGGCTCAAAACAGCATGGTGATGGCATAGAAACAGACACTCAGATCAATGGAACAGGATAGAAAACCCAGGATAGAAAAAAATCAATTTGCCTACTTACAGCCAACCGATTTTTGACAAAGCCAACCAGAACATACGCTGTGGAAAAGACAGCCTCTTCAGGAAATAAACGGTGCCCGCAAAATTGGACAATCCACATGCAGAAGAATGAAACTGGACCAGCATCTCACCATATGCCAAAATCGACTCGAAATGGATTAAAGACCAGAATATAAGACCCCAAACCATTACATGACTGAAGGAAAACAGAGGGGAAACACTCCAGGAAGTAGGTGGGGGCAAAGGCTTTATGAATAAGACCCGAAAACCCACAAGCAACAACATAAAAACTAAACAAATGAGCTAATGTCAAACTAAGAAGCACAGCAAAGGAAACAATCAACAGAGCAGAAAGGCACCCTAAAAAAAGGGAGAAAATATGTGTAAACTATACGTCTGCCAAGGGCTTAATATCCAGAACATACCAAGAACTCAAACAGCTGTACAGTATGAAAACAAGTAATCCGATTTAAAACTGGGCAAACGAGATGAATAGACATTTTTCAAAGACATACAAATGGCCAACGGTACACGAAAAAATGCTCAGCATCACTAGTCATCAGAGAAATGCAAATCAAAACCACATTGAGATATCATGTCAACCCAGATAGACTGGCCATTGTTAAAAAGACCATTAATAAGAAATGCTACTGAGGATATGAGGAAAGGAGAACTCTTCTCCAATGTTGGTGGGACTGTAAATTAGCACAGCCACTATGGAAAACAGTAAAGAAGTTTCCTCCAATACAGATAGTACTACCATATGATCCAGCAGTTCCACTACTGGGTATATATCCAAAGAAATGGAAATCATATGGAAGGGACACCTGCACTCCCATGTTCACTGCAGCTTTACTTACAATAGCCAAAATATAGAACCAACCTCAGTGCCCTTCGACAGATGACTGGATAAAAAAAATGTGATACACGTACACCATGGAATAATACTCAGTGATAAAGAAAAAGAATGAAATTCTGCCATCGGTAACAACCTGGATGAGTCTGGAGAAAATTATGTTGTGTGAAATAAGCCAGACAAGGGAAGATAAATATCACATGCTCTCACTTATAACTAGGTAGAAAGGAAGGAAGGAAGGAAGGAAGGAAGGAAGGAAGGAAGGAAGGAAGGAAGGAAGGAAGGAAGCAAAGGACTACAACAGTTCCTTGAACTTTCAGAAGGACAGAAGAAACCAATGGTTACTAGAGATGAGGGGATGGACGGAGGGAGGGAGTTGGGGGCGTGATGGGTCAGGCAACGGGCATAAAGAAAAATCATGATTTGTAATAATGAATATGCTAATAAAAATAATTTAAAAAGTAAGACACTTTAAAACACAAAAAGAATGCCATTATTGACATTCCAGAAAATTCCAGCTATGTGGATAACTTTAAAAACCAGCTGTCAAGCTAAATCCTTTATCAGTACAAATTTTGATATTTCTTCAAATTGGGAGGAGAATGTTGGTTTCGATGTACAATGTCTGGTCACTCCCAGCCTCATCTATTTGTCACTGACGACCCTGGGACAGACGGAAAAAAAAAAAAAAAAACGGTTTCTGCAACTTTTAAAATACAGACACGCCCTCCACCACCAACTTTCAATTTCTACAAAACGTCCTTGGGTTCTAGTATTCTTGCACATGTTTGTTCTCTTACAGGAAATTTGCTCCTTAGGATTTCACTGCAATGTGCTTCTGGATCCCATGCCATGATTTATCTCTGAGGACCCCTATTCCCCTGGATCCATTTCACCCCGTGCCTGGCCACCTGTGTGGCACACACACATAGGAGCAGGAGGACAAGGCTTTGAGATGGGGAACCCGCACAAGCAATTATCTGGGTTTAGGTCTGCAGGTTATTAAGGTTTTCCGTTTCAACTTCCACAGCTAGAACGAAAGTGTAGAAATCTGTTTTCTAGTTAAAATCTGTTCACATCCCAAGTGTTTTTAAGTTACTTAACAAGCCTTTGGTAGTCCGAAATACCGGGAAGTGTGCCTGTAACTAGAAACACCAGAAACTTCCATTTCAAAATTGTCATAAACCAGGGATACTTTAGAAAAACCTTTTCAGCCCACTTCGTGCCTTGAGTAATGGTGGGTAAACAGTGGAAACCAAGAGAGGCAACATGGAAGCAAACGGATATAAAAGCACAAGGGAGACATCATGCTCTTGGGGAGAACTAAAATGCAAATTGTGTCTGTAAACGAAAGAAATTATACAGAAATCCCAGAAAAACAATTGACTGAAAATCAGACGAACGATCCCATGTTCATCTCATCACCTTGAGAACACGAAGGATACTTTTGTACAGGCAGCACACCTCCTTAAAGCAGCAGCAGAGTGCTTCGTGCACAGCAAGGCCTAGTTCACCGAGCAGCTGGACCTGTGCCCACACCCAGAGGGCAGCACCAGCCACGTGGGTGCAGAGGAGGTTGTCCCGGTGAACTCCACAAGCGGCAGCAACGCTCGGCTCTACGCCACAGGACTTCTGACAACGGACACAGTCGCACAGACTGCAAGTGGACCCCACATCAGCCTCAAGACCTCCCCCACCCGAAAACATCTCCACAGCCAGCCAGGGAGGCAAAGGAAGGGTCTTCATGGCGTGCAGAGTTACAATGAATCTGTGTTCACGCTGCCCCCTCCCACTGTACCCGTCGAGACCCAGACGATGTGCCCTGCTACTACAAAGTCGAAGAGATGTTTGATGGGGGCAGAGCGGAAGAGGCACATTGAATTTGGATCATTTTACCCATGACCCTTCTCTCCTCCCAACCCTCTTTGGGAAAGATGACATTTCTGGGGAAACAGAAGGTGATCAGAAGCAAGTAGCTCAAATGTATGTCCCTTGTAAATTTCGGATATCCATCAATTTCAATTTTGAGATATAGAGAAGTGCTGGGAAGTTTAATTGGCCGTATCAGTGTCAGTGAAGAGCTGATGGAAGAAGTGCGAAAGGCCAAAGGAGAAAACCCATGAGTAGAGAAATTAGCCTTCGGCTAATCTTATCTTCTCTGCTTCCATATATCCCTGTCCATCCTCAAAAGTTGAGTGAGGTAGGAGATGATAAGATTGAGATTAGGGCAAATTATTTCCCCATCTTTTCCTTTCTCCAATGCACAGTCTCCTCAACCCGCACACTTGGAGTCTCAGGGTCAGCTCTCCAATACTGGTCGACACAGAGGAAAACCAACGGAACCAAAACGAATCCACCGAATTATCTCTGCTGTGCTTATTTATACCTTCCCGGGTTTTCTTTCCTTTACTGTTAAGTGCCTATAATCAACTTCAATCATTTTAGCAGAGTACTAAAGAGTGACTGCTCCCAACCCCTTCAGATAGGTGATGCTTATGTTTACATCTGCTTATCAGCTCTGTGAAAGTGCTGTTTCGTGGAGGTGCTGTAATTTGATGAACACATGAGACATGCTATTTGCTAGCAAGAAATTCTCAGCTCAAACAAGCTAAGGTGTATGGAGATTCAGTATAACACAGTAATTGGTTAACTCAGTTTACTTGGGACTCCATTTCTTAGGTCTTGGGCTGTTTACATAACCAAAAGGAGTGTGTGTGTGTGTGTGTGTGTGTGTGTGTGTGTGTGTGTGTGTGTGTGTGTGTGTACCACACTTGACCTAGCACCTACCTGCACAAGTACCCCCCTGCCAAGTGATGTGTTTAAAGGCCAACAAAAAGG
Source organism: Cynocephalus volans (assembly GCF_027409185.1). Classification (NCBI taxonomy): domain Eukaryota; kingdom Metazoa; phylum Chordata; class Mammalia; order Dermoptera; family Cynocephalidae; genus Cynocephalus; species Cynocephalus volans. The sequence continues at coordinate 419,592 of NW_026902469.1, read as the reverse complement.
AAAACACAGAACACATTTATAATCCTGAAAATCTAGGGCTACTTAACCTTTCTGCTGCTTAATTTTAAAGGCAAAAAATGTACTATGAGCAGCATAAATAAGAACTGATTTGAGCATAGTTTTATAATAGATAAAATGTACCTGATGGGTCTAATTCAAATTTCTAAAATCTAACTGTGCCGCATTAGTCTGAGATACAAGATCTAAAGCTGCATGATCTAATCTGAGAATTTATGGACCTGTTTGAAATACCTTCATTTGATTAATTTGAAATGGAGGCCAGGGTATGACCTCTAACAGTCTGATCTTTAAAAACGGCTCAACAGATGAGGCAGGAAGTCAGTCACGCTTAGAATTCTATGCACTTTCATCTAGTGAGCACACCCTGCGGTTCCACGTGTGCAAGCACACCCCTCGTTCACTGCGGGATCTACAGAACAGCTGTACATGCCCTTCAAAACTCAAATGCGTGTTATGTGGGTGTGCGGTATAGGGGTAGGACATGAAAATCTCCCACCTGTCCAGTCCGAGAGAAATTTAACTCCTGAGAAGCACACCTTAGTTGAACATCAGATGCAACACTAATTTGCAGAGGTTCCCACAACATAGGAACAAAAGGGCTGATGTTATGTGTTGATAGCAGATCGTGTGTGAAAACTAAAGTTTTATACGGGGCTGCAAGAAGACTAACTGAGGTCTGGAAAATGAGGAATTTTAAATGCTGGACAGTCTCTATACTCAGATTCCGCTGAAGACAATGCAAATACTTATAAGAGCCTGATAATAAAAACAGATTAAAAAACTTAATCATCAAGGTGAAGCATTTAGTAATGAGGTTTGTACAGCTTTTCGGAAAACACTGACTGGAAGTCCCAACCGGCTAGAGGTAGGCCAGTGTCAGGAGGCATCCCGGACATGGGCATTAGCTTCCAGCACTGATGGTGCAGCCAGTGTCGATGATAAGAATTAAAACACAACTGCAACCCCCAGTCCTGGACAGGCTCAGGAAGCGGCTATCTGGAAAGAGTGGGAGGGGTCCAGGAGGCCAGCCCCCAGGTGATACATACGTTTGCACAACAGTGACGGCGAGCCACTGGAAGTCTTTTCCAGCTGTACTGCGCTGTAATTGTGGTCGCTTGCTCAGGACAGCATGCTGCTGTCACAAGTTGTCTCCTTCCTGAGGGATTTGCTGCTAGAAAAAGCCACCACCGCCTTCTTCACTGTGCCTTCTTCTTCTTCTTTTTCTTTTTTTTCCTGGAGCTTGTCTCTTCTGCAGAGAAGAGCTTTTAACACCTCCCTGGATAGTCAGTAAAACCCCAAGCATTAAGAAGGCCAGAAAATACACGTCCACTTCATTTCACTGAAAAAGAAAGGTCATGATCCTATCCCTTCTTTGGGTCATCCACCCTGAGTCTGCACACCACATTTGCTCAGCAGCAGTCTGGCTACCCTTGTACATCCAGCAAACCCTTAGCACTCCTTCCTCTTATTCAGGATTCCAACTTTTTGAGCGACAAGAAGATCCCTGACACAGAGGGATCCTTGCTGAGGTATGAGAGCAGTGACACAGGATGCAAGAAGAGCACAAATGATGTTTCTTTATCCTCTGCCAAGCCCAGGGCACGCTTGGTGCTGCCATTCTCCTCCTGGGTGCAGCAGCAAACGCTTCTTCGTCAGTTCTATGATCCAACACTGCCGCCCTTAAAAATTAAGTCACCTCAAAAGTTACATAAGTATTTGAAAATACTCAAGAAAACTCTCCAAACACTGCTAGTTACACTTTGCTTGTCATAAATGGAACATCAATCTGAGCCCCAGGACAGGCCAGAGACAAGAACCTGTGATTTCCAGCCAGGCCTGAATTCTCCCCAAATTCCACAGAGTACCAAAACAGGACAATCTTGGCAGGAGCCAAGGGCAGCCTCCTCTACCCTGAAGCAGGCCATGCCTGGAGTCCTTGGCATGAACCGAGGGCAGCATCTCCTGCCTGGAAGCAGTCATGAAGCACACCGAAACACCACTTCCACGTGGGTGGGCCACTGTTGCTTTGCCTCCCACAGATCTGTCCCCCCTTTTCCCCTGGGTGATGGAGCTGCCAAAGATTCCTCAAAGCCCATCTCTTTTGAGCAGTGAGAAGCCCCGGGCTTCTCTTCCTGCATTTATTCTCCAGACCAAGAAGTTACAGGAAGAGACATAGGTGGGGTTTTGCTAAGTTCAGTTTTACAAGTTTTGCAATTGAAGCTGGTAACTTTCAGTCAAAACAAGTCAGATGACACTCTGTTAGGCAATTAAGTGATCCACTATAACAAAGCCTTGATTTACCCGAAATTCCTTTTCCCTCTAGCAGCTTTTTAGTAACGTTGCCTATCAATTAGTCACTTGTCTGTCTTAGAATCAGCAGCCTTGCTGTGTTATGATTCTTTTCCTGCAGCAGAGACTCAATGCCCTGGGGGAAATTTCCTGTCCTTTGCAAGGTCAATATTTGAAACTGCAAGGTTTTGGGAAATCAGGCCCTGTGAGGTACATTTTTTGTATGAATCCTCTACAGGCCACTACAGCCACCACCACAGCCAGGGCTGCTGCAAAAGCAGCTTAAGACCACCAAAGTAGCACAGCTCTCATGCAGGCAGCCCACCAGACACTTGACTGCTTTGACACAAGGAAAGACACCAGTGGAGTCACACACACCTACTGCTTATGTTTCATAGTCAAGGCTATGGAATTCTTATTAAAATATGCATAATTACGTATTCACCTTCATAGAACAACTTACGCCCTAAGTTTGGTTTGACTCATAACCTGCATCTGATATCAACTTTTGGCACAAGGACACCATTTCTTTCCTTTTCTTTTGTTTTTTTTTTTGTGTGTGTGTGACCGGTAAAGGGATCGCAGCCCTCACCTTGCTGTCACCCTCCCCGCGCACAGCCAGTGAGTGCACCGGCCATCCCTGTATAGGATCCGAACCCGCGGCCTCGACGCTCCCAGGGCCGCAGCGCTCCCAGCGCTGCACTCTCCCGAGTGAGCCACAGGAGCGGCCCGAGGACGCCATTTTCCTCTAACACCAGTCGTCAGCGTCACACGTCGGCTCCCAAGAACGGGGCTGCGGCCTGCTCGGGAGTGGGCAGAAGCAGGCAGGGCCTCAGCTGACAGCACATAGGCACCCCGTAGAGCTGGGAGCAGAAGCCGCTGATGGAGCGGCACCCGCGCTGCAGTACCGGCGCTTTGACCTGCCACTGTAACGCGCTCGGGCGTGGTTCTCTGCACGGGGGCCGTGAACGGGACCCGGTGGAGCCGCGGTACCAGCACCAGCACCTCAGACCGGGCTCTGCGAAACCCGACCCGGGGTGGGAAGTGCTTGAAGCTCACCTGAGAGTTGCGTGACAGTCACGTAACCAGGGCCGTGGGCGGGGCTGACATCCACCTGAACAGCGCGTGAATGGGCTTAAGGGTTACGAGACCAGTGCGCGCATGGGGCGTGACCGGAGCATGGGAGGGGCTTCGGGATCACGTGACCAGATTGCGCGAGTGGCCTGGCCAGAGCATGGGAGGGGCCCTTGTTCCCAGCCATGTGCAGAGCGGTGGCCCAGGATTCGGAGTGCGTTGGCTGTTAGCGTGTTGCAGCTGGAGCACAGGAGAGCCTGAGACAATGCCTTTTATTTAGATTTTTCTCTGCAGGGGGTTTTTGGGTATCATTTTTATTCCATCTGCAAGCTTGAATTAAGAATTTAAAAAGGACAGGGGAAGCCAGTTTTTTTTCCTTCGTTAGCACGTCTCAGGTGATTAGCTCGTGATTCCTCCTTTTGGTATCAGGTTATCTATCAGATTGGGACCATCTTCTCATTGTCCTGAAGTTAACCTGTGACCTCTTCCGGTTGGCAAGCTGTGGTTAATATCTACCCTATTAATGGGGTGGGACTATTGCATTTACAAAGTGATAGTACTATCATATGACCTATGTCTATTGCTAAATGTTAAGTACAAATTTGCTAAAAGGAACAATGCTAACATTTAAATTCTAATGGGGGTGTAATGATCTTATGTTCTAATGGAATGAACCTACTGTTGATATGCAAAAAGGAACAGGGGATATTTGAGCAGCATTATCATGCACATCTTGAGGTTATGCATTGGCTGTGGCCCTATAATCTTGATCTAAATGTTAAAGTGTCCTTGTGCACAGCACCGTCCCTCACAAAACCAGTTACATTTGCCTCTTAGGTCTCATTTTGCTGGTTTAATAATTTTACAGCATCTACTTTTATCCCAATATCTAATTCTTAATGATTTACTTAAAACTGGATACCACCAAGTAAAGGGGGTTCTACAGTTTCGTTCCCATATCCTTAATTTGTCCCAATCATGTAATTTCTCATGAATGCCAACCGTTCTCTTGCCATGAATATAACCTCCAGTAAATGATGTTTGCCAACTTACATTAGGCTGCGGCTCATATTTAGTCATGAGCGGTGCTTTTGGAACATACGTTGCTGTGGTCAATTTACCATAAGGGGATAATTTTGAATTGTCCAACTGACGCGGATCCTCTGTGGGAATGTTTAGTTCAATGACCGTATAATTATTTGTGTTATTTTTATAATCTTTTGGGAATTCAGAGAACTGCCACGCTAACCAAAATATCGACAGAGAAGGCAAAAGCCACCAAGCCAAGGCAGGAACCCTGATGGGTTGTAGCAAGGGCTCGTAGCTGCGGCCTGGTCAGCAGCTCTCCCTCCAGCGGCCTTGCCAACTTGGAGAGGGCAGCCCAAGCTGACTCCTTTAGGATCCTGCCACGGCGTGGACCACGCCAGCTCCCCCTTTTTTACTTCGGAATTTCAAGACGAGGAGTTCTCATCGTGTTGTCTTTATTGCGGATCCGAGGTATCTGATGAGGACTGGAAAAACAAACAACAACAATAATAATTCTGATTATGAACACGCCAGCTGAATGTATCAAAGACCAAAAGGGAGTACTCATCAAAGCAGAATGAAGGGACTGGCATATCCCGTTGGCCACATCTTTGGGGACTATGGACTGTCAATGGGCATGAGAAAGGTCGGATGTTTTTTGATGTAAATTTGTGAAATCTCCTCCTAGGGTAGAATGATTCCAAATTCCTTTTCTATGCATCTGAGTCTGTTGCCATGAAGCATGAGAATCGTTATAAGGAAGGGGGGTAACACAGATCCGTTTATAATTATGGTGACAAGCAGTTGTAAGTTGAACCGTAATGTTTTGTATCTCTTGTCCTAAAAAGAAAACTGCTTCTTCTAATACATGAATCCTATCTGCTAATGGTCTGTCTATCTTTTCTTGTTGAAAGAGAACTGTGGAAACATTTAAAGAGAAATTATTAATATGTTCAGCCGTATGAACTGGCTGTGCCAAAGCAGCAGTAGAAGCGGCGACAGGCCCTATGATAGCAACGAAAGCAGAAATTCCTAAAATTAAAGCTGCAATAAAACGTTTAGGACGAGACAGAGCGTATGGTAACTTTTGCAAAGCGGCGAATCCTGGATCAGCATACCAGGATTGTGAAACATTTACAGGAAGGAAAACAGAAGAAGGTCGTCTTAACAGAAAATAATGTTGTTGAGGGGAAAAGGGATCTAAACAATCAGTAATGGAACAATTAACACAATCAACATGGGTTATAGCTCCTGAATAAGTTGTATTTAATTGGTTTGAATTATTGTAGACCAACATAGCGTAAGGGGCTTGTATGTAATAAGTTCTATTATTTTGTGGTCTATGAAATTTGGTTCCATTTAGAGCAGCAAACAAACGGTATAATTGCGTTTGTGGAGTTGCTCCGGTGTTATTATTTATCCAAATAGGTGTAGCCCATCCAGGAGTATACCAATAATGAATAGGATCTGGCTTGGGCAAAATATTATCGTTCCAATTAAATTTTGCAGTATTATTATTTAAATAATTTCTATAATCCTAACCAGGGCTAGAAATAGACAAATCACATACCTTTGAAGTAGAATTGTTCTAATAAAATACAACAGTTTTATTTTTAAAACCACAATTAGACCCATTGGGGAAACCTGCTCGAGAAGAGAGTCCGTCCCATGCATGAGCTTCTTTCTGTAAACACGTTGGAATAGAAGAAGGCAGAGAAATTGATGGCCTAGTGTTAAAATTTGCTAAAGAAACGCAAGATAAAGCCCAAGGATCTCGACTAATGGCTGGCGACCGAGCAGTTGGCTTGCCAGCACTAGATCAAGAGTCTGTAATCCTAGGAGAATCGGTTAACAATGTTTTATAACCCGTAGAAGCACAATGTTTAATAGGAGGAACATTAGGAGAAGAGAAACATAAAGGCATTTTCTCAGTGAAAGCTGAAAAATGAAAAGGTTGTGGAAAATGAGGCTTCTCATAAATATTAGGATCTCTACCGAAGAGGCGAGAATGGTTAGTTATTTTAATTTTTTCCTGGTCCCAGGAAGCCAAATGGAACAAAGGAGAGAGAGAGAGAGAGAGAGAGAGAGAGAGAGAGAGAGAGAGAGAGAGAGAGAGAGAGAGAGAGAGAGAGAGAGTTAGGGTTTGTTTTCAAATAAGGATATTGCACAAACCTATAACATTTTAAATTAACTGATCAATTAACTTTTGTTGTTCTGACCTTTGTGAACAATTTCACAAGCCCATTAGATTTTTCATTAAAATTTTGGAACTTCAGTTTAAAGCTATAAACTGAAAGTTTGTCAGGAAACTGTACCTATTCAAGTTTGTTCATAAAATATTTAAAAACATAACCTTTTAAAATGATAATTAAACCAAAATTATGACTGGTCACATTTATATTAAAACAGATATTTAAAAACCTTACAAAATGTTGGAACACATATCCATAACACCTTCAGTATTAATAATGCTTTCCCACATAGTCAAACCTCATTAAACAAGCCAATTAGTTTTGATACATCTTTTAGATATCCTTTGAGAAACTCCAGGGCCCTCGGAATTTCCCAAACTTATTTTAAAGTTTCAGAATTTAATGTTGGAAAGCTGTGTTAAATAACAAAAGGCTTAAAACATTTAATTGAATAAAATCATAAATTACTACAAAAAATAAAACCAAACTGACAAAGGGTTTTAAAGGCAAAGAGCACATGATAAAACATGAAATAAGATCCCCAGGCCAGTTATCTAAAAGACAAAGAAAAACCTTTTACAATTTTGTAGTAAGAGCACTCGTGTGTGTCTCTCTGTCTCTCTGTCTCTCTCTCTCTCTCTGTCTCTCTCTCTCTCTTTTGCTGTAAAACCCTTTTAACAAACTTACTACCTAAACCATTATCAAGACTTACTCAGACATTCTGTTTTTGTCCTTTACTTTCTGCTTTTTAAATAGCCAGTCATTTTACTGTAGGACAAAATACACTGTACCAGATACTTTTTTACATAAAAATTATTTTTCTTTCTCTTTAGCCTCTTCAAACATATATATATATATATATATATATATATAGAAAGAGAGAGAGAGAGAGATTTAGTTATATTTTTGGTTTTTGTGGGGTTTACAATTTAAAAGCCTCTATCAAAGACAAACGTAGTCCTGTTTGATTAGTAAACCCTGGCAACAATGTCTGTTGATAAGAACATTTTTATACCTTTAGGTTAGTAAATAAGCATCCATCCATTAGAGCAAACTATACAAAGCTCAGTTTGAGTTTTAGCTGAATTTAGGAAATACATATTTACCGTTTCTCAGCCCCAAACTTGGTGCATTAGATTTATACCCTTATCAGTTAATGCTAACTAAGACTTATGCGATATTTGGCGTAAGTTTCTTTTCACTAGCCATTTTGGGTCCCGGGTTTCCAAGTGGCGTTTGGAGCCCCGTGGAATCCAGAGAGGCAGAGGGCAGTATCCACTATGTATGTCTAAAAGATATTGTTTCTCCCAGCATGGCCAGGAGGCAGAGCTGAGATAACAAGGAGACACTTTGACCTAGAGACAATTTTAGGTAAAAGGTTGGAATCAAACTTTGAAAATATATTTATCAAAACATTAGAAAATTTAAGGCACGTGAACTTGAAAAATAGACTTCATTATTTAATGAGCGCGCAGTAATTATAAGCCAATTAGGTACCTTGCACATAAAACAATTACACAAACAGACATGAACATATAGGCATAACATACAGCTGACGCACGCACCTATGCAGACATAAACAACAAGAACAAACAAGGATCTTATAAGTTTTGTTTAAGATGTAAATCAAGCTCACTAGGAAAAAGGACAGTCAGGTTTAGATTGCGTTTTTCTTCAAAAAGACTTACAGGTGAGGCCTCACCCTGCCTTAAAGGAAGCAAGATAACAACAAATTGACATTGTAAAGCAAAGTATGCAAGCCTTTGCAAGAGGATGGAGAGATTTTCTTCCTTTGAAGAAAGTAGCATAAAACTCTACCATAAAAGTTTGTGAAAAAATTACGTAAATGAGACTAAAAGAGAATTTAGAAGTCTGTTTAAAATACCAAGTGGATGCGAGAAAATTTGAGACCATCTAATTAAACAGGTCAATCTTAGTCTATATTTTTGTTTCTCAAATGAGTTACTGAGCTCAAGAGCTGAGCCAACAATTAGAAATGAAACCATTTGACTCTTGAGGTTTTTAGGAGAAAATCTGGTGTTTTTGCTTTGTTTTTACATATAGCATAAATTTTTATCTTGACAAACGAAACACTAAAGCTACCTTCACTTTGGAAAAACATTTGTTTTTTTCATAAACGTATGTTAAATACCACTTAAATGTCTTCATTAGCACATGGAGAAAAAAAAAAAACCCGCATCACTAAGTTTGATACTCTGAGAGAAATATCTACTTTACAAATCACACACAAGATAATCACCTGCTGATTATGTTTCATAGTCAAGGCTACGGAATTCTTATTAAAATATGTACAATTACCTATTCACCCTCATAGAACAACTTACGCCCTAAATTACGTTTGACTCATAACCTCCATCTCATATCAACTTTTGGCACAAGGACGCCATTTCTTTCTTTTTTCTTTTCCTTTTTTTTTTTTTGTGACCGGTAAAGGGATCACAGCCCTCACCTTGCTGCCACCCGCCCCGCGCTCAGCCAGTGAGTGCACCGGCCGTCCCTATATAGGATCCGAACCCGCGGCCTCAGCGCTCCCAGCGCCGCTGCGCTCCCAGCGCTGCACGCTCGCGAGTGAGAGCCACAGGAGCGGCCCGAGGACCCCATTTTCCTCTAACACCAGTCGTCCGCGTCACACGTCGGCTCCCACGAACGGGGCTGCGGCCATTTTTCTTGATGATACTTAGTTGCCTCTTCATCTAACTTTTCCTGCCTTTCAGGGCTTAAAGGATCCTCATCAGAGTCATCACTTCTTTCCCTCTCCAGTGGATTATTAGATGTTAAACTGAGCTTCTGCTTACAAGCTGCAACCGGGAATAAGCTATCTTGGGACCCCTAAGTTGGTCCCTTCTTGTCTGACAGCAAAGGAGCTCTCTCTTGAGGATTATCACCCGGTACAGTAAATTCATTCACACTGAATGCCTTGCCTCAACGCACTCCAAATAGAAAAGGCAGAGACTGGCATATTCGCTCTGAAACTTACTGCGTCAGATATTCTAGTTCCTTGCTCTTAAATTGTGCCTTCCCTGTGGTATTTTCCAGTGATACCATGGAAGTTTTTCCAAGCTCAGTTCCCTGTATGAAGGATAGCGGGGTGGCAAACATTGGGAGTGTCTTGCTTGGCTCTTGCCATGTGAGATTAACAGTGATGTCACTAGTCTCTGGACAGATTTGCTTCTGGTGCAGGTGGCCTCAAACTCACCAAACGCGGCCATGTACTTACTGCTCCATGAAATGGTGAACTGATGCTGTCAACTTCAATAAAACTTAATAAGCATTCATTAAGAACTTAGTACAACTTGTATATCTTTAAGCCATGGCCATCAGATAAATATTGCAGTCTTGAGATATGCTTGTTAGATTAAACCTCAATAAAAAATGTTTTTTGGCTGTTTTCAAATCTTTGTATAGGCAACGGACGAGCCTAGGGACACTTGCAAGTTAATAATGTCTTCTAAAGACACAGCATTGTATTCGTTGTCATCATGGAAAAATAAAAAGTCCTTTGCAGTCTTAGTGAAGGTATTCATCTTTGAGATCGGAGGATTTAATCTTATTTTGGAAATGTCACTGCATTCTGAAGCAGAGACTTTTAGAAGATGTTCAAACCTCGTACTTCTGAATATTGAAATTTTGGACTTGACATTTACTAAGTATCGATAATGTAAAACTGGTATACTTGTAAAACGAAAAACATAAATTAAAGAAAATAAATGAACTGTGCCTCCCACAAGTTCTAGGACATGGACACAACCCTGCCCCACATCTTTACAACTACATAACAATGACGGTCTTTTTTCCCAGTTGCCAAGACCTTGTTCCCCAGTTCTAAGACCTCATCAGAATTGCCCATCCTGTGTACATTTCTGCCAACATTCTGATCACAACCCCTTAAGTAATCTCTAAGAAGTTGCAGACTTAGGGAACTGCATTTGTTCTTCTTCTGAGCCCTCACCAGAATTTCCCTTAATTCTTTGTTGATGGCAATCTAAGCTTTTCCCAGCCTGCTTCTCTCAATTCTTCCAGCCTCTACCTTGAGGGGTGAATGGGTTGTCTTCATGTGGGGAGGGGAGGGATTAGAGTGGGAACTTTGGCTCCCAGGTTCTTTAGTAGTGGAGTTTGCAGGTCCTACTGTTGATACTGTAAGTTTTTCTAAGGCCATGGGGTTCCAGTTCCCTGGCGGTCACTTCTGTGCAGGTCAAGGCAGTGGTTCTCTTTAGTATTTACTTGTGAACTGTACCTGATTGTTTTATGCTTCTGTTAACAAGACACGTCTTACCTTTTCTATACCCCTGTTCCGTGATAGGAAGTGACTTACGTTTGACTGTTGAGGAGCCAAGATTGAATGTGTTTTTAACAGGCCGGCTTCCTATCGTCCTTGGGTCCCTGCAGTGTGGCACATGTCTGAGAGGCTCTTATGTCTGATGGACTCAGAAGTCCATTAGGACAGTTTTCCTTACATGGGGTCTCCCTTTTTCATTCCTTTCTTAAACGGTGGGTCCCTTACGATGGATGTCTAATATTGGCCTCTGTGTGGTTAGTATCAAATGATGTATATTAATTCCATTACAGAGGTTGTATGAGCATCAGTTAGTGGAAACGTCCTAATCAGGAAAGAGGAGGTCAAAGAGCACGGTCTGAATCTAGCTCACCTCTTCTCAGTGCACACACTTGCCTGTGAGACAGTCTTCATTGCCTAGGCCTCATTTTATTTTTACGAGTAATTTAGGGGGTGAGTTGTTCTATGAAGTTGAATAGGTAATTGTACATATTTTAATAAGAATTCCGTAGCCTTGACTAGGAAACATGATCAGTAGGTGATTATCTTGTGTGTGGTTTGTAAAGCAGATATTTCTCTCTGAGTATCAAACTGAGAGCTGGGGTTTAAATACACACTCACTTCAACAACATCAACGACATGACTCCAAATCATAAGCTTCAAAATGAGACGTCCACGAAAGACTAAAACTTCCCCGACTGGACTAGTTGATGTTATGTTCTCCCGCATTCAGGGAGAAAGAGATTATTGCTGGGACATTTCCAAGACACGTGACTAAAGTCACCTATTACCCAAGAGCAGAAATAGGAAATTAATGTGATACATTAAAAAAGGTAATTGCCTTCCTTAACCACGAAGATGGCATTTTATAAAATTAGCTGCTTCTCTTACAAGCCAACCTTCATTATCCTTTACCTACTCTTTAAAGACTATACAAACAGGAATAAGCAAATTATGGATAAAATGTTCTATAACTGGGAGAACTCAACGGCCAGTTGCCCACAGCTTACCTGCTGGTGTCCTGTGACACATATTGAAGCCTCCGTTGTACTTTGAGGAAAAATGTTCAAAACATGCCCAAAGTTCTACCCAGCAGCTGCCCCGGGAACCTGCATGCACTTCTGTCCCACTGCGAGTGGCAACCACATCGGCGGTGCTGGACTCGGGTCAGCCCTGCTGGAATGGCAGTGAAAGAGAAACTCAGGTTTGAGCACAGCTAAGACGTAAACGTGCAAGTGCACGTTTTAGCGAACAGTGTCGTGTATCCATTTACAGGCGGCCAAGGGATAACTCTGTGACCAAAGGGAAACAAAACCTATTCTAGAAAAACAGCAGCTCTGCCTTTCAGGGATGAGACAACCCTGCAAGCTGCTGAGCTCTCTGCTGGTCAGCGGTGACGTCATCCCGGTAGCACTGACCCTGCCACCGTCCGAGGTGCCTCACCCAGTCCCCTCCAATCTGTCCGCTGGACAGGAGGGGCGCCATTCTGTCCACACCGCTTCCTTCAGCACCTGCACCCTTGGGGCCTGCTTGTTGGGAGGAAAGCTGTCACCCGCGGCAGCTGGCTTAAACCTTAGCAGCAGGAGGAACAGCTAGGTGCCCGTGGCCAGGCCACTGCCCCAGATGAAACTGTTGCTGCCGGGCCTGGCCATCTCTTCCCAACGGAAGTACGTTGTTTGGGGGTCAGCAGACTCTAGAATGAAGCGGGCCCCTTGGGCACAGGGAGCAACAGCACATCCTAGTGGGCCAATATCCCCAAAGCTTGAAACTAGGTGTCTTGTCTCACTCCAAGGATGGCTGTGGCACTACAGCATCGCTGGACGCTGGGTGGCAGTAGAGGGCCTCACAGAAACCAGGAGCAGCCAATCTGGCCTCCAGCAAAGGAACGATGCTAATGCGCTCCTCTGGGTAGAATTTGCACAATAACCCACATGGAAGTCGCAGCAGGACAGGGATGAAAACTATGGGGCAAGAGGTCAAGTCTGCACAATCCCAACCAACCCCACAGATGCCCATGTCCAGTAACCGCACACACTGGATGGCTCCCCACAGGCAAAGGAACAGGTGAGACACACCCCTTCTCTGTACCTGGTGACGGATTCAGGGAAGTCAGGCTCCAGGCCCTCTCTCACTCCCACCGTGTCCTGAATCCTCACCATCAGCTACAGCTGCAAGGACTGTTTCTCTTCTGTGAACCTGCAAGCTAAGGGTCTGAAGCGACACAGTGGAGAAAGCATGCGAGGAAATTCTGCTCTACTTTTCCACCTCAGTGAGGCACGTGCACAATGTAGTTTCCCATCTCAACTGTTGCTTCGCTGTCAAGATTTCTTTTGGTGTGAGAGACCAAGGTGTCAGTAGCAAAAGAAAATGTTTTGCTTTTGCTCCCCTCAGTATGCTTCAACATTTCCAAGTGAATTTCACGTCACAAGGGGAGATGGGGATTGCCCTCAACTGGAATGTGGGTCACCTCCCAGCTGTGTGGTGATGTGTCTGGGGCCAAGGCCAGAGCTGCTGCTTTTCCAGATTTTCCAAGCCAGAAACAAGCACTGTTCACTTTAATAAGGTTAAGTTTAAACCGACATCCTTTTTTGGTGCCTAAACTGTTGACTACATACCCCAGCAAGACAGAAGCGTGTGAAAGCCGTCCATTCACACTCCCCTTCTCCCAGACGGTCACATGCGCATATCCCCAGAGCTGAAGGCACTGTGCAAAGCACGGTGCAGTATATGCGGCCAGTAACCGTGTGTTCTTCTCACTGAACACTTCCAGGGTTGCATCAAGTAAAAGTTGCCTCAAATTTCACTGAAGTAGATAAAAGCTGCAAAAACCCTTACTGATTTCCTAAGTTTACTTCTCTAAGTCCCAAAAGCTAAGACTATAACTACGTTAGCGTTCATGTATGACAAACAAATATTAAATAGTTTACACCTTTATACCAATTTATCTGTAGCTCGTGCAGGTCCAATTGGACCTGGCAGACATCTACAGAACATTTCATGCAACAACTAGAGAATACACATTTTTTCTCATCGGCACATGGAACATTCTCCAGGATAGACCACATGTTAGGTCACAAAACAGGTTTCAGCAAATTTTTCAAAGCTGACATCATTCCTAGTATCTTTTCTGACCACAATTGACTAGCACTGGAAATCAATTACAAGCGAATTTCTGGAAACTACTCCAGTGCATGAAAACTGAACAACAGGCTCCCGAATGACCTATGGGTCCAAGAAGAAATTAAAAAGGAAATCAAAAACGTTCTTGAAACTAATGAAAAAAGATGCATCCTACCAAAACCTGTGGGATACTGTAAAAGCAACAGCGACGAGGCAATATATTGCAATACATGCTCACATCAAAAGGATGGAGAAACTTCACGTAAATGACCGAACCGTACACCTCAAAGAACCACCACCACCACAACAATGCAATCATAAAAGTACTAGAGAGAAAGAAATAATTAACATCAGGGCAGAGTTCAATGAAATGGAGACCCCCAAAACGATACAAAGGATCAGCGAAACACAAAGTTGTTTTTTGAGAAGATAAATAAAATAGACAAACCATTAGCTTTGCCCACTCTCACCACACTCATTCAACATAGTACTGAAAGCCCTAACCAGAGCAATCAAGCAAGACAAAGAAATAAAGGGCATTCAGATTGGGAAGGACAAAGTCAAGTTGTCCCTGTTTGCAGATGACGCGATCTTATAGATAGAAAACCTAAAGGCTACCAGAACGCCCTTACGGCTGACTAACAATTTTAATAATTTTGCGGGGTACAAAATCAACACCCACAGATCAGGAGCATTTTTATACTCCGATAATGAACTGGCAGAAAAAGAAATCAAGAAAGCAAGCCCATTTACAATAGTCACCCCCAAGATAAAATACCTAGGAACCAATTGAACCAAGGAGGTTAATGCAGATCTCTACAATGAGAACTACCAAACACCAGTGAGAGAAATTAAAGAGCACCCAAAAATAGTGGAATGACATACCAGGCTCTGGTACGGGAAGAATTAACATCGTGAAAATGTCCTTTCTACCCATAGCAGTCTACAAATTCAACGCAATCTCCGTCAAAATAGCAACAACTTTCTTCACAGAAATAGAAAAAGCAGTGCTAACATTCATATGGAATACGAAAAGATCCTGAATAGCCAAAGCAATTTTGAGCTTAAAAGCACCCCAAAAACAGAAAGGCTGGAGGCATAACACCACCCAATTTCAAATTCTATGACAAGGCTCAAAACAGCATGGTGATGGCATAGAAACAGACACTCAGATCAATGGAACAGGATAGAAAACCCAGGATAGAAAAAAATCAATTTGCCTACTTACAGCCAACCGATTTTTGACAAAGCCAACCAGAACATACGCTGTGGAAAAGACAGCCTCTTCAGGAAATAAACGGTGCCCGCAAAATTGGACAATCCACATGCAGAAGAATGAAACTGGACCAGCATCTCACCATATGCCAAAATCGACTCGAAATGGATTAAAGACCAGAATATAAGACCCCAAACCATTACATGACTGAAGGAAAACAGAGGGGAAACACTCCAGGAAGTAGGTGGGGGCAAAGGCTTTATGAATAAGACCCGAAAACCCACAAGCAACAACATAAAAACTAAACAAATGAGCTAATGTCAAACTAAGAAGCACAGCAAAGGAAACAATCAACAGAGCAGAAAGGCACCCTAAAAAAAGGGAGAAAATATGTGTAAACTATACGTCTGCCAAGGGCTTAATATCCAGAACATACCAAGAACTCAAACAGCTGTACAGTATGAAAACAAGTAATCCGATTTAAAACTGGGCAAACGAGATGAATAGACATTTTTCAAAGACATACAAATGGCCAACGGTACACGAAAAAATGCTCAGCATCACTAGTCATCAGAGAAATGCAAATCAAAACCACATTGAGATATCATGTCAACCCAGATAGACTGGCCATTGTTAAAAAGACCATTAATAAGAAATGCTACTGAGGATATGAGGAAAGGAGAACTCTTCTCCAATGTTGGTGGGACTGTAAATTAGCACAGCCACTATGGAAAACAGTAAAGAAGTTTCCTCCAATACAGATAGTACTACCATATGATCCAGCAGTTCCACTACTGGGTATATATCCAAAGAAATGGAAATCATATGGAAGGGACACCTGCACTCCCATGTTCACTGCAGCTTTACTTACAATAGCCAAAATATAGAACCAACCTCAGTGCCCTTCGACAGATGACTGGATAAAAAAAATGTGATACACGTACACCATGGAATAATACTCAGTGATAAAGAAAAAGAATGAAATTCTGCCATCGGTAACAACCTGGATGAGTCTGGAGAAAATTATGTTGTGTGAAATAAGCCAGACAAGGGAAGATAAATATCACATGCTCTCACTTATAACTAGGTAGAAAGGAAGGAAGGAAGGAAGGAAGGAAGGAAGGAAGGAAGGAAGGAAGGAAGGAAGGAAGGAAGCAAAGGACTACAACAGTTCCTTGAACTTTCAGAAGGACAGAAGAAACCAATGGTTACTAGAGATGAGGGGATGGACGGAGGGAGGGAGTTGGGGGCGTGATGGGTCAGGCAACGGGCATAAAGAAAAATCATGATTTGTAATAATGAATATGCTAATAAAAATAATTTAAAAAGTAAGACACTTTAAAACACAAAAAGAATGCCATTATTGACATTCCAGAAAATTCCAGCTATGTGGATAACTTTAAAAACCAGCTGTCAAGCTAAATCCTTTATCAGTACAAATTTTGATATTTCTTCAAATTGGGAGGAGAATGTTGGTTTCGATGTACAATGTCTGGTCACTCCCAGCCTCATCTATTTGTCACTGACGACCCTGGGACAGACGGAAAAAAAAAAAAAAAAACGGTTTCTGCAACTTTTAAAATACAGACACGCCCTCCACCACCAACTTTCAATTTCTACAAAACGTCCTTGGGTTCTAGTATTCTTGCACATGTTTGTTCTCTTACAGGAAATTTGCTCCTTAGGATTTCACTGCAATGTGCTTCTGGATCCCATGCCATGATTTATCTCTGAGGACCCCTATTCCCCTGGATCCATTTCACCCCGTGCCTGGCCACCTGTGTGGCACACACACATAGGAGCAGGAGGACAAGGCTTTGAGATGGGGAACCCGCACAAGCAATTATCTGGGTTTAGGTCTGCAGGTTATTAAGGTTTTCCGTTTCAACTTCCACAGCTAGAACGAAAGTGTAGAAATCTGTTTTCTAGTTAAAATCTGTTCACATCCCAAGTGTTTTTAAGTTACTTAACAAGCCTTTGGTAGTCCGAAATACCGGGAAGTGTGCCTGTAACTAGAAACACCAGAAACTTCCATTTCAAAATTGTCATAAACCAGGGATACTTTAGAAAAACCTTTTCAGCCCACTTCGTGCCTTGAGTAATGGTGGGTAAACAGTGGAAACCAAGAGAGGCAACACGGAAGCAAACGGATATAAAAGCACAAGGGAGACATCATGCTCTTGGGGAGAACTAAAATGCAAATTGTGTCTGTAAACGAAAGAAATTATACAGAAATCCCAGAAAAACAATTGACTGAAAATCAGACGAACGATCCCATGTTCATCTCATCACCTTGAGAACACGAAGGATACTTTTGTACAGGCAGCACACCTCCTTAAAGCAGCAGCAGAGTGCTTCGTGCACAGCAAGGCCTAGTTCACCGAGCAGCTGGACCTGTGCCCACACCCAGAGGGCAGCACCAGCCACGTGGGTGCAGAGGAGGTTGTCCCGGTGAACTCCACAAGCGGCAGCAACGCTCGGCTCTACGCCACAGGACTTCTGACAACGGACACAGTCGCACAGACTGCAAGTGGACCCCACATCAGCCTCAAGACCTCCCCCACCCGAAAACATCTCCACAGCCAGCCAGGGAGGCAAAGGAAGGGTCTTCATGGCGTGCAGAGTTACAATGAATCTGTGTTCACGCTGCCCCCTCCCACTGTACCCGTCGAGACCCAGACGATGTGCCCTGCTACTACAAAGTCGAAGAGATGTTTGATGGGGGCAGAGCGGAAGAGGCACATTGAATTTGGATCATTTTACCCATGACCCTTCTCTCCTCCCAACCCTCTTTGGGAAAGATGACATTTCTGGGGAAACAGAAGGTGATCAGAAGCAAGTAGCTCAAATGTATGTCCCTTGTAAATTTCGGATATCCATCAATTTCAATTTTGAGATATAGAGAAGTGCTGGGAAGTTTAATTGGCCGTATCAGTGTCAGTGAAGAGCTGATGGAAGAAGTGCGAAAGGCCAAAGGAGAAAACCCATGAGTAGAGAAATTAGCCTTCGGCTAATCTTATCTTCTCTGCTTCCATATATCCCTGTCCGTCCTCAAAAGTTGAGTGAGGTAGGAGATGATAAGATTGAGATTAGGGCAAATTATTTCCCCATCTTTTCCTTTCTCCAATGCACAGTCTCCTCAACCCGCACACTTGGAGTCTCAGGGTCAGCTCTCCAATACTGGTCGACACAGAGGAAAACCAACGGAACCAAAACGAATCCACCGAATTATCTCTGCTGTGCTTATTTATACCTTCCCGGGTTTTCTTTCCTTTACTGTTAAGTGCCTATAATCAACTTCAATCATTTTAGCAGAGTACTAAAGAGTGACTGCTCCCAACCCCTTCAGATAGGTGATGCTTATGTTTACATCTGCTTATCAGCTCTGTGAAAGTGCTGTTTCGTGGAGGTGCTGTAATTTGATGAACACATGAGACATGCTATTTGCTAGCAAGAAATTCTCAGCTCAAACAAGCTAAGGTGTATGGAGATTCAGTATAACACAGTAATTGGTTAACTCAGTTTACTTGGGACTCCATTTCTTAGGTCTTGGGCTGTTTACATAACCAAAAGGAGTGTGTGTGTGTGTGTGTGTGTGTGTGTGTGTGTGTGTGTGTGTGTGTGTGTGTGTACCACACTTGACCTAGCACCTACCTGCACAAGTACCCCCCTGCCAAGTGATGTGTTTAAAGGCCAACAAAAAGGAAAACACAGAACACATTTATAATCCTGAAAATCTAGGGCTACTTAACCTTTCTGCTGCTTAATTTTAAAGGCAAAAAATGTACTATGAGCAGCATAAATAAGAACTGATTTGAGCATAGTTTTATAATAGATAAAATGTACCTGATGGGTCTAATTCAAATTTCTAAAATCTAACTGTGCCGCATTAGTCTGAGATACAAGATCTAAAGCTGCATGATCTAATCTGAGAATTTATGGACCTGTTTGAAATACCTTCATTTGATTAATTTGAAATGGAGGCCAGGGTATGACCTCTAACAGTCTGATCTTTAAAAACGGCTCAACAGATGAGGCAGGAAGTCAGTCACGCTTAGAATTCTATGCACTTTCATCTAGTGAGCACACCCTGCGGTTCCACGTGTGCAAGCACACCCCTCGTTCACTGCGGGATCTACAGAACAGCTGTACATGCCCTTCAAAACTCAAATGCGTGTTATGTGGGTGTGCGGTATAGGGGTAGGACATGAAAATCTCCCACCTGTCCAGTCCGAGAGAAATTTAACTCCTGAGAAGCACACCTTAGTTGAACATCAGATGCAACACTAATTTGCAGAGGTTCCCACAACATAGGAACAAAAGGGCTGATGTTATGTGTTGATAGCAGATCGTGTGTGAAAACTAAAGTTTTATACGGGGCTGCAAGAAGACTAACTGAGGTCTGGAAAATGAGGAATTTTAAATGCTGGACAGTCTCTATACTCAGATTCCGCTGAAGACAATGCAAATACTTATAAGAGCCTGATAATAAAAACAGATTAAAAAACTTAATCATCAAGGTGAAGCATTTAGTAATGAGGTTTGTACAGCTTTTCGGAAAACACTGACTGGAAGTCCCAACCGGCTAGAGGTAGGCCAGTGTCAGGAGGCATCCCGGACATGGGCATTAGCTTCCAGCACTGATGGTGCAGCCAGTGTCGATGATAAGAATTAAAACACAACTGCAACCCCCAGTCCTGGACAGGCTCAGGAAGCGGCTATCTGGAAAGAGTGGGAGGGGTCCAGGAGGCCAGCCCCCAGGTGATACATACGTTTGCACAACAGTGACGGCGAGCCACTGGAAGTCTTTTCCAGCTGTACTGCGCTGTAATTGTGGTCGCTTGCTCAGGACAGCATGCTGCTGTCACAAGTTGTCTCCTTCCTGAGGGATTTGCTGCTAGAAAAAGCCACCACCGCCTTCTTCACTGTGCCTTCTTCTTCTTCTTTTTCTTTTTTTTCCTGGAGCTTGTCTCTTCTGCAGAGAAGAGCTTTTAACACCTCCCTGGATAGTCAGTAAAACCCCAAGCATTAAGAAGGCCAGAAAATACACGTCCACTTCATTTCACTGAAAAAGAAAGGTCATGATCCTATCCCTTCTTTGGGTCATCCACCCTGAGTCTGCACACCACATTTGCTCAGCAGCAGTCTGGCTACCCTTGTACATCCAGCAAACCCTTAGCACTCCTTCCTCTTATTCAGGATTCCAACTTTTTGAGCGACAAGAAGATCCCTGACACAGAGGGATCCTTGCTGAGGTATGAGAGCAGTGACACAGGATGCAAGAAGAGCACAAATGATGTTTCTTTATCCTCTGCCAAGCCCAGGGCACGCTTGGTGCTGCCATTCTCCTCCTGGGTGCAGCAGCAAACGCTTCTTCGTCAGTTCTATGATCCAACACTGCCGCCCTTAAAAATTAAGTCACCTCAAAAGTTACATAAGTATTTGAAAATACTCAAGAAAACTCTCCAAACACTGCTAGTTACACTTTGCTTGTCATAAATGGAACATCAATCTGAGCCCCAGGACAGGCCAGAGACAAGAACCTGTGATTTCCAGCCAGGCCTGAATTCTCCCCAAATTCCACAGAGTACCAAAACAGGACAATCTTGGCAGGAGCCAAGGGCAGCCTCCTCTACCCTGAAGCAGGCCATGCCTGGAGTCCTTGGCATGAACCGAGGGCAGCATCTCCTGCCTGGAAGCAGTCATGAAGCACACCGAAACACCACTTCCACGTGGGTGGGCCACTGTTGCTTTGCCTCCCACAGATCTGTCCCCCCTTTTCCCCTGGGTGATGGAGCTGCCAAAGATTCCTCAAAGCCCATCTCTTTTGAGCAGTGAGAAGCCCCGGGCTTCTCTTCCTGCATTTATTCTCCAGACCAAGAAGTTACAGGAAGAGACATAGGTGGGGTTTTGCTAAGTTCAGTTTTACAAGTTTTGCAATTGAAGCTGGTAACTTTCAGTCAAAACAAGTCAGATGACACTCTGTTAGGCAATTAAGTGATCCACTATAACAAAGCCTTGATTTACCCGAAATTCCTTTTCCCTCTAGCAGCTTTTTAGTAACGTTGCCTATCAATTAGTCACTTGTCTGTCTTAGAATCAGCAGCCTTGCTGTGTTATGATTCTTTTCCTGCAGCAGAGACTCAATGCCCTGGGGGAAATTTCCTGTCCTTTGCAAGGTCAATATTTGAAACTGCAAGGTTTTGGGAAATCAGGCCCTGTGAGGTACATTTTTTGTATGAATCCTCTACAGGCCACTACAGCCACCACCACAGCCAGGGCTGCTGCAAAAGCAGCTTAAGACCACCAAAGTAGCACAGCTCTCATGCAGGCAGCCCACCAGACACTTGACTGCTTTGACACAAGGAAAGACACCAGTGGAGTCACACACACCTACTGCTTATGTTTCATAGTCAAGGCTATGGAATTCTTATTAAAATATGCATAATTACGTATTCACCTTCATAGAACAACTTACGCCCTAAGTTTGGTTTGACTCATAACCTGCATCTGATATCAACTTTTGGCACAAGGACACCATTTCTTTCCTTTTCTTTTGTTTTTTTTTTTGTGTGTGTGTGACCGGTAAAGGGATCGCAGCCCTCACCTTGCTGTCACCCTCCCCGCGCACAGCCAGTGAGTGCACCGGCCATCCCTGTATAGGATCCGAACCCGCGGCCTCGACGCTCCCAGGGCCGCAGCGCTCCCAGCGCTGCACTCTCCCGAGTGAGCCACAGGAGCGGCCCGAGGACGCCATTTTCCTCTAACACCAGTCGTCAGCGTCACACGTCGGCTCCCAAGAACGGGGCTGCGGCCTGCTCGGGAGTGGGCAGAAGCAGGCAGGGCCTCAGCTGACAGCACATAGGCACCCCGTAGAGCTGGGAGCAGAAGCCGCTGATGGAGCGGCACCCGCGCTGCAGTACCGGCGCTTTGACCTGCCACTGTAACGCGCTCGGGCGTGGTTCTCTGCACGGGGGCCGTGAACGGGACCCGGTGGAGCCGCGGTACCAGCACCAGCACCTCAGACCGGGCTCTGCGAAACCCGACCCGGGGTGGGAAGTGCTTGAAGCTCACCTGAGAGTTGCGTGACAGTCACGTAACCAGGGCCGTGGGCGGGGCTGACATCCACCTGAACAGCGCGTGAATGGGCTTAAGGGTTACGAGACCAGTGCGCGCATGGGGCGTGACCGGAGCATGGGAGGGGCTTCGGGATCACGTGACCAGATTGCGCGAGTGGCCTGGCCAGAGCATGGGAGGGGCCCTTGTTCCCAGCCATGTGCAGAGCGGTGGCCCAGGATTCGGAGTGCGTTGGCTGTTAGCGTGTTGCAGCTGGAGCACAGGAGAGCCTGAGACAATGCCTTTTATTTAGATTTTTCTCTGCAGGGGGTTTTTGGGTATCATTTTTATTCCATCTGCAAGCTTGAATTAAGAATTTAAAAAGGACAGGGGAAGCCAGTTTTTTTTCCTTCGTTAGCACGTCTCAGGTGATTAGCTCGTGATTCCTCCTTTTGGTATCAGGTTATCTATCAGATTGGGACCATCTTCTCATTGTCCTGAAGTTAACCTGTGACCTCTTCCGGTTGGCAAGCTGTGGTTAATATCTACCCTATTAATGGGGTGGGACTATTGCATTTACAAAGTGATAGTACTATCATATGACCTATGTCTATTGCTAAATGTTAAGTACAAATTTGCTAAAAGGAACAATGCTAACATTTAAATTCTAATGGGGGTGTAATGATCTTATGTTCTAATGGAATGAACCTACTGTTGATATGCAAAAAGGAACAGGGGATATTTGAGCAGCATTATCATGCACATCTTGAGGTTATGCATTGGCTGTGGCCCTATAATCTTGATCTAAATGTTAAAGTGTCCTTGTGCACAGCACCGTCCCTCACAAAACCAGTTACATTTGCCTCTTAGGTCTCATTTTGCTGGTTTAATAATTTTACAGCATCTACTTTTATCCCAATATCTAATTCTTAATGATTTACTTAAAACTGGATACCACCAAGTAAAGGGGGTTCTACAGTTTCGTTCCCATATCCTTAATTTGTCCCAATCATGTAATTTCTCATGAATGCCAACCGTTCTCTTGCCATGAATATAACCTCCAGTAAATGATGTTTGCCAACTTACATTAGGCTGCGGCTCATATTTAGTCATGAGCGGTGCTTTTGGAACATACGTTGCTGTGGTCAATTTACCATAAGGGGATAATTTTGAATTGTCCAACTGACGCGGATCCTCTGTGGGAATGTTTAGTTCAATGACCGTATAATTATTTGTGTTATTTTTATAATCTTTTGGGAATTCAGAGAACTGCCACGCTAACCAAAATATCGACAGAGAAGGCAAAAGCCACCAAGCCAAGGCAGGAACCCTGATGGGTTGTAGCAAGGGCTCGTAGCTGCGGCCTGGTCAGCAGCTCTCCCTCCAGCGGCCTTGCCAACTTGGAGAGGGCAGCCCAAGCTGACTCCTTTAGGATCCTGCCACGGCGTGGACCACGCCAGCTCCCCCTTTTTTACTTTGGAATTTCAAGACGAGGAGTTCTCATCGTGTTGTCTTTATTGCGGATCCGAGGTATCTGATGAGGACTGGAAAAACAAACAACAACAATAATAATTCTGATTATGAACACGCCAGCTGAATGTATCAAAGACCAAAAGGGAGTACTCATCAAAGCAGAATGAAGGGACTGGCATATCCCGTTGGCCACATCTTTGGGGACTATGGACTGTCAATGGGCATGAGAAAGGTCGGATGTTTTTTGATGTAAATTTGTGAAATCTCCTCCTAGGGTAGAATGATTCCAAATTCCTTTTCTATGCATCTGAGTCTGTTGCCATGAAGCATGAGAATCGTTATAAGGAAGGGGGGTAACACAGATCCGTTTATAATTATGGTGACAAGCAGTTGTAAGTTGAACCGTAATGTTTTGTATCTCTTGTCCTAAAAAGAAAACTGCTTCTTCTAATACATGAATCCTATCTGCTAATGGTCTGTCTATCTTTTCTTGTTGAAAGAGAACTGTGGAAACATTTAAAGAGAAATTATTAATATGTTCAGCCGTATGAACTGGCTGTGCCAAAGCAGCAGTAGAAGCGGCGACAGGCCCTATGATAGCAACGAAAGCAGAAATTCCTAAAATTAAAGCTGCAATAAAACGTTTAGGACGAGACAGAGCGTATGGTAACTTTTGCAAAGCGGCGAATCCTGGATCAGCATACCAGGATTGTGAAACATTTACAGGAAGGAAAACAGAAGAAGGTCGTCTTAACAGAAAATAATGTTGTTGAGGGGAAAAGGGATCTAAACAATCAGTAATGGAACAATTAACACAATCAACATGGGTTATAGCTCCTGAATAAGTTGTATTTAATTGGTTTGAATTATTGTAGACCAACATAGCGTAAGGGGCTTGTATGTAATAAGTTCTATTATTTTGTGGTCTATGAAATTTGGTTCCATTTAGAGCAGCAAACAAACGGTATAATTGCGTTTGTGGAGTTGCTCCGGTGTTATTATTTATCCAAATAGGTGTAGCCCATCCAGGAGTATACCAATAATGAATAGGATCTGGCTTGGGCAAAATATTATCGTTCCAATTAAATTTTGCAGTATTATTATTTAAATAATTTCTATAATCCTAACCAGGGCTAGAAATAGACAAATCACATACCTTTGAAGTAGAATTGTTCTAATAAAATACAACAGTTTTATTTTTAAAACCACAATTAGACCCATTGGGGAAACCTGCTCGAGAAGAGAGTCCGTCCCATGCATGAGCTTCTTTCTGTAAACACGTTGGAATAGAAGAAGGCAGAGAAATTGATGGCCTAGTGTTAAAATTTGCTAAAGAAACGCAAGATAAAGCCCAAGGATCTCGACTAATGGCTGGCGACCGAGCAGTTGGCTTGCCAGCACTAGATCAAGAGTCTGTAATCCTAGGAGAATCGGTTAACAATGTTTTATAACCCGTAGAAGCACAATGTTTAATAGGAGGAACATTAGGAGAAGAGAAACATAAAGGCATTTTCTCAGTGAAAGCTGAAAAATGAAAAGGTTGTGGAAAATGAGGCTTCTCATAAATATTAGGATCTCTACCGAAGAGGCGAGAATGGTTAGTTATTTTAATTTTTTCCTGGTCCCAGGAAGCCAAATGGAACAAAGGAGAGAGAGAGAGAGAGAGAGAGAGAGAGAGAGAGAGAGAGAGAGAGAGAGAGAGAGAGTTAGGGTTTGTTTTCAAATAAGGATATTGCACAAACCTATAACATTTTAAATTAACTGATCAATTAACTTTTGTTGTTCTGACCTTTGTGAACAATTTCACAAGCCCATTAGATTTTTCATTAAAATTTTGGAACTTCAGTTTAAAGCTATAAACTGAAAGTTTGTCAGGAAACTGTACCTATTCAAGTTTGTTCATAAAATATTTAAAAACATAACCTTTTAAAATGATAATTAAACCAAAATTATGACTGGTCACATTTATATTAAAACAGATATTTAAAAACCTTACAAAATGTTGGAACACATATCCATAACACCTTCAGTATTAATAATGCTTTCCCACATAGTCAAACCTCATTAAACAAGCCAATTAGTTTTGATACATCTTTTAGATATCCTTTGAGAAACTCCAGGGCCCTCGGAATTTCCCAAACTTATTTTAAAGTTTCAGAATTTAATGTTGGAAAGCTGTGTTAAATAACAAAAGGCTTAAAACATTTAATTGAATAAAATCATAAATTACTACAAAAAATAAAACCAAACTGACAAAGGGTTTTAAAGGCAAAGAGCACATGATAAAACATGAAATAAGATCCCCAGGCCAGTTATCTAAAAGACAAAGAAAAACCTTTTACAATTTTGTAGTAAGAGCACTCGTGTGTGTCTCTCTGTCTCTCTGTCTCTCTCTCTCTCTCTGTCTCTCTCTCTCTCTTTTGCTGTAAAACCCTTTTAACAAACTTACTACCTAAACCATTATCAAGACTTACTCAGACATTCTGTTTTTGTCCTTTACTTTCTGCTTTTTAAATAGCCAGTCATTTTACTGTAGGACAAAATACACTGTACCAGATACTTTTTTACATAAAAATTATTTTTCTTTCTCTTTAGCCTCTTCAAACATATATATATATATATATATATAGAGAAAGAGAGAGAGAGAGAGATTTAGTTATATTTTTGGTTTTTGTGGGGTTTACAATTTAAAAGCCTCTATCAAAGACAAACGTAGTCCTGTTTGATTAGTAAACCCTGGCAACAATGTCTGTTGATAAGAACATTTTTATACCTTTAGGTTAGTAAATAAGCATCCATCCATTAGAGCAAACTATACAAAGCTCAGTTTGAGTTTTAGCTGAATTTAGGAAATACATATTTACCGTTTCTCAGCCCCAAACTTGGTGCATTAGATTTATACCCTTATCAGTTAATGCTAACTAAGACTTATGCGATATTTGGCGTAAGTTTCTTTTCACTAGCCATTTTGGGTCCCGGGTTTCCAAGTGGCGTTTGGAGCCCCGTGGAATCCAGAGAGGCAGAGGGCAGTATCCACTATGTATGTCTAAAAGATATTGTTTCTCCCAGCATGGCCAGGAGGCAGAGCTGAGATAACAAGGAGACACTTTGACCTAGAGACAATTTTAGGTAAAAGGTTGGAATCAAACTTTGAAAATATATTTATCAAAACATTAGAAAATTTAAGGCACGTGAACTTGAAAAATAGACTTCATTATTTAATGAGCGCGCAGTAATTATAAGCCAATTAGGTACCTTGCACATAAAACAATTACACAAACAGACATGAACATATAGGCATAACATACAGCTGACGCACGCACCTATGCAGACATAAACAACAAGAACAAACAAGGATCTTATAAGTTTTGTTTAAGATGTAAATCAAGCTCACTAGGAAAAAGGACAGTCAGGTTTAGATTGCGTTTTTCTTCAAAAAGACTTACAGGTGAGGCCTCACCCTGCCTTAAAGGAAGCAAGATAACAACAAATTGACATTGTAAAGCAAAGTATGCAAGCCTTTGCAAGAGGATGGAGAGATTTTCTTCCTTTGAAGAAAGTAGCATAAAACTCTACCATAAAAGTTTGTGAAAAAATTACGTAAATGAGACTAAAAGAGAATTTAGAAGTCTGTTTAAAATACCAAGTGGATGCGAGAAAATTTGAGACCATCTAATTAAACAGGTCAATCTTAGTCTATATTTTTGTTTCTCAAATGAGTTACTGAGCTCAAGAGCTGAGCCAACAATTAGAAATGAAACCATTTGACTCTTGAGGTTTTTAGGAGAAAATCTGGTGTTTTTGCTTTGTTTTTACATATAGCATAAATTTTTATCTTGACAAACGAAACACTAAAGCTACCTTCACTTTGGAAAAACATTTGTTTTTTTCATAAACGTATGTTAAATACCACTTAAATGTCTTCATTAGCACATGGAGAAAAAAAAAAAAACCCGCATCACTAAGTTTGATACTCTGAGAGAAATATCTACTTTACAAATCACACACAAGATAATCACCTGCTGATTATGTTTCATAGTCAAGGCTACGGAATTCTTATTAAAATATGTACAATTACCTATTCACCCTCATAGAACAACTTACGCCCTAAATTACGTTTGACTCATAACCTCCATCTCATATCAACTTTTGGCACAAGGACGCCATTTCTTTCTTTTTTCTTTTCCTTTTTTTTTTTTTGTGACCGGTAAAGGGATCACAGCCCTCACCTTGCTGCCACCCGCCCCGCGCTCAGCCAGTGAGTGCACCGGCCGTCCCTATATAGGATCCGAACCCGCGGCCTCAGCGCTCCCAGCGCCGCTGCGCTCCCAGCGCTGCACGCTCGCGAGTGAGAGCCACAGGAGCGGCCCGAGGACCCCATTTTCCTCTAACACCAGTCGTCCGCGTCACACGTCGGCTCCCACGAACGGGGCTGCGGCCATTTTTCTTGATGATACTTAGTTGCCTCTTCATCTAACTTTTCCTGCCTTTCAGGGCTTAAAGGATCCTCATCAGAGTCATCACTTCTTTCCCTCTCCAGTGGATTATTAGATGTTAAACTGAGCTTCTGCTTACAAGCTGCAACCGGGAATAAGCTATCTTGGGACCCCTAAGTTGGTCCCTTCTTGTCTGACAGCAAAGGAGCTCTCTCTTGAGGATTATCACCCGGTACAGTAAATTCATTCACACTGAATGCCTTGCCTCAACGCACTCCAAATAGAAAAGGCAGAGACTGGCATATTCGCTCTGAAACTTACTGCGTCAGATATTCTAGTTCCTTGCTCTTAAATTGTGCCTTCCCTGTGGTATTTTCCAGTGATACCATGGAAGTTTTTCCAAGCTCAGTTCCCTGTATGAAGGATAGCGGGGTGGCAAACATTGGGAGTGTCTTGCTTGGCTCTTGCCATGTGAGATTAACAGTGATGTCACTAGTCTCTGGACAGATTTGCTTCTGGTGCAGGTGGCCTCAAACTCACCAAACGCGGCCATGTACTTACTGCTCCATGAAATGGTGAACTGATGCTGTCAACTTCAATAAAACTTAATAAGCATTCATTAAGAACTTAGTACAACTTGTATATCTTTAAGCCATGGCCATCAGATAAATATTGCAGTCTTGAGATATGCTTGTTAGATTAAACCTCAATAAAAAATGTTTTCAAATCTTTGTATAGGCAACGGACGAGCCTAGGGACACTTGCAAGTTAATAATGTCTTCTAAAGACACAGCATTGTATTCGTTGTCATCATGGAAAAATAAAAAGTCCTTTGCAGTCTTAGTGAAGGTATTCATCTTTGAGATCGGAGGATTTAATCTTATTTTGGAAATGTCACTGCATTCTGAAGCAGAGACTTTTAGAAGATGTTCAAACCTCGTACTTCTGAATATTGAAATTTTGGACTTGACATTTACTAAGTATCGATAATGTAAAACTGGTATACTTGTAAAACGAAAAACATAAATTAAAGAAAATAAATGAACTGTGCCTCCCACAAGTTCTAGGACATGGACACAACCCTGCCCCACATCTTTACAACTACATAACAATGACGGTCTTTTTTCCCAGTTGCCAAGACCTTGTTCCCCAGTTCTAAGACCTCATCAGAATTGCCCATCCTGTGTACATTTCTGCCAACATTCTGATCACAACCCCTTAAGTAATCTCTAAGAAGTTGCAGACTTAGGGAACTGCATTTGTTCTTCTTCTGAGCCCTCACCAGAATTTCCCTTAATTCTTTGTTGATGGCAATCTAAGCTTTTCCCAGCCTGCTTCTCTCAATTCTTCCAGCCTCTACCTTGAGGGGTGAATGGGTTGTCTTCATGTGGGGAGGGGAGGGATTAGAGTGGGAACTTTGGCTCCCAGGTTCTTTAGTAGTGGAGTTTGCAGGTCCTACTGTTGATACTGTAAGTTTTTCTAAGGCCATGGGGTTCCAGTTCCCTGGCGGTCACTTCTGTGCAGGTCAAGGCAGTGGTTCTCTTTAGTATTTACTTGTGAACTGTACCTGATTGTTTTATGCTTCTGTTAACAAGACACGTCTTACCTTTTCTATACCCCTGTTCCGTGATAGGAAGTGACTTACGTTTGACTGTTGAGGAGCCAAGATTGAATGTGTTTTTAACAGGCCGGCTTCCTATCGTCCTTGGGTCCCTGCAGTGTGGCACATGTCTGAGAGGCTCTTATGTCTGATGGACTCAGAAGTCCATTAGGACAGTTTTCCTTACATGGGGTCTCCCTTTTTCATTCCTTTCTTAAACGGTGGGTCCCTTACGATGGATGTCTAATATTGGCCTCTGTGTGGTTAGTATCAAATGATGTATATTAATTCCATTACAGAGGTTGTATGAGCATCAGTTAGTGGAAACGTCCTAATCAGGAAAGAGGAGGTCAAAGAGCACGGTCTGAATCTAGCTCACCTCTTCTCAGTGCACACACTTGCCTGTGAGACAGTCTTCATTGCCTAGGCCTCATTTTATTTTTACGAGTAATTTAGGGGGTGAGTTGTTCTATGAAGTTGAATAGGTAATTGTACATATTTTAATAAGAATTCCGTAGCCTTGACTAGGAAACATGATCAGTAGGTGATTATCTTGTGTGTGGTTTGTAAAGCAGATATTTCTCTCTGAGTATCAAACTGAGAGCTGGGGTTTAAATACACACTCACTTCAACAACATCAACGACATGACTCCAAATCATAAGCTTCAAAATGAGACGTCCACGAAAGACTAAAACTTCCCCGACTGGACTAGTTGATGTTATGTTCTCCCGCATTCAGGGAGAAAGAGATTATTGCTGGGACATTTCCAAGACACGTGACTAAAGTCACCTATTACCCAAGAGCAGAAATAGGAAATTAATGTGATACATTAAAAAAGGTAATTGCCTTCCTTAACCACGAAGATGGCATTTTATAAAATTAGCTGCTTCTCTTACAAGCCAACCTTCATTATCCTTTACCTACTCTTTAAAGACTATACAAACAGGAATAAGCAAATTATGGATAAAATGTTCTATAACTGGGAGAACTCAACGGCCAGTTGCCCACAGCTTACCTGCTGGTGTCCTGTGACACATATTGAAGCCTCCGTTGTACTTTGAGGAAAAATGTTCAAAACATGCCCAAAGTTCTACCCAGCAGCTGCCCCGGGAACCTGCATGCACTTCTGTCCCACTGCGAGTGGCAACCACATCGGCGGTGCTGGACTCGGGTCAGCCCTGCTGGAATGGCAGTGAAAGAGAAACTCAGGTTTGAGCACAGCTAAGACGTAAACGTGCAAGTGCACGTTTTAGCGAACAGTGTCGTGTATCCATTTACAGGCGGCCAAGGGATAACTCTGTGACCAAAGGGAAACAAAACCTATTCTAGAAAAACAGCAGCTCTGCCTTTCAGGGATGAGACAACCCTGCAAGCTGCTGAGCTCTCTGCTGGTCAGCGGTGACGTCATCCCGGTAGCACTGACCCTGCCACCGTCCGAGGTGCCTCACCCAGTCCCCTCCAATCTGTCCGCTGGACAGGAGGGGCGCCATTCTGTCCACACCGCTTCCTTCAGCACCTGCACCCTTGGGGCCTGCTTGTTGGGAGGAAAGCTGTCACCCGCGGCAGCTGGCTTAAACCTTAGCAGCAGGAGGAACAGCTAGGTGCCCGTGGCCAGGCCACTGCCCCAGATGAAACTGTTGCTGCCGGGCCTGGCCATCTCTTCCCAACGGAAGTACGTTGTTTGGGGGTCAGCAGACTCTAGAATGAAGCGGTCCCCTTGGGCACAGGGAGCAACAGCACATCCTAGTGGGCCAATATCCCCAAAGCTTGAAACTAGGTGTCTTGTCTCACTCCAAGGATGGCTGTGGCACTACAGCATCGCTGGACGCTGGGTGGCAGTAGAGGGCCTCACAGAAACCAGGAGCAGCCAATCTGGCCTCCAGCAAAGGAACGATGCTAATGCGCTCCTCTGGGTAGAATTTGCACAATAACCCACATGGAAGTCGCAGCAGGACAGGGATGAAAACTATGGGGCAAGAGGTCAAGTCTGCACAATCCCAACCAACCCCACAGATGCCCATGTCCAGTAACCGCACACACTGGATGGCTCCCCACAGGCAAAGGAACAGGTGAGACACACCCCTTCTCTGTACCTGGTGACGGATTCAGGGAAGTCAGGCTCCAGGCCCTCTCTCACTCCCACCGTGTCCTGAATCCTCACCATCAGCTACAGCTGCAAGGACTGTTTCTCTTCTGTGAACCTGCAAGCTAAGGGTCTGAAGCGACACAGTGGAGAAAGCATGCGAGGAAATTCTGCTCTACTTTTCCACCTCAGTGAGGCACGTGCACAATGTAGTTTCCCATCTCAACTGTTGCTTCGCTGTCAAGATTTCTTTTGGTGTGAGAGACTAAGGTGTCAGTAGCAAAAGAAAATGTTTTGCTTTTGCTCCCCTCAGTATGCTTCAACATTTCCAAGTGAATTTCACGTCACAAGGGGAGATGGGGATTGCCCTCAACTGGAATGTGGGTCACCTCCCAGCTGTGTGGTGATGTGTCTGGGGCCAAGGCCAGAGCTGCTGCTTTTCCAGATTTTCCAAGCCAGAAACAAGCACTGTTCACTTTAATAAGGTTAAGTTTAAACCGACATCCTTTTTTGGTGCCTAAACTGTTGACTACATACCCCAGCAAGACAGAAGCGTGTGAAAGCCGTCCATTCACACTCCCCTTCTCCCAGACGGTCACATGCGCATATCCCCAGAGCTGAAGGCACCGTGCAAAGCACGGTGCAGTATATGCGGCCAGTAACCGTGTGTTCTTCTCACTGAACACTTCCAGGGTTGCATCAAGTAAAAGTTGCCTCAACTTTCACTGAAGTAGATAAAAGCTGCAAAAACCCTTACTGATTTCCTAAGTTTACTTCTCTAAGTCCCAAAAGCTAAGACTATAACTACGTTAGCATTCATGTATGACAAACAAATATTAAATAGTTTACACCTTTATACCAATTTATCTGTAGCTCGTGCAGGTCCAATTGGACCTGGCAGACATCTACAGAACATTTCATGCAACAACTAGAGAATACACATTTTTTCTCATCGGCACATGGAACATTCTCCAGGATAGACCACATGTTAGGTCACAAAACAGGTTTCAGCAAATTTTTCAAAGCTGACATCATTCCTAGTATCTTTTCTGACCACAATTGACTAGCACTGGAAATCAATTACAAGCGAATTTCTGGAAACTACTCCAGTGCATGAAAACTGAACAACAGGCTCCCGAATGACCTATGGGTCCAAGAAGAAATTAAAAAGGAAATCAAAAACGTTCTTGAAACTAATGAAAAAAGATGCATCCTACCAAAACCTGTGGGATACTGTAAAAGCAACAGCGACGAGGCAATATATTGCAATACATGCTCACATCAAAAGGATGGAGAAACTTCACGTAAATGACCGAACCGTACACCTCAAAGAACCACCACCACCACAACAATGCAATCATAAAAGTACTAGAGAGAAAGAAATAATTAACATCAGGGCAGAGTTCAATGAAATGGAGACCCCCAAAACGATACAAAGGATCAGCGAAACACAAAGTTGTTTTTTGAGAAGATAAATAAAATAGACAAACCATTAGCTTTGCCCACTCTCACCACACTCATTCAACATAGTACTGAAAGCCCTAACCAGAGCAATCAAGCAAGACAAAGAAATAAAGGGCATTCAGATTGGGAAGGACAAAGTCAAGTTGTCCCTGTTTGCAGATGACGCGATCTTATAGATAGAAAACCTAAAGGCTACCAGAACGCCCTTACGGCTGACTAACAATTTTAATAATTTTGCGGGGTACAAAATCAACACCCACAGATCAGGAGCATTTTTATACTCCGATAATGAACTGGCAGAAAAAGAAATCAAGAAAGCAAGCCCATTTACAATAGTCACCCCCAAGATAAAATACCTAGGAACCAATTGAACCAAGGAGGTTAATGCAGATCTCTACAATGAGAACTACCAAACACCAGTGAGAGAAATTAAAGAGCACCCAAAAATAGTGGAATGACATACCAGGCTCTGGTACGGGAAGAATTAACATCGTGAAAATGTCCTTTCTACCCATAGCAGTCTACAAATTCAACGCAATCTCCGTCAAAATAGCAACAACTTTCTTCACAGAAATAGAAAAAGCAGTGCTAACATTCATATGGAATACGAAAAGATCCTGAATAGCCAAAGCAATTTTGAGCTTAAAAGCACCCCAAAAACAGAAAGGCTGGAGGCATAACACCACCCAATTTCAAATTCTATGACAAGGCTCAAAACAGCATGGTGATGGCATAGAAACAGACACTCAGATCAATGGAACAGGATAGAAAACCCAGGATAGAAAAAAAATCAATTTGCCTACTTACAGCCAACCGATTTTTGACAAAGCCAACCAGAACATACGCTGTGGAAAAGACAGCCTCTTCAGGAAATAAACGGTGCCCGCAAAATTGGACAATCCACATGCAGAAGAATGAAACTGGACCAGCATCTCACCATATGCCAAAATCGACTCGAAATGGATTAAAGACCAGAATATAAGACCCCAAACCATTACATGACTGAAGGAAAACAGAGGGGAAACACTCCAGGAAGTAGGTGGGGGCAAAGGCTTTATGAATAAGACCTGAAAACCCACAAGCAACAACATAAAAACTAAACAAATGAGCTAATGTCAAACTAAGAAGCTTCCACATAGCAAAGGAAACAATCAACAGAGCAGAAAGGCACCCTAAAAAAAGGGAGAAAATATGTGTAAACTATACGTCTGCCAAGGGCTTAATATCCAGAACATACCAAGAACTCAAACAGCTGTACATTATGAAAACAAGTAATCCGATTTAAAACTGGGCAAACGAGATGAATAGACATTTTTCAAAGACATACAAATGGCCAACGGTACACGAAAAAATGCTCAGCATCACTAGTCATCAGAGAAATGCAAATCAAAACCACATTGAGATATCATGTCAACCCAGATAGACTGGCCATTGTTAAAAAGACCATTAATAAGAAATGCTACTGAGGATATGAGGAAAGAAGAACTCTTCTCCAATGTTGGTGGGACTGTAAATTAGCACAGCCACTATGGAAAACAGTAAAGAAGTTTCCTCCAATACAGATAGTACTACCATATGATCCAGCAGTTCCACTACTGGGTATATATCCAAAGAAATGGAAATCATATGGAAGGGACACCTGCACTCCCATGTTCACTGCAGCTTTACTTACAATAGCCAAAATATAGAACCAACCTCAGTGCCCTTCGACAGATGACTGGATAAAAAAAATGTGATACACGTACACCATGGAATAATACTCAGTGATAAAGAAAAAGAATGAAATTCTGCCATCGGTAACAACCTGGATGAGTCTGGAGAAAATTATGTTGTGTGAAATAAGCCAGACAAGGGAAGATAAATATCACATGCTCTCACTTATAACTAGGTAGAAAGGAAGGAAGGAAGGAAGGAAGGAAGGAAGGAAGGAAGGAAGGAAGGAAGGAAGGAAGGAAGGAAGCAAAGGACTACAACAGTTCCTTGAACTTTCAGAAGGACAGAAGAAACCAATGGTTACTAGAGATGAGGGGATGGACGGAGGGAGGGAGTTGGGGGCGTGATGGGTCAGGCAAAGGGCATAAAGAAAAATCATGATTTGTAATAATGAATATGCTAATAAAAATAATTTAAAAAGTAAGACACTTTAAAACACAAAAAGAATGCCATTATTGACATTCCAGAAAATTCCAGCTATGTGGATAACATTAAAAACCAGCTGTCAAGCTAAATCCTTTATCAGTACAAATTTTGATATTTCTTCAAATTGGGAGGAGAATGTTGGTTTCGATGTACAATGTCTGGTCACTCCCAGCCTCATCTATTTGTCACTGACGACCCTGGGACAGACGGAAAAAAAAAAAAAAAAAACGGTTTCTGCAACTTTTAATATACAGACACGCCCTCCACCACCAACTTTCAATTTCTACAAAACGTCCTTGGGTTCTAGTATTCTTGCACATGTTTGTTCTCTTACAGGAAATTTGCTCCTTAGGATTTCACTGCAATGTGCTTCTGGATCCCATGCCATGATTTATCTCTGAGGACCCCTGTTCCCCTGGATCCATTTCACCCCGTGCCTGGCCACACATAGGAGCAGGAGGACAAGGCTTTGAGATGGGGAACCCGCACAAGCAATTATCTGGGTTTAGGTCTGCAGGTTATTAAGGTTTTCCGTTTCAACTTCCACAGCTAGAACGAAAGTGTAGAAATCTGTTTTCTAGTTAAAATCTGTTCACATCCCAAGTGTTTCTTAAGTTACTTAACAAGCCTTTGGTAGTCCGAAATACCGGGAAGTGTGCCTGTAACTAGAAACACCAGAAACTTCCATTTCAAAATTGTCATAAACCAGGGATACTTTAGAAAAACCTTTTCAGCCCACTTCGTGCCTTGAGTAATGGTGGGTAAACAGTGGAAACCAAGAGAGGCAACACGGAAGCAAACGGATATAAAAGCACAAGGGAGACATCATGCTCTTGGGGAGAACTAAAATGCAAATTGTGTCTGTAAACGAAAGAAATTATACAGAAATCCCAGAAAAACAATTGACTGAAAATCAGACGAACGATCCCATGTTCATCTCATCACCTTGAGAACACGAA
Source organism: Cynocephalus volans (assembly GCF_027409185.1). Classification (NCBI taxonomy): domain Eukaryota; kingdom Metazoa; phylum Chordata; class Mammalia; order Dermoptera; family Cynocephalidae; genus Cynocephalus; species Cynocephalus volans. The sequence goes on along the minus strand of NW_026902469.1, from coordinate 383,149 downwards.
GGATACTTTTGTACAGGCAGCACACCTCCTTAAAGCAGCAGCAGAGTGCTTCGTGCACAGCAAGGCCTAGTTCACCGAGCAGCTGGACCTGTGCCCACACCCAGAGGGCAGCACCAGCCACGTGGGTGCAGAGGAGGTTGTCCCGGTGAACTCCACAAGCGGCAGCAACGCTCGGCTCTACGCCACAGGACTTCTGACAACGGACACAGTCGCACAGACTGCAAGTGGACCCCACATCAGCCTCAAGACCTCCCCCACCCGAAAACATCTCCACAGCCAGCCAGGGAGGCAAAGGAAGGGTCTTCATGGCGTGCAGAGTTACAATGAATCTGTGTTCACGCTGCCCCCTCCCACTGTACCCGTCGAGACCCAGACGATGTGCCCTGCTACTACAAAGTCGAAGAGATGTTTGATGGGGGCAGAGCGGAAGAGGCACATTGAATTTGGATCATTTTACCCATGACCCTTCTCTCCTCCCAACCCTCTTTGGGAAAGATGACATTTCTGGGGAAACAGAAGGTGATCAGAAGCAAGTAGCTCAAATGTATGTCCCTTGTAAATTTCGGATATCCATCAATTTCAATTTTGAGATATAGAGAAGTGCTGGGAAGTTTAATTGGCCGTATCAGTGTCAGTGAAGAGCTGATGGAAGAAGTGCGAAAGGCCAAAGGAGAAAACCCATGAGTAGAGAAATTAGCCTTCGGCTAATCTTATCTTCTCTGCTTCCATATATCCCTGTCCGTCCTCAAAAGTTGAGTGAGGTAGGAGATGATAAGATTGAGATTAGGGCAAATTATTTCCCCATCTTTTCCTTTCTCCAATGCACAGTCTCCTCAACCCGCACACTTGGAGTCTCAGGGTCAGCTCTCCAATACTGGTCGACACAGAGGAAAACCAACGGAACCAAAACGAATCCACCGAATTATCTCTGCTGTGCTTATTTATACCTTCCCGGGTTTTCTTTCCTTTACTGTTAAGTGCCTATAATCAACTTCAATCATTTTAGCAGAGTACTAAAGAGTGACTGCTCCCAACCCCTTCAGATAGGTGATGCTTATGTTTACATCTGCTTATCAGCTCTGTGAAAGTGCTGTTTCGTGGAGGTGCTGTAATTTGATGAACACATGAGACATGCTATTTGCTAGCAAGAAATTCTCAGCTCAAACAAGCTAAGGTGTATGGAGATTCAGTATAACACAGTAATTGGTTAACTCAGTTTACTTGGGACTCCATTTCTTAGGTCTTGGGCTGTTTACATAACCAAAAGGAGTGTGTGTGTGTGTGTGTGTGTGTGTGTGTGTGTGTGTGTGTGTGTGTGTGTGTGTGTGTGTGTGTGTGTGTGTGTGTGTGTGTGTGTGTGTGTGTGTGTGTGTGTGTGTGTGTGTGTGTGTGTGTGTACCACACTTGACCTAGCACCTACCTGCACAAGTACCCCCCTGCCAAGTGATGTGTTTAAAGGCCAACAAAAAGGAAAACACAGAACACATTTATAATCCTGAAAATCTAGGGCTACTTAACCTTTCTGCTGCTTAATTTTAAAGGCAAAAAATGTACTATGAGCAGCATAAATAAGAACTGATTTGAGCATAGTTTTATAATAGATAAAATGTACCTGATGGGTCTAATTCAAATTTCTAAAATCTAACTGTGCCGCATTAGTCTGAGATACAAGATCTAAAGCTGCATGATCTAATCTGAGAATTTATGGACCTGTTTGAAATACCTTCATTTGATTAATTTGAAATGGAGGCCAGGGTATGACCTCTAACAGTCTGATCTTTAAAAACGGCTCAACAGATGAGGCAGGAAGTCAGTCACGCTTAGAATTCTATGCACTTTCATCTAGTGAGCACACCCTGCGGTTCCACGTGTGCAAGCACACCCCTCGTTCACTGCGGGATCTACAGAACAGCTGTACATGCCCTTCAAAACTCAAATGCGTGTTATGTGGGTGTGCGGTATAGGGGTAGGACATGAAAATCTCCCACCTGTCCAGTCCGAGAGAAATTTAACTCCTGAGAAGCACACCTTAGTTGAACATCAGATGCAACACTAATTTGCAGAGGTTCCCACAACATAGGAACAAAAGGGCTGATGTTATGTGTTGATAGCAGATCGTGTGTGAAAACTAAAGTTTTATACGGGGCTGCAAGAAGACTAACTGAGGTCTGGAAAATGAGGAATTTTAAATGCTGGACAGTCTCTATACTCAGATTCCGCTGAAGACAATGCAAATACTTATAAGAGCCTGATAATAAAAACAGATTAAAAAACTTAATCATCAAGGTGAAGCATTTAGTAATGAGGTTTGTACAGCTTTTCGGAAAACACTGACTGGAAGTCCCAACCGGCTAGAGGTAGGCCAGTGTCAGGAGGCATCCCGGACATGGGCATTAGCTTCCAGCACTGATGGTGCAGCCAGTGTCGATGATAAGAATTAAAACACAACTGCAACCCCCAGTCCTGGACAGGCTCAGGAAGCGGCTATCTGGAAAGAGTGGGAGGGGTCCAGGAGGCCAGCCCCCAGGTGATACATACGTTTGCACAACAGTGACGGCGAGCCACTGGAAGTCTTTTCCAGCTGTACTGCGCTGTAATTGTGGTCGCTTGCTCAGGACAGCATGCTGCTGTCACAAGTTGTCTCCTTCCTGAGGGATTTGCTGCTAGAAAAAGCCACCACCGCCTTCTTCACTGTGCCTTCTTCTTCTTCTTTTTCTTTTTTTTCCTGGAGCTTGTCTCTTCTGCAGAGAAGAGCTTTTAACACCTCCCTGGATAGTCAGTAAAACCCCAAGCATTAAGAAGGCCAGAAAATACACGTCCACTTCATTTCACTGAAAAAGAAAGGTCATGATCCTATCCCTTCTTTGGGTCATCCACCCTGAGTCTGCACACCACATTTGCTCAGCAGCAGTCTGGCTACCCTTGTACATCCAGCAAACCCTTAGCACTCCTTCCTCTTATTCAGGATTCCAACTTTTTGAGCGACAAGAAGATCCCTGACACAGAGGGATCCTTGCTGAGGTATGAGAGCAGTGACACAGGATGCAAGAAGAGCACAAATGATGTTTCTTTATCCTCTGCCAAGCCCAGGGCACGCTTGGTGCTGCCATTCTCCTCCTGGGTGCAGCAGCAAACGCTTCTTCGTCAGTTCTATGATCCAACACTGCCGCCCTTAAAAATTAAGTCACCTCAAAAGTTACATAAGTATTTGAAAATACTCAAGAAAACTCTCCAAACACTGCTAGTTACACTTTGCTTGTCATAAATGGAACATCAATCTGAGCCCCAGGACAGGCCAGAGACAAGAACCTGTGATTTCCAGCCAGGCCTGAATTCTCCCCAAATTCCACAGAGTACCAAAACAGGACAATCTTGGCAGGAGCCAAGGGCAGCCTCCTCTACCCTGAAGCAGGCCATGCCTGGAGTCCTTGGCATGAACCGAGGGCAGCATCTCCTGCCTGGAAGCAGTCATGAAGCACACCGAAACACCACTTCCACGTGGGTGGGCCACTGTTGCTTTGCCTCCCACAGATCTGTCCCCCCTTTTCCCCTGGGTGATGGAGCTGCCAAAGATTCCTCAAAGCCCATCTCTTTTGAGCAGTGAGAAGCCCCGGGCTTCTCTTCCTGCATTTATTCTCCAGACCAAGAAGTTACAGGAAGAGACATAGGTGGGGTTTTGCTAAGTTCAGTTTTACAAGTTTTGCAATTGAAGCTGGTAACTTTCAGTCAAAACAAGTCAGATGACACTCTGTTAGGCAATTAAGTGATCCACTATAACAAAGCCTTGATTTACCCGAAATTCCTTTTCCCTCTAGCAGCTTTTTAGTAACGTTGCCTATCAATTAGTCACTTGTCTGTCTTAGAATCAGCAGCCTTGCTGTGTTATGATTCTTTTCCTGCAGCAGAGACTCAATGCCCTGGGGGAAATTTCCTGTCCTTTGCAAGGTCAATATTTGAAACTGCAAGGTTTTGGGAAATCAGGCCCTGTGAGGTACATTTTTTGTATGAATCCTCTACAGGCCACTACAGCCACCACCACAGCCAGGGCTGCTGCAAAAGCAGCTTAAGACCACCAAAGTAGCACAGCTCTCATGCAGGCAGCCCACCAGACACTTGACTGCTTTGACACAAGGAAAGACACCAGTGGAGTCACACACACCTACTGCTTATGTTTCATAGTCAAGGCTATGGAATTCTTATTAAAATATGCATAATTACGTATTCACCTTCATAGAACAACTTACGCCCTAAGTTTGGTTTGACTCATAACCTGCATCTGATATCAACTTTTGGCACAAGGACACCATTTCTTTCCTTTTCTTTTGTTTTTTTTTTTGTGTGTGTGTGACCGGTAAAGGGATCGCAGCCCTCACCTTGCTGTCACCCTCCCCGCGCACAGCCAGTGAGTGCACCGGCCATCCCTGTATAGGATCCGAACCCGCGGCCTCGACGCTCCCAGGGCCGCAGCGCTCCCAGCGCTGCACTCTCCCGAGTGAGCCACAGGAGCGGCCCGAGGACGCCATTTTCCTCTAACACCAGTCGTCAGCGTCACACGTCGGCTCCCAAGAACGGGGCTGCGGCCTGCTCGGGAGTGGGCAGAAGCAGGCAGGGCCTCAGCTGACAGCACATAGGCACCCCGTAGAGCTGGGAGCAGAAGCCGCTGATGGAGCGGCACCCGCGCTGCAGTACCGGCGCTTTGACCTGCCACTGTAACGCGCTCGGGCGTGGTTCTCTGCACGGGGGCCGTGAACGGGACCCGGTGGAGCCGCGGTACCAGCACCAGCACCTCAGACCGGGCTCTGCGAAACCCGACCCGGGGTGGGAAGTGCTTGAAGCTCACCTGAGAGTTGCGTGACAGTCACGTAACCAGGGCCGTGGGCGGGGCTGACATCCACCTGAACAGCGCGTGAATGGGCTTAAGGGTTACGAGACCAGTGCGCGCATGGGGCGTGACCGGAGCATGGGAGGGGCTTCGGGATCACGTGACCAGATTGCGCGAGTGGCCTGGCCAGAGCATGGGAGGGGCCCTTGTTCCCAGCCATGTGCAGAGCGGTGGCCCAGGATTCGGAGTGCGTTGGCTGTTAGCGTGTTGCAGCTGGAGCACAGGAGAGCCTGAGACAATGCCTTTTATTTAGATTTTTCTCTGCAGGGGGTTTTTGGGTATCATTTTTATTCCATCTGCAAGCTTGAATTAAGAATTTAAAAAGGACAGGGGAAGCCAGTTTTTTTTCCTTCGTTAGCACGTCTCAGGTGATTAGCTCGTGATTCCTCCTTTTGGTATCAGGTTATCTATCAGATTGGGACCATCTTCTCATTGTCCTGAAGTTAACCTGTGACCTCTTCCGGTTGGCAAGCTGTGGTTAATATCTACCCTATTAATGGGGTGGGACTATTGCATTTACAAAGTGATAGTACTATCATATGACCTATGTCTATTGCTAAATGTTAAGTACAAATTTGCTAAAAGGAACAATGCTAACATTTAAATTCTAATGGGGGTGTAATGATCTTATGTTCTAATGGAATGAACCTACTGTTGATATGCAAAAAGGAACAGGGGATATTTGAGCAGCATTATCATGCACATCTTGAGGTTATGCATTGGCTGTGGCCCTATAATCTTGATCTAAATGTTAAAGTGTCCTTGTGCACAGCACCGTCCCTCACAAAACCAGTTACATTTGCCTCTTAGGTCTCATTTTGCTGGTTTAATAATTTTACAGCATCTACTTTTATCCCAATATCTAATTCTTAATGATTTACTTAAAACTGGATACCACCAAGTAAAGGGGGTTCTACAGTTTCGTTCCCATATCCTTAATTTGTCCCAATCATGTAATTTCTCATGAATGCCAACCGTTCTCTTGCCATGAATATAACCTCCAGTAAATGATGTTTGCCAACTTACATTAGGCTGCGGCTCATATTTAGTCATGAGCGGTGCTTTTGGAACATACGTTGCTGTGGTCAATTTACCATAAGGGGATAATTTTGAATTGTCCAACTGACGCGGATCCTCTGTGGGAATGTTTAGTTCAATGACCGTATAATTATTTGTGTTATTTTTATAATCTTTTGGGAATTCAGAGAACTGCCACGCTAACCAAAATATCGACAGAGAAGGCAAAAGCCACCAAGCCAAGGCAGGAACCCTGATGGGTTGTAGCAAGGGCTCGTAGCTGCGGCCTGGTCAGCAGCTCTCCCTCCAGCGGCCTTGCCAACTTGGAGAGGGCAGCCCAAGCTGACTCCTTTAGGATCCTGCCACGGCGTGGACCACGCCAGCTCCCCCTTTTTTACTTCGGAATTTCAAGACGAGGAGTTCTCATCGTGTTGTCTTTATTGCGGATCCGAGGTATCTGATGAGGACTGGAAAAACAAACAACAACAATAATAATTCTGATTATGAACACGCCAGCTGAATGTATCAAAGACCAAAAGGGAGTACTCATCAAAGCAGAATGAAGGGACTGGCATATCCCGTTGGCCACATCTTTGGGGACTATGGACTGTCAATGGGCATGAGAAAGGTCGGATGTTTTTTGATGTAAATTTGTGAAATCTCCTCCTAGGGTAGAATGATTCCAAATTCCTTTTCTATGCATCTGAGTCTGTTGCCATGAAGCATGAGAATCGTTATAAGGAAGGGGGGTAACACAGATCCGTTTATAATTATGGTGACAAGCAGTTGTAAGTTGAACCGTAATGTTTTGTATCTCTTGTCCTAAAAAGAAAACTGCTTCTTCTAATACATGAATCCTATCTGCTAATGGTCTGTCTATCTTTTCTTGTTGAAAGAGAACTGTGGAAACATTTAAAGAGAAATTATTAATATGTTCAGCCGTATGAACTGGCTGTGCCAAAGCAGCAGTAGAAGCGGCGACAGGCCCTATGATAGCAACGAAAGCAGAAATTCCTAAAATTAAAGCTGCAATAAAACGTTTAGGACGAGACAGAGCGTATGGTAACTTTTGCAAAGCGGCGAATCCTGGATCAGCATACCAGGATTGTGAAACATTTACAGGAAGGAAAACAGAAGAAGGTCGTCTTAACAGAAAATAATGTTGTTGAGGGGAAAAGGGATCTAAACAATCAGTAATGGAACAATTAACACAATCAACATGGGTTATAGCTCCTGAATAAGTTGTATTTAATTGGTTTGAATTATTGTAGACCAACATAGCGTAAGGGGCTTGTATGTAATAAGTTCTATTATTTTGTGGTCTATGAAATTTGGTTCCATTTAGAGCAGCAAACAAACGGTATAATTGCGTTTGTGGAGTTGCTCCGGTGTTATTATTTATCCAAATAGGTGTAGCCCATCCAGGAGTATACCAATAATGAATAGGATCTGGCTTGGGCAAAATATTATCGTTCCAATTAAATTTTGCAGTATTATTATTTAAATAATTTCTATAATCCTAACCAGGGCTAGAAATAGACAAATCACATACCTTTGAAGTAGAATTGTTCTAATAAAATACAACAGTTTTATTTTTAAAACCACAATTAGACCCATTGGGGAAACCTGCTCGAGAAGAGAGTCCGTCCCATGCATGAGCTTCTTTCTGTAAACACGTTGGAATAGAAGAAGGCAGAGAAATTGATGGCCTAGTGTTAAAATTTGCTAAAGAAACGCAAGATAAAGCCCAAGGATCTCGACTAATGGCTGGCGACCGAGCAGTTGGCTTGCCAGCACTAGATCAAGAGTCTGTAATCCTAGGAGAATCGGTTAACAATGTTTTATAACCCGTAGAAACACAATGTTTAATAGGAGGAACATTAGGAGAAGAGAAACATAAAGGCATTTTCTCAGTGAAAGCTGAAAAATGAAAAGGTTGTGGAAAATGAGGCTTCTCATAAATATTAGGATCTCTACCGAAGAGGCGAGAATGGTTAGTTATTTTAATTTTTTCCTGGTCCCAGGAAGCCAAATGGAACAAAGGAGAGAGAGAGAGAGAGAGAGAGAGAGAGAGAGAGAGAGAGAGAGAGAGAGAGAGAGAGAGAGAGAGTTAGGGTTTGTTTTCAAATAAGGATATTGCACAAACCTATAACATTTTAAATTAACTGATCAATTAACTTTTGTTGTTCTGACCTTTGTGAACAATTTCACAAGCCCATTAGATTTTTCATTAAAATTTTGGAACTTCAGTTTAAAGCTATAAACTGAAAGTTTGTCAGGAAACTGTACCTATTCAAGTTTGTTCATAAAATATTTAAAAACATAACCTTTTAAAATGATAATTAAACCAAAATTATGACTGGTCACATTTATATTAAAACAGATATTTAAAAACCTTACAAAATGTTGGAACACATATCCATAACACCTTCAGTATTAATAATGCTTTCCCACATAGTCAAACCTCATTAAACAAGCCAATTAGTTTTGATACATCTTTTAGATATCCTTTGAGAAACTCCAGGGCCCTCGGAATTTCCCAAACTTATTTTAAAGTTTCAGAATTTAATGTTGGAAAGCTGTGTTAAATAACAAAAGGCTTAAAACATTTAATTGAATAAAATCATAAATTACTACAAAAAATAAAACCAAACTGACAAAGGGTTTTAAAGGCAAAGAGCACATGATAAAACATGAAATAAGATCCCCAGGCCAGTTATCTAAAAGACAAAGAAAAACCTTTTACAATTTTGTAGTAAGAGCACTCGTGTGTGTCTCTCTGTCTCTCTGTCTCTCTCTCTCTCTCTGTCTCTCTCTCTCTCTTTTGCTGTAAAACCCTTTTAACAAACTTACTACCTAAACCATTATCAAGACTTACTCAGACATTCTGTTTTTGTCCTTTACTTTCTGCTTTTTAAATAGCCAGTCATTTTACTGTAGGACAAAATACACTGTACCAGATACTTTTTTACATAAAAATTATTTTTCTTTCTCTTTAGCCTCTTCAAACATATATATATATATATATATATATATATATATAGAAAGAGAGAGAGAGAGAGATTTAGTTATATTTTTGGTTTTTGTGGGGTTTACAATTTAAAAGCCTCTATCAAAGACAAACGTAGTCCTGTTTGATTAGTAAACCCTGGCAACAATGTCTGTTGATAAGAACATTTTTATACCTTTAGGTTAGTAAATAAGCATCCATCCATTAGAGCAAACTATACAAAGCTCAGTTTGAGTTTTAGCTGAATTTAGGAAATACATATTTACCGTTTCTCAGCCCCAAACTTGGTGCATTAGATTTATACCCTTATCAGTTAATGCTAACTAAGACTTATGCGATATTTGGCGTAAGTTTCTTTTCACTAGCCATTTTGGGTCCCGGGTTTCCAAGTGGCGTTTGGAGCCCCGTGGAATCCAGAGAGGCAGAGGGCAGTATCCACTATGTATGTCTAAAAGATATTGTTTCTCCCAGCATGGCCAGGAGGCAGAGCTGAGATAACAAGGAGACACTTTGACCTAGAGACAATTTTAGGTAAAAGGTTGGAATCAAACTTTGAAAATATATTTATCAAAACATTAGAAAATTTAAGGCACGTGAACTTGAAAAATAGACTTCATTATTTAATGAGCGCGCAGTAATTATAAGCCAATTAGGTACCTTGCACATAAAACAATTACACAAACAGACATGAACATATAGGCATAACATACAGCTGACGCACGCACCTATGCAGACATAAACAACAAGAACAAACAAGGATCTTATAAGTTTTGTTTAAGATGTAAATCAAGCTCACTAGGAAAAAGGACAGTCAGGTTTAGATTGCGTTTTTCTTCAAAAAGACTTACAGGTGAGGCCTCACCCTGCCTTAAAGGAAGCAAGATAACAACAAATTGACATTGTAAAGCAAAGTATGCAAGCCTTTGCAAGAGGATGGAGAGATTTTCTTCCTTTGAAGAAAGTAGCATAAAACTCTACCATAAAAGTTTGTGAAAAAATTACGTAAATGAGACTAAAAGAGAATTTAGAAGTCTGTTTAAAATACCAAGTGGATGCGAGAAAATTTGAGACCATCTAATTAAACAGGTCAATCTTAGTCTATATTTTTGTTTCTCAAATGAGTTACTGAGCTCAAGAGCTGAGCCAACAATTAGAAATGAAACCATTTGACTCTTGAGGTTTTTAGGAGAAAATCTGGTGTTTTTGCTTTGTTTTTACATATAGCATAAATTTTTATCTTGACAAACGAAACACTAAAGCTACCTTCACTTTGGAAAAACATTTGTTTTTTTCATAAACGTATGTTAAATACCACTTAAATGTCTTCATTAGCACATGGAGAAAAAAAAAAAAACCCGCATCACTAAGTTTGATACTCTGAGAGAAATATCTACTTTACAAATCACACACAAGATAATCACCTGCTGATTATGTTTCATAGTCAAGGCTACGGAATTCTTATTAAAATATGTACAATTACCTATTCACCCTCATAGAACAACTTACGCCCTAAATTACGTTTGACTCATAACCTCCATCTCATATCAACTTTTGGCACAAGGACGCCATTTCTTTCTTTTTTCTTTTCCTTTTTTTTTTTTTGTGACCGGTAAAGGGATCACAGCCCTCACCTTGCTGCCACCCGCCCCGCGCTCAGCCAGTGAGTGCACCGGCCGTCCCTATATAGGATCCGAACCCGCGGCCTCAGCGCTCCCAGCGCCGCTGCGCTCCCAGCGCTGCACGCTCGCGAGTGAGAGCCACAGGAGCGGCCCGAGGACCCCATTTTCCTCTAACACCAGTCGTCCGCGTCACACGTCGGCTCCCACGAACGGGGCTGCGGCCATTTTTCTTGATGATACTTAGTTGCCTCTTCATCTAACTTTTCCTGCCTTTCAGGGCTTAAAGGATCCTCATCAGAGTCATCACTTCTTTCCCTCTCCAGTGGATTATTAGATGTTAAACTGAGCTTCTGCTTACAAGCTGCAACCGGGAATAAGCTATCTTGGGACCCCTAAGTTGGTCCCTTCTTGTCTGACAGCAAAGGAGCTCTCTCTTGAGGATTATCACCCGGTACAGTAAATTCATTCACACTGAATGCCTTGCCTCAACGCACTCCAAATAGAAAAGGCAGAGACTGGCATATTCGCTCTGAAACTTACTGCGTCAGATATTCTAGTTCCTTGCTCTTAAATTGTGCCTTCCCTGTGGTATTTTCCAGTGATACCATGGAAGTTTTTCCAAGCTCAGTTCCCTGTATGAAGGATAGCGGGGTGGCAAACATTGGGAGTGTCTTGCTTGGCTCTTGCCATGTGAGATTAACAGTGATGTCACTAGTCTCTGGACAGATTTGCTTCTGGTGCAGGTGGCCTCAAACTCACCAAACGCGGCCATGTACTTACTGCTCCATGAAATGGTGAACTGATGCTGTCAACTTCAATAAAACTTAATAAGCATTCATTAAGAACTTAGTACAACTTGTATATCTTTAAGCCATGGCCATCAGATAAATATTGCAGTCTTGAGATATGCTTGTTAGATTAAACCTCAATAAAAAATGTTTTTTGGCTGTTTTCAAATCTTTGTATAGGCAACGGACGAGCCTAGGGACACTTGCAAGTTAATAATGTCTTCTAAAGACACAGCATTGTATTCGTTGTCATCATGGAAAAATAAAAAGTCCTTTGCAGTCTTAGTGAAGGTATTCATCTTTGAGATCGGAGGATTTAATCTTATTTTGGAAATGTCACTGCATTCTGAAGCAGAGACTTTTAGAAGATGTTCAAACCTCGTACTTCTGAATATTGAAATTTTGGACTTGACATTTACTAAGTATCGATAATGTAAAACTGGTATACTTGTAAAACGAAAAACATAAATTAAAGAAAATAAATGAACTGTGCCTCCCACAAGTTCTAGGACATGGACACAACCCTGCCCCACATCTTTACAACTACATAACAATGACGGTCTTTTTTCCCAGTTGCCAAGACCTTGTTCCCCAGTTCTAAGACCTCATCAGAATTGCCCATCCTGTGTACATTTCTGCCAACATTCTGATCACAACCCCTTAAGTAATCTCTAAGAAGTTGCAGACTTAGGGAACTGCATTTGTTCTTCTTCTGAGCCCTCACCAGAATTTCCCTTAATTCTTTGTTGATGGCAATCTAAGCTTTTCCCAGCCTGCTTCTCTCAATTCTTCCAGCCTCTACCTTGAGGGGTGAATGGGTTGTCTTCATGTGGGGAGGGGAGGGATTAGAGTGGGAACTTTGGCTCCCAGGTTCTTTAGTAGTGGAGTTTGCAGGTCCTACTGTTGATACTGTAAGTTTTTCTAAGGCCATGGGGTTCCAGTTCCCTGGCGGTCACTTCTGTGCAGGTCAAGGCAGTGGTTCTCTTTAGTATTTACTTGTGAACTGTACCTGATTGTTTTATGCTTCTGTTAACAAGACACGTCTTACCTTTTCTATACCCCTGTTCCGTGATAGGAAGTGACTTACGTTTGACTGTTGAGGAGCCAAGATTGAATGTGTTTTTAACAGGCCGGCTTCCTATCGTCCTTGGGTCCCTGCAGTGTGGCACATGTCTGAGAGGCTCTTATGTCTGATGGACTCAGAAGTCCATTAGGACAGTTTTCCTTACATGGGGTCTCCCTTTTTCATTCCTTTCTTAAACGGTGGGTCCCTTACGATGGATGTCTAATATTGGCCTCTGTGTGGTTAGTATCAAATGATGTATATTAATTCCATTACAGAGGTTGTATGAGCATCAGTTAGTGGAAACGTCCTAATCAGGAAAGAGGAGGTCAAAGAGCACGGTCTGAATCTAGCTCACCTCTTCTCAGTGCACACACTTGCCTGTGAGACAGTCTTCATTGCCTAGGCCTCATTTTATTTTTACGAGTAATTTAGGGGGTGAGTTGTTCTATGAAGTTGAATAGGTAATTGTACATATTTTAATAAGAATTCCGTAGCCTTGACTAGGAAACATGATCAGTAGGTGATTATCTTGTGTGTGGTTTGTAAAGCAGATATTTCTCTCTGAGTATCAAACTGAGAGCTGGGGTTTAAATACACACTCACTTCAACAACATCAACGACATGACTCCAAATCATAAGCTTCAAAATGAGACGTCCACGAAAGACTAAAACTTCCCCGACTGGACTAGTTGATGTTATGTTCTCCCGCATTCAGGGAGAAAGAGATTATTGCTGGGACATTTCCAAGACACGTGACTAAAGTCACCTATTACCCAAGAGCAGAAATAGGAAATTAATGTGATACATTAAAAAAGGTAATTGCCTTCCTTAACCACGAAGATGGCATTTTATAAAATTAGCTGCTTCTCTTACAAGCCAACCTTCATTATCCTTTACCTACTCTTTAAAGACTATACAAACAGGAATAAGCAAATTATGGATAAAATGTTCTATAACTGGGAGAACTCAACGGCCAGTTGCCCACAGCTTACCTGCTGGTGTCCTGTGACACATATTGAAGCCTCCGTTGTACTTTGAGGAAAAATGTTCAAAACATGCCCAAAGTTCTACCCAGCAGCCGCCCCGGGAACCTGCATGCACTTCTGTCCCACTGCGAGTGGCAACCACATCGGCGGTGCTGGACTCGGGTCAGCCCTGCTGGAATGGCAGTGAAAGAGAAACTCAGGTTTGAGCACAGCTAAGACGTAAACGTGCAAGTGCACGTTTTAGCGAACAGTGTCGTGTATCCATTTACAGGCGGCCAAGGGATAACTCTGTGACCAAAGGGAAACAAAACCTATTCTAGAAAAACAGCAGCTCTGCCTTTCAGGGATGAGACAACCCTGCAAGCTGCTGAGCTCTCTGCTGGTCAGCGGTGACGTCATCCCGGTAGCACTGACCCTGCCACCGTCCGAGGTGCCTCACCCAGTCCCCTCCAATCTGTCCGCTGGACAGGAGGGGCGCCATTCTGTCCACACCGCTTCCTTCAGCACCTGCACCCTTGGGGCCTGCTTGTTGGGAGGAAAGCTGTCACCCGCGGCAGCTGGCTTAAACCTTAGCAGCAGGAGGAACAGCTAGGTGCCCGTGGCCAGGCCACTGCCCCAGATGAAACTGTTGCTGCCGGGCCTGGCCATCTCTTCCCAACGGAAGTACGTTGTTTGGGGGTCAGCAGACTCTAGAATGAAGCGGGCCCCTTGGGCACAGGGAGCAACAGCACATCCTAGTGGGCCAATATCCCCAAAGCTTGAAACTAGGTGTCTTGTCTCACTCCAAGGATGGCTGTGGCACTACAGCATCGCTGGACGCTGGGTGGCAGTAGAGGGCCTCACAGAAACCAGGAGCAGCCAATCTGGCCTCCAGCAAAGGAACGATGCTAATGCGCTCCTCTGGGTAGAATTTGCACAATAACCCACATGGAAGTCGCAGCAGGACAGGGATGAAAACTATGGGGCAAGAGGTCAAGTCTGCACAATCCCAACCAACCCCACAGATGCCCATGTCCAGTAACCGCACACACTGGATGGCTCCCCACAGGCAAAGGAACAGGTGAGACACACCCCTTCTCTGTACCTGGTGACGGATTCAGGGAAGTCAGGCTCCAGGCCCTCTCTCACTCCCACCGTGTCCTGAATCCTCACCATCAGCTACAGCTGCAAGGACTGTTTCTCTTCTGTGAACCTGCAAGCTAAGGGTCTGAAGCGACACAGTGGAGAAAGCATGCGAGGAAATTCTGCTCTACTTTTCCACCTCAGTGAGGCACGTGCACAATGTAGTTTCCCATCTCAACTGTTGCTTCGCTGTCAAGATTTCTTTTGGTGTGAGAGACTAAGGTGTCAGTAGCAAAAGAAAATGTTTTGCTTTTGCTCCCCTCAGTATGCTTCAACATTTCCAAGTGAATTTCACGTCACAAGGGGAGATGGGGATTGCCCTCAACTGGAATGTGGGTCACCTCCCAGCTGTGTGGTGATGTGTCTGGGGCCAAGGCCAGAGCTGCTGCTTTTCCAGATTTTCCAAGCCAGAAACAAGCACTGTTCACTTTAATAAGGTTAAGTTTAAACCGACATCCTTTTTTGGTGCCTAAACTGTTGACTACATACCCCAGCAAGACAGAAGCGTGTGAAAGCCGTCCATTCACACTCCCCTTCTCCCAGACGGTCACATGCGCATATCCCCAGAGCTGAAGGCACCGTGCAAAGCACGGTGCAGTATATGCGGCCAGTAACCGTGTGTTCTTCTCACTGAACACTTCCAGGGTTGCATCAAGTAAAAGTTGCCTCAACTTTCACTGAAGTAGATAAAAGCTGCAAAAACCCTTACTGATTTCCTAAGTTTACTTCTCTAAGTCCCAAAAGCTAAGACTATAACTACGTTAGCATTCATGTATGACAAACAAATATTAAATAGTTTACACCTTTATACCAATTTATCTGTAGCTCGTGCAGGTCCAATTGGACCTGGCAGACATCTACAGAACATTTCATGCAACAACTAGAGAATACACATTTTTTCTCATCGGCACATGGAACATTCTCCAGGATAGACCACATGTTAGGTCACAAAACAGGTTTCAGCAAATTTTTCAAAGCTGACATCATTCCTAGTATCTTTTCTGACCACAATTGACTAGCACTGGAAATCAATTACAAGCGAATTTCTGGAAACTACTCCAGTGCATGAAAACTGAACAACAGGCTCCCGAATGACCTATGGGTCCAAGAAGAAATTAAAAAGGAAATCAAAAACGTTCTTGAAACTAATGAAAAAAGATGCATCCTACCAAAACCTGTGGGATACTGTAAAAGCAACAGCGACGAGGCAATATATTGCAATACATGCTCACATCAAAAGGATGGAGAAACTTCACGTAAATGACCGAACCGTACACCTCAAAGAACCACCACCACCACAACAATGCAATCATAAAAGTACTAGAGAGAAAGAAATAATTAACATCAGGGCAGAGTTCAATGAAATGGAGACCCCCAAAACGATACAAAGGATCAGCGAAACACAAAGTTGTTTTTTGAGAAGATAAATAAAATAGACAAACCATTAGCTTTGCCCACTCTCACCACACTCATTCAACATAGTACTGAAAGCCCTAACCAGAGCAATCAAGCAAGACAAAGAAATAAAGGGCATTCAGATTGGGAAGGACAAAGTCAAGTTGTCCCTGTTTGCAGATGACGCGATCTTATAGATAGAAAACCTAAAGGCTACCAGAACGCCCTTACGGCTGACTAACAATTTTAATAATTTTGCGGGGTACAAAATCAACACCCACAGATCAGGAGCATTTTTATACTCCGATAATGAACTGGCAGAAAAAGAAATCAAGAAAGCAAGCCCATTTACAATAGTCACCCCCAAGATAAAATACCTAGGAACCAATTGAACCAAGGAGGTTAATGCAGATCTCTACAATGAGAACTACCAAACACCAGTGAGAGAAATTAAAGAGCACCCAAAAATAGTGGAATGACATACCAGGCTCTGGTACGGGAAGAATTAACATCGTGAAAATGTCCTTTCTACCCATAGCAGTCTACAAATTCAACGCAATCTCCGTCAAAATAGCAACAACTTTCTTCACAGAAATAGAAAAAGCAGTGCTAACATTCATATGGAATACGAAAAGATCCTGAATAGCCAAAGCAATTTTGAGCTTAAAAGCACCCCAAAAACAGAAAGGCTGGAGGCATAACACCACCCAATTTCAAATTCTATGACAAGGCTCAAAACAGCATGGTGATGGCATAGAAACAGACACTCAGATCAATGGAACAGGATAGAAAACCCAGGATAGAAAAAAAATCAATTTGCCTACTTACAGCCAACCGATTTTTGACAAAGCCAACCAGAACATACGCTGTGGAAAAGACAGCCTCTTCAGGAAATAAACGGTGCCCGCAAAATTGGACAATCCACATGCAGAAGAATGAAACTGGACCAGCATCTCACCATATGCCAAAATCGACTCGAAATGGATTAAAGACCAGAATATAAGACCCCAAACCATTACATGACTGAAGGAAAACAGAGGGGAAACACTCCAGGAAGTAGGTGGGGGCAAAGGCTTTATGAATAAGACCTGAAAACCCACAAGCAACAACATAAAAACTAAACAAATGAGCTAATGTCAAACTAAGAAGCTTCCACATAGCAAAGGAAACAATCAACAGAGCAGAAAGGCACCCTAAAAAAAGGGAGAAAATATGTGTAAACTATACGTCTGCCAAGGGCTTAATATCCAGAACATACCAAGAACTCAAACAGCTGTACATTATGAAAACAAGTAATCCGATTTAAAACTGGGCAAACGAGATGAATAGACATTTTTCAAAGACATACAAATGGCCAACGGTACACGAAAAAATGCTCAGCATCACTAGTCATCAGAGAAATGCAAATCAAAACCACATTGAGATATCATGTCAACCCAGATAGACTGGCCATTGTTAAAAAGACCATTAATAAGAAATGCTACTGAGGATATGAGGAAAGGAGAACTCTTCTCCAATGTTGGTGGGACTGTAAATTAGCACAGCCACTATGGAAAACAGTAAAGAAGTTTCCTCCAATACAGATAGTACTACCATATGATCCAGCAGTTCCACTACTGGGTATATATCCAAAGAAATGGAAGTCATATGGAAGGGACACCTGCACTCCCATGTTCACTGCAGCTTTACTTACAATAGCCAAAATATAGAACCAACCTCAGTGCCCTTCGACAGATGACTGGATAAAAAAAATGTGATACACGTACACCATGGAATAATACTCAGTGATAAAGAAAAAGAATGAAATTCTGCCATCGGTAACAACCTGGATGAGTCTGGAGAAAATTATGTTGTGTGAAATAAGCCAGACAAGGGAAGATAAATATCACATGCTCTCACTTATAACTAGGTAGAAAGGAAGGAAGGAAGGAAGGAAGGAAGGAAGGAAGGAAGGAAGGAAGGAAGCAAAGGACTACAACAGTTCCTTGAACTTTCAGAAGGACAGAAGAAACCAATGGTTACTAGAGATGAGGGGATGGACGGAGGGAGGGAGTTGGGGGCGTGATGGGTCAGGCAACGGGCATAAAGAAAAATCATGATTTGTAATAATGAATATGCTAATAAAAATAATTTAAAAAGTAAGACACTTTAAAACACAAAAAGAATGCCATTATTGACATTCCAGAAAATTCCAGCTATGTGGATAACTTTAAAAACCAGCTGTCAAGCTAAATCCTTTATCAGTACAAATTTTGATATTTCTTCAAATTGGGAGGAGAATGTTGGTTTCGATGTACAATGTCTGGTCACTCCCAGCCTCATCTATTTGTCACTGACGACCCTGGGACAGACGGAAAAAAAAAAAAAAAAACGGTTTCTGCAACTTTTAAAATACAGACACGCCCTCCACCACCAACTTTCAATTTCTACAAAACGTCCTTGGGTTCTAGTATTCTTGCACATGTTTGTTCTCTTACAGGAAATTTGCTCCTTAGGATTTCACTGCAATGTGCTTCTGGATCCCATGCCATGATTTATCTCTGAGGACCCCTGTTCCCCTGGATCCATTTCACCCCGTGCCTGGCCACACATAGGAGCAGGAGGACAAGGCTTTGAGATGGGGAACCCGCACAAGCAATTATCTGGGTTTAGGTCTGCAGGTTATTAAGGTTTTCCGTTTCAACTTCCACAGCTAGAACGAAAGTGTAGAAATCTGTTTTCTAGTTAAAATCTGTTCACATCCCAAGTGTTTCTTAAGTTACTTAACAAGCCTTTGGTAGTCCGAAATACCGGGAAGTGTGCCTGTAACTAGAAACACCAGAAACTTCCATTTCAAAATTGTCATAAACCAGGGATACTTTAGAAAAACCTTTTCAGCCCACTTCGTGCCTTGAGTAATGGTGGGTAAACAGTGGAAACCAAGAGAGGCAACACGGAAGCAAACGGATATAAAAGCACAAGGGAGACATCATGCTCTTGGGGAGAACTAAAATGCAAATTGTGTCTGTAAACGAAAGAAATTATACAGAAATCCCAGAAAAACAATTGACTGAAAATCAGACGAACGATCCCATGTTCATCTCATCACCTTGAGAACACGAAGGATACTTTTGTACAGGCAGCACACCTCCTTAAAGCAGCAGCAGAGTGCTTCGTGCACAGCAAGGCCTAGTTCACCGAGCAGCTGGACCTGTGCCCACACCCAGAGGGCAGCACCAGCCACGTGGGTGCAGAGGAGGTTGTCCCGGTGAACTCCACAAGCGGCAGCAACGCTCGGCTCTACGCCACAGGACTTCTGACAACGGACACAGTCGCACAGACTGCAAGTGGACCCCACATCAGCCTCAAGACCTCCCCCACCCGAAAACATCTCCACAGCCAGCCAGGGAGGCAAAGGAAGGGTCTTCATGGCGTGCAGAGTTACAATGAATCTGTGTTCACGCTGCCCCCTCCCACTGTACCCGTCGAGACCCAGACGATGTGCCCTGCTACTACAAAGTCGAAGAGATGTTTGATGGGGGCAGAGCGGAAGAGGCACATTGAATTTGGATCATTTTACCCATGACCCTTCTCTCCTCCCAACCCTCTTTGGGAAAGATGACATTTCTGGGGAAACAGAAGGTGATCAGAAGCAAGTAGCTCAAATGTATGTCCCTTGTAAATTTCGGATATCCATCAATTTCAATTTTGAGATATAGAGAAGTGCTGGGAAGTTTAATTGGCCGTATCAGTGTCAGTGAAGAGCTGATGGAAGAAGTGCGAAAGGCCAAAGGAGAAAACCCATGAGTAGAGAAATTAGCCTTCGGCTAATCTTATCTTCTCTGCTTCCATATATCCCTGTCCGTCCTCAAAAGTTGAGTGAGGTAGGAGATGATAAGATTGAGATTAGGGCAAATTATTTCCCCATCTTTTCCTTTCTCCAATGCACAGTCTCCTCAACCCGCACACTTGGAGTCTCAGGGTCAGCTCTCCAATACTGGTCGACACAGAGGAAAACCAACGGAACCAAAACGAATCCACCGAATTATCTCTGCTGTGCTTATTTATACCTTCCCGGGTTTTCTTTCCTTTACTGTTAAGTGCCTATAATCAACTTCAATCATTTTAGCAGAGTACTAAAGAGTGACTGCTCCCAACCCCTTCAGATAGGTGATGCTTATGTTTACATCTGCTTATCAGCTCTGTGAAAGTGCTGTTTCGTGGAGGTGCTGTAATTTGATGAACACATGAGACATGCTATTTGCTAGCAAGAAATTCTCAGCTCAAACAAGCTAAGGTGTATGGAGATTCAGTATAACACAGTAATTGGTTAACTCAGTTTACTTGGGACTCCATTTCTTAGGTCTTGGGCTGTTTACATAACCAAAAGGAGTGTGTGTGTGTGTGTGTGTGTGTGTGTGTGTGTGTGTGTGTGTGTGTGTGTGTGTGTGTGTGTGTGTGTGTGTGTGTGTGTGTGTGTGTGTGTGTGTGTACCACACTTGACCTAGCACCTACCTGCACAAGTACCCCCCTGCCAAGTGATGTGTTTAAAGGCCAACAAAAAGGAAAACACAGAACACATTTATAATCCTGAAAATCTAGGGCTACTTAACCTTTCTGCTGCTTAATTTTAAAGGCAAAAAATGTACTATGAGCAGCATAAATAAGAACTGATTTGAGCATAGTTTTATAATAGATAAAATGTACCTGATGGGTCTAATTCAAATTTCTAAAATCTAACTGTGCCGCATTAGTCTGAGATACAAGATCTAAAGCTGCATGATCTAATCTGAGAATTTATGGACCTGTTTGAAATACCTTCATTTGATTAATTTGAAATGGAGGCCAGGGTATGACCTCTAACAGTCTGATCTTTAAAAACGGCTCAACAGATGAGGCAGGAAGTCAGTCACGCTTAGAATTCTATGCACTTTCATCTAGTGAGCACACCCTGCGGTTCCACGTGTGCAAGCACACCCCTCGTTCACTGCGGGATCTACAGAACAGCTGTACATGCCCTTCAAAACTCAAATGCGTGTTATGTGGGTGTGCGGTATAGGGGTAGGACATGAAAATCTCCCACCTGTCCAGTCCGAGAGAAATTTAACTCCTGAGAAGCACACCTTAGTTGAACATCAGATGCAACACTAATTTGCAGAGGTTCCCACAACATAGGAACAAAAGGGCTGATGTTATGTGTTGATAGCAGATCGTGTGTGAAAACTAAAGTTTTATACGGGGCTGCAAGAAGACTAACTGAGGTCTGGAAAATGAGGAATTTTAAATGCTGGACAGTCTCTATACTCAGATTCCGCTGAAGACAATGCAAATACTTATAAGAGCCTGATAATAAAAACAGATTAAAAAACTTAATCATCAAGGTGAAGCATTTAGTAATGAGGTTTGTACAGCTTTTCGGAAAACACTGACTGGAAGTCCCAACCGGCTAGAGGTAGGCCAGTGTCAGGAGGCATCCCGGACATGGGCATTAGCTTCCAGCACTGATGGTGCAGCCAGTGTCGATGATAAGAATTAAAACACAACTGCAACCCCCAGTCCTGGACAGGCTCAGGAAGCGGCTATCTGGAAAGAGTGGGAGGGGTCCAGGAGGCCAGCCCCCAGGTGATACATACGTTTGCACAACAGTGACGGCGAGCCACTGGAAGTCTTTTCCAGCTGTACTGCGCTGTAATTGTGGTCGCTTGCTCAGGACAGCATGCTGCTGTCACAAGTTGTCTCCTTCCTGAGGGATTTGCTGCTAGAAAAAGCCACCACCGCCTTCTTCACTGTGCCTTCTTCTTCTTCTTTTTCTTTTTTTTCCTGGAGCTTGTCTCTTCTGCAGAGAAGAGCTTTTAACACCTCCCTGGATAGTCAGTAAAACCCCAAGCATTAAGAAGGCCAGAAAATACACGTCCACTTCATTTCACTGAAAAAGAAAGGTCATGATCCTATCCCTTCTTTGGGTCATCCACCCTGAGTCTGCACACCACATTTGCTCAGCAGCAGTCTGGCTACCCTTGTACATCCAGCAAACCCTTAGCACTCCTTCCTCTTATTCAGGATTCCAACTTTTTGAGCGACAAGAAGATCCCTGACACAGAGGGATCCTTGCTGAGGTATGAGAGCAGTGACACAGGATGCAAGAAGAGCACAAATGATGTTTCTTTATCCTCTGCCAAGCCCAGGGCACGCTTGGTGCTGCCATTCTCCTCCTGGGTGCAGCAGCAAACGCTTCTTCGTCAGTTCTATGATCCAACACTGCCGCCCTTAAAAATTAAGTCACCTCAAAAGTTACATAAGTATTTGAAAATACTCAAGAAAACTCTCCAAACACTGCTAGTTACACTTTGCTTGTCATAAATGGAACATCAATCTGAGCCCCAGGACAGGCCAGAGACAAGAACCTGTGATTTCCAGCCAGGCCTGAATTCTCCCCAAATTCCACAGAGTACCAAAACAGGACAATCTTGGCAGGAGCCAAGGGCAGCCTCCTCTACCCTGAAGCAGGCCATGCCTGGAGTCCTTGGCATGAACCGAGGGCAGCATCTCCTGCCTGGAAGCAGTCATGAAGCACACCGAAACACCACTTCCACGTGGGTGGGCCACTGTTGCTTTGCCTCCCACAGATCTGTCCCCCCTTTTCCCCTGGGTGATGGAGCTGCCAAAGATTCCTCAAAGCCCATCTCTTTTGAGCAGTGAGAAGCCCCGGGCTTCTCTTCCTGCATTTATTCTCCAGACCAAGAAGTTACAGGAAGAGACATAGGTGGGGTTTTGCTAAGTTCAGTTTTACAAGTTTTGCAATTGAAGCTGGTAACTTTCAGTCAAAACAAGTCAGATGACACTCTGTTAGGCAATTAAGTGATCCACTATAACAAAGCCTTGATTTACCCGAAATTCCTTTTCCCTCTAGCAGCTTTTTAGTAACGTTGCCTATCAATTAGTCACTTGTCTGTCTTAGAATCAGCAGCCTTGCTGTGTTATGATTCTTTTCCTGCAGCAGAGACTCAATGCCCTGGGGGAAATTTCCTGTCCTTTGCAAGGTCAATATTTGAAACTGCAAGGTTTTGGGAAATCAGGCCCTGTGAGGTACATTTTTTGTATGAATCCTCTACAGGCCACTACAGCCACCACCACAGCCAGGGCTGCTGCAAAAGCAGCTTAAGACCACCAAAGTAGCACAGCTCTCATGCAGGCAGCCCACCAGACACTTGACTGCTTTGACACAAGGAAAGACACCAGTGGAGTCACACACACCTACTGCTTATGTTTCATAGTCAAGGCTATGGAATTCTTATTAAAATATGCATAATTACGTATTCACCTTCATAGAACAACTTACGCCCTAAGTTTGGTTTGACTCATAACCTGCATCTGATATCAACTTTTGGCACAAGGACACCATTTCTTTCCTTTTCTTTTGTTTTTTTTTTTGTGTGTGTGTGACCGGTAAAGGGATCGCAGCCCTCACCTTGCTGTCACCCTCCCCGCGCACAGCCAGTGAGTGCACCGGCCATCCCTGTATAGGATCCGAACCCGCGGCCTCGACGCTCCCAGGGCCGCAGCGCTCCCAGCGCTGCACTCTCCCGAGTGAGCCACAGGAGCGGCCCGAGGACGCCATTTTCCTCTAACACCAGTCGTCAGCGTCACACGTCGGCTCCCAAGAACGGGGCTGCGGCCTGCTCGGGAGTGGGCAGAAGCAGGCAGGGCCTCAGCTGACAGCACATAGGCACCCCGTAGAGCTGGGAGCAGAAGCCGCTGATGGAGCGGCACCCGCGCTGCAGTACCGGCGCTTTGACCTGCCACTGTAACGCGCTCGGGCGTGGTTCTCTGCACGGGGGCCGTGAACGGGACCCGGTGGAGCCGCGGTACCAGCACCAGCACCTCAGACCGGGCTCTGCGAAACCCGACCCGGGGTGGGAAGTGCTTGAAGCTCACCTGAGAGTTGCGTGACAGTCACGTAACCAGGGCCGTGGGCGGGGCTGACATCCACCTGAACAGCGCGTGAATGGGCTTAAGGGTTACGAGACCAGTGCGCGCATGGGGCGTGACCGGAGCATGGGAGGGGCTTCGGGATCACGTGACCAGATTGCGCGAGTGGCCTGGCCAGAGCATGGGAGGGGCCCTTGTTCCCAGCCATGTGCAGAGCGGTGGCCCAGGATTCGGAGTGCGTTGGCTGTTAGCGTGTTGCAGCTGGAGCACAGGAGAGCCTGAGACAATGCCTTTTATTTAGATTTTTCTCTGCAGGGGGTTTTTGGGTATCATTTTTATTCCATCTGCAAGCTTGAATTAAGAATTTAAAAAGGACAGGGGAAGCCAGTTTTTTTTCCTTCGTTAGCACGTCTCAGGTGATTAGCTCGTGATTCCTCCTTTTGGTATCAGGTTATCTATCAGATTGGGACCATCTTCTCATTGTCCTGAAGTTAACCTGTGACCTCTTCCGGTTGGCAAGCTGTGGTTAATATCTACCCTATTAATGGGGTGGGACTATTGCATTTACAAAGTGATAGTACTATCATATGACCTATGTCTATTGCTAAATGTTAAGTACAAATTTGCTAAAAGGAACAATGCTAACATTTAAATTCTAATGGGGGTGTAATGATCTTATGTTCTAATGGAATGAACCTACTGTTGATATGCAAAAAGGAACAGGGGATATTTGAGCAGCATTATCATGCACATCTTGAGGTTATGCATTGGCTGTGGCCCTATAATCTTGATCTAAATGTTAAAGTGTCCTTGTGCACAGCACCGTCCCTCACAAAACCAGTTACATTTGCCTCTTAGGTCTCATTTTGCTGGTTTAATAATTTTACAGCATCTACTTTTATCCCAATATCTAATTCTTAATGATTTACTTAAAACTGGATACCACCAAGTAAAGGGGGTTCTACAGTTTCGTTCCCATATCCTTAATTTGTCCCAATCATGTAATTTCTCATGAATGCCAACCGTTCTCTTGCCATGAATATAACCTCCAGTAAATGATGTTTGCCAACTTACATTAGGCTGCGGCTCATATTTAGTCATGAGCGGTGCTTTTGGAACATACGTTGCTGTGGTCAATTTACCATAAGGGGATAATTTTGAATTGTCCAACTGACGCGGATCCTCTGTGGGAATGTTTAGTTCAATGACCGTATAATTATTTGTGTTATTTTTATAATCTTTTGGGAATTCAGAGAACTGCCACGCTAACCAAAATATCGACAGAGAAGGCAAAAGCCACCAAGCCAAGGCAGGAACCCTGATGGGTTGTAGCAAGGGCTCGTAGCTGCGGCCTGGTCAGCAGCTCTCCCTCCAGCGGCCTTGCCAACTTGGAGAGGGCAGCCCAAGCTGACTCCTTTAGGATCCTGCCACGGCGTGGACCACGCCAGCTCCCCCTTTTTTACTTCGGAATTTCAAGACGAGGAGTTCTCATCGTGTTGTCTTTATTGCGGATCCGAGGTATCTGATGAGGACTGGAAAAACAAACAACAACAATAATAATTCTGATTATGAACACGCCAGCTGAATGTATCAAAGACCAAAAGGGAGTACTCATCAAAGCAGAATGAAGGGACTGGCATATCCCGTTGGCCACATCTTTGGGGACTATGGACTGTCAATGGGCATGAGAAAGGTCGGATGTTTTTTGATGTAAATTTGTGAAATCTCCTCCTAGGGTAGAATGATTCCAAATTCCTTTTCTATGCATCTGAGTCTGTTGCCATGAAGCATGAGAATCGTTATAAGGAAGGGGGGTAACACAGATCCATTTATAATTATGGTGACAAGCAGTTGTAAGTTGAACCGTAATGTTTTGTATCTCTTGTCCTAAAAAGAAAACTGCTTCTTCTAATACATGAATCCTATCTGCTAATGGTCTGTCTATCTTTTCTTGTTGAAAGAGAACTGTGGAAACATTTAAAGAGAAATTATTAATATGTTCAGCCGTATGAACTGGCTGTGCCAAAGCAGCAGTAGAAGCGGCGACAGGCCCTATGATAGCAACGAAAGCAGAAATTCCTAAAATTAAAGCTGCAATAAAACGTTTAGGACGAGACAGAGCGTATGGTAACTTTTGCAAAGCGGCGAATCCTGGATCAGCATACCAGGATTGTGAAACATTTACAGGAAGGAAAACAGAAGAAGGTCGTCTTAACAGAAAATAATGTTGTTGAGGGGAAAAGGGATCTAAACAATCAGTAATGGAACAATTAACACAATCAACATGGGTTATAGCTCCTGAATAAGTTGTATTTAATTGGTTTGAATTATTGTAGACCAACATAGCGTAAGGGGCTTGTATGTAATAAGTTCTATTATTTTGTGGTCTATGAAATTTGGTTCCATTTAGAGCAGCAAACAAACGGTATAATTGCGTTTGTGGAGTTGCTCCGGTGTTATTATTTATCCAAATAGGTGTAGCCCATCCAGGAGTATACCAATAATGAATAGGATCTGGCTTGGGCAAAATATTATCGTTCCAATTAAATTTTGCAGTATTATTATTTAAATAATTTCTATAATCCTAACCAGGGCTAGAAATAGACAAATCACATACCTTTGAAGTAGAATTGTTCTAATAAAATACAACAGTTTTATTTTTAAAACCACAATTAGACCCATTGGGGAAACCTGCTCGAGAAGAGAGTCCGTCCCATGCATGAGCTTCTTTCTGTAAACACGTTGGAATAGAAGAAGGCAGAGAAATTGATGGCCTAGTGTTAAAATTTGCTAAAGAAACGCAAGATAAAGCCCAAGGATCTCGACTAATGGCTGGCGACCGAGCAGTTGGCTTGCCAGCACTAGATCAAGAGTCTGTAATCCTAGGAGAATCGGTTAACAATGTTTTATAACCCGTAGAAACACAATGTTTAATAGGAGGAACATTAGGAGAAGAGAAACATAAAGGCATTTTCTCAGTGAAAGCTGAAAAATGAAAAGGTTGTGGAAAATGAGGCTTCTCATAAATATTAGGATCTCTACCGAAGAGGCGAGAATGGTTAGTTATTTTAATTTTTTCCTGGTCCCAGGAAGCCAAATGGAACAAAGGAGAGAGAGAGAGAGAGAGAGAGAGAGAGAGAGAGAGAGAGAGAGAGAGTTAGGGTTTGTTTTCAAATAAGGATATTGCACAAACCTATAACATTTTAAATTAACTGATCAATTAACTTTTGTTGTTCTGACCTTTGTGAACAATTTCACAAGCCCATTAGATTTTTCATTAAAATTTTGGAACTTCAGTTTAAAGCTATAAACTGAAAGTTTGTCAGGAAACTGTACCTATTCAAGTTTGTTCATAAAATATTTAAAAACATAACCTTTTAAAATGATAATTAAACCAAAATTATGACTGGTCACATTTATATTAAAACAGATATTTAAAAACCTTACAAAATGTTGGAACACATATCCATAACACCTTCAGTATTAATAATGCTTTCCCACATAGTCAAACCTCATTAAACAAGCCAATTAGTTTTGATACATCTTTTAGATATCCTTTGAGAAACTCCAGGGCCCTCGGAATTTCCCAAACTTATTTTAAAGTTTCAGAATTTAATGTTGGAAAGCTGTGTTAAATAACAAAAGGCTTAAAACATTTAATTGAATAAAATCATAAATTACTACAAAAAATAAAACCAAACTGACAAAGGGTTTTAAAGGCAAAGAGCACATGATAAAACATGAAATAAGATCCCCAGGCCAGTTATCTAAAAGACAAAGAAAAACCTTTTACAATTTTGTAGTAAGAGCACTCGTGTGTGTCTCTCTGTCTCTCTGTCTCTCTCTCTCTCTCTGTCTCTCTCTCTCTCTTTTGCTGTAAAACCCTTTTAACAAACTTACTACCTAAACCATTATCAAGACTTACTCAGACATTCTGTTTTTGTCCTTTACTTTCTGCTTTTTAAATAGCCAGTCATTTTACTGTAGGACAAAATACACTGTACCAGATACTTTTTTACATAAAAATTATTTTTCTTTCTCTTTAGCCTCTTCAAACATATATATATATATATATATATATATATATATATATATATATATATATATATATATAGAAAGAGAGAGAGAGAGAGAGAGAGATTTAGTTATATTTTTGGTTTTTGTGGGGTTTACAATTTAAAAGCCTCTATCAAAGACAAACGTAGTCCTGTTTGATTAGTAAACCCTGGCAACAATGTCTGTTGATAAGAACATTTTTATACCTTTAGGTTAGTAAATAAGCATCCATCCATTAGAGCAAACTATACAAAGCTCAGTTTGAGTTTTAGCTGAATTTAGGAAATACATATTTACCGTTTCTCAGCCCCAAACTTGGTGCATTAGATTTATACCCTTATCAGTTAATGCTAACTAAGACTTATGCGATATTTGGCGTAAGTTTCTTTTCACTAGCCATTTTGGGTCCCGGGTTTCCAAGTGGCGTTTGGAGCCCCGTGGAATCCAGAGAGGCAGAGGGCAGTATCCACTATGTATGTCTAAAAGATATTGTTTCTCCCAGCATGGCCAGGAGGCAGAGCTGAGATAACAAGGAGACACTTTGACCTAGAGACAATTTTAGGTAAAAGGTTGGAATCAAACTTTGAAAATATATTTATCAAAACATTAGAAAATTTAAGGCACGTGAACTTGAAAAATAGACTTCATTATTTAATGAGCGCGCAGTAATTATAAGCCAATTAGGTACCTTGCACATAAAACAATTACACAAACAGACATGAACATATAGGCATAACATACAGCTGACGCACGCACCTATGCAGACATAAACAACAAGAACAAACAAGGATCTTATAAGTTTTGTTTAAGATGTAAATCAAGCTCACTAGGAAAAAGGACAGTCAGGTTTAGATTGCGTTTTTCTTCAAAAAGACTTACAGGTGAGGCCTCACCCTGCCTTAAAGGAAGCAAGATAACAACAAATTGACATTGTAAAGCAAAGTATGCAAGCCTTTGCAAGAGGATGGAGAGATTTTCTTCCTTTGAAGAAAGTAGCATAAAACTCTACCATAAAAGTTTGTGAAAAAATTACGTAAATGAGACTAAAAGAGAATTTAGAAGTCTGTTTAAAATACCAAGTGGATGCGAGAAAATTTGAGACCATCTAATTAAACAGGTCAATCTTAGTCTATATTTTTGTTTCTCAAATGAGTTACTGAGCTCAAGAGCTGAGCCAACAATTAGAAATGAAACCATTTGACTCTTGAGGTTTTTAGGAGAAAATCTGGTGTTTTTGCTTTGTTTTTACATATAGCATAAATTTTTATCTTGACAAACGAAACACTAAAGCTACCTTCACTTTGGAAAAACATTTGTTTTTTTCATAAACGTATGTTAAATACCACTTAAATGTCTTCATTAGCACATGGAGAAAAAAAAAAAAACCCGCATCACTAAGTTTGATACTCTGAGAGAAATATCTACTTTACAAATCACACACAAGATAATCACCTGCTGATTATGTTTCATAGTCAAGGCTACGGAATTCTTATTAAAATATGTACAATTACCTATTCACCCTCATAGAACAACTTACGCCCTAAATTACGTTTGACTCATAACCTCCATCTCATATCAACTTTTGGCACAAGGACGCCATTTCTTTCTTTTTTCTTTTCCTTTTTTTTTTTTTGTGACCGGTAAAGGGATCACAGCCCTCACCTTGCTGCCACCCGCCCCGCGCTCAGCCAGTGAGTGCACCGGCCGTCCCTATATAGGATCCGAACCCGCGGCCTCAGCGCTCCCAGCGCCGCTGCGCTCCCAGCGCTGCACGCTCGCGAGTGAGAGCCACAGGAGCGGCCCGAGGACCCCATTTTCCTCTAACACCAGTCGTCCGCGTCACACGTCGGCTCCCACGAACGGGGCTGCGGCCATTTTTCTTGATGATACTTAGTTGCCTCTTCATCTAACTTTTCCTGCCTTTCAGGGCTTAAAGGATCCTCATCAGAGTCATCACTTCTTTCCCTCTCCAGTGGATTATTAGATGTTAAACTGAGCTTCTGCTTACAAGCTGCAACCGGGAATAAGCTATCTTGGGACCCCTAAGTTGGTCCCTTCTTGTCTGACAGCAAAGGAGCTCTCTCTTGAGGATTATCACCCGGTACAGTAAATTCATTCACACTGAATGCCTTGCCTCAACGCACTCCAAATAGAAAAGGCAGAGACTGGCATATTCGCTCTGAAACTTACTGCGTCAGATATTCTAGTTCCTTGCTCTTAAATTGTGCCTTCCCTGTGGTATTTTCCAGTGATACCATGGAAGTTTTTCCAAGCTCAGTTCCCTGTATGAAGGATAGCGGGGTGGCAAACATTGGGAGTGTCTTGCTTGGCTCTTGCCATGTGAGATTAACAGTGATGTCACTAGTCTCTGGACAGATTTGCTTCTGGTGCAGGTGGCCTCAAACTCACCAAACGCGGCCATGTACTTACTGCTCCATGAAATGGTGAACTGATGCTGTCAACTTCAATAAAACTTAATAAGCATTCATTAAGAACTTAGTACAACTTGTATATCTTTAAGCCATGGCCATCAGATAAATATTGCAGTCTTGAGATATGCTTGTTAGATTAAACCTCAATAAAAAATGTTTTCAAATCTTTGTATAGGCAACGGACGAGCCTAGGGACACTTGCAAGTTAATAATGTCTTCTAAAGACACAGCATTGTATTCGTTGTCATCATGGAAAAATAAAAAGTCCTTTGCAGTCTTAGTGAAGGTATTCATCTTTGAGATCGGAGGATTTAATCTTATTTTGGAAATGTCACTGCATTCTGAAGCAGAGACTTTTAGAAGATGTTCAAACCTCGTACTTCTGAATATTGAAATTTTGGACTTGACATTTACTAAGTATCGATAATGTAAA
Source organism: Cynocephalus volans (assembly GCF_027409185.1). Lineage (NCBI taxonomy): Eukaryota > Metazoa > Chordata > Mammalia > Dermoptera > Cynocephalidae > Cynocephalus > Cynocephalus volans. The sequence goes on along the minus strand of NW_026902469.1, from coordinate 352,435 downwards.
ACTGGTATACTTGTAAAACGAAAAACATAAATTAAAGAAAATAAATGAACTGTGCCTCCCACAAGTTCTAGGACATGGACACAACCCTGCCCCACATCTTTACAACTACATAACAATGACGGTCTTTTTTCCCAGTTGCCAAGACCTTGTTCCCCAGTTCTAAGACCTCATCAGAATTGCCCATCCTGTGTACATTTCTGCCAACATTCTGATCACAACCCCTTAAGTAATCTCTAAGAAGTTGCAGACTTAGGGAACTGCATTTGTTCTTCTTCTGAGCCCTCACCAGAATTTCCCTTAATTCTTTGTTGATGGCAATCTAAGCTTTTCCCAGCCTGCTTCTCTCAATTCTTCCAGCCTCTACCTTGAGGGGTGAATGGGTTGTCTTCATGTGGGGAGGGGAGGGATTAGAGTGGGAACTTTGGCTCCCAGGTTCCTTAGTAGTGGAGTTTGCAGGTCCTACTGTTGATACTGTAAGTTTTTCTAAGGCCATGGGGTTCCAGTTCCCTGGCGGTCACTTCTGTGCAGGTCAAGGCAGTGGTTCTCTTTAGTATTTACTTGTGAACTGTACCTGATTGTTTTATGCTTCTGTTAACAAGACACGTCTTACCTTTTCTATACCCCTGTTCCGTGATAGGAAGTGACTTACGTTTGACTGTTGAGGAGCCAAGATTGAATGTGTTTTTAACAGGCCGGCTTCCTATCGTCCTTGGGTCCCTGCAGTGTGGCACATGTCTGAGAGGCTCTTATGTCTGATGGACTCAGAAGTCCATTAGGACAGTTTTCCTTACATGGGGTCTCCCTTTTTCATTCCTTTCTTAAACGGTGGGTCCCTTACGATGGATGTCTAATATTGGCCTCTGTGTGGTTAGTATCAAATGATGTATATTAATTCCATTACAGAGGTTGTATGAGCATCAGTTAGTGGAAACGTCCTAATCAGGAAAGAGGAGGTCAAAGAGCACGGTCTGAATCTAGCTCACCTCTTCTCAGTGCACACACTTGCCTGTGAGACAGTCTTCATTGCCTAGGCCTCATTTTATTTTTACGAGTAATTTAGGGGGTGAGTTGTTCTATGAAGTTGAATAGGTAATTGTACATATTTTAATAAGAATTCCGTAGCCTTGACTAGGAAACATGATCAGTAGGTGATTATCTTGTGTGTGGTTTGTAAAGCAGATATTTCTCTCTGAGTATCAAACTGAGAGCTGGGGTTTAAATACACACTCACTTCAACAACATCAACGACATGACTCCAAATCATAAGCTTCAAAATGAGACGTCCACGAAAGACTAAAACTTCCCCGACTGGACTAGTTGATGTTATGTTCTCCCGCATTCAGGGAGAAAGAGATTATTGCTGGGACATTTCCAAGACACGTGACTAAAGTCACCTATTACCCAAGAGCAGAAATAGGAAATTAATGTGATACATTAAAAAAGGTAATTGCCTTCCTTAACCACGAAGATGGCATTTTATAAAATTAGCTGCTTCTCTTACAAGCCAACCTTCATTATCCTTTACCTACTCTTTAAAGACTATACAAACAGGAATAAGCAAATTATGGATAAAATGTTCTATAACTGGGAGAACTCAACGGCCAGTTGCCCACAGCTTACCTGCTGGTGTCCTGTGACACATATTGAAGCCTCCGTTGTACTTTGAGGAAAAATGTTCAAAACATGCCCAAAGTTCTACCCAGCAGCTGCCCCGGGAACCTGCATGCACTTCTGTCCCACTGCGAGTGGCAACCACATCGGCGGTGCTGGACTCGGGTCAGCCCTGCTGGAATGGCAGTGAAAGAGAAACTCAGGTTTGAGCACAGCTAAGACGTAAACGTGCAAGTGCACGTTTTAGCGAACAGTGTCGTGTATCCATTTACAGGCGGCCAAGGGATAACTCTGTGACCAAAGGGAAACAAAACCTATTCTAGAAAAACAGCAGCTCTGCCTTTCAGGGATGAGACAACCCTGCAAGCTGCTGAGCTCTCTGCTGGTCAGCGGTGACGTCATCCCGGTAGCACTGACCCTGCCACCGTCCGAGGTGCCTCACCCAGTCCCCTCCAATCTGTCCGCTGGACAGGAGGGGCGCCATTCTGTCCACACCGCTTCCTTCAGCACCTGCACCCTTGGGGCCTGCTTGTTGGGAGGAAAGCTGTCACCCGCGGCAGCTGGCTTAAACCTTAGCAGCAGGAGGAACAGCTAGGTGCCCGTGGCCAGGCCACTGCCCCAGATGAAACTGTTGCTGCCGGGCCTGGCCATCTCTTCCCAACGGAAGTACGTTGTTTGGGGGTCAGCAGACTCTAGAATGAAGCGGTCCCCTTGGGCACAGGGAGCAACAGCACATCCTAGTGGGCCAATATCCCCAAAGCTTGAAACTAGGTGTCTTGTCTCACTCCAAGGATGGCTGTGGCACTACAGCATCGCTGGACGCTGGGTGGCAGTAGAGGGCCTCACAGAAACCAGGAGCAGCCAATCTGGCCTCCAGCAAAGGAACGATGCTAATGCGCTCCTCTGGGTAGAATTTGCACAATAACCCACATGGAAGTCGCAGCAGGACAGGGATGAAAACTATGGGGCAAGAGGTCAAGTCTGCACAATCCCAACCAACCCCACAGATGCCCATGTCCAGTAACCGCACACACTGGATGGCTCCCCACAGGCAAAGGAACAGGTGAGACACACCCCTTCTCTGTACCTGGTGACGGATTCAGGGAAGTCAGGCTCCAGGCCCTCTCTCACTCCCACCGTGTCCTGAATCCTCACCATCAGCTACAGCTGCAAGGACTGTTTCTCTTCTGTGAACCTGCAAGCTAAGGGTCTGAAGCGACACAGTGGAGAAAGCATGCGAGGAAATTCTGCTCTACTTTTCCACCTCAGTGAGGCACGTGCACAATGTAGTTTCCCATCTCAACTGTTGCTTCGCTGTCAAGATTTCTTTTGGTGTGAGAGACTAAGGTGTCAGTAGCAAAAGAAAATGTTTTGCTTTTGCTCCCCTCAGTATGCTTCAACATTTCCAAGTGAATTTCACGTCACAAGGGGAGATGGGGATTGCCCTCAACTGGAATGTGGGTCACCTCCCAGCTGTGTGGTGATGTGTCTGGGGCCAAGGCCAGAGCTGCTGCTTTTCCAGATTTTCCAAGCCAGAAACAAGCACTGTTCACTTTAATAAGGTTAAGTTTAAACCGACATCCTTTTTTGGTGCCTAAACTGTTGACTACATACCCCAGCAAGACAGAAGCGTGTGAAAGCCGTCCATTCACACTCCCCTTCTCCCAGACGGTCACATGCGCATATCCCCAGAGCTGAAGGCACCGTGCAAAGCACGGTGCAGTATATGCGGCCAGTAACCGTGTGTTCTTCTCACTGAACACTTCCAGGGTTGCATCAAGTAAAAGTTGCCTCAACTTTCACTGAAGTAGATAAAAGCTGCAAAAACCCTTACTGATTTCCTAAGTTTACTTCTCTAAGTCCCAAAAGCTAAGACTATAACTACGTTAGCATTCATGTATGACAAACAAATATTAAATAGTTTACACCTTTATACCAATTTATCTGTAGCTCGTGCAGGTCCAATTGGACCTGGCAGACATCTACAGAACATTTCATGCAACAACTAGAGAATACACATTTTTTCTCATCGGCACATGGAACATTCTCCAGGATAGACCACATGTTAGGTCACAAAACAGGTTTCAGCAAATTTTTCAAAGCTGACATCATTCCTAGTATCTTTTCTGACCACAATTGACTAGCACTGGAAATCAATTACAAGCGAATTTCTGGAAACTACTCCAGTGCATGAAAACTGAACAACAGGCTCCCGAATGACCTATGGGTCCAAGAAGAAATTAAAAAGGAAATCAAAAACGTTCTTGAAACTAATGAAAAAAGATGCATCCTACCAAAACCTGTGGGATACTGTAAAAGCAACAGCGACGAGGCAATATATTGCAATACATGCTCACATCAAAAGGATGGAGAAACTTCACGTAAATGACCGAACCGTACACCTCAAAGAACCACCACCACCACAACAATGCAATCATAAAAGTACTAGAGAGAAAGAAATAATTAACATCAGGGCAGAGTTCAATGAAATGGAGACCCCCAAAACGATACAAAGGATCAGCGAAACACAAAGTTGTTTTTTGAGAAGATAAATAAAATAGACAAACCATTAGCTTTGCCCACTCTCACCACACTCATTCAACATAGTACTGAAAGCCCTAACCAGAGCAATCAAGCAAGACAAAGAAATAAAGGGCATTCAGATTGGGAAGGACAAAGTCAAGTTGTCCCTGTTTGCAGATGACGCGATCTTATAGATAGAAAACCTAAAGGCTACCAGAACGCCCTTACGGCTGACTAACAATTTTAATAATTTTGCGGGGTACAAAATCAACACCCACAGATCAGGAGCATTTTTATACTCCGATAATGAACTGGCAGAAAAAGAAATCAAGAAAGCAAGCCCATTTACAATAGTCACCCCCAAGATAAAATACCTAGGAACCAATTGAACCAAGGAGGTTAATGCAGATCTCTACAATGAGAACTACCAAACACCAGTGAGAGAAATTAAAGAGCACCCAAAAATAGTGGAATGACATACCAGGCTCTGGTACGGGAAGAATTAACATCGTGAAAATGTCCTTTCTACCCATAGCAGTCTACAAATTCAACGCAATCTCCGTCAAAATAGCAACAACTTTCTTCACAGAAATAGAAAAAGCAGTGCTAACATTCATATGGAATACGAAAAGATCCTGAATAGCCAAAGCAATTTTGAGCTTAAAAGCACCCCAAAAACAGAAAGGCTGGAGGCATAACACCACCCAATTTCAAATTCTATGACAAGGCTCAAAACAGCATGGTGATGGCATAGAAACAGACACTCAGATCAATGGAACAGGATAGAAAACCCAGGATAGAAAAAAAATCAATTTGCCTACTTACAGCCAACCGATTTTTGACAAAGCCAACCAGAACATACGCTGTGGAAAAGACAGCCTCTTCAGGAAATAAACGGTGCCCGCAAAATTGGACAATCCACATGCAGAAGAATGAAACTGGACCAGCATCTCACCATATGCCAAAATCGACTCGAAATGGATTAAAGACCAGAATATAAGACCCCAAACCATTACATGACTGAAGGAAAACAGAGGGGAAACACTCCAGGAAGTAGGTGGGGGCAAAGGCTTTATGAATAAGACCTGAAAACCCACAAGCAACAACATAAAAACTAAACAAATGAGCTAATGTCAAACTAAGAAGCTTCCACATAGCAAAGGAAACAATCAACAGAGCAGAAAGGCACCCTAAAAAAAGGGAGAAAATATGTGTAAACTATACGTCTGCCAAGGGCTTAATATCCAGAACATACCAAGAACTCAAACAGCTGTACATTATGAAAACAAGTAATCCGATTTAAAACTGGGCAAACGAGATGAATAGACATTTTTCAAAGACATACAAATGGCCAACGGTACACGAAAAAATGCTCAGCATCACTAGTCATCAGAGAAATGCAAATCAAAACCACATTGAGATATCATGTCAACCCAGATAGACTGGCCATTGTTAAAAAGACCATTAATAAGAAATGCTACTGAGGATATGAGGAAAGAAGAACTCTTCTCCAATGTTGGTGGGACTGTAAATTAGCACAGCCACTATGGAAAACAGTAAAGAAGTTTCCTCCAATACAGATAGTACTACCATATGATCCAGCAGTTCCACTACTGGGTATATATCCAAAGAAATGGAAATCATATGGAAGGGACACCTGCACTCCCATGTTCACTGCAGCTTTACTTACAATAGCCAAAATATAGAACCAACCTCAGTGCCCTTCGACAGATGACTGGATAAAAAAAATGTGATACACGTACACCATGGAATAATACTCAGTGATAAAGAAAAAGAATGAAATTCTGCCATCGGTAACAACCTGGATGAGTCTGGAGAAAATTATGTTGTGTGAAATAAGCCAGACAAGGGAAGATAAATATCACATGCTCTCACTTATAACTAGGTAGAAAGGAAGGAAGGAAGGAAGGAAGGAAGGAAGGAAGGAAGGAAGGAAGGAAGGAAGGAAGGAAGGAAGCAAAGGACTACAACAGTTCCTTGAACTTTCAGAAGGACAGAAGAAACCAATGGTTACTAGAGATGAGGGGATGGACGGAGGGAGGGAGTTGGGGGCGTGATGGGTCAGGCAAAGGGCATAAAGAAAAATCATGATTTGTAATAATGAATATGCTAATAAAAATAATTTAAAAAGTAAGACACTTTAAAACACAAAAAGAATGCCATTATTGACATTCCAGAAAATTCCAGCTATGTGGATAACATTAAAAACCAGCTGTCAAGCTAAATCCTTTATCAGTACAAATTTTGATATTTCTTCAAATTGGGAGGAGAATGTTGGTTTCGATGTACAATGTCTGGTCACTCCCAGCCTCATCTATTTGTCACTGACGACCCTGGGACAGACGGAAAAAAAAAAAAAAAAAACGGTTTCTGCAACTTTTAATATACAGACACGCCCTCCACCACCAACTTTCAATTTCTACAAAACGTCCTTGGGTTCTAGTATTCTTGCACATGTTTGTTCTCTTACAGGAAATTTGCTCCTTAGGATTTCACTGCAATGTGCTTCTGGATCCCATGCCATGATTTATCTCTGAGGACCCCTGTTCCCCTGGATCCATTTCACCCCGTGCCTGGCCACACATAGGAGCAGGAGGACAAGGCTTTGAGATGGGGAACCCGCACAAGCAATTATCTGGGTTTAGGTCTGCAGGTTATTAAGGTTTTCCGTTTCAACTTCCACAGCTAGAACGAAAGTGTAGAAATCTGTTTTCTAGTTAAAATCTGTTCACATCCCAAGTGTTTCTTAAGTTACTTAACAAGCCTTTGGTAGTCCGAAATACCGGGAAGTGTGCCTGTAACTAGAAACACCAGAAACTTCCATTTCAAAATTGTCATAAACCAGGGATACTTTAGAAAAACCTTTTCAGCCCACTTCGTGCCTTGAGTAATGGTGGGTAAACAGTGGAAACCAAGAGAGGCAACACGGAAGCAAACGGATATAAAAGCACAAGGGAGACATCATGCTCTTGGGGAGAACTAAAATGCAAATTGTGTCTGTAAACGAAAGAAATTATACAGAAATCCCAGAAAAACAATTGACTGAAAATCAGACGAACGATCCCATGTTCATCTCATCACCTTGAGAACACGAAGGATACTTTTGTACAGGCAGCACACCTCCTTAAAGCAGCAGCAGAGTGCTTCGTGCACAGCAAGGCCTAGTTCACCGAGCAGCTGGACCTGTGCCCACACCCAGAGGGCAGCACCAGCCACGTGGGTGCAGAGGAGGTTGTCCCGGTGAACTCCACAAGCGGCAGCAACGCTCGGCTCTACGCCACAGGACTTCTGACAACGGACACAGTCGCACAGACTGCAAGTGGACCCCACATCAGCCTCAAGACCTCCCCCACCCGAAAACATCTCCACAGCCAGCCAGGGAGGCAAAGGAAGGGTCTTCATGGCGTGCAGAGTTACAATGAATCTGTGTTCACGCTGCCCCCTCCCACTGTACCCGTCGAGACCCAGACGATGTGCCCTGCTACTACAAAGTCGAAGAGATGTTTGATGGGGGCAGAGCGGAAGAGGCACATTGAATTTGGATCATTTTACCCATGACCCTTCTCTCCTCCCAACCCTCTTTGGGAAAGATGACATTTCTGGGGAAACAGAAGGTGATCAGAAGCAAGTAGCTCAAATGTATGTCCCTTGTAAATTTCGGATATCCATCAATTTCAATTTTGAGATATAGAGAAGTGCTGGGAAGTTTAATTGGCCGTATCAGTGTCAGTGAAGAGCTGATGGAAGAAGTGCGAAAGGCCAAAGGAGAAAACCCATGAGTAGAGAAATTAGCCTTCGGCTAATCTTATCTTCTCTGCTTCCATATATCCCTGTCCGTCCTCAAAAGTTGAGTGAGGTAGGAGATGATAAGATTGAGATTAGGGCAAATTATTTCCCCATCTTTTCCTTTCTCCAATGCACAGTCTCCTCAACCCGCACACTTGGAGTCTCAGGGTCAGCTCTCCAATACTGGTCGACACAGAGGAAAACCAACGGAACCAAAACGAATCCACCGAATTATCTCTGCTGTGCTTATTTATACCTTCCCGGGTTTTCTTTCCTTTACTGTTAAGTGCCTATAATCAACTTCAATCATTTTAGCAGAGTACTAAAGAGTGACTGCTCCCAACCCCTTCAGATAGGTGATGCTTATGTTTACATCTGCTTATCAGCTCTGTGAAAGTGCTGTTTCGTGGAGGTGCTGTAATTTGATGAACACATGAGACATGCTATTTGCTAGCAAGAAATTCTCAGCTCAAACAAGCTAAGGTGTATGGAGATTCAGTATAACACAGTAATTGGTTAACTCAGTTTACTTGGGACTCCATTTCTTAGGTCTTGGGCTGTTTACATAACCAAAAGGAGTGTGTGTGTGTGTGTGTGTGTGTGTGTGTGTGTGTGTGTGTGTGTGTGTGTGTGTGTGTGTGTGTGTGTGTGTGTGTGTGTGTACCACACTTGACCTAGCACCTACCTGCACAAGTACCCCCCTGCCAAGTGATGTGTTTAAAGGCCAACAAAAAGGAAAACACAGAACACATTTATAATCCTGAAAATCTAGGGCTACTTAACCTTTCTGCTGCTTAATTTTAAAGGCAAAAAATGTACTATGAGCAGCATAAATAAGAACTGATTTGAGCATAGTTTTATAATAGATAAAATGTACCTGATGGGTCTAATTCAAATTTCTAAAATCTAACTGTGCCGCATTAGTCTGAGATACAAGATCTAAAGCTGCATGATCTAATCTGAGAATTTATGGACCTGTTTGAAATACCTTCATTTGATTAATTTGAAATGGAGGCCAGGGTATGACCTCTAACAGTCTGATCTTTAAAAACGGCTCAACAGATGAGGCAGGAAGTCAGTCACGCTTAGAATTCTATGCACTTTCATCTAGTGAGCACACCCTGCGGTTCCACGTGTGCAAGCACACCCCTCGTTCACTGCGGGATCTACAGAACAGCTGTACATGCCCTTCAAAACTCAAATGCGTGTTATGTGGGTGTGCGGTATAGGGGTAGGACATGAAAATCTCCCACCTGTCCAGTCCGAGAGAAATTTAACTCCTGAGAAGCACACCTTAGTTGAACATCAGATGCAACACTAATTTGCAGAGGTTCCCACAACATAGGAACAAAAGGGCTGATGTTATGTGTTGATAGCAGATCGTGTGTGAAAACTAAAGTTTTATACGGGGCTGCAAGAAGACTAACTGAGGTCTGGAAAATGAGGAATTTTAAATGCTGGACAGTCTCTATACTCAGATTCCGCTGAAGACAATGCAAATACTTATAAGAGCCTGATAATAAAAACAGATTAAAAAACTTAATCATCAAGGTGAAGCATTTAGTAATGAGGTTTGTACAGCTTTTCGGAAAACACTGACTGGAAGTCCCAACCGGCTAGAGGTAGGCCAGTGTCAGGAGGCATCCCGGACATGGGCATTAGCTTCCAGCACTGATGGTGCAGCCAGTGTCGATGATAAGAATTAAAACACAACTGCAACCCCCAGTCCTGGACAGGCTCAGGAAGCGGCTATCTGGAAAGAGTGGGAGGGGTCCAGGAGGCCAGCCCCCAGGTGATACATACGTTTGCACAACAGTGACGGCGAGCCACTGGAAGTCTTTTCCAGCTGTACTGCGCTGTAATTGTGGTCGCTTGCTCAGGACAGCATGCTGCTGTCACAAGTTGTCTCCTTCCTGAGGGATTTGCTGCTAGAAAAAGCCACCACCGCCTTCTTCACTGTGCCTTCTTCTTCTTCTTTTTCTTTTTTTTCCTGGAGCTTGTCTCTTCTGCAGAGAAGAGCTTTTAACACCTCCCTGGATAGTCAGTAAAACCCCAAGCATTAAGAAGGCCAGAAAATACACGTCCACTTCATTTCACTGAAAAAGAAAGGTCATGATCCTATCCCTTCTTTGGGTCATCCACCCTGAGTCTGCACACCACATTTGCTCAGCAGCAGTCTGGCTACCCTTGTACATCCAGCAAACCCTTAGCACTCCTTCCTCTTATTCAGGATTCCAACTTTTTGAGCGACAAGAAGATCCCTGACACAGAGGGATCCTTGCTGAGGTATGAGAGCAGTGACACAGGATGCAAGAAGAGCACAAATGATGTTTCTTTATCCTCTGCCAAGCCCAGGGCACGCTTGGTGCTGCCATTCTCCTCCTGGGTGCAGCAGCAAACGCTTCTTCGTCAGTTCTATGATCCAACACTGCCGCCCTTAAAAATTAAGTCACCTCAAAAGTTACATAAGTATTTGAAAATACTCAAGAAAACTCTCCAAACACTGCTAGTTACACTTTGCTTGTCATAAATGGAACATCAATCTGAGCCCCAGGACAGGCCAGAGACAAGAACCTGTGATTTCCAGCCAGGCCTGAATTCTCCCCAAATTCCACAGAGTACCAAAACAGGACAATCTTGGCAGGAGCCAAGGGCAGCCTCCTCTACCCTGAAGCAGGCCATGCCTGGAGTCCTTGGCATGAACCGAGGGCAGCATCTCCTGCCTGGAAGCAGTCATGAAGCACACCGAAACACCACTTCCACGTGGGTGGGCCACTGTTGCTTTGCCTCCCACAGATCTGTCCCCCCTTTTCCCCTGGGTGATGGAGCTGCCAAAGATTCCTCAAAGCCCATCTCTTTTGAGCAGTGAGAAGCCCCGGGCTTCTCTTCCTGCATTTATTCTCCAGACCAAGAAGTTACAGGAAGAGACATAGGTGGGGTTTTGCTAAGTTCAGTTTTACAAGTTTTGCAATTGAAGCTGGTAACTTTCAGTCAAAACAAGTCAGATGACACTCTGTTAGGCAATTAAGTGATCCACTATAACAAAGCCTTGATTTACCCGAAATTCCTTTTCCCTCTAGCAGCTTTTTAGTAACGTTGCCTATCAATTAGTCACTTGTCTGTCTTAGAATCAGCAGCCTTGCTGTGTTATGATTCTTTTCCTGCAGCAGAGACTCAATGCCCTGGGGGAAATTTCCTGTCCTTTGCAAGGTCAATATTTGAAACTGCAAGGTTTTGGGAAATCAGGCCCTGTGAGGTACATTTTTTGTATGAATCCTCTACAGGCCACTACAGCCACCACCACAGCCAGGGCTGCTGCAAAAGCAGCTTAAGACCACCAAAGTAGCACAGCTCTCATGCAGGCAGCCCACCAGACACTTGACTGCTTTGACACAAGGAAAGACACCAGTGGAGTCACACACACCTACTGCTTATGTTTCATAGTCAAGGCTATGGAATTCTTATTAAAATATGCATAATTACGTATTCACCTTCATAGAACAACTTACGCCCTAAGTTTGGTTTGACTCATAACCTGCATCTGATATCAACTTTTGGCACAAGGACACCATTTCTTTCCTTTTCTTTTGTTTTTTTTTTTGTGTGTGTGTGACCGGTAAAGGGATCGCAGCCCTCACCTTGCTGTCACCCTCCCCGCGCACAGCCAGTGAGTGCACCGGCCATCCCTGTATAGGATCCGAACCCGCGGCCTCGACGCTCCCAGGGCCGCAGCGCTCCCAGCGCTGCACTCTCCCGAGTGAGCCACAGGAGCGGCCCGAGGACGCCATTTTCCTCTAACACCAGTCGTCAGCGTCACACGTCGGCTCCCAAGAACGGGGCTGCGGCCTGCTCGGGAGTGGGCAGAAGCAGGCAGGGCCTCAGCTGACAGCACATAGGCACCCCGTAGAGCTGGGAGCAGAAGCCGCTGATGGAGCGGCACCCGCGCTGCAGTACCGGCGCTTTGACCTGCCACTGTAACGCGCTCGGGCGTGGTTCTCTGCACGGGGGCCGTGAACGGGACCCGGTGGAGCCGCGGTACCAGCACCAGCACCTCAGACCGGGCTCTGCGAAACCCGACCCGGGGTGGGAAGTGCTTGAAGCTCACCTGAGAGTTGCGTGACAGTCACGTAACCAGGGCCGTGGGCGGGGCTGACATCCACCTGAACAGCGCGTGAATGGGCTTAAGGGTTACGAGACCAGTGCGCGCATGGGGCGTGACCGGAGCATGGGAGGGGCTTCGGGATCACGTGACCAGATTGCGCGAGTGGCCTGGCCAGAGCATGGGAGGGGCCCTTGTTCCCAGCCATGTGCAGAGCGGTGGCCCAGGATTCGGAGTGCGTTGGCTGTTAGCGTGTTGCAGCTGGAGCACAGGAGAGCCTGAGACAATGCCTTTTATTTAGATTTTTCTCTGCAGGGGGTTTTTGGGTATCATTTTTATTCCATCTGCAAGCTTGAATTAAGAATTTAAAAAGGACAGGGGAAGCCAGTTTTTTTTCCTTCGTTAGCACGTCTCAGGTGATTAGCTCGTGATTCCTCCTTTTGGTATCAGGTTATCTATCAGATTGGGACCATCTTCTCATTGTCCTGAAGTTAACCTGTGACCTCTTCCGGTTGGCAAGCTGTGGTTAATATCTACCCTATTAATGGGGTGGGACTATTGCATTTACAAAGTGATAGTACTATCATATGACCTATGTCTATTGCTAAATGTTAAGTACAAATTTGCTAAAAGGAACAATGCTAACATTTAAATTCTAATGGGGGTGTAATGATCTTATGTTCTAATGGAATGAACCTACTGTTGATATGCAAAAAGGAACAGGGGATATTTGAGCAGCATTATCATGCACATCTTGAGGTTATGCATTGGCTGTGGCCCTATAATCTTGATCTAAATGTTAAAGTGTCCTTGTGCACAGCACCGTCCCTCACAAAACCAGTTACATTTGCCTCTTAGGTCTCATTTTGCTGGTTTAATAATTTTACAGCATCTACTTTTATCCCAATATCTAATTCTTAATGATTTACTTAAAACTGGATACCACCAAGTAAAGGGGGTTCTACAGTTTCGTTCCCATATCCTTAATTTGTCCCAATCATGTAATTTCTCATGAATGCCAACCGTTCTCTTGCCATGAATATAACCTCCAGTAAATGATGTTTGCCAACTTACATTAGGCTGCGGCTCATATTTAGTCATGAGCGGTGCTTTTGGAACATACGTTGCTGTGGTCAATTTACCATAAGGGGATAATTTTGAATTGTCCAACTGACGCGGATCCTCTGTGGGAATGTTTAGTTCAATGACCGTATAATTATTTGTGTTATTTTTATAATCTTTTGGGAATTCAGAGAACTGCCACGCTAACCAAAATATCGACAGAGAAGGCAAAAGCCACCAAGCCAAGGCAGGAACCCTGATGGGTTGTAGCAAGGGCTCGTAGCTGCGGCCTGGTCAGCAGCTCTCCCTCCAGCGGCCTTGCCAACTTGGAGAGGGCAGCCCAAGCTGACTCCTTTAGGATCCTGCCACGGCGTGGACCACGCCAGCTCCCCCTTTTTTACTTCGGAATTTCAAGACGAGGAGTTCTCATCGTGTTGTCTTTATTGCGGATCCGAGGTATCTGATGAGGACTGGAAAAACAAACAACAACAATAATAATTCTGATTATGAACACGCCAGCTGAATGTATCAAAGACCAAAAGGGAGTACTCATCAAAGCAGAATGAAGGGACTGGCATATCCCGTTGGCCACATCTTTGGGGACTATGGACTGTCAATGGGCATGAGAAAGGTCGGATGTTTTTTGATGTAAATTTGTGAAATCTCCTCCTAGGGTAGAATGATTCCAAATTCCTTTTCTATGCATCTGAGTCTGTTGCCATGAAGCATGAGAATCGTTATAAGGAAGGGGGGTAACACAGATCCGTTTATAATTATGGTGACAAGCAGTTGTAAGTTGAACCGTAATGTTTTGTATCTCTTGTCCTAAAAAGAAAACTGCTTCTTCTAATACATGAATCCTATCTGCTAATGGTCTGTCTATCTTTTCTTGTTGAAAGAGAACTGTGGAAACATTTAAAGAGAAATTATTAATATGTTCAGCCGTATGAACTGGCTGTGCCAAAGCAGCAGTAGAAGCGGCGACAGGCCCTATGATAGCAACGAAAGCAGAAATTCCTAAAATTAAAGCTGCAATAAAACGTTTAGGACGAGACAGAGCGTATGGTAACTTTTGCAAAGCGGCGAATCCTGGATCAGCATACCAGGATTGTGAAACATTTACAGGAAGGAAAACAGAAGAAGGTCGTCTTAACAGAAAATAATGTTGTTGAGGGGAAAAGGGATCTAAACAATCAGTAATGGAACAATTAACACAATCAACATGGGTTATAGCTCCTGAATAAGTTGTATTTAATTGGTTTGAATTATTGTAGACCAACATAGCGTAAGGGGCTTGTATGTAATAAGTTCTATTATTTTGTGGTCTATGAAATTTGGTTCCATTTAGAGCAGCAAACAAACGGTATAATTGCGTTTGTGGAGTTGCTCCGGTGTTATTATTTATCCAAATAGGTGTAGCCCATCCAGGAGTATACCAATAATGAATAGGATCTGGCTTGGGCAAAATATTATCGTTCCAATTAAATTTTGCAGTATTATTATTTAAATAATTTCTATAATCCTAACCAGGGCTAGAAATAGACAAATCACATACCTTTGAAGTAGAATTGTTCTAATAAAATACAACAGTTTTATTTTTAAAACCACAATTAGACCCATTGGGGAAACCTGCTCGAGAAGAGAGTCCGTCCCATGCATGAGCTTCTTTCTGTAAACACGTTGGAATAGAAGAAGGCAGAGAAATTGATGGCCTAGTGTTAAAATTTGCTAAAGAAACGCAAGATAAAGCCCAAGGATCTCGACTAATGGCTGGCGACCGAGCAGTTGGCTTGCCAGCACTAGATCAAGAGTCTGTAATCCTAGGAGAATCGGTTAACAATGTTTTATAACCCGTAGAAACACAATGTTTAATAGGAGGAACATTAGGAGAAGAGAAACATAAAGGCATTTTCTCAGTGAAAGCTGAAAAATGAAAAGGTTGTGGAAAATGAGGCTTCTCATAAATATTAGGATCTCTACCGAAGAGGCGAGAATGGTTAGTTATTTTAATTTTTTCCTGGTCCCAGGAAGCCAAATGGAACAAAGGAGAGAGAGAGAGAGAGAGAGAGAGAGAGAGAGAGAGAGAGAGAGAGAGTTAGGGTTTGTTTTCAAATAAGGATATTGCACAAACCTATAACATTTTAAATTAACTGATCAATTAACTTTTGTTGTTCTGACCTTTGTGAACAATTTCACAAGCCCATTAGATTTTTCATTAAAATTTTGGAACTTCAGTTTAAAGCTATAAACTGAAAGTTTGTCAGGAAACTGTACCTATTCAAGTTTGTTCATAAAATATTTAAAAACATAACCTTTTAAAATGATAATTAAACCAAAATTATGACTGGTCACATTTATATTAAAACAGATATTTAAAAACCTTACAAAATGTTGGAACACATATCCATAACACCTTCAGTATTAATAATGCTTTCCCACATAGTCAAACCTCATTAAACAAGCCAATTAGTTTTGATACATCTTTTAGATATCCTTTGAGAAACTCCAGGGCCCTCGGAATTTCCCAAACTTATTTTAAAGTTTCAGAATTTAATGTTGGAAAGCTGTGTTAAATAACAAAAGGCTTAAAACATTTAATTGAATAAAATCATAAATTACTACAAAAAATAAAACCAAACTGACAAAGGGTTTTAAAGGCAAAGAGCACATGATAAAACATGAAATAAGATCCCCAGGCCAGTTATCTAAAAGACAAAGAAAAACCTTTTACAATTTTGTAGTAAGAGCACTCGTGTGTGTCTCTCTGTCTCTCTGTCTCTCTCTCTCTCTCTGTCTCTCTCTCTCTCTTTTGCTGTAAAACCCTTTTAACAAACTTACTACCTAAACCATTATCAAGACTTACTCAGACATTCTGTTTTTGTCCTTTACTTTCTGCTTTTTAAATAGCCAGTCATTTTACTGTAGGACAAAATACACTGTACCAGATACTTTTTTACATAAAAATTATTTTTCTTTCTCTTTAGCCTCTTCAAACATATATATATATATATATATATATATATATATATATATATATATATATATATATATATATATATAGAAAGAGAGAGAGAGAGAGAGAGAGATTTAGTTATATTTTTGGTTTTTGTGGGGTTTACAATTTAAAAGCCTCTATCAAAGACAAACGTAGTCCTGTTTGATTAGTAAACCCTGGCAACAATGTCTGTTGATAAGAACATTTTTATACCTTTAGGTTAGTAAATAAGCATCCATCCATTAGAGCAAACTATACAAAGCTCAGTTTGAGTTTTAGCTGAATTTAGGAAATACATATTTACCGTTTCTCAGCCCCAAACTTGGTGCATTAGATTTATACCCTTATCAGTTAATGCTAACTAAGACTTATGCGATATTTGGCGTAAGTTTCTTTTCACTAGCCATTTTGGGTCCCGGGTTTCCAAGTGGCGTTTGGAGCCCCGTGGAATCCAGAGAGGCAGAGGGCAGTATCCACTATGTATGTCTAAAAGATATTGTTTCTCCCAGCATGGCCAGGAGGCAGAGCTGAGATAACAAGGAGACACTTTGACCTAGAGACAATTTTAGGTAAAAGGTTGGAATCAAACTTTGAAAATATATTTATCAAAACATTAGAAAATTTAAGGCACGTGAACTTGAAAAATAGACTTCATTATTTAATGAGCGCGCAGTAATTATAAGCCAATTAGGTACCTTGCACATAAAACAATTACACAAACAGACATGAACATATAGGCATAACATACAGCTGACGCACGCACCTATGCAGACATAAACAACAAGAACAAACAAGGATCTTATAAGTTTTGTTTAAGATGTAAATCAAGCTCACTAGGAAAAAGGACAGTCAGGTTTAGATTGCGTTTTTCTTCAAAAAGACTTACAGGTGAGGCCTCACCCTGCCTTAAAGGAAGCAAGATAACAACAAATTGACATTGTAAAGCAAAGTATGCAAGCCTTTGCAAGAGGATGGAGAGATTTTCTTCCTTTGAAGAAAGTAGCATAAAACTCTACCATAAAAGTTTGTGAAAAAATTACGTAAATGAGACTAAAAGAGAATTTAGAAGTCTGTTTAAAATACCAAGTGGATGCGAGAAAATTTGAGACCATCTAATTAAACAGGTCAATCTTAGTCTATATTTTTGTTTCTCAAATGAGTTACTGAGCTCAAGAGCTGAGCCAACAATTAGAAATGAAACCATTTGACTCTTGAGGTTTTTAGGAGAAAATCTGGTGTTTTTGCTTTGTTTTTACATATAGCATAAATTTTTATCTTGACAAACGAAACACTAAAGCTACCTTCACTTTGGAAAAACATTTGTTTTTTTCATAAACGTATGTTAAATACCACTTAAATGTCTTCATTAGCACATGGAGAAAAAAAAAAAAACCCGCATCACTAAGTTTGATACTCTGAGAGAAATATCTACTTTACAAATCACACACAAGATAATCACCTGCTGATTATGTTTCATAGTCAAGGCTACGGAATTCTTATTAAAATATGTACAATTACCTATTCACCCTCATAGAACAACTTACGCCCTAAATTACGTTTGACTCATAACCTCCATCTCATATCAACTTTTGGCACAAGGACGCCATTTCTTTCTTTTTTCTTTTCCTTTTTTTTTTTTTGTGACCGGTAAAGGGATCACAGCCCTCACCTTGCTGCCACCCGCCCCGCGCTCAGCCAGTGAGTGCACCGGCCGTCCCTATATAGGATCCGAACCCGCGGCCTCAGCGCTCCCAGCGCCGCTGCGCTCCCAGCGCTGCACGCTCGCGAGTGAGAGCCACAGGAGCGGCCCGAGGACCCCATTTTCCTCTAACACCAGTCGTCCGCGTCACACGTCGGCTCCCACGAACGGGGCTGCGGCCATTTTTCTTGATGATACTTAGTTGCCTCTTCATCTAACTTTTCCTGCCTTTCAGGGCTTAAAGGATCCTCATCAGAGTCATCACTTCTTTCCCTCTCCAGTGGATTATTAGATGTTAAACTGAGCTTCTGCTTACAAGCTGCAACCGGGAATAAGCTATCTTGGGACCCCTAAGTTGGTCCCTTCTTGTCTGACAGCAAAGGAGCTCTCTCTTGAGGATTATCACCCGGTACAGTAAATTCATTCACACTGAATGCCTTGCCTCAACGCACTCCAAATAGAAAAGGCAGAGACTGGCATATTCGCTCTGAAACTTACTGCGTCAGATATTCTAGTTCCTTGCTCTTAAATTGTGCCTTCCCTGTGGTATTTTCCAGTGATACCATGGAAGTTTTTCCAAGCTCAGTTCCCTGTATGAAGGATAGCGGGGTGGCAAACATTGGGAGTGTCTTGCTTGGCTCTTGCCATGTGAGATTAACAGTGATGTCACTAGTCTCTGGACAGATTTGCTTCTGGTGCAGGTGGCCTCAAACTCACCAAACGCGGCCATGTACTTACTGCTCCATGAAATGGTGAACTGATGCTGTCAACTTCAATAAAACTTAATAAGCATTCATTAAGAACTTAGTACAACTTGTATATCTTTAAGCCATGGCCATCAGATAAATATTGCAGTCTTGAGATATGCTTGTTAGATTAAACCTCAATAAAAAATGTTTTTTGGCTGTTTTCAAATCTTTGTATAGGCAACGGACGAGCCTAGGGACACTTGCAAGTTAATAATGTCTTCTAAAGACACAGCATTGTATTCGTTGTCATCATGGAAAAATAAAAAGTCCTTTGCAGTCTTAGTGAAGGTATTCATCTTTGAGATCGGAGGATTTAATCTTATTTTGGAAATGTCACTGCATTCTGAAGCAGAGACTTTTAGAAGATGTTCAAACCTCGTACTTCTGAATATTGAAATTTTGGACTTGACATTTACTAAGTATCGATAATGTAAAACTGGTATACTTGTAAAACGAAAAACATAAATTAAAGAAAATAAATGAACTGTGCCTCCCACAAGTTCTAGGACATGGACACAACCCTGCCCCACATCTTTACAACTACATAACAATGACGGTCTTTTTTCCCAGTTGCCAAGACCTTGTTCCCCAGTTCTAAGACCTCATCAGAATTGCCCATCCTGTGTACATTTCTGCCAACATTCTGATCACAACCCCTTAAGTAATCTCTAAGAAGTTGCAGACTTAGGGAACTGCATTTGTTCTTCTTCTGAGCCCTCACCAGAATTTCCCTTAATTCTTTGTTGATGGCAATCTAAGCTTTTCCCAGCCTGCTTCTCTCAATTCTTCCAGCCTCTACCTTGAGGGGTGAATGGGTTGTCTTCATGTGGGGAGGGGAGGGATTAGAGTGGGAACTTTGGCTCCCAGGTTCCTTAGTAGTGGAGTTTGCAGGTCCTACTGTTGATACTGTAAGTTTTTCTAAGGCCATGGGGTTCCAGTTCCCTGGCGGTCACTTCTGTGCAGGTCAAGGCAGTGGTTCTCTTTAGTATTTACTTGTGAACTGTACCTGATTGTTTTATGCTTCTGTTAACAAGACACGTCTTACCTTTTCTATACCCCTGTTCCGTGATAGGAAGTGACTTACGTTTGACTGTTGAGGAGCCAAGATTGAATGTGTTTTTAACAGGCCGGCTTCCTATCGTCCTTGGGTCCCTGCAGTGTGGCACATGTCTGAGAGGCTCTTATGTCTGATGGACTCAGAAGTCCATTAGGACAGTTTTCCTTACATGGGGTCTCCCTTTTTCATTCCTTTCTTAAACGGTGGGTCCCTTACGATGGATGTCTAATATTGGCCTCTGTGTGGTTAGTATCAAATGATGTATATTAATTCCATTACAGAGGTTGTATGAGCATCAGTTAGTGGAAACGTCCTAATCAGGAAAGAGGAGGTCAAAGAGCACGGTCTGAATCTAGCTCACCTCTTCTCAGTGCACACACTTGCCTGTGAGACAGTCTTCATTGCCTAGGCCTCATTTTATTTTTACGAGTAATTTAGGGGGTGAGTTGTTCTATGAAGTTGAATAGGTAATTGTACATATTTTAATAAGAATTCCGTAGCCTTGACTAGGAAACATGATCAGTAGGTGATTATCTTGTGTGTGGTTTGTAAAGCAGATATTTCTCTCTGAGTATCAAACTGAGAGCTGGGGTTTAAATACACACTCACTTCAACAACATCAACGACATGACTCCAAATCATAAGCTTCAAAATGAGACGTCCACGAAAGACTAAAACTTCCCCGACTGGACTAGTTGATGTTATGTTCTCCCGCATTCAGGGAGAAAGAGATTATTGCTGGGACATTTCCAAGACACGTGACTAAAGTCACCTATTACCCAAGAGCAGAAATAGGAAATTAATGTGATACATTAAAAAAGGTAATTGCCTTCCTTAACCACGAAGATGGCATTTTATAAAATTAGCTGCTTCTCTTACAAGCCAACCTTCATTATCCTTTACCTACTCTTTAAAGACTATACAAACAGGAATAAGCAAATTATGGATAAAATGTTCTATAACTGGGAGAACTCAACGGCCAGTTGCCCACAGCTTACCTGCTGGTGTCCTGTGACACATATTGAAGCCTCCGTTGTACTTTGAGGAAAAATGTTCAAAACATGCCCAAAGTTCTACCCAGCAGCCGCCCCGGGAACCTGCATGCACTTCTGTCCCACTGCGAGTGGCAACCACATCGGCGGTGCTGGACTCGGGTCAGCCCTGCTGGAATGGCAGTGAAAGAGAAACTCAGGTTTGAGCACAGCTAAGACGTAAACGTGCAAGTGCACGTTTTAGCGAACAGTGTCGTGTATCCATTTACAGGCGGCCAAGGGATAACTCTGTGACCAAAGGGAAACAAAACCTATTCTAGAAAAACAGCAGCTCTGCCTTTCAGGGATGAGACAACCCTGCAAGCTGCTGAGCTCTCTGCTGGTCAGCGGTGACGTCATCCCGGTAGCACTGACCCTGCCACCGTCCGAGGTGCCTCACCCAGTCCCCTCCAATCTGTCCGCTGGACAGGAGGGGCGCCATTCTGTCCACACCGCTTCCTTCAGCACCTGCACCCTTGGGGCCTGCTTGTTGGGAGGAAAGCTGTCACCCGCGGCAGCTGGCTTAAACCTTAGCAGCAGGAGGAACAGCTAGGTGCCCGTGGCCAGGCCACTGCCCCAGATGAAACTGTTGCTGCCGGGCCTGGCCATCTCTTCCCAACGGAAGTACGTTGTTTGGGGGTCAGCAGACTCTAGAATGAAGCGGGCCCCTTGGGCACAGGGAGCAACAGCACATCCTAGTGGGCCAATATCCCCAAAGCTTGAAACTAGGTGTCTTGTCTCACTCCAAGGATGGCTGTGGCACTACAGCATCGCTGGACGCTGGGTGGCAGTAGAGGGCCTCACAGAAACCAGGAGCAGCCAATCTGGCCTCCAGCAAAGGAACGATGCTAATGCGCTCCTCTGGGTAGAATTTGCACAATAACCCACATGGAAGTCGCAGCAGGACAGGGATGAAAACTATGGGGCAAGAGGTCAAGTCTGCACAATCCCAACCAACCCCACAGATGCCCATGTCCAGTAACCGCACACACTGGATGGCTCCCCACAGGCAAAGGAACAGGTGAGACACACCCCTTCTCTGTACCTGGTGACGGATTCAGGGAAGTCAGGCTCCAGGCCCTCTCTCACTCCCACCGTGTCCTGAATCCTCACCATCAGCTACAGCTGCAAGGACTGTTTCTCTTCTGTGAACCTGCAAGCTAAGGGTCTGAAGCGACACAGTGGAGAAAGCATGCGAGGAAATTCTGCTCTACTTTTCCACCTCAGTGAGGCACGTGCACAATGTAGTTTCCCATCTCAACTGTTGCTTCGCTGTCAAGATTTCTTTTGGTGTGAGAGACTAAGGTGTCAGTAGCAAAAGAAAATGTTTTGCTTTTGCTCCCCTCAGTATGCTTCAACATTTCCAAGTGAATTTCACGTCACAAGGGGAGATGGGGATTGCCCTCAACTGGAATGTGGGTCACCTCCCAGCTGTGTGGTGATGTGTCTGGGGCCAAGGCCAGAGCTGCTGCTTTTCCAGATTTTCCAAGCCAGAAACAAGCACTGTTCACTTTAATAAGGTTAAGTTTAAACCGACATCCTTTTTTGGTGCCTAAACTGTTGACTACATACCCCAGCAAGACAGAAGCGTGTGAAAGCCGTCCATTCACACTCCCCTTCTCCCAGACGGTCACATGCGCATATCCCCAGAGCTGAAGGCACCGTGCAAAGCACGGTGCAGTATATGCGGCCAGTAACCGTGTGTTCTTCTCACTGAACACTTCCAGGGTTGCATCAAGTAAAAGTTGCCTCAACTTTCACTGAAGTAGATAAAAGCTGCAAAAACCCTTACTGATTTCCTAAGTTTACTTCTCTAAGTCCCAAAAGCTAAGACTATAACTACGTTAGCATTCATGTATGACAAACAAATATTAAATAGTTTACACCTTTATACCAATTTATCTGTAGCTCGTGCAGGTCCAATTGGACCTGGCAGACATCTACAGAACATTTCATGCAACAACTAGAGAATACACATTTTTTCTCATCGGCACATGGAACATTCTCCAGGATAGACCACATGTTAGGTCACAAAACAGGTTTCAGCAAATTTTTCAAAGCTGACATCATTCCTAGTATCTTTTCTGACCACAATTGACTAGCACTGGAAATCAATTACAAGCGAATTTCTGGAAACTACTCCAGTGCATGAAAACTGAACAACAGGCTCCCGAATGACCTATGGGTCCAAGAAGAAATTAAAAAGGAAATCAAAAACGTTCTTGAAACTAATGAAAAAAGATGCATCCTACCAAAACCTGTGGGATACTGTAAAAGCAACAGCGACGAGGCAATATATTGCAATACATGCTCACATCAAAAGGATGGAGAAACTTCACGTAAATGACCGAACCGTACACCTCAAAGAACCACCACCACCACAACAATGCAATCATAAAAGTACTAGAGAGAAAGAAATAATTAACATCAGGGCAGAGTTCAATGAAATGGAGACCCCCAAAACGATACAAAGGATCAGCGAAACACAAAGTTGTTTTTTGAGAAGATAAATAAAATAGACAAACCATTAGCTTTGCCCACTCTCACCACACTCATTCAACATAGTACTGAAAGCCCTAACCAGAGCAATCAAGCAAGACAAAGAAATAAAGGGCATTCAGATTGGGAAGGACAAAGTCAAGTTGTCCCTGTTTGCAGATGACGCGATCTTATAGATAGAAAACCTAAAGGCTACCAGAACGCCCTTACGGCTGACTAACAATTTTAATAATTTTGCGGGGTACAAAATCAACACCCACAGATCAGGAGCATTTTTATACTCCGATAATGAACTGGCAGAAAAAGAAATCAAGAAAGCAAGCCCATTTACAATAGTCACCCCCAAGATAAAATACCTAGGAACCAATTGAACCAAGGAGGTTAATGCAGATCTCTACAATGAGAACTACCAAACACCAGTGAGAGAAATTAAAGAGCACCCAAAAATAGTGGAATGACATACCAGGCTCTGGTACGGGAAGAATTAACATCGTGAAAATGTCCTTTCTACCCATAGCAGTCTACAAATTCAACGCAATCTCCGTCAAAATAGCAACAACTTTCTTCACAGAAATAGAAAAAGCAGTGCTAACATTCATATGGAATACGAAAAGATCCTGAATAGCCAAAGCAATTTTGAGCTTAAAAGCACCCCAAAAACAGAAAGGCTGGAGGCATAACACCACCCAATTTCAAATTCTATGACAAGGCTCAAAACAGCATGGTGATGGCATAGAAACAGACACTCAGATCAATGGAACAGGATAGAAAACCCAGGATAGAAAAAAAATCAATTTGCCTACTTACAGCCAACCGATTTTTGACAAAGCCAACCAGAACATACGCTGTGGAAAAGACAGCCTCTTCAGGAAATAAACGGTGCCCGCAAAATTGGACAATCCACATGCAGAAGAATGAAACTGGACCAGCATCTCACCATATGCCAAAATCGACTCGAAATGGATTAAAGACCAGAATATAAGACCCCAAACCATTACATGACTGAAGGAAAACAGAGGGGAAACACTCCAGGAAGTAGGTGGGGGCAAAGGCTTTATGAATAAGACCTGAAAACCCACAAGCAACAACATAAAAACTAAACAAATGAGCTAATGTCAAACTAAGAAGCTTCCACATAGCAAAGGAAACAATCAACAGAGCAGAAAGGCACCCTAAAAAAAGGGAGAAAATATGTGTAAACTATACGTCTGCCAAGGGCTTAATATCCAGAACATACCAAGAACTCAAACAGCTGTACATTATGAAAACAAGTAATCCGATTTAAAACTGGGCAAACGAGATGAATAGACATTTTTCAAAGACATACAAATGGCCAACGGTACACGAAAAAATGCTCAGCATCACTAGTCATCAGAGAAATGCAAATCAAAACCACATTGAGATATCATGTCAACCCAGATAGACTGGCCATTGTTAAAAAGACCATTAATAAGAAATGCTACTGAGGATATGAGGAAAGGAGAACTCTTCTCCAATGTTGGTGGGACTGTAAATTAGCACAGCCACTATGGAAAACAGTAAAGAAGTTTCCTCCAATACAGATAGTACTACCATATGATCCAGCAGTTCCACTACTGGGTATATATCCAAAGAAATGGAAGTCATATGGAAGGGACACCTGCACTCCCATGTTCACTGCAGCTTTACTTACAATAGCCAAAATATAGAACCAACCTCAGTGCCCTTCGACAGATGACTGGATAAAAAAAATGTGATACACGTACACCATGGAATAATACTCAGTGATAAAGAAAAAGAATGAAATTCTGCCATCGGTAACAACCTGGATGAGTCTGGAGAAAATTATGTTGTGTGAAATAAGCCAGACAAGGGAAGATAAATATCACATGCTCTCACTTATAACTAGGTAGAAAGGAAGGAAGGAAGGAAGGAAGGAAGGAAGGAAGGAAGGAAGGAAGGAAGCAAAGGACTACAACAGTTCCTTGAACTTTCAGAAGGACAGAAGAAACCAATGGTTACTAGAGATGAGGGGATGGACGGAGGGAGGGAGTTGGGGGCGTGATGGGTCAGGCAACGGGCATAAAGAAAAATCATGATTTGTAATAATGAATATGCTAATAAAAATAATTTAAAAAGTAAGACACTTTAAAACACAAAAAGAATGCCATTATTGACATTCCAGAAAATTCCAGCTATGTGGATAACTTTAAAAACCAGCTGTCAAGCTAAATCCTTTATCAGTACAAATTTTGATATTTCTTCAAATTGGGAGGAGAATGTTGGTTTCGATGTACAATGTCTGGTCACTCCCAGCCTCATCTATTTGTCACTGACGACCCTGGGACAGACGGAAAAAAAAAAAAAAAAACGGTTTCTGCAACTTTTAAAATACAGACACGCCCTCCACCACCAACTTTCAATTTCTACAAAACGTCCTTGGGTTCTAGTATTCTTGCACATGTTTGTTCTCTTACAGGAAATTTGCTCCTTAGGATTTCACTGCAATGTGCTTCTGGATCCCATGCCATGATTTATCTCTGAGGACCCCTGTTCCCCTGGATCCATTTCACCCCGTGCCTGGCCACACATAGGAGCAGGAGGACAAGGCTTTGAGATGGGGAACCCGCACAAGCAATTATCTGGGTTTAGGTCTGCAGGTTATTAAGGTTTTCCGTTTCAACTTCCACAGCTAGAACGAAAGTGTAGAAATCTGTTTTCTAGTTAAAATCTGTTCACATCCCAAGTGTTTCTTAAGTTACTTAACAAGCCTTTGGTAGTCCGAAATACCGGGAAGTGTGCCTGTAACTAGAAACACCAGAAACTTCCATTTCAAAATTGTCATAAACCAGGGATACTTTAGAAAAACCTTTTCAGCCCACTTCGTGCCTTGAGTAATGGTGGGTAAACAGTGGAAACCAAGAGAGGCAACACGGAAGCAAACGGATATAAAAGCACAAGGGAGACATCATGCTCTTGGGGAGAACTAAAATGCAAATTGTGTCTGTAAACGAAAGAAATTATACAGAAATCCCAGAAAAACAATTGACTGAAAATCAGACGAACGATCCCATGTTCATCTCATCACCTTGAGAACACGAAGGATACTTTTGTACAGGCAGCACACCTCCTTAAAGCAGCAGCAGAGTGCTTCGTGCACAGCAAGGCCTAGTTCACCGAGCAGCTGGACCTGTGCCCACACCCAGAGGGCAGCACCAGCCACGTGGGTGCAGAGGAGGTTGTCCCGGTGAACTCCACAAGCGGCAGCAACGCTCGGCTCTACGCCACAGGACTTCTGACAACGGACACAGTCGCACAGACTGCAAGTGGACCCCACATCAGCCTCAAGACCTCCCCCACCCGAAAACATCTCCACAGCCAGCCAGGGAGGCAAAGGAAGGGTCTTCATGGCGTGCAGAGTTACAATGAATCTGTGTTCACGCTGCCCCCTCCCACTGTACCCGTCGAGACCCAGACGATGTGCCCTGCTACTACAAAGTCGAAGAGATGTTTGATGGGGGCAGAGCGGAAGAGGCACATTGAATTTGGATCATTTTACCCATGACCCTTCTCTCCTCCCAACCCTCTTTGGGAAAGATGACATTTCTGGGGAAACAGAAGGTGATCAGAAGCAAGTAGCTCAAATGTATGTCCCTTGTAAATTTCGGATATCCATCAATTTCAATTTTGAGATATAGAGAAGTGCTGGGAAGTTTAATTGGCCGTATCAGTGTCAGTGAAGAGCTGATGGAAGAAGTGCGAAAGGCCAAAGGAGAAAACCCATGAGTAGAGAAATTAGCCTTCGGCTAATCTTATCTTCTCTGCTTCCATATATCCCTGTCCGTCCTCAAAAGTTGAGTGAGGTAGGAGATGATAAGATTGAGATTAGGGCAAATTATTTCCCCATCTTTTCCTTTCTCCAATGCACAGTCTCCTCAACCCGCACACTTGGAGTCTCAGGGTCAGCTCTCCAATACTGGTCGACACAGAGGAAAACCAACGGAACCAAAACGAATCCACCGAATTATCTCTGCTGTGCTTATTTATACCTTCCCGGGTTTTCTTTCCTTTACTGTTAAGTGCCTATAATCAACTTCAATCATTTTAGCAGAGTACTAAAGAGTGACTGCTCCCAACCCCTTCAGATAGGTGATGCTTATGTTTACATCTGCTTATCAGCTCTGTGAAAGTGCTGTTTCGTGGAGGTGCTGTAATTTGATGAACACATGAGACATGCTATTTGCTAGCAAGAAATTCTCAGCTCAAACAAGCTAAGGTGTATGGAGATTCAGTATAACACAGTAATTGGTTAACTCAGTTTACTTGGGACTCCATTTCTTAGGTCTTGGGCTGTTTACATAACCAAAAGGAGTGTGTGTGTGTGTGTGTGTGTGTGTGTGTGTGTGTGTGTGTGTGTGTGTGTGTGTGTGTGTGTGTGTGTGTGTGTGTACCACACTTGACCTAGCACCTACCTGCACAAGTACCCCCCTGCCAAGTGATGTGTTTAAAGGCCAACAAAAAGGAAAACACAGAACACATTTATAATCCTGAAAATCTAGGGCTACTTAACCTTTCTGCTGCTTAATTTTAAAGGCAAAAAATGTACTATGAGCAGCATAAATAAGAACTGATTTGAGCATAGTTTTATAATAGATAAAATGTACCTGATGGGTCTAATTCAAATTTCTAAAATCTAACTGTGCCGCATTAGTCTGAGATACAAGATCTGAAGCTGCATGATCTAATCTGAGAATTTACGGACCTGTTTGAAATACCTTCATTTGATTAATTTGAAATGGAGGCCAGGGTATGACCTCTAACAGTCTGATCTTTAATAACCGCTCAAGAGATGAGGCAGGAAGTCAGTCGCGCTTAGAATTCTATGCACTTTCCTCTAGTGAGCACACCCTGCGGTTCCACGCGTGCAAGCACACCCCTCGCTCACTGCGGGATCTACAGAGCAGCTGTACATGCCCTTCAAAACTCAAATGCGTGTTATGTGGGTGTGCGGTATAGGGGTAGGACATGAAAAAACTCCCACCTGTCCAGTCCGAGAGAAATTTAACTCCTGAGAAGCACACCTTAGTTGAACATCAGATGCAACACTAATTTGCAGAGGTTCCCCCAACATAGGAACAAAAGGGCTGACGTTATGTGTTGATAGCAGATCGTGTGTGAAAACTAAAGTTTTATACGGGGCTGTACGAAGACTAACTGAGGTCTGGAAAATGAGGAATTTTAAATGCTGGACAGTCTCTATACTCAGATTCCGCTGAAGACAATGCAAATACTTATAAGAGCCTGATAATAAAAACAGATTAAAAAAACTTAATCATCAAGGTGAAGCATTTAGTAATGAGGTTTGTACAGCTTTTCGGAAAACACTGACTGGAAGTCCCAACCGGCTAGAGGTAGGCCAGTGTCAGGAGGCATCCCGGACATGGGCATTAGCTTCCAGCACTGATGGTGCAGCCGGTGTCGATGATAAGAATTAAAACACAACTGCAACCCCCAGTCCTGGACAGGCTCAGGAAGCGGCTATCTGGAAAGAGTGGGAGGGGTCCAGGAGGCCAGCCCCCAGGTGATACATACGTTTGCACAACAGTGACGGCGAGCCACTGGAAGTCTTTTCCAGCTGTACTGCGCTGTAATTGTGGTCGCTTGCTCAGGACAGCATGCTGCTTTCACAAGTTGTCTCCTTCCTGAGGGATTTGCTCCTAGAAAAAGCCACCACCGCCTTCTTCACTGTGCCTTCTTCTTCTTCTTTTTCTTTTTTTTCCTGGAGCTTGTCTCTTCTGCAGAGAAGAGCTTTTAACACCTCCCTGGATAGTCAGTAAAACCCCAAGCATTAAGAAGGCCAGAAAATACACGTCCACTTCATTTCACTGAAAAAGAAAGGTCATGATCCTATCCCTTCTTTGGGTCATCCACCCTGAGTCTGCACACCACATTTGCTCAGCAGCAGTCTGGCTACCCTTGCACATCCAGCAAACCCTTAGCACTCCTTCCTCTTATTCAGGATTCCAACTTTTTGAGCGACAAGAAGATCCCTGACACAGAGGGATCCTTGCTGAGGTATGAGAGCAGTGACACAGGATGCAAGAAGAGCACAAATGATGTTTCTTTATCCTCTGCCAAGCCCAGGGCACGCTTGGTGCTGCCATTCTCCTCCTGGGTGCAGCAGCAAACGCTTCTTCGTCAGTTCTATGATCCAACACTGCCGCCCTTAAAAATTAAGTCACCTCAAAAGTTACATAAGTATTTGAAAATACTCAAGAAAACTCTCCAAACACTGCTAGTTACACTTTGCTTGTCATAAATGGAACATCAATCTGAGCCCCAGGACAGGCCAGAGACAAGAACCTGTGATTTCCAGCCAGGCCTGAATTCTCCCCAAATTCCACAGAGTACCAAAACAGGACAATCTTGGCAGGAGCCAAGGGCAGCCTCCTCTACCCTGAAGCAGGCCATGCCTGGAGTCCTTGGCATGAACCGAGGGCAGCATCTCCTGCCTGGAAGCAGTCATGAAGCACACCGAAACACCACTTCCACGTGGGTGGGCCACTGTTGCTTTGCCTCCCACAGATCTGTCCCCCCTTTTCCCCTGGGTGATGGAGCTGCCAAAGATTCCTCAAAGCCCATCTCTTTTGAGCAGTGAGAAGCCCCGGGCTTCTCTTCCTGCATTTATTCTCCAGACCAAGAAGTTACAGGAAGAGACATAGGTGGGGTTTTGAACATAGGTTCAGTTTTACAAGTTTTGCAATAGAAGCTGGTAACATTCAGTCAAAACAAGTCAGATGACACTCTGTTAGGCAATTAAGTGATCCACTATAACAAAGCCTTGATTTACCCGAAATTCCTTTTCCCTCTAGCAGCTTTTTAGTAACGTTGCCTATCAATTAGTCACTTGTCTGTCTTAGAATCAGCAGCCTTGCTGTGTTATGATTCTTTTCCTGCAACAGAGACTCGATGCCCGGGGGTTAAAATTCCTGTCCTTTGCAAGGTCAATATTTGAAACTGCAAGGCTTTTGGTGACTAAAGTCACCTATTACCCAAGAGCAGTAATAGGAAATTGATGTAATACATTAAAAAAGGTAATTGCCTTCCTTAACCACGAAGATGGCATTTTATAAAATTAGCTGCTTCTCTTAAAAGGCAACCTTCATTATCCTTTACCTACTCTTTAAAGACTATACAAACAGGAATAAGTAAATTATGGATAAAATGTTCTATAACTGGGAGAACTCAACGGCCAGTTGCCCACAGCTTACCTGCTGGTGTCCTGTGACACATATTGAAGCCTCCGTTGTACTTTGAGGAAAAATGTTCAAAACATGCCCAAAGTTCTACCCAGCAGCCGCCCCGGGAACCTGCATGCACTTCTGTCCCACTGCGAGTGGCAACCACATCGGCGGTGCTGGACTCGGGTCAGCCCTGCTGGAATGGCAGTGAAAGAGAAACTCATGTTTCAGCACAGCTAAGACGTAAACGTGCAAGTGCAATTTTTAGTGAACAGTGTCGCGTATCAAGGGATAACTCTGTGACCAAAGGAAAACAAAACCTATTCTAGAAAAACAGCAGCTCTGCCTTTCAGGGATGAGACAACCCTGCAAGCTGCTGAGCTCTCTGCTGGTCACCGGTGATGTCATCCCGGTAGCACTGACCCTGTCACCGCCAGAGGTGCCTCACCCAGTCCCCTCCCATCTGTCCGCTGGACTGGAGGGGCGCCATTCTGTCCACACAGCTTCCTTGAGCACCTGCACCCTTGGGGCCTGCTTGTTGGGAGGAAAGCTGTCACCCGCGGCAGCTGGCTTAAACCTTAGCAGCAGGAGGAACAGCTGCCCGTGGCCAGGCCACTGCCCCAGATGAAACTGTTGCTGCCGGGCCTGGCCATCTCTTCCCAACGGAAATAAGTGGTTTGGGGTTCAGCAGACTCTAGAATGAAGCGGGCCCCTTGGGCACAGGGAGCAACAGCACATCCTAGTGGGCTGATTTCCCCAAAGCTTGAAACTAGGTGTCTTGTCTCACTCCAAGGATGGCTGTGGCACTACAGCATCGCTGGACGCTGGGTGGCAGTAGAGGGCCTCACAGAAACCAGGCACAGACAATCTGGCCTCCAGCAAAGGAATGATGCTAATGCGCTCCTCTGGGTAGAATTTGCACAATAACCCACATGGAAGTCACAGCAGGACAGGGATGAAAACTATGGGGCAAGAGGTCAAGTCTGCACAATCCCAACCAACCCCACAGATGCCCATGTCCAGTAACCGCACACACCGGATGGCTCCCCACAGGCAAAGGAACAGGTGAGACACACCCCTTCTCTGTACCTGGTGACGGATTCAGGGAAGTCAGGCTCCAGGCCCTCTCTCACTCCCACCGTGTCCTGAATCCTCACCGTCAGCTACAGCTGCAAGGACTGTTTCTCTTCTGTGAACCTGCAAGCTAAGGGTCTGAAGCGACACAGTGGAGAAAGCATGCGAGGAAATTCTGCTCTACTTTTCCACCTCAGTGAGACACGTGCACAATGTAGTTTCCCATCTCAACTGTTGCTTCGCTGTCAAGATTTCTTTTGGTGTGAGAGACCAAGGTGTCAGTAGCAAAAGAAAATGTTTTGCTTTGGCTCCCCTCAGTATGCTTCAACATTTCCAAGTGAATTTCACGTCACAAGGGGAGATGGGGATTGCCCTCAACTGGAATGTGGGTCACCTCCCAGCTGTGTGGTGATGTGTCTGGGGCCAAGGCCAGAGCTGCTGCTTTTCCAGATTTTCCAAGCCAGAAACAAGCACTGTTCACTTTAATAAGGTTAAGTTTAAACCGACATCCTTTTTTGGTGCCTAAACTGTTGACTACATACCCCAGCAAGACAGAAGCGTGTGAAAGCCGTCCATTCACACTCCCCTTCTCCCAGACGGTCACATGCGCATATCCCCAGAGCTGAAGGCACTGTGCAAAGCACGGTGCAGTATATGCGGCCAGTAACCGTGTGTTCTTCTCACTGAACACTTCCAGGGTTGCATCAAGTAAGAGTTGCCTCAACTTTCACTGAAGTAGATAAAAGCTGCAAAAACCCTTACTGATTTCCTAAGTTTACTTCTCTAAGTCCCAAAAGCTAAGACTATAACTACGTTAGCGTTCATGTATGACAAACAAATATTAAATAGTTTACACCTTTATACCAATTTATCTGTAGCTCGTGCAGGTCCAATTGGACCTGGCAGACATCTACAGAACATTTCATGCAACAACTAGAGAATACACATTTTTTCTCATCGGCACATGGAACATTCTCCAGGATAGACCACATGTTAGGTCACAAAACAGGTTTCAGCAAATTTTTCAAAGCTGACATCATTCCTAGTATCTTTTCTGACCACAATTGACTAGCACTGGAAATCAATTACAAGCGAATTTCTGGAAACTACTCCAGTGCATGAAAACTGAACAACAGGCTCCCGAATGACCTATGGGTCCAAGAAGAAATTAAAAAGGAAATCAAAAACGTTCTTGAAACTAATGAAAAAAGATGCATCCTACCAAAACCTGTGGGATACTGTAAAAGCAACAGCGACGAGGCAATATATTGCAATACATGCTCACATCAAAAGGATGGAGAAACTTCACGTAAATGACCGAACCGTACACCTCAAAGAACCACCACCACCACAACAATGCAATCATAAAAGTACTAGAGAGAAAGAAATAATTAACATCAGGGCAGAGTTCAATGAAATGGAGACCCCCAAAACGATACAAAGGATCAGCGAAACACAAAGTTGTTTTTTGAGAAGATAAATAAAATAGACAAACCATTAGCTTTGCCCACTCTCACCACACTCATTCAACATAGTACTGAAAGCCCTAACCAGAGCAATCAAGCAAGACAAAGAAATAAAGGGCATTCAGATTGGGAAGGACAAAGTCAAGTTGTCCCTGTTTGCAGATGACGCGATCTTATAGATAGAAAACCTAAAGGCTACCAGAACGCCCTTACGGCTGACTAACAATTTTAATAATTTTGCGGGGTACAAAATCAACACCCACAGATCAGGAGCATTTTTATACTCCGATAATGAACTGGCAGAAAAAGAAATCAAGAAAGCAAGCCCATTTACAATAGTCACCCCCAAGATAAAATACCTAGGAACCAATTGAACCAAGGAGGTTAATGCAGATCTCTACAATGAGAACTACCAAACACCAGTGAGAGAAATTAAAGAGCACCCAAAAATAGTGGAATGACATACCAGGCTCTGGTACGGGAAGAATTAACATCGTGAAAATGTCCTTTCTACCCATAGCAGTCTACAAATTCAACGCAATCTCCGTCAAAATAGCAACAACTTTCTTCACAGAAATAGAAAAAGCAGTGCTAACATTCATATGGAATACGAAAAGATCCTGAATAGCCAAAGCAATTTTGAGCTTAAAAGCACCCCAAAAACAGAAAGGCTGGAGGCATAACACCACCCAATTTCAAATTCTATGACAAGGCTCAAAACAGCATGGTGATGGCATAGAAACAGACACTCAGATCAATGGAACAGGATAGAAAACCCAGGAATAATCAATTTGCCTACTTACAGCCAACCGATTTTTGACAAAGCAAACCAGAACATACGCTGTGGAAAAGACAGCCTCTTCAGGAAATAAACGGTGCCCGCAAAATTGGACAATCCACATGCAGAAGAATGAAACTGGACCAGCATCTCACCATATGCCAAAATCGACTCGAAATGGATTAAAGACCAGAATATAAGACCCCAAACCATTACATGACTGAAGGAAAACAGAGGGGAAACACTCCAGGAAGTAGGTGGGGGCAAAGGCTTTATGAATAAGACCCGAAAACCCACAAGCAACAATATAAAAACTAAACAAATGAGCTAATGTCAAACTAAGAAGCTTCCACACAGCAAAGGAAACAATCAACAGAGCAGAAAGGCACCCTAAAAAAAGGGAGAAAATATGTGTAAACTATACGTCTGCCAAGGGCTTAATATCCAGAACATACCAAGAACTCAAACAGCTGTACAGTATGAAAACAAGTAATCCGATTTAAAACTGGGCAAACGAGATGAATAGACATTTTTCAAAGACATACAAATGGCCAACGGTACACGAAAAAATGCTCAGCATCACTAGTCATCAGAGAAATGCAAATCAAAACCACATTGAGATATCATGTCAACCCAGATAGACTGGCCATTGTTAAAAAGACCATTAATAAGAAATGCTACTGAGGATATGAGGAAAGGAGAACTCTTCTCCAATGTTGGTGGGACTGTAAATTAGCACAGCCACTATGGAAAACAGTAAAGAAGTTTCCTCCAATACAGATAGTACTACCATATGATCCAGCAGTTCCACTACTGGGTATATATCCAAAGAAATGGAAGTCATATGGAAGGGACACCTGCACTCCCATGTTCACTGCAGCTTTACTTACAATAGCCAAAATATAGAACCAACCTCAGTGCCCTTCGACAGATGACTGGATAAAAAAAATGTGATACACGTACACCATGGAATAATACTCAGTGATAAAGAAAAAGAATGAAATTCTGCCATCGGTAACAACCTGGATGAGTCTGGAGAAAATTATGTTGTGTGAAATAAGCCAGACAAGGGAAGATAAATATCACATGCTCTCACTTATAACTAGGTAGAAAGGAAGGAAGGAAGGAAGGAAGGAAGGAAGGAAGGAAGGAAGGAAGGAAGGAAGGAAGGAAGGAAAGGACTACAACAGTTCCTTGAACTTTCAGAAGGACAGAAGAAACCAATGGTTACTAGAGATGAGGGGATGGACGGAGGGAGGGAGTTGGGGGCATGATGGGTCAGGCAAAGGGCATAAAGAAAAGTCATGATTTGTAATAATGAATATGCTAATAAAAATAATTTAAAAAGTAAGACACTTTAAAACACAAAAAGAATGCCATTATTGACATTCCAGAAAATTCCAGCTATGTGGATAACATTAAAAACCAGCTGTCAAGCTAAATCCTTTATCAGTACAAATTTTGATATTTCTTCAAATTGGGAGGAGAATGTTGGTTTCGATGTACAATGTCTGGTCACTCCCAGCCTCATCTATTTGTCACTGACGACCCTGGGACAGACGGAAAAAAAAAAAAAAAAACGGTTTCTGCAACTTTTAAAATACAGACACGCCCTCCACCACCAACTTTCAATTTCTACAAAACGTCCTTGGGTTCTAGTATTCTTGCACATGTTTGTTCTCTTACAGGAAATTTGCTCCTTAGGATTTCACTGCAATGTGCTTCTGGATCCCATGCCATGATTTATCTCTGAGGACCCCTGTTCCCCTGGATCCATTTCACCCCGTGCCTGGCCACCTGTGTGGCACACACACATAGGAGCAGGAGGACAAGGCTTTGAGATGGGGAACCCGCACAAGCAATTATCTGGGTTTAGGTCTGCAGGTTATTAAGGTTTTCCGTTTCAACTTCCACAGCTAGAACGAAAGTGTAGAAATCTGTTTTCTAGTTAAAATCTGTTCACATCCCAAGTGTTTCTTAAGTTACTTAACAAGCCTTTGGTAGTCCGAAATACCGGGAAGTGTGCCTGTAACTAGAAACACCAGAAACTTCCATTTCAAAATTGTCATAAACCAGGGATACTTTAGAAAAACCTTTTCAGCCCACTTCGTGCCTTGAGTAATGGAGGGTAAACAGTGGAAACCAAGAGAGGCAACATGGAAGCAAACGGATATAAAAGCACAAGGGAGACATCATGCTCTTGGGGAGAACTAAAATGCAAATTGTGTCTGTAAACGAAAGAAATTATACAGAAATCCCAGAAAAACAATTGACTGAAAATCAGACGAACGATCCCATGTTCATCTCATCACCTTGAGAACACGAAGGATACTTTTGTACAGGCAGCACACCTCCTTAAAGCAGCAGCAGAGTGCTTCGTGCACAGCAAGGCCTAGTTCACTGAGCAGCTGGACCTGTGCCCACACCCAGAGGGCAGCACCAGCCACGTGGGTGCAGAGGAGGTTGTCCCGGTGAACTCCACAAGCGGCAGCAACGCTCGGCTCTACGCCACAGGACTTCTGACAACGGACACAGTCGCACAGACTGCAAGTGGACCCCACATCAGCCTCAAGACCTCCCCCACCCGAAAACATCTCCACAGCCAGCCAGGGAGGCAAAGGAAGGGTCTTCATGGCGTGCAGAGTTACAATGAATCTGTGTTCACGCTGCCCCCTCCCACTGTACCCGTCGAGACCCAGACGATGTGCCCTGCTACGACAAAGTCGAAGAGATGTTTGATGGGGGCAGAGCGGAAGAGGCACATTGAATTTGGATCATTTTACCCATGACCCTTCTCTCCTCCCAACCCTCTTTGGGAAAGATGACATTTCTGGGGAAACAGAAGGTGATCAGAAGCAAGTAGCTCAAATGTATGTCCCTTGTAAATTTCGGATATCCATCAATTTCAATTTTGAGATATAGAGAAGTGCTGGGAAGGTTAATTGGCCGTATCAGTGTCAGTGAAGAGCTGATGGAAGAAGTGCGAAAGGCCAAAGGAGAAAACCCATGAGTAGAGAAATTAGCCTTCGGCTAATCTTATCTTCTCTGCTTCCATATATCCCTGTCCGTCCTCAAAAGTTGAGTGAGGTAGGAGATGATAAGATTGAGATTAGAGCAAATTATTTCCCCTTCTTTTCCTTTCTCCAATGCACAGTCTCCTCAACCCGCACACTTGGAGTCTCAGGGTCAGCTCTCCAATACTGGTCGACACAGAGGAAAACCAACTGAACCAAAACGAATCCACCGAATTATCTCTGCTGTGCTTACTTTTACCTTCCCGGGTTTTCTTTCCTTTACTGTTAAGTGCCTATAATCAACTTCAATCATTTTAGCAGAGTACTAAAGAGTGACTGCTCCCAACCCCTTCAGATAGGTGATGCTTATGTTTACATCTGCTTATCAGCTCTGTCAAAGTGCTGTTTTGTGGAGGTGCTGTTATTTGATGAACACATGAGACATGCTATTTGCTAGCAAGAAATTCTCAGCTCAAACAAGCTAAGGTGTATGGAGATTCAGTATAACACAGTAATTGGTTAACTCAGTTTACTTGGGACTCCATTTCTTAGGTCTTGGGCTGTTTACATAACCAAAAGGAGTGTGTGTGTGTGTGTGTGTGTGTGTGTGTGTGTGTGTGTGTGTGTGTGTACCACACTTGACCTAGCACCTACCTGCACAAGTACCCCCCTGCCAAGTGATGTGTTTAAAGGCCAACAAAAAGGAAAACACAGAACACATTTATAATCCTGAAAATCTAGGGCTACTTAACCTTTCTGCTGCTTAATTTTAAAGGCAAAAAATGTACTATGAGCAGCATAAATAAGAACTGATTTGAGCATAGTTTTATAATAGATAAAATGTACCTGATGGGTCTAATTCAAATTTCTAAAATCTAACTGTGCCGCATTAGTCTGAGATACAAGATCTGAAGCTGCATGATCTAATCTGAGAATTTACGGACCTGTTTGAAATACCTTCATTTGATTAATTTGAAATGGAGGCCAGGGTATGACCTCTAACAGTCTGATCTTTAATAACCGCTCAAGAGATGAGGCAGGAAGTCAGTCGCGCTTAGAATTCTATGCACTTTCCTCTAGTGAGCACACCCTGCGGTTCCACGCGTGCAAGCACACCCCTCGCTCACTGCGGGATCTACAGAGCAGCTGTACATGCCCTTCAAAACTCAAATGCGTGTTATGTGGGTGTGCGGTATAGGGGTAGGACATGAAAAAACTCCCACCTGTCCAGTCCGAGAGAAATTTAACTCCTGAGAAGCACACCTTAGTTGAACATCAGATGCAGCACTAATTTGCAGAGGTTCCCCCAACATAGGAACAAAAGGGCTGACGTTATGTGTTGATAGCAGATCGTGTGTGAAAACTAAAGTTTTATACGGGGCTGTACGAAGACTAACTGAGGTCTGGAAAATGAGGAATTTTAAATGCTGGACAGTCTCTATACTCAGATTCCGCTGAAGACAATGCAAATACTTATAAGAGCCTGATAATAAAAACAGATTAAAAAAACTTAATCATCAAGGTGAAGCATTTAGTAATGAGGTTTGTACAGCTTTTCGGAAAACACTGACTGGAAGTCCCAACTGGCTAGAGGTAGGCCAGTGTCAGGAGGCATCCCGGACATGGGCATTAGCTTCCAGCACTGATGGTGCAGCCGGTGTCGATGATAAGAATTAAAACACAACTGCAACCCCCAGTCCTGGACAGGCTCAGGAAGCGGCTATCTGGAAAGAGTGGGAGGGGTCCAGGAGGCCAGCCCCCAGGTGATACATACGTTTGCACAACAGTGACGGCGAGCCACTGGAAGTCTTTTCCAGCTGTACTGCGCTGTAATTGTGGTCGCTTGCTCAGGACAGCATGCTGCTTTCACAAGTTGTCTCCTTCCTGAGGGATTTGCTCCTAGAAAAAGCCACCACCGCCTTCTTCACTGTGCCTTCTTCTTCTTCTTTTTCTTTTTTTTCCTGGAGCTTGTCTCTTCTGCAGAGAAGAGCTTTTAACACCTCCCTGGATAGTCAGTAAAACCCCAAGCATTAAGAAGGCCAGAAAATACACGTCCACTTCATTTCACTGAAAAAGAAAGGTCATGATCCTATCCCTTCTTTGGGTCATCCACCCTGAGTCTGCACACCACATTTGCTCAGCAGCAGTCTGGCTACCCTTGCACATCCAGCAAACCCTTAGCACTCCTTCCTCTTATTCAGGATTCCAACTTTTTGAGCGACAAGAAGATCCCTGACACAGAGGGATCCTTGCTGAGGTATGAGAGCAGTGACACAGGATGCAAGAAGAGCACAAATGATGTTTCTTTATCCTCTGCCAAGCCCAGGGCACGCTTGGTGCTGCCATTCTCCTCCTGGGTGCAGCAGCAAACGCTTCTTCGTCAGTTCTATGATCCAACACTGCCGCCCTTAAAAATTAAGTCACCTCAAAAGTTACATAAGTATTTGAAAATACTCAAGAAAACTCTCCAAACACTGCTAGTTACACTTTGCTTGTCATAAATGGAACATCAATCTGAGCCCCAGGACAGGCCAGAGACAAGAACCTGTGATTTCCAGCCAGGCCTGAATTCTCCCCAAATTCCACAGAGTACCAAAACAGGACAATCTTGGCAGGAGCCAAGGGCAGCCTCCTCTACCCTGAAGCAGGCCATGCCTGGAGTCCTTGGCATGAACCGAGGGCAGCATCTCCTGCCTGGAAGCAGTCATGAAGCACACCGAAACACCACTTCCACGTGGGTGGGCCACTGTTGCTTTGCCTCCCACAGATCTGTCCCCCCTTTTCCCCTGGGTGATGGAGCTGCCAAAGATTCCTCAAAGCCCATCTCTTTTGAGCAGTGAGAAGCCCCGGGCTTCTCTTCCTGCATTTATTCTCCAGACCAAGAAGTTACAGGAAGAGACATAGGTGGGGTTTTGAACATAGGTTCAGTTTTACAAGTTTTGCAATAGAAGCTGGTAACATTCAGTCAAAACAAGTCAGATGACACTCTGTTAGGCAATTGAGTGATCCACTATAACAAAGCCTTGATTTACCCGAAATTCCTTTTCCCTCTAGCAGCTTTTTAGTAACGTTGCCTATCAATTAGTCACTTGTCTGTCTTAGAATCAGCAGCCTTGCTGTGTTATGATTCTTTTCCTGCAACAGAGACTCGATGCCCGGGGGTTAAAATTCCTGTCCTTTGCAAGGTCAATATTTGAAACTGCAAGGCTTTTGGTGACTAAAGTCACCTATTACCCAAGAGCAGTAATAGGAAATTAATGTAATACATTAAAAAAGGTAATTGCCTTCCTGAACCACGAAGATGGCATTTTATAAAATTAGCTGCTTCTCTTAAAAGGCAACCTTCTTTATCCTTTACCTACTCTTTAAAGACTATACAAACAGGAATAAGTAAATTATGGATAAAATGTTCTATAACTGGGAGAACTCAACGGCCAGTTGCCCACAGCTTACCTGCTGGTGTCCTGTGACACATATTGAAGCCTCCGTTGTACTTTGAGGAAAAATGTTCAAAACATGCCCAAAGTTCTACCCAGCAGCCGCCCCGGGAACCTGCATGCACTTCTGTCCCACTGCGAGTGGCAACCACATCGGCGGTGCTGGACTCGGGTCAGCCCTGCTGGAATGGCAGTGAAAGAGAAACTCATGTTTCAGCACAGCTAAGACGTAAACGTGCAAGTGCAATTTTTAGTGAACAGTGTCGCGTATCAAGGGATAACTCTGTGACCAAAGGAAAACAAAACCTATTCTAGAAAAACAGCAGCTCTGCCTTTCAGGGATGAGACAACCCTGCAAGCTGCTGAGCTCTCTGCTGGTCACCGGTGATGTCATCCCGGTAGCACTGACCCTGTCACCGCCAGAGGTGCCTCACCCAGTCCCCTCCCATCTGTCCGCTGGACTGGAGGGGCGCCATTCTGTCCACACAGCTTCCTTGAGCACCTGCACCCTTGGGGCCTGCTTGTTGGGAGGAAAGCTGTCACCCGCGGCAGCTGGCTTAAACCTTAGCAGCAGGAGGAACAGCTGCCCGTGGCCAGGCCACTGCCCCAGATGAAACTGTTGCGGCCGGGCCTGGCCATCTCTTCCCAACGGAAATAAGTTGTTTGGGGTTCAGCAGACTCTAGAATGAAGCGGGCCCCTTGGGCACGGGGAGCAACAGCACATCCTAGTGGGCTAATTTCCCCAAAGCTTGAAACTAGGTGTCTTGTCTCACTCCAAGGATGGCTGTGGCACTACAGCATCGCTGGACGCTGGGTGGCAGTAGAGGGCCTCACAGAAACCAGGCACAGACAATCTGGCCTCCAGCAAAGGAATGATGCTAATGCGCTCCTCTGGGTAGAATTTGCACAATAACCCACATGGAAGTCGCAGCAGGACAGGGATGAAAACTATGGGGCAAGCGGTCAAGTCTGCACAATCCCAACCAACCCCACAGATGCCCATGTCCAGTAACCGCACACACTGGATGGCTCCCCACAGGCAAAGGAACAGGTGAGACACACCCCTTCTCTGTACCTGGTGACGGATTCAGGGAAGTCAGGCTCCAGGCCCTCTCTCACTCCCACCGTGTCCTGAATCCTCACCGTCAGCTACAGCTGCAAGGACTGTTTCTCTTCTGTGAACCTGCAAGCTAAGGGTCTGAAGCGACACAGTGGAGAAAGCATGCGAGGAAATTCTGCTCTACTTTTCCACCTCAGTGAGGCACGTGCACAATGTAGTTTCCCATCTCAACTGTTGCTTCGCTGTCAAGATTTCTTTTGGTGTGAGAGACCAAGGTGTCAGTAGCAAAAGAAAATGTTTTGCTTTTGCTCCCCTCAGTATGCTTCAACATTTCCAAGTGAATTTCACGTCACAAGGGGAGATGGGGATTGCCCTCAACTGGAATGTGGGTCACCTCCCAGCTGTGTGGTGATGTGTCTGGGGCCAAGGCCAGAGCTGCTGCTTTTCCAGATTTTCCAAGCCAGAAACAAGCACTGTTCACTTTAATAAGGTTAAGTTTAAACCGACATCCTTTTTTGGTGCCTAAACTGTTGACTACATACCCCAGCAAGACAGAAGCGTGTGAAAGCCGTCCATTCACACTCCCCTTCTCCCAGACGGTCACATGCGCATATCCCCAGAGCTGAAGGCACTGTGCAAAGCACGGTGCAGTATATGCGGCCAGTAACCGTGTGTTCTTCTCACTGAACACTTCCAGGGTTGCATCAAGTAAGAGTTGCCTCAACTTTCACTGAAGTAGATAAAAGCTGCAAAAACCCTTACTGATTTCCTAAGTTTACTTCTCTAAGTCCCAAAAGCTAAGACTATAACTACGTTAGCGTTCATGTATGACAAACAAATATTAAATAGTTTACACCTTTATACCAATTTATCTGTAGCTCGTGCAGGTCCAATTGGACCTGGCAGACATCTACAGAACATTTCATGCAACAACTAGAGAATACACATTTTTTCTCATCGGCACATGGAACATTCTCCAGGATAGACCACATGTTAGGTCACAAAACAGGTTTCAGCAAATTTTTCAAAGCTGACATCATTCCTAGTATCTTTTCTGACCACAATTGACTAGCACTGGAAATCAATTACAAGCGAATTTCTGGAAACTACTCCAGTGCATGAAAACTGAACAACAGGCTCCCGAATGACCTATGGGTCCAAGAAGAAATTAAAAAGGAAATCAAAAACGTTCTTGAAACTAATGAAAAAAGATGCATCCTACCAAAACCTGTGGGATACTGTAAAAGCAACAGCGACGAGGCAATATATTGCAATACATGCTCACATCAAAAGGATGGAGAAACTTCACGTAAATGACCGAACTGTACACCTCAAAGAACCACCACCACCACAACAATGCAATCATAAAAGTACTAGAGAGAAAGAAATAATTAACATCAGGGCAGAGTTCAATGAAATGGAGACCCCCAAAACGATACAAAGGATCAGCGAAACACAAAGTTGTTTTTTGAGAAGATAAATAAAATAGACAAACCATTAGCTTTGCCCACTCTCACCACACTCATTCAACATAGTACTGAAAGCCCTAACCAGAGCAATCAAGCAAGACAAAGAAATAAAGGGCATTCAGATTGGGAAGGACAAAGTCAAGTTGTCCCTGTTTGCAGATGACGCGATCTTATAGATAGAAAACCTAAAGGCTACCAGAACGCCCTTACGGCTGACTAACAATTTTAATAATTTTGCGGGGTACAAAATCAACACCCACAGATCAGGAGCATTTTTATACTCCGATAATGAACTGGCAGAAAAAGAAATCAAGAAAGCAAGCCCATTTACAATAGTCACCCCCAAGATAAAATACCTAGGAACCAATTGAACCAAGGAGGTTAATGCAGATCTCTACAATGAGAACTACCAAACACCAGTGAGAGAAATTAAAGAGCACCCAAAAATAGTGGAATGACATACCAGGCTCTGGTACGGGAAGAATTAACATCGTGAAAATGTCCTTTCTACCCATAGCAGTCTACAAATTCAACGCAATCTCCGTCAAAATAGCAACAACTTTCTTCACAGAAATAGAAAAAGCAGTGCTAACATTCATATGGAATACGAAAAGATCCTGAATAGCCAAAGCAATTTTGAGCTTAAAAGCACCCCAAAAACAGAAAGGCTGGAGGCATAACACCACCCAATTTCAAATTCTATGACAAGGCTCAAAACAGCATGGTGATGGCATAGAAACAGACACTCAGATCAATGGAACAGGATAGAAAACCCAGGATAGAAAAAAAATCAATTTGCCTACTTACAGCCAACCGATTTTTGACAAAGCCAACCAGAACATACGCTGTGGAAAAGACAGCCTCTTCAGGAAATAAACGGTGCCCGCAAAAT
The DNA here is from genome assembly GCF_027409185.1 of Cynocephalus volans. Taxonomy (NCBI): domain Eukaryota; kingdom Metazoa; phylum Chordata; class Mammalia; order Dermoptera; family Cynocephalidae; genus Cynocephalus; species Cynocephalus volans. The sequence continues at coordinate 308,893 of NW_026902469.1, read as the reverse complement.
TGGACAATCCACATGCAGAAGAATGAAACTGGACCAGCATCTCACCATATGCCAAAATCGACTCGAAATGGATTAAAGACCAGAATATAAGACCCCAAACCATTACATGACTGAAGGAAAACAGAGGGGAAACACTCCAGGAAGTAGGTGGGGGCAAAGGCTTTATGAATAAGACCTGAAAACCCACAAGCAACAACATAAAAACTAAACAAATGAGCTAATGTCAAACTAAGAAGCTTCCACATAGCAAAGGAAACAATCAACAGAGCAGAAAGGCACCCTAAAAAAAGGGAGAAAATATGTGTAAACTATACGTCTGCCAAGGGCTTAATATCCAGAACATACCAAGAACTCAAACAGCTGTACATTATGAAAACAAGTAATCCGATTTAAAACTGGGCAAACGAGATGAATAGACATTTTTCAAAGACATACAAATGGCCAACGGTACACGAAAAAATGCTCAGCATCACTAGTCATCAGAGAAATGCAAATCAAAACCACATTGAGATATCATGTCAACCCAGATAGACTGGCCATTGTTAAAAAGACCATTAATAAGAAATGCTACTGAGGATATGAGGAAAGGAGAACTCTTCTCCAATGTTGGTGGGACTGTAAATTAGCACAGCCACTATGGAAAACAGTAAAGAAGTTTCCTCCAATACAGATAGTACTACCATATGATCCAGCAGTTCCACTACTGGGTATATATCCAAAGAAATGGAAGTCATATGGAAGGGACACCTGCACTCCCATGTTCACTGCAGCTTTACTTACAATAGCCAAAATATAGAACCAACCTCAGTGCCCTTCGACAGATGACTGGATAAAAAAAATGTGATACACGTACACCATGGAATAATACTCAGTGATAAAGAAAAAGAATGAAATTCTGCCATCGGTAACAACCTGGATGAGTCTGGAGAAAATTATGTTGTGTGAAATAAGCCAGACAAGGGAAGATAAATATCACATGCTCTCACTTATAACTAGGTAGAAAGGAAGGAAGGAAGGAAGGAAGGAAGGAAGGAAGGAAGGAAGGAAGGAAGCAAAGGACTACAACAGTTCCTTGAACTTTCAGAAGGACAGAAGAAACCAATGGTTACTAGAGATGAGGGGATGGACGGAGGGAGGGAGTTGGGGGCGTGATGGGTCAGGCAACGGGCATAAAGAAAAATCATGATTTGTAATAATGAATATGCTAATAAAAATAATTTAAAAAGTAAGACACTTTAAAACACAAAAAGAATGCCATTATTGACATTCCAGAAAATTCCAGCTATGTGGATAACTTTAAAAACCAGCTGTCAAGCTAAATCCTTTATCAGTACAAATTTTGATATTTCTTCAAATTGGGAGGAGAATGTTGGTTTCGATGTACAATGTCTGGTCACTCCCAGCCTCATCTATTTGTCACTGACGACCCTGGGACAGACGGAAAAAAAAAAAAAAAAACGGTTTCTGCAACTTTTAAAATACAGACACGCCCTCCACCACCAACTTTCAATTTCTACAAAACGTCCTTGGGTTCTAGTATTCTTGCACATGTTTGTTCTCTTACAGGAAATTTGCTCCTTAGGATTTCACTGCAATGTGCTTCTGGATCCCATGCCATGATTTATCTCTGAGGACCCCTGTTCCCCTGGATCCATTTCACCCCGTGCCTGGCCACACATAGGAGCAGGAGGACAAGGCTTTGAGATGGGGAACCCGCACAAGCAATTATCTGGGTTTAGGTCTGCAGGTTATTAAGGTTTTCCGTTTCAACTTCCACAGCTAGAACGAAAGTGTAGAAATCTGTTTTCTAGTTAAAATCTGTTCACATCCCAAGTGTTTCTTAAGTTACTTAACAAGCCTTTGGTAGTCCGAAATACCGGGAAGTGTGCCTGTAACTAGAAACACCAGAAACTTCCATTTCAAAATTGTCATAAACCAGGGATACTTTAGAAAAACCTTTTCAGCCCACTTCGTGCCTTGAGTAATGGTGGGTAAACAGTGGAAACCAAGAGAGGCAACACGGAAGCAAACGGATATAAAAGCACAAGGGAGACATCATGCTCTTGGGGAGAACTAAAATGCAAATTGTGTCTGTAAACGAAAGAAATTATACAGAAATCCCAGAAAAACAATTGACTGAAAATCAGACGAACGATCCCATGTTCATCTCATCACCTTGAGAACACGAAGGATACTTTTGTACAGGCAGCACACCTCCTTAAAGCAGCAGCAGAGTGCTTCGTGCACAGCAAGGCCTAGTTCACCGAGCAGCTGGACCTGTGCCCACACCCAGAGGGCAGCACCAGCCACGTGGGTGCAGAGGAGGTTGTCCCGGTGAACTCCACAAGCGGCAGCAACGCTCGGCTCTACGCCACAGGACTTCTGACAACGGACACAGTCGCACAGACTGCAAGTGGACCCCACATCAGCCTCAAGACCTCCCCCACCCGAAAACATCTCCACAGCCAGCCAGGGAGGCAAAGGAAGGGTCTTCATGGCGTGCAGAGTTACAATGAATCTGTGTTCACGCTGCCCCCTCCCACTGTACCCGTCGAGACCCAGACGATGTGCCCTGCTACTACAAAGTCGAAGAGATGTTTGATGGGGGCAGAGCGGAAGAGGCACATTGAATTTGGATCATTTTACCCATGACCCTTCTCTCCTCCCAACCCTCTTTGGGAAAGATGACATTTCTGGGGAAACAGAAGGTGATCAGAAGCAAGTAGCTCAAATGTATGTCCCTTGTAAATTTCGGATATCCATCAATTTCAATTTTGAGATATAGAGAAGTGCTGGGAAGTTTAATTGGCCGTATCAGTGTCAGTGAAGAGCTGATGGAAGAAGTGCGAAAGGCCAAAGGAGAAAACCCATGAGTAGAGAAATTAGCCTTCGGCTAATCTTATCTTCTCTGCTTCCATATATCCCTGTCCGTCCTCAAAAGTTGAGTGAGGTAGGAGATGATAAGATTGAGATTAGGGCAAATTATTTCCCCATCTTTTCCTTTCTCCAATGCACAGTCTCCTCAACCCGCACACTTGGAGTCTCAGGGTCAGCTCTCCAATACTGGTCGACACAGAGGAAAACCAACGGAACCAAAACGAATCCACCGAATTATCTCTGCTGTGCTTATTTATACCTTCCCGGGTTTTCTTTCCTTTACTGTTAAGTGCCTATAATCAACTTCAATCATTTTAGCAGAGTACTAAAGAGTGACTGCTCCCAACCCCTTCAGATAGGTGATGCTTATGTTTACATCTGCTTATCAGCTCTGTGAAAGTGCTGTTTCGTGGAGGTGCTGTAATTTGATGAACACATGAGACATGCTATTTGCTAGCAAGAAATTCTCAGCTCAAACAAGCTAAGGTGTATGGAGATTCAGTATAACACAGTAATTGGTTAACTCAGTTTACTTGGGACTCCATTTCTTAGGTCTTGGGCTGTTTACATAACCAAAAGGAGTGTGTGTGTGTGTGTGTGTGTGTGTGTGTGTGTGTGTGTGTGTGTGTGTGTGTGTGTGTGTGTGTGTGTGTGTGTGTGTGTGTGTACCACACTTGACCTAGCACCTACCTGCACAAGTACCCCCCTGCCAAGTGATGTGTTTAAAGGCCAACAAAAAGGAAAACACAGAACACATTTATAATCCTGAAAATCTAGGGCTACTTAACCTTTCTGCTGCTTAATTTTAAAGGCAAAAAATGTACTATGAGCAGCATAAATAAGAACTGATTTGAGCATAGTTTTATAATAGATAAAATGTACCTGATGGGTCTAATTCAAATTTCTAAAATCTAACTGTGCCGCATTAGTCTGAGATACAAGATCTGAAGCTGCATGATCTAATCTGAGAATTTACGGACCTGTTTGAAATACCTTCATTTGATTAATTTGAAATGGAGGCCAGGGTATGACCTCTAACAGTCTGATCTTTAATAACCGCTCAAGAGATGAGGCAGGAAGTCAGTCGCGCTTAGAATTCTATGCACTTTCCTCTAGTGAGCACACCCTGCGGTTCCACGCGTGCAAGCACACCCCTCGCTCACTGCGGGATCTACAGAGCAGCTGTACATGCCCTTCAAAACTCAAATGCGTGTTATGTGGGTGTGCGGTATAGGGGTAGGACATGAAAAAACTCCCACCTGTCCAGTCCGAGAGAAATTTAACTCCTGAGAAGCACACCTTAGTTGAACATCAGATGCAACACTAATTTGCAGAGGTTCCCCCAACATAGGAACAAAAGGGCTGACGTTATGTGTTGATAGCAGATCGTGTGTGAAAACTAAAGTTTTATACGGGGCTGTACGAAGACTAACTGAGGTCTGGAAAATGAGGAATTTTAAATGCTGGACAGTCTCTATACTCAGATTCCGCTGAAGACAATGCAAATACTTATAAGAGCCTGATAATAAAAACAGATTAAAAAAACTTAATCATCAAGGTGAAGCATTTAGTAATGAGGTTTGTACAGCTTTTCGGAAAACACTGACTGGAAGTCCCAACCGGCTAGAGGTAGGCCAGTGTCAGGAGGCATCCCGGACATGGGCATTAGCTTCCAGCACTGATGGTGCAGCCGGTGTCGATGATAAGAATTAAAACACAACTGCAACCCCCAGTCCTGGACAGGCTCAGGAAGCGGCTATCTGGAAAGAGTGGGAGGGGTCCAGGAGGCCAGCCCCCAGGTGATACATACGTTTGCACAACAGTGACGGCGAGCCACTGGAAGTCTTTTCCAGCTGTACTGCGCTGTAATTGTGGTCGCTTGCTCAGGACAGCATGCTGCTTTCACAAGTTGTCTCCTTCCTGAGGGATTTGCTCCTAGAAAAAGCCACCACCGCCTTCTTCACTGTGCCTTCTTCTTCTTCTTTTTCTTTTTTTTCCTGGAGCTTGTCTCTTCTGCAGAGAAGAGCTTTTAACACCTCCCTGGATAGTCAGTAAAACCCCAAGCATTAAGAAGGCCAGAAAATACACGTCCACTTCATTTCACTGAAAAAGAAAGGTCATGATCCTATCCCTTCTTTGGGTCATCCACCCTGAGTCTGCACACCACATTTGCTCAGCAGCAGTCTGGCTACCCTTGCACATCCAGCAAACCCTTAGCACTCCTTCCTCTTATTCAGGATTCCAACTTTTTGAGCGACAAGAAGATCCCTGACACAGAGGGATCCTTGCTGAGGTATGAGAGCAGTGACACAGGATGCAAGAAGAGCACAAATGATGTTTCTTTATCCTCTGCCAAGCCCAGGGCACGCTTGGTGCTGCCATTCTCCTCCTGGGTGCAGCAGCAAACGCTTCTTCGTCAGTTCTATGATCCAACACTGCCGCCCTTAAAAATTAAGTCACCTCAAAAGTTACATAAGTATTTGAAAATACTCAAGAAAACTCTCCAAACACTGCTAGTTACACTTTGCTTGTCATAAATGGAACATCAATCTGAGCCCCAGGACAGGCCAGAGACAAGAACCTGTGATTTCCAGCCAGGCCTGAATTCTCCCCAAATTCCACAGAGTACCAAAACAGGACAATCTTGGCAGGAGCCAAGGGCAGCCTCCTCTACCCTGAAGCAGGCCATGCCTGGAGTCCTTGGCATGAACCGAGGGCAGCATCTCCTGCCTGGAAGCAGTCATGAAGCACACCGAAACACCACTTCCACGTGGGTGGGCCACTGTTGCTTTGCCTCCCACAGATCTGTCCCCCCTTTTCCCCTGGGTGATGGAGCTGCCAAAGATTCCTCAAAGCCCATCTCTTTTGAGCAGTGAGAAGCCCCGGGCTTCTCTTCCTGCATTTATTCTCCAGACCAAGAAGTTACAGGAAGAGACATAGGTGGGGTTTTGCTAAGTTCAGTTTTACAAGTTTTGCAATTGAAGCTGGTAACTTTCAGTCAAAACAAGTCAGATGACACTCTGTTAGGCAATTAAGTGATCCACTATAACAAAGCCTTGATTTACCCGAAATTCCTTTTCCCTCTAGCAGCTTTTTAGTAACGTTGCCTATCAATTAGTCACTTGTCTGTCTTAGAATCAGCAGCCTTGCTGTGTTATGATTCTTTTCCTGCAGCAGAGACTCAATGCCCTGGGGGAAATTTCCTGTCCTTTGCAAGGTCAATATTTGAAACTGCAAGGTTTTGGGAAATCAGGCCCTGTGAGGTACATTTTTTGTATGAATCCTCTACAGGCCACTACAGCCACCACCACAGCCAGGGCTGCTGCAAAAGCAGCTTAAGACCACCAAAGTAGCACAGCTCTCATGCAGGCAGCCCACCAGACACTTGACTGCTTTGACACAAGGAAAGACACCAGTGGAGTCACACACACCTACTGCTTATGTTTCATAGTCAAGGCTATGGAATTCTTATTAAAATATGCATAATTACGTATTCACCTTCATAGAACAACTTACGCCCTAAGTTTGGTTTGACTCATAACCTGCATCTGATATCAACTTTTGGCACAAGGACACCATTTCTTTCCTTTTCTTTTGTTTTTTTTTTTGTGTGTGTGTGACCGGTAAAGGGATCGCAGCCCTCACCTTGCTGTCACCCTCCCCGCGCACAGCCAGTGAGTGCACCGGCCATCCCTGTATAGGATCCGAACCCGCGGCCTCGACGCTCCCAGGGCCGCAGCGCTCCCAGCGCTGCACTCTCCCGAGTGAGCCACAGGAGCGGCCCGAGGACGCCATTTTCCTCTAACACCAGTCGTCAGCGTCACACGTCGGCTCCCAAGAACGGGGCTGCGGCCTGCTCGGGAGTGGGCAGAAGCAGGCAGGGCCTCAGCTGACAGCACATAGGCACCCCGTAGAGCTGGGAGCAGAAGCCGCTGATGGAGCGGCACCCGCGCTGCAGTACCGGCGCTTTGACCTGCCACTGTAACGCGCTCGGGCGTGGTTCTCTGCACGGGGGCCGTGAACGGGACCCGGTGGAGCCGCGGTACCAGCACCAGCACCTCAGACCGGGCTCTGCGAAACCCGACCCGGGGTGGGAAGTGCTTGAAGCTCACCTGAGAGTTGCGTGACAGTCACGTAACCAGGGCCGTGGGCGGGGCTGACATCCACCTGAACAGCGCGTGAATGGGCTTAAGGGTTACGAGACCAGTGCGCGCATGGGGCGTGACCGGAGCATGGGAGGGGCTTCGGGATCACGTGACCAGATTGCGCGAGTGGCCTGGCCAGAGCATGGGAGGGGCCCTTGTTCCCAGCCATGTGCAGAGCGGTGGCCCAGGATTCGGAGTGCGTTGGCTGTTAGCGTGTTGCAGCTGGAGCACAGGAGAGCCTGAGACAATGCCTTTTATTTAGATTTTTCTCTGCAGGGGGTTTTTGGGTATCATTTTTATTCCATCTGCAAGCTTGAATTAAGAATTTAAAAAGGACAGGGGAAGCCAGTTTTTTTTCCTTCGTTAGCACGTCTCAGGTGATTAGCTCGTGATTCCTCCTTTTGGTATCAGGTTATCTATCAGATTGGGACCATCTTCTCATTGTCCTGAAGTTAACCTGTGACCTCTTCCGGTTGGCAAGCTGTGGTTAATATCTACCCTATTAATGGGGTGGGACTATTGCATTTACAAAGTGATAGTACTATCATATGACCTATGTCTATTGCTAAATGTTAAGTACAAATTTGCTAAAAGGAACAATGCTAACATTTAAATTCTAATGGGGGTGTAATGATCTTATGTTCTAATGGAATGAACCTACTGTTGATATGCAAAAAGGAACAGGGGATATTTGAGCAGCATTATCATGCACATCTTGAGGTTATGCATTGGCTGTGGCCCTATAATCTTGATCTAAATGTTAAAGTGTCCTTGTGCACAGCACCGTCCCTCACAAAACCAGTTACATTTGCCTCTTAGGTCTCATTTTGCTGGTTTAATAATTTTACAGCATCTACTTTTATCCCAATATCTAATTCTTAATGATTTACTTAAAACTGGATACCACCAAGTAAAGGGGGTTCTACAGTTTCGTTCCCATATCCTTAATTTGTCCCAATCATGTAATTTCTCATGAATGCCAACCGTTCTCTTGCCATGAATATAACCTCCAGTAAATGATGTTTGCCAACTTACATTAGGCTGCGGCTCATATTTAGTCATGAGCGGTGCTTTTGGAACATACGTTGCTGTGGTCAATTTACCATAAGGGGATAATTTTGAATTGTCCAACTGACGCGGATCCTCTGTGGGAATGTTTAGTTCAATGACCGTATAATTATTTGTGTTATTTTTATAATCTTTTGGGAATTCAGAGAACTGCCACGCTAACCAAAATATCGACAGAGAAGGCAAAAGCCACCAAGCCAAGGCAGGAACCCTGATGGGTTGTAGCAAGGGCTCGTAGCTGCGGCCTGGTCAGCAGCTCTCCCTCCAGCGGCCTTGCCAACTTGGAGAGGGCAGCCCAAGCTGACTCCTTTAGGATCCTGCCACGGCGTGGACCACGCCAGCTCCCCCTTTTTTACTTCGGAATTTCAAGACGAGGAGTTCTCATCGTGTTGTCTTTATTGCGGATCCGAGGTATCTGATGAGGACTGGAAAAACAAACAACAACAATAATAATTCTGATTATGAACACGCCAGCTGAATGTATCAAAGACCAAAAGGGAGTACTCATCAAAGCAGAATGAAGGGACTGGCATATCCCGTTGGCCACATCTTTGGGGACTATGGACTGTCAATGGGCATGAGAAAGGTCGGATGTTTTTTGATGTAAATTTGTGAAATCTCCTCCTAGGGTAGAATGATTCCAAATTCCTTTTCTATGCATCTGAGTCTGTTGCCATGAAGCATGAGAATCGTTATAAGGAAGGGGGGTAACACAGATCCATTTATAATTATGGTGACAAGCAGTTGTAAGTTGAACCGTAATGTTTTGTATCTCTTGTCCTAAAAAGAAAACTGCTTCTTCTAATACATGAATCCTATCTGCTAATGGTCTGTCTATCTTTTCTTGTTGAAAGAGAACTGTGGAAACATTTAAAGAGAAATTATTAATATGTTCAGCCGTATGAACTGGCTGTGCCAAAGCAGCAGTAGAAGCGGCGACAGGCCCTATGATAGCAACGAAAGCAGAAATTCCTAAAATTAAAGCTGCAATAAAACGTTTAGGACGAGACAGAGCGTATGGTAACTTTTGCAAAGCGGCGAATCCTGGATCAGCATACCAGGATTGTGAAACATTTACAGGAAGGAAAACAGAAGAAGGTCGTCTTAACAGAAAATAATGTTGTTGAGGGGAAAAGGGATCTAAACAATCAGTAATGGAACAATTAACACAATCAACATGGGTTATAGCTCCTGAATAAGTTGTATTTAATTGGTTTGAATTATTGTAGACCAACATAGCGTAAGGGGCTTGTATGTAATAAGTTCTATTATTTTGTGGTCTATGAAATTTGGTTCCATTTAGAGCAGCAAACAAACGGTATAATTGCGTTTGTGGAGTTGCTCCGGTGTTATTATTTATCCAAATAGGTGTAGCCCATCCAGGAGTATACCAATAATGAATAGGATCTGGCTTGGGCAAAATATTATCGTTCCAATTAAATTTTGCAGTATTATTATTTAAATAATTTCTATAATCCTAACCAGGGCTAGAAATAGACAAATCACATACCTTTGAAGTAGAATTGTTCTAATAAAATACAACAGTTTTATTTTTAAAACCACAATTAGACCCATTGGGGAAACCTGCTCGAGAAGAGAGTCCGTCCCATGCATGAGCTTCTTTCTGTAAACACGTTGGAATAGAAGAAGGCAGAGAAATTGATGGCCTAGTGTTAAAATTTGCTAAAGAAACGCAAGATAAAGCCCAAGGATCTCGACTAATGGCTGGCGACCGAGCAGTTGGCTTGCCAGCACTAGATCAAGAGTCTGTAATCCTAGGAGAATCGGTTAACAATGTTTTATAACCCGTAGAAACACAATGTTTAATAGGAGGAACATTAGGAGAAGAGAAACATAAAGGCATTTTCTCAGTGAAAGCTGAAAAATGAAAAGGTTGTGGAAAATGAGGCTTCTCATAAATATTAGGATCTCTACCGAAGAGGCGAGAATGGTTAGTTATTTTAATTTTTTCCTGGTCCCAGGAAGCCAAATGGAACAAAGGAGAGAGAGAGAGAGAGAGAGAGAGAGAGAGAGAGAGTTAGGGTTTGTTTTCAAATAAGGATATTGCACAAACCTATAACATTTTAAATTAACTGATCAATTAACTTTTGTTGTTCTGACCTTTGTGAACAATTTCACAAGCCCATTAGATTTTTCATTAAAATTTTGGAACTTCAGTTTAAAGCTATAAACTGAAAGTTTGTCAGGAAACTGTACCTATTCAAGTTTGTTCATAAAATATTTAAAAACATAACCTTTTAAAATGATAATTAAACCAAAATTATGACTGGTCACATTTATATTAAAACAGATATTTAAAAACCTTACAAAATGTTGGAACACATATCCATAACACCTTCAGTATTAATAATGCTTTCCCACATAGTCAAACCTCATTAAACAAGCCAATTAGTTTTGATACATCTTTTAGATATCCTTTGAGAAACTCCAGGGCCCTCGGAATTTCCCAAACTTATTTTAAAGTTTCAGAATTTAATGTTGGAAAGCTGTGTTAAATAACAAAAGGCTTAAAACATTTAATTGAATAAAATCATAAATTACTACAAAAAATAAAACCAAACTGACAAAGGGTTTTAAAGGCAAAGAGCACATGATAAAACATGAAATAAGATCCCCAGGCCAGTTATCTAAAAGACAAAGAAAAACCTTTTACAATTTTGTAGTAAGAGCACTCGTGTGTGTCTCTCTGTCTCTCTGTCTCTCTCTCTCTCTCTGTCTCTCTCTCTCTCTTTTGCTGTAAAACCCTTTTAACAAACTTACTACCTAAACCATTATCAAGACTTACTCAGACATTCTGTTTTTGTCCTTTACTTTCTGCTTTTTAAATAGCCAGTCATTTTACTGTAGGACAAAATACACTGTACCAGATACTTTTTTACATAAAAATTATTTTTCTTTCTCTTTAGCCTCTTCAAACATATATATATATATATATATATAGAAAGAGAGAGAGAGAGAGAGAGAGAGATTTAGTTATATTTTTGGTTTTTGTGGGGTTTACAATTTAAAAGCCTCTATCAAAGACAAACGTAGTCCTGTTTGATTAGTAAACCCTGGCAACAATGTCTGTTGATAAGAACATTTTTATACCTTTAGGTTAGTAAATAAGCATCCATCCATTAGAGCAAACTATACAAAGCTCAGTTTGAGTTTTAGCTGAATTTAGGAAATACATATTTACCGTTTCTCAGCCCCAAACTTGGTGCATTAGATTTATACCCTTATCAGTTAATGCTAACTAAGACTTATGCGATATTTGGCGTAAGTTTCTTTTCACTAGCCATTTTGGGTCCCGGGTTTCCAAGTGGCGTTTGGAGCCCCGTGGAATCCAGAGAGGCAGAGGGCAGTATCCACTATGTATGTCTAAAAGATATTGTTTCTCCCAGCATGGCCAGGAGGCAGAGCTGAGATAACAAGGAGACACTTTGACCTAGAGACAATTTTAGGTAAAAGGTTGGAATCAAACTTTGAAAATATATTTATCAAAACATTAGAAAATTTAAGGCACGTGAACTTGAAAAATAGACTTCATTATTTAATGAGCGCGCAGTAATTATAAGCCAATTAGGTACCTTGCACATAAAACAATTACACAAACAGACATGAACATATAGGCATAACATACAGCTGACGCACGCACCTATGCAGACATAAACAACAAGAACAAACAAGGATCTTATAAGTTTTGTTTAAGATGTAAATCAAGCTCACTAGGAAAAAGGACAGTCAGGTTTAGATTGCGTTTTTCTTCAAAAAGACTTACAGGTGAGGCCTCACCCTGCCTTAAAGGAAGCAAGATAACAACAAATTGACATTGTAAAGCAAAGTATGCAAGCCTTTGCAAGAGGATGGAGAGATTTTCTTCCTTTGAAGAAAGTAGCATAAAACTCTACCATAAAAGTTTGTGAAAAAATTACGTAAATGAGACTAAAAGAGAATTTAGAAGTCTGTTTAAAATACCAAGTGGATGCGAGAAAATTTGAGACCATCTAATTAAACAGGTCAATCTTAGTCTATATTTTTGTTTCTCAAATGAGTTACTGAGCTCAAGAGCTGAGCCAACAATTAGAAATGAAACCATTTGACTCTTGAGGTTTTTAGGAGAAAATCTGGTGTTTTTGCTTTGTTTTTACATATAGCATAAATTTTTATCTTGACAAACGAAACACTAAAGCTACCTTCACTTTGGAAAAACATTTGTTTTTTTCATAAACGTATGTTAAATACCACTTAAATGTCTTCATTAGCACATGGAGAAAAAAAAAAAAACCCGCATCACTAAGTTTGATACTCTGAGAGAAATATCTACTTTACAAATCACACACAAGATAATCACCTGCTGATTATGTTTCATAGTCAAGGCTACGGAATTCTTATTAAAATATGTACAATTACCTATTCACCCTCATAGAACAACTTACGCCCTAAATTACGTTTGACTCATAACCTCCATCTCATATCAACTTTTGGCACAAGGACGCCATTTCTTTCTTTTTTCTTTTCCTTTTTTTTTTTTTGTGACCGGTAAAGGGATCACAGCCCTCACCTTGCTGCCACCCGCCCCGCGCTCAGCCAGTGAGTGCACCGGCCGTCCCTATATAGGATCCGAACCCGCGGCCTCAGCGCTCCCAGCGCCGCTGCGCTCCCAGCGCTGCACGCTCGCGAGTGAGAGCCACAGGAGCGGCCCGAGGACCCCATTTTCCTCTAACACCAGTCGTCCGCGTCACACGTCGGCTCCCACGAACGGGGCTGCGGCCATTTTTCTTGATGATACTTAGTTGCCTCTTCATCTAACTTTTCCTGCCTTTCAGGGCTTAAAGGATCCTCATCAGAGTCATCACTTCTTTCCCTCTCCAGTGGATTATTAGATGTTAAACTGAGCTTCTGCTTACAAGCTGCAACCGGGAATAAGCTATCTTGGGACCCCTAAGTTGGTCCCTTCTTGTCTGACAGCAAAGGAGCTCTCTCTTGAGGATTATCACCCGGTACAGTAAATTCATTCACACTGAATGCCTTGCCTCAACGCACTCCAAATAGAAAAGGCAGAGACTGGCATATTCGCTCTGAAACTTACTGCGTCAGATATTCTAGTTCCTTGCTCTTAAATTGTGCCTTCCCTGTGGTATTTTCCAGTGATACCATGGAAGTTTTTCCAAGCTCAGTTCCCTGTATGAAGGATAGCGGGGTGGCAAACATTGGGAGTGTCTTGCTTGGCTCTTGCCATGTGAGATTAACAGTGATGTCACTAGTCTCTGGACAGATTTGCTTCTGGTGCAGGTGGCCTCAAACTCACCAAACGCGGCCATGTACTTACTGCTCCATGAAATGGTGAACTGATGCTGTCAACTTCAATAAAACTTAATAAGCATTCATTAAGAACTTAGTACAACTTGTATATCTTTAAGCCATGGCCATCAGATAAATATTGCAGTCTTGAGATATGCTTGTTAGATTAAACCTCAATAAAAAATGTTTTTTGGCTGTTTTCAAATCTTTGTATAGGCAACGGACGAGCCTAGGGACACTTGCAAGTTAATAATGTCTTCTAAAGACACAGCATTGTATTCGTTGTCATCATGGAAAAATAAAAAGTCCTTTGCAGTCTTAGTGAAGGTATTCATCTTTGAGATCGGAGGATTTAATCTTATTTTGGAAATGTCACTGCATTCTGAAGCAGAGACTTTTAGAAGATGTTCAAACCTCGTACTTCTGAATATTGAAATTTTGGACTTGACATTTACTAAGTATCGATAATGTAAAACTGGTATACTTGTAAAACGAAAAACATAAATTAAAGAAAATAAATGAACTGTGCCTCCCACAAGTTCTAGGACATGGACACAACCCTGCCCCACATCTTTACAACTACATAACAATGACGGTCTTTTTTCCCAGTTGCCAAGACCTTGTTCCCCAGTTCTAAGACCTCATCAGAATTGCCCATCCTGTGTACATTTCTGCCAACATTCTGATCACAACCCCTTAAGTAATCTCTAAGAAGTTGCAGACTTAGGGAACTGCATTTGTTCTTCTTCTGAGCCCTCAACAGAATTTCCCTTAATTCTTTGTTGATGGCAATCTAAGCTTTTCCCAGCCTGCTTCTCTCAATTCTTCCAGCCTCTACCTTGAGGGGTGAATGGGTTGTCTTCATGTGGGGAGGGGAGGGATTAGAGTGGGAACTTTGGCTCCCAGGTTCTTTAGTAGTGGAGTTTGCAGGTCCTACTGTTGATACTGTAAGTTTTTCTAAGGCCATGGGGTTCCAGTTCCCTGGCGGTCACTTCTGTGCAGGTCAAGGCAGTGGTTCTCTTTAGTATTTACTTGTGAACTGTACCTGATTGTTTTATGCTTCTGTTAACAAGACACGTCTTACCTTTTCTATACCCCTGTTCCGTGATAGGAAGTGACTTACGTTTGACTGTTGAGGAGCCAAGATTGAATGTGTTTTTAACAGGCCGGCTTCCTATCGTCCTTGGGTCCCTGCAGTGTGGCACATGTCTGAGAGGCTCTTATGTCTGATGGACTCAGAAGTCCATTAGGACAGTTTTCCTTACATGGGGTCTCCCTTTTTCATTCCTTTCTTAAACGGTGGGTCCCTTACGATGGATGTCTAATATTGGCCTCTGTGTGGTTAGTATCAAATGATGTATATTAATTCCATTACAGAGGTTGTATGAGCATCAGTTAGTGGAAACGTCCTAATCAGGAAAGAGGAGGTCAAAGAGCACGGTCTGAATCTAGCTCACCTCTTCTCAGTGCACACACTTGCCTGTGAGACAGTCTTCATTGCCTAGGCCTCATTTTATTTTTACGAGTAATTTAGGGGGTGAGTTGTTCTATGAAGTTGAATAGGTAATTGTACATATTTTAATAAGAATTCCGTAGCCTTGACTAGGAAACATGATCAGTAGGTGATTATCTTGTGTGTGGTTTGTAAAGCAGATATTTCTCTCTGAGTATCAAACTGAGAGCTGGGGTTTAAATACACACTCACTTCAACAACATCAACGACATGACTCCAAATCATAAGCTTCAAAATGAGACGTCCACGAAAGACTAAAACTTCCCCGACTGGACTAGTTGATGTTATGTTCTCCCGCATTCAGGGAGAAAGAGATTATTGCTGGGACATTTCCAAGACACGTGACTAAAGTCACCTATTACCCAAGAGCAGAAATAGGAAATTAATGTGATACATTAAAAAAGGTAATTGCCTTCCTTAACCACGAAGATGGCATTTTATAAAATTAGCTGCTTCTCTTACAAGCCAACCTTCATTATCCTTTACCTACTCTTTAAAGACTATACAAACAGGAATAAGCAAATTATGGATAAAATGTTCTATAACTGGGAGAACTCAACGGCCAGTTGCCCACAGCTTACCTGCTGGTGTCCTGTGACACATATTGAAGCCTCCGTTGTACTTTGAGGAAAAATGTTCAAAACATGCCCAAAGTTCTACCCAGCAGCCGCCCCGGGAACCTGCATGCACTTCTGTCCCACTGCGAGTGGCAACCACATCGGCGGTGCTGGACTCGGGTCAGCCCTGCTGGAATGGCAGTGAAAGAGAAACTCAGGTTTGAGCACAGCTAAGACGTAAACGTGCAAGTGCACGTTTTAGCGAACAGTGTCGTGTATCCATTTACAGGCGGCCAAGGGATAACTCTGTGACCAAAGGGAAACAAAACCTATTCTAGAAAAACAGCAGCTCTGCCTTTCAGGGATGAGACAACCCTGCAAGCTGCTGAGCTCTCTGCTGGTCAGCGGTGACGTCATCCCGGTAGCACTGACCCTGCCACCGTCCGAGGTGCCTCACCCAGTCCCCTCCAATCTGTCCGCTGGACAGGAGGGGCGCCATTCTGTCCACACCGCTTCCTTCAGCACCTGCACCCTTGGGGCCTGCTTGTTGGGAGGAAAGCTGTCACCCGCGGCAGCTGGCTTAAACCTTAGCAGCAGGAGGAACAGCTAGGTGCCCGTGGCCAGGCCACTGCCCCAGATGAAACTGTTGCTGCCGGGCCTGGCCATCTCTTCCCAACGGAAGTACGTTGTTTGGGGGTCAGCAGACTCTAGAATGAAGCGGGCCCCTTGGGCACAGGGAGCAACAGCACATCCTAGTGGGCCAATATCCCCAAAGCTTGAAACTAGGTGTCTTGTCTCACTCCAAGGATGGCTGTGGCACTACAGCATCGCTGGACGCTGGGTGGCAGTAGAGGGCCTCACAGAAACCAGGAGCAGCCAATCTGGCCTCCAGCAAAGGAACGATGCTAATGCGCTCCTCTGGTTAGAATTTGCACAATAACCCACATGGAAGTCGCAGCAGGACAGGGATGAAAACTATGGGGCAAGAGGTCAAGTCTGCACAATCCCAACCAACCCCACAGATGCCCATGTCCAGTAACCGCACACACTGGATGGCTCCCCACAGGCAAAGGAACAGGTGAGACACACCCCTTCTCTGTACCTGGTGACGGATTCAGGGAAGTCAGGCTCCAGGCCCTCTCTCACTCCCACCGTGTCCTGAATCCTCACCATCAGCTACAGCTGCAAGGACTGTTTCTCTTCTGTGAACCTGCAAGCTAAGGGTCTGAAGCGACACAGTGGAGAAAGCATGCGAGGAAATTCTGCTCTACTTTTCCACCTCAGTGAGGCACGTGCACAATGTAGTTTCCCATCTCAACTGTTGCTTCGCTGTCAAGATTTCTTTTGGTGTGAGAGACCAAGGTGTCAGTAGCAAAAGAAAATGTTTTGCTTTTGCTCCCCTCAGTATGCTTCAACATTTCCAAGTGAATTTCACGTCACAAGGGGAGATGGGGATTGCCCTCAACTGGAATGTGGGTCACCTCCCAGCTGTGTGGTGATGTGTCTGGGGCCAAGGCCAGAGCTGCTGCTTTTCCAGATTTTCCAAGCCAGAAACAAGCACTGTTCACTTTAATAAGGTTAAGTTTAAACCGACATCCTTTTTTGGTGCCTAAACTGTTGACTACATACCCCAGCAAGACAGAAGCGTGTGAAAGCCGTCCATTCACACTCCCCTTCTCCCAGACGGTCACATGCGCATATCCCCAGAGCTGAAGGCACCGTGCAAAGCACGGTGCAGTATATGCGGCCAGTAACCGTGTGTTCTTCTCACTGAACACTTCCAGGGTTGCATCAAGTAAGAGTTGCCTCAACTTTCACTGAAGTAGATAAAAGCTGCAAAAACCCTTACTGATTTCCTAAGTTTACTTCTCTAAGTCCCAAAAGCTAAGACTATAACTACGTTAGCGTTCATGTATGACAAACAAATATTAAATAGTTTACACCTTTATACCAATTTATCTGTAGCTCGTGCAGGTCCAATTGGACCTGGCAGACATCTACAGAACATTTCATGCAACAACTAGAGAATACACATTTTTTCTCATCGGCACATGGAACATTCTCCAGGATAGACCACATGTTAGGTCACAAAACAGGTTTCAGCAAATTTTTCAAAGCTGACATCATTCCTAGTATCTTTTCTGACCACAATTGACTAGCACTGGAAATCAATTACAAGCGAATTTCTGGAAACTACTCCAGTGCATGAAAACTGAACAACAGGCTCCCGAATGACCTATGGGTCCAAGAAGAAATTAAAAAGGAAATCAAAAACGTTCTTGAAACTAATGAAAAAAGATGCATCCTACCAAAACCTGTGGGATACTGTAAAAGCAACAGCGACGAGGCAATATATTGCAATACATGCTCACATCAAAAGGATGGAGAAACTTCACGTAAATGACCGAACCGTACACCTCAAAGAACCACCACCACCACAACAATGCAATCATAAAAGTACTAGAGAGAAAGAAATAATTAACATCAGGGCAGAGTTCAATGAAATGGAGACCCCCAAAACGATACAAAGGATCAGCGAAACACAAAGTTGTTTTTTGAGAAGATAAATAAAATAGACAAACCATTAGCTTTGCCCACTCTCACCACACTCATTCAACATAGTACTGAAAGCCCTAACCAGAGCAATCAAGCAAGACAAAGAAATAAAGGGCATTCAGATTGGGAAGGACAAAGTCAAGTTGTCCCTGTTTGCAGATGACGCGATCTTATAGATAGAAAACCTAAAGGCTACCAGAACGCCCTTACGGCTGACTAACAATTTTAATAATTTTGCGGGGTACAAAATCAACACCCACAGATCAGGAGCATTTTTATACTCCGATAATGAACTGGCAGAAAAAGAAATCAAGAAAGCAAGCCCATTTACAATAGTCACCCCCAAGATAAAATACCTAGGAACCAATTGAACCAAGGAGGTTAATGCAGATCTCTACAATGAGAACTACCAAACACCAGTGAGAGAAATTAAAGAGCACCCAAAAATAGTGGAATGACATACCAGGCTCTGGTACGGGAAGAATTAACATCGTGAAAATGTCCTTTCTACCCATAGCAGTCTACAAATTCAACGCAATCTCCGTCAAAATAGCAACAACTTTCTTCACAGAAATAGAAAAAGCAGTGCTAACATTCATATGGAATACGAAAAGATCCTGAATAGCCAAAGCAATTTTGAGCTTAAAAGCACCCCAAAAACAGAAAGGCTGGAGGCATAACACCACCCAATTTCAAATTCTATGACAAGGCTCAAAACAGCATGGTGATGGCATAGAAACAGACACTCAGATCAATGGAACAGGATAGAAAACCCAGGAATAATCAATTTGCCTACTTACAGCCAACCGATTTTTGACAAAGCAAACCAGAACATACGCTGTGGAAAAGACAGCCTCTTCAGGAAATAAACGGTGCCCGCAAAATTGGACAATCCACATGCAGAAGAATGAAACTGGACCAGCATCTCACCATATGCCAAAATCGACTCGAAATGGATTAAAGACCAGAATATAAGACCCCAAACCATTACATGACTGAAGGAAAACAGAGGGGAAACACTCCAGGAAGTAGGTGGGGGCAAAGGCTTTATGAATAAGACCCGAAAACCCACAAGCAACAATATAAAAACTAAACAAATGAGCTAATGTCAAACTAAGAAGCTTCCACACAGCAAAGGAAACAATCAACAGAGCAGAAAGGCACCCTAAAAAAAGGGAGAAAATATGTGTAAACTATACGTCTGCCAAGGGCTTAATATCCAGAACATACCAAGAACTCAAACAGCTGTACAGTATGAAAACAAGTAATCCGATTTAAAACTGGGCAAACGAGATGAATAGACATTTTTCAAAGACATACAAATGGCCAACGGTACACGAAAAAATGCTCAGCATCACTAGTCATCAGAGAAATGCAAATCAAAACCACATTGAGATATCATGTCAACCCAGATAGACTGGCCATTGTTAAAAAGACCATTAATAAGAAATGCTACTGAGGATATGAGGAAAGGAGAACTCTTCTCCAATGTTGGTGGGACTGTAAATTAGCACAGCCACTATGGAAAACAGTAAAGAAGTTTCCTCCAATACAGATAGTACTACCATATGATCCAGCAGTTCCACTACTGGGTATATATCCAAAGAAATGGAAGTCATATGGAAGGGACACCTGCACTCCCATGTTCACTGCAGCTTTACTTACAATAGCCAAAATATAGAACCAACCTCAGTGCCCTTCGACAGATGACTGGATAAAAAAAATGTGATACACGTACACCATGGAATAATACTCAGTGATAAAGAAAAAGAATGAAATTCTGCCATCGGTAACAACCTGGATGAGTCTGGAGAAAATTATGTTGTGTGAAATAAGCCAGACAAGGGAAGATAAATATCACATGCTCTCACTTATAACTAGGTAGAAAGGAAGGAAGGAAGGAAGGAAGGAAGGAAGGAAGGAAGGAAGGAAGGAAGGAAGGAAGGAAGGAAAGGACTACAACAGTTCCTTGAACTTTCAGAAGGACAGAAGAAACCAATGGTTACTAGAGATGAGGGGATGGACGGAGGGAGGGAGTTGGGGGCATGATGGGTCAGGCAAAGGGCATAAAGAAAAGTCATGATTTGTAATAATGAATATGCTAATAAAAATAATTTAAAAAGTAAGACACTTTAAAACACAAAAAGAATGCCATTATTGACATTCCAGAAAATTCCAGCTATGTGGATAACATTAAAAACCAGCTGTCAAGCTAAATCCTTTATCAGTACAAATTTTGATATTTCTTCAAATTGGGAGGAGAATGTTGGTTTCGATGTACAATGTCTGGTCACTCCCAGCCTCATCTATTTGTCACTGACGACCCTGGGACAGACGGAAAAAAAAAAAAAAAAACGGTTTCTGCAACTTTTAAAATACAGACACGCCCTCCACCACCAACTTTCAATTTCTACAAAACGTCCTTGGGTTCTAGTATTCTTGCACATGTTTGTTCTCTTACAGGAAATTTGCTCCTTAGGATTTCACTGCAATGTGCTTCTGGATCCCATGCCATGATTTATCTCTGAGGACCCCTGTTCCCCTGGATCCATTTCACCCCGTGCCTGGCCACCTGTGTGGCACACACACATAGGAGCAGGAGGACAAGGCTTTGAGATGGGGAACCCGCACAAGCAATTATCTGGGTTTAGGTCTGCAGGTTATTAAGGTTTTCCGTTTCAACTTCCACAGCTAGAACGAAAGTGTAGAAATCTGTTTTCTAGTTAAAATCTGTTCACATCCCAAGTGTTTCTTAAGTTACTTAACAAGCCTTTGGTAGTCCGAAATACCGGGAAGTGTGCCTGTAACTAGAAACACCAGAAACTTCCATTTCAAAATTGTCATAAACCAGGGATACTTTAGAAAAACCTTTTCAGCCCACTTCGTGCCTTGAGTAATGGAGGGTAAACAGTGGAAACCAAGAGAGGCAACATGGAAGCAAACGGATATAAAAGCACAAGGGAGACATCATGCTCTTGGGGAGAACTAAAATGCAAATTGTGTCTGTAAACGAAAGAAATTATACAGAAATCCCAGAAAAACAATTGACTGAAAATCAGACGAACGATCCCATGTTCATCTCATCACCTTGAGAACACGAAGGATACTTTTGTACAGGCAGCACACCTCCTTAAAGCAGCAGCAGAGTGCTTCGTGCACAGCAAGGCCTAGTTCACTGAGCAGCTGGACCTGTGCCCACACCCAGAGGGCAGCACCAGCCACGTGGGTGCAGAGGAGGTTGTCCCGGTGAACTCCACAAGCGGCAGCAACGCTCGGCTCTACGCCACAGGACTTCTGACAACGGACACAGTCGCACAGACTGCAAGTGGACCCCACATCAGCCTCAAGACCTCCCCCACCCGAAAACATCTCCACAGCCAGCCAGGGAGGCAAAGGAAGGGTCTTCATGGCGTGCAGAGTTACAATGAATCTGTGTTCACGCTGCCCCCTCCCACTGTACCCGTCGAGACCCAGACGATGTGCCCTGCTACGACAAAGTCGAAGAGATGTTTGATGGGGGCAGAGCGGAAGAGGCACATTGAATTTGGATCATTTTACCCATGACCCTTCTCTCCTCCCAACCCTCTTTGGGAAAGATGACATTTCTGGGGAAACAGAAGGTGATCAGAAGCAAGTAGCTCAAATGTATGTCCCTTGTAAATTTCGGATATCCATCAATTTCAATTTTGAGATATAGAGAAGTGCTGGGAAGGTTAATTGGCCGTATCAGTGTCAGTGAAGAGCTGATGGAAGAAGTGCGAAAGGCCAAAGGAGAAAACCCATGAGTAGAGAAATTAGCCTTCGGCTAATCTTATCTTCTCTGCTTCCATATATCCCTGTCCGTCCTCAAAAGTTGAGTGAGGTAGGAGATGATAAGATTGAGATTAGAGCAAATTATTTCCCCTTCTTTTCCTTTCTCCAATGCACAGTCTCCTCAACCCGCACACTTGGAGTCTCAGGGTCAGCTCTCCAATACTGGTCGACACAGAGGAAAACCAACTGAACCAAAACGAATCCACCGAATTATCTCTGCTGTGCTTACTTTTACCTTCCCGGGTTTTCTTTCCTTTACTGTTAAGTGCCTATAATCAACTTCAATCATTTTAGCAGAGTACTAAAGAGTGACTGCTCCCAACCCCTTCAGATAGGTGATGCTTATGTTTACATCTGCTTATCAGCTCTGTCAAAGTGCTGTTTTGTGGAGGTGCTGTTATTTGATGAACACATGAGACATGCTATTTGCTAGCAAGAAATTCTCAGCTCAAACAAGCTAAGGTGTATGGAGATTCAGTATAACACAGTAATTGGTTAACTCAGTTTACTTGGGACTCCATTTCTTAGGTCTTGGGCTGTTTACATAACCAAAAGGAGTGTGTGTGTGTGTGTGTGTGTGTGTGTGTGTGTGTGTGTGTGTGTACCACACTTGACCTAGCACCTACCTGCACAAGTACCCCCCTGCCAAGTGATGTGTTTAAAGGCCAACAAAAAGGAAAACACAGAACACATTTATAATCCTGAAAATCTAGGGCTACTTAACCTTTCTGCTGCTTAATTTTAAAGGCAAAAAATGTACTATGAGCAGCATAAATAAGAACTGATTTGAGCATAGTTTTATAATAGATAAAATGTACCTGATGGGTCTAATTCAAATTTCTAAAATCTAACTGTGCCGCATTAGTCTGAGATACAAGATCTGAAGCTGCATGATCTAATCTGAGAATTTACGGACCTGTTTGAAATACCTTCATTTGATTAATTTGAAATGGAGGCCAGGGTATGACCTCTAACAGTCTGATCTTTAATAACCGCTCAAGAGATGAGGCAGGAAGTCAGTCGCGCTTAGAATTCTATGCACTTTCCTCTAGTGAGCACACCCTGCGGTTCCACGCGTGCAAGCACACCCCTCGCTCACTGCGGGATCTACAGAGCAGCTGTACATGCCCTTCAAAACTCAAATGCGTGTTATGTGGGTGTGCGGTATAGGGGTAGGACATGAAAAAACTCCCACCTGTCCAGTCCGAGAGAAATTTAACTCCTGAGAAGCACACCTTAGTTGAACATCAGATGCAGCACTAATTTGCAGAGGTTCCCCCAACATAGGAACAAAAGGGCTGACGTTATGTGTTGATAGCAGATCGTGTGTGAAAACTAAAGTTTTATACGGGGCTGTACGAAGACTAACTGAGGTCTGGAAAATGAGGAATTTTAAATGCTGGACAGTCTCTATACTCAGATTCCGCTGAAGACAATGCAAATACTTATAAGAGCCTGATAATAAAAACAGATTAAAAAAACTTAATCATCAAGGTGAAGCATTTAGTAATGAGGTTTGTACAGCTTTTCGGAAAACACTGACTGGAAGTCCCAACCGGCTAGAGGTAGGCCAGTGTCAGGAGGCATCCCGGACATGGGCATTAGCTTCCAGCACTGATGGTGCAGCCGGTGTCGATGATAAGAATTAAAACACAACTGCAACCCCCAGTCCTGGACAGGCTCAGGAAGCGGCTATCTGGAAAGAGTGGGAGGGGTCCAGGAGGCCAGCCCCCAGGTGATACATACGTTTGCACAACAGTGACGGCGAGCCACTGGAAGTCTTTTCCAGCTGTACTGCGCTGTAATTGTGGTCGCTTGCTCAGGACAGCATGCTGCTTTCACAAGTTGTCTCCTTCCTGAGGGATTTGCTCCTAGAAAAAGCCACCACCGCCTTCTTCACTGTGCCTTCTTCTTCTTCTTTTTCTTTTTTTTCCTGGAGCTTGTCTCTTCTGCAGAGAAGAGCTTTTAACACCTCCCTGGATAGTCAGTAAAACCCCAAGCATTAAGAAGGCCAGAAAATACACGTCCACTTCATTTCACTGAAAAAGAAAGGTCATGATCCTATCCCTTCTTTGGGTCATCCACCCTGAGTCTGCACACCACATTTGCTCAGCAGCAGTCTGGCTACCCTTGCACATCCAGCAAACCCTTAGCACTCCTTCCTCTTATTCAGGATTCCAACTTTTTGAGCGACAAGAAGATCCCTGACACAGAGGGATCCTTGCTGAGGTATGAGAGCAGTGACACAGGATGCAAGAAGAGCACAAATGATGTTTCTTTATCCTCTGCCAAGCCCAGGGCACGCTTGGTGCTGCCATTCTCCTCCTGGGTGCAGCAGCAAACGCTTCTTCGTCAGTTCTATGATCCAACACTGCCGCCCTTAAAAATTAAGTCACCTCAAAAGTTACATAAGTATTTGAAAATACTCAAGAAAACTCTCCAAACACTGCTAGTTACACTTTGCTTGTCATAAATGGAACATCAATCTGAGCCCCAGGACAGGCCAGAGACAAGAACCTGTGATTTCCAGCCAGGCCTGAATTCTCCCCAAATTCCACAGAGTACCAAAACAGGACAATCTTGGCAGGAGCCAAGGGCAGCCTCCTCTACCCTGAAGCAGGCCATGCCTGGAGTCCTTGGCATGAACCGAGGGCAGCATCTCCTGCCTGGAAGCAGTCATGAAGCACACCGAAACACCACTTCCACGTGGGTGGGCCACTGTTGCTTTGCCTCCCACAGATCTGTCCCCCCTTTTCCCCTGGGTGATGGAGCTGCCAAAGATTCCTCAAAGCCCATCTCTTTTGAGCAGTGAGAAGCCCCGGGCTTCTCTTCCTGCATTTATTCTCCAGACCAAGAAGTTACAGGAAGAGACATAGGTGGGGTTTTGAACATAGGTTCAGTTTTACAAGTTTTGCAATAGAAGCTGGTAACATTCAGTCAAAACAAGTCAGATGACACTCTGTTAGGCAATTGAGTGATCCACTATAACAAAGCCTTGATTTACCCGAAATTCCTTTTCCCTCTAGCAGCTTTTTAGTAACGTTGCCTATCAATTAGTCACTTGTCTGTCTTAGAATCAGCAGCCTTGCTGTGTTATGATTCTTTTCCTGCAACAGAGACTCGATGCCCGGGGGTTAAAATTCCTGTCCTTTGCAAGGTCAATATTTGAAACTGCAAGGCTTTTGGTGACTAAAGTCACCTATTACCCAAGAGCAGTAATAGGAAATTAATGTAATACATTAAAAAAGGTAATTGCCTTCCTGAACCACGAAGATGGCATTTTATAAAATTAGCTGCTTCTCTTAAAAGGCAACCTTCTTTATCCTTTACCTACTCTTTAAAGACTATACAAACAGGAATAAGTAAATTATGGATAAAATGTTCTATAACTGGGAGAACTCAACGGCCAGTTGCCCACAGCTTACCTGCTGGTGTCCTGTGACACATATTGAAGCCTCCGTTGTACTTTGAGGAAAAATGTTCAAAACATGCCCAAAGTTCTACCCAGCAGCCGCCCCGGGAACCTGCATGCACTTCTGTCCCACTGCGAGTGGCAACCACATCGGCGGTGCTGGACTCGGGTCAGCCCTGCTGGAATGGCAGTGAAAGAGAAACTCATGTTTCAGCACAGCTAAGACGTAAACGTGCAAGTGCAATTTTTAGTGAACAGTGTCGCGTATCAAGGGATAACTCTGTGACCAAAGGAAAACAAAACCTATTCTAGAAAAACAGCAGCTCTGCCTTTCAGGGATGAGACAACCCTGCAAGCTGCTGAGCTCTCTGCTGGTCACCGGTGATGTCATCCCGGTAGCACTGACCCTGTCACCGCCAGAGGTGCCTCACCCAGTCCCCTCCCATCTGTCCGCTGGACTGGAGGGGCGCCATTCTGTCCACACAGCTTCCTTGAGCACCTGCACCCTTGGGGCCTGCTTGTTGGGAGGAAAGCTGTCACCCGCGGCAGCTGGCTTAAACCTTAGCAGCAGGAGGAACAGCTGCCCGTGGCCAGGCCACTGCCCCATGTGAAACTGTTGCTGCCGGGCCTGGCCATCTCTTCCCAACGGAAATAAGTTGTTTGGGGTTCAGCAGACTCTAGAATGAAGCGGGCCCCTTGGGCACAGGGAGCAACAGCACATCCTAGTGGGCTGATTTCCCAAAGCTTGAAACTAGGTGTCTTGTCTCACTCCAAGGATGGCTGTGGCACTACAGCATCGCTGGACGCTGGGTGGCAGTAGAGGGCCTCACAGAAACCAGGCACAGACAATCTGGCCTCCAGCAAAGGAATGATGCTAATGCGCTCCTCTGGGTAGAATTTGCACAATAACCCACATGGAAGTCGCAGCAGGACAGGGATGAAAACTATGGGGCAAGAGGTCAAGTCTGCACAATCCCAACCAACCCCACAGATGCCCATGTCCAGTAACCGCACACACCGGATGGCTCCCCACAGGCAAAGGAACAGGTGAGACACACCCCTTCTCTGTACCTGGTGACGGATTCAGGGAAGTCAGGCTCCAGGCCCTCTCTCACTCCCACCGTGTCCTGAATCCTCACCGTCAGCTACAGCTGCAAGGACTGTTTCTCTTCTGTGAACCTGCAAGCTAAGGGTCTGAAGCGACACAGTGGAGAAAGCATGCGAGGAAATTCTGCTCTACTTTTCCACCTCAGTGAGGCACGTGCACAATGTAGTTTCCCATCTCAACTGTTGCTTCGCTGTCAAGATTTCTTTTGGTGTGAGAGACCAAGGTGTCAGTAGCAAAAGAAAATGTTTTGCTTTGGCTCCCCTCAGTATGCTTCAACATTTCCAAGTGAATTTCACGTCACAAGGGGAGATGGGGATTGCCCTCAACTGGAATGTGGGTCACCTCCCAGCTGTGTGGTGATGTGTCTGGGGCCAAGGCCAGAGCTGCTGCTTTTCCAGATTTTCCAAGCCAGAAACAAGCACTGTTCACTTTAATAAGGTTAAGTTTAAACCGACATCCTTTTTTGGTGCCTAAACTGTTGACTACATACCCCAGCAAGACAGAAGCGTGTGAAAGCCGTCCATTCACACTCCCCTTCTCCCAGATGGTCACATGCGCATATCCCCAGAGCTGAAGGCACTGTGCAAAGCACGGTGCAGTATATGCGGCCAGTAACCGTGTGTTCTTCTCACTGAACACTTCCAGGGTTGCATCAAGTAAGAGTTGCCTCAACTTTCACTGAAGTAGATAAAAGCTGCAAAAACCCTTACTGATTTCCTAAGTTTACTTCTCTAAGTCCCAAAAGCTAAGACTATAACTACGTTAGCGTTCATGTATGACAAACAAATATTAAATAGTTTACACCTTTATACCAATTTATCTGTAGCTCGTGCAGGTCCAATTGGACCTGGCAGACATCTACAGAACATTTCATGCAACAACTAGAGAATACACATTTTTTCTCATCGGCACATGGAACATTCTCCAGGATAGACCACATGTTAGGTCACAAAACAGGTTTCAGCAAATTTTTCAAAGCTGACATCATTCCTAGTATCTTTTCTGACCACAATTGACTAGCACTGGAAATCAATTACAAGCGAATTTCTGGAAACTACTCCAGTGCATGAAAACTGAACAACAGGCTCCCGAATGACCTATGGGTCCAAGAAGAAATTAAAAAGGAAATCAAAAACGTTCTTGAAACTAATGAAAAAAGATGCATCCTACCAAAACCTGTGGGATACTGTAAAAGCAACAGCGACGAGGCAATATATTGCAATACATGCTCACATCAAAAGGATGGAGAAACTTCACGTAAATGACCGAACCGTACACCTCAAAGGACCACCACCACCACAACAATGCAATCATAAAAGTACTAGAGAGAAAGAAATAATTAACATCAGGGCAGAGTTCAATGAAATGGAGACCCCCAAAACGATACAAAGGATCAGCGAAACACAAAGTTGTTTTTTGAGAAGATAAATAAAATAGACAAACCATTAGCTTTGCCCACTCTCACCACACTCATTCAACATAGTACTGGAAGCCCTAACCAGAGCAATCAAGCAAGACAAAGAAATAAAGGGCATTCAGATTGGGAAGGACAAAGTCAAGTTGTCCCTGTTTGCAGATGACGCGATCTTATAGATAGAAAACCTAAAGGCTACCAGAACGCCCTTACGGCTGACTAACAATTTTAATAATTTTGCGGGGTACAAAATCAACACCCACAGATCAGGAGCATTTTTATACTCCGATAATGAACTGGCAGAAAAAGAAATCAAGAAAGCAAGCCCATTTACAATAGTCACCCCCAAGATAAAATACCTAGGAACCAATTGAACCAAGGAGGTTAATGCAGATCTCTACAATGAGAACTACCAAACACCAGTGAGAGAAATTAAAGAGCACCCAAAAATAGTGGAATGACATACCAGGCTCTGGTACGGGAAGAATTAACATCGTGAAAATGTCCTTTCTACCCATAGCAGTCTACAAATTCAACGCAATCTCCGTCAAAATAGCAACAACTTTCTTCACAGAAATAGAAAAAGCAGTGCTAACATTCATATGGAATACGAAAAGATCCTGAATAGCCAAAGCAATTTTGAGCTTAAAAGCACCCCAAAAACAGAAAGGCTGGAGGCATAACACCACCCAATTTCAAATTCTATGACAAGGCTCAAAACAGCATGGTGATGGCATAGAAACAGACACTCAGATCAATGGAACAGGATAGAAAACCCAGGAATAATCAATTTGCCTACTTACAGCCAACCGATTTTTGACAAAGCCAACCAGAACATACGCTGTGGAAAAGACAGCCTCTTCAGGAAATAAACGGTGCCCGCAAAATTGGACAATCCACATGCAGAAGAATGAAACTGGACCAGCATCTCACCATATGCCAAAATCGACTCGAAATGGATTAAAGACCAGAATATAAGACCCCAAACCATTACATGACTGAAGGAAAACAGAGGGGAAACACTCCAGGAAGTAGGTGGGGGCAAAGGCTTTATGAATAAGACCCGAAAACCCACAAGCAACAATATAAAAACTAAACAAATGAGCTAATGTCAAACTAAGAAGCTTCCACACAGCAAAGGAAACAATCAACAGAGCAGAAAGGCACCCTAAAAAAAGGGAGAAAATATGTGTAAACTATACGTCTGCCAAGGGCTTAATATCCAGAACATACCAAGAACTCAAACAGCTGTACAGTATGAAAACAAGTAATCCGATTTAAAACTGGGCAAACGAGATGAATAGACATTTTTCAAAGACATACAAATGGCCAACGGTACACGAAAAAATGCTCAGCATCACTAGTCATCAGAGAAATGCAAATCAAAACCACATTGAGATATCATGTCAACCCAGATAGACTGGCCATTGTTAAAAAGACCATTAATAAGAAATGCTACTGAGGATATGAGGAAAGGAGAACTCTTCTCCAATGTTGGTGGGACTGTAAATTAGCACAGCCACTATGGAAAACAGTAAAGAAGTTTCCTCCAATACAGATAGTACTACCATATGATCCAGCAGTTCCACTACTGGGTATATATCCAAAGAAATGGAAGTCATATGGAAGGGACACCTGCACTCCCATGTTCACTGCAGCTTTACTTACAATAGCCAAAATATAGAACCAACCTCAGTGCCCTTCGACAGATGACTGGATAAAAAAAATGTGATACACGTACACCATGGAATAATACTCAGTGATAAAGAAAAAGAATGAAATTCTGCCATCGGTAACAACCTGGATGAGTCTGGAGAAAATTATGTTGTGTGAAATAAGCCAGACAAGGGAAGATAAATATCACATGCTCTCACTTATAACTAGGTAGAAAGGAAGGAAGGAAGGAAGGAAGGAAGGAAGGAAGGAAGGAAGGAAGGAAGGAAGGAAGGAAGGAAGGAAGGAAGCAAAGGACTACAACAGTTCCTTGAACTTTCAGAAGGACAGAAGAAACCAATGGTTACTAGAGATGAGGGGATGGACGGAGGGAGGGAGTTGGGGGCATGATGGGTCAGGCAAAGGGCATAAAGAAAAATCATGATTTGTAATAATGAATATGCTAATAAAAATAATTTAAAAAGTAAGACACTTTAAAACACAAAAAGAATGCCATTATTGACATTCCAGAAAATTCCAGCTATGTGGATAACATTAAAAACCAGCTGTCAAGCTAAATCCTTTATCAGTACAAATTTTGATATTTCTTCAAATTGGGAGGAGAATGTTGGTTTCGATGTACAATGTCTGGTCACTCCCAGCCTCATCTATTTGTCACTGACGACCCTGGGACAGACGGAAAAAAAAAAAAAACGGTTTCTGCAACTTTTAAAATACAGACACGCCCTCCACCACCAACTTTCAATTTCTACAAAACGTCCTTGGGTTCTAGTATTCTTGCACATGTTTGTTCTCTTACAGGAAATTTGCTCCTTAGGATTTCACTGCAATGTGCTTCTGGATCCCATGCCATGATTTATCTCTGAGGACCCCTGTTCCCCTGGATCCATTTCACCCCGTGCCTGGCCACCTGTGTGGCACACACACATAGGAGCAGGAGGACAAGGCTTTGAGATGGGGAACCCGCACAAGCAATTATCTGGGTTTAGGTCTGCAGGTTATTAAGGTTTTCCGTTTCAACTTCCACAGCTAGAACGAAAGTGTAGAAATCTGTTTTCTAGTTAAAATCTGTTCACATCCCAAGTGTTTCTTAAGTTACTTAACAAGCCTTTGGTAGTCCGAAATACCGGGAAGTGTGCCTGTAACTAGAAACACCAGAAACTTCCATTTCAAAATTGTCATAAACCAGGGATACTTTAGAAAAACCTTTTCAGCCCACTTCGTGCCTTGAGTAATGGTGGGTAAACAGTGGAAACCAAGAGAGGCAACATGGAAGCAAACGGATATAAAAGCACAAGGGAGACATCATGCTCTTGGGGAGAACTAAAATGCAAATTGTGTCTGTAAACGAAAGAAATTATACAGAAATCCCAGAAAAACAATTGACTGAAAATCAGACGAACGATCCCATGTTCATCTCATCACCTTGAGAACACGAAGGATACTTTTGTACAGGCAGCACACCTCCTTAAAGCAGCAGCAGAGTGCTTCGTGCACAGCAAGGCCTAGTTCACTGAGCAGCTGGACCTGTGCCCACACCCAGAGGGCAGCACCAGCCACGTGGGTGCAGAGGAGGTTGTCCCGGTGAACTCCACAAGCGGCAGCAACGCTCGGCTCTACGCCACAGGACTTCTGACAACGGACACAGTCGCACAGACTGCAAGTGGACCCCACATCAGCCTCAAGACCTCCCCCACCCGAAAACATCTCCACAGCCAGCCAGGGAGGCAAAGGAAGGGTCTTCATGGCGTGCAGAGTTACAATGAATCTGTGTTCACGCTGCCCCCTCCCACTGTACCCGTCGAGACCCAGACGATGTGCCCTGCTACTACAAAGTCGAAGAGATGTTTGATGGGGGCAGAGCGGAAGAGGCACATTGAATTTGGATCATTTTACCCATGACCCTTCTCTCCTCCCAACGCTCTTTGGGAAAGATGACATTTCTGGGGAAACAGAAGGTGATCAGAAGCAAGTAGCTCAAATGTATGTCCCTTGTAAATTTCGGATATCCATCAATTTCAATTTTGAGATATAGAGAAGTGCTGGGAAGGTTAATTGGCCGTATCAGTGTCAGTGAAGAGCTGATGGAAGAAGTGCGAAAGGCCAAAGGAGAAAACCCATGAGTAGAGAAATTAGCCTTCGGCTAATCTTATCTTCTCTGCTTCCATATATCCCTGTCCGTCCTCAAAAGTTGAGTGAGGTAGGAGATGATAAGATTGAGATTAGAGCAAATTATTTCCCCTTCTTTTCCTTTCTCCAATGCACAGTCTCCTCAACCCGCACACTTGGAGTCTCAGGGTCAGTTCTCCAATACTGGTCGACACAGAGGAAAACCAACTGAACCAAAACGAATCCACCGAATTATCTCTGCTGTGCTTACTTTTACCTTCCCGGGTTTTCTTTCCTTTACTGTTAAGTGCCTATAATCAACTTCAATCATTTTAGCAGAGTACTAAAGAGTGACTGCTCCCAACCCCTTCAGATAGGTGATGCTTATGTTTACATCTGCTTATCAGCTCTGTCAAAGTGCTGTTTCGTGGAGGTGCTGTAATTTGATGAACACATGAGACATGCTATTTGCTAGCAAGAAATTCTCAGCTCAAACAAGCTAAGGTGTATGGAGATTCAGTATAACACAGTAATTGGTTAACTCAGTTTACTTGGGACTCCATTTCTTAGGTCTTGGGCTGTTTACATAACCAAAAGGAGTGTGTGTGTGTGTGTGTGTGTGTGTGTGTGTGTGTGCCACACTTGACCTAGCACCTACCTGCACAAGTACCCCCCTGCCAAGTGATGTGTTTAAAGGCCAACAAAAAGGAAAACACAGAACACATTTATAATCCTGAAAATCTAGGGCTACTTAACCTTTCTGCTGCTTAATTTTAAAGGCAAAAAATGTACTATGAGCAGCATAAATAAGAACTGATTTGAGCATAGTTTTATAATAGATAAAATGTACCTGATGGGTCTAATTCAAATTTCTAAAATCTAACTGTGCCGCATTAGTCTGAGATACAAGATCTGAAGCTGCATGATCTAATCTGAGAATTTACGGACCTGTTTGAAATACCTTCATTTGATTAATTTGAAATGGAGGCCAGGGTATGACCTCTAACAGTCTGATCTTTAATAACCGCTCAAGAGATGAGGCAGGAAGTCAGTCGCGCTTAGAATTCTATGCACTTTCCTCTAGTGAGCACACCCTGCGGTTCCACGCGTGCAAGCACACCCCTCGCTCACTGCGGGATCTACAGAGCAGCTGTACATGCCCTTCAAAACTCAAATGCGTGTTATGTGGGTGTGCGGTATAGGGGTAGGACATGAAAAAACTCCCACCTGTCCAGTCCGAGAGAAATTTAACTCCTGAGAAGCACACCTTAGTTGAACATCAGATGCAACACTAATTTGCAGAGGTTCCCCCAACATAGGAACAAAAGGGCTGACGTTATGTGTTGATAGCAGATCGTGTGTGAAAACTAAAGTTTTATACGGGGCTGTACGAAGACTAACTGAGGTCTGGAAAATGAGGAATTTTAAATGCTGGACAGTCTCTATACTCAGATTCCGCTGAAGACAATGCAAATACTTATAAGAGCCTGATAATAAAAACAGATTAAAAAAACTTAATCATCAAGGTGAAGCATTTAGTAATGAGGTTTGTACAGCTTTTCGGAAAACACTGACTGGAAGTCCCAACCGGCTAGAGGTAGGCCAGTGTCAGGAGGCATCCCGGACATGGGCATTAGCTTCCAGCACTGATGGTGCAGCCAGTGTCGATGATAAGAATTAAAACACAACTGCAACCCCCAGTCCTGGACAGGCTCAGGAAGCGGCTATCTGGAAAGAGTGGGAGGGGTCCAGGAGGCCAGCCCCCAGGTGATACATACGTTTGCACAACAGTGACGGCGAGCCACTGGAAGTCTTTTCCAGCTGTACTGCGCTGTAATTGTGGTCGCTTGCTCAGGACAGCATGCTGCTTTCACAAGTTGTCTCCTTCCTGAGGGATTTGCTCCTAGAAAAAGCCACCACCGCCTTCTTCACTGTGCCTTCTTCTTCTTCTTTTTCTTTTTTTTTCCTGGAGCTTGTCTCTTCTGCAGAGAAGAGCTTTTAACACCTCCCTGGATAGTCAGTAAAACCCCAAGCATTAAGAAGGCCAGAAAATACACGTCCACTTCATTTCACTGAAAAAGAAAGGTCATGATCCTATCCCTTCTTTGGGTCATCCACCCTGAGTCTGCACACCACATTTGCTCAGCAGCAGTCTGGCTACCCTTGCACATCCAGCAAACCCTTAGCACTCCTTCCTCTTATTCAGGATTCCAACTTTTTGAGCGACAAGAAGATCCCTGACACAGAGGGATCCTTGCTGAGGTATGAGAGCAGTGACACAGGATGCAAGAAGAGCACAAATGATGTTTCTTTTTCCTCTGCCAAGCCCAGGGCACGCTTGGTGCTGCCATTCTCCTCCTGGGTGCAGCAGCAAACGCTTCTTCGTCAGTTCTATGATCCAACACTGCCGCCCTTAAAAATTAAGTCACCTCAAAAGTTACATAAGTATTTGAAAATACTCAAGAAAACTCTCCAAACACTGCTAGTTACACTTTGCTTGTCATAAATGGAACATCAATCTGAGCCCCAGGACAGGCCAGAGACAAGAACCTGTGATTTCCAGCCAGGCCTGAATTCTCCCCAAATTCCACAGAGTACCAAAACAGGACAATCTTGGCAGGAGCCAAGGGCAGCCTCCTCTACCCTGAAGCAGGCCATGCCTGGAGTCCTTGGCATGAACCGAGGGCAGCATCTCCTGCCTGGAAGCAGTCATGAAGCACACCGAAACACCACTTCCACGTGGGTGGGCCACTGTTGCTTTGCCTCCCACAGATCTGTCCCCCCTTTTCCCCTGGGTGATGGAGCTGCCAAAGATTCCTCAAAGCCCATCTCTTTTGAGCAGTGAGAAGCCCCGGGCTTCTCTTCCTGCATTTATTCTCCAGACCAAGAAGTTACAGGAAGAGACATAGGTGGGGTTTTGAACATAGGTTCAGTTTTACAAGTTTTGCAATAGAAGCTGGTAACATTCAGTCAAAACAAGTCAGATGACACTCTGTTAGGCAATTAAGTGATCCACTATAACAAAGCCTTGATTTACCCGAAATTCCTTTTCCCTCTAGCAGCTTTTTAGTAACGTTGCCTATCAATTAGTCACTTGTCTGTCTTAGAATCAGCAGCCTTGCTGTGTTATGATTCTTTTCCTGCAACAGAGACTCGATGCCCGGGGGTTAAAATTCCTGTCCTTTGCAAGGTCAATATTTGAAACTGCAAGGCTTTTGGTGACTAAAGTCACCTATTACCCAAGAGCAGTAATAGGAAATTGATGTAATACATTAAAAAAGGTAATTGCCTTCCTTAACCACGAAGATGGCATTTTATAAAATTAGCTGCTTCTCTTAAAAGGCAACCTTCATTATCCTTTACCTACTCTTTAAAGACTATACAAACAGGAATAAGTAAATTATGGATAAAATGTTCTATAACTGGGAGAACTCAACGGCCAGTTGCCCACAGCTTACCTGCTGGTGTCCTGTGACACATATTGAAGCCTCCGTTGTACTTTGAGGAAAAATGTTCAAAACATGCCCAAAGTTCTACCCAGCAGCCGCCCCGGGAACCTGCATGCACTTCTGTCCCACTGCGAGTGGCAACCACATCGGCGGTGCTGGACTCGGGTCAGCCCTGCTGGAATGGCAGTGAAAGAGAAACTCATGTTTCAGCACAGCTAAGACGTAAACGTGCAAGTGCAATTTTTAGTGAACAGTGTCGCGTATCAAGGGATAACTCTGTGACCAAAGGAAAACAAAACCTATTCTAGAAAAACAGCAGCTCTGCCTTTCAGGGATGAGACAACCCTGCAAGCTGCTGAGCTCTCTGCTGGTCACCGGTGATGTCATCCCGGTAGCACTGACCCTGTCACCGCCAGAGGTGCCTCACCCAGTCCCCTCCCATCTGTCCGCTGGACTGGAGGGGCGCCATTCTGTCCACACAGCTTCCTTGAGCACCTGCACCCTTGGGGCCTGCTTGTTGGGAGGAAAGCTGTCACCCGCGGCAGCTGGCTTAAACCTTAGCAGCAGGAGGAACAGCTGCCCGTGGCCAGGCCACTGCCCCAGATGAAACTGTTGCTGCCGGGCCTGGCCATCTCTTCCCAACGGAAATAAGTTGTTTGGGGTTCAGCAGACTCTAGAATGAAGCGGGCCCCTTGGGCACAGGGAGCAACAGCACATCCTAGTGGGCTGATTTCCCCAAAGCTTGAAACTAGGTGTCTTGTCTCACTCCAAGGATGGCTGTGGCACTACAGCATCGCTGGACGCTGGGTGGCAGTAGAGGGCCTCACAGAAACCAGGCACAGACAATCTGGCCTCCAGCAAAGGAATGATGCTAATGCGCTCCTCTGGGTAGAATTTGCACAATAACCCACATGGAAGTCACAGCAGGACAGGGATGAAAACTATGGGGCAAGAGGTCAAGTCTGCACAATCCCAACCAACCCCACAGATGCCCATGTCCAGTAACCGCACACACCGGATGGCTCCCCACAGGCAAAGGAACAGGTGAGACACACCCCTTCTCTGTACCTGGTGACGGATTCAGGGAAGTCAGGCTCCAGGCCCTCTCTCACTCCCACCGTGTCCTGAATCCTCACCGTCAGCTACAGCTGCAAGGACTGTTTCTCTTCTGTGAACCTGCAAGCTAAGGGTCTGAAGCGACACAGTGGAGAAAGCATGCGAGGAAATTCTGCTCTACTTTTCCACCTCAGTGAGACACGTGCACAATGTAGTTTCCCATCTCAACTGTTGCTTCGCTGTCAAGATTTCTTTTGGTGTGAGAGACCAAGGTGTCAGTAGCAAAAGAAAATGTTTTGCTTTGGCTCCCCTCAGTATGCTTCAACATTTCCAAGTGAATTTCACGTCACAAGGGGAGATGGGGATTGCCCTCAACTGGAATGTGGGTCACCTCCCAGCTGTGTGGTGATGTGTCTGGGGCCAAGGCCAGAGCTGCTGCTTTTCCAGATTTTCCAAGCCAGAAACAAGCACTGTTCACTTTAATAAGGTTAAGTTTAAACCGACATCCTTTTTTGGTGCCTAAACTGTTGACTACATACCCCAGCAAGACAGAAGCGTGTGAAAGCCGTCCATTCACACTCCCCTTCTCCCAGACGGTCACATGCGCATATCCCCAGAGCTGAAGGCACTGTGCAAAGCACGGTGCAGTATATGCGGCCAGTAACCGTGTGTTCTTCTCACTGAACACTTCCAGGGTTGCATCAAGTAAGAGTTGCCTCAACTTTCACTGAAGTAGATAAAAGCTGCAAAAACCCTTACTGATTTCCTAAGTTTACTTCTCTAAGTCCCAAAAGCTAAGACTATAACTACGTTAGCGTTCATGTATGACAAACAAATATTAAATAGTTTACACCTTTATACCAATTTATCTGTAGCTCGTGCAGGTCCAATTGGACCTGGCAGACATCTACAGAACATTTCATGCAACAACTAGAGAATACACATTTTTTCTCATCGGCACATGGAACATTCTCCAGGATAGACCACATGTTAGGTCACAAAACAGGTTTCAGCAAATTTTTCAAAGCTGACATCATTCCTAGTATCTTTTCTGACCACAATTGACTAGCACTGGAAATCAATTACAAGCGAATTTCTGGAAACTACTCCAGTGCATGAAAACTGAACAACAGGCTCCCGAATGACCTATGGGTCCAAGAAGAAATTAAAAAGGAAATCAAAAACGTTCTTGAAACTAATGAAAAAAGATGCATCCTACCAAAACCTGTGGGATACTGTAAAAGCAACAGCGACGAGGCAATATATTGCAATACATGCTCACATCAAAAGGATGGAGAAACTTCACGTAAATGACCGAACCGTACACCTCAAAGAACCACCACCACCACAACAATGCAATCATAAAAGTACTAGAGAGAAAGAAATAATTAACATCAGGGCAGAGTTCAATGAAATGGAGACCCCCAAAACGATACAAAGGATCAGCGAAACACAAAGTTGTTTTTTGAGAAGATAAATAAAATAGACAAACCATTAGCTTTGCCCACTCTCACCACACTCATTCAACATAGTACTGAAAGCCCTAACCAGAGCAATCAAGCAAGACAAAGAAATAAAGGGCATTCAGATTGGGAAGGACAAAGTCAAGTTGTCCCTGTTTGCAGATGACGCGATCTTATAGATAGAAAACCTAAAGGCTACCAGAACGCCCTTACGGCTGACTAACAATTTTAATAATTTTGCGGGGTACAAAATCAACACCCACAGATCAGGAGCATTTTTATACTCCGATAATGAACTGGCAGAAAAAGAAATCAAGAAAGCAAGCCCATTTACAATAGTCACCCCCAAGATAAAATACCTAGGAACCAATTGAACCAAGGAGGTTAATGCAGATCTCTACAATGAGAACTACCAAACACCAGTGAGAGAAATTAAAGAGCACCCAAAAATAGTGGAATGACATACCAGGCTCTGGTACGGGAAGAATTAACATCGTGAAAATGTCCTTTCTACCCATAGCAGTCTACAAATTCAACGCAATCTCCGTCAAAATAGCAACAACTTTCTTCACAGAAATAGAAAAAGCAGTGCTAACATTCATATGGAATACGAAAAGATCCTGAATAGCCAAAGCAATTTTGAGCTTAAAAGCACCCCAAAAACAGAAAGGCTGGAGGCATAACACCACCCAATTTCAAATTCTATGACAAGGCTCAAAACAGCATGGTGATGGCATAGAAACAGACACTCAGATCAATGGAACAGGATAGAAAACCCAGGAATAATCAATTTGCCTACTTACAGCCAACCGATTTTTGACAAAGCCAACCAGAACATACGCTGTGGAAAAGACAGCCTCTTCAGGAAATAAACGGTGCCCGCAAAATTGGACAATCCACATGCAGAAGAATGAAACTGGACCAGCATCTCACCATATGCCAAAATCGACTCGAAATGGATTAAAGACCAGAATATAAGACCCCAAACCATTACATGACTGAAGGAAAACAGAGGGGAAACACTCCAGGAAGTAGGTGGGGGCAAAGGCTTTATGAATAAGACCCGAAAACCCACAAGCAACAATATAAAAACTAAACAAATGAGCTAATGTCAAACTAAGAAGCTTCCACACAGCAAAGGAAACAATCAACAGAGCAGAAAGGCACCCTAAAAAAAGGGAGAAAATATGTGTAAACTATACGTCTGCCAAGGGCTTAATATCCAGAACATACCAAGAACTCAAACAGCTGTACAGTATGAAAACAAGTAATCCGATTTAAAACTGGGCAAACGAGATGAATAGACATTTTTCAAAGACATACAAATGGCCAACGGTACACGAAAAAATGCTCAGCATCACTAGTCATCAGAGAAATGCAAATCAAAACCACATTGAGATATCATGTCAACCCAGATAGACTGGCCATTGTTAAAAAGACCATTAATAAGAAATGCTACTGAGGATATGAGGAAAGGAGAACTCTTCTCCAATGTTGGTGGGACTGTAAATTAGCACAGCCACTATGGAAAACAGTAAAGAAGTTTCCTCCAATACAGATAGTACTACCATATGATCCAGCAGTTCCACTACTGGGTATATATCCAAAGAAATGGAAGTCATATGGAAGGGACACCTGCACTCCCATGTTCACTGCAGCTTTACTTACAATAGCCAAAATATAGAACCAACCTCAGTGCCCTTCGACAGATGACTGGATAAAAAAAATGTGATACACGTACACCATGGAATAATACTCAGTGATAAAGAAAAAGAATGAAATTCTGCCATCGGTAACAACCTGGATGAGTCTGGAGAAAATTATGTTGTGTGAAATAAGCCAGACAAGGGAAGATAAATATCACATGCTCTCACTTATAACTAGGTAGAAAGGAAGGAAGGAAGGAAGGAAGGAAGGAAGGAAGGAAGGAAGGAAGGAAGGAAGGAAGGAAGGAAGGAAGGAAGCAAAGGACTACAACAGTTCCTTGAACTTTCAGAAGGACAGAAGAAACCAATGGTTACTAGAGATGAGGGGATGGACGGAGGGAGGGAGTTGGGGGCATGATGGGTCAGGCAAAGGGCATAAAGAAAAATCATGATTTGTAATAATGAATATGCTAATAAAAATAATTTAAAAAGTAAGACACTTTAAAACACAAAAAGAATGCCATTATTGACATTCCAGAAAATTCCAGCTATGTGGATAACATTAAAAACCAGCTGTCAAGCTAAATCCTTTATCAGTACAAATTTTGATATTTCTTCAAATTGGGAGGAGAATGTTGGTTTCGATGTACAATGTCTGGTCACTCCCAGCCTCATCTATTTGTCACTGACGACCCTGGGACAGACGGAAAAAAAAAAAAAAAACGGTTTCTGCAACTTTTAAAATACAGACACGCCCTCCACCACCAACTTTCAATTTCTACAAAACGTCCTTGGGTTCTAGTATTCTTGCACATGTTTGTTCTCTTACAGGAAATTTGCTCCTTAGGATTTCACTGCAATGTGCTTCTGGATCCCATGCCATGATTTATCTCTGAGGACCCCTGTTCCCCTGGATCCATTTCACCCCGTGCCTGGCCACCTGTGTGGCACACACACATAGGAGCAGGAGGACAAGGCTTTGAGATGGGGAACCCGCACAAGCAATTATCTGGGTTTAGGTCTGCAGGTTATTAAGGTTTTCCGTTTCAACTTCCACAGCTAGAACGAAAGTGTAGAAATCTGTTTTCTAGTTAAAATCTGTTCACATCCCAAGTGTTTCTTAAGTTACTTAACAAGCCTTTGGTAGTCCGAAATACCGGGAAGTGTGCCTGTAACTAGAAACACCAGAAACTTCCATTTCAAAATTGTCATAAACCAGGGATACTTTAGAAAAACCTTTTCAGCCCACTTCGTGCATTGAGTAATGGTGGGTAAACAGTGGAAACCAAGAGAGGCAACATGGAAGCAAACGGATATAAAAGCACAAGGGAGACATCATGCTCTTGGGGAGAACTAAAATGCAAATTGTGTCTGTAAACGAAAGAAATTATACAGAAATCCCAGAAAAACAATTGACTGAAAATCAGACGAACGATCCCATGTTCATCTCATCACCTTGAGAACACGAAGGATACTTTTGTACAGGCAACACACCTCCTTAAAGCAGCAGCAGAGTGCTTCGTGCACAGCAAGGCCTAGTTCACTGAGCAGCTGGACCTGTGCCCACACCCAGAGGGCAGCACCAGCCACGTGGGTGCAGAGGAGGTTGTCCCGGTGAACTCCACAAGCGGCAGCAACGCTCGGCTCTACGCCACAGGACTTCTGACAACGGACACAGTCGCACAGACTGCAAGTGGACCCCACATCAGCCTCAAGACCTCCCCCACCCGAAAACATCTCCACAGCCAGCCAGGGAGGCAAAGGAAGGGTCTTCATGGCGTGCAGAGTTACAATGAATCTGTGTTCACGCTGCCCCCTCCCACTGTACCCGTCGAGACCCAGACGATGTGCCCTGCTACTACAAAGTCGAAGAGATGTTTGATGGGGGCAGAGCGGAAGAGGCACATTGAATTTAGATCATTTTACCCATGACCCTTCTCTCCTCCCAACCCTCTTTGGGAAAGATGACATTTCTGGGGAAACAGAAGGTGATCAGAAGCAAGTAGCTCAAATGTATGTCCCTTGTAAATTTCGGATATCCATCAATTTCAATTTTGAGATATAGAGAAGTGCTGGGAAGTTTAATTGGCCGTATCAGTGTCAGTGAAGAGCTGATGGAAGAAGTGCGAAAGGCCAAAGGAGAAAACCCATGAGTAGAGAAATTAGCCTTCGGCTAATCTTATCTTCTCTGCTTCCATATATCCCTGTCCGTCCTCAAAAGTTGAGTGAGGTAGGAGATGATAAGATTGAGATTAGAGCAAATTATTTCCCCTTCTTTTCCTTTCTCCAATGCACAGTCTCCTCAACCCGCACACTTGGAGTCTCAGGGTCAGCTCTCCAATACTGGTCGACACAGAGGAAAACCAACTGAACCAAAACGAATCCACCGAATTATCTCTGCTATGCTTACTTTTACCTTCCCGGGTTTTCTTTCCTTTACTGTTAAGTGCCTATAATCAACTTCAATCATTTTAGCAGAGTACTAAAGAGTGACTGCTCCCAACCCCTTCAGATAGGTGATGCTTATGTTTACATCTGCTTATCAGCTCTGTCAAAGTGCTGTTTCGTGGAGGTGCTGTAATTTGATGAACACATGAGACATGCTATTTGCTAGCAAGAAATTCTCAGCTCAAACAAGCTAAGGTGTATGGAGATTCAGTATAACACAGTAATTGGTTAACTCAGTTTACTTGGGACTCCATTTCTTAGGTCTTGGGCTGTTTACATAACCAAAAGGAGTGTGTGTGTGTGTGTGTGTGTGTGTGTGTGTGTACCACACTTGACCTAGCACCTACCTGCACAAGTACCCCCCTGCCAAGTGATGTGTTTAAAGGCCAACAAAAAGGAAAACACAGAACACATTTATAATCCTGAAAATCTAGGGCTACTTAACCTTTCTGCTGCTTAATTTTAAAGGCAAAAAATGTACTATGAGCAGCATAAATAAGAACTGATTT
This sequence comes from Cynocephalus volans, assembly GCF_027409185.1. Classification (NCBI taxonomy): domain Eukaryota; kingdom Metazoa; phylum Chordata; class Mammalia; order Dermoptera; family Cynocephalidae; genus Cynocephalus; species Cynocephalus volans. Next base: position 266,769 of record NW_026902469.1, on the reverse strand, counting down.
GAGCATAGTTTTATAATAGATAAAATGTACCTGATGGGTCTAATTCAAATTTCTAAAATCTAACTGTGCCGCATTAGTCTGAGATACAAGATCTGAAGCTGCATGATCTAATCTGAGAATTTACGGACCTGTTTGAAATACCTTCATTTGATTAATTTGAAATGGAGGCCAGGGTATGACCTCTAACAGTCTGATCTTTAATAACCGCTCAAGAGATGAGGCAGGAAGTCAGTCGCGCTTAGAATTCTATGCACTTTCCTCTAGTGAGCACACCCTGCGGTTCCACGCGTGCAAGCACACCCCTCGCTCACTGCGGGATCTACAGAGCAGCTGTACATGCCCTTCAAAACTCAAATGCGTGTTATGTGGGTGTGCGGTATAGGGGTAGGACATGAAAAAACTCCCACCTGTCCAGTCCGAGAGAAATTTAACTCCTGAGAAGCACACCTTAGTTGAACATCAGATGCAACACTAATTTGCAGAGGTTCCCCCAACATAGGAACAAAAGGGCTGACGTTATGTGTTGATAGCAGATCGTGTGTGAAAACTAAAGTTTTATACGGGGCTGTACGAAGACTAACTGAGGTCTGGAAAATGAGGAATTTTAAATGCTGGACAGTCTCTATACTCAGATTCCGCTGAAGACAATGCAAATACTTATAAGAGCCTGATAATAAAAACAGATTAAAAAAACTTAATCATCAAGGTGAAGCATTTAGTAATGAGGTTTGTACAGCTTTTCGGAAAACACTGACTGGAAGTCCCAACCGGCTAGAGGTAGGCCAGTGTCAGGAGGCATCCCGGACATGGGCATTAGCTTCCAGCACTGATGGTGCAGCCAGTGTCGATGATAAGAATTAAAACACAACTGCAACCCCCAGTCCTGGACAGGCTCAGGAAGCGGCTATCTGGAAAGAGTGGGAGGGGTCCAGGAGGCCAGCCCCCAGGTGATACATACGTTTGCACAACAGTGACGGCGAGCCACTGGAAGTCTTTTCCAGCTGTACTGCGCTGTAATTGTGGTCGCTTGCTCAGGACAGCATGCTGCTTTCACAAGTTGTCTCCTTCCTGAGGGATTTGCTCCTAGAAAAAGCCACCACCGCCTTCTTCACTGTGCCTTCTTCTTCTTCTTTTTCTTTTTTTTTCCTGGAGCTTGTCTCTTCTGCAGAGAAGAGCTTTTAACACCTCCCTGGATAGTCAGTAAAACCCCAAGCATTAAGAAGGCCAGAAAATACACGTCCACTTCATTTCACTGAAAAAGAAAGGTCATGATCCTATCCCTTCTTTGGGTCATCCACCCTGAGTCTGCACACCACATTTGCTCAGCAGCAGTCTGGCTACCCTTGCACATCCAGCAAACCCTTAGCACTCCTTCCTCTTATTCAGGATTCCAACTTTTTGAGCGACAAGAAGATCCCTGACACAGAGGGATCCTTGCTGAGGTATGAGAGCAGTGACACAGGATGCAAGAAGAGCACAAATGATGTTTCTTTTTCCTCTGCCAAGCCCAGGGCACGCTTGGTGCTGCCATTCTCCTCCTGGGTGCAGCAGCAAACGCTTCTTCGTCAGTTCTATGATCCAACACTGCCGCCCTTAAAAATTAAGTCACCTCAAAAGTTACATAAGTATTTGAAAATACTCAAGAAAACTCTCCAAACACTGCTAGTTACACTTTGCTTGTCATAAATGGAACATCAATCTGAGCCCCAGGACAGGCCAGAGACAAGAACCTGTGATTTCCAGCCAGGCCTGAATTCTCCCCAAATTCCACAGAGTACCAAAACAGGACAATCTTGGCAGGAGCCAAGGGCAGCCTCCTCTACCCTGAAGCAGGCCATGCCTGGAGTCCTTGGCATGAACCGAGGGCAGCATCTCCTGCCTGGAAGCAGTCATGAAGCACACCGAAACACCACTTCCACGTGGGTGGGCCACTGTTGCTTTGCCTCCCACAGATCTGTCCCCCCTTTTCCCCTGGGTGATGGAGCTGCCAAAGATTCCTCAAAGCCCATCTCTTTTGAGCAGTGAGAAGCCCCGGGCTTCTCTTCCTGCATTTATTCTCCAGACCAAGAAGTTACAGGAAGAGACATAGGTGGGGTTTTGAACATAGGTTCAGTTTTACAAGTTTTGCAATAGAAGCTGGTAACATTCAGTCAAAACAAGTCAGATGACACTCTGTTAGGCAATTAAGTGATCCACTATAACAAAGCCTTGATTTACCCGAAATTCCTTTTCCCTCTAGCAGCTTTTTAGTAACGTTGCCTATCAATTAGTCACTTGTCTGTCTTAGAATCAGCAGCCTTGCTGTGTTATGATTCTTTTCCTGCAACAGAGACTCGATGCCCGGGGGTTAAAATTCCTGTCCTTTGCAAGGTCAATATTTGAAACTGCAAGGCTTTTGGTGACTAAAGTCACCTATTACCCAAGAGCAGTAATAGGAAATTGATGTAATACATTAAAAAAGGTAATTGCCTTCCTTAACCACGAAGATGGCATTTTATAAAATTAGCTGCTTCTCTTAAAAGGCAACCTTCATTATCCTTTACCTACTCTTTAAAGACTATACAAACAGGAATAAGTAAATTATGGATAAAATGTTCTATAACTGGGAGAACTCAACGGCCAGTTGCCCACAGCTTACCTGCTGGTGTCCTGTGACACATATTGAAGCCTCCGTTGTACTTTGAGGAAAAATGTTCAAAACATGCCCAAAGTTCTACCCAGCAGCCGCCCCGGGAACCTGCATGCACTTCTGTCCCACTGCGAGTGGCAACCACATCGGCGGTGCTGGACTCGGGTCAGCCCTGCTGGAATGGCAGTGAAAGAGAAACTCATGTTTCAGCACAGCTAAGACGTAAACGTGCAAGTGCAATTTTTAGTGAACAGTGTCGCGTATCAAGGGATAACTCTGTGACCAAAGGAAAACAAAACCTATTCTAGAAAAACAGCAGCTCTGCCTTTCAGGGATGAGACAACCCTGCAAGCTGCTGAGCTCTCTGCTGGTCACCGGTGATGTCATCCCGGTAGCACTGACCCTGTCACCGCCAGAGGTGCCTCACCCAGTCCCCTCCCATCTGTCCGCTGGACTGGAGGGGCGCCATTCTGTCCACACAGCTTCCTTGAGCACCTGCACCCTTGGGGCCTGCTTGTTGGGAGGAAAGCTGTCACCCGCGGCAGCTGGCTTAAACCTTAGCAGCAGGAGGAACAGCTGCCCGTGGCCAGGCCACTGCCCCAGATGAAACTGTTGCTGCCGGGCCTGGCCATCTCTTCCCAACGGAAATAAGTGGTTTGGGGTTCAGCAGACTCTAGAATGAAGCGGGCCCCTTGGGCACAGGGAGCAACAGCACATCCTAGTGGGCTGATTTCCCCAAAGCTTGAAACTAGGTGTCTTGTCTCACTCCAAGGATGGCTGTGGCACTACAGCATCGCTGGACGCTGGGTGGCAGTAGAGGGCCTCACAGAAACCAGGCACAGACAATCTGGCCTCCAGCAAAGGAATGATGCTAATGCGCTCCTCTGGGTAGAATTTGCACAATAACCCACATGGAAGTCACAGCAGGACAGGGATGAAAACTATGGGGCAAGAGGTCAAGTCTGCACAATCCCAACCAACCCCACAGATGCCCATGTCCAGTAACCGCACACACCGGATGGCTCCCCACAGGCAAAGGAACAGGTGAGACACACCCCTTCTCTGTACCTGGTGACGGATTCAGGGAAGTCAGGCTCCAGGCCCTCTCTCACTCCCACCGTGTCCTGAATCCTCACCGTCAGCTACAGCTGCAAGGACTGTTTCTCTTCTGTGAACCTGCAAGCTAAGGGTCTGAAGCGACACAGTGGAGAAAGCATGCGAGGAAATTCTGCTCTACTTTTCCACCTCAGTGAGACACGTGCACAATGTAGTTTCCCATCTCAACTGTTGCTTCGCTGTCAAGATTTCTTTTGGTGTGAGAGACCAAGGTGTCAGTAGCAAAAGAAAATGTTTTGCTTTGGCTCCCCTCAGTATGCTTCAACATTTCCAAGTGAATTTCACGTCACAAGGGGAGATGGGGATTGCCCTCAACTGGAATGTGGGTCACCTCCCAGCTGTGTGGTGATGTGTCTGGGGCCAAGGCCAGAGCTGCTGCTTTTCCAGATTTTCCAAGCCAGAAACAAGCACTGTTCACTTTAATAAGGTTAAGTTTAAACCGACATCCTTTTTTGGTGCCTAAACTGTTGACTACATACCCCAGCAAGACAGAAGCGTGTGAAAGCCGTCCATTCACACTCCCCTTCTCCCAGATGGTCACATGCGCATATCCCCAGAGCTGAAGGCACTGTGCAAAGCACGGTGCAGTATATGCGGCCAGTAACCGTGTGTTCTTCTCACTGAACACTTCCAGGGTTGCATCAAGTAAGAGTTGCCTCAACTTTCACTGAAGTAGATAAAAGCTGCAAAAACCCTTACTGATTTCCTAAGTTTACTTCTCTAAGTCCCAAAAGCTAAGACTATAACTACGTTAGCGTTCATGTATGACAAACAAATATTAAATAGTTTACACCTTTATACCAATTTATCTGTAGCTCGTGCAGGTCCAATTGGACCTGGCAGACATCTACAGAACATTTCATGCAACAACTAGAGAATACACATTTTTTCTCATCGGCACATGGAACATTCTCCAGGATAGACCACATGTTAGGTCACAAAACAGGTTTCAGCAAATTTTTCAAAGCTGACATCATTCCTAGTATCTTTTCTGACCACAATTGACTAGCACTGGAAATCAATTACAAGCGAATTTCTGGAAACTACTCCAGTGCATGAAAACTGAACAACAGGCTCCCGAATGACCTATGGGTCCAAGAAGAAATTAAAAAGGAAATCAAAAACGTTCTTGAAACTAATGAAAAACGATGCATCCTACCAAAACCTGTGGGATACTGTAAAAGCAACAGCGACGAGGCAATATATTGCAATACATGCTCACATCAAAAGGATGGAGAAACTTCACGTAAATGACCGAACCGTACACCTCAAAGAACCACCACCACCACAACAATGCAATCATAAAAGTACTAGAGAGAAAGAAATAATTAACATCAGGGCAGAGTTCAATGAAATGGAGACCCCCAAAACGATACAAAGGATCAGCGAAACACAAAGTTGTTTTTTGAGAAGATAAATAAAATAGACAAACCATTAGCTTTGCCCACTCTCACCACACTCATTCAACATAGTACTGAAAGCCCTAACCAGAGCAATCAAGCAAGACAAAGAAATAAAGGGCATTCAGATTGGGAAGGACAAAGTCAAGTTGTCCCTGTTTGCAGATGACGCGATCTTATAGATAGAAAACCTAAAGGCTACCAGAACGCCCTTACGGCTGACTAACAATTTTAATAATTTTGCGGGGTACAAAATCAACACCCACAGATCAGGAGCATTTTTATACTCCGATAATGAACTGGCAGAAAAAGAAATCAAGAAAGCAAGCCCATTTACAATAGTCACCCCCAAGATAAAATACCTAGGAACCAATTGAACCAAGGAGGTTAATGCAGATCTCTACAATGAGAACTACCAAACACCAGTGAGAGAAATTAAAGAGCACCCAAAAATAGTGGAATGACATACCAGGCTCTGGTACGGGAAGAATTAACATCGTGAAAATGTCCTTTCTACCCATAGCAGTCTACAAATTCAACGCAATCTCCGTCAAAATAGCAACAACTTTCTTCACAGAAATAGAAAAAGCAGTGCTAACATTCATATGGAATACGAAAAGATCCTGAATAGCCAAAGCAATTTTGAGCTTAAAAGCACCCCAAAAACAGAAAGGCTGGAGGCATAACACCACCCAATTTCAAATTCTATGACAAGGCTCAAAACAGCATGGTGATGGCATAGAAACAGACACTCAGATCAATGGAACAGGATAGAAAACCCAGGATAGAAAAAAATCAATTTGCCTACTTACAGCCAACCGATTTTTGACAAAGCCAACCAGAACATACGCTGTGGAAAAGACAGCCTCTTCAGGAAATAAACGGTGCCCGCAAAATTGGACAATCCACATGCAGAAGAATGAAACTGGACCAGCATCTCACCATATGCCAAAATCGACTCGAAATGGATTAAAGACCAGAATATAAGACCCCAAACCATTACATGACTGAAGGAAAACAGAGGGGAAACACTCCAGGAAGTAGGTGGGGGCAAAGGCTTTATGAATAAGACCCGAAAACCCACAAGCAACAATATAAAAACTAAACAAATGAGCTAATGTCAAACTAAGAAGCTTCCACACAGCAAAGGAAACAATCAACAGAGCAGAAAGGCACCCTAAAAAAAGGGAGAAAATATGTGTAAACTATACGTCTGCCAAGGGCTTAATATCCAGAACATACCAAGAACTCAAACAGCTGTACAGTATGAAAACAAGTAATCCGATTTAAAACTGGGCAAACGAGATGAATAGACATTTTTCAAAGACATACAAATGGCCAACGGTACACGAAAAAATGCTCAGCATCACTAGTCATCAGAGAAATGCAAATCAAAACCACATTGAGATATCATGTCAACCCAGATAGACTGGCCATTGTTAAAAAGACCATTAATAAGAAATGCTACTGAGGATATGAGGAAAGGAGAACTCTTCTCCAATGTTGGTGGGACTGTAAATTAGCACAGCCACTATGGAAAACAGTAAAGAAGTTTCCTCCAATACAGATAGTACTACCATATGATCCAGCAGTTCCACTACTGGGTATATATCCAAAGAAATGGAAGTCATATGGAAGGGACACCTGCACTCCAATGTTCACTGCAGCTTTACTTACAATAGCCAAAATATAGAACCAACCTCAGTGCCCTTCGACAGATGACTGGATAAAAAAAATGTGATACACGTACACCATGGAATAATACTCAGTGATAAAGAAAAAGAATGAAATTCTGCCATCGGTAACAACCTGGATGAGTCTGGAGAAAATTATGTTGTGTGAAATAAGCCAGACAAGGGAAGATAAATATCACATGCTCTCACTTATAACTAGGTAGAAAGGAAGGAAGGAAGGAAGGAAGGAAGGAAGGAAGGAAGGAAGGAAGGAAGGAAGGAAGGAAGGAAGGAAGCAAAGGACTACAACAGTTCCTTGAACTTTCAGAAGGACAGAAGAAACCAATGGTTACTAGAGATGAGGGGATGGACGGAGGGAGGGAGTTGGGGGCATGATGGGTCAGGCAAAGGGCATAAAGAAAAATCATGATTTGTAATAATGAATATGCTAATAAAAATAATTTAAAAAGTAAGACACTTTAAAACACAAAAAGAATGCCATTATTGACATTCCAGAAAATTCCAGCTATGTGGATAACATTAAAAACCAGCTGTCAAGCTAAATCCTTTATCAGTACAAATTTTGATATTTCTTCAAATTGGGAGGAGAATGTTGGTTTCGATGTACAATGTCTGGTCACTCCCAGCCTCATCTATTTGTCACTGACGACCCTGGGACAGACGGAAAAAAAAAAAAAAACGGTTTCTGCAACTTTTAAAATACAGACACGCCCTCCACCACCAACTTTCAATTTCTACAAAACGTCCTTGGGTTCTAGTATTCTTGCACATGTTTGTTCTCTTACAGGAAATTTGCTCCTTAGGATTTCACTGCAATGTGCTTCTGGATCCCATGCCATGATTTATCTCTGAGGACCCCTGTTCCCCTGGATCCATTTCACCCCGTGCCTGGCCACCTGTGTGGCACACACACATAGGAGCAGGAGGACAAGGCTTTGAGATGGGGAACCCGCACAAGCAATTATCTGGGTTTAGGTCTGCAGGTTATTAAGGTTTTCCGTTTCAACTTCCACAGCTAGAACGAAAGTGTAGAAATCTGTTTTCTAGTTAAAATCTGTTCACATCCCAAGTGTTTCTTAAGTTACTTAACAAGCCTTTGGTAGTCCGAAATACCGGGAAGTGTGCCTGTAACTAGAAACACCAGAAACTTCCATTTCAAAATTGTCATAAACCAGGGATACTTTAGAAAAACCTTTTCAGCCCACTTCGTGCATTGAGTAATGGTGGGTAAACAGTGGAAACCAAGAGAGGCAACATGGAAGCAAACGGATATAAAAGCACAAGGGAGACATCATGCTCTTGGGGAGAACTAAAATGCAAATTGTGTCTGTAAACGAAAGAAATTATACAGAAATCCCAGAAAAACAATTGACTGAAAATCAGACGAACGATCCCATGTTCATCTCATCACCTTGAGAACACGAAGGATACTTTTGTACAGGCAACACACCTCCTTAAAGCAGCAGCAGAGTGCTTCGTGCACAGCAAGGCCTAGTTCACTGAGCAGCTGGACCTGTGCCCACACCCAGAGGGCAGCACCAGCCACGTGGGTGCAGAGGAGGTTGTCCCGGTGAACTCCACAAGCGGCAGCAACGCTCGGCTCTACGCCACAGGACTTCTGACAACGGACACAGTCGCACAGACTGCAAGTGGACCCCACATCAGCCTCAAGACCTCCCCCACCCGAAAACATCTCCACAGCCAGCCAGGGAGGCAAAGGAAGGGTCTTCATGGCGTGCAGAGTTACAATGAATCTGTGTTCACGCTGCCCCCTCCCACTGTACCCGTCGAGACCCAGACGATGTGCCCTGCTACTACAAAGTCGAAGAGATGTTTGATGGGGGCAGAGCGGAAGAGGCACATTGAATTTGGATCATTTTACCCATGACCCTTCTCTCCTCCCAACCCTCTTTGGGAAAGATGACATTTCTGGGGAAACAGAAGGTGATCAGAAGCAAGTAGCTCAAATGTATGTCCCTTGTAAATTTCGGATATCCATCAATTTCAATTTTGAGATATAGAGAAGTGCTGGGAAGTTTAATTGGCCGTATCAGTGTCAGTGAAGAGCTGATGGAAGAAGTGCGAAAGGCCAAAGGAGAAAACCCATGAGTAGAGAAATTAGCCTTCGGCTAATCTTATCTTCTCTGCTTCCATATATCCCTGTCCGTCCTCAAAAGTTGAGTGAGGTAGGAGATGATAAGATTGAGATTAGAGCAAATTATTTCCCCTTCTTTTCCTTTCTCCAATGCACAGTCTCCTCAACCCGCACACTTGGAGTCTCAGGGTCAGCTCTCCAATACTGGTCGACACAGAGGAAAACCAACTGAACCAAAACGAATCCACCGAATTATCTCTGCTATGCTTACTTTTACCTTCCCGGGTTTTCTTTCCTTTACTGTTAAGTGCCTATAATCAACTTCAATCATTTTAGCAGAGTACTAAAGAGTGACTGCTCCCAACCCCTTCAGATAGGTGATGCTTATGTTTACATCTGCTTATCAGCTCTGTCAAAGTGCTGTTTCGTGGAGGTGCTGTAATTTGATGAACACATGAGACATGCTATTTGCTAGCAAGAAATTCTCAGCTCAAACAAGCTAAGGTGTATGGAGATTCAGTATAACACAGTAATTGGTTAACTCAGTTTACTTGGGACTCCATTTCTTAGGTCTTGGGCTGTTTACATAACCAAAAGGAGTGTGTGTGTGTGTGTGTGTGTGTGTGTGTGTGTGTACCACACTTGACCTAGCACCTACCTGCACAAGTACCCCCCTGCCAAGTGATGTGTTTAAAGGCCAACAAAAAGGAAAACACAGAACACATTTATAATCCTGAAAATCTAGGGCTACTTAACCTTTCTGCTGCTTAATTTTAAAGGCAAAAAATGTACTATGAGCAGCATAAATAAGAACTGATTTGAGCATAGTTTTATAATAGATAAAATGTACCTGATGGGTCTAATTCAAATTTCTAAAATCTAACTGTGCCGCATTAGTCTGAGATACAAGATCTGAAGCTGCATGATCTAATCTGAGAATTTACGGACCTGTTTGAAATACCTTCATTTGATTAATTTGAAATGGAGGCCAGGGTATGACCTCTAACAGTCTGATCTTTAATAACCGCTCAAGAGATGAGGCAGGAAGTCAGTCGCGCTTAGAATTCTATGCACTTTCCTCTAGTGAGCACACCCTGCGGTTCCACGCGTGCAAGCACACCCCTCGCTCACTGCGGGATCTACAGAGCAGCTGTACATGCCCTTCAAAACTCAAATGCGTGTTATGTGGGTGTGCGGTATAGGGGTAGGACATGAAAAAACTCCCACCTGTCCAGTCCGAGAGAAATTTAACTCCTGAGAAGCACACCTTAGTTGAACATCAGATGCAACACTAATTTGCAGAGGTTCCCCCAACATAGGAACAAAAGGGCTGACGTTATGTGTTGATAGCAGATCGTGTGTGAAAACTAAAGTTTTATACGGGGCTGTACGAAGACTAACTGAGGTCTGGAAAATGAGGAATTTTAAATGCTGGACAGTCTCTATACTCAGATTCCGCTGAAGACAATGCAAATACTTATAAGAGCCTGATAATAAAAACAGATTAAAAAAACTTAATCATCAAGGTGAAGCATTTAGTAATGAGGTTTGTACAGCTTTTCGGAAAACACTGACTGGAAGTCCCAACCGGCTAGAGGTAGGCCAGTGTCAGGAGGCATCCCGGACATGGGCATTAGCTTCCAGCACTGATGGTGCAGCCAGTGTCGATGATAAGAATTAAAACACAACTGCAACCCCCAGTCCTGGACAGGCTCAGGAAGCGGCTATCTGGAAAGAGTGGGAGGGGTCCAGGAGGCCAGCCCCCAGGTGATACATACGTTTGCACAACAGTGACGGCGAGCCACTGGAAGTCTTTTCCAGCTGTACTGCGCTGTAATTGTGGTCGCTTGCTCAGGACAGCATGCTGCTTTCACAAGTTGTCTCCTTCCTGAGGGATTTGCTCCTAGAAAAAGCCACCACCGCCTTCTTCACTGTGCCTTCTTCTTCTTCTTTTTCTTTTTTTTCCTGGAGCTTGTCTCTTCTGCAGAGAAGAGCTTTTAACACCTCCCTGGATAGTCAGTAAAACCCCAAGCATTAAGAAGGCCAGAAAATACACGTCCACTTCATTTCACTGAAAAAGAAAGGTCATGATCCTATCCCTTCTTTGGGTCATCCACCCTGAGTCTGCACACCACATTTGCTCAGCAGCAGTCTGGCTACCCTTGCACATCCAGCAAACCCTTAGCACTCCTTCCTCTTATTCAGGATTCCAACTTTTTGAGCGACAAGAAGATCCCTGACACAGAGGGATCCTTGCTGAGGTATGAGAGCAGTGACACAGGATGCAAGAAGAGCACAAATGATGTTTCTTTTTCCTCTGCCAAGCCCAGGGCACGCTTGGTGCTGCCATTCTCCTCCTGGGTGCAGCAGCAAACGCTTCTTCGTCAGTTCTATGATCCAACACTGCCGCCCTTAAAAATTAAGTCACCTCAAAAGTTACATAAGTATTTGAAAATACTCAAGAAAACTCTCCAAACACTGCTAGTTACACTTTGCTTGTCATAAATGGAACATCAATCTGAGCCCCAGGACAGGCCAGAGACAAGAACCTGTGATTTCCAGCCAGGCCTGAATTCTCCCCAAATTCCACAGAGTACCAAAACAGGACAATCTTGGCAGGAGCCAAGGGCAGCCTCCTCTACCCTGAAGCAGGCCATGCCTGGAGTCCTTGGCATGAACCGAGGGCAGCATCTCCTGCCTGGAAGCAGTCATGAAGCACACTGAAACACCACTTCCACGTGGGTGGGCCACTGTTGCTTTGCCTCCCACAGATCTGTCCCCCCTTTTCCCCTGGGTGATGGAGCTGCCAAAGATTCCTCAAAGCCCATCTCTTTTGAGCAGTGAGAAGCCCCGGGCTTCTCTTCCTGCATTTATTCTCCAGACCAAGAAGTTACAGGAAGAGACATAGGTGGGGTTTTGAACATAGGTTCAGTTTTACAAGTTTTGCAATAGAAGCTGGTAACATTCAGTCAAAACAAGTCAGATGACACTCTGTTAGGCAATTAAGTGATCCACTATAACAAAGCCTTGATTTACCCGAAATTCCTTTTCCCTCTAGCAGCTTTTTAGTAACGTTGCCTATCAATTAGTCACTTGTCTGTCTTAGAATCAGCAGCCTTGCTGTGTTATGATTCTTTTCCTGCAACAGAGACTCGATGCCCGGGGGTTAAAATTCCTGTCCTTTGCAAGGTCAATATTTGAAACTGCAAGGCTTTTGGTGACTAAAGTCACCTATTACCCAAGAGCAGTAATAGGAAATTGATGTAATACATTAAAAAAGGTAATTGCCTTCCTTAACCACGAAGATGGCATTTTATAAAATTAGCTGCTTCTCTTAAAAGGCAACCTTCATTATCCTTTACCTACTCTTTAAAGACTATACAAACAGGAATAAGTAAATTATGGATAAAATGTTCTATAACTGGGAGAACTCAACGGCCAGTTGCCCACAGCTTACCTGCTGGTGTCCTGCGACACATATTGAAGCCTCCGTTGTACTTTGAGGAAAAATGTTCAAAACATGCCCAAAGTTCTACCCAGCAGCCGCCCCGGGAACCTGCATGCACTTCTGTCCCACTGCGAGTGGCAACCACATCGGCGGTGCTGGACTCGGGTCAGCCCTGCTGGAATGGCAGTGAAAGAGAAACTCATGTTTCAGCACAGCTAAGACGTAAACGTGCAAGTGCAATTTTTAGTGAACAGTGTCGCGTATCAAGGGATAACTCTGTGACCAAAGGAAAACAAAACCTATTCTAGAAAAACAGCAGCTCTGCCTTTCAGGGATGAGACAACCCTGCAAGCTGCTGAGCTCTCTGCTGGTCACCGGTGATGTCATCCCGGTAGCACTGACCCTGTCACCGCCAGAGGTGCCTCACCCAGTCCCCTCCCATCTGTCCGCTGGACTGGAGGGGCGCCATTCTGTCCACACAGCTTCCTTGAGCACCTGCACCCTTGGGGCCTGCTTGTTGGGAGGAAAGCTGTCACCCGCGGCAGCTGGCTTAAACCTTAGCAGCAGGAGGAACAGCTGCCCGTGGCCAGGCCACTGCCCCAGATGAAACTGTTGCTGCCGGGCCTGGCCATCTCTTCCCAACGGAAATAAGTTGTTTGGGGTTCAGCAGACTCTAGAATGAAGCGGGCCCCTTGGGCACAGGGAGCAACAGCACATCCTAGTGGGCTGATTTCCCCAAAGCTTGAAACTAGGTGTCTTGTCTCACTCCAAGGATGGCTGTGGCACTACAGCATCGCTGGACGCTGGGTGGCAGTAGAGGGCCTCACAGAAACCAGGCACAGACAATCTGGCCTCCAGCAAAGGAATGATGCTAATGCGCTCCTCTGGGTAGAATTTGCACAATAACCCACATGGAAGTCACAGCAGGACAGGGATGAAAACTATGGGGCAAGAGGTCAAGTCTGCACAATCCCAACCAACCCCACAGATGCCCATGTCCAGTAACCGCACACACCGGATGGCTCCCCACAGGCAAAGGAACAGGTGAGACACACCCCTTCTCTGTACCTGGTGACGGATTCAGGGAAGTCAGGCTCCAGGCCCTCTCTCACTCCCACCGTGTCCTGAATCCTCACCGTCAGCTACAGCTGCAAGGACTGTTTCTCTTCTGTGAACCTGCAAGCTAAGGGTCTGAAGCGACACAGTGGAGAAAGCATGCGAGGAAATTCTGCTCTACTTTTCCACCTCAGTGAGACACGTGCACAATGTAGTTTCCCATCTCAACTGTTGCTTCGCTGTCAAGATTTCTTTTGGTGTGAGAGACCAAGGTGTCAGTAGCAAAAGAAAATGTTTTGCTTTGGCTCCCCTCAGTATGCTTCAACATTTCCAAGTGAATTTCACGTCACAAGGGGAGATGGGGATTGCCCTCAACTGGAATGTGGGTCACCTCCCAGCTGTGTGGTGATGTGTCTGGGGCCAAGGCCAGAGCTGCTGCTTTTCCAGATTTTCCAAGCCAGAAACAAGCACTGTTCACTTTAATAAGGTTAAGTTTAAACCGACATCCTTTTTTGGTGCCTAAACTGTTGACTACATACCCCAGCAAGACAGAAGCGTGTGAAAGCCGTCCATTCACACTCCCCTTCTCCCAGACGGTCACATGCGCATATCCCCAGAGCTGAAGGCACTGTGCAAAGCACGGTGCAGTATATGCGGCCAGTAACCGTGTGTTCTTCTCACTGAACACTTCCAGGGTTGCATCAAGTAAGAGTTGCCTCAACTTTCACTGAAGTAGATAAAAGCTGCAAAAACCCTTACTGATTTCCTAAGTTTACTTCTCTAAGTCCCAAAAGCTAAGACTATAACTACGTTAGCGTTCATGTATGACAAACAAATATTAAATAGTTTACACCTTTATACCAATTTATCTGTAGCTCGTGCAGGTCCAATTGGACCTGGCAGACATCTACAGAACATTTCATGCAACAACTAGAGAATACACATTTTTTCTCATCGGCACATGGAACATTCTCCAGGATAGACCACATGTTAGGTCACAAAACAGGTTTCAGCAAATTTTTCAAAGCTGACATCATTCCTAGTATCTTTTCTGACCACAATTGACTAGCACTGGAAATCAATTACAAGCGAATTTCTGGAAACTACTCCAGTGCATGAAAACTGAACAACAGGCTCCCGAATGACCTATGGGTCCAAGAAGAAATTAAAAAGGAAATCAAAAACGTTCTTGAAACTAATGAAAAAAGATGCATCCTACCAAAACCTGTGGGATACTGTAAAAGCAACAGCGACGAGGCAATATATTGCAATACATGCTCACATCAAAAGGATGGAGAAACTTCACGTAAATGACCGAACCGTACACCTCAAAGAACCACCACCACCACAACAATGCAATCATAAAAGTACTAGAGAGAAAGAAATAATTAACATCAGGGCAGAGTTCAATGAAATGGAGACCCCCAAAACGATACAAAGGATCAGCGAAACACAAAGTTGTTTTTTGAGAAGATAAATAAAATAGACAAACCATTAGCTTTGCCCACTCTCACCACACTCATTCAACATAGTACTGAAAGCCCTAACCAGAGCAATCAAGCAAGACAAAGAAATAAAGGGCATTCAGATTGGGAAGGACAAAGTCAAGTTGTCCCTGTTTGCAGATGACGCGATCTTATAGATAGAAAACCTAAAGGCTACCAGAACGCCCTTACGGCTGACTAACAATTTTAATAATTTTGCGGGGTACAAAATCAACACCCACAGATCAGGAGCATTTTTATACTCCGATAATGAACTGGCAGAAAAAGAAATCAAGAAAGCAAGCCCATTTACAATAGTCACCCCCAAGATAAAATACCTAGGAACCAATTGAACCAAGGAGGTTAATGCAGATCTCTACAATGAGAACTACCAAACACCAGTGAGAGAAATTAAAGAGCACCCAAAAATAGTGGAATGACATACCAGGCTCTGGTACGGGAAGAATTAACATCGTGAAAATGTCCTTTCTACCCATAGCAGTCTACAAATTCAACGCAATCTCCGTCAAAATAGCAACAACTTTCTTCACAGAAATAGAAAAAGCAGTGCTAACATTCATATGGAATACGAAAAGATCCTGAATAGCCAAAGCAATTTTGAGCTTAAAAGCACCCCAAAAACAGAAAGGCTGGAGGCATAACACCACCCAATTTCAAATTCTATGACAAGGCTCAAAACAGCATGGTGATGGCATAGAAACAGACACTCAGATCAATGGAACAGGATAGAAAACCCAGGATAGAAAAAAATCAATTTGCCTACTTACAGCCAACCGATTTTTGACAAAGCAAACCAGAACATACGCTGTGGAAAAGACAGCCTCTTCAGGAAATAAACGGTGCCCGCAAAATTGGACAATCCACATGCAGAAGAATGAAACTGGACCAGCATCTCACCATATGCCAAAATCGACTCGAAATGGATTAAAGACCAGAATATAAGACCCCAAACCATTACATGACTGAAGGAAAACAGAGGGGAAACACTCCAGGAAGTAGGTGGGGGCAAAGGCTTTATGAATAAGACCCGAAAACCCACAAGCAACAATATAAAAACTAAACAAATGAGCTAATGTCAAACTAAGAAGCTTCCACACAGCAAAGGAAACAATCAACAGAGCAGAAAGGCACCCTAAAAAAAGGGAGAAAATATGTGTAAACTATACGTCTGCCAAGGGCTTAATATCCAGAACATACCAAGAACTCAAACAGCTGTACAGTATGAAAACAAGTAATCCGATTTAAAACTGGGCAAACGAGATGAATAGACATTTTTCAAAGACATACAAATGGCCAACGGTACACGAAAAAATGCTCAGCATCACTAGTCATCAGAGAAATGCAAATCAAAACCACATTGAGATATCATGTCAACCCAGATAGACTGGCCATTGTTAAAAAGACCATTAATAAGAAATGCTACTGAGGATATGAGGAAAGGAGAACTCTTCTCCAATGTTGGTGGGACTGTAAATTAGCACAGCCACTATGGAAAACAGTAAAGAAGTTTCCTCCAATACAGATAGTACTACCATATGATCCAGCAGTTCCACTACTGGGTATATATCCAAAGAAATGGAAGTCATATGGAAGGGACACCTGCACTCCCATGTTCACTGCAGCTTTACTTACAATAGCCAAAATATAGAACCAACCTCAGTGCCCTTCGACAGATGACTGGATAAAAAAAATGTGATACACGTACACCATGGAATAATACTCAGTGATAAAGAAAAAGAATGAAATTCTGCCATCGGTAACAACCTGGATGAGTCTGGAGAAAATTATGTTGTGTGAAATAAGCCAGACAAGGGAAGATAAATATCACATGCTCTCACTTATAACTAGGTAGAAAGGAAGGAAGGAAGGAAGGAAGGAAGGAAGGAAGGAAGGAAGGAAGGAAGGAAGGAAGGAAGGAAGGAAGGAAGGAAAGGACTACAACAGTTCCTTGAACTTTCAGAAGGACAGAAGAAACCAATGGTTACTAGAGATGAGGGGATGGACGGAGGGAGGGAGTTGGGGGCATGATGGGTCAGGCAAAGGGCATAAAGAAAAGTCATGATTTGTAATAATGAATATGCTAATAAAAATAATTTAAAAAGTAAGACACTTTAAAACACAAAAAGAATGCCATTATTGACATTCCAGAAAATTCCAGCTATGTGGATAACATTAAAAACCAGCTGTCAAGCTAAATCCTTTATCAGTACAAATTTTGATATTTCTTCAAATTGGGAGGAGAATGTTGGTTTCGATGTACAATGTCTGGTCACTCCCAGCCTCATCTATTTGTCACTGACGACCCTGGGACAGACGGAAAAAAAAAAAAAAAAACGGTTTCTGCAACTTTTAAAATACAGACACGCCCTCCACCACCAACTTTCAATTTCTACAAAACGTCCTTGGGTTCTAGTATTCTTGCACATGTTTGTTCTCTTACAGGAAATTTGCTCCTTAGGATTTCACTGCAATGTGCTTCTGGATCCCATGCCATGATTTATCTCTGAGGACCCCTGTTCCCCTGGATCCATTTCACCCCGTGCCTGGCCACCTGTGTGGCACACACACATAGGAGCAGGAGGACAAGGGTTTGAGATGGGGAACCCGCACAAGCAATTATCTGGGTTTAGGTCTGCAGGTTATTAAGGTTTTCCGTTTCAACTTCCACAGCTAGAACGAAAGTGTAGAAATCTGTTTTCTAGTTAAAATCTGTTCACATCCCAAGTGTTTCTTAAGTTACTTAACAAGCCTTTGGTAGTCCGAAATACCGGGAAGTGTGCCTGTAACTAGAAACACCAGAAACTTCCATTTCAAAATTGTCATAAACCAGGGATACTTTAGAAAAACCTTTTCAGCCCACTTCGTGCATTGAGTAATGGTGGGTAAACAGTGGAAACCAAGAGAGGCAACATGGAAGCAAACGGATATAAAAGCACAAGGGAGACATCATGCTCTTGGGGAGAACTAAAATGCAAATTGTGTCTGTAAACGAAAGAAATTATACAGAAATCCCAGAAAAACAATTGACTGAAAATCAGACGAACGATCCCATGTTCATCTCATCACCTTGAGAACACGAAGGATACTTTTGTACAGGCAACACACCTCCTTAAAGCAGCAGCAGAGTGCTTCGTGCACAGCAAGGCCTAGTTCACTGAGCAGCTGGACCTGTGCCCACACCCAGAGGGCAGCACCAGCCACGTGGGTGCAGAGGAGGTTGTCCCGGTGAACTCCACAAGCGGCAGCAACGCTCGGCTCTACGCCACAGGACTTCTGACAACGGACACAGTCGCACAGACTGCAAGTGGACCCCACATCAGCCTCAAGACCTCCCCCACCCGAAAACATCTCCACAGCCAGCCAGGGAGGCAAAGGAAGGGTCTTCATGGCGTGCAGAGTTACAATGAATCTGTGTTCACGCTGCCCCCTCCCACTGTACCCGTCGAGACCCAGACGATGTGCCCTGCTACTACAAAGTCGAAGAGATGTTTGATGGGGGCAGAGCGGCAGAGGCACATTGAATTTGGATCATTTTACCCATGACCCTTCTCTCCTCCCAACGCTCTTTGGGAAAGATGACATTTCTGGGGAAACAGAAGGTGATCAGAAGCAAGTAGCTCAAATGTATGTCCCTTGTAAATTTCGGATATCCATCAATTTCAATTTTGAGATATAGAGAAGTGCTGGGAAGTTTAATTGGCCGTATCAGTGTCAGTGAAGAGCTGATGGAAGAAGTGCGAAAGGCCAAAGGAGAAAACCCATGAGTAGAGAAATTAGCCTTCGGCTAATCTTATCTTCTCTGCTTCCATATATCCCTGTCCGTCCTCAAAAGTTGAGTGAGGTAGGAGATGATAAGATTGAGATTAGAGCAAATTATTTCCCCTTCTTTTCCTTTCTCCAATGCACAGTCTCCTCAACCCGCACACTTGGAGTCTCAGGGTCAGTTCTCCAATACTGGTCGACACAGAGGAAAACCAACTGAACCAAAACGAATCCACCGAATTATCTCTGCTATGCTTACTTTTACCTTCCCGGGTTTTCTTTCCTTTACTGTTAAGTGCCTATAATCAACTTCAATCATTTTAGCAGAGTACTAAAGAGTGACTGCTCCCAACCCCTTCAGATAGGTGATGCTTATGTTTACATCTGCTTATCAGCTCTGTCAAAGTGCTGTTTCGTGGAGGTGCTGTAATTTGATGAACACATGAGACATGCTATTTGCTAGCAAGAAATTCTCAGCTCAAACAAGCTAAGGTGTATGGAGATTCAGTATAACACAGTAATTGGTTAACTCAGTTTACTTGGGACTCCATTTCTTAGGTCTTGGGCTGTTTACATAACCAAAAGGAGTGTGTGTGTGTGTGTGTGTGTGTGTGTGTGTGTGTGTGTGTGTGTGTGTACCACACTTGACCTAGCACCTACCTGCACAAGTACCCCCCTGCCAAGTGATGTGTTTAAAGGCCAACAAAAAGGAAAACACAGAACACATTTATAATCCTGAAAATCTAGGGCTACTTAACCTTTCTGCTGCTTAATTTTAAAGGCAAAAAATGTACTATGAGCAGCATAAATAAGAACTGATTTGAGCATAGTTTTATAATAGATAAAATGTACCTGATGGGTCTAATTCAAATTTCTAAAATCTAACTGTGCCGCATTAGTCTGAGATACAAGATCTGAAGCTGCATGATCTAATCTGAGAATTTACGGACCTGTTTGAAATACCTTCATTTGATTAATTTGAAATGGAGGCCAGGGTATGACCTCTAACAGTCTGATCTTTAATAACCGCTCAAGAGATGAGGCAGGAAGTCAGTCGCGCTTAGAATTCTATGCACTTTCCTCTAGTGAGCACACCCTGCGGTTCCACGCGTGCAAGCACACCCCTCGCTCACTGCGGGATCTACAGAGCAGCTGTACATGCCCTTCAAAACTCAAATGCGTGTTATGTGGGTGTGCGGTATAGGGGTAGGACATGAAAAAACTCCCACCTGTCCAGTCCGAGAGAAATTTAACTCCTGAGAAGCACACCTTAGTTGAACATCAGATGCAACACTAATTTGCAGAGGTTCCCCCAACATAGGAACAAAAGGGCTGACGTTATGTGTTGATAGCAGATCGTGTGTGAAAACTAAAGTTTTATACGGGGCTGTACGAAGACTAACTGAGGTCTGGAAAATGAGGAATTTTAAATGCTGGACAGTCTCTATACTCAGATTCCGCTGAAGACAATGCAAATACTTATAAGAGCCTGATAATAAAAACAGATTAAAAAAACTTAATCATCAAGGTGAAGCATTTAGTAATGAGGTTTGTACAGCTTTTCGGAAAACACTGACTGGAAGTCCCAACCGGCTAGAGGTAGGCCAGTGTCAGGAGGCATCCCGGACATGGGCATTAGCTTCCAGCACTGATGGTGCAGCCGGTGTCGATGATAAGAATTAAAACACAACTGCAACCCCCAGTCCTGGACAGGCTCAGGAAGCGGCTATCTGGAAAGAGTGGGAGGGGTCCAGGAGGCCAGCCCCCAGGTGATACATACGTTTGCACAACAGTGACGGCGAGCCACTGGAAGTCTTTTCCAGCTGTACTGCGCTGTAATTGTGGTCGCTTGCTCAGGACAGCATGCTGCTTTCACAAGTTGTCTCCTTCCTGAGGGATTTGCTCCTAGAAAAAGCCACCACCGCCTTCTTCACTGTGCCTTCTTCTTCTTCTTTTTCTTTTTTTTCCTGGAGCTTGTCTCTTCTGCAGAGAAGAGCTTTTAACACCTCCCTGGATAGTCAGTAAAACCCCAAGCATTAAGAAGGCCAGAAAATACACGTCCACTTCATTTCACTGAAAAAGAAAGGTCATGATCCTATCCCTTCTTTGGGTCATCCACCCTGAGTCTGCACACCACATTTGCTCAGCAGCAGTCTGGCTACCCTTGCACATCCAGCAAACCCTTAGCACTCCTTCCTCTTATTCAGGATTCCAACTTTTTGAGCGACAAGAAGATCCCTGACACAGAGGGATCCTTGCTGAGGTATGAGAGCAGTGACACAGGATGCAAGAAGAGCACAAATGATGTTTCTTTATCCTCTGCCAAGCCCAGGGCACGCTTGGTGCTGCCATTCTCCTCCTGGGTGCAGCAGCAAACGCTTCTTCGTCAGTTCTATGATCCAACACTGCCGCCCTTAAAAATTAAGTCACCTCAAAAGTTACATAAGTATTTGAAAATACTCAAGAAAACTCTCCAAACACTGCTAGTTACACTTTGCTTGTCATAAATGGAACATCAATCTGAGCCCCAGGACAGGCCAGAGACAAGAACCTGTGATTTCCAGCCAGGCCTGAATTCTCCCCAAATTCCACAGAGTACCAAAACAGGACAATCTTGGCAGGAGCCAAGGGCAGCCTCCTCTACCCTGAAGCAGGCCATGCCTGGAGTCCTTGGCATGAACCGAGGGCAGCATCTCCTGCCTGGAAGCAGTCATGAAGCACACCGAAACACCACTTCCACGTGGGTGGGCCACTGTTGCTTTGCCTCCCACAGATCTGTCCCCCCTTTTCCCCTGGGTGATGGAGCTGCCAAAGATTCCTCAAAGCCCATCTCTTTTGAGCAGTGAGAAGCCCCGGGCTTCTCTTCCTGCATTTATTCTCCAGACCAAGAAGTTACAGGAAGAGACATAGGTGGGGTTTTGAACATAGGTTCAGTTTTACAAGTTTTGCAATAGAAGCTGGTAACATTCAGTCAAAACAAGTCAGATGACACTCTGTTAGGCAATTGAGTGATCCACTATAACAAAGCCTTGATTTACCCGAAATTCCTTTTCCCTCTAGCAGCTTTTTAGTAACGTTGCCTATCAATTAGTCACTTGTCTGTCTTAGAATCAGCAGCCTTGCTGTGTTATGATTCTTTTCCTGCAACAGAGACTCGATGCCCGGGGGTTAAAATTCCTGTCCTTTGCAAGGTCAATATTTGAAACTGCAAGGCTTTTGGTGACTAAAGTCACCTATTACCCAAGAGCAGTAATAGGAAATTAATGTAATACATTAAAAAAGGTAATTGCCTTCCTTAACCACGAAGATGGCATTTTATAAAATTAGCTGCTTCTCTTAAAAGGCAACCTTCATTATCCTTTACCTACTCTTTAAAGACTATACAAACAGGAATAAGTAAATTATGGATAAAATGTTCTATAACTGGGAGAACTCAACGGCCAGTTGCCCACAGCTTACCTGCTGGTGTCCTGTGACACATATTGAAGCCTCCGTTGTACTTTGAGGAAAAATGTTCAAAACATGCCCAAAGTTCTACCCAGCAGCCGCCCCGGGAACCTGCATGCACTTCTGTCCCACTGCGAGTGGCAACCACATCGGCGGTGCTGGACTCGGGTCAGCCCTGCTGGAATGGCAGTGAAAGAGAAACTCATGTTTCAGCACAGCTAAGACGTAAACGTGCAAGTGCAATTTTTAGTGAACAGTGTCGCGTATCAAGGGATAACTCTGTGACCAAAGGAAAACAAAACCTATTCTAGAAAAACAGCAGCTCTGCCTTTCAGGGATGAGACAACCCTGCAAGCTGCTGAGCTCTCTGCTGGTCACCGGTGATGTCATCCCGGTAGCACTGACCCTGTCACCGCCAGAGGTGCCTCACCCAGTCCCCTCCCATCTGTCCGCTGGACTGGAGGGGCGCCATTCTGTCCACACAGCTTCCTTGAG
The DNA here is from genome assembly GCF_027409185.1 of Cynocephalus volans. Classification (NCBI taxonomy): domain Eukaryota; kingdom Metazoa; phylum Chordata; class Mammalia; order Dermoptera; family Cynocephalidae; genus Cynocephalus; species Cynocephalus volans. The sequence goes on along the minus strand of NW_026902469.1, from coordinate 244,122 downwards.
CACCTGCACCCTTGGGGCCTGCTTGTTGGGAGGAAAGCTGTCACCCGCGGCAGCTGGCTTAAACCTTAGCAGCAGGAGGAACAGCTGCCCGTGGCCAGGCCACTGCCCCAGATGAAACTGTTGCTGCCGGGCCTGGCCATCTCTTCCCAACGGAAATAAGTTGTTTGGGGTTCAGCAGACTCTAGAATGAAGCGGGCCCCTTGGGCACAGGGAGCAACAGCACATCCTAGTGGGCTGATTTCCCCAAAGCTTGAAACTAGGTGTCTTGTCTCACTCCAAGGATGGCTGTGGCACTACAGCATCGCTGGACGCTGGGTGGCAGTAGAGGGCCTCACAGAAACCAGGCACAGACAATCTGGCCTCCAGCAAAGGAATGATGCTAATGCGCTCCTCTGGGTAGAATTTGCACAATAACCCACATGGAAGTCACAGCAGGACAGGGATGAAAACTATGGGGCAAGAGGTCAAGTCTGCACAATCCCAACCAACCCCACAGATGCCCATGTCCAGTAACCGCACACACCGGATGGCTCCCCACAGGCAAAGGAACAGGTGAGACACACCCCTTCTCTGTACCTGGTGACGGATTCAGGGAAGTCAGGCTCCAGGCCCTCTCTCACTCCCACCGTGTCCTGAATCCTCACCGTCAGCTACAGCTGCAAGGACTGTTTCTCTTCTGTGAACCTGCAAGCTAAGGGTCTGAAGCGACACAGTGGAGAAAGCATGCGAGGAAATTCTGCTCTACTTTTCCACCTCAGTGAGACACGTGCACAATGTAGTTTCCCATCTCAACTGTTGCTTCGCTGTCAAGATTTCTTTTGGTGTGAGAGACCAAGGTGTCAGTAGCAAAAGAAAATGTTTTGCTTTTGCTCCCCTCAGTATGCTTCAACATTTCCAAGTGAATTTCACGTCACAAGGGGAGATGGGGATTGCCCTCAACTGGAATGTGGGTCACCTCCCAGCTGTGTGGTGATGTGTCTGGGGCCAAGGCCAGAGCTGCTGCTTTTCCAGATTTTCCAAGCCAGAAACAAGCACTGTTCACTTTAATAAGGTTAAGTTTAAACCGACATCCTTTTTTGGTGCCTAAACTGTTGACTACATACCCCAGCAAGACAGAAGCGTGTGAAAGCCGTCCATTCACACTCCCCTTCTCCCAGACGGTCACATGCGCATATCCCCAGAGCTGAAGGCACTGTGCAAAGCACGGTGCAGTATATGCGGCCAGTAACCGTGTGTTCTTCTCACTGAACACTTCCAGGGTTGCATCAAGTAAGAGTTGCCTCAACTTTCACTGAAGTAGATAAAAGCTGCAAAAACCCTTACTGATTTCCTAAGTTTACTTCTCTAAGTCCCAAAAGCTAAGACTATAACTACGTTAGCGTTCATGTATGACAAACAAATATTAAATAGTTTACACCTTTATACCAATTTATCTGTAGCTCGTGCAGGTCCAATTGGACCTGGCAGACATCTACAGAACATTTCATGCAACAACTAGAGAATACACATTTTTTCTCATCGGCACATGGAACATTCTCCAGGATAGACCACATGTTAGGTCACAAAACAGGTTTCAGCAAATTTTTCAAAGCTGACATCATTCCTAGTATCTTTTCTGACCACAATTGACTAGCACTGGAAATCAATTACAAGCGAATTTCTGGAAACTACTCCAGTGCATGAAAACTGAACAACAGGCTCCCGAATGACCTATGGGTCCAAGAAGAAATTAAAAAGGAAATCAAAAACGTTCTTGAAACTAATGAAAAAAGATGCATCCTACCAAAACCTGTGGGATACTGTAAAAGCAACAGCGACGAGGCAATATATTGCAATACATGCTCACATCAAAAGGATGGAGAAACTTCACGTAAATGACCGAACCGTACACCTCAAAGAACCACCACCACCACAACAATGCAATCATAAAAGTACTAGAGAGAAAGAAATAATTAACATCAGGGCAGAGTTCAATGAAATGGAGACCCCCAAAACGATACAAAGGATCAGCGAAACACAAAGTTGTTTTTTGAGAAGATAAATAAAATAGACAAACCATTAGCTTTGCCCACTCTCACCACACTCATTCAACATAGTACTGAAAGCCCTAACCAGAGCAATCAAGCAAGACAAAGAAATAAAGGGCATTCAGATTGGGAAGGACAAAGTCAAGTTGTCCCTGTTTGCAGATGACGCGATCTTATAGATAGAAAACCTAAAGGCTACCAGAACGCCCTTACGGCTGACTAACAATTTTAATAATTTTGCGGGGTACAAAATCAACACCCACAGATCAGGAGCATTTTTATACTCCGATAATGAACTGGCAGAAAAAGAAATCAAGAAAGCAAGCCCATTTACAATAGTCACCCCCAAGATAAAATACCTAGGAACCAATTGAACCAAGGAGGTTAATGCAGATCTCTACAATGAGAACTACCAAACACCAGTGAGAGAAATTAAAGAGCACCCAAAAATAGTGGAATGACATACCAGGCTCTGGTACGGGAAGAATTAACGTCGTGAAAATGTCCTTTCTACCCATAGCAGTCTACAAATTCAACGCAATCTCCGTCAAAATAGCAACAACTTTCTTCACAGAAATAGAAAAAGCAGTGCTAACATTCATATGGAATACGAAAAGATCCTGAATAGCCAAAGCAATTTTGAGCTTAAAAGCACCCCAAAAACAGAAAGGCTGGAGGCATAACACCACCCAATTTCAAATTCTATGACAAGGCTCAAAACAGCATGGTGATGGCATAGAAACAGACACTCAGATCAATGGAACAGGATAGAAAACCCAGGAATAATCAATTTGCCTACTTACAGCCAACCGATTTTTGACAAAGCCAACCAGAACATACGCTGTGGAAAAGACAGCCTCTTCAGGAAATAAACGGTGCCCGCAAAATTGGACAATCCACATGCAGAAGAATGAAACTGGACCAGCATCTCACCATATGCCAAAATCGACTCGAAATGGATTAAAGACCAGAATATAAGACCCCAAACCATTACATGACTGAAGGAAAACAGAGGGGAAACACTCCAGGAAGTAGGTGGGGGCAAAGGCTTTATGAATAAGACCCGAAAACCCACAAGCAACAATATAAAAACTAAACAAATGAGCTAATGTCAAACTAAGAAGCTTCCACACAGCAAAGGAAACAATCAACAGAGCAGAAAGGCACCCTAAAAAAAGGGAGAAAATATGTGTAAACTATACGTCTGCCAAGGGCTTAATATCCAGAACATACCAAGAACTCAAACAGCTGTACAGTATGAAAACAAGTAATCCGATTTAAAACTGGGCAAACAAGATGAATAGACATTTTTCAAAGACATACAAATGGCCAACGGTACACGAAAAAATGCTCAGCATCACTAGTCATCAGAGAAATGCAAATCAAAACCACATTGAGATATCATGTCAACCCAGATAGACTGGCCATTGTTAAAAAGACCATTAATAAGAAATGCTACTGAGGATATGAGGAAAGAAGAACTCTTCTCCAATGTTGGTGGGACTGTAAATTAGCACAGCCACTATGGAAAACAGTAAAGAAGTTTCCTCCAATACAGATAGTACTACCATATGATCCAGCAGTTCCACTACTGGGTATATATCCAAAGAAATGGAAGTCATATGGAAGGGACACCTGCACTCCCATGTTCACTGCAGCTTTACTTACAATAGCCAAAATATAGAACCAACCTCAGTGCCCTTCGACAGATGACTGGATAAAAAAAATGTGATACACGTACACCATGGAATAATACTCAGTGATAAAGAAAAAGAATGAAATTCTGCCATCGGTAACAACCTGGATGAGTCTGGAGAAAATTATGTTGTGTGAAATAAGCCAGACAAGGGAAGATAAATATCACATGCTCTCACTTATAACTAGATAGAAAGGAAGGAAGGAAGGAAGGAAGGAAGGAAGGAAGGAAGGAAGGAAGGAAGCAAAGGACTACAACAGTTCCTTGAACTTTCAGAAGGACAGAAGAAACCAATGGTTACTAGAGATGAGGGGATGGATGGAGGGAGGGAGTTGGGGGCGTGATGGGTCAGGCAACGGGCATAAAGAAAAATCATGATTTGTAATAATGAATATGCTAATAAAAATAATTTAAAAAGTAAGACACTTTAAAACACAAAAAGAATGCCATTATTGACATTCCAGGAAATTCCAGCTATGTGGATAACTTTAAAAACCAGCTGTCAAGCTAAATCCTTTATCAGTACAAATTTTGATATTTCTTCAAATTGGGAGGAGAATGTTGGTTTCGATGTACAATGTCTGGTCACTCCCAGCCTCATCTATTTGTCACTGACGACCCTGGGACAGACGGAAAAAAAAAAAAAAAACGGTTTCTGCAACTTTTAAAATACAGACACGCCCTCCACCACCAACTTTCAATTTCTACAAAACGTCCTTGGGTTCTAGTATTCTTGCACATGTTTGTTCTCTTACAGGAAATTTGCTCCTTAGGATTTCACTGCAATGTGCTTCTGGATCCCATGCCATGATTTATCTCTGAGGACCCCTATTCCCCTGGATCCATTTCACCCCGTGCCTGGCCACCTGTGTGGCACACACACATAGGAGCAGGAGGACAAGGCTTTGAGATGGGGAACCCGCACAAGCAATTATCTGGGTTTAGGTCTGCAGGTTATTAAGGTTTTCCGTTTCAACTTCCACAGCTAGAACGAAAGTGTAGAAATCTGTTTTCTAGTTAAAATCTGTTCACATCCCAAGTGTTTTTAAGTTACTTAACAAGCCTTTGGTAGTCCGAAATACCGGGAAGTGTGCCTGTAACTAGAAACACCAGAAACTTCCATTTCAAAATTGTCATAAACCAGGGATACTTTAGAAAAACCTTTTCAGCCCACTTCGTGCCTTGAGTAATGGTGGGTAAACAGTGGAAACCAAGAGAGGCAACATGGAAGCAAACGGATATAAAAGCACAAGGGAGACATCATGCTCTTGGGGAGAACTAAAATGCAAATTGTGTCTGTAAACGAAAGAAATTATACAGAAATCCCAGAAAAACAATTGACTGAAAATCAGACGAACGATCCCATGTTCATCTCATCACCTTGAGAACACGAAGGATACTTTTGTACAGGCAGCACACCTCCTTAAAGCAGCAGCAGAGTGCTTCGTGCACAGCAAGGCCTAGTTCACCGAGCAGCTGGACCTGTGCCCACACCCAGAGGGCAGCACCAGCCACGTGGGTGCAGAGGAGGTTGTCCCGGTGAACTCCACAAGCGGCAGCAACGCTCGGCTCTACGCCACAGGACTTCTGACAACGGACACAGTCGCACAGACTGCAAGTGGACCCCACATCAGCCTCAAGACCTCCCCCACCCGAAAACATCTCCACAGCCAGCCAGGGAGGCAAAGGAAGGGTCTTCATGGCGTGCAGAGTTACAATGAATCTGTGTTCACGCTGCCCCCTCCCACTGTACCCGTCGAGACCCAGACGATGTGCCCTGCTACTACAAAGTCGAAGAGATGTTTGATGGGGGCAGAGCGGAAGAGGCACATTGAATTTGGATCATTTTACCCATGACCCTTCTCTCCTCCCAACCCTCTTTGGGAAAGATGACATTTCTGGGGAAACAGAAGGTGATCAGAAGCAAGTAGCTCAAATGTATGTCCCTTGTAAATTTCGGATATCCATCAATTTCAATTTTGAGATATAGAGAAGTGCTGGGAAGTTTAATTGGCCGTATCAGTGTCAGTGAAGAGCTGATGGAAGAAGTGCGAAAGGCCAAAGGAGAAAACCCATGAGTAGAGAAATTAGCCTTCGGCTAATCTTATCTTCTCTGCTTCCATATATCCCTGTCCGTCCTCAAAAGTTGAGTGAGGTAGGAGATGATAAGATTGAGATTAGAGCAAATTATTTCCCCTTCTTTTCCTTTCTCCAATGCACAGTCTCCTCAACCCGCACACTTGGAGTCTCAGGGTCAGCTCTCCAATACTGGTCGACACAGAGGAAAACCAACTGAACCAAAACGAATCCACCGAATTATCTCTGCTATGCTTACTTTTACCTTCCCGGGTTTTCTTTCCTTTACTGTTAAGTGCCTATAATCAACTTCAATCATTTTAGCAGAGTACTAAAGAGTGACTGCTCCCAACCCCTTCAGATAGGTGATGCTTATGTTTACATCTGCTTATCAGCTCTGTCAAAGTGCTGTTTCGTGGAGGTGCTGTAATTTGATGAACACATGAGACATGCTATTTGCTAGCAAGAAATTCTCAGCTCAAACAAGCTAAGGTGTATGGAGATTCAGTATAACACAGTAATTGGTTAACTCAGTTTACTTGGGACTCCATTTCTTAGGTCTTGGGCTGTTTACATAACCAAAAGGAGTGTGTGTGTGTGTGTGTGTGTGTGTGTGTGTGTACCACACTTGACCTAGCACCTACCTGCACAAGTACCCCCCTGCCAAGTGATGTGTTTAAAGGCCAACAAAAAGGAAAACACAGAACACATTTATAATCCTGAAAATCTAGGGCTACTTAACCTTTCTGCTGCTTAATTTTAAAGGCAAAAAATGTACTATGAGCAGCATAAATAAGAACTGATTTGAGCATAGTTTTATAATAGATAAAATGTACCTGATGGGTCTAATTCAAATTTCTAAAATCTAACTGTGCCGCATTAGTCTGAGATACAAGATCTGAAGCTGCATGATCTAATCTGAGAATTTACGGACCTGTTTGAAATACCTTCATTTGATTAATTTGAAATGGAGGCCAGGGTATGACCTCTAACAGTCTGATCTTTAATAACCGCTCAAGAGATGAGGCAGGAAGTCAGTCGCGCTTAGAATTCTATGCACTTTCCTCTAGTGAGCACACCCTGCGGTTCCACGCGTGCAAGCACACCCCTCGCTCACTGCGGGATCTACAGAGCAGCTGTACATGCCCTTCAAAACTCAAATGCGTGTTATGTGGGTGTGCGGTATAGGGGTAGGACATGAAAAAACTCCCACCTGTCCAGTCCGAGAGAAATTTAACTCCTGAGAAGCACACCTTAGTTGAACATCAGATGCAACACTAATTTGCAGAGGTTCCCCCAACATAGGAACAAAAGGGCTGACGTTATGTGTTGATAGCAGATCGTGTGTGAAAACTAAAGTTTTATACGGGGCTGTACGAAGACTAACTGAGGTCTGGAAAATGAGGAATTTTAAATGCTGGACAGTCTCTATACTCAGATTCCGCTGAAGACAATGCAAATACTTATAAGAGCCTGATAATAAAAACAGATTAAAAAAACTTAATCATCAAGGTGAAGCATTTAGTAATGAGGTTTGTACAGCTTTTCGGAAAACACTGACTGGAAGTCCCAACCGGCTAGAGGTAGGCCAGTGTCAGGAGGCATCCCGGACATGGGCATTAGCTTCCAGCACTGATGGTGCAGCCAGTGTCGATGATAAGAATTAAAACACAACTGCAACCCCCAGTCCTGGACAGGCTCAGGAAGCGGCTATCTGGAAAGAGTGGGAGGGGTCCAGGAGGCCAGCCCCCAGGTGATACATACGTTTGCACAACAGTGACGGCGAGCCACTGGAAGTCTTTTCCAGCTGTACTGCGCTGTAATTGTGGTCGCTTGCTCAGGACAGCATGCTGCTTTCACAAGTTGTCTCCTTCCTGAGGGATTTGCTCCTAGAAAAAGCCACCACCGCCTTCTTCACTGTGCCTTCTTCTTCTTCTTTTTCTTTTTTTTCCTGGAGCTTGTCTCTTCTGCAGAGAAGAGCTTTTAACACCTCCCTGGATAGTCAGTAAAACCCCAAGCATTAAGAAGGCCAGAAAATACACGTCCACTTCATTTCACTGAAAAAGAAAGGTCATGATCCTATCCCTTCTTTGGGTCATCCACCCTGAGTCTGCACACCACATTTGCTCAGCAGCAGTCTGGCTACCCTTGCACATCCAGCAAACCCTTAGCACTCCTTCCTCTTATTCAGGATTCCAACTTTTTGAGCGACAAGAAGATCCCTGACACAGAGGGATCCTTGCTGAGGTATGAGAGCAGTGACACAGGATGCAAGAAGAGCACAAATGATGTTTCTTTTTCCTCTGCCAAGCCCAGGGCACGCTTGGTGCTGCCATTCTCCTCCTGGGTGCAGCAGCAAACGCTTCTTCGTCAGTTCTATGATCCAACACTGCCGCCCTTAAAAATTAAGTCACCTCAAAAGTTACATAAGTATTTGAAAATACTCAAGAAAACTCTCCAAACACTGCTAGTTACACTTTGCTTGTCATAAATGGAACATCAATCTGAGCCCCAGGACAGGCCAGAGACAAGAACCTGTGATTTCCAGCCAGGCCTGAATTCTCCCCAAATTCCACAGAGTACCAAAACAGGACAATCTTGGCAGGAGCCAAGGGCAGCCTCCTCTACCCTGAAGCAGGCCATGCCTGGAGTCCTTGGCATGAACCGAGGGCAGCATCTCCTGCCTGGAAGCAGTCATGAAGCACACCGAAACACCACTTCCACGTGGGTGGGCCACTGTTGCTTTGCCTCCCACAGATCTGTCCCCCCTTTTCCCCTGGGTGATGGAGCTGCCAAAGATTCCTCAAAGCCCATCTCTTTTGAGCAGTGAGAAGCCCCGGGCTTCTCTTCCTGCATTTATTCTCCAGACCAAGAAGTTACAGGAAGAGACATAGGTGGGGTTTTGAACATAGGTTCAGTTTTACAAGTTTTGCAATAGAAGCTGGTAACATTCAGTCAAAACAAGTCAGATGACACTCTGTTAGGCAATTAAGTGATCCACTATAACAAAGCCTTGATTTACCCGAAATTCCTTTTCCCTCTAGCAGCTTTTTAGTAACGTTGCCTATCAATTAGTCACTTGTCTGTCTTAGAATCAGCAGCCTTGCTGTGTTATGATTCTTTTCCTGCAACAGAGACTCGATGCCCGGGGGTTAAAATTCCTGTCCTTTGCAAGGTCAATATTTGAAACTGCAAGGCTTTTGGTGACTAAAGTCACCTATTACCCAAGAGCAGTAATAGGAAATTGATGTAATACATTAAAAAAGGTAATTGCCTTCCTTAACCACGAAGATGGCATTTTATAAAATTAGCTGCTTCTCTTAAAAGGCAACCTTCATTATCCTTTACCTACTCTTTAAAGACTATACAAACAGGAATAAGTAAATTATGGATAAAATGTTCTATAACTGGGAGAACTCAACGGCCAGTTGCCCACAGCTTACCTGCTGGTGTCCTGCGACACATATTGAAGCCTCCGTTGTACTTTGAGGAAAAATGTTCAAAACATGCCCAAAGTTCTACCCAGCAGCCGCCCCGGGAACCTGCATGCACTTCTGTCCCACTGCGAGTGGCAACCACATCGGCGGTGCTGGACTCGGGTCAGCCCTGCTGGAATGGCAGTGAAAGAGAAACTCATGTTTCAGCACAGCTAAGACGTAAACGTGCAAGTGCAATTTTTAGTGAACAGTGTCGCGTATCAAGGGATAACTCTGTGACCAAAGGAAAACAAAACCTATTCTAGAAAAACAGCAGCTCTGCCTTTCAGGGATGAGACAACCCTGCAAGCTGCTGAGCTCTCTGCTGGTCACCGGTGATGTCATCCCGGTAGCACTGACCCTGTCACCGCCAGAGGTGCCTCACCCAGTCCCCTCCCATCTGTCCGCTGGACTGGAGGGGCGCCATTCTGTCCACACAGCTTCCTTGAGCACCTGCACCCTTGGGGCCTGCTTGTTGGGAGGAAAGCTGTCACCCGCGGCAGCTGGCTTAAACCTTAGCAGCAGGAGGAACAGCTGCCCGTGGCCAGGCCACTGCCCCAGATGAAACTGTTGCTGCCGGGCCTGGCCATCTCTTCCCAACGGAAATAAGTTGTTTGGGGTTCAGCAGACTCTAGAATGAAGCGGGCCCCTTGGGCACAGGGAGCAACAGCACATCCTAGTGGGCTGATTTCCCCAAAGCTTGAAACTAGGTGTCTTGTCTCACTCCAAGGATGGCTGTGGCACTACAGCATCGCTGGACGCTGGGTGGCAGTAGAGGGCCTCACAGAAACCAGGCACAGACAATCTGGCCTCCAGCAAAGGAATGATGCTAATGCGCTCCTCTGGGTAGAATTTGCACAATAACCCACATGGAAGTCACAGCAGGACAGGGATGAAAACTATGGGGCAAGAGGTCAAGTCTGCACAATCCCAACCAACCCCACAGATGCCCATGTCCAGTAACCGCACACACCGGATGGCTCCCCACAGGCAAAGGAACAGGTGAGACACACCCCTTCTCTGTACCTGGTGACGGATTCAGGGAAGTCAGGCTCCAGGCCCTCTCTCACTCCCACCGTGTCCTGAATCCTCACCGTCAGCTACAGCTGCAAGGACTGTTTCTCTTCTGTGAACCTGCAAGCTAAGGGTCTGAAGCGACACAGTGGAGAAAGCATGCGAGGAAATTCTGCTCTACTTTTCCACCTCAGTGAGACACGTGCACAATGTAGTTTCCCATCTCAACTGTTGCTTCGCTGTCAAGATTTCTTTTGGTGTGAGAGACCAAGGTGTCAGTAGCAAAAGAAAATGTTTTGCTTTTGCTCCCCTCAGTATGCTTCAACATTTCCAAGTGAATTTCACGTCACAAGGGGAGATGGGGATTGCCCTCAACTGGAATGTGGGTCACCTCCCAGCTGTGTGGTGATGTGTCTGGGGCCAAGGCCAGAGCTGCTGCTTTTCCAGATTTTCCAAGCCAGAAACAAGCACTGTTCACTTTAATAAGGTTAAGTTTAAACCGACATCCTTTTTTGGTGCCTAAACTGTTGACTACATACCCCAGCAAGACAGAAGCGTGTGAAAGCCGTCCATTCACACTCCCCTTCTCCCAGACGGTCACATGCGCATATCCCCAGAGCTGAAGGCACTGTGCAAAGCACGGTGCAGTATATGCGGCCAGTAACCGTGTGTTCTTCTCACTGAACACTTCCAGGGTTGCATCAAGTAAGAGTTGCCTCAACTTTCACTGAAGTAGATAAAAGCTGCAAAAACCCTTACTGATTTCCTAAGTTTACTTCTCTAAGTCCCAAAAGCTAAGACTATAACTACGTTAGCGTTCATGTATGACAAACAAATATTAAATAGTTTACACCTTTATACCAATTTATCTGTAGCTCGTGCAGGTCCAATTGGACCTGGCAGACATCTACAGAACATTTCATGCAACAACTAGAGAATACACATTTTTTCTCATCGGCACATGGAACATTCTCCAGGATAGACCACATGTTAGGTCACAAAACAGGTTTCAGCAAATTTTTCAAAGCTGACATCATTCCTAGTATCTTTTCTGACCACAATTGACTAGCACTGGAAATCAATTACAAGCGAATTTCTGGAAACTACTCCAGTGCATGAAAACTGAACAACAGGCTCCCGAATGACCTATGGGTCCAAGAAGAAATTAAAAAGGAAATCAAAAACGTTCTTGAAACTAATGAAAAAAGATGCATCCTACCAAAACCTGTGGGATACTGTAAAAGCAACAGCGACGAGGCAATATATTGCAATACATGCTCACATCAAAAGGATGGAGAAACTTCACGTAAATGACCGAACCGTACACCTCAAAGAACCACCACCACCACAACAATGCAATCATAAAAGTACTAGAGAGAAAGAAATAATTAACATCAGGGCAGAGTTCAATGAAATGGAGACCCCCAAAACGATACAAAGGATCAGCGAAACACAAAGTTGTTTTTTGAGAAGATAAATAAAATAGACAAACCATTAGCTTTGCCCACTCTCACCACACTCATTCAACATAGTACTGAAAGCCCTAACCAGAGCAATCAAGCAAGACAAAGAAATAAAGGGCATTCAGATTGGGAAGGACAAAGTCAAGTTGTCCCTGTTTGCAGATGACGCGATCTTATAGATAGAAAACCTAAAGGCTACCAGAACGCCCTTACGGCTGACTAACAATTTTAATAATTTTGCGGGGTACAAAATCAACACCCACAGATCAGGAGCATTTTTATACTCCGATAATGAACTGGCAGAAAAAGAAATCAAGAAAGCAAGCCCATTTACAATAGTCACCCCCAAGATAAAATACCTAGGAACCAATTGAACCAAGGAGGTTAATGCAGATCTCTACAATGAGAACTACCAAACACCAGTGAGAGAAATTAAAGAGCACCCAAAAATAGTGGAATGACATACCAGGCTCTGGTACGGGAAGAATTAACATCGTGAAAATGTCCTTTCTACCCATAGCAGTCTACAAATTCAACGCAATCTCCGTCAAAATAGCAACAACTTTCTTCACAGAAATAGAAAAAGCAGTGCTAACATTCATATGGAATACGAAAAGATCCTGAATAGCCAAAGCAATTTTGAGCTTAAAAGCACCCCAAAAACAGAAAGGCTGGAGGCATAACACCACCCAATTTCAAATTCTATGACAAGGCTCAAAACAGCATGGTGATGGCATAGAAACAGACACTCAGATCAATGGAACAGGATAGAAAACCCAGGATAGAAAAAAATCAATTTGCCTACTTACAGCCAACCGATTTTTGACAAAGCAAACCAGAACATACGCTGTGGAAAAGACAGCCTCTTCAGGAAATAAACGGTGCCCGCAAAATTGGACAATCCACATGCAGAAGAATGAAACTGGACCAGCATCTCACCATATGCCAAAATCGACTCGAAATGGATTAAAGACCAGAATATAAGACCCCAAACCATTACATGACTGAAGGAAAACAGAGGGGAAACACTCCAGGAAGTAGGTGGGGGCAAAGGCTTTATGAATAAGACCCGAAAACCCACAAGCAACAATATAAAAACTAAACAAATGAGCTAATGTCAAACTAAGAAGCTTCCACACAGCAAAGGAAACAATCAACAGAGCAGAAAGGCACCCTAAAAAAAGGGAGAAAATATGTGTAAACTATACGTCTGCCAAGGGCTTAATATCCAGAACATACCAAGAACTCAAACAGCTGTACAGTATGAAAACAAGTAATCCGATTTAAAACTGGGCAAACGAGATGAATAGACATTTTTCAAAGACATACAAATGGCCAACGGTACACGAAAAAATGCTCAGCATCACTAGTCATCAGAGAAATGCAAATCAAAACCACATTGAGATATCATGTCAACCCAGATAGACTGGCCATTGTTAAAAAGACCATTAATAAGAAATGCTACTGAGGATATGAGGAAAGGAGAACTCTTCTCCAATGTTGGTGGGACTGTAAATTAGCACAGCCACTATGGAAAACAGTAAAGAAGTTTCCTCCAATACAGATAGTACTACCATATGATCCAGCAGTTCCACTACTGGGTATATATCCAAAGAAATGGAAGTCATATGGAAGGGACACCTGCACTCCCATGTTCACTGCAGCTTTACTTACAATAGCCAAAATATAGAACCAACCTCAGTGCCCTTCGACAGATGACTGGATAAAAAAAATGTGATACACGTACACCATGGAATAATACTCAGTGATAAAGAAAAAGAATGAAATTCTGCCATCGGTAACAACCTGGATGAGTCTGGAGAAAATTATGTTGTGTGAAATAAGCCAGACAAGGGAAGATAAATATCACATGCTCTCACTTATAACTAGGTAGAAAGGAAGGAAGGAAGGAAGGAAGGAAGGAAGGAAGGAAGGAAGGAAGGAAGGAAGGAAGCAAAGGACTACAACAGTTCCTTGAACTTTCAGAAGGACAGAAGAAACCAATGGTTACTAGAGATGAGGGGATGGACGGAGGGAGGGAGTTGGGGGCATGATGGGTCAGGCAAAGGGCATAAAGAAAAATCATGATTTGTAATAATGAATATGCTAATAAAAATAATTTAAAAAGTAAGACACTTTAAAACACAAAAAGAATGCCATTATTGACATTCCAGAAAATTCCAGCTATGTGGATAACATTAAAAACCAGCTGTCAAGCTAAATCCTTTATCAGTACAAATTTTGATATTTCTTCAAATTGGGAGGAGAATGTTGGTTTCGATGTACAATGTCTGGTCACTCCCAGCCTCATCTATTTGTCACTGACGACCCTGGGACAGACGGAAAAAAAAAAAAAAAAACGGTTTCTGCAACTTTTAAAATACAGACACGCCCTCCACCACCAACTTTCAATTTCTACAAAACGTCCTTGGGTTCTAGTATTCTTGCACATGTTTGTTCTCTTACAGGAAATTTGCTCCTTAGGATTTCACTGCAATGTGCTTCTGGATCCCATGCCATGATTTATCTCTGAGGACCCCTGTTCCCCTGGATCCATTTCACCCCGTGCCTGGCCACCTGTGTGGCACACACACATAGGAGCAGGAGGACAAGGCTTTGAGATGGGGAACCCGCACAAGCAATTATCTGGGTTTAGGTCTGCAGGTTATTAAGGTTTTCCGTTTCAACTTCCACAGCTAGAACGAAAGTGTAGAAATCTGTTTTCTAGTTAAAATCTGTTCACATCCCAAGTGTTTCTTAAGTTACTTAACAAGCCTTTGGTAGTCCGAAATACCGGGAAGTGTGCCTGTAACTAGAAACACCAGAAACTTCCATTTCAAAATTGTCATAAACCAGGGATACTTTAGAAAAACCTTTTCAGCCCACTTCGTGCCTTGAGTAATGGTGGGTAAACAGTGGAAACCAAGAGAGGCAACATGGAAGCAAACGGATATAAAAGCACAAGGGAGACATCATGCTCTTGGGGAGAACTAAAATGCAAATTGTGTCTGTAAACGAAAGAAATTATACAGAAATCCCAGAAAAACAATTGACTGAAAATCAGACGAACGATCCCATGTTCATCTCATCACCTTGAGAACACGAAGGATACTTTTGTACAGGCAGCACACCTCCTTAAAGCAGCAGCAGAGTGCTTCGTGCACAGCAAGGCCTAGTTCACTGAGCAGCTGGACCTGTGCCCACACCCAGAGGGCAGCACCAGCCACGTGGGTGCAGAGGAGGTTGTCCCGGTGAACTCCACAAGCGGCAGCAACGCTCGGCTCTACACCACAGGACTTCTGACAACGGACACAGTCGCACAGACTGCAAGTGGACCCCACATCAGCCTCAAGACCTCCCCCACCCGAAAACATCTCCACAGCCAGCCAGGGAGGCAAAGGAAGGGTCTTCATGGCGTGCAGAGTTACAACGAATCTGTGTTCACGCTGCCCCCTCCCGCTGTACCCGTCGAGACCCAGACGATGTGCCCTGCTACTACAAAGTCGAAGAGATGTTTGATGGGGGCAGAGCGGCAGAGGCACATTGAATTTGGATCATTTTACCCATGACCCTTCTCTCCTCCCAACGCTCTTTGGGAAAGATGACATTTCTGGGGAAACAGAAGGTGATCAGAAGCAAGTAGCTCAAATGTATGTCCCTTGTAAATTTCGGATATCCATCAATTTCAATTTTGAGATATAGAGAAGTGCTGGGAAGTTTAATTGGCCGTATCAGTGTCAGTGAAGAGCTGATGGAAGAAGTGCGAAAGGCCAAAGGAGAAAACCCATGAGTAGAGAAATTAGCCTTCGGCTAATCTTATCTTCTCTGCTTCCATATATCCCTGTCCGTCCTCAAAAGTTGAGTGAGGTAGGAGATGATAAGATTGAGATTAGAGCAAATTATTTCCCCTTCTTTTCCTTTCTCCAATGCACAGTCTCCTCAACCCGCACACTTGGAGTCTCAGGGTCAGTTCTCCAATACTGGTCGACACAGAGGAAAACCAACTGAACCAAAACGAATCCACCGAATTATCTCTGCTATGCTTACTTTTACCTTCCCGGGTTTTCTTTCCTTTACTGTTAAGTGCCTATAATCAACTTCAATCATTTTAGCAGAGTACTAAAGAGTGACTGCTCCCAACCCCTTCAGATAGGTGATGCTTATGTTTACATCTGCTTATCAGCTCTGTCAAAGTGCTGTTTCGTGGAGGTGCTGTAATTTGATGAACACATGAGACATGCTATTTGCTAGCAAGAAATTCTCAGCTCAAACAAGCTAAGGTGTATGGAGATTCAGTATAACACAGTAATTGGTTAACTCAGTTTACTTGGGACTCCATTTCTTAGGTCTTGGGCTGTTTACATAACCAAAAGGAGTGTGTGTGTGTGTGTGTGTGTGTGTGTGTGTGTGTGTGTGTACCACACTTGACCTAGCACCTACCTGCACAAGTACCCCCCTGCCAAGTGATGTGTTTAAAGGCCAACAAAAAGGAAAACACAGAACACATTTATAATCCTGAAAATCTAGGGCTACTTAACCTTTCTGCTGCTTAATTTTAAAGGCAAAAAATGTACTATGAGCAGCATAAATAAGAACTGATTTGAGCATAGTTTTATAATAGATAAAATGTACCTGATGGGTCTAATTCAAATTTCTAAAATCTAACTGTGCCGCATTAGTCTGAGATACAAGATCTGAAGCTGCATGATCTAATCTGAGAATTTACGGACCTGTTTGAAATACCTTCATTTGATTAATTTGAAATGGAGGCCAGGGTATGACCTCTAACAGTCTGATCTTTAATAACCGCTCAAGAGATGAGGCAGGAAGTCAGTCGCGCTTAGAATTCTATGCACTTTCCTCTAGTGAGCACACCCTGCGGTTCCACGCGTGCAAGCACACCCCTCGCTCACTGCGGGATCTACAGAGCAGCTGTACATGCCCTTCAAAACTCAAATGCGTGTTATGTGGGTGTGCGGTATAGGGGTAGGACATGAAAAAACTCCCACCTGTCCAGTCCGAGAGAAATTTAACTCCTGAGAAGCACACCTTAGTTGAACATCAGATGCAACACTAATTTGCAGAGGTTCCCCCAACATAGGAACAAAAGGGCTGACGTTATGTGTTGATAGCAGATCGTGTGTGAAAACTAAAGTTTTATACGGGGCTGTACGAAGACTAACTGAGGTCTGGAAAATGAGGAATTTTAAATGCTGGACAGTCTCTATACTCAGATTCCGCTGAAGACAATGCAAATACTTATAAGAGCCTGATAATAAAAACAGATTAAAAAAACTTAATCATCAAGGTGAAGCATTTAGTAATGAGGTTTGTACAGCTTTTCGGAAAACACTGACTGGAAGTCCCAACCGGCTAGAGGTAGGCCAGTGTCAGGAGGCATCCCGGACATGGGCATTAGCTTCCAGCACTGATGGTGCAGCCAGTGTCGATGATAAGAATTAAAACACAACTGCAACCCCCAGTCCTGGACAGGCTCAGGAAGCGGCTATCTGGAAAGAGTGGGAGGGGTCCAGGAGGCCAGCCCCCAGGTGATACATACGTTTGCACAACAGTGACGGCGAGCCACTGGAAGTCTTTTCCAGCTGTACTGCGCTGTAATTGTGGTCGCTTGCTCAGGACAGCATGCTGCTTTCACAAGTTGTCTCCTTCCTGAGGGATTTGCTCCTAGAAAAAGCCACCACCGCCTTCTTCACTGTGCCTTCTTCTTCTTCTTTTTCTTTTTTTTCCTGGAGCTTGTCTCTTCTGCAGAGAAGAGCTTTTAACACCTCCCTGGATAGTCAGTAAAACCCCAAGCATTAAGAAGGCCAGAAAATACACGTCCACTTCATTTCACTGAAAAAGAAAGGTCATGATCCTATCCCTTCTTTGGGTCATCCACCCTGAGTCTGCACACCACATTTGCTCAGCAGCAGTCTGGCTACCCTTGCACATCCAGCAAACCCTTAGCACTCCTTCCTCTTATTCAGGATTCCAACTTTTTGAGCGACAAGAAGATCCCTGACACAGAGGGATCCTTGCTGAGGTATGAGAGCAGTGACACAGGATGCAAGAAGAGCACAAATGATGTTTCTTTTTCCTCTGCCAAGCCCAGGGCACGCTTGGTGCTGCCATTCTCCTCCTGGGTGCAGCAGCAAACGCTTCTTCGTCAGTTCTATGATCCAACACTGCCGCCCTTAAAAATTAAGTCACCTCAAAAGTTACATAAGTATTTGAAAATACTCAAGAAAACTCTCCAAACACTGCTAGTTACACTTTGCTTGTCATAAATGGAACATCAATCTGAGCCCCAGGACAGGCCAGAGACAAGAACCTGTGATTTCCAGCCAGGCCTGAATTCTCCCCAAATTCCACAGAGTACCAAAACAGGACAATCTTGGCAGGAGCCAAGGGCAGCCTCCTCTACCCTGAAGCAGGCCATGCCTGGAGTCCTTGGCATGAACCGAGGGCAGCATCTCCTGCCTGGAAGCAGTCATGAAGCACACCGAAACACCACTTCCACGTGGGTGGGCCACTGTTGCTTTGCCTCCCACAGATCTGTCCCCCCTTTTCCCCTGGGTGATGGAGCTGCCAAAGATTCCTCAAAGCCCATCTCTTTTGAGCAGTGAGAAGCCCCGGGCTTCTCTTCCTGCATTTATTCTCCAGACCAAGAAGTTACAGGAAGAGACATAGGTGGGGTTTTGAACATAGGTTCAGTTTTACAAGTTTTGCAATAGAAGCTGGTAACATTCAGTCAAAACAAGTCAGATGACACTCTGTTAGGCAATTAAGTGATCCACTATAACAAAGCCTTGATTTACCCGAAATTCCTTTTCCCTCTAGCAGCTTTTTAGTAACGTTGCCTATCAATTAGTCACTTGTCTGTCTTAGAATCAGCAGCCTTGCTGTGTTATGATTCTTTTCCTGCAACAGAGACTCGATGCCCGGGGGTTAAAATTCCTGTCCTTTGCAAGGTCAATATTTGAAACTGCAAGGCTTTTGGTGACTAAAGTCACCTATTACCCAAGAGCAGTAATAGGAAATTGATGTAATACATTAAAAAAGGTAATTGCCTTCCTTAACCACGAAGATGGCATTTTATAAAATTAGCTGCTTCTCTTAAAAGGCAACCTTCATTATCCTTTACCTACTCTTTAAAGACTATACAAACAGGAATAAGTAAATTATGGATAAAATGTTCTATAACTGGGAGAACTCAACGGCCAGTTGCCCACAGCTTACCTGCTGGTGTCCTGTGACACATATTGAAGCCTCCGTTGTACTTTGAGGAAAAATGTTCAAAACATGCCCAAAGTTCTACCCAGCAGCCGCCCCGGGAACCTGCATGCACTTCTGTCCCACTGCGAGTGGCAACCACATCGGCGGTGCTGGACTCGGGTCAGCCCTGCTGGAATGGCAGTGAAAGAGAAACTCATGTTTCAGCACAGCTAAGACGTAAACGTGCAAGTGCAATTTTTAGTGAACAGTGTCGCGTATCAAGGGATAACTCTGTGACCAAAGGAAAACAAAACCTATTCTAGAAAAACAGCAGCTCTGCCTTTCAGGGATGAGACAACCCTGCAAGCTGCTGAGCTCTCTGCTGGTCACCGGTGATGTCATCCCGGTAGCACTGACCCTGTCACCGCCAGAGGTGCCTCACCCAGTCCCCTCCCATCTGTCCGCTGGACTGGAGGGGCGCCATTCTGTCCACACAGCTTCCTTGAGCACCTGCACCCTTGGGGCCTGCTTGTTGGGAGGAAAGCTGTCACCCGCGGCAGCTGGCTTAAACCTTAGCAGCAGGAGGAACAGCTGCCCGTGGCCAGGCCACTGCCCCAGATGAAACTGTTGCTGCCGGGCCTGGCCATCTCTTCCCAACGGAAATAAGTTGTTTGGGGTTCAGCAGACTCTAGAATGAAGCGGGCCCCTTGGGCACAGGGAGCAACAGCACATCCTAGTGGGCTGATTTCCCCAAAGCTTGAAACTAGGTGTCTTGTCTCACTCCAAGGATGGCTGTGGCACTACAGCATCGCTGGACGCTGGGTGGCAGTAGAGGGCCTCACAGAAACCAGGCACAGACAATCTGGCCTCCAGCAAAGGAATGATGCTAATGCGCTCCTCTGGGTAGAATTTGCACAATAACCCACATGGAAGTCACAGCAGGACAGGGATGAAAACTATGGGGCAAGAGGTCAAGTCTGCACAATCCCAACCAACCCCACAGATGCCCATGTCCAGTAACCGCACACACCGGATGGCTCCCCACAGGCAAAGGAACAGGTGAGACACACCCCTTCTCTGTACCTGGTGACGGATTCAGGGAAGTCAGGCTCCAGGCCCTCTCTCACTCCCACCGTGTCCTGAATCCTCACCGTCAGCTACAGCTGCAAGGACTGTTTCTCTTCTGTGAACCTGCAAGCTAAGGGTCTGAAGCGACACAGTGGAGAAAGCATGCGAGGAAATTCTGCTCTACTTTTCCACCTCAGTGAGACACGTGCACAATGTAGTTTCCCATCTCAACTGTTGCTTCGCTGTCAAGATTTCTTTTGGTGTGAGAGACCAAGGTGTCAGTAGCAAAAGAAAATGTTTTGCTTTTGCTCCCCTCAGTATGCTTCAACATTTCCAAGTGAATTTCACGTCACAAGGGGAGATGGGGATTGCCCTCAACTGGAATGTGGGTCACCTCCCAGCTGTGTGGTGATGTGTCTGGGGCCAAGGCCAGAGCTGCTGCTTTTCCAGATTTTCCAAGCCAGAAACAAGCACTGTTCACTTTAATAAGGTTAAGTTTAAACCGACATCCTTTTTTGGTGCCTAAACTGTTGACTACATACCCCAGCAAGACAGAAGCGTGTGAAAGCCGTCCATTCACACTCCCCTTCTCCCAGACGGTCACATGCGCATATCCCCAGAGCTGAAGGCACTGTGCAAAGCACGGTGCAGTATATGCGGCCAGTAACCGTGTGTTCTTCTCACTGAACACTTCCAGGGTTGCATCAAGTAAGAGTTGCCTCAACTTTCACTGAAGTAGATAAAAGCTGCAAAAACCCTTACTGATTTCCTAAGTTTACTTCTCTAAGTCCCAAAAGCTAAGACTATAACTACGTTAGCGTTCATGTATGACAAACAAATATTAAATAGTTTACACCTTTATACCAATTTATCTGTAGCTCGTGCAGGTCCAATTGGACCTGGCAGACATCTACAGAACATTTCATGCAACAACTAGAGAATACACATTTTTTCTCATCGGCACATGGAACATTCTCCAGGATAGACCACATGTTAGGTCACAAAACAGGTTTCAGCAAATTTTTCAAAGCTGACATCATTCCTAGTATCTTTTCTGACCACAATTGACTAGCACTGGAAATCAATTACAAGCGAATTTCTGGAAACTACTCCAGTGCATGAAAACTGAACAACAGGCTCCCGAATGACCTATGGGTCCAAGAAGAAATTAAAAAGGAAATCAAAAACGTTCTTGAAACTAATGAAAAAAGATGCATCCTACCAAAACCTGTGGGATACTGTAAAAGCAACAGCGACGAGGCAATATATTGCAATACATGCTCACATCAAAAGGATGGAGAAACTTCACGTAAATGACCGAACCGTACACCTCAAAGAACCACCACCACCACAACAATGCAATCATAAAAGTACTAGAGAGAAAGAAATAATTAACATCAGGGCAGAGTTCAATGAAATGGAGACCCCCAAAACGATACAAAGGATCAGCGAAACACAAAGTTGTTTTTTGAGAAGATAAATAAAATAGACAAACCATTAGCTTTGCCCACTCTCACCACACTCATTCAACATAGTACTGAAAGCCCTAACCAGAGCAATCAAGCAAGACAAAGAAATAAAGGGCATTCAGATTGGGAAGGACAAAGTCAAGTTGTCCCTGTTTGCAGATGACGCGATCTTATAGATAGAAAACCTAAAGGCTACCAGAACGCCCTTACGGCTGACTAACAATTTTAATAATTTTGCGGGGTACAAAATCAACACCCACAGATCAGGAGCATTTTTATACTCCGATAATGAACTGGCAGAAAAAGAAATCAAGAAAGCAAGCCCATTTACAATAGTCACCCCCAAGATAAAATACCTAGGAACCAATTGAACCAAGGAGGTTAATGCAGATCTCTACAATGAGAACTACCAAACACCAGTGAGAGAAATTAAAGAGCACCCAAAAATAGTGGAATGACATACCAGGCTCTGGTACGGGAAGAATTAACATCGTGAAAATGTCCTTTCTACCCATAGCAGTCTACAAATTCAACGCAATCTCCGTCAAAATAGCAACAACTTTCTTCACAGAAATAGAAAAAGCAGTGCTAACATTCATATGGAATACGAAAAGATCCTGAATAGCCAAAGCAATTTTGAGCTTAAAAGCACCCCAAAAACAGAAAGGCTGGAGGCATAACACCACCCAATTTCAAATTCTATGACAAGGCTCAAAACAGCATGGTGATGGCATAGAAACAGACACTCAGATCAATGGAACAGGATAGAAAACCCAGGAATAATCAATTTGCCTACTTACAGCCAACCGATTTTTGACAAAGCAAACCAGAACATACGCTGTGGAAAAGACAGCCTCTTCAGGAAATAAACGGTGCCCGCAAAATTGGACAATCCACATGCAGAAGAATGAAACTGGACCAGCATCTCACCATATGCCAAAATCGACTCGAAATGGATTAAAGACCAGAATATAAGACCCCAAACCATTACATGACTGAAGGAAAACAGAGGGGAAACACTCCAGGAAGTAGGTGGGGGCAAAGGCTTTATGAATAAGACCCGAAAACCCACAAGCAACAATATAAAAACTAAACAAATGAGCTAATGTCAAACTAAGAAGCTTCCACACAGCAAAGGAAACAATCAATAGAGCAGAAAGGCACCCTAAAAAAAGGGAGAAAATATGTGTAAACTATACGTCTGCCAAGGGCTTAATATCCAGAACATACCAAGAACTCAAACAGCTGTACAGTATGAAAACAAGTAATCCGATTTAAAACTGGGCAAACGAGATGAATAGACATTTTTCAAAGACATACAAATGGCCAACGGTACACGAAAAAATGCTCAGCATCACTAGTCATCAGAGAAATGCAAATCAAAACCACATTGAGATATCATGTCAACCCAGATAGACTGGCCATTGTTAAAAAGACCATTAATAAGAAATGCTACTGAGGATATGAGGAAAGGAGAACTCTTCTCCAATGTTGGTGGGACTGTAAATTAGCACAGCCACTATGGAAAACAGTAAAGAAGTTTCCTCCAATACAGATAGTACTACCATATGATCCAGCAGTTCCACTACTGGGTATATATCCAAAGAAATGGAAGTCATATGGAAGGGACACCTGCACTCCCATGTTCACTGCAGCTTTACTTACAATAGCCAAAATATAGAACCAACCTCAGTGCCCTTCGACAGATGACTGGATAAAAAAAATGTGATACACGTACACCATGGAATAATACTCAGTGATAAAGAAAAAGAATGAAATTCTGCCATCGGTAACAACCTGGATGAGTCTGGAGAAAATTATGTTGTGTGAAATAAGCCAGACAAGGGAAGATAAATATCACATGCTCTCACTTATAACTAGGTAGAAAGGAAGGAAGGAAGGAAGGAAGGAAGGAAGGAAGGAAGGAAGGAAGGAAGCAAAGGACTACAACAGTTCCTTGAACTTTCAGAAGGACAGAAGAAACCAATGGTTACTAGAGATGAGGGGATGGACGGAGGGAGGGAGTTGGGGGCATGATGGGTCAGGCAAAGGGCATAAAGAAAAATCATGATTTGTAATAATGAATATGCTAATAAAAATAATTTAAAAAGTAAGACACTTTAAAACACAAAAAGAATGCCATTATTGACATTCCAGAAAATTCCAGCTATGTGGATAACATTAAAAACCAGCTGTCAAGCTAAATCCTTTATCAGTACAAATTTTGATATTTCTTCAAATTGGGAGGAGAATGTTGGTTTCGATGTACAATGTCTGGTCACTCCCAGCCTCATCTATTTGTCACTGACGACCCTGGGACAGACGGAAAAAAAAAAAAAAAAACGGTTTCTGCAACTTTTAAAATACAGACACGCCCTCCACCACCAACTTTCAATTTCTACAAAACGTCCTTGGGTTCTAGTATTCTTGCACATGTTTGTTCTCTTACAGGAAATTTGCTCCTTAGGATTTCACTGCAATGTGCTTCTGGATCCCATGCCATGATTTATCTCTGAGGACCCCTGTTCCCCTGGATCCATTTCACCCCGTGCCTGGCCACCTGTGTGGCACACACACATAGGAGCAGGAGGACAAGGCTTTGAGATGGGGAACCCGCACAAGCAATTATCTGGGTTTAGGTCTGCAGGTTATTAAGGTTTTCCGTTTCAACTTCCACAGCTAGAACGAAAGTGTAGAAATCTGTTTTCTAGTTAAAATCTGTTCACATCCCAAGTGTTTCTTAAGTTACTTAACAAGCCTTTGGTAGTCCGAAATACCGGGAAGTGTGCCTGTAACTAGAAACACCAGAAACTTCCATTTCAAAATTGTCATAAACCAGGGATACTTTAGAAAAACCTTTTCAGCCCACTTCGTGCCTTGAGTAATGGTGGGTAAACAGTGGAAACCAAGAGAGGCAACATGGAAGCAAACGGATATAAAAGCACAAGGGAGACATCATGCTCTTGGGGAGAACTAAAATGCAAATTGTGTCTGTAAACGAAAGAAATTATACAGAAATCCCAGAAAAACAATTGACTGAAAATCAGACGAACGATCCCATGTTCATCTCATCACCTTGAGAACACGAAGGATACTTTTGTACAGGCAGCACACCTCCTTAAAGCAGCAGCAGAGTGCTTCGTGCACAGCAAGGCCTAGTTCACTGAGCAGCTGGACCTGTGCCCACACCCAGAGGGCAGCACCAGCCACGTGGGTGCAGAGGAGGTTGTCCCGGTGAACTCCACAAGCGGCAGCAACGCTCGGCTCTACACCACAGGACTTCTGACAACGGACACAGTCGCACAGACTGCAAGTGGACCCCACATCAGCCTCAAGACCTCCCCCACCCGAAAACATCTCCACAGCCAGCCAGGGAGGCAAAGGAAGGGTCTTCATGGCGTGCAGAGTTACAACGAATCTGTGTTCACGCTGCCCCCTCCCGCTGTACCCGTCGAGACCCAGACGATGTGCCCTGCTACTACAAAGTCGAAGAGATGTTTGATGGGGGCAGAGCGGCAGAGGCACATTGAATTTGGATCATTTTACCCATGACCCTTCTCTCCTCCCAACGCTCTTTGGGAAAGATGACATTTCTGGGGAAACAGAAGGTGATCAGAAGCAAGTAGCTCAAATGTATGTCCCTTGTAAATTTCGGATATCCATCAATTTCAATTTTGAGATATAGAGAAGTGCTGGGAAGTTTAATTGGCCGTATCAGTGTCAGTGAAGAGCTGATGGAAGAAGTGCGAAAGGCCAAAGGAGAAAACCCATGAGTAGAGAAATTAGCCTTCGGCTAATCTTATCTTCTCTGCTTCCATATATCCCTGTCCGTCCTCAAAAGTTGAGTGAGGTAGGAGATGATAAGATTGAGATTAGAGCAAATTATTTCCCCTTCTTTTCCTTTCTCCAATGCACAGTCTCCTCAACCCGCACACTTGGAGTCTCAGGGTCAGTTCTCCAATACTGGTCGACACAGAGGAAAACCAACTGAACCAAAACGAATCCACCGAATTATCTCTGCTATGCTTACTTTTACCTTCCCGGGTTTTCTTTCCTTTACTGTTAAGTGCCTATAATCAACTTCAATCATTTTAGCAGAGTACTAAAGAGTGACTGCTCCCAACCCCTTCAGATAGGTGATGCTTATGTTTACATCTGCTTATCAGCTCTGTCAAAGTGCTGTTTCGTGGAGGTGCTGTAATTTGATGAACACATGAGACATGCTATTTGCTAGCAAGAAATTCTCAGCTCAAACAAGCTAAGGTGTATGGAGATTCAGTATAACACAGTAATTGGTTAACTCAGTTTACTTGGGACTCCATTTCTTAGGTCTTGGGCTGTTTACATAACCAAAAGGAGTGTGTGTGTGTGTGTGTGTGTGTGTGTGTGTGTGTGTGTGTGTGTGTGTGTGTGTGTACCACACTTGACCTAGCACCTACCTGCACAAGTACCCCCCTGCCAAGTGATGTGTTTAAAGGCCAACAAAAAGGAAAACACAGAACACATTTATAATCCTGAAAATCTAGGGCTACTTAACCTTTCTGCTGCTTAATTTTAAAGGCAAAAAATGTACTATGAGCAGCATAAATAAGAACTGATTTGAGCATAGTTTTATAATAGATAAAATGTACCTGATGGGTCTAATTCAAATTTCTAAAATCTAACTGTGCCGCATTAGTCTGAGATACAAGATCTGAAGCTGCATGATCTAATCTGAGAATTTACGGACCTGTTTGAAATACCTTCATTTGATTAATTTGAAATGGAGGCCAGGGTATGACCTCTAACAGTCTGATCTTTAATAACCGCTCAAGAGATGAGGCAGGAAGTCAGTCGCGCTTAGAATTCTATGCACTTTCCTCTAGTGAGCACACCCTGCGGTTCCACGCGTGCAAGCACACCCCTCGCTCACTGCGGGATCTACAGAGCAGCTGTACATGCCCTTCAAAACTCAAATGCGTGTTATGTGGGTGTGCGGTATAGGGGTAGGACATGAAAAAACTCCCACCTGTCCAGTCCGAGAGAAATTTAACTCCTGAGAAGCACACCTTAGTTGAACATCAGATGCAACACTAATTTGCAGAGGTTCCCCCAACATAGGAACAAAAGGGCTGACGTTATGTGTTGATAGCAGATCGTGTGTGAAAACTAAAGTTTTATACGGGGCTGTACGAAGACTAACTGAGGTCTGGAAAATGAGGAATTTTAAATGCTGGACAGTCTCTATACTCAGATTCCGCTGAAGACAATGCAAATACTTATAAGAGCCTGATAATAAAAACAGATTAAAAAAACTTAATCATCAAGGTGAAGCATTTAGTAATGAGGTTTGTACAGCTTTTCGGAAAACACTGACTGGAAGTCCCAACCGGCTAGAGGTAGGCCAGTGTCAGGAGGCATCCCGGACATGGGCATTAGCTTCCAGCACTGATGGTGCAGCCAGTGTCGATGATAAGAATTAAAACACAACTGCAACCCCCAGTCCTGGACAGGCTCAGGAAGCGGCTATCTGGAAAGAGTGGGAGGGGTCCAGGAGGCCAGCCCCCAGGTGATACATACGTTTGCACAACAGTGACGGCGAGCCACTGGAAGTCTTTTCCAGCTGTACTGCGCTGTAATTGTGGTCGCTTGCTCAGGACAGCATGCTGCTTTCACAAGTTGTCTCCTTCCTGAGGGATTTGCTCCTAGAAAAAGCCACCACCGCCTTCTTCACTGTGCCTTCTTCTTCTTCTTTTTCTTTTTTTTCCTGGAGCTTGTCTCTTCTGCAGAGAAGAGCTTTTAACACCTCCCTGGATAGTCAGTAAAACCCCAAGCATTAAGAAGGCCAGAAAATACACGTCCACTTCATTTCACTGAAAAAGAAAGGTCATGATCCTATCCCTTCTTTGGGTCATCCACCCTGAGTCTGCACACCACATTTGCTCAGCAGCAGTCTGGCTACCCTTGCACATCCAGCAAACCCTTAGCACTCCTTCCTCTTATTCAGGATTCCAACTTTTTGAGCGACAAGAAGATCCCTGACACAGAGGGATCCTTGCTGAGGTATGAGAGCAGTGACACAGGATGCAAGAAGAGCACAAATGATGTTTCTTTTTCCTCTGCCAAGCCCAGGGCACGCTTGGTGCTGCCATTCTCCTCCTGGGTGCAGCAGCAAACGCTTCTTCGTCAGTTCTATGATCCAACACTGCCGCCCTTAAAAATTAAGTCACCTCAAAAGTTACATAAGTATTTGAAAATACTCAAGAAAACTCTCCAAACACTGCTAGTTACACTTTGCTTGTCATAAATGGAACATCAATCTGAGCCCCAGGACAGGCCAGAGACAAGAACCTGTGATTTCCAGCCAGGCCTGAATTCTCCCCAAATTCCACAGAGTACCAAAACAGGACAATCTTGGCAGGAGCCAAGGGCAGCCTCCTCTACCCTGAAGCAGGCCATGCCTGGAGTCCTTGGCATGAACCGAGGGCAGCATCTCCTGCCTGGAAGCAGTCATGAAGCACACCGAAACACCACTTCCACGTGGGTGGGCCACTGTTGCTTTGCCTCCCACAGATCTGTCCCCCCTTTTCCCCTGGGTGATGGAGCTGCCAAAGATTCCTCAAAGCCCATCTCTTTTGAGCAGTGAGAAGCCCCGGGCTTCTCTTCCTGCATTTATTCTCCAGACCAAGAAGTTACAGGAAGAGACATAGGTGGGGTTTTGAACATAGGTTCAGTTTTACAAGTTTTGCAATAGAAGCTGGTAACATTCAGTCAAAACAAGTCAGATGACACTCTGTTAGGCAATTAAGTGATCCACTATAACAAAGCCTTGATTTACCCGAAATTCCTTTTCCCTCTAGCAGCTTTTTAGTAACGTTGCCTATCAATTAGTCACTTGTCTGTCTTAGAATCAGCAGCCTTGCTGTGTTATGATTCTTTTCCTGCAACAGAGACTCGATGCCCGGGGGTTAAAATTCCTGTCCTTTGCAAGGTCAATATTTGAAACTGCAAGGCTTTTGGTGACTAAAGTCACCTATTACCCAAGAGCAGTAATAGGAAATTGATGTAATACATTAAAAAAGGTAATTGCCTTCCTTAACCACGAAGATGGCATTTTATAAAATTAGCTGCTTCTCTTAAAAGGCAACCTTCATTATCCTTTACCTACTCTTTAAAGACTATACAAACAGGAATAAGTAAATTATGGATAAAATGTTCTATAACTGGGAGAACTCAACGGCCAGTTGCCCACAGCTTACCTGCTGGTGTCCTGTGACACATATTGAAGCCTCCGTTGTACTTTGAGGAAAAATGTTCAAAACATGCCCAAAGTTCTACCCAGCAGCCGCCCCGGGAACCTGCATGCACTTCTGTCCCACTGCGAGTGGCAACCACATCGGCGGTGCTGGACTCGGGTCAGCCCTGCTGGAATGGCAGTGAAAGAGAAACTCATGTTTCAGCACAGCTAAGACGTAAACGTGCAAGTGCAATTTTTAGTGAACAGTGTCGCGTATCAAGGGATAACTCTGTGACCAAAGGAAAACAAAACCTATTCTAGAAAAACAGCAGCTCTGCCTTTCAGGGATGAGACAACCCTGCAAGCTGCTGAGCTCTCTGCTGGTCACCGGTGATGTCATCCCGGTAGCACTGACCCTGTCACCGCCAGAGGTGCCTCACCCAGTCCCCTCCCATCTGTCCGCTGGACTGGAGGGGCGCCATTCTGTCCACACAGCTTCCTTGAGCACCTGCACCCTTGGGGCCTGCTTGTTGGGAGGAAAGCTGTCACCCGCGGCAGCTGGCTTAAACCTTAGCAGCAGGAGGAACAGCTGCCCGTGGCCAGGCCACTGCCCCAGATGAAACTGTTGCTGCCGGGCCTGGCCATCTCTTCCCAACGGAAATAAGTTGTTTGGGGTTCAGCAGACTCTAGAATGAAGCGGGCCCCTTGGGCACAGGGAGCAACAGCACATCCTAGTGGGCTGATTTCCCCAAAGCTTGAAACTAGGTGTCTTGTCTCACTCCAAGGATGGCTGTGGCACTACAGCATCGCTGGACGCTGGGTGGCAGTAGAGGGCCTCACAGAAACCAGGCACAGACAATCTGGCCTCCAGCAAAGGAATGATGCTAATGCGCTCCTCTGGGTAGAATTTGCACAATAACCCACATGGAAGTCACAGCAGGACAGGGATGAAAACTATGGGGCAAGAGGTCAAGTCTGCACAATCCCAACCAACCCCACAGATGCCCATGTCCAGTAACCGCACACACCGGATGGCTCCCCACAGGCAAAGGAACAGGTGAGACACACCCCTTCTCTGTACCTGGTGACGGATTCAGGGAAGTCAGGCTCCAGGCCCTCTCTCACTCCCACCGTGTCCTGAATCCTCACCGTCAGCTACAGCTGCAAGGACTGTTTCTCTTCTGTGAACCTGCAAGCTAAGGGTCTGAAGCGACACAGTGGAGAAAGCATGCGAGGAAATTCTGCTCTACTTTTCCACCTCAGTGAGACACGTGCACAATGTAGTTTCCCATCTCAACTGTTGCTTCGCTGTCAAGATTTCTTTTGGTGTGAGAGACCAAGGTGTCAGTAGCAAAAGAAAATGTTTTGCTTTGGCTCCCCTCAGTATGCTTCAACATTTCCAAGTGAATTTCACGTCACAAGGGGAGATGGGGATTGCCCTCAACTGGAATGTGGGTCACCTCCCAGCTGTGTGGTGATGTGTCTGGGGCCAAGGCCAGAGCTGCTGCTTTTCCAGATTTTCCAAGCCAGAAACAAGCACTGTTCACTTTAATAAGGTTAAGTTTAAACCGACATCCTTTTTTGGTGCCTAAACTGTTGACTACATACCCCAGCAAGACAGAAGCGTGTGAAAGCCGTCCATTCACACTCCCCTTCTCCCAGACGGTCACATGCGCATATCCCCAGAGCTGAAGGCACTGTGCAAAGCACGGTGCAGTATATGCGGCCAGTAACCGTGTGTTCTTCTCACTGAACACTTCCAGGGTTGCATCAAGTAAGAGTTGCCTCAACTTTCACTGAAGTAGATAAAAGCTGCAAAAACCCTTACTGATTTCCTAAGTTTACTTCTCTAAGTCCCAAAAGCTAAGACTATAACTACGTTAGCGTTCATGTATGACAAACAAATATTAAATAGTTTACACCTTTATACCAATTTATCTGTAGCTCGTGCAGGTCCAATTGGACCTGGCAGACATCTACAGAACATTTCATGCAACAACTAGAGAATACACATTTTTTCTCATCGGCACATGGAACATTCTCCAGGATAGACCACATGTTAGGTCACAAAACAGGTTTCAGCAAATTTTTCAAAGCTGACATCATTCCTAGTATCTTTTCTGACCACAATTGACTAGCACTGGAAATCAATTACAAGCGAATTTCTGGAAACTACTCCAGTGCATGAAAACTGAACAACAGGCTCCCGAATGACCTATGGGTCCAAGAAGAAATTAAAAAGGAAATCAAAAACGTTCTTGAAACTAATGAAAAAAGATGCATCCTACCAAAACCT
Organism: Cynocephalus volans; assembly: GCF_027409185.1. Taxonomy (NCBI): domain Eukaryota; kingdom Metazoa; phylum Chordata; class Mammalia; order Dermoptera; family Cynocephalidae; genus Cynocephalus; species Cynocephalus volans. Next base: position 213,106 of record NW_026902469.1, on the reverse strand, counting down.
GTGGGATACTGTAAAAGCAACAGCGACGAGGCAATATATTGCAATACATGCTCACATCAAAAGGATGGAGAAACTTCACGTAAATGACCGAACCGTACACCTCAAAGAACCACCACCACCACAACAATGCAATCATAAAAGTACTAGAGAGAAAGAAATAATTAACATCAGGGCAGAGTTCAATGAAATGGAGACCCCCAAAACGATACAAAGGATCAGCGAAACACAAAGTTGTTTTTTGAGAAGATAAATAAAATAGACAAACCATTAGCTTTGCCCACTCTCACCACACTCATTCAACATAGTACTGAAAGCCCTAACCAGAGCAATCAAGCAAGACAAAGAAATAAAGGGCATTCAGATTGGGAAGGACAAAGTCAAGTTGTCCCTGTTTGCAGATGACGCGATCTTATAGATAGAAAACCTAAAGGCTACCAGAACGCCCTTACGGCTGACTAACAATTTTAATAATTTTGCGGGGTACAAAATCAACACCCACAGATCAGGAGCATTTTTATACTCCGATAATGAACTGGCAGAAAAAGAAATCAAGAAAGCAAGCCCATTTACAATAGTCACCCCCAAGATAAAATACCTAGGAACCAATTGAACCAAGGAGGTTAATGCAGATCTCTACAATGAGAACTACCAAACACCAGTGAGAGAAATTAAAGAGCACCCAAAAATAGTGGAATGACATACCAGGCTCTGGTACGGGAAGAATTAACATCGTGAAAATGTCCTTTCTACCCATAGCAGTCTACAAATTCAACGCAATCTCCGTCAAAATAGCAACAACTTTCTTCACAGAAATAGAAAAAGCAGTGCTAACATTCATATGGAATACGAAAAGATCCTGAATAGCCAAAGCAATTTTGAGCTTAAAAGCACCCCAAAAACAGAAAGGCTGGAGGCATAACACCACCCAATTTCAAATTCTATGACAAGGCTCAAAACAGCATGGTGATGGCATAGAAACAGACACTCAGATCAATGGAACAGGATAGAAAACCCAGGAATAATCAATTTGCCTACTTACAGCCAACCGATTTTTGACAAAGCAAACCAGAACATACGCTGTGGAAAAGACAGCCTCTTCAGGAAATAAACGGTGCCCGCAAAATTGGACAATCCACATGCAGAAGAATGAAACTGGACCAGCATCTCACCATATGCCAAAATCGACTCGAAATGGATTAAAGACCAGAATATAAGACCCCAAACCATTACATGACTGAAGGAAAACAGAGGGGAAACACTCCAGGAAGTAGGTGGGGGCAAAGGCTTTATGAATAAGACCCGAAAACCCACAAGCAACAATATAAAAACTAAACAAATGAGCTAATGTCAAACTAAGAAGCTTCCACACAGCAAAGGAAACAATCAATAGAGCAGAAAGGCACCCTAAAAAAAGGGAGAAAATATGTGTAAACTATACGTCTGCCAAGGGCTTAATATCCAGAACATACCAAGAACTCAAACAGCTGTACAGTATGAAAACAAGTAATCCGATTTAAAACTGGGCAAACGAGATGAATAGACATTTTTCAAAGACATACAAATGGCCAACGGTACACGAAAAAATGCTCAGCATCACTAGTCATCAGAGAAATGCAAATCAAAACCACATTGAGATATCATGTCAACCCAGATAGACTGGCCATTGTTAAAAAGACCATTAATAAGAAATGCTACTGAGGATATGAGGAAAGGAGAACTCTTCTCCAATGTTGGTGGGACTGTAAATTAGCACAGCCACTATGGAAAACAGTAAAGAAGTTTCCTCCAATACAGATAGTACTACCATATGATCCAGCAGTTCCACTACTGGGTATATATCCAAAGAAATGGAAGTCATATGGAAGGGACACCTGCACTCCCATGTTCACTGCAGCTTTACTTACAATAGCCAAAATATAGAACCAACCTCAGTGCCCTTCGACAGATGACTGGATAAAAAAAATGTGATACACGTACACCATGGAATAATACTCAGTGATAAAGAAAAAGAATGAAATTCTGCCATCGGTAACAACCTGGATGAGTCTGGAGAAAATTATGTTGTGTGAAATAAGCCAGACAAGGGAAGATAAATATCACATGCTCTCACTTATAACTAGGTAGAAAGGAAGGAAGGAAGGAAGGAAGGAAGGAAGGAAGGAAGGAAGGAAGGAAGGAAGCAAAGGACTACAACAGTTCCTTGAACTTTCAGAAGGACAGAAGAAACCAATGGTTACTAGAGATGAGGGGATGGACGGAGGGAGGGAGTTGGGGGCATGATGGGTCAGGCAAAGGGCATAAAGAAAAATCATGATTTGTAATAATGAATATGCTAATAAAAATAATTTAAAAAGTAAGACACTTTAAAACACAAAAAGAATGCCATTATTGACATTCCAGAAAATTCCAGCTATGTGGATAACATTAAAAACCAGCTGTCAAGCTAAATCCTTTATCAGTACAAATTTTGATATTTCTTCAAATTGGGAGGAGAATGTTGGTTTCGATGTACAATGTCTGGTCACTCCCAGCCTCATCTATTTGTCACTGACGACCCTGGGACAGACGGAAAAAAAAAAAAAAAACGGTTTCTGCAACTTTTAAAATACAGACACGCCCTCCACCACCAACTTTCAATTTCTACAAAACGTCCTTGGGTTCTAGTATTCTTGCACATGTTTGTTCTCTTACAGGAAATTTGCTCCTTAGGATTTCACTGCAATGTGCTTCTGGATCCCATGCCATGATTTATCTCTGAGGACCCCTGTTCCCCTGGATCCATTTCACCCCGTGCCTGGCCACCTGTGTGGCAAACACACATAGGAGCAGGAGGACAAGGCTTTGAGATGGGGAACCCGCACAAGCAATTATCTGGGTTTAGGTCTGCAGGTTATTAAGGTTTTCCGTTTCAACTTCCACAGCTAGAACGAAAGTGTAGAAATCTGTTTTCTAGTTAAAATCTGTTCACATCCCAAGTGTTTCTTAAGTTACTTAACAAGCCTTTGGTAGTCCGAAATACCGGGAAGTGTGCCTGTAACTAGAAACACCAGAAACTTCCATTTCAAAATTGTCATAAACCAGGGATACTTTAGAAAAACCTTTTCAGCCCACTTCGTGCCTTGAGTAATGGTGGGTAAACAGTGGAAACCAAGAGAGGCAACATGGAAGCAAACGGATATAAAAGCACAAGGGAGACATCATGCTCTTGGGGAGAACTAAAATGCAAATTGTGTCTGTAAACGAAAGAAATTATACAGAAATCCCAGAAAAACAATTGACTGAAAATCAGACGAACGATCCCATGTTCATCTCATCACCTTGAGAACACGAAGGATACTTTTGTACAGGCAGCACACCTCCTTAAAGCAGCAGCAGAGTGCTTCGTGCACAGCAAGGCCTAGTTCACTGAGCAGCTGGACCTGTGCCCACACCCAGAGGGCAGCACCAGCCACGTGGGTGCAGAGGAGGTTGTCCCGGTGAACTCCACAAGCGGCAGCAACGCTCGGCTCTACGCCACAGGACTTCTGACAACGGACACAGTCGCACAGACTGCAAGTGGACCCCACATCAGCCTCAAGACCTCCCCCACCCGAAAACATCTCCACAGCCAGCCAGGGAGGCAAAGGAAGGGTCTTCATGGCGTGCAGAGTTACAATGAATCTGTGTTCACGCTGCCCCCTCCCACTGTACCCGTCGAGACCCAGACGATGTGCCCTGCTACTACAAAGTCGAAGAGATGTTTGATGGGGGCAGAGCGGAAGAGGCACATTGAATTTGGATCATTTTACCCATGACCCTTCTCTCCTCCCAACGCTCTTTGGGAAAGATGACATTTCTGGGGAAACAGAAGGTGATCAGAAGCAAGTAGCTCAAATGTATGTCCCTTGTAAATTTCGGATATCCATCAATTTCAATTTTGAGATATAGAGAAGTGCTGGGAAGTTTAATTGGCCGTATCAGTGTCAGTGAAGAGCTGATGGAAGAAGTGCGAAAGGCCAAAGGAGAAAACCCATGAGTAGAGAAATTAGCCTTCGGCTAATCTTATCTTCTCTGCTTCCATATATCCCTGTCCGTCCTCAAAAGTTGAGTGAGGTAGGAGATGATAAGATTGAGATTAGAGCAAATTATTTCCCCTTCTTTTCCTTTCTCCAATGCACAGTCTCCTCAACCCGCACACTTGGAGTCTCAGGGTCAGCTCTCCAATACTGGTCGACACAGAGGAAAACCAACTGAACCAAAACGAATCCACCGAATTATCTCTGCTATGCTTACTTTTACCTTCCCGGGTTTTCTTTCCTTTACTGTTAAGTGCCTATAATCAACTTCAATCATTTTAGCAGAGTACTAAAGAGTGACTGCTCCCAACCCCTTCAGATAGGTGATGCTTATGTTTACATCTGCTTATCAGCTCTGTCAAAGTGCTGTTTCGTGGAGGTGCTGTAATTTGATGAACACATGAGACATGCTATTTGCTAGCAAGAAATTCTCAGCTCAAACAAGCTAAGGTGTATGGAGATTCAGTATAACACAGTAATTGGTTAACTCAGTTTACTTGGGACTCCATTTCTTAGGTCTTGGGCTGTTTACATAACCAAAAGGAGTGTGTGTGTGTGTGTGTGTGTGTGTGTGTGTGTGTGTGTACCACACTTGACCTAGCACCTACCTGCACAAGTACCCCCCTGCCAAGTGATGTGTTTAAAGGCCAACAAAAAGGAAAACACAGAACACATTTATAATCCTGAAAATCTAGGGCTACTTAACCTTTCTGCTGCTTAATTTTAAAGGCAAAAAATGTACTATGAGCAGCATAAATAAGAACTGATTTGAGCATAGTTTTATAATAGATAAAATGTACCTGATGGGTCTAATTCAAATTTCTAAAATCTAACTGTGCCGCATTAGTCTGAGATACAAGATCTGAAGCTGCATGATCTAATCTGAGAATTTACGGACCTGTTTGAAATACCTTCATTTGATTAATTTGAAATGGAGGCCAGGGTATGACCTCTAACAGTCTGATCTTTAATAACCGCTCAAGAGATGAGGCAGGAAGTCAGTCGCGCTTAGAATTCTATGCACTTTCCTCTAGTGAGCACACCCTGCGGTTCCACGCGTGCAAGCACACCCCTCGCTCACTGCGGGATCTACAGAGCAGCTGTACATGCCCTTCAAAACTCAAATGCGTGTTATGTGGGTGTGCGGTATAGGGGTAGGACATGAAAAAACTCCCACCTGTCCAGTCCGAGAGAAATTTAACTCCTGAGAAGCACACCTTAGTTGAACATCAGATGCAACACTAATTTGCAGAGGTTCCCCCAACATAGGAACAAAAGGGCTGACGTTATGTGTTGATAGCAGATCGTGTGTGAAAACTAAAGTTTTATACGGGGCTGTACGAAGACTAACTGAGGTCTGGAAAATGAGGAATTTTAAATGCTGGACAGTCTCTATACTCAGATTCCGCTGAAGACAATGCAAATACTTATAAGAGCCTGATAATAAAAACAGATTAAAAAAACTTAATCATCAAGGTGAAGCATTTAGTAATGAGGTTTGTACAGCTTTTCGGAAAACACTGACTGGAAGTCCCAACCGGCTAGAGGTAGGCCAGTGTCAGGAGGCATCCCGGACATGGGCATTAGCTTCCAGCACTGATGGTGCAGCCAGTGTCGATGATAAGAATTAAAACACAACTGCAACCCCCAGTCCTGGACAGGCTCAGGAAGCGGCTATCTGGAAAGAGTGGGAGGGGTCCAGGAGGCCAGCCCCCAGGTGATACATACGTTTGCACAACAGTGACGGCGAGCCACTGGAAGTCTTTTCCAGCTGTACTGCGCTGTAATTGTGGTCGCTTGCTCAGGACAGCATGCTGCTTTCACAAGTTGTCTCCTTCCTGAGGGATTTGCTCCTAGAAAAAGCCACCACCGCCTTCTTCACTGTGCCTTCTTCTTCTTCTTTTTCTTTTTTTTCCTGGAGCTTGTCTCTTCTGCAGAGAAGAGCTTTTAACACCTCCCTGGATAGTCAGTAAAACCCCAAGCATTAAGAAGGCCAGAAAATACACGTCCACTTCATTTCACTGAAAAAGAAAGGTCATGATCCTATCCCTTCTTTGGGTCATCCACCCTGAGTCTGCACACCACATTTGCTCAGCAGCAGTCTGGCTACCCTTGCACATCCAGCAAACCCTTAGCACTCCTTCCTCTTATTCAGGATTCCAACTTTTTGAGCGACAAGAAGATCCCTGACACAGAGGGATCCTTGCTGAGGTATGAGAGCAGTGACACAGGATGCAAGAAGAGCACAAATGATGTTTCTTTTTCCTCTGCCAAGCCCAGGGCACGCTTGGTGCTGCCATTCTCCTCCTGGGTGCAGCAGCAAACGCTTCTTCGTCAGTTCTATGATCCAACACTGCCGCCCTTAAAAATTAAGTCACCTCAAAAGTTACATAAGTATTTGAAAATACTCAAGAAAACTCTCCAAACACTGCTAGTTACACTTTGCTTGTCATAAATGGAACATCAATCTGAGCCCCAGGACAGGCCAGAGACAAGAACCTGTGATTTCCAGCCAGGCCTGAATTCTCCCCAAATTCCACAGAGTACCAAAACAGGACAATCTTGGCAGGAGCCAAGGGCAGCCTCCTCTACCCTGAAGCAGGCCATGCCTGGAGTCCTTGGCATGAACCGAGGGCAGCATCTCCTGCCTGGAAGCAGTCATGAAGCACACCGAAACACCACTTCCACGTGGGTGGGCCACTGTTGCTTTGCCTCCCACAGATCTGTCCCCCCTTTTCCCCTGGGTGATGGAGCTGCCAAAGATTCCTCAAAGCCCATCTCTTTTGAGCAGTGAGAAGCCCCGGGCTTCTCTTCCTGCATTTATTCTCCAGACCAAGAAGTTACAGGAAGAGACATAGGTGGGGTTTTGAACATAGGTTCAGTTTTACAAGTTTTGCAATAGAAGCTGGTAACATTCAGTCAAAACAAGTCAGATGACACTCTGTTAGGCAATTAAGTGATCCACTATAACAAAGCCTTGATTTACCCGAAATTCCTTTTCCCTCTAGCAGCTTTTTAGTAACGTTGCCTATCAATTAGTCACTTGTCTGTCTTAGAATCAGCAGCCTTGCTGTGTTATGATTCTTTTCCTGCAACAGAGACTCGATGCCCGGGGGTTAAAATTCCTGTCCTTTGCAAGGTCAATATTTGAAACTGCAAGGCTTTTGGTGACTAAAGTCACCTATTACCCAAGAGCAGTAATAGGAAATTGATGTAATACATTAAAAAAGGTAATTGCCTTCCTTAACCACGAAGATGGCATTTTATAAAATTAGCTGCTTCTCTTAAAAGGCAACCTTCATTATCCTTTACCTACTCTTTAAAGACTATACAAACAGGAATAAGTAAATTATGGATAAAATGTTCTATAACTGGGAGAACTCAACGGCCAGTTGCCCACAGCTTACCTGCTGGTGTCCTGTGACACATATTGAAGCCTCCGTTGTACTTTGAGGAAAAATGTTCAAAACATGCCCAAAGTTCTACCCAGCAGCCGCCCCGGGAACCTGCATGCACTTCTGTCCCACTGCGAGTGGCAACCACATCGGCGGTGCTGGACTCGGGTCAGCCCTGCTGGAATGGCAGTGAAAGAGAAACTCATGTTTCAGCACAGCTAAGACGTAAACGTGCAAGTGCAATTTTTAGTGAACAGTGTCGCGTATCAAGGGATAACTCTGTGACCAAAGGAAAACAAAACCTATTCTAGAAAAACAGCAGCTCTGCCTTTCAGGGATGAGACAACCCTGCAAGCTGCTGAGCTCTCTGCTGGTCACCGGTGATGTCATCCCGGTAGCACTGACCCTGTCACCGCCAGAGGTGCCTCACCCAGTCCCCTCCCATCTGTCCGCTGGACTGGAGGGGCGCCATTCTGTCCACACAGCTTCCTTGAGCACCTGCACCCTTGGGGCCTGCTTGTTGGGAGGAAAGCTGTCACCCGCGGCAGCTGGCTTAAACCTTAGCAGCAGGAGGAACAGCTGCCCGTGGCCAGGCCACTGCCCCAGATGAAACTGTTGCTGCCGGGCCTGGCCATCTCTTCCCAACGGAAATAAGTGGTTTGGGGTTCAGCAGACTCTAGAATGAAGCGGGCCCCTTGGGCACAGGGAGCAACAGCACATCCTAGTGGGCTGATTTCCCCAAAGCTTGAAACTAGGTGTCTTGTCTCACTCCAAGGATGGCTGTGGCACTACAGCATCGCTGGACGCTGGGTGGCAGTAGAGGGCCTCACAGAAACCAGGCACAGACAATCTGGCCTCCAGCAAAGGAATGATGCTAATGCGCTCCTCTGGGTAGAATTTGCACAATAACCCACATGGAAGTCACAGCAGGACAGGGATGAAAACTATGGGGCAAGAGGTCAAGTCTGCACAATCCCAACCAACCCCACAGATGCCCATGTCCAGTAACCGCACACACCGGATGGCTCCCCACAGGCAAAGGAACAGGTGAGACACACCCCTTCTCTGTACCTGGTGACGGATTCAGGGAAGTCAGGCTCCAGGCCCTCTCTCACTCCCACCGTGTCCTGAATCCTCACCGTCAGCTACAGCTGCAAGGACTGTTTCTCTTCTGTGAACCTGCAAGCTAAGGGTCTGAAGCGACACAGTGGAGAAAGCATGCGAGGAAATTCTGCTCTACTTTTCCACCTCAGTGAGACACGTGCACAATGTAGTTTCCCATCTCAACTGTTGCTTCGCTGTCAAGATTTCTTTTGGTGTGAGAGACCAAGGTGTCAGTAGCAAAAGAAAATGTTTTGCTTTGGCTCCCCTCAGTATGCTTCAACATTTCCAAGTGAATTTCACGTCACAAGGGGAGATGGGGATTGCCCTCAACTGGAATGTGGGTCACCTCCCAGCTGTGTGGTGATGTGTCTGGGGCCAAGGCCAGAGCTGCTGCTTTTCCAGATTTTCCAAGCCAGAAACAAGCACTGTTCACTTTAATAAGGTTAAGTTTAAACCGACATCCTTTTTTGGTGCCTAAACTGTTGACTACATACCCCAGCAAGACAGAAGCGTGTGAAAGCCGTCCATTCACACTCCCCTTCTCCCAGACGGTCACATGCGCATATCCCCAGAGCTGAAGGCACTGTGCAAAGCACGGTGCAGTATATGCGGCCAGTAACCGTGTGTTCTTCTCACTGAACACTTCCAGGGTTGCATCAAGTAAGAGTTGCCTCAACTTTCACTGAAGTAGATAAAAGCTGCAAAAACCCTTACTGATTTCCTAAGTTTACTTCTCTAAGTCCCAAAAGCTAAGACTATAACTACGTTAGCGTTCATGTATGACAAACAAATATTAAATAGTTTACACCTTTATACCAATTTATCTGTAGCTCGTGCAGGTCCAATTGGACCTGGCAGACATCTACAGAACATTTCATGCAACAACTAGAGAATACACATTTTTTCTCATCGGCACATGGAACATTCTCCAGGATAGACCACATGTTAGGTCACAAAACAGGTTTCAGCAAATTTTTCAAAGCTGACATCATTCCTAGTATCTTTTCTGACCACAATTGACTAGCACTGGAAATCAATTACAAGCGAATTTCTGGAAACTACTCCAGTGCATGAAAACTGAACAACAGGCTCCCGAATGACCTATGGGTCCAAGAAGAAATTAAAAAGGAAATCAAAAACGTTCTTGAAACTAATGAAAAAAGATGCATCCTACCAAAACCTGTGGGATACTGTAAAAGCAACAGCGACGAGGCAATATATTGCAATACATGCTCACATCAAAAGGATGGAGAAACTTCACGTAAATGACCGAACCGTACACCTCAAAGAACCACCACCACCACAACAATGCAATCATAAAAGTACTAGAGAGAAAGAAATAATTAACATCAGGGCAGAGTTCAATGAAATGGAGACCCCCAAAACGATACAAAGGATCAGCGAAACACAAAGTTGTTTTTTGAGAAGATAAATAAAATAGACAAACCATTAGCTTTGCCCACTCTCACCACACTCATTCAACATAGTACTGAAAGCCCTAACCAGAGCAATCAAGCAAGACAAAGAAATAAAGGGCATTCAGATTGGGAAGGACAAAGTCAAGTTGTCCCTGTTTGCAGATGACGCGATCTTATAGATAGAAAACCTAAAGGCTACCAGAACGCCCTTACGGCTGACTAACAATTTTAATAATTTTGCGGGGTACAAAATCAACACCCACAGATCAGGAGCATTTTTATACTCCGATAATGAACTGGCAGAAAAAGAAATCAAGAAAGCAAGCCCATTTACAATAGTCACCCCCAAGATAAAATACCTAGGAACCAATTGAACCAAGGAGGTTAATGCAGATCTCTACAATGAGAACTACCAAACACCAGTGAGAGAAATTAAAGAGCACCCAAAAATAGTGGAATGACATACCAGGCTCTGGTACGGGAAGAATTAACATCGTGAAAATGTCCTTTCTACCCATAGCAGTCTACAAATTCAACGCAATCTCCGTCAAAATAGCAACAACTTTCTTCACAGAAATAGAAAAAGCAGTGCTAACATTCATATGGAATACGAAAAGATCCTGAATAGCCAAAGCAATTTTGAGCTTAAAAGCACCCCAAAAACAGAAAGGCTGGAGGCATAACACCACCCAATTTCAAATTCTATGACAAGGCTCAAAACAGCATGGTGATGGCATAGAAACAGACACTCAGATCAATGGAACAGGATAGAAAACCCAGGAATAATCAATTTGCCTACTTACAGCCAACCGATTTTTGACAAAGCAAACCAGAACATACGCTGTGGAAAAGACAGCCTCTTCAGGAAATAAACGGTGCCCGCAAAATTGGACAATCCACATGCAGAAGAATGAAACTGGACCAGCATCTCACCATATGCCAAAATCGACTCGAAATGGATTAAAGACCAGAATATAAGACCCCAAACCATTACATGACTGAAGGAAAACAGAGGGGAAACACTCCAGGAAGTAGGTGGGGGCAAAGGCTTTATGAATAAGACCCGAAAACCCACAAGCAACAATATAAAAACTAAACAAATGAGCTAATGTCAAACTAAGAAGCTTCCACACAGCAAAGGAAACAATCAACAGAGCAGAAAGGCACCCGAAAAAAAGGGAGAAAATATGTGTAAACTATACGTCTGCCAAGGGCTTAATATCCAGAACATACCAAGAACTCAAACAGCTGTACAGTATGAAAACAAGTAATCCGATTTAAAACTGGGCAAACGAGATGAATAGACATTTTTCAAAGACATACAAATGGCCAACGGTACACGAAAAAATGCTCAGCATCACTAGTCATCAGAGAAATGCAAATCAAAACCACATTGAGATATCATGTCAACCCAGATAGACTGGCCATTGTTAAAAAGACCATTAATAAGAAATGCTACTGAGGATATGAGGAAAGGAGAACTCTTCTCCAATGTTGGTGGGACTGTAAATTAGCACAGCCACTATGGAAAACAGTAAAGAAGTTTCCTCCAATACAGATAGTACTACCATATGATCCAGCAGTTCCACTACTGGGTATATATCCAAAGAAATGGAAGTCATATGGAAGGGACACCTGCACTCCCATGTTCACTGCAGCTTTACTTACAATAGCCAAAATATAGAACCAACCTCAGTGCCCTTCGACAGATGACTGGATAAAAAAAATGTGATACACGTACACCATGGAATAATACTCAGTGATAAAGAAAAAGAATGAAATTCTGCCATCGGTAACAACCTGGATGAGTCTGGAGAAAATTATGTTGTGTGAAATAAGCCAGACAAGGGAAGATAAATATCACATGCTCTCACTTATAACTAGGTAGAAAGGAAGGAAGGAAGGAAGGAAGGAAGGAAGGAAGGAAGGAAGGAAGGAAGGAAGCAAAGGACTACAACAGTTCCTTGAACTTTCAGAAGGACAGAAGAAACCAATGGTTACTAGAGATGAGGGGATGGACGGAGGGAGGGAGTTGGGGGCATGATGGGTCAGGCAAAGGGCATAAAGAAAAATCATGATTTGTAATAATGAATATGCTAATAAAAATAATTTAAAAAGTAAGACACTTTAAAACACAAAAAGAATGCCATTATTGACATTCCAGAAAATTCCAGCTATGTGGATAACATTAAAAACCAGCTGTCAAGCTAAATCCTTTATCAGTACAAATTTTGATATTTCTTCAAATTGGGAGGAGAATGTTGGTTTCGATGTACAATGTCTGGTCACTCCCAGCCTCATCTATTTGTCACTGACGACCCTGGGACAGACGGAAAAAAAAAAAAAAAACGGTTTCTGCAACTTTTAAAATACAGACACGCCCTCCACCACCAACTTTCAATTTCTACAAAACGTCCTTGGGTTCTAGTATTCTTGCACATGTTTGTTCTCTTACAGGAAATTTGCTCCTTAGGATTTCACTGCAATGTGCTTCTGGATCCCATGCCATGATTTATCTCTGAGGACCCCTGTTCCCCTGGATCCATTTCACCCCGTGCCTGGCCACCTGTGTGGCAAACACACATAGGAGCAGGAGGACAAGGCTTTGAGATGGGGAACCCGCACAAGCAATTATCTGGGTTTAGGTCTGCAGGTTATTAAGGTTTTCCGTTTCAACTTCCACAGCTAGAACGAAAGTGTAGAAATCTGTTTTCTAGTTAAAATCTGTTCACATCCCAAGTGTTTCTTAAGTTACTTAACAAGCCTTTGGTAGTCCGAAATACCGGGAAGTGTGCCTGTAACTAGAAACACCAGAAACTTCCATTTCAAAATTGTCATAAACCAGGGATACTTTAGAAAAACCTTTTCAGCCCACTTCGTGCCTTGAGTAATGGTGGGTAAACAGTGGAAACCAAGAGAGGCAACATGGAAGCAAACGGATATAAAAGCACAAGGGAGACATCATGCTCTTGGGGAGAACTAAAATGCAAATTGTGTCTGTAAACGAAAGAAATTATACAGAAATCCCAGAAAAACAATTGACTGAAAATCAGACGAACGATCCCATGTTCATCTCATCACCTTGAGAACACGAAGGATACTTTTGTACAGGCAGCACACCTCCTTAAAGCAGCAGCAGAGTGCTTCGTGCACAGCAAGGCCTAGTTCACTGAGCAGCTGGACCTGTGCCCACACCCAGAGGGCAGCACCAGCCACGTGGGTGCAGAGGAGGTTGTCCCGGTGAACTCCACAAGCGGCAGCAACGCTCGGCTCTACGCCACAGGACTTCTGACAACGGACACAGTCGCACAGACTGCAAGTGGACCCCACATCAGCCTCAAGACCTCCCCCACCCGAAAACATCTCCACAGCCAGCCAGGGAGGCAAAGGAAGGGTCTTCATGGCGTGCAGAGTTACAATGAATCTGTGTTCACGCTGCCCCCTCCCACTGTACCCGTCGAGACCCAGACGATGTGCCCTGCTACTACAAAGTCGAAGAGATGTTTGATGGGGGCAGAGCGGAAGAGGCACATTGAATTTGGATCATTTTACCCATGACCCTTCTCTCCTCCCAACGCTCTTTGGGAAAGATGACATTTCTGGGGAAACAGAAGGTGATCAGAAGCAAGTAGCTCAAATGTATGTCCCTTGTAAATTTCGGATATCCATCAATTTCAATTTTGAGATATAGAGAAGTGCTGGGAAGTTTAATTGGCCGTATCAGTGTCAGTGAAGAGCTGATGGAAGAAGTGCGAAAGGCCAAAGGAGAAAACCCATGAGTAGAGAAATTAGCCTTCGGCTAATCTTATCTTCTCTGCTTCCATATATCCCTGTCCGTCCTCAAAAGTTGAGTGAGGTAGGAGATGATAAGATTGAGATTAGAGCAAATTATTTCCCCTTCTTTTCCTTTCTCCAATGCACAGTCTCCTCAACCCGCACACTTGGAGTCTCAGGGTCAGCTCTCCAATACTGGTCGACACAGAGGAAAACCAACTGAACCAAAACGAATCCACCGAATTATCTCTGCTATGCTTACTTTTACCTTCCCGGGTTTTCTTTCCTTTACTGTTAAGTGCCTATAATCAACTTCAATCATTTTAGCAGAGTACTAAAGAGTGACTGCTCCCAACCCCTTCAGATAGGTGATGCTTATGTTTACATCTGCTTATCAGCTCTGTCAAAGTGCTGTTTCGTGGAGGTGCTGTAATTTGATGAACACATGAGACATGCTATTTGCTAGCAAGAAATTCTCAGCTCAAACAAGCTAAGGTGTATGGAGATTCAGTATAACACAGTAATTGGTTAACTCAGTTTACTTGGGACTCCATTTCTTAGGTCTTGGGCTGTTTACATAACCAAAAGGAGTGTGTGTGTGTGTGTGTGTGTGTGTGTGTGTGTGTGTGTACCACACTTGACCTAGCACCTACCTGCACAAGTACCCCCCTGCCAAGTGATGTGTTTAAAGGCCAACAAAAAGGAAAACACAGAACACATTTATAATCCTGAAAATCTAGGGCTACTTAACCTTTCTGCTGCTTAATTTTAAAGGCAAAAAATGTACTATGAGCAGCATAAATAAGAACTGATTTGAGCATAGTTTTATAATAGATAAAATGTACCTGATGGGTCTAATTCAAATTTCTAAAATCTAACTGTGCCGCATTAGTCTGAGATACAAGATCTGAAGCTGCATGATCTAATCTGAGAATTTACGGACCTGTTTGAAATACCTTCATTTGATTAATTTGAAATGGAGGCCAGGGTATGACCTCTAACAGTCTGATCTTTAATAACCGCTCAAGAGATGAGGCAGGAAGTCAGTCGCGCTTAGAATTCTATGCACTTTCCTCTAGTGAGCACACCCTGCGGTTCCACGCGTGCAAGCACACCCCTCGCTCACTGCGGGATCTACAGAGCAGCTGTACATGCCCTTCAAAACTCAAATGCGTGTTATGTGGGTGTGCGGTATAGGGGTAGGACATGAAAAAACTCCCACCTGTCCAGTCCGAGAGAAATTTAACTCCTGAGAAGCACACCTTAGTTGAACATCAGATGCAACACTAATTTGCAGAGGTTCCCCCAACATAGGAACAAAAGGGCTGACGTTATGTGTTGATAGCAGATCGTGTGTGAAAACTAAAGTTTTATACGGGGCTGTACGAAGACTAACTGAGGTCTGGAAAATGAGGAATTTTAAATGCTGGACAGTCTCTATACTCAGATTCCGCTGAAGACAATGCAAATACTTATAAGAGCCTGATAATAAAAACAGATTAAAAAAACTTAATCATCAAGGTGAAGCATTTAGTAATGAGGTTTGTACAGCTTTTCGGAAAACACTGACTGGAAGTCCCAACCGGCTAGAGGTAGGCCAGTGTCAGGAGGCATCCCGGACATGGGCATTAGCTTCCAGCACTGATGGTGCAGCCAGTGTCGATGATAAGAATTAAAACACAACTGCAACCCCCAGTCCTGGACAGGCTCAGGAAGCGGCTATCTGGAAAGAGTGGGAGGGGTCCAGGAGGCCAGCCCCCAGGTGATACATACGTTTGCACAACAGTGACGGCGAGCCACTGGAAGTCTTTTCCAGCTGTACTGCGCTGTAATTGTGGTCGCTTGCTCAGGACAGCATGCTGCTTTCACAAGTTGTCTCCTTCCTGAGGGATTTGCTCCTAGAAAAAGCCACCACCGCCTTCTTCACTGTGCCTTCTTCTTCTTCTTTTTCTTTTTTTTCCTGGAGCTTGTCTCTTCTGCAGAGAAGAGCTTTTAACACCTCCCTGGATAGTCAGTAAAACCCCAAGCATTAAGAAGGCCAGAAAATACACGTCCACTTCATTTCACTGAAAAAGAAAGGTCATGATCCTATCCCTTCTTTGGGTCATCCACCCTGAGTCTGCACACCACATTTGCTCAGCAGCAGTCTGGCTACCCTTGCACATCCAGCAAACCCTTAGCACTCCTTCCTCTTATTCAGGATTCCAACTTTTTGAGCGACAAGAAGATCCCTGACACAGAGGGATCCTTGCTGAGGTATGAGAGCAGTGACACAGGATGCAAGAAGAGCACAAATGATGTTTCTTTTTCCTCTGCCAAGCCCAGGGCACGCTTGGTGCTGCCATTCTCCTCCTGGGTGCAGCAGCAAACGCTTCTTCGTCAGTTCTATGATCCAACACTGCCGCCCTTAAAAATTAAGTCACCTCAAAAGTTACATAAGTATTTGAAAATACTCAAGAAAACTCTCCAAACACTGCTAGTTACACTTTGCTTGTCATAAATGGAACATCAATCTGAGCCCCAGGACAGGCCAGAGACAAGAACCTGTGATTTCCAGCCAGGCCTGAATTCTCCCCAAATTCCACAGAGTACCAAAACAGGACAATCTTGGCAGGAGCCAAGGGCAGCCTCCTCTACCCTGAAGCAGGCCATGCCTGGAGTCCTTGGCATGAACCGAGGGCAGCATCTCCTGCCTGGAAGCAGTCATGAAGCACACCGAAACACCACTTCCACGTGGGTGGGCCACTGTTGCTTTGCCTCCCACAGATCTGTCCCCCCTTTTCCCCTGGGTGATGGAGCTGCCAAAGATTCCTCAAAGCCCATCTCTTTTGAGCAGTGAGAAGCCCCGGGCTTCTCTTCCTGCATTTATTCTCCAGACCAAGAAGTTACAGGAAGAGACATAGGTGGGGTTTTGAACATAGGTTCAGTTTTACAAGTTTTGCAATAGAAGCTGGTAACATTCAGTCAAAACAAGTCAGATGACACTCTGTTAGGCAATTAAGTGATCCACTATAACAAAGCCTTGATTTACCCGAAATTCCTTTTCCCTCTAGCAGCTTTTTAGTAACGTTGCCTATCAATTAGTCACTTGTCTGTCTTAGAATCAGCAGCCTTGCTGTGTTATGATTCTTTTCCTGCAACAGAGACTCGATGCCCGGGGGTTAAAATTCCTGTCCTTTGCAAGGTCAATATTTGAAACTGCAAGGCTTTTGGTGACTAAAGTCACCTATTACCCAAGAGCAGTAATAGGAAATTGATGTAATACATTAAAAAAGGTAATTGCCTTCCTTAACCACGAAGATGGCATTTTATAAAATTAGCTGCTTCTCTTAAAAGGCAACCTTCATTATCCTTTACCTACTCTTTAAAGACTATACAAACAGGAATAAGTAAATTATGGATAAAATGTTCTATAACTGGGAGAACTCAACGGCCAGTTGCCCACAGCTTACCTGCTGGTGTCCTGTGACACATATTGAAGCCTCCGTTGTACTTTGAGGAAAAATGTTCAAAACATGCCCAAAGTTCTACCCAGCAGCCGCCCCGGGAACCTGCATGCACTTCTGTCCCACTGCGAGTGGCAACCACATCGGCGGTGCTGGACTCGGGTCAGCCCTGCTGGAATGGCAGTGAAAGAGAAACTCATGTTTCAGCACAGCTAAGACGTAAACGTGCAAGTGCAATTTTTAGTGAACAGTGTCGCGTATCAAGGGATAACTCTGTGACCAAAGGAAAACAAAACCTATTCTAGAAAAACAGCAGCTCTGCCTTTCAGGGATGAGACAACCCTGCAAGCTGCTGAGCTCTCTGCTGGTCACCGGTGATGTCATCCCGGTAGCACTGACCCTGTCACCGCCAGAGGTGCCTCACCCAGTCCCCTCCCATCTGTCCGCTGGACTGGAGGGGCGCCATTCTGTCCACACAGCTTCCTTGAGCACCTGCACCCTTGGGGCCTGCTTGTTGGGAGGAAAGCTGTCACCCGCGGCAGCTGGCTTAAACCTTAGCAGCAGGAGGAACAGCTGCCCGTGGCCAGGCCACTGCCCCAGATGAAACTGTTGCTGCCGGGCCTGGCCATCTCTTCCCAACGGAAATAAGTGGTTTGGGGTTCAGCAGACTCTAGAATGAAGCGGGCCCCTTGGGCACAGGGAGCAACAGCACATCCTAGTGGGCTGATTTCCCCAAAGCTTGAAACTAGGTGTCTTGTCTCACTCCAAGGATGGCTGTGGCACTACAGCATCGCTGGACGCTGGGTGGCAGTAGAGGGCCTCACAGAAACCAGGCACAGACAATCTGGCCTCCAGCAAAGGAATGATGCTAATGCGCTCCTCTGGGTAGAATTTGCACAATAACCCACATGGAAGTCACAGCAGGACAGGGATGAAAACTATGGGGCAAGAGGTCAAGTCTGCACAATCCCAACCAACCCCACAGATGCCCATGTCCAGTAACCGCACACACCGGATGGCTCCCCACAGGCAAAGGAACAGGTGAGACACACCCCTTCTCTGTACCTGGTGACGGATTCAGGGAAGTCAGGCTCCAGGCCCTCTCTCACTCCCACCGTGTCCTGAATCCTCACCGTCAGCTACAGCTGCAAGGACTGTTTCTCTTCTGTGAACCTGCAAGCTAAGGGTCTGAAGCGACACAGTGGAGAAAGCATGCGAGGAAATTCTGCTCTACTTTTCCACCTCAGTGAGACACGTGCACAATGTAGTTTCCCATCTCAACTGTTGCTTCGCTGTCAAGATTTCTTTTGGTGTGAGAGACCAAGGTGTCAGTAGCAAAAGAAAATGTTTTGCTTTGGCTCCCCTCAGTATGCTTCAACATTTCCAAGTGAATTTCACGTCACAAGGGGAGATGGGGATTGCCCTCAACTGGAATGTGGGTCACCTCCCAGCTGTGTGGTGATGTGTCTGGGGCCAAGGCCAGAGCTGCTGCTTTTCCAGATTTTCCAAGCCAGAAACAAGCACTGTTCACTTTAATAAGGTTAAGTTTAAACCGACATCCTTTTTTGGTGCCTAAACTGTTGACTACATACCCCAGCAAGACAGAAGCGTGTGAAAGCCGTCCATTCACACTCCCCTTCTCCCAGACGGTCACATGCGCATATCCCCAGAGCTGAAGGCACTGTGCAAAGCACGGTGCAGTATATGCGGCCAGTAACCGTGTGTTCTTCTCACTGAACACTTCCAGGGTTGCATCAAGTAAGAGTTGCCTCAACTTTCACTGAAGTAGATAAAAGCTGCAAAAACCCTTACTGATTTCCTAAGTTTACTTCTCTAAGTCCCAAAAGCTAAGACTATAACTACGTTAGCGTTCATGTATGACAAACAAATATTAAATAGTTTACACCTTTATACCAATTTATCTGTAGCTCGTGCAGGTCCAATTGGACCTGGCAGACATCTACAGAACATTTCATGCAACAACTAGAGAATACACATTTTTTCTCATCGGCACATGGAACATTCTCCAGGATAGACCACATGTTAGGTCACAAAACAGGTTTCAGCAAATTTTTCAAAGCTGACATCATTCCTAGTATCTTTTCTGACCACAATTGACTAGCACTGGAAATCAATTACAAGCGAATTTCTGGAAACTACTCCAGTGCATGAAAACTGAACAACAGGCTCCCGAATGACCTATGGGTCCAAGAAGAAATTAAAAAGGAAATCAAAAACGTTCTTGAAACTAATGAAAAAAGATGCATCCTACCAAAACCTGTGGGATACTGTAAAAGCAACAGCGACGAGGCAATATATTGCAATACATGCTCACATCAAAAGGATGGAGAAACTTCACGTAAATGACCGAACCGTACACCTCAAAGAACCACCACCACCACAACAATGCAATCATAAAAGTACTAGAGAGAAAGAAATAATTAACATCAGGGCAGAGTTCAATGAAATGGAGACCCCCAAAACGATACAAAGGATCAGCGAAACACAAAGTTGTTTTTTGAGAAGATAAATAAAATAGACAAACCATTAGCTTTGCCCACTCTCACCACACTCATTCAACATAGTACTGAAAGCCCTAACCAGAGCAATCAAGCAAGACAAAGAAATAAAGGGCATTCAGATTGGGAAGGACAAAGTCAAGTTGTCCCTGTTTGCAGATGACGCGATCTTATAGATAGAAAACCTAAAGGCTACCAGAACGCCCTTACGGCTGACTAACAATTTTAATAATTTTGCGGGGTACAAAATCAACACCCACAGATCAGGAGCATTTTTATACTCCGATAATGAACTGGCAGAAAAAGAAATCAAGAAAGCAAGCCCATTTACAATAGTCACCCCCAAGATAAAATACCTAGGAACCAATTGAACCAAGGAGGTTAATGCAGATCTCTACAATGAGAACTACCAAACACCAGTGAGAGAAATTAAAGAGCACCCAAAAATAGTGGAATGACATACCAGGCTCTGGTACGGGAAGAATTAACATCGTGAAAATGTCCTTTCTACCCATAGCAGTCTACAAATTCAACGCAATCTCCGTCAAAATAGCAACAACTTTCTTCACAGAAATAGAAAAAGCAGTGCTAACATTCATATGGAATACGAAAAGATCCTGAATAGCCAAAGCAATTTTGAGCTTAAAAGCACCCCAAAAACAGAAAGGCTGGAGGCATAACACCACCCAATTTCAAATTCTATGACAAGGCTCAAAACAGCATGGTGATGGCATAGAAACAGACACTCAGATCAATGGAACAGGATAGAAAACCCAGGAATAATCAATTTGCCTACTTACAGCCAACCGATTTTTGACAAAGCAAACCAGAACATACGCTGTGGAAAAGACAGCCTCTTCAGGAAATAAACGGTGCCCGCAAAATTGGACAATCCACATGCAGAAGAATGAAACTGGACCAGCATCTCACCATATGCCAAAATCGACTCGAAATGGATTAAAGACCAGAATATAAGACCCCAAACCATTACATGACTGAAGGAAAACAGAGGGGAAACACTCCAGGAAGTAGGTGGGGGCAAAGGCTTTATGAATAAGACCCGAAAACCCACAAGCAACAATATAAAAACTAAACAAATGAGCTAATGTCAAACTAAGAAGCTTCCACACAGCAAAGGAAACAATCAACAGAGCAGAAAGGCACCCGAAAAAAAGGGAGAAAATATGTGTAAACTATACGTCTGCCAAGGGCTTAATATCCAGAACATACCAAGAACTCAAACAGCTGTACAGTATGAAAACAAGTAATCCGATTTAAAACTGGGCAAACGAGATGAATAGACATTTTTCAAAGACATACAAATGGCCAACGGTACACGAAAAAATGCTCAGCATCACTAGTCATCAGAGAAATGCAAATCAAAACCACATTGAGATATCATGTCAACCCAGATAGACTGGCCATTGTTAAAAAGACCATTAATAAGAAATGCTACTGAGGATATGAGGAAAGGAGAACTCTTCTCCAATGTTGGTGGGACTGTAAATTAGCACAGCCACTATGGAAAACAGTAAAGAAGTTTCCTCCAATACAGATAGTACTACCATATGATCCAGCAGTTCCACTACTGGGTATATATCCAAAGAAATGGAAGTCATATGGAAGGGACACCTGCACTCCCATGTTCACTGCAGCTTTACTTACAATAGCCAAAATATAGAACCAACCTCAGTGCCCTTCGACAGATGACTGGATAAAAAAAATGTGATACACGTACACCATGGAATAATACTCAGTGATAAAGAAAAAGAATGAAATTCTGCCATCGGTAACAACCTGGATGAGTCTGGAGAAAATTATGTTGTGTGAAATAAGCCAGACAAGGGAAGATAAATATCACATGCTCTCACTTATAACTAGGTAGAAAGGAAGGAAGGAAGGAAGGAAGGAAGGAAGGAAGGAAGGAAGGAAGGAAGGAAGGAAGGAAGGAAGCAAAGGACTACAACAGTTCCTTGAACTTTCAGAAGGACAGAAGAAACCAATGGTTACTAGAGATGAGGGGATGGACGGAGGGAGGGAGTTGGGGGCATGATGGGTCAGGCAAAGGGCATAAAGAAAAATCATGATTTGTAATAATGAATATGCTAATAAAAATAATTTAAAAAGTAAGACACTTTAAAACACAAAAAGAATGCCATTATTGACATTCCAGAAAATTCCAGCTATGTGGATAACATTAAAAACCAGCTGTCAAGCTAAATCCTTTATCAGTACAAATTTTGATATTTCTTCAAATTGGGAGGAGAATGTTGGTTTCGATGTACAATGTCTGGTCACTCCCAGCCTCATCTATTTGTCACTGACGACCCTGGGACAGACGGAAAAAAAAAAAAAAAAACGGTTTCTGCAACTTTTAAAATACAGACACGCCCTCCACCACCAACTTTCAATTTCTACAAAACGTCCTTGGGTTCTAGTATTCTTGCACATGTTTGTTCTCTTACAGGAAATTTGCTCCTTAGGATTTCACTGCAATGTGCTTCTGGATCCCATGCCATGATTTATCTCTGAGGACCCCTGTTCCCCTGGATCCATTTCACCCCGTGCCTGGCCACCTGTGTGGCACACACACATAGGAGCAGGAGGACAAGGCTTTGAGATGGGGAACCCGCACAAGCAATTATCTGGGTTTAGGTCTGCAGGTTATTAAGGTTTTCCGTTTCAACTTCCACAGCTAGAACGAAAGTGTAGAAATCTGTTTTCTAGTTAAAATCTGTTCACATCCCAAGTGTTTCTTAAGTTACTTAACAAGCCTTTGGTAGTCCGAAATACCGGGAAGTGTGCCTGTAACTAGAAACACCAGAAACTTCCATTTCAAAATTGTCATAAACCAGGGATACTTTAGAAAAACCTTTTCAGCCCACTTCGTGCCTTGAGTAATGGTGGGTAAACAGTGGAAACCAAGAGAGGCAACATGGAAGCAAACGGATATAAAAGCACAAGGGAGACATCATGCTCTTGGGGAGAACTAAAATGCAAATTGTGTCTGTAAACGAAAGAAATTATACAGAAATCCCAGAAAAACAATTGACTGAAAATCAGACGAACGATCCCATGTTCATCTCATCACCTTGAGAACACGAAGGATACTTTTGTACAGGCAGCACACCTCCTTAAAGCAGCAGCAGAGTGCTTCGTGCACAGCAAGGCCTAGTTCACTGAGCAGCTGGACCTGTGCCCACACCCAGAGGGCAGCACCAGCCACGTGGGTGCAGAGGAGGTTGTCCCGGTGAACTCCACAAGCGGCAGCAACGCTCGGCTCTACACCACAGGACTTCTGACAACGGACACAGTCGCACAGACTGCAAGTGGACCCCACATCAGCCTCAAGACCTCCCCCACCCGAAAACATCTCCACAGCCAGCCAGGGAGGCAAAGGAAGGGTCTTCATGGCGTGCAGAGTTACAATGAATCTGTGTTCACGCTGCCCCCTCCCGCTGTACCCGTCGAGACCCAGACGATGTGCCCTGCTACTACAAAGTCGAAGAGATGTTTGATGGGGGCAGAGCGGCAGAGGCACATTGAATTTGGATCATTTTACCCATGACCCTTCTCTCCTCCCAACGCTCTTTGGGAAAGATGACATTTCTGGGGAAACAGAAGGTGATCAGAAGCAAGTAGCTCAAATGTATGTCCCTTGTAAATTTCGGATATCCATCAATTTCAATTTTGAGATATAGAGAAGTGCTGGGAAGTTTAATTGGCCGTATCAGTGTCAGTGAAGAGCTGATGGAAGAAGTGCGAAAGGCCAAAGGAGAAAACCCATGAGTAGAGAAATTAGCCTTCGGCTAATCTTATCTTCTCTGCTTCCATATATCCCTGTCCGTCCTCAAAAGTTGAGTGAGGTAGGAGATGATAAGATTGAGATTAGAGCAAATTATTTCCCCTTCTTTTCCTTTCTCCAATGCACAGTCTCCTCAACCCGCACACTTGGAGTCTCAGGGTCAGTTCTCCAATACTGGTCGACACAGAGGAAAACCAACTGAACCAAAACGAATCCACCGAATTATCTCTGCTATGCTTACTTTTACCTTCCCGGGTTTTCTTTCCTTTACTGTTAAGTGCCTATAATCAACTTCAATCATTTTAGCAGAGTACTAAAGAGTGACTGCTCCCAACCCCTTCAGATAGGTGATGCTTATGTTTACATCTGCTTATCAGCTCTGTCAAAGTGCTGTTTCGTGGAGGTGCTGTAATTTGATGAACACATGAGACATGCTATTTGCTAGCAAGAAATTCTCAGCTCAAACAAGCTAAGGTGTATGGAGATTCAGTATAACACAGTAATTGGTTAACTCAGTTTACTTGGGACTCCATTTCTTAGGTCTTGGGCTGTTTACATAACCAAAAGGAGTGTGTGTGTGTGTGTGTGTGTGTGTGTGTGTGTGTGTGTGTGCCACACTTGACCTAGCACCTACCTGCACAAGTACCCCCCTGCCAAGTGATGTGTTTAAAGGCCAACAAAAAGGAAAACACAGAACACATTTATAATCCTGAAAATCTAGGGCTACTTAACCTTTCTGCTGCTTAATTTTAAAGGCAAAAAATGTACTATGAGCAGCATAAATAAGAACTGATTTGAGCATAGTTTTATAATAGATAAAATGTACCTGATGGGTCTAATTCAAATTTCTAAAATCTAACTGTGCCGCATTAGTCTGAGATACAAGATCTGAAGCTGCATGATCTAATCTGAGAATTTACGGACCTGTTTGAAATACCTTCATTTGATTAATTTGAAATGGAGGCCAGGGTATGACCTCTAACAGTCTGATCTTTAATAACCGCTCAAGAGATGAGGCAGGAAGTCAGTCGCGCTTAGAATTCTATGCACTTTCCTCTAGTGAGCACACCCTGCGGTTCCACGCGTGCAAGCACACCCCTCGCTCACTGCGGGATCTACAGAGCAGCTGTACATGCCCTTCAAAACTCAAATGCGTGTTATGTGGGTGTGCGGTATAGGGGTAGGACATGAAAAAACTCCCACCTGTCCAGTCCGAGAGAAATTTAACTCCTGAGAAGCACACCTTAGTTGAACATCAGATGCAACACTAATTTGCAGAGGTTCCCCCAACATAGGAACAAAAGGGCTGACGTTATGTGTTGATAGCAGATCGTGTGTGAAAACTAAAGTTTTATACGGGGCTGTACGAAGACTAACTGAGGTCTGGAAAATGAGGAATTTTAAATGCTGGACAGTCTCTATACTCAGATTCCGCTGAAGACAATGCAAATACTTATAAGAGCCTGATAATAAAAACAGATTAAAAAAACTTAATCATCAAGGTGAAGCATTTAGTAATGAGGTTTGTACAGCTTTTCGGAAAACACTGACTGGAAGTCCCAACCGGCTAGAGGTAGGCCAGTGTCAGGAGGCATCCCGGACATGGGCATTAGCTTCCAGCACTGATGGTGCAGCCAGTGTCGATGATAAGAATTAAAACACAACTGCAACCCCCAGTCCTGGACAGGCTCAGGAAGCGGCTATCTGGAAAGAGTGGGAGGGGTCCAGGAGGCCAGCCCCCAGGTGATACATACGTTTGCACAACAGTGACGGCGAGCCACTGGAAGTCTTTTCCAGCTGTACTGCGCTGTAATTGTGGTCGCTTGCTCAGGACAGCATGCTGCTTTCACAAGTTGTCTCCTTCCTGAGGGATTTGCTCCTAGAAAAAGCCACCACCGCCTTCTTCACTGTGCCTTCTTCTTCTTCTTTTTCTTTTTTTTCCTGGAGCTTGTCTCTTCTGCAGAGAAGAGCTTTTAACACCTCCCTGGATAGTCAGTAAAACCCCAAGCATTAAGAAGGCCAGAAAATACACGTCCACTTCATTTCACTGAAAAAGAAAGGTCATGATCCTATCCCTTCTTTGGGTCATCCACCCTGAGTCTGCACACCACATTTGCTCAGCAGCAGTCTGGCTACCCTTGCACATCCAGCAAACCCTTAGCACTCCTTCCTCTTATTCAGGATTCCAACTTTTTGAGCGACAAGAAGATCCCTGACACAGAGGGATCCTTGCTGAGGTATGAGAGCAGTGACACAGGATGCAAGAAGAGCACAAATGATGTTTCTTTTTCCTCTGCCAAGCCCAGGGCACGCTTGGTGCTGCCATTCTCCTCCTGGGTGCAGCAGCAAACGCTTCTTCGTCAGTTCTATGATCCAACACTGCCACCCTTAAAAATTAAGTCACCTCAAAAGTTACATAAGTATTTGAAAATACTCAAGAAAACTCTCCAAACACTGCTAGTTACACTTTGCTTGTCATAAATGGAACATCAATCTGAGCCCCAGGACAGGCCAGAGACAAGAACCTGTGATTTCCAGCCAGGCCTGAATTCTCCCCAAATTCCACAGAGTACCAAAACAGGACAATCTTGGCAGGAGCCAAGGGCAGCCTCCTCTACCCTGAAGCAGGCCATGCCTGGAGTCCTTGGCATGAACCGAGGGCAGCATCTCCTGCCTGGAAGCAGTCATGAAGCACACCGAAACACCACTTCCACGTGGGTGGGCCACTGTTGCTTTGCCTCCCACAGATCTGTCCCCCCTTTTCCCCTGGGTGATGGAGCTGCCAAAGATTCCTCAAAGCCCATCTCTTTTGAGCAGTGAGAAGCCCCGGGCTTCTCTTCCTGCATTTATTCTCCAGACCAAGAAGTTACAGGAAGAGACATAGGTGGGGTTTTGAACATAGGTTCAGTTTTACAAGTTTTGCAATAGAAGCTGGTAACATTCAGTCAAAACAAGTCAGATGACACTCTGTTAGGCAATTAAGTGATCCACTATAACAAAGCCTTGATTTACCCGAAATTCCTTTTCCCTCTAGCAGCTTTTTAGTAACGTTGCCTATCAATTAGTCACTTGTCTGTCTTAGAATCAGCAGCCTTGCTGTGTTATGATTCTTTTCCTGCAACAGAGACTCGATGCCCGGGGGTTAAAATTCCTGTCCTTTGCAAGGTCAATATTTGAAACTGCAAGGCTTTTGGTGACTAAAGTCACCTATTACCCAAGAGCAGTAATAGGAAATTGATGTAATACATTAAAAAAGGTAATTGCCTTCCTTAACCACGAAGATGGCATTTTATAAAATTAGCTGCTTCTCTTAAAAGGCAACCTTCATTATCCTTTACCTACTCTTTAAAGACTATACAAACAGGAATAAGTAAATTATGGATAAAATGTTCTATAACTGGGAGAACTCAACGGCCAGTTGCCCACAGCTTACCTGCTGGTGTCCTGTGACACATATTGAAGCCTCCGTTGTACTTTGAGGAAAAATGTTCAAAACATGCCCAAAGTTCTACCCAGCAGCCGCCCCGGGAACCTGCATGCACTTCTGTCCCACTGCGAGTGGCAACCACATCGGCGGTGCTGGACTCGGGTCAGCCCTGCTGGAATGGCAGTGAAAGAGAAACTCATGTTTCAGCACAGCTAAGACGTAAACGTGCAAGTGCAATTTTTAGTGAACAGTGTCGCGTATCAAGGGATAACTCTGTGACCAAAGGAAAACAAAACCTCTTCTAGAAAAACAGCAGCTCTGCCTTTCAGGGATGAGACAACCCTGCAAGCTGCTGAGCTCTCTGCTGGTCACCGGTGATGTCATCCCGGTAGCACTGACCCTGTCACCGCCAGAGGTGCCTCACCCAGTCCCCTCCCATCTGTCCGCTGGACTGGAGGGGCGCCATTCTGTCCACACAGCTTCCTTGAGCACCTGCACCCTTGGGGCCTGCTTGTTGGGAGGAAAGCTGTCACCCGCGGCAGCTGGCTTAAACCTTAGCAGCAGGAGGAACAGCTGCCCGTGGCCAGGCCACTGCCCCAGATGAAACTGTTGCTGCCGGGCCTGGCCATCTCTTCCCAACGGAAATAAGTTGTTCGGGGTTCAGCAGACTCTAGAATGAAGCGGGCCCCTTGGGCACAGGGAGCAACAGCACATCCTAGTGGGCTGATTTCCCCAAAGCTTGAAACTAGGTGTCTTGTCTCACTCCAAGGATGGCTGTGGCACTACAGCATCGCTGGACGCTGGGTGGCAGTAGAGGGCCTCACAGAAACCAGGCACAGACAATCTGGCCTCCAGCAAAGGAATGATGCTAATGCGCTCCTCTGGGTAGAATTTGCACAATAACCCACATGGAAGTCACAGCAGGACAGGGATGAAAACTATGGGGCAAGAGGTCAAGTCTGCACAATCCCAACCAACCCCACAGATGCCCATGTCCAGTAACCGCACACACCGGATGGCTCCCCACAGGCAAAGGAACAGGTGAGACACACCCCTTCTCTGTACCTGGTGACGGATTCAGGGAAGTCAGGCTCCAGGCCCTCTCTCACTCCCACCGTGTCCTGAATCCTCACCGTCAGCTACAGCTGCAAGGACTGTTTCTCTTCTGTGAACCTGCAAGCTAAGGGTCTGAAGCGACACAGTGGAGAAAGCATGCGAGGAAATTCTGCTCTACTTTTCCACCTCAGTGAGACACGTGCACAATGTAGTTTCCCATCTCAACTGTTGCTTCGCTGTCAAGATTTCTTTTGGTGTGAGAGACCAAGGTGTCAGTAGCAAAAGAAAATGTTTTGCTTTGGCTCCCCTCAGTATGCTTCAACATTTCCAAGTGAATTTCACGTCACAAGGGGAGATGGGGATTGCCCTCAACTGGAATGTGGGTCACCTCCCAGCTGTGTGGTGATGTGTCTGGGGCCAAGGCCAGAGCTGCTGCTTTTCCAGATTTTCCAAGCCAGAAACAAGCACTGTTCACTTTAATAAGGTTAAGTTTAAACCGACATCCTTTTTTGGTGCCTAAACTGTTGACTACATACCCCAGCAAGACAGAAGCGTGTGAAAGCCGTCCATTCACACTCCCCTTCTCCCAGACGGTCACATGCGCATATCCCCAGAGCTGAAGGCACTGTGCAAAGCACGGTGCAGTATATGCGGCCAGTAACCGTGTGTTCTTCTCACTGAACACTTCCAGGGTTGCATCAAGTAAGAGTTGCCTCAACTTTCACTGAAGTAGATAAAAGCTGCAAAAACCCTTACTGATTTCCTAAGTTTACTTCTCTAAGTCCCAAAAGCTAAGACTATAACTACGTTAGCGTTCATGTATGACAAACAAATATTAAATAGTTTACACCTTTATACCAATTTATCTGTAGCTCGTGCAGGTCCAATTGGACCTGGCAGACATCTACAGAACATTTCATGCAACAACTAGAGAATACACATTTTTTCTCATCGGCACATGGAACATTCTCCAGGATAGACCACATGTTAGGTCACAAAACAGGTTTCAGCAAATTTTTCAAAGCTGACATCATTCCTAGTATCTTTTCTGACCACAATTGACTAGCACTGGAAATCAATTACAAGCGAATTTCTGGAAACTACTCCAGTGCATGAAAACTGAACAACAGGCTCCCGAATGACCTATGGGTCCAAGAAGAAATTAAAAAGGAAATCAAAAACGTTCTTGAAACTAATGAAAAAAGATGCATCCTACCAAAACCTGTGGGATACTGTAAAAGCAACAGCGACGAGGCAATATATTGCAATACATGCTCACATCAAAAGGATGGAGAAACTTCACGTAAATGACCGAACCGTACACCTCAAAGAACCACCACCACCACAACAATGCAATCATAAAAGTACTAGAGAGAAAGAAATAATTAACATCAGGGCAGAGTTCAATGAAATGGAGACCCCCAAAACGATACAAAGGATCAGCGAAACACAAAGTTGTTTTTTGAGAAGATAAATAAAATAGACAAACCATTAGCTTTGCCCACTCTCACCACACTCATTCAACATAGTACTGAAAGCCCTAACCAGAGCAATCAAGCAAGACAAAGAAATAAAGGGCATTCAGATTGGGAAGGACAAAGTCAAGTTGTCCCTGTTTGCAGATGACGCGATCTTATAGATAGAAAACCTAAAGGCTACCAGAACGCCCTTACGGCTGACTAACAATTTTAATAATTTTGCGGGGTACAAAATCAACACCCACAGATCAGGAGCATTTTTATACTCCGATAATGAACTGGCAGAAAAAGAAATCAAGAAAGCAAGCCCATTTACAATAGTCACCCCCAAGATAAAATACCTAGGAACCAATTGAACCAAGGAGGTTAATGCAGATCTCTACAATGAGAACTACCAAACACCAGTGAGAGAAATTAAAGAGCACCCAAAAATAGTGGAATGACATACCAGGCTCTGGTACGGGAAGAATTAACATCGTGAAAATGTCCTTTCTACCCATAGCAGTCTACAAATTCAACGCAATCTCCGTCAAAATAGCAACAACTTTCTTCACAGAAATAGAAAAAGCAGTGCTAACATTCATATGGAATACGAAAAGATCCTGAATAGCCAAAGCAATTTTGAGCTTAAAAGCACCCCAAAAACAGAAAGGCTGGAGGCATAACACCACCCAATTTCAAATTCTATGACAAGGCTCAAAACAGCATGGTGATGGCATAGAAACAGACACTCAGATCAATGGAACAGGATAGAAAACCCAGGAATAATCAATTTGCCTACTTACAGCCAACCGATTTTTGACAAAGCCAACCAGAACATACGCTGTGGAAAAGACAGCCTCTTCAGGAAATAAACGGTGCCCGCAAAATTGGACAATCCACATGCAGAAGAATGAAACTGGACCAGCATCTCACCATATGCCAAAATCGACTCGAAATGGATTAAAGACCAGAATATAAGACCCCAAACCATTACATGACTGAAGGAAAACAGAGGGGAAACACTCCAGGAAGTAGGTGGGGGCAAAGGCTTTATGAATAAGACCCGAAAACCCACAAGCAACAATATAAAAACTAAACAAATGAGCTAATGTCAAACTAAGAAGCTTCCACACAGCAAAGGAAACAATCAACAGAGCAGAAAGGCACCCTAAAAAAAGGGAGAAAATATGTGTAAACTATACGTCTGCCAAGGGCTTAATATCCAGAACATACCAAGAACTCAAACAGCTGTACAGTATGAAAACAAGTAATCCGATTTAAAACTGGGCAAACGAGATGAATAGACATTTTTCAAAGACATACAAATGGCCAACGGTACACGAAAAAATGCTCAGCATCACTAGTCATCAGAGAAATGCAAATCAAAACCACATTGAGATATCATGTCAACCCAGATAGACTGGCCATTGTTAAAAAGACCATTAATAAGAAATGCTACTGAGGATATGAGGAAAGGAGAACTCTTCTCCAATGTTGGTGGGACTGTAAATTAGCACAGCCACTATGGAAAACAGTAAAGAAGTTTCCTCCAATACAGATAGTACTACCATATGATCCAGCAGTTCCACTACTGGGTATATATCCAAAGAAATGGAAGTCATATGGAAGGGACACCTGCACTCCCATGTTCACTGCAGCTTTACTTACAATAGCCAAAATATAGAACCAACCTCAGTGCCCTTCGACAGATGACTGGATAAAAAAAATGTGATACACGTACACCATGGAATAATACTCAGTGATAAAGAAAAAGAATGAAATTCTGCCATCGGTAACAACCTGGATGAGTCTGGAGAAAATTATGTTGTGTGAAATAAGCCAGACAAGGGAAGATAAATATCACATGCTCTCACTTATAACTAGGTAGAAAGGAAGGAAGGAAGGAAGGAAGGAAGCAAAGGACTACAACAGTTCCTTGAACTTTCAGAAGGACAGAAGAAACCAATGGTTACTAGAGATGAGGGGATGGACGGAGGGAGGGAGTTGGGGGCATGATGGGTCAGGCAAAGGGCATAAAGAAAAATCATGATTTGTAATAATGAATATGCTAATAAAAATAATTTAAAAAGTAAGACACTTTAAAACACAAAAAGAATGCCATTATTGACATTCCAGAAAATTCCAGCTATGTGGATAACATTAAAAACCAGCTGTCAAGCTAAATCCTTTATCAGTACAAATTTTGATATTTCTTCAAATTGGGAGGAGAATGTTGGTTTCGATGTACAATGTCTGGTCACTCCCAGCCTCATCTATTTGTCACTGACGACCCTGGGACAGACGGAAAAAAAAAAAAAAAAACGGTTTCTGCAACTTTTAAAATACAGACACGCCCTCCACCACCAACTTTCAATTTCTACAAAACGTCCTTGGGTTCTAGTATTCTTGCACATGTTTGTTCTCTTACAGGAAATTTGCTCCTTAGGATTTCACTGCAATGTGCTTCTGGATCCCATGCCATGATTTATCTCTGAGGACCCCTGTTCCCCTGGATCCATTTCACCCCGTGCCTGGCCACCTGTGTGGCACACACACATAGGAGCAGGAGGACAAGGCTTTGAGATGGGGAACCCGCACAAGCAATTATCTGGGTTTAGGTCTGCAGGTTATTAAGGTTTTCCGTTTCAACTTCCACAGCTAGAACGAAAGTGTAGAAATCTGTTTTCTAGTTAAAATCTGTTCACATCCCAAGTGTTTCTTAAGTTACTTAACAAGCCTTTGGTAGTCCGAAATACCGGGAAGTGTGCCTGTAACTAGAAACACCAGAAACTTCCATTTCAAAATTGTCATAAACCAGGGATACTTTAGAAAAACCTTTTCAGCCCACTTCGTGCATTGAGTAATGGTGGGTAAACAGTGGAAACCAAGAGAGGCAACATGGAAGCAAACGGATATAAAAGCACAAGGGAGACATCATGCTCTTGGGGAGAACTAAAATGCAAATTGTGTCTGTAAACGAAAGAAATTATACAGAAATCCCAGAAAAACAATTGACTGAAAATCAGACGAACGATCCCATGTTCATCTCATCACCTTGAGAACACGAAGGATACTTTTGTACAGGCAACACACCTCCTTAAAGCAGCAGCAGAGTGCTTCGTGCACAGCAAGGCCTAGTTCACTGAGCAGCTGGACCTGTGCCCACACCCAGAGGGCAGCACCAGCCACGTGGGTGCAGAGGAGGTTGTCCCGGTGAACTCCACAAGCGGCAGCAACGCTCGGCTCTACGCCACAGGACTTCTGACAACGGACACAGTCGCACAGACTGCAAGTGGACCCCACATCAGCCTCAAGACCTCCCCCACCCGAAAACATCTCCACAGCCAGCCAGGGAGGCAAAGGAAGGGTCTTCATGGCGTGCAGAGTTACAATGAATCTGTGTTCACGCTGCCCCCTCCCACTGTACCCGTCGAGACCCAGACGATGTGCCCTGCTACTACAAAGTCGAAGAGATGTTTGATGGGGGCAGAGCGGAAGAGGCACATTGAATTTGGATCATTTTACCCATGACCCTTCTCTCCTCCCAACGCTCTTTGGGAAAGATGACATTTCTGGGGAAACAGAAGGTGATCAGAAGCAAGTAGCTCAAATGTATGTCCCTTGTAAATTTCGGATATCCATCAATTTCAATTTTGAGATATAGAGAAGTGCTGGGAAGTTTAATTGGCCGTATCAGTGTCAGTGAAGAGCTGATGGAAGAAGTGCGAAAGGCCAAAGGAGAAAACCCATGAGTAGAGAAATTAGCCTTCGGCTAATCTTATCTTCTCTGCTTCCATATATCCCTGTCCGTCCTCAAAAGTTGAGTGAGGTAGGAGATGATAAGATTGAGATTAGAGCAAATTATTTCCCCTTCTTTTCCTTTCTCCAATGCACAGTCTCCTCAACCCGCACACTTGGAGTCTCAGGGTCAGTTCTCCAATACTGGTCGACACAGAGGAAAACCAACTGAACCAAAACGAATCCACCGAATTATCTCTGCTATGCTTACTTTTACCTTCCCGGGTTTTCTTTCCTTTACTGTTAAGTGCCTATAATCAACTTCAATCATTTTAGCAGAGTACTAAAGAGTGACTGCTCCCAACCCCTTCAGATAGGTGATGCTTATGTTTACATCTGCTTATCAGCTCTGTCAAAGTGCTGTTTCGTGGAGGTGCTGTAATTTGATGAACACATGAGACATGCTATTTGCTAGCAAGAAATTCTCAGCTCAAACAAGCTAAGGTGTATGGAGATTCAGTATAACACAGTAATTGGTTAACTCAGTTTACTTGGGACTCCATTTCTTAGGTCTTGGGCTGTTTACATAACCAAAAGGAGTGTGTGTGTGTGTGTGTGTGTGTGTGTGTGTGTACCACACTTGACCTAGCACCTACCTGCACAAGTACCCCCCTGCCAAGTGATGTGTTTAAAGGCCAACAAAAAGGAAAACACAGAACACATTTATAATCCTGAAAATCTAGGGCTACTTAACCTTTCTGCTGCTTAATTTTAAAGGCAAAAAATGTACTATGAGCAGCATAAATAAGAACTGATTTGAGCATAGTTTTATAATAGATAAAATGTACCTGATGGGTCTAATTCAAATTTCTAAAATCTAACTGTGCCGCATTAGTCTGAGATACAAGATCTGAAGCTGCATGATCTAATCTGAGAATTTACGGACCTGTTTGAAATACCTTCATTTGATTAATTTGAAATGGAGGCCAGGGTATGACCTCTAACAGTCTGATCTTTAATAACCGCTCAAGAGATGAGGCAGGAAGTCAGTCGCGCTTAGAATTCTATGCACTTTCCTCTAGTGAGCACACCCTGCGGTTCCACGCGTGCAAGCACACCCCTCGCTCACTGCGGGATCTACAGAGCAGCTGTACATGCCCTTCAAAACTCAAATGCGTGTTATGTGGGTGTGCGGTATAGGGGTAGGACATGAAAAAACTCCCACCTGTCCAGTCCGAGAGAAATTTAACTCCTGAGAAGCACACCTTAGTTGAACATCAGATGCAACACTAATTTGCAGAGGTTCCCCCAACATAGGAACAAAAGGGCTGACGTTATGTGTTGATAGCAGATCGTGTGTGAAAACTAAAGTTTTATACGGGGCTGTACGAAGACTAACTGAGGTCTGGAAAATGAGGAATTTTAAATGCTGGACAGTCTCTATACTCAGATTCCGCTGAAGACAATGCAAATACTTATAAGAGCCTGATAATAAAAACAGATTAAAAAAACTTAATCATCAAGGTGAAGCATTTAGTAATGAGGTTTGTACAGCTTTTCGGAAAACACTGACTGGAAGTCCCAACCGGCTAGAGGTAGGCCAGTGTCAGGAGGCATCCCGGACATGGGCATTAGCTTCCAGCACTGATGGTGCAGCCAGTGTCGATGATAAGAATTAAAACACAACTGCAACCCCCAGTCCTGGACAGGCTCAGGAAGCGGCTATCTGGAAAGAGTGGGAGGGGTCCAGGAGGCCAGCCCCCAGGTGATACATACGTTTGCACAACAGTGACGGCGAGCCACGGGAAGTCTTTTCCAGCTGTACTGCGCTGTAATTGTGGTCGCTTGCTCAGGACAGCATGCTGCTTTCACAAGTTGTCTCCTTCCTGAGGGATTTGCTCCTAGAAAAAGCCACCACCGCCTTCTTCACTGTGCCTTCTTCTTCTTCTTTTTCTTTTTTTTCCTGGAGCTTGTCTCTTCTGCAGAGAAGAGCTTTTAACACCTCCCTGGATAGTCAGTAAAACCCCAAGCATTAAGAAGGCCAGAAAATACACGTCCACTTCATTTCACTGAAAAAGAAAGGTCATGATCCTATCCCTTCTTTGGGTCATCCACCCTGAGTCTGCACACCACATTTGCTCAGCAGCAGTCTGGCTACCCTTGCACATCCAGCAAACCCTTAGCACTCCTTCCTCTTATTCAGGATTCCAACTTTTTGAGCGACAAGAAGATCCCTGACACAGAGGGATCCTTGCTGAGGTATGAGAGCAGTGACACAGGATGCAAGAAGAGCACAAATGATGTTTCTTTTTCCTCTGCCAAGCCCAGGGCACGCTTGGTGCTGCCATTCTCCTCCTGGGTGCAGCAGCAAACGCTTCTTCGTCAGTTCTATGATCCAACACTGCCGCCCTTAAAAATTAAGTCACCTCAAAAGTTACATAAGTATTTGAAAATACTCAAGAAAACTCTCCAAACACTGCTAGTTACACTTTGCTTGTCATAAATGGAACATCAATCTGAGCCCCAGGACAGGCCAGAGACAAGAACCTGTGATTTCCAGCCAGGCCTGAATTCTCCCCAAATTCCACAGAGTACCAAAACAGGACAATCTTGGCAGGAGCCAAGGGCAGCCTCCTCTACCCTGAAGCAGGCCATGCCTGGAGTCCTTGGCATGAACCGAGGGCAGCATCTCCTGCCTGGAAGCAGTCATGAAGCACACCGAAACACCACTTCCACGTGGGTGGGCCACTGTTGCTTTGCCTCCCACAGATCTGTCCCCCCTTTTCCCCTGGGTGATGGAGCTGCCAAAGATTCCTCAAAGCCCATCTCTTTTGAGCAGTGAGAAGCCCCGGGCTTCTCTTCCTGCATTTATTCTCCAGACCAAGAAGTTACAGGAAGAGACATAGGTGGGGTTTTGAACATAGGTTCAGTTTTACAAGTTTTGCAATAGAAGCTGGTAACATTCAGTCAAAACAAGTCAGATGACACTCTGTTAGGCAATTAAGTGATCCACTATAACAAAGCCTTGATTTACCCGAAATTCCTTTTCCCTCTAGCAGCTTTTTAGTAACGTTGCCTATCAATTAGTCACTTGTCTGTCTTAGAATCAGCAGCCTTGCTGTGTTATGATTCTTTTCCTGCAACAGAGACTCGATGCCCGGGGGTTAAAATTCCTGTCCTTTGCAAGGTCAATATTTGAAACTGCAAGGCTTTTGGTGACTAAAGTCACCTATTACCCAAGAGCAGTAATAGGAAATTGATGTAATACATTAAAAAAGGTAATTGCCTTCCTTAACCACGAAGATGGCATTTTATAAAATTAGCTGCTTCTCTTAAAAGGCAACCTTCATTATCCTTTACCTACTCTGTAAAGACTATACAAACAGGAATAAGTAAATTATGGATAAAATGTTCTATAACTGGGAGAACTCAACGGCCAGTTGCCCACAGCTTACCTGCTGGTGTCCTGTGACACATATTGAAGCCTCCGTTGTACTTTGAGGAAAAATGTTCAAAACATGCCCAAAGTTCTACCCAGCAGCCGCCCTGGGAACCTGCATGCACTTCTGTCCCACTGCGAGTGGCAACCACATCGGCGGTGCTGGACTCGGGTCAGCCCTGCTGGAATGGCAGTGAAAGAGAAACTCATGTTTCAGCACAGCTAAGACGTAAACGTGCAAGTGCAATTTTTAGTGAACAGTGTCGCGTATCAAGGGATAACTCTGTGACCAAAGGAAAACAAAACCTATTCTAGAAAAACAGCAGCTCTGCCTTTCAGGGATGAGACAACCCTGCAAGCTGCTGAGCTCTCTGCTGGTCACCGGTGATGTCATCCCGGTAGCACTGACCCTGTCACCGCCAGAGGTGCCTCACCCAGTCCCCTCCCATCTGTCCGCTGGACTGGAGGGGCGCCATTCTGTCCACACAGCTTCCTTGAGCACCTGCACCCTTGGGGCCTGCTTGTTGGGAGGAAAGCTGTCACCCGCGGCAGCTGGCTTAAACCTTAGCAGCAGGAGGAACAGCTGCCCGTGGCCAGGCCACTGCCCCAGATGAAACTGTTGCGGCCGGGCCTGGCCATCTCTTCCCAACGGAAATAAGTTGTTTGGGGTTCAGCAGACTCTAGAATGAAGCGGGCCCCTTGGGCACAGGGAGCAACAGCACATCCTAGTGGGCTGATTTCCCCAAAGCTTGAAACTACGTGTCTTGTCTCACTCCAAGGATGGCTGTGGCACTACAGCATCGCTGGACGCTGGGTGGCAGTAGAGGGCCTCACAGAAACCAGGCACAGACAATCTGGCCTCCAGCAAAGGAATGATGCTAATGCGCTCCTCTGGGTAGAATTTGCAGAATAACCCACATGGAAGTCACAGCAGGACAGGGATGAAAACTATGGGGCAAGAGGTCAAGTCTGCACAATCCCAACCAACCCCACAGATGCCCATGTCCAGTAACCGCACACACCGGATGGCTCCCCACAGGCAAAGGAACAGGTGAGACACACCCCTTCTCTGTACCTGGTGACGGATTCAGGGAAGTCAGGCTCCAGGCCCTCTCTCACTCCCACCGTGTCCTGAATCCTCACCGTCAGCTACAGCTGCAAGGACTGTTTCTCTTCTGTGAACCTGCAAGCTAAGGGTCTGAAGCGACACAGTGGAGAAAGCATGCGAGGAAATTCTGCTCTACTTTTCCACCTCAGTGAGACACGTGCACAATGTAGTTTCCCATCTCAACTGTTGCTTCGCTGTCAAGATTTCTTTTGGTGTGAGAGACCAAGGTGTCAGTAGCAAAAGAAAATGTTTTGCTTTGGCTCCCCTCAGTATGCTTCAACATTTCCAAGTGAATTTCACGTCACAAGGGGAGATGGGGATTGCCCTCAACTGGAATGTGGGTCACCTCCCAGCTGTGTGGTGATGTGTCTGGGGCCAAGGCCAGAGCTGCTGCTTTTCCAGATTTTCCAAGCCAGAAACAAGCACTGTTCACTTTAATAAGGTTAAGTTTAAACCGACATCCTTTTTTGGTGCCTAAACTGTTGACTACATACCCCAGCAAGACAGAAGCGTGTGAAAGCCGTCCATTCACACTCCCCTTCTCCCAGACGGTCACATGCGCATATCCCCAGAGCTGAAGGCACTGTGCAAAGCACGGTGCAGTATATGCGGCCAGTAACCGTGTGTTCTTCTCACTGAACACTTCCAGGGTTGCATCAAGTAAGAGTTGCCTCAACTTTCACTGAAGTAGATAAAAGCTGCAAAAACCCTTACTGATTTCCTAAGTTTACTTCTCTAAGTCCCAAAAGCTAAGACTATAACTACGTTAGCGTTCATGTATGACAAACAAATATTAAATAGTTTACACCTTTATACCAATTTATCTGTAGCTCGTGCAGGTCCAATTGGACCTGGCAGACATCTACAGAACATTTCATGCAACAACTAGAGAATACACATTTTTTCTCATCGGCACATGGAACATTCTCCAGGATAGACCACATGTTAGGTCACAAAACAGGTTTCAGCAAATTTTTCAAAGCTGACATCATTCCTAGTATCTTTTCTGACCACAATTGACTAGCACTGGAAATCAATTACAAGCGAATTTCTGGAAACTACTCCAGTGCATGAAAACTGAACAACAGGCTCCCGAATGACCTATGGGTCCAAGAAGAAATTAAAAAGGAAATCAAAAACGTTCTTGAAACTAATGAAAAACGATGCATCCTACCAAAACCTGTGGGATACTGTAAAAGCAACAGCGACGAGGCAATATATTGCAATACATGCTCACATCAAAAGGATGGAGAAACTTCACGTAAATGACCGAACCGTACACCTCAAAGAACCACCACCACCACAACAATGCAATCATAAAAGTACTAGAGAGAAAGAAATAATTAACATCAGGGCAGAGTTCAATGAAATGGAGACCCCCAAAACGATACAAAGGATCAGCGAAACACAAAGTTGTTTTTTGAGAAGATAAATAAAATAGACAAACCATTAGCTTTGCCCACTCTCACCACACTCATTCAACATAGTACTGAAAGCCCTAACCAGAGCAATCAAGCAAGACAAAGAAATAAAGGGCATTCAGATTGGGAAGGACAAAGTCAAGTTGTCCCTGTTTGCAGATGACGCGATCTTATAGATAGAAAACCTAAAGGCTACCAGAACGCCCTTACGGCTGACTAACAATTTTAATAATTTTGCGGGGTACAAAATCAACACCCACAGATCAGGAGCATTTTTATACTCCGATAATGAACTGGCAGAAAAAGAAATCAAGAAAGCAAGCCCATTTACAATAGTCACCCCCAAGATAAAATACCTAGGAACCAATTGAACCAAGGAGGTTAATGCAGATCTCTACAATGAGAACTACCAAACACCAGTGAGAGAAATTAAAGAGCACCCAAAAATAGTGGAATGACATACCAGGCTCTGGTACGGGAAGAATTAACATCGTGAAAATGTCCTTTCTACCCATAGCAGTCTACAAATTCAACGCAATCTCCGTCAAAATAGCAACAACTTTCTTCACAGAAATAGAAAAAGCAGTGCTAACATTCATATGGAATACGAAAAGATCCTGAATAGCCAAAGCAATTTTGAGCTTAAAAGCACCCCAAAAACAGAAAGGCTGGAGGCATAACACCACCCAATTTCAAATTCTATGACAAGGCTCAAAACAGCATGGTGATGGCATAGAAACAGACACTCAGATCAATGGAACAGGATAGAAAACCCAGGAATAATCAATTTGCCTACTTACA
This sequence comes from Cynocephalus volans, assembly GCF_027409185.1. Lineage (NCBI taxonomy): Eukaryota > Metazoa > Chordata > Mammalia > Dermoptera > Cynocephalidae > Cynocephalus > Cynocephalus volans. The sequence goes on along the minus strand of NW_026902469.1, from coordinate 173,140 downwards.
GCCAACCGATTTTTGACAAAGCAAACCAGAACATACGCTGTGGAAAAGACAGCCTCTTCAGGAAATAAACGGTGCCCGCAAAATTGGACAATCCACATGCAGAAGAATGAAACTGGACCAGCATCTCACCATATGCCAAAATCGACTCGAAATGGATTAAAGACCAGAATATAAGACCCCAAACCATTACATGACTGAAGGAAAACAGAGGGGAAACACTCCAGGAAGTAGGTGGGGGCAAAGGCTTTATGAATAAGACCCGAAAACCCACAAGCAACAATATAAAAACTAAACAAATGAGCTAATGTCAAACTAAGAAGCTTCCACACAGCAAAGGAAACAATCAACAGAGCAGAAAGGCACCCTAAAAAAAGGGAGAAAATATGTGTAAACTATACGTCTGCCAAGGGCTTAATATCCAGAACATACCAAGAACTCAAACAGCTGTACAGTATGAAAACAAGTAATCCGATTTAAAACTGGGCAAACGAGATGAATAGACATTTTTCAAAGACATACAAATGGCCAACGGTACACGAAAAAATGCTCAGCATCACTAGTCATCAGAGAAATGCAAATCAAAACCACATTGAGATATCATGTCAACCCAGATAGACTGGCCATTGTTAAAAAGACCATTAATAAGAAATGCTACTGAGGATATGAGGAAAGGAGAACTCTTCTCCAATGTTGGTGGGACTGTAAATTAGCACAGCCACTATGGAAAACAGTAAAGAAGTTTCCTCCAATACAGATAGTACTACCATATGATCCAGCAGTTCCACTACTGGGTATATATCCAAAGAAATGGAAGTCATATGGAAGGGACACCTGCACTCCCATGTTCACTGCAGCTTTACTTACAATAGCCAAAATATAGAACCAACCTCAGTGCCCTTCGACAGATGACTGGATAAAAAAAATGTGATACACGTACACCATGGAATAATACTCAGTGATAAAGAAAAAGAATGAAATTCTGCCATCGGTAACAACCTGGATGAGTCTGGAGAAAATTATGTTGTGTGAAATAAGCCAGACAAGGGAAGATAAATATCACATGCTCTCACTTATAACTAGGTAGAAAGGAAGGAAGGAAGGAAGGAAGGAAGGAAGGAAGGAAGGAAGGAAGGAAGGAAGGAAGGAAGGAAGCAAAGGACTACAACAGTTCCTTGAACTTTCAGAAGGACAGAAGAAACCAATGGTTACTAGAGATGAGGGGATGGACGGAGGGAGGGAGTTGGGGGCATGATGGGTCAGGCAAAGGGCATAAAGAAAAATCATGATTTGTAATAATGAATATGCTAATAAAAATAATTTAAAAAGTAAGACACTTTAAAACACAAAAAGAATGCCATTATTGACATTCCAGAAAATTCCAGCTATGTGGATAACATTAAAAACCAGCTGTCAAGCTAAATCCTTTATCAGTACAAATTTTGATATTTCTTCAAATTGGGAGGAGAATGTTGGTTTCGATGTACAATGTCTGGTCACTCCCAGCCTCATCTATTTGTCACTGACGACCCTGGGACAGACGGAAAAAAAAAAAAACGGTTTCTGCAACTTTTAAAATACAGACACGCCCTCCACCACCAACTTTCAATTTCTACAAAACGTCCTTGGGTTCTAGTATTCTTGCACATGTTTGTTCTCTTACAGGAAATTTGCTCCTTAGGATTTCACTGCAATGTGCTTCTGGATCCCATGCCATGATTTATCTCTGAGGACCCCTGTTCCCCTGGATCCATTTCACCCCGTGCCTGGCCACCTGTGTGGCACACACACATAGGAGCAGGAGGACAAGGCTTTGAGATGGGGAACCCGCACAAGCAATTATCTGGGTTTAGGTCTGCAGGTTATTAAGGTTTTCCGTTTCAACTTCCACAGCTAGAACGAAAGTGTAGAAATCTGTTTTCTAGTTAAAATCTGTTCACATCCCAAGTGTTTCTTAAGTTACTTAACAAGCCTTTGGTAGTCCGAAATACCGGGAAGTGTGCCTGTAACTAGAAACACCAGAAACTTCCATTTCAAAATTGTCATAAACCAGGGATACTTTAGAAAAACCTTTTCAGCCCACTTCGTGCATTGAGTAATGGTGGGTAAACAGTGGAAACCAAGAGAGGCAACATGGAAGCAAACGGATATAAAAGCACAAGGGAGACATCATGCTCTTGGGGAGAACTAAAATGCAAATTGTGTCTGTAAACGAAAGAAATTATACAGAAATCCCAGAAAAACAATTGACTGAAAATCAGACGAACGATCCCATGTTCATCTCATCACCTTGAGAACACGAAGGATACTTTTGTACAGGCAGCACACCTCCTTAAAGCAGCAGCAGAGTGCTTCGTGCACAGCAAGGCCTAGTTCACTGAGCAGCTGGACCTGTGCCCACACCCAGAGGGCAGCACCAGCCACGTGGGTGCAGAGGAGGTTGTCCCGGTGAACTCCACAAGCGGCAGCAACGCTCGGCTCTACGCCACAGGACTTCTGACAACGGACACAGTCGCACAGACTGCAAGTGGACCCCACATCAGCCTCAAGACCTCCCCCACCCGAAAACATCTCCACAGCCAGCCAGGGAGGCAAAGGAAGGGTCTTCATGGCGTGCAGAGTTACAATGAATCTGTGTTCACGCTGCCCCCTCCCACTGTACCCGTCGAGACCCAGACGATGTGCCCTGCTACTACAAAGTCGAAGAGATGTTTGATGGGGGCAGAGCGGAAGAGGCACATTGAATTTGGATCATTTTACCCATGACCCTTCTCTCCTCCCAACGCTCTTTGGGAAAGATGACATTTCTGGGGAAACAGAAGGTGATCAGAAGCAAGTAGCTCAAATGTATGTCCCTTGTAAATTTCGGATATCCATCAATTTCAATTTTGAGATATAGAGAAGTGCTGGGAAGTTTAATTGGCCGTATCAGTGTCAGTGAAGAGCTGATGGAAGAAGTGCGAAAGGCCAAAGGAGAAAACCCATGAGTAGAGAAATTAGCCTTCGGCTAATCTTATCTTCTCTGCTTCCATATATCCCTGTCCGTCCTCAAAAGTTGAGTGAGGTAGGAGATGATAAGATTGAGATTAGGGCAAATTATTTCCCCATCTTTTCCTTTCTCCAATGCACAGTCTCCTCAACCCGCACACTTGGAGTCTCAGGGTCAGCTCTCCAATACTGGTCGACACAGAGGAAAACCAACGGAACCAAAACGAATCCACCGAATTATCTCTGCTATGCTTATTTATACCTTCCCGGGTTTTCTTTCCTTTACTGTTAAGTGCCTATAATCAACTTCAATCATTTTAGCAGAGTACTAAAGAGTGACTGCTCCCAACCCCTTCAGATAGGTGATGCTTATGTTTACATCTGCTTATCAGCTCTGTCAAAGTGCTGTTTCGTGGAGGTGCTGTAATTTGATGAACACATGAGACATGCTATTTGCTAGCAAGAAATTCTCAGCTCAAACAAGCTAAGGTGTATGGAGATTCAGTATAACACAGTAATTGGTTAACTCAGTTTACTTGGGACTCCATTTCTTAGGTCTTGGGCTGTTTACATAACCAAAAGGAGTGTGTGTGTGTGTGTGTGTGTGTGTGTGTGTGTGTACCACACTTGACCTAGCACCTACCTGCACAAGTACCCCCCTGCCAAGTGATGTGTTTAAAGGCCAACAAAAAGGAAAACACAGAACACATTTATAATCCTGAAAATCTAGGGCTACTTAACCTTTCTGCTGCTTAATTTTAAAGGCAAAAAATGTACTATGAGCAGCATAAATAAGAACTGATTTGAGCATAGTTTTATAATAGATAAAATGTACCTGATGGGTCTAATTCAAATTTCTAAAATCTAACTGTGCCGCATTAGTCTGAGATACAAGATCTGAAGCTGCATGATCTAATCTGAGAATTTACGGACCTGTTTGAAATACCTTCATTTGATTAATTTGAAATGGAGGCCAGGGTATGACCTCTAACAGTCTGATCTTTAATAACCGCTCAAGAGATGAGGCAGGAAGTCAGTCGCGCTTAGAATTCTATGCACTTTCCTCTAGTGAGCACACCCTGCGGTTCCACGCGTGCAAGCACACCCCTCGCTCACTGCGGGATCTACAGAGCAGCTGTACATGCCCTTCAAAACTCAAATGCGTGTTATGTGGGTGTGCGGTATAGGGGTAGGACATGAAAAAACTCCCACCTGTCCAGTCCGAGAGAAATTTAACTCCTGAGAAGCACACCTTAGTTGAACATCAGATGCAACACTAATTTGCAGAGGTTCCCCCAACATAGGAACAAAAGGGCTGACGTTATGTGTTGATAGCAGATCGTGTGTGAAAACTAAAGTTTTATACGGGGCTGTACGAAGACTAACTGAGGTCTGGAAAATGAGGAATTTTAAATGCTGGACAGTCTCTATACTCAGATTCCGCTGAAGACAATGCAAATACTTATAAGAGCCTGATAATAAAAACAGATTAAAAAAACTTAATCATCAAGGTGAAGCATTTAGTAATGAGGTTTGTACAGCTTTTCGGAAAACACTGACTGGAAGTCCCAACCGGCTAGAGGTAGGCCAGTGTCAGGAGGCATCCCGGACATGGGCATTAGCTTCCAGCACTGATGGTGCAGCCAGTGTCGATGATAAGAATTAAAACACAACTGCAACCCCCAGTCCTGGACAGGCTCAGGAAGCGGCTATCTGGAAAGAGTGGGAGGGGTCCAGGAGGCCAGCCCCCAGGTGATACATACGTTTGCACAACAGTGACGGCGAGCCACTGGAAGTCTTTTCCAGCTGTACTGCGCTGTAATTGTGGTCGCTTGCTCAGGACAGCATGCTGCTTTCACAAGTTGTCTCCTTCCTGAGGGATTTGCTCCTAGAAAAAGCCACCACCGCCTTCTTCACTGTGCCTTCTTCTTCTTCTTTTTCTTTTTTTTCCTGGAGCTTGTCTCTTCTGCAGAGAAGAGCTTTTAACACCTCCCTGGATAGTCAGTAAAACCCCAAGCATTAAGAAGGCCAGAAAATACACGTCCACTTCATTTCACTGAAAAAGAAAGGTCATGATCCTATCCCTTCTTTGGGTCATCCACCCTGAGTCTGCACACCACATTTGCTCAGCAGCAGTCTGGCTACCCTTGCACATCCAGCAAACCCTTAGCACTCCTTCCTCTTATTCAGGATTCCAACTTTTTGAGCGACAAGAAGATCCCTGACACAGAGGGATCCTTGCTGAGGTATGAGAGCAGTGACACAGGATGCAAGAAGAGCACAAATGATGTTTCTTTTTCCTCTGCCAAGCCCAGGGCACGCTTGGTGCTGCCATTCTCCTCCTGGGTGCAGCAGCAAACGCTTCTTCGTCAGTTCTATGATCCAACACTGCCGCCCTTAAAAATTAAGTCACCTCAAAAGTTACATAAGTATTTGAAAATACTCAAGAAAACTCTCCAAACACTGCTAGTTACACTTTGCTTGTCATAAATGGAACATCAATCTGAGCCCCAGGACAGGCCAGAGACAAGAACCTGTGATTTCCAGCCAGGCCTGAATTCTCCCCAAATTCCACAGAGTACCAAAACAGGACAATCTTGGCAGGAGCCAAGGGCAGCCTCCTCTACCCTGAAGCAGGCCATGCCTGGAGTCCTTGGCATGAACCGAGGGCAGCATCTCCTGCCTGGAAGCAGTCATGAAGCACACCGAAACACCACTTCCACGTGGGTGGGCCACTGTTGCTTTGCCTCCCACAGATCTGTCCCCCCTTTTCCCCTGGGTGATGGAGCTGCCAAAGATTCCTCAAAGCCCATCTCTTTTGAGCAGTGAGAAGCCCCGGGCTTCTCTTCCTGCATTTATTCTCCAGACCAAGAAGTTACAGGAAGAGACATAGGTGGGGTTTTGAACATAGGTTCAGTTTTACAAGTTTTGCAATAGAAGCTGGTAACATTCAGTCAAAACAAGTCAGATGACACTCTGTTAGGCAATTAAGTGATCCACTATAACAAAGCCTTGATTTACCCGAAATTCCTTTTCCCTCTAGCAGCTTTTTAGTAACGTTGCCTATCAATCAGTCACTTGTCTGTCTTAGAATCAGCAGCCTTGCTGTGTTATGATTCTTTTCCTGCAACAGAGACTCGATGCCCGGGGGTTAAAATTCCTGTCCTTTGCAAGGTCAATATTTGAAACTGCAAGGCTTTTGGTGACTAAAGTCACCTATTACCCAAGAGCAGTAATAGGAAATTGATGTAATACATTAAAAAAGGTAATTGCCTTCCTTAACCACGAAGATGGCATTTTATAAAATTAGCTGCTTCTCTTAAAAGGCAACCTTCATTATCCTTTACCTACTCTTTAAAGACTATACAAACAGGAATAAGTAAATTATGGATAAAATGTTCTATAACTGGGAGAACTCAACGGCCAGTTGCCCACAGCTTACCTGCTGGTGTCCTGTGACACATATTGAAGCCTCCGTTGTACTTTGAGGAAAAATGTTCAAAACATGCCCAAAGTTCTACCCAGCAGCCGCCCCGGGAACCTGCATGCACTTCTGTCCCACTGCGAGTGGCAACCACATCGGCGGTGCTGGACTCGGGTCAGCCCTGCTGGAATGGCAGTGAAAGAGAAACTCATGTTTCAGCACAGCTAAGACGTAAACGTGCAAGTGCAATTTTTAGTGAACAGTGTCGCGTATCAAGGGATAACTCTGTGACCAAAGGAAAACAAAACCTATTCTAGAAAAACAGCAGCTCTGCCTTTCAGGGATGAGACAACCCTGCAAGCTGCTGAGCTCTCTGCTGGTCACCGGTGATGTCATCCCGGTAGCACTGACCCTGTCACCGCCAGAGGTGCCTCACCCAGTCCCCTCCCATCTGTCCGCTGGACTGGAGGGGCGCCATTCTGTCCACACAGCTTCCTTGAGCACCTGCACCCTTGGGGCCTGCTTGTTGGGAGGAAAGCTGTCACCCGCGGCAGCTGGCTTAAACCTTAGCAGCAGGAGGAACAGCTGCCCGTGGCCAGGCCACTGCCCCAGATGAAACTGTTGCTGCCGGGCCTGGCCATCTCTTCCCAACGGAAATAAGTTGTTTGGGGTTCAGCAGACTCTAGAATGAAGCGGGCCCCTTGGGCACAGGGAGCAACAGCACATCCTAGTGGGCTAATTTCCCCAAAGCTTGAAACTACGTGTCTTGTCTCACTCCAAGGATGGCTGTGGCACTACAGCATCGCTGGACGCTGGGTGGCAGTAGAGGGCCTCACAGAAACCAGGCACAGACAATCTGGCCTCCAGCAAAGGAATGATGCTAATGCGCTCCTCTGGGTAGAATTTGCACAATAACCCACATGGAAGTCACAGCAGGACAGGGATGAAAACTATGGGGCAAGAGGTCAAGTCTGCACAATCCCAACCAACCCCACAGATGCCCATGTCCAGTAACCGCACACACCGGATGGCTCCCCTCAGGCAAAGGAACAGGTGAGACACACCCCTTCTCTGTACCTGGTGACGGATTCAGGGAAGTCAGGCTCCAGGCCCTCTCTCACTCCCACCGTGTCCTGAATCCTCACCGTCAGCTACAGCTGCAAGGACTGTTTCTCTTCTGTGAACCTGCAAGCTAAGGGTCTGAAGCGACACAGTGGAGAAAGCATGCGAGGAAATTCTGCTCTACTTTTCCACCTCAGTGAGGCACGTGCACAATGTAGTTTCCCATCTCAACTGTTGCTTCGCTGTCAAGATTTCTTTTGGTGTGAGAGACCAAGGTGTCAGTAGCAAAAGAAAATGTTTTGCTTTGGCTCCCCTCAGTATGCTTCAACATTTCCAAGTGAATTTCACGTCACAAGGGGAGATGGGGATTGCCCTCAACTGGAATGTGGGTCACCTCCCAGCTGTGTGGTGATGTGTCTGGGGCCAAGGCCAGAGCTGCTGCTTTTCCAGATTTTCCAAGCCAGAAACAAGCACTGTTCACTTTAATAAGGTTAAGTTTAAACCGACATCCTTTTTTGGTGCCTAAACTGTTGACTACATACCCCAGCAAGACAGAAGCGTGTGAAAGCCGTCCATTCACACTCCCCTTCTCCCAGACGGTCACATGCGCATATCCCCAGAGCTGAAGGCACTGTGCAAAGCACGGTGCAGTATATGCGGCCAGTAACCGTGTGTTCTTCTCACTGAACACTTCCAGGGTTGCATCAAGTAAGAGTTGCCTCAACTTTCACTGAAGTAGATAAAAGCTGCAAAAACCCTTACTGATTTCCTAAGTTTACTTCTCTAAGTCCCAAAAGCTAAGACTATAACTACGTTAGCGTTCATGTATGACAAACAAATATTAAATAGTTTACACCTTTATACCAATTTATCTGTAGCTCGTGCAGGTCCAATTGGACCTGGCAGACATCTACAGAACATTTCATGCAACAACTAGAGAATACACATTTTTTCTCATCGGCACATGGAACATTCTCCAGGATAGACCACATGTTAGGTCACAAAACAGGTTTCAGCAAATTTTTCAAAGCTGACATCATTCCTAGTATCTTTTCTGACCACAATTGACTAGCACTGGAAATCAATTACAAGCGAATTTCTGGAAACTACTCCAGTGCATGAAAACTGAACAACAGGCTCCCGAATGACCTATGGGTCCAAGAAGAAATTAAAAAGGAAATCAAAAACGTTCTTGAAACTAATGAAAAAAGATGCATCCTACCAAAACCTGTGGGATACTGTAAAAGCAACAGCGACGAGGCAATATATTGCAATACATGCTCACATCAAAAGGATGGAGAAACTTCACGTAAATGACCGAACCGTACACCTCAAAGAACCACCACCACCACAACAATGCAATCATAAAAGTACTAGAGAGAAAGAAATAATTAACATCAGGGCAGAGTTCAATGAAATGGAGACCCCCAAAACGATACAAAGGATCAGCGAAACACAAAGTTGTTTTTTGAGAAGATAAATAAAATAGACAAACCATTAGCTTTGCCCACTCTCACCACACTCATTCAACATAGTACTGAAAGCCCTAACCAGAGCAATCAAGCAAGACAAAGAAATAAAGGGCATTCAGATTGGGAAGGACAAAGTCAAGTTGTCCCTGTTTGCAGATGACGCGATCTTATAGATAGAAAACCTAAAGGCTACCAGAACGCCCTTACGGCTGACTAACAATTTTAATAATTTTGCGGGGTACAAAATCAACACCCACAGATCAGGAGCATTTTTATACTCCGATAATGAACTGGCAGAAAAAGAAATCAAGAAAGCAAGCCCATTTACAATAGTCACCCCCAAGATAAAATACCTAGGAACCAATTGAACCAAGGAGGTTAATGCAGATCTCTACAATGAGAACTACCAAACACCAGTGAGAGAAATTAAAGAGCACCCAAAAATAGTGGAATGACATACCAGGCTCTGGTACGGGAAGAATTAACATCGTGAAAATGTCCTTTCTACCCATAGCAGTCTACAAATTCAACGCAATCTCCGTCAAAATAGCAACAACTTTCTTCACAGAAATAGAAAAAGCAGTGCTAACATTCATATGGAATACGAAAAGATCCTGAATAGCCAAAGCAATTTTGAGCTTAAAAGCACCCCAAAAACAGAAAGGCTGGAGGCATAACACCACCCAATTTCAAATTCTATGACAAGGCTCAAAACAGCATGGTGATGGCATAGAAACAGACACTCAGATCAATGGAACAGGATAGAAAACCCAGGAATAATCAATTTGCCTACTTACAGCCAACCGATTTTTGACAAAGCAAACCAGAACATACGCTGTGGAAAAGACAGCCTCTTCAGGAAATAAACGGTGCCCGCAAAATTGGACAATCCACATGCAGAAGAATGAAACTGGACCAGCATCTCACCATATGCCAAAATCGACTCGAAATGGATTAAAGACCAGAATATAAGACCCCAAACCATTACATGACTGAAGGAAAACAGAGGGGAAACACTCCAGGAAGTAGGTGGGGGCAAAGGCTTTATGAATAAGACCCGAAAACCCACAAGCAACAATATAAAAACTAAACAAATGAGCTAATGTCAAACTAAGAAGCTTCCACACAGCAAAGGAAACAATCAATAGAGCAGAAAGGCACCCTAAAAAAAGGGAGAAAATATGTGTAAACTATACGTCTGCCAAGGGCTTAATATCCAGAACATACCAAGAACTCAAACAGCTGTACAGTATGAAAACAAGTAATCCGATTTAAAACTGGGCAAACGAGATGAATAGACATTTTTCAAAGACATACAAATGGCCAACGGTACACGAAAAAATGCTCAGCATCACTAGTCATCAGAGAAATGCAAATCAAAACCACATTGAGATATCATGTCAACCCAGATAGACTGGCCATTGTTAAAAAGACCATTAATAAGAAATGCTACTGAGGATATGAGGAAAGGAGAACTCTTCTCCAATGTTGGTGGGACTGTAAATTAGCACAGCCACTATGGAAAACAGTAAAGAAGTTTCCTCCAATACAGATAGTACTACCATATGATCCAGCAGTTCCACTACTGGGTATATATCCAAAGAAATGGAAGTCATATGGAAGGGACACCTGCACTCCCATGTTCACTGCAGCTTTACTTACAATAGCCAAAATATAGAACCAACCTCAGTGCCCTTCGACAGATGACTGGATAAAAAAAATGTGATACACGTACACCATGGAATAATACTCAGTGATAAAGAAAAAGAATGAAATTCTGCCATCGGTAACAACCTGGATGAGTCTGGAGAAAATTATGTTGTGTGAAATAAGCCAGACAAGGGAAGATAAATATCACATGCTCTCACTTATAACTAGGTAGAAAGGAAGGAAGGAAGGAAGGAAGGAAGGAAGGAAGGAAGGAAGGAAGGAAGGAAGCAAAGGACTACAACAGTTCCTTGAACTTTCAGAAGGACAGAAGAAACCAATGGTTACTAGAGATGAGGGGATGGACGGAGGGAGGGAGTTGGGGGCATGATGGGTCAGGCAAAGGGCATAAAGAAAAATCATGATTTGTAATAATGAATATGCTAATAAAAATAATTTAAAAAGTAAGACACTTTAAAACACAAAAAGAATGCCATTATTGACATTCCAGAAAATTCCAGCTATGTGGATAACATTAAAAACCAGCTGTCAAGCTAAATCCTTTATCAGTACAAATTTTGATATTTCTTCAAATTGGGAGGAGAATGTTGGTTTCGATGTACAATGTCTGGTCACTCCCAGCCTCATCTATTTGTCACTGACGACCCTGGGACAGACGGAAAAAAAAAAAAAAAACGGTTTCTGCAACTTTTAAAATACAGACACGCCCTCCACCACCAACTTTCAATTTCTACAAAACGTCCTTGGGTTCTAGTATTCTTGCACATGTTTGTTCTCTTACAGGAAATTTGCTCCTTAGGATTTCACTGCAATGTGCTTCTGGATCCCATGCCATGATTTATCTCTGAGGACCCCTGTTCCCCTGGATCCATTTCACCCCGTGCCTGGCCACCTGTGTGGCAAACACACATAGGAGCAGGAGGACAAGGCTTTGAGATGGGGAACCCGCACAAGCAATTATCTGGGTTTAGGTCTGCAGGTTATTAAGGTTTTCCGTTTCAACTTCCACAGCTAGAACGAAAGTGTAGAAATCTGTTTTCTAGTTAAAATCTGTTCACATCCCAAGTGTTTCTTAAGTTACTTAACAAGCCTTTGGTAGTCCGAAATACCGGGAAGTGTGCCTGTAACTAGAAACACCAGAAACTTCCATTTCAAAATTGTCATAAACCAGGGATACTTTAGAAAAACCTTTTCAGCCCACTTCGTGCCTTGAGTAATGGTGGGTAAACAGTGGAAACCAAGAGAGGCAACATGGAAGCAAACGGATATAAAAGCACAAGGGAGACATCATGCTCTTGGGGAGAACTAAAATGCAAATTGTGTCTGTAAACGAAAGAAATTATACAGAAATCCCAGAAAAACAATTGACTGAAAATCAGACGAACGATCCCATGTTCATCTCATCACCTTGAGAACACGAAGGATACTTTTGTACAGGCAGCACACCTCCTTAAAGCAGCAGCAGAGTGCTTCGTGCACAGCAAGGCCTAGTTCACTGAGCAGCTGGACCTGTGCCCACACCCAGAGGGCAGCACCAGCCACGTGGGTGCAGAGGAGGTTGTCCCGGTGAACTCCACAAGCGGCAGCAACGCTCGGCTCTACGCCACAGGACTTCTGACAACGGACACAGTCGCACAGACTGCAAGTGGACCCCACATCAGCCTCAAGACCTCCCCCACCCGAAAACATCTCCACAGCCAGCCAGGGAGGCAAAGGAAGGGTCTTCATGGCGTGCAGAGTTACAATGAATCTGTGTTCACGCTGCCCCCTCCCACTGTACCCGTCGAGACCCAGACGATGTGCCCTGCTACTACAAAGTCGAAGAGATGTTTGATGGGGGCAGAGCGGAAGAGGCACATTGAATTTGGATCATTTTACCCATGACCCTTCTCTCCTCCCAACGCTCTTTGGGAAAGATGACATTTCTGGGGAAACAGAAGGTGATCAGAAGCAAGTAGCTCAAATGTATGTCCCTTGTAAATTTCGGATATCCATCAATTTCAATTTTGAGATATAGAGAAGTGCTGGGAAGTTTAATTGGCCGTATCAGTGTCAGTGAAGAGCTGATGGAAGAAGTGCGAAAGGCCAAAGGAGAAAACCCATGAGTAGAGAAATTAGCCTTCGGCTAATCTTATCTTCTCTGCTTCCATATATCCCTGTCCGTCCTCAAAAGTTGAGTGAGGTAGGAGATGATAAGATTGAGATTAGAGCAAATTATTTCCCCTTCTTTTCCTTTCTCCAATGCACAGTCTCCTCAACCCGCACACTTGGAGTCTCAGGGTCAGCTCTCCAATACTGGTCGACACAGAGGAAAACCAACTGAACCAAAACGAATCCACCGAATTATCTCTGCTATGCTTACTTTTACCTTCCCGGGTTTTCTTTCCTTTACTGTTAAGTGCCTATAATCAACTTCAATCATTTTAGCAGAGTACTAAAGAGTGACTGCTCCCAACCCCTTCAGATAGGTGATGCTTATGTTTACATCTGCTTATCAGCTCTGTCAAAGTGCTGTTTCGTGGAGGTGCTGTAATTTGATGAACACATGAGACATGCTATTTGCTAGCAAGAAATTCTCAGCTCAAACAAGCTAAGGTGTATGGAGATTCAGTATAACACAGTAATTGGTTAACTCAGTTTACTTGGGACTCCATTTCTTAGGTCTTGGGCTGTTTACATAACCAAAAGGAGTGTGTGTGTGTGTGTGTGTGTGTGTGTGTGTGTGTGTGTACCACACTTGACCTAGCACCTACCTGCACAAGTACCCCCCTGCCAAGTGATGTGTTTAAAGGCCAACAAAAAGGAAAACACAGAACACATTTATAATCCTGAAAATCTAGGGCTACTTAACCTTTCTGCTGCTTAATTTTAAAGGCAAAAAATGTACTATGAGCAGCATAAATAAGAACTGATTTGAGCATAGTTTTATAATAGATAAAATGTACCTGATGGGTCTAATTCAAATTTCTAAAATCTAACTGTGCCGCATTAGTCTGAGATACAAGATCTGAAGCTGCATGATCTAATCTGAGAATTTACGGACCTGTTTGAAATACCTTCATTTGATTAATTTGAAATGGAGGCCAGGGTATGACCTCTAACAGTCTGATCTTTAATAACCGCTCAAGAGATGAGGCAGGAAGTCAGTCGCGCTTAGAATTCTATGCACTTTCCTCTAGTGAGCACACCCTGCGGTTCCACGCGTGCAAGCACACCCCTCGCTCACTGCGGGATCTACAGAGCAGCTGTACATGCCCTTCAAAACTCAAATGCGTGTTATGTGGGTGTGCGGTATAGGGGTAGGACATGAAAAAACTCCCACCTGTCCAGTCCGAGAGAAATTTAACTCCTGAGAAGCACACCTTAGTTGAACATCAGATGCAACACTAATTTGCAGAGGTTCCCCCAACATAGGAACAAAAGGGCTGACGTTATGTGTTGATAGCAGATCGTGTGTGAAAACTAAAGTTTTATACGGGGCTGTACGAAGACTAACTGAGGTCTGGAAAATGAGGAATTTTAAATGCTGGACAGTCTCTATACTCAGATTCCGCTGAAGACAATGCAAATACTTATAAGAGCCTGATAATAAAAACAGATTAAAAAAACTTAATCATCAAGGTGAAGCATTTAGTAATGAGGTTTGTACAGCTTTTCGGAAAACACTGACTGGAAGTCCCAACCGGCTAGAGGTAGGCCAGTGTCAGGAGGCATCCCGGACATGGGCATTAGCTTCCAGCACTGATGGTGCAGCCAGTGTCGATGATAAGAATTAAAACACAACTGCAACCCCCAGTCCTGGACAGGCTCAGGAAGCGGCTATCTGGAAAGAGTGGGAGGGGTCCAGGAGGCCAGCCCCCAGGTGATACATACGTTTGCACAACAGTGACGGCGAGCCACTGGAAGTCTTTTCCAGCTGTACTGCGCTGTAATTGTGGTCGCTTGCTCAGGACAGCATGCTGCTTTCACAAGTTGTCTCCTTCCTGAGGGATTTGCTCCTAGAAAAAGCCACCACCGCCTTCTTCACTGTGCCTTCTTCTTCTTCTTTTTCTTTTTTTTCCTGGAGCTTGTCTCTTCTGCAGAGAAGAGCTTTTAACACCTCCCTGGATAGTCAGTAAAACCCCAAGCATTAAGAAGGCCAGAAAATACACGTCCACTTCATTTCACTGAAAAAGAAAGGTCATGATCCTATCCCTTCTTTGGGTCATCCACCCTGAGTCTGCACACCACATTTGCTCAGCAGCAGTCTGGCTACCCTTGCACATCCAGCAAACCCTTAGCACTCCTTCCTCTTATTCAGGATTCCAACTTTTTGAGCGACAAGAAGATCCCTGACACAGAGGGATCCTTGCTGAGGTATGAGAGCAGTGACACAGGATGCAAGAAGAGCACAAATGATGTTTCTTTTTCCTCTGCCAAGCCCAGGGCACGCTTGGTGCTGCCATTCTCCTCCTGGGTGCAGCAGCAAACGCTTCTTCGTCAGTTCTATGATCCAACACTGCCGCCCTTAAAAATTAAGTCACCTCAAAAGTTACATAAGTATTTGAAAATACTCAAGAAAACTCTCCAAACACTGCTAGTTACACTTTGCTTGTCATAAATGGAACATCAATCTGAGCCCCAGGACAGGCCAGAGACAAGAACCTGTGATTTCCAGCCAGGCCTGAATTCTCCCCAAATTCCACAGAGTACCAAAACAGGACAATCTTGGCAGGAGCCAAGGGCAGCCTCCTCTACCCTGAAGCAGGCCATGCCTGGAGTCCTTGGCATGAACCGAGGGCAGCATCTCCTGCCTGGAAGCAGTCATGAAGCACACCGAAACACCACTTCCACGTGGGTGGGCCACTGTTGCTTTGCCTCCCACAGATCTGTCCCCCCTTTTCCCCTGGGTGATGGAGCTGCCAAAGATTCCTCAAAGCCCATCTCTTTTGAGCAGTGAGAAGCCCCGGGCTTCTCTTCCTGCATTTATTCTCCAGACCAAGAAGTTACAGGAAGAGACATAGGTGGGGTTTTGAACATAGGTTCAGTTTTACAAGTTTTGCAATAGAAGCTGGTAACATTCAGTCAAAACAAGTCAGATGACACTCTGTTAGGCAATTAAGTGATCCACTATAACAAAGCCTTGATTTACCCGAAATTCCTTTTCCCTCTAGCAGCTTTTTAGTAACGTTGCCTATCAATCAGTCACTTGTCTGTCTTAGAATCAGCAGCCTTGCTGTGTTATGATTCTTTTCCTGCAACAGAGACTCGATGCCCGGGGGTTAAAATTCCTGTCCTTTGCAAGGTCAATATTTGAAACTGCAAGGCTTTTGGTGACTAAAGTCACCTATTACCCAAGAGCAGTAATAGGAAATTGATGTAATACATTAAAAAAGGTAATTGCCTTCCTTAACCACGAAGATGGCATTTTATAAAATTAGCTGCTTCTCTTAAAAGGCAACCTTCATTATCCTTTACCTACTCTTTAAAGACTATACAAACAGGAATAAGTAAATTATGGATAAAATGTTCTATAACTGGGAGAACTCAACGGCCAGTTGCCCACAGCTTACCTGCTGGTGTCCTGTGACACATATTGAAGCCTCCGTTGTACTTTGAGGAAAAATGTTCAAAACATGCCCAAAGTTCTACCCAGCAGCCGCCCCGGGAACCTGCATGCACTTCTGTCCCACTGCGAGTGGCAACCACATCGGCGGTGCTGGACTCGGGTCAGCCCTGCTGGAATGGCAGTGAAAGAGAAACTCATGTTTCAGCACAGCTAAGACGTAAACGTGCAAGTGCAATTTTTAGTGAACAGTGTCGCGTATCAAGGGATAACTCTGTGACCAAAGGAAAACAAAACCTATTCTAGAAAAACAGCAGCTCTGCCTTTCAGGGATGAGACAACCCTGCAAGCTGCTGAGCTCTCTGCTGGTCACCGGTGATGTCATCCCGGTAGCACTGACCCTGTCACCGCCAGAGGTGCCTCACCCAGTCCCCTCCCATCTGTCCGCTGGACTGGAGGGGCGCCATTCTGTCCACACAGCTTCCTTGAGCACCTGCACCCTTGGGGCCTGCTTGTTGGGAGGAAAGCTGTCACCCGCGGCAGCTGGCTTAAACCTTAGCAGCAGGAGGAACAGCTGCCCGTGGCCAGGCCACTGCCCCAGATGAAACTGTTGCTGCCGGGCCTGGCCATCTCTTCCCAACGGAAATAAGTGGTTTGGGGTTCAGCAGACTCTAGAATGAAGCGGGCCCCTTGGGCACAGGGAGCAACAGCACATCCTAGTGGGCTGATTTCCCCAAAGCTTGAAACTAGGTGTCTTGTCTCACTCCAAGGATGGCTGTGGCACTACAGCATCGCTGGACGCTGGGTGGCAGTAGAGGGCCTCACAGAAACCAGGCACAGACAATCTGGCCTCCAGCAAAGGAATGATGCTAATGCGCTCCTCTGGGTAGAATTTGCACAATAACCCACATGGAAGTCACAGCAGGACAGGGATGAAAACTATGGGGCAAGAGGTCAAGTCTGCACAATCCCAACCAACCCCACAGATGCCCATGTCCAGTAACCGCACACACCGGATGGCTCCCCACAGGCAAAGGAACAGGTGAGACACACCCCTTCTCTGTACCTGGTGACGGATTCAGGGAAGTCAGGCTCCAGGCCCTCTCTCACTCCCACCGTGTCCTGAATCCTCACCGTCAGCTACAGCTGCAAGGACTGTTTCTCTTCTGTGAACCTGCAAGCTAAGGGTCTGAAGCGACACAGTGGAGAAAGCATGCGAGGAAATTCTGCTCTACTTTTCCACCTCAGTGAGACACGTGCACAATGTAGTTTCCCATCTCAACTGTTGCTTCGCTGTCAAGATTTCTTTTGGTGTGAGAGACCAAGGTGTCAGTAGCAAAAGAAAATGTTTTGCTTTGGCTCCCCTCAGTATGCTTCAACATTTCCAAGTGAATTTCACGTCACAAGGGGAGATGGGGATTGCCCTCAACTGGAATGTGGGTCACCTCCCAGCTGTGTGGTGATGTGTCTGGGGCCAAGGCCAGAGCTGCTGCTTTTCCAGATTTTCCAAGCCAGAAACAAGCACTGTTCACTTTAATAAGGTTAAGTTTAAACCGACATCCTTTTTTGGTGCCTAAACTGTTGACTACATACCCCAGCAAGACAGAAGCGTGTGAAAGCCGTCCATTCACACTCCCCTTCTCCCAGACGGTCACATGCGCATATCCCCAGAGCTGAAGGCACTGTGCAAAGCACGGTGCAGTATATGCGGCCAGTAACCGTGTGTTCTTCTCACTGAACACTTCCAGGGTTGCATCAAGTAAGAGTTGCCTCAACTTTCACTGAAGTAGATAAAAGCTGCAAAAACCCTTACTGATTTCCTAAGTTTACTTCTCTAAGTCCCAAAAGCTAAGACTATAACTACGTTAGCGTTCATGTATGACAAACAAATATTAAATAGTTTACACCTTTATACCAATTTATCTGTAGCTCGTGCAGGTCCAATTGGACCTGGCAGACATCTACAGAACATTTCATGCAACAACTAGAGAATACACATTTTTTCTCATCGGCACATGGAACATTCTCCAGGATAGACCACATGTTAGGTCACAAAACAGGTTTCAGCAAATTTTTCAAAGCTGACATCATTCCTAGTATCTTTTCTGACCACAATTGACTAGCACTGGAAATCAATTACAAGCGAATTTCTGGAAACTACTCCAGTGCATGAAAACTGAACAACAGGCTCCCGAATGACCTATGGGTCCAAGAAGAAATTAAAAAGGAAATCAAAAACGTTCTTGAAACTAATGAAAAAAGATGCATCCTACCAAAACCTGTGGGATACTGTAAAAGCAACAGCGACGAGGCAATATATTGCAATACATGCTCACATCAAAAGGATGGAGAAACTTCACGTAAATGACCGAACCGTACACCTCAAAGAACCACCACCACCACAACAATGCAATCATAAAAGTACTAGAGAGAAAGAAATAATTAACATCAGGGCAGAGTTCAATGAAATGGAGACCCCCAAAACGATACAAAGGATCAGCGAAACACAAAGTTGTTTTTTGAGAAGATAAATAAAATAGACAAACCATTAGCTTTGCCCACTCTCACCACACTCATTCAACATAGTACTGAAAGCCCTAACCAGAGCAATCAAGCAAGACAAAGAAATAAAGGGCATTCAGATTGGGAAGGACAAAGTCAAGTTGTCCCTGTTTGCAGATGACGCGATCTTATAGATAGAAAACCTAAAGGCTACCAGAACGCCCTTACGGCTGACTAACAATTTTAATAATTTTGCGGGGTACAAAATCAACACCCACAGATCAGGAGCATTTTTATACTCCGATAATGAACTGGCAGAAAAAGAAATCAAGAAAGCAAGCCCATTTACAATAGTCACCCCCAAGATAAAATACCTAGGAACCAATTGAACCAAGGAGGTTAATGCAGATCTCTACAATGAGAACTACCAAACACCAGTGAGAGAAATTAAAGAGCACCCAAAAATAGTGGAATGACATACCAGGCTCTGGTACGGGAAGAATTAACATCGTGAAAATGTCCTTTCTACCCATAGCAGTCTACAAATTCAACGCAATCTCCGTCAAAATAGCAACAACTTTCTTCACAGAAATAGAAAAAGCAGTGCTAACATTCATATGGAATACGAAAAGATCCTGAATAGCCAAAGCAATTTTGAGCTTAAAAGCACCCCAAAAACAGAAAGGCTGGAGGCATAACACCACCCAATTTCAAATTCTATGACAAGGCTCAAAACAGCATGGTGATGGCATAGAAACAGACACTCAGATCAATGGAACAGGATAGAAAACCCAGGAATAATCAATTTGCCTACTTACAGCCAACCGATTTTTGACAAAGCAAACCAGAACATACGCTGTGGAAAAGACAGCCTCTTCAGGAAATAAACGGTGCCCGCAAAATTGGACAATCCACATGCAGAAGAATGAAACTGGACCAGCATCTCACCATATGCCAAAATCGACTCGAAATGGATTAAAGACCAGAATATAAGACCCCAAACCATTACATGACTGAAGGAAAACAGAGGGGAAACACTCCAGGAAGTAGGTGGGGGCAAAGGCTTTATGAATAAGACCCGAAAACCCACAAGCAACAATATAAAAACTAAACAAATGAGCTAATGTCAAACTAAGAAGCTTCCACACAGCAAAGGAAACAATCAACAGAGCAGAAAGGCACCCGAAAAAAAGGGAGAAAATATGTGTAAACTATACGTCTGCCAAGGGCTTAATATCCAGAACATACCAAGAACTCAAACAGCTGTACAGTATGAAAACAAGTAATCCGATTTAAAACTGGGCAAACGAGATGAATAGACATTTTTCAAAGACATACAAATGGCCAACGGTACACGAAAAAATGCTCAGCATCACTAGTCATCAGAGAAATGCAAATCAAAACCACATTGAGATATCATGTCAACCCAGATAGACTGGCCATTGTTAAAAAGACCATTAATAAGAAATGCTACTGAGGATATGAGGAAAGGAGAACTCTTCTCCAATGTTGGTGGGACTGTAAATTAGCACAGCCACTATGGAAAACAGTAAAGAAGTTTCCTCCAATACAGATAGTACTACCATATGATCCAGCAGTTCCACTACTGGGTATATATCCAAAGAAATGGAAGTCATATGGAAGGGACACCTGCACTCCCATGTTCACTGCAGCTTTACTTACAATAGCCAAAATATAGAACCAACCTCAGTGCCCTTCGACAGATGACTGGATAAAAAAAATGTGATACACGTACACCATGGAATAATACTCAGTGATAAAGAAAAAGAATGAAATTCTGCCATCGGTAACAACCTGGATGAGTCTGGAGAAAATTATGTTGTGTGAAATAAGCCAGACAAGGGAAGATAAATATCACATGCTCTCACTTATAACTAGGTAGAAAGGAAGGAAGGAAGGAAGGAAGGAAGGAAGGAAGGAAGGAAGGAAGGAAGGAAGGAAGGAAGCAAAGGACTACAACAGTTCCTTGAACTTTCAGAAGGACAGAAGAAACCAATGGTTACTAGAGATGAGGGGATGGACGGAGGGAGGGAGTTGGGGGCATGATGGGTCAGGCAAAGGGCATAAAGAAAAATCATGATTTGTAATAATGAATATGCTAATAAAAATAATTTAAAAAGTAAGACACTTTAAAACACAAAAAGAATGCCATTATTGACATTCCAGAAAATTCCAGCTATGTGGATAACATTAAAAACCAGCTGTCAAGCTAAATCCTTTATCAGTACAAATTTTGATATTTCTTCAAATTGGGAGGAGAATGTTGGTTTCGATGTACAATGTCTGGTCACTCCCAGCCTCATCTATTTGTCACTGACGACCCTGGGACAGACGGAAAAAAAAAAAAAAAAACGGTTTCTGCAACTTTTAAAATACAGACACGCCCTCCACCACCAACTTTCAATTTCTACAAAACGTCCTTGGGTTCTAGTATTCTTGCACATGTTTGTTCTCTTACAGGAAATTTGCTCCTTAGGATTTCACTGCAATGTGCTTCTGGATCCCATGCCATGATTTATCTCTGAGGACCCCTGTTCCCCTGGATCCATTTCACCCCGTGCCTGGCCACCTGTGTGGCACACACACATAGGAGCAGGAGGACAAGGCTTTGAGATGGGGAACCCGCACAAGCAATTATCTGGGTTTAGGTCTGCAGGTTATTAAGGTTTTCCGTTTCAACTTCCACAGCTAGAACGAAAGTGTAGAAATCTGTTTTCTAGTTAAAATCTGTTCACATCCCAAGTGTTTCTTAAGTTACTTAACAAGCCTTTGGTAGTCCGAAATACCGGGAAGTGTGCCTGTAACTAGAAACACCAGAAACTTCCATTTCAAAATTGTCATAAACCAGGGATACTTTAGAAAAACCTTTTCAGCCCACTTCGTGCCTTGAGTAATGGTGGGTAAACAGTGGAAACCAAGAGAGGCAACATGGAAGCAAACGGATATAAAAGCACAAGGGAGACATCATGCTCTTGGGGAGAACTAAAATGCAAATTGTGTCTGTAAACGAAAGAAATTATACAGAAATCCCAGAAAAACAATTGACTGAAAATCAGACGAACGATCCCATGTTCATCTCATCACCTTGAGAACACGAAGGATACTTTTGTACAGGCAGCACACCTCCTTAAAGCAGCAGCAGAGTGCTTCGTGCACAGCAAGGCCTAGTTCACTGAGCAGCTGGACCTGTGCCCACACCCAGAGGGCAGCACCAGCCACGTGGGTGCAGAGGAGGTTGTCCCGGTGAACTCCACAAGCGGCAGCAACGCTCGGCTCTACACCACAGGACTTCTGACAACGGACACAGTCGCACAGACTGCAAGTGGACCCCACATCAGCCTCAAGACCTCCCCCACCCGAAAACATCTCCACAGCCAGCCAGGGAGGCAAAGGAAGGGTCTTCATGGCGTGCAGAGTTACAATGAATCTGTGTTCACGCTGCCCCCTCCCGCTGTACCCGTCGAGACCCAGACGATGTGCCCTGCTACTACAAAGTCGAAGAGATGTTTGATGGGGGCAGAGCGGCAGAGGCACATTGAATTTGGATCATTTTACCCATGACCCTTCTCTCCTCCCAACGCTCTTTGGGAAAGATGACATTTCTGGGGAAACAGAAGGTGATCAGAAGCAAGTAGCTCAAATGTATGTCCCTTGTAAATTTCGGATATCCATCAATTTCAATTTTGAGATATAGAGAAGTGCTGGGAAGTTTAATTGGCCGTATCAGTGTCAGTGAAGAGCTGATGGAAGAAGTGCGAAAGGCCAAAGGAGAAAACCCATGAGTAGAGAAATTAGCCTTCGGCTAATCTTATCTTCTCTGCTTCCATATATCCCTGTCCGTCCTCAAAAGTTGAGTGAGGTAGGAGATGATAAGATTGAGATTAGAGCAAATTATTTCCCCTTCTTTTCCTTTCTCCAATGCACAGTCTCCTCAACCCGCACACTTGGAGTCTCAGGGTCAGTTCTCCAATACTGGTCGACACAGAGGAAAACCAACTGAACCAAAACGAATCCACCGAATTATCTCTGCTATGCTTACTTTTACCTTCCCGGGTTTTCTTTCCTTTACTGTTAAGTGCCTATAATCAACTTCAATCATTTTAGCAGAGTACTAAAGAGTGACTGCTCCCAACCCCTTCAGATAGGTGATGCTTATGTTTACATCTGCTTATCAGCTCTGTCAAAGTGCTGTTTCGTGGAGGTGCTGTAATTTGATGAACACATGAGACATGCTATTTGCTAGCAAGAAATTCTCAGCTCAAACAAGCTAAGGTGTATGGAGATTCAGTATAACACAGTAATTGGTTAACTCAGTTTACTTGGGACTCCATTTCTTAGGTCTTGGGCTGTTTACATAACCAAAAGGAGTGTGTGTGTGTGTGTGTGTGTGTGTGTGTGTGTGTGTGTGTGTGCCACACTTGACCTAGCACCTACCTGCACAAGTACCCCCCTGCCAAGTGATGTGTTTAAAGGCCAACAAAAAGGAAAACACAGAACACATTTATAATCCTGAAAATCTAGGGCTACTTAACCTTTCTGCTGCTTAATTTTAAAGGCAAAAAATGTACTATGAGCAGCATAAATAAGAACTGATTTGAGCATAGTTTTATAATAGATAAAATGTACCTGATGGGTCTAATTCAAATTTCTAAAATCTAACTGTGCCGCATTAGTCTGAGATACAAGATCTGAAGCTGCATGATCTAATCTGAGAATTTACGGACCTGTTTGAAATACCTTCATTTGATTAATTTGAAATGGAGGCCAGGGTATGACCTCTAACAGTCTGATCTTTAATAACCGCTCAAGAGATGAGGCAGGAAGTCAGTCGCGCTTAGAATTCTATGCACTTTCCTCTAGTGAGCACACCCTGCGGTTCCACGCGTGCAAGCACACCCCTCGCTCACTGCGGGATCTACAGAGCAGCTGTACATGCCCTTCAAAACTCAAATGCGTGTTATGTGGGTGTGCGGTATAGGGGTAGGACATGAAAAAACTCCCACCTGTCCAGTCCGAGAGAAATTTAACTCCTGAGAAGCACACCTTAGTTGAACATCAGATGCAACACTAATTTGCAGAGGTTCCCCCAACATAGGAACAAAAGGGCTGACGTTATGTGTTGATAGCAGATCGTGTGTGAAAACTAAAGTTTTATACGGGGCTGTACGAAGACTAACTGAGGTCTGGAAAATGAGGAATTTTAAATGCTGGACAGTCTCTATACTCAGATTCCGCTGAAGACAATGCAAATACTTATAAGAGCCTGATAATAAAAACAGATTAAAAAAACTTAATCATCAAGGTGAAGCATTTAGTAATGAGGTTTGTACAGCTTTTCGGAAAACACTGACTGGAAGTCCCAACCGGCTAGAGGTAGGCCAGTGTCAGGAGGCATCCCGGACATGGGCATTAGCTTCCAGCACTGATGGTGCAGCCAGTGTCGATGATAAGAATTAAAACACAACTGCAACCCCCAGTCCTGGACAGGCTCAGGAAGCGGCTATCTGGAAAGAGTGGGAGGGGTCCAGGAGGCCAGCCCCCAGGTGATACATACGTTTGCACAACAGTGACGGCGAGCCACTGGAAGTCTTTTCCAGCTGTACTGCGCTGTAATTGTGGTCGCTTGCTCAGGACAGCATGCTGCTTTCACAAGTTGTCTCCTTCCTGAGGGATTTGCTCCTAGAAAAAGCCACCACCGCCTTCTTCACTGTGCCTTCTTCTTCTTCTTTTTCTTTTTTTTCCTGGAGCTTGTCTCTTCTGCAGAGAAGAGCTTTTAACACCTCCCTGGATAGTCAGTAAAACCCCAAGCATTAAGAAGGCCAGAAAATACACGTCCACTTCATTTCACTGAAAAAGAAAGGTCATGATCCTATCCCTTCTTTGGGTCATCCACCCTGAGTCTGCACACCACATTTGCTCAGCAGCAGTCTGGCTACCCTTGCACATCCAGCAAACCCTTAGCACTCCTTCCTCTTATTCAGGATTCCAACTTTTTGAGCGACAAGAAGATCCCTGACACAGAGGGATCCTTGCTGAGGTATGAGAGCAGTGACACAGGATGCAAGAAGAGCACAAATGATGTTTCTTTTTCCTCTGCCAAGCCCAGGGCACGCTTGGTGCTGCCATTCTCCTCCTGGGTGCAGCAGCAAACGCTTCTTCGTCAGTTCTATGATCCAACACTGCCACCCTTAAAAATTAAGTCACCTCAAAAGTTACATAAGTATTTGAAAATACTCAAGAAAACTCTCCAAACACTGCTAGTTACACTTTGCTTGTCATAAATGGAACATCAATCTGAGCCCCAGGACAGGCCAGAGACAAGAACCTGTGATTTCCAGCCAGGCCTGAATTCTCCCCAAATTCCACAGAGTACCAAAACAGGACAATCTTGGCAGGAGCCAAGGGCAGCCTCCTCTACCCTGAAGCAGGCCATGCCTGGAGTCCTTGGCATGAACCGAGGGCAGCATCTCCTGCCTGGAAGCAGTCATGAAGCACACCGAAACACCACTTCCACGTGGGTGGGCCACTGTTGCTTTGCCTCCCACAGATCTGTCCCCCCTTTTCCCCTGGGTGATGGAGCTGCCAAAGATTCCTCAAAGCCCATCTCTTTTGAGCAGTGAGAAGCCCCGGGCTTCTCTTCCTGCATTTATTCTCCAGACCAAGAAGTTACAGGAAGAGACATAGGTGGGGTTTTGAACATAGGTTCAGTTTTACAAGTTTTGCAATAGAAGCTGGTAACATTCAGTCAAAACAAGTCAGATGACACTCTGTTAGGCAATTAAGTGATCCACTATAACAAAGCCTTGATTTACCCGAAATTCCTTTTCCCTCTAGCAGCTTTTTAGTAACGTTGCCTATCAATTAGTCACTTGTCTGTCTTAGAATCAGCAGCCTTGCTGTGTTATGATTCTTTTCCTGCAACAGAGACTCGATGCCCGGGGGTTAAAATTCCTGTCCTTTGCAAGGTCAATATTTGAAACTGCAAGGCTTTTGGTGACTAAAGTCACCTATTACCCAAGAGCAGTAATAGGAAATTGATGTAATACATTAAAAAAGGTAATTGCCTTCCTTAACCACGAAGATGGCATTTTATAAAATTAGCTGCTTCTCTTAAAAGGCAACCTTCATTATCCTTTACCTACTCTTTAAAGACTATACAAACAGGAATAAGTAAATTATGGATAAAATGTTCTATAACTGGGAGAACTCAACGGCCAGTTGCCCACAGCTTACCTGCTGGTGTCCTGTGACACATATTGAAGCCTCCGTTGTACTTTGAGGAAAAATGTTCAAAACATGCCCAAAGTTCTACCCAGCAGCCGCCCCGGGAACCTGCATGCACTTCTGTCCCACTGCGAGTGGCAACCACATCGGCGGTGCTGGACTCGGGTCAGCCCTGCTGGAATGGCAGTGAAAGAGAAACTCATGTTTCAGCACAGCTAAGACGTAAACGTGCAAGTGCAATTTTTAGTGAACAGTGTCGCGTATCAAGGGATAACTCTGTGACCAAAGGAAAACAAAACCTCTTCTAGAAAAACAGCAGCTCTGCCTTTCAGGGATGAGACAACCCTGCAAGCTGCTGAGCTCTCTGCTGGTCACCGGTGATGTCATCCCGGTAGCACTGACCCTGTCACCGCCAGAGGTGCCTCACCCAGTCCCCTCCCATCTGTCCGCTGGACTGGAGGGGCGCCATTCTGTCCACACAGCTTCCTTGAGCACCTGCACCCTTGGGGCCTGCTTGTTGGGAGGAAAGCTGTCACCCGCGGCAGCTGGCTTAAACCTTAGCAGCAGGAGGAACAGCTGCCCGTGGCCAGGCCACTGCCCCAGATGAAACTGTTGCTGCCGGGCCTGGCCATCTCTTCCCAACGGAAATAAGTTGTTCGGGGTTCAGCAGACTCTAGAATGAAGCGGGCCCCTTGGGCACAGGGAGCAACAGCACATCCTAGTGGGCTGATTTCCCCAAAGCTTGAAACTAGGTGTCTTGTCTCACTCCAAGGATGGCTGTGGCACTACAGCATCGCTGGACGCTGGGTGGCAGTAGAGGGCCTCACAGAAACCAGGCACAGACAATCTGGCCTCCAGCAAAGGAATGATGCTAATGCGCTCCTCTGGGTAGAATTTGCACAATAACCCACATGGAAGTCACAGCAGGACAGGGATGAAAACTATGGGGCAAGAGGTCAAGTCTGCACAATCCCAACCAACCCCACAGATGCCCATGTCCAGTAACCGCACACACCGGATGGCTCCCCACAGGCAAAGGAACAGGTGAGACACACCCCTTCTCTGTACCTGGTGACGGATTCAGGGAAGTCAGGCTCCAGGCCCTCTCTCACTCCCACCGTGTCCTGAATCCTCACCGTCAGCTACAGCTGCAAGGACTGTTTCTCTTCTGTGAACCTGCAAGCTAAGGGTCTGAAGCGACACAGTGGAGAAAGCATGCGAGGAAATTCTGCTCTACTTTTCCACCTCAGTGAGACACGTGCACAATGTAGTTTCCCATCTCAACTGTTGCTTCGCTGTCAAGATTTCTTTTGGTGTGAGAGACCAAGGTGTCAGTAGCAAAAGAAAATGTTTTGCTTTGGCTCCCCTCAGTATGCTTCAACATTTCCAAGTGAATTTCACGTCACAAGGGGAGATGGGGATTGCCCTCAACTGGAATGTGGGTCACCTCCCAGCTGTGTGGTGATGTGTCTGGGGCCAAGGCCAGAGCTGCTGCTTTTCCAGATTTTCCAAGCCAGAAACAAGCACTGTTCACTTTAATAAGGTTAAGTTTAAACCGACATCCTTTTTTGGTGCCTAAACTGTTGACTACATACCCCAGCAAGACAGAAGCGTGTGAAAGCCGTCCATTCACACTCCCCTTCTCCCAGACGGTCACATGCGCATATCCCCAGAGCTGAAGGCACTGTGCAAAGCACGGTGCAGTATATGCGGCCAGTAACCGTGTGTTCTTCTCACTGAACACTTCCAGGGTTGCATCAAGTAAGAGTTGCCTCAACTTTCACTGAAGTAGATAAAAGCTGCAAAAACCCTTACTGATTTCCTAAGTTTACTTCTCTAAGTCCCAAAAGCTAAGACTATAACTACGTTAGCGTTCATGTATGACAAACAAATATTAAATAGTTTACACCTTTATACCAATTTATCTGTAGCTCGTGCAGGTCCAATTGGACCTGGCAGACATCTACAGAACATTTCATGCAACAACTAGAGAATACACATTTTTTCTCATCGGCACATGGAACATTCTCCAGGATAGACCACATGTTAGGTCACAAAACAGGTTTCAGCAAATTTTTCAAAGCTGACATCATTCCTAGTATCTTTTCTGACCACAATTGACTAGCACTGGAAATCAATTACAAGCGAATTTCTGGAAACTACTCCAGTGCATGAAAACTGAACAACAGGCTCCCGAATGACCTATGGGTCCAAGAAGAAATTAAAAAGGAAATCAAAAACGTTCTTGAAACTAATGAAAAAAGATGCATCCTACCAAAACCTGTGGGATACTGTAAAAGCAACAGCGACGAGGCAATATATTGCAATACATGCTCACATCAAAAGGATGGAGAAACTTCACGTAAATGACCGAACCGTACACCTCAAAGAACCACCACCACCACAACAATGCAATCATAAAAGTACTAGAGAGAAAGAAATAATTAACATCAGGGCAGAGTTCAATGAAATGGAGACCCCCAAAACGATACAAAGGATCAGCGAAACACAAAGTTGTTTTTTGAGAAGATAAATAAAATAGACAAACCATTAGCTTTGCCCACTCTCACCACACTCATTCAACATAGTACTGAAAGCCCTAACCAGAGCAATCAAGCAAGACAAAGAAATAAAGGGCATTCAGATTGGGAAGGACAAAGTCAAGTTGTCCCTGTTTGCAGATGACGCGATCTTATAGATAGAAAACCTAAAGGCTACCAGAACGCCCTTACGGCTGACTAACAATTTTAATAATTTTGCGGGGTACAAAATCAACACCCACAGATCAGGAGCATTTTTATACTCCGATAATGAACTGGCAGAAAAAGAAATCAAGAAAGCAAGCCCATTTACAATAGTCACCCCCAAGATAAAATACCTAGGAACCAATTGAACCAAGGAGGTTAATGCAGATCTCTACAATGAGAACTACCAAACACCAGTGAGAGAAATTAAAGAGCACCCAAAAATAGTGGAATGACATACCAGGCTCTGGTACGGGAAGAATTAACATCGTGAAAATGTCCTTTCTACCCATAGCAGTCTACAAATTCAACGCAATCTCCGTCAAAATAGCAACAACTTTCTTCACAGAAATAGAAAAAGCAGTGCTAACATTCATATGGAATACGAAAAGATCCTGAATAGCCAAAGCAATTTTGAGCTTAAAAGCACCCCAAAAACAGAAAGGCTGGAGGCATAACACCACCCAATTTCAAATTCTATGACAAGGCTCAAAACAGCATGGTGATGGCATAGAAACAGACACTCAGATCAATGGAACAGGATAGAAAACCCAGGAATAATCAATTTGCCTACTTACAGCCAACCGATTTTTGACAAAGCCAACCAGAACATACGCTGTGGAAAAGACAGCCTCTTCAGGAAATAAACGGTGCCCGCAAAATTGGACAATCCACATGCAGAAGAATGAAACTGGACCAGCATCTCACCATATGCCAAAATCGACTCGAAATGGATTAAAGACCAGAATATAAGACCCCAAACCATTACATGACTGAAGGAAAACAGAGGGGAAACACTCCAGGAAGTAGGTGGGGGCAAAGGCTTTATGAATAAGACCCGAAAACCCACAAGCAACAATATAAAAACTAAACAAATGAGCTAATGTCAAACTAAGAAGCTTCCACACAGCAAAGGAAACAATCAACAGAGCAGAAAGGCACCCTAAAAAAAGGGAGAAAATATGTGTAAACTATACGTCTGCCAAGGGCTTAATATCCAGAACATACCAAGAACTCAAACAGCTGTACAGTATGAAAACAAGTAATCCGATTTAAAACTGGGCAAACGAGATGAATAGACATTTTTCAAAGACATACAAATGGCCAACGGTACACGAAAAAATGCTCAGCATCACTAGTCATCAGAGAAATGCAAATCAAAACCACATTGAGATATCATGTCAACCCAGATAGACTGGCCATTGTTAAAAAGACCATTAATAAGAAATGCTACTGAGGATATGAGGAAAGGAGAACTCTTCTCCAATGTTGGTGGGACTGTAAATTAGCACAGCCACTATGGAAAACAGTAAAGAAGTTTCCTCCAATACAGATAGTACTACCATATGATCCAGCAGTTCCACTACTGGGTATATATCCAAAGAAATGGAAGTCATATGGAAGGGACACCTGCACTCCCATGTTCACTGCAGCTTTACTTACAATAGCCAAAATATAGAACCAACCTCAGTGCCCTTCGACAGATGACTGGATAAAAAAAATGTGATACACGTACACCATGGAATAATACTCAGTGATAAAGAAAAAGAATGAAATTCTGCCATCGGTAACAACCTGGATGAGTCTGGAGAAAATTATGTTGTGTGAAATAAGCCAGACAAGGGAAGATAAATATCACATGCTCTCACTTATAACTAGGTAGAAAGGAAGGAAGGAAGGAAGGAAGGAAGCAAAGGACTACAACAGTTCCTTGAACTTTCAGAAGGACAGAAGAAACCAATGGTTACTAGAGATGAGGGGATGGACGGAGGGAGGGAGTTGGGGGCATGATGGGTCAGGCAAAGGGCATAAAGAAAAATCATGATTTGTAATAATGAATATGCTAATAAAAATAATTTAAAAAGTAAGACACTTTAAAACACAAAAAGAATGCCATTATTGACATTCCAGAAAATTCCAGCTATGTGGATAACATTAAAAACCAGCTGTCAAGCTAAATCCTTTATCAGTACAAATTTTGATATTTCTTCAAATTGGGAGGAGAATGTTGGTTTCGATGTACAATGTCTGGTCACTCCCAGCCTCATCTATTTGTCACTGACGACCCTGGGACAGACGGAAAAAAAAAAAAAAAAACGGTTTCTGCAACTTTTAAAATACAGACACGCCCTCCACCACCAACTTTCAATTTCTACAAAACGTCCTTGGGTTCTAGTATTCTTGCACATGTTTGTTCTCTTACAGGAAATTTGCTCCTTAGGATTTCACTGCAATGTGCTTCTGGATCCCATGCCATGATTTATCTCTGAGGACCCCTGTTCCCCTGGATCCATTTCACCCCGTGCCTGGCCACCTGTGTGGCACACACACATAGGAGCAGGAGGACAAGGCTTTGAGATGGGGAACCCGCACAAGCAATTATCTGGGTTTAGGTCTGCAGGTTATTAAGGTTTTCCGTTTCAACTTCCACAGCTAGAACGAAAGTGTAGAAATCTGTTTTCTAGTTAAAATCTGTTCACATCCCAAGTGTTTCTTAAGTTACTTAACAAGCCTTTGGTAGTCCGAAATACCGGGAAGTGTGCCTGTAACTAGAAACACCAGAAACTTCCATTTCAAAATTGTCATAAACCAGGGATACTTTAGAAAAACCTTTTCAGCCCACTTCGTGCATTGAGTAATGGTGGGTAAACAGTGGAAACCAAGAGAGGCAACATGGAAGCAAACGGATATAAAAGCACAAGGGAGACATCATGCTCTTGGGGAGAACTAAAATGCAAATTGTGTCTGTAAACGAAAGAAATTATACAGAAATCCCAGAAAAACAATTGACTGAAAATCAGACGAACGATCCCATGTTCATCTCATCACCTTGAGAACACGAAGGATACTTTTGTACAGGCAACACACCTCCTTAAAGCAGCAGCAGAGTGCTTCGTGCACAGCAAGGCCTAGTTCACTGAGCAGCTGGACCTGTGCCCACACCCAGAGGGCAGCACCAGCCACGTGGGTGCAGAGGAGGTTGTCCCGGTGAACTCCACAAGCGGCAGCAACGCTCGGCTCTACGCCACAGGACTTCTGACAACGGACACAGTCGCACAGACTGCAAGTGGACCCCACATCAGCCTCAAGACCTCCCCCACCCGAAAACATCTCCACAGCCAGCCAGGGAGGCAAAGGAAGGGTCTTCATGGCGTGCAGAGTTACAATGAATCTGTGTTCACGCTGCCCCCTCCCACTGTACCCGTCGAGACCCAGACGATGTGCCCTGCTACTACAAAGTCGAAGAGATGTTTGATGGGGGCAGAGCGGAAGAGGCACATTGAATTTGGATCATTTTACCCATGACCCTTCTCTCCTCCCAACGCTCTTTGGGAAAGATGACATTTCTGGGGAAACAGAAGGTGATCAGAAGCAAGTAGCTCAAATGTATGTCCCTTGTAAATTTCGGATATCCATCAATTTCAATTTTGAGATATAGAGAAGTGCTGGGAAGTTTAATTGGCCGTATCAGTGTCAGTGAAGAGCTGATGGAAGAAGTGCGAAAGGCCAAAGGAGAAAACCCATGAGTAGAGAAATTAGCCTTCGGCTAATCTTATCTTCTCTGCTTCCATATATCCCTGTCCGTCCTCAAAAGTTGAGTGAGGTAGGAGATGATAAGATTGAGATTAGAGCAAATTATTTCCCCTTCTTTTCCTTTCTCCAATGCACAGTCTCCTCAACCCGCACACTTGGAGTCTCAGGGTCAGTTCTCCAATACTGGTCGACACAGAGGAAAACCAACTGAACCAAAACGAATCCACCGAATTATCTCTGCTATGCTTACTTTTACCTTCCCGGGTTTTCTTTCCTTTACTGTTAAGTGCCTATAATCAACTTCAATCATTTTAGCAGAGTACTAAAGAGTGACTGCTCCCAACCCCTTCAGATAGGTGATGCTTATGTTTACATCTGCTTATCAGCTCTGTCAAAGTGCTGTTTCGTGGAGGTGCTGTAATTTGATGAACACATGAGACATGCTATTTGCTAGCAAGAAATTCTCAGCTCAAACAAGCTAAGGTGTATGGAGATTCAGTATAACACAGTAATTGGTTAACTCAGTTTACTTGGGACTCCATTTCTTAGGTCTTGGGCTGTTTACATAACCAAAAGGAGTGTGTGTGTGTGTGTGTGTGTGTGTGTGTGTGTACCACACTTGACCTAGCACCTACCTGCACAAGTACCCCCCTGCCAAGTGATGTGTTTAAAGGCCAACAAAAAGGAAAACACAGAACACATTTATAATCCTGAAAATCTAGGGCTACTTAACCTTTCTGCTGCTTAATTTTAAAGGCAAAAAATGTACTATGAGCAGCATAAATAAGAACTGATTTGAGCATAGTTTTATAATAGATAAAATGTACCTGATGGGTCTAATTCAAATTTCTAAAATCTAACTGTGCCGCATTAGTCTGAGATACAAGATCTGAAGCTGCATGATCTAATCTGAGAATTTACGGACCTGTTTGAAATACCTTCATTTGATTAATTTGAAATGGAGGCCAGGGTATGACCTCTAACAGTCTGATCTTTAATAACCGCTCAAGAGATGAGGCAGGAAGTCAGTCGCGCTTAGAATTCTATGCACTTTCCTCTAGTGAGCACACCCTGCGGTTCCACGCGTGCAAGCACACCCCTCGCTCACTGCGGGATCTACAGAGCAGCTGTACATGCCCTTCAAAACTCAAATGCGTGTTATGTGGGTGTGCGGTATAGGGGTAGGACATGAAAAAACTCCCACCTGTCCAGTCCGAGAGAAATTTAACTCCTGAGAAGCACACCTTAGTTGAACATCAGATGCAACACTAATTTGCAGAGGTTCCCCCAACATAGGAACAAAAGGGCTGACGTTATGTGTTGATAGCAGATCGTGTGTGAAAACTAAAGTTTTATACGGGGCTGTACGAAGACTAACTGAGGTCTGGAAAATGAGGAATTTTAAATGCTGGACAGTCTCTATACTCAGATTCCGCTGAAGACAATGCAAATACTTATAAGAGCCTGATAATAAAAACAGATTAAAAAAACTTAATCATCAAGGTGAAGCATTTAGTAATGAGGTTTGTACAGCTTTTCGGAAAACACTGACTGGAAGTCCCAACCGGCTAGAGGTAGGCCAGTGTCAGGAGGCATCCCGGACATGGGCATTAGCTTCCAGCACTGATGGTGCAGCCAGTGTCGATGATAAGAATTAAAACACAACTGCAACCCCCAGTCCTGGACAGGCTCAGGAAGCGGCTATCTGGAAAGAGTGGGAGGGGTCCAGGAGGCCAGCCCCCAGGTGATACATACGTTTGCACAACAGTGACGGCGAGCCACGGGAAGTCTTTTCCAGCTGTACTGCGCTGTAATTGTGGTCGCTTGCTCAGGACAGCATGCTGCTTTCACAAGTTGTCTCCTTCCTGAGGGATTTGCTCCTAGAAAAAGCCACCACCGCCTTCTTCACTGTGCCTTCTTCTTCTTCTTTTTCTTTTTTTTCCTGGAGCTTGTCTCTTCTGCAGAGAAGAGCTTTTAACACCTCCCTGGATAGTCAGTAAAACCCCAAGCATTAAGAAGGCCAGAAAATACACGTCCACTTCATTTCACTGAAAAAGAAAGGTCATGATCCTATCCCTTCTTTGGGTCATCCACCCTGAGTCTGCACACCACATTTGCTCAGCAGCAGTCTGGCTACCCTTGCACATCCAGCAAACCCTTAGCACTCCTTCCTCTTATTCAGGATTCCAACTTTTTGAGCGACAAGAAGATCCCTGACACAGAGGGATCCTTGCTGAGGTATGAGAGCAGTGACACAGGATGCAAGAAGAGCACAAATGATGTTTCTTTTTCCTCTGCCAAGCCCAGGGCACGCTTGGTGCTGCCATTCTCCTCCTGGGTGCAGCAGCAAACGCTTCTTCGTCAGTTCTATGATCCAACACTGCCGCCCTTAAAAATTAAGTCACCTCAAAAGTTACATAAGTATTTGAAAATACTCAAGAAAACTCTCCAAACACTGCTAGTTACACTTTGCTTGTCATAAATGGAACATCAATCTGAGCCCCAGGACAGGCCAGAGACAAGAACCTGTGATTTCCAGCCAGGCCTGAATTCTCCCCAAATTCCACAGAGTACCAAAACAGGACAATCTTGGCAGGAGCCAAGGGCAGCCTCCTCTACCCTGAAGCAGGCCATGCCTGGAGTCCTTGGCATGAACCGAGGGCAGCATCTCCTGCCTGGAAGCAGTCATGAAGCACACCGAAACACCACTTCCACGTGGGTGGGCCACTGTTGCTTTGCCTCCCACAGATCTGTCCCCCCTTTTCCCCTGGGTGATGGAGCTGCCAAAGATTCCTCAAAGCCCATCTCTTTTGAGCAGTGAGAAGCCCCGGGCTTCTCTTCCTGCATTTATTCTCCAGACCAAGAAGTTACAGGAAGAGACATAGGTGGGGTTTTGAACATAGGTTCAGTTTTACAAGTTTTGCAATAGAAGCTGGTAACATTCAGTCAAAACAAGTCAGATGACACTCTGTTAGGCAATTAAGTGATCCACTATAACAAAGCCTTGATTTACCCGAAATTCCTTTTCCCTCTAGCAGCTTTTTAGTAACGTTGCCTATCAATTAGTCACTTGTCTGTCTTAGAATCAGCAGCCTTGCTGTGTTATGATTCTTTTCCTGCAACAGAGACTCGATGCCCGGGGGTTAAAATTCCTGTCCTTTGCAAGGTCAATATTTGAAACTGCAAGGCTTTTGGTGACTAAAGTCACCTATTACCCAAGAGCAGTAATAGGAAATTGATGTAATACATTAAAAAAGGTAATTGCCTTCCTTAACCACGAAGATGGCATTTTATAAAATTAGCTGCTTCTCTTAAAAGGCAACCTTCATTATCCTTTACCTACTCTGTAAAGACTATACAAACAGGAATAAGTAAATTATGGATAAAATGTTCTATAACTGGGAGAACTCAACGGCCAGTTGCCCACAGCTTACCTGCTGGTGTCCTGTGACACATATTGAAGCCTCCGTTGTACTTTGAGGAAAAATGTTCAAAACATGCCCAAAGTTCTACCCAGCAGCCGCCCTGGGAACCTGCATGCACTTCTGTCCCACTGCGAGTGGCAACCACATCGGCGGTGCTGGACTCGGGTCAGCCCTGCTGGAATGGCAGTGAAAGAGAAACTCATGTTTCAGCACAGCTAAGACGTAAACGTGCAAGTGCAATTTTTAGTGAACAGTGTCGCGTATCAAGGGATAACTCTGTGACCAAAGGAAAACAAAACCTATTCTAGAAAAACAGCAGCTCTGCCTTTCAGGGATGAGACAACCCTGCAAGCTGCTGAGCTCTCTGCTGGTCACCGGTGATGTCATCCCGGTAGCACTGACCCTGTCACCGCCAGAGGTGCCTCACCCAGTCCCCTCCCATCTGTCCGCTGGACTGGAGGGGCGCCATTCTGTCCACACAGCTTCCTTGAGCACCTGCACCCTTGGGGCCTGCTTGTTGGGAGGAAAGCTGTCACCCGCGGCAGCTGGCTTAAACCTTAGCAGCAGGAGGAACAGCTGCCCGTGGCCAGGCCACTGCCCCAGATGAAACTGTTGCGGCCGGGCCTGGCCATCTCTTCCCAACGGAAATAAGTTGTTTGGGGTTCAGCAGACTCTAGAATGAAGCGGGCCCCTTGGGCACAGGGAGCAACAGCACATCCTAGTGGGCTGATTTCCCCAAAGCTTGAAACTACGTGTCTTGTCTCACTCCAAGGATGGCTGTGGCACTACAGCATCGCTGGACGCTGGGTGGCAGTAGAGGGCCTCACAGAAACCAGGCACAGACAATCTGGCCTCCAGCAAAGGAATGATGCTAATGCGCTCCTCTGGGTAGAATTTGCAGAATAACCCACATGGAAGTCACAGCAGGACAGGGATGAAAACTATGGGGCAAGAGGTCAAGTCTGCACAATCCCAACCAACCCCACAGATGCCCATGTCCAGTAACCGCACACACCGGATGGCTCCCCACAGGCAAAGGAACAGGTGAGACACACCCCTTCTCTGTACCTGGTGACGGATTCAGGGAAGTCAGGCTCCAGGCCCTCTCTCACTCCCACCGTGTCCTGAATCCTCACCGTCAGCTACAGCTGCAAGGACTGTTTCTCTTCTGTGAACCTGCAAGCTAAGGGTCTGAAGCGACACAGTGGAGAAAGCATGCGAGGAAATTCTGCTCTACTTTTCCACCTCAGTGAGACACGTGCACAATGTAGTTTCCCATCTCAACTGTTGCTTCGCTGTCAAGATTTCTTTTGGTGTGAGAGACCAAGGTGTCAGTAGCAAAAGAAAATGTTTTGCTTTGGCTCCCCTCAGTATGCTTCAACATTTCCAAGTGAATTTCACGTCACAAGGGGAGATGGGGATTGCCCTCAACTGGAATGTGGGTCACCTCCCAGCTGTGTGGTGATGTGTCTGGGGCCAAGGCCAGAGCTGCTGCTTTTCCAGATTTTCCAAGCCAGAAACAAGCACTGTTCACTTTAATAAGGTTAAGTTTAAACCGACATCCTTTTTTGGTGCCTAAACTGTTGACTACATACCCCAGCAAGACAGAAGCGTGTGAAAGCCGTCCATTCACACTCCCCTTCTCCCAGACGGTCACATGCGCATATCCCCAGAGCTGAAGGCACTGTGCAAAGCACGGTGCAGTATATGCGGCCAGTAACCGTGTGTTCTTCTCACTGAACACTTCCAGGGTTGCATCAAGTAAGAGTTGCCTCAACTTTCACTGAAGTAGATAAAAGCTGCAAAAACCCTTACTGATTTCCTAAGTTTACTTCTCTAAGTCCCAAAAGCTAAGACTATAACTACGTTAGCGTTCATGTATGACAAACAAATATTAAATAGTTTACACCTTTATACCAATTTATCTGTAGCTCGTGCAGGTCCAATTGGACCTGGCAGACATCTACAGAACATTTCATGCAACAACTAGAGAATACACATTTTTTCTCATCGGCACATGGAACATTCTCCAGGATAGACCACATGTTAGGTCACAAAACAGGTTTCAGCAAATTTTTCAAAGCTGACATCATTCCTAGTATCTTTTCTGACCACAATTGACTAGCACTGGAAATCAATTACAAGCGAATTTCTGGAAACTACTCCAGTGCATGAAAACTGAACAACAGGCTCCCGAATGACCTATGGGTCCAAGAAGAAATTAAAAAGGAAATCAAAAACGTTCTTGAAACTAATGAAAAACGATGCATCCTACCAAAACCTGTGGGATACTGTAAAAGCAACAGCGACGAGGCAATATATTGCAATACATGCTCACATCAAAAGGATGGAGAAACTTCACGTAAATGACCGAACCGTACACCTCAAAGAACCACCACCACCACAACAATGCAATCATAAAAGTACTAGAGAGAAAGAAATAATTAACATCAGGGCAGAGTTCAATGAAATGGAGACCCCCAAAACGATACAAAGGATCAGCGAAACACAAAGTTGTTTTTTGAGAAGATAAATAAAATAGACAAACCATTAGCTTTGCCCACTCTCACCACACTCATTCAACATAGTACTGAAAGCCCTAACCAGAGCAATCAAGCAAGACAAAGAAATAAAGGGCATTCAGATTGGGAAGGACAAAGTCAAGTTGTCCCTGTTTGCAGATGACGCGATCTTATAGATAGAAAACCTAAAGGCTACCAGAACGCCCTTACGGCTGACTAACAATTTTAATAATTTTGCGGGGTACAAAATCAACACCCACAGATCAGGAGCATTTTTATACTCCGATAATGAACTGGCAGAAAAAGAAATCAAGAAAGCAAGCCCATTTACAATAGTCACCCCCAAGATAAAATACCTAGGAACCAATTGAACCAAGGAGGTTAATGCAGATCTCTACAATGAGAACTACCAAACACCAGTGAGAGAAATTAAAGAGCACCCAAAAATAGTGGAATGACATACCAGGCTCTGGTACGGGAAGAATTAACATCGTGAAAATGTCCTTTCTACCCATAGCAGTCTACAAATTCAACGCAATCTCCGTCAAAATAGCAACAACTTTCTTCACAGAAATAGAAAAAGCAGTGCTAACATTCATATGGAATACGAAAAGATCCTGAATAGCCAAAGCAATTTTGAGCTTAAAAGCACCCCAAAAACAGAAAGGCTGGAGGCATAACACCACCCAATTTCAAATTCTATGACAAGGCTCAAAACAGCATGGTGATGGCATAGAAACAGACACTCAGATCAATGGAACAGGATAGAAAACCCAGGAATAATCAATTTGCCTACTTACAGCCAACCGATTTTTGACAAAGCAAACCAGAACATACGCTGTGGAAAAGACAGCCTCTTCAGGAAATAAACGGTGCCCGCAAAATTGGACAATCCACATGCAGAAGAATGAAACTGGACCAGCATCTCACCATATGCCAAAATCGACTCGAAATGGATTAAAGACCAGAATATAAGACCCCAAACCATTACATGACTGAAGGAAAACAGAGGGGAAACACTCCAGGAAGTAGGTGGGGGCAAAGGCTTTATGAATAAGACCCGAAAACCCACAAGCAACAATATAAAAACTAAACAAATGAGCTAATGTCAAACTAAGAAGCTTCCACACAGCAAAGGAAACAATCAACAGAGCAGAAAGGCACCCTAAAAAAAGGGAGAAAATATGTGTAAACTATACGTCTGCCAAGGGCTTAATATCCAGAACATACCAAGAACTCAAACAGCTGTACAGTATGAAAACAAGTAATCCGATTTAAAACTGGGCAAACGAGATGAATAGACATTTTTCAAAGACATACAAATGGCCAACGGTACACGAAAAAATGCTCAGCATCACTAGTCATCAGAGAAATGCAAATCAAAACCACATTGAGATATCATGTCAACCCAGATAGACTGGCCATTGTTAAAAAGACCATTAATAAGAAATGCTACTGAGGATATGAGGAAAGGAGAACTCTTCTCCAATGTTGGTGGGACTGTAAATTAGCACAGCCACTATGGAAAACAGTAAAGAAGTTTCCTCCAATACAGATAGTACTACCATATGATCCAGCAGTTCCACTACTGGGTATATATCCAAAGAAATGGAAGTCATATGGAAGGGACACCTGCACTCCCATGTTCACTGCAGCTTTACTTACAATAGCCAAAATATAGAACCAACCTCAGTGCCCTTCGACAGATGACTGGATAAAAAAAATGTGATACACGTACACCATGGAATAATACTCAGTGATAAAGAAAAAGAATGAAATTCTGCCATCGGTAACAACCTGGATGAGTCTGGAGAAAATTATGTTGTGTGAAATAAGCCAGACAAGGGAAGATAAATATCACATGCTCTCACTTATAACTAGGTAGAAAGGAAGGAAGGAAGGAAGGAAGGAAGGAAGGAAGGAAGGAAGGAAGGAAGGAAGGAAGGAAGGAAGCAAAGGACTACAACAGTTCCTTGAACTTTCAGAAGGACAGAAGAAACCAATGGTTACTAGAGATGAGGGGATGGACGGAGGGAGGGAGTTGGGGGCATGATGGGTCAGGCAAAGGGCATAAAGAAAAATCATGATTTGTAATAATGAATATGCTAATAAAAATAATTTAAAAAGTAAGACACTTTAAAACACAAAAAGAATGCCATTATTGACATTCCAGAAAATTCCAGCTATGTGGATAACATTAAAAACCAGCTGTCAAGCTAAATCCTTTATCAGTACAAATTTTGATATTTCTTCAAATTGGGAGGAGAATGTTGGTTTCGATGTACAATGTCTGGTCACTCCCAGCCTCATCTATTTGTCACTGACGACCCTGGGACAGACGGAAAAAAAAAAAAACGGTTTCTGCAACTTTTAAAATACAGACACGCCCTCCACCACCAACTTTCAATTTCTACAAAACGTCCTTGGGTTCTAGTATTCTTGCACATGTTTGTTCTCTTACAGGAAATTTGCTCCTTAGGATTTCACTGCAATGTGCTTCTGGATCCCATGCCATGATTTATCTCTGAGGACCCCTGTTCCCCTGGATCCATTTCACCCCGTGCCTGGCCACCTGTGTGGCACACACACATAGGAGCAGGAGGACAAGGCTTTGAGATGGGGAACCCGCACAAGCAATTATCTGGGTTTAGGTCTGCAGGTTATTAAGGTTTTCCGTTTCAACTTCCACAGCTAGAACGAAAGTGTAGAAATCTGTTTTCTAGTTAAAATCTGTTCACATCCCAAGTGTTTCTTAAGTTACTTAACAAGCCTTTGGTAGTCCGAAATACCGGGAAGTGTGCCTGTAACTAGAAACACCAGAAACTTCCATTTCAAAATTGTCATAAACCAGGGATACTTTAGAAAAACCTTTTCAGCCCACTTCGTGCATTGAGTAATGGTGGGTAAACAGTGGAAACCAAGAGAGGCAACATGGAAGCAAACGGATATAAAAGCACAAGGGAGACATCATGCTCTTGGGGAGAACTAAAATGCAAATTGTGTCTGTAAACGAAAGAAATTATACAGAAATCCCAGAAAAACAATTGACTGAAAATCAGACGAACGATCCCATGTTCATCTCATCACCTTGAGAACACGAAGGATACTTTTGTACAGGCAGCACACCTCCTTAAAGCAGCAGCAGAGTGCTTCGTGCACAGCAAGGCCTAGTTCACTGAGCAGCTGGACCTGTGCCCACACCCAGAGGGCAGCACCAGCCACGTGGGTGCAGAGGAGGTTGTCCCGGTGAACTCCACAAGCGGCAGCAACGCTCGGCTCTACGCCACAGGACTTCTGACAACGGACACAGTCGCACAGACTGCAAGTGGACCCCACATCAGCCTCAAGACCTCCCCCACCCGAAAACATCTCCACAGCCAGCCAGGGAGGCAAAGGAAGGGTCTTCATGGCGTGCAGAGTTACAATGAATCTGTGTTCACGCTGCCCCCTCCCACTGTACCCGTCGAGACCCAGACGATGTGCCCTGCTACTACAAAGTCGAAGAGATGTTTGATGGGGGCAGAGCGGAAGAGGCACATTGAATTTGGATCATTTTACCCATGACCCTTCTCTCCTCCCAACGCTCTTTGGGAAAGATGACATTTCTGGGGAAACAGAAGGTGATCAGAAGCAAGTAGCTCAAATGTATGTCCCTTGTAAATTTCGGATATCCATCAATTTCAATTTTGAGATATAGAGAAGTGCTGGGAAGTTTAATTGGCCGTATCAGTGTCAGTGAAGAGCTGATGGAAGAAGTGCGAAAGGCCAAAGGAGAAAACCCATGAGTAGAGAAATTAGCCTTCGGCTAATCTTATCTTCTCTGCTTCCATATATCCCTGTCCGTCCTCAAAAGTTGAGTGAGGTAGGAGATGATAAGATTGAGATTAGGGCAAATTATTTCCCCATCTTTTCCTTTCTCCAATGCACAGTCTCCTCAACCCGCACACTTGGAGTCTCAGGGTCAGCTCTCCAATACTGGTCGACACAGAGGAAAACCAACGGAACCAAAACGAATCCACCGAATTATCTCTGCTATGCTTATTTATACCTTCCCGGGTTTTCTTTCCTTTACTGTTAAGTGCCTATAATCAACTTCAATCATTTTAGCAGAGTACTAAAGAGTGACTGCTCCCAACCCCTTCAGATAGGTGATGCTTATGTTTACATCTGCTTATCAGCTCTGTCAAAGTGCTGTTTCGTGGAGGTGCTGTAATTTGATGAACACATGAGACATGCTATTTGCTAGCAAGAAATTCTCAGCTCAAACAAGCTAAGGTGTATGGAGATTCAGTATAACACAGTAATTGGTTAACTCAGTTTACTTGGGACTCCATTTCTTAGGTCTTGGGCTGTTTACATAACCAAAAGGAGTGTGTGTGTGTGTGTGTGTGTGTGTGTGTGTGTGTACCACACTTGACCTAGCACCTACCTGCACAAGTACCCCCCTGCCAAGTGATGTGTTTAAAGGCCAACAAAAAGGAAAACACAGAACACATTTATAATCCTGAAAATCTAGGGCTACTTAACCTTTCTGCTGCTTAATTTTAAAGGCAAAAAATGTACTATGAGCAGCATAAATAAGAACTGATTTGAGCATAGTTTTATAATAGATAAAATGTACCTGATGGGTCTAATTCAAATTTCTAAAATCTAACTGTGCCGCATTAGTCTGAGATACAAGATCTGAAGCTGCATGATCTAATCTGAGAATTTACGGACCTGTTTGAAATACCTTCATTTGATTAATTTGAAATGGAGGCCAGGGTATGACCTCTAACAGTCTGATCTTTAATAACCGCTCAAGAGATGAGGCAGGAAGTCAGTCGCGCTTAGAATTCTATGCACTTTCCTCTAGTGAGCACACCCTGCGGTTCCACGCGTGCAAGCACACCCCTCGCTCACTGCGGGATCTACAGAGCAGCTGTACATGCCCTTCAAAACTCAAATGCGTGTTATGTGGGTGTGCGGTATAGGGGTAGGACATGAAAAAACTCCCACCTGTCCAGTCCGAGAGAAATTTAACTCCTGAGAAGCACACCTTAGTTGAACATCAGATGCAACACTAATTTGCAGAGGTTCCCCCAACATAGGAACAAAAGGGCTGACGTTATGTGTTGATAGCAGATCGTGTGTGAAAACTAAAGTTTTATACGGGGCTGTACGAAGACTAACTGAGGTCTGGAAAATGAGGAATTTTAAATGCTGGACAGTCTCTATACTCAGATTCCGCTGAAGACAATGCAAATACTTATAAGAGCCTGATAATAAAAACAGATTAAAAAAACTTAATCATCAAGGTGAAGCATTTAGTAATGAGGTTTGTACAGCTTTTCGGAAAACACTGACTGGAAGTCCCAACCGGCTAGAGGTAGGCCAGTGTCAGGAGGCATCCCGGACATGGGCATTAGCTTCCAGCACTGATGGTGCAGCCAGTGTCGATGATAAGAATTAAAACACAACTGCAACCCCCAGTCCTGGACAGGCTCAGGAAGCGGCTATCTGGAAAGAGTGGGAGGGGTCCAGGAGGCCAGCCCCCAGGTGATACATACGTTTGCACAACAGTGACGGCGAGCCACTGGAAGTCTTTTCCAGCTGTACTGCGCTGTAATTGTGGTCGCTTGCTCAGGACAGCATGCTGCTTTCACAAGTTGTCTCCTTCCTGAGGGATTTGCTCCTAGAAAAAGCCACCACCGCCTTCTTCACTGTGCCTTCTTCTTCTTCTTTTTCTTTTTTTTCCTGGAGCTTGTCTCTTCTGCAGAGAAGAGCTTTTAACACCTCCCTGGATAGTCAGTAAAACCCCAAGCATTAAGAAGGCCAGAAAATACACGTCCACTTCATTTCACTGAAAAAGAAAGGTCATGATCCTATCCCTTCTTTGGGTCATCCACCCTGAGTCTGCACACCACATTTGCTCAGCAGCAGTCTGGCTACCCTTGCACATCCAGCAAACCCTTAGCACTCCTTCCTCTTATTCAGGATTCCAACTTTTTGAGCGACAAGAAGATCCCTGACACAGAGGGATCCTTGCTGAGGTATGAGAGCAGTGACACAGGATGCAAGAAGAGCACAAATGATGTTTCTTTTTCCTCTGCCAAGCCCAGGGCACGCTTGGTGCTGCCATTCTCCTCCTGGGTGCAGCAGCAAACG
This sequence comes from Cynocephalus volans, assembly GCF_027409185.1. Lineage (NCBI taxonomy): Eukaryota > Metazoa > Chordata > Mammalia > Dermoptera > Cynocephalidae > Cynocephalus > Cynocephalus volans. The sequence continues at coordinate 128,865 of NW_026902469.1, read as the reverse complement.
CTTCTTCGTCAGTTCTATGATCCAACACTGCCGCCCTTAAAAATTAAGTCACCTCAAAAGTTACATAAGTATTTGAAAATACTCAAGAAAACTCTCCAAACACTGCTAGTTACACTTTGCTTGTCATAAATGGAACATCAATCTGAGCCCCAGGACAGGCCAGAGACAAGAACCTGTGATTTCCAGCCAGGCCTGAATTCTCCCCAAATTCCACAGAGTACCAAAACAGGACAATCTTGGCAGGAGCCAAGGGCAGCCTCCTCTACCCTGAAGCAGGCCATGCCTGGAGTCCTTGGCATGAACCGAGGGCAGCATCTCCTGCCTGGAAGCAGTCATGAAGCACACCGAAACACCACTTCCACGTGGGTGGGCCACTGTTGCTTTGCCTCCCACAGATCTGTCCCCCCTTTTCCCCTGGGTGATGGAGCTGCCAAAGATTCCTCAAAGCCCATCTCTTTTGAGCAGTGAGAAGCCCCGGGCTTCTCTTCCTGCATTTATTCTCCAGACCAAGAAGTTACAGGAAGAGACATAGGTGGGGTTTTGAACATAGGTTCAGTTTTACAAGTTTTGCAATAGAAGCTGGTAACATTCAGTCAAAACAAGTCAGATGACACTCTGTTAGGCAATTAAGTGATCCACTATAACAAAGCCTTGATTTACCCGAAATTCCTTTTCCCTCTAGCAGCTTTTTAGTAACGTTGCCTATCAATCAGTCACTTGTCTGTCTTAGAATCAGCAGCCTTGCTGTGTTATGATTCTTTTCCTGCAACAGAGACTCGATGCCCGGGGGTTAAAATTCCTGTCCTTTGCAAGGTCAATATTTGAAACTGCAAGGCTTTTGGTGACTAAAGTCACCTATTACCCAAGAGCAGTAATAGGAAATTGATGTAATACATTAAAAAAGGTAATTGCCTTCCTTAACCACGAAGATGGCATTTTATAAAATTAGCTGCTTCTCTTAAAAGGCAACCTTCATTATCCTTTACCTACTCTTTAAAGACTATACAAACAGGAATAAGTAAATTATGGATAAAATGTTCTATAACTGGGAGAACTCAACGGCCAGTTGCCCACAGCTTACCTGCTGGTGTCCTGTGACACATATTGAAGCCTCCGTTGTACTTTGAGGAAAAATGTTCAAAACATGCCCAAAGTTCTACCCAGCAGCCGCCCCGGGAACCTGCATGCACTTCTGTCCCACTGCGAGTGGCAACCACATCGGCGGTGCTGGACTCGGGTCAGCCCTGCTGGAATGGCAGTGAAAGAGAAACTCATGTTTCAGCACAGCTAAGACGTAAACGTGCAAGTGCAATTTTTAGTGAACAGTGTCGCGTATCAAGGGATAACTCTGTGACCAAAGGAAAACAAAACCTATTCTAGAAAAACAGCAGCTCTGCCTTTCAGGGATGAGACAACCCTGCAAGCTGCTGAGCTCTCTGCTGGTCACCGGTGATGTCATCCCGGTAGCACTGACCCTGTCACCGCCAGAGGTGCCTCACCCAGTCCCCTCCCATCTGTCCGCTGGACTGGAGGGGCGCCATTCTGTCCACACAGCTTCCTTGAGCACCTGCACCCTTGGGGCCTGCTTGTTGGGAGGAAAGCTGTCACCCGCGGCAGCTGGCTTAAACCTTAGCAGCAGGAGGAACAGCTGCCCGTGGCCAGGCCACTGCCCCAGATGAAACTGTTGCTGCCGGGCCTGGCCATCTCTTCCCAACGGAAATAAGTTGTTTGGGGTTCAGCAGACTCTAGAATGAAGCGGGCCCCTTGGGCACAGGGAGCAACAGCACATCCTAGTGGGCTAATTTCCCCAAAGCTTGAAACTACGTGTCTTGTCTCACTCCAAGGATGGCTGTGGCACTACAGCATCGCTGGACGCTGGGTGGCAGTAGAGGGCCTCACAGAAACCAGGCACAGACAATCTGGCCTCCAGCAAAGGAATGATGCTAATGCGCTCCTCTGGGTAGAATTTGCACAATAACCCACATGGAAGTCACAGCAGGACAGGGATGAAAACTATGGGGCAAGAGGTCAAGTCTGCACAATCCCAACCAACCCCACAGATGCCCATGTCCAGTAACCGCACACACCGGATGGCTCCCCTCAGGCAAAGGAACAGGTGAGACACACCCCTTCTCTGTACCTGGTGACGGATTCAGGGAAGTCAGGCTCCAGGCCCTCTCTCACTCCCACCGTGTCCTGAATCCTCACCGTCAGCTACAGCTGCAAGGACTGTTTCTCTTCTGTGAACCTGCAAGCTAAGGGTCTGAAGCGACACAGTGGAGAAAGCATGCGAGGAAATTCTGCTCTACTTTTCCACCTCAGTGAGGCACGTGCACAATGTAGTTTCCCATCTCAACTGTTGCTTCGCTGTCAAGATTTCTTTTGGTGTGAGAGACCAAGGTGTCAGTAGCAAAAGAAAATGTTTTGCTTTGGCTCCCCTCAGTATGCTTCAACATTTCCAAGTGAATTTCACGTCACAAGGGGAGATGGGGATTGCCCTCAACTGGAATGTGGGTCACCTCCCAGCTGTGTGGTGATGTGTCTGGGGCCAAGGCCAGAGCTGCTGCTTTTCCAGATTTTCCAAGCCAGAAACAAGCACTGTTCACTTTAATAAGGTTAAGTTTAAACCGACATCCTTTTTTGGTGCCTAAACTGTTGACTACATACCCCAGCAAGACAGAAGCGTGTGAAAGCCGTCCATTCACACTCCCCTTCTCCCAGACGGTCACATGCGCATATCCCCAGAGCTGAAGGCACTGTGCAAAGCACGGTGCAGTATATGCGGCCAGTAACCGTGTGTTCTTCTCACTGAACACTTCCAGGGTTGCATCAAGTAAGAGTTGCCTCAACTTTCACTGAAGTAGATAAAAGCTGCAAAAACCCTTACTGATTTCCTAAGTTTACTTCTCTAAGTCCCAAAAGCTAAGACTATAACTACGTTAGCGTTCATGTATGACAAACAAATATTAAATAGTTTACACCTTTATACCAATTTATCTGTAGCTCGTGCAGGTCCAATTGGACCTGGCAGACATCTACAGAACATTTCATGCAACAACTAGAGAATACACATTTTTTCTCATCGGCACATGGAACATTCTCCAGGATAGACCACATGTTAGGTCACAAAACAGGTTTCAGCAAATTTTTCAAAGCTGACATCATTCCTAGTATCTTTTCTGACCACAATTGACTAGCACTGGAAATCAATTACAAGCGAATTTCTGGAAACTACTCCAGTGCATGAAAACTGAACAACAGGCTCCCGAATGACCTATGGGTCCAAGAAGAAATTAAAAAGGAAATCAAAAACGTTCTTGAAACTAATGAAAAAAGATGCATCCTACCAAAACCTGTGGGATACTGTAAAAGCAACAGCGACGAGGCAATATATTGCAATACATGCTCACATCAAAAGGATGGAGAAACTTCACGTAAATGACCGAACCGTACACCTCAAAGAACCACCACCACCACAACAATGCAATCATAAAAGTACTAGAGAGAAAGAAATAATTAACATCAGGGCAGAGTTCAATGAAATGGAGACCCCCAAAACGATACAAAGGATCAGCGAAACACAAAGTTGTTTTTTGAGAAGATAAATAAAATAGACAAACCATTAGCTTTGCCCACTCTCACCACACTCATTCAACATAGTACTGAAAGCCCTAACCAGAGCAATCAAGCAAGACAAAGAAATAAAGGGCATTCAGATTGGGAAGGACAAAGTCAAGTTGTCCCTGTTTGCAGATGACGCGATCTTATAGATAGAAAACCTAAAGGCTACCAGAACGCCCTTACGGCTGACTAACAATTTTAATAATTTTGCGGGGTACAAAATCAACACCCACAGATCAGGAGCATTTTTATACTCCGATAATGAACTGGCAGAAAAAGAAATCAAGAAAGCAAGCCCATTTACAATAGTCACCCCCAAGATAAAATACCTAGGAACCAATTGAACCAAGGAGGTTAATGCAGATCTCTACAATGAGAACTACCAAACACCAGTGAGAGAAATTAAAGAGCACCCAAAAATAGTGGAATGACATACCAGGCTCTGGTACGGGAAGAATTAACATCGTGAAAATGTCCTTTCTACCCATAGCAGTCTACAAATTCAACGCAATCTCCGTCAAAATAGCAACAACTTTCTTCACAGAAATAGAAAAAGCAGTGCTAACATTCATATGGAATACGAAAAGATCCTGAATAGCCAAAGCAATTTTGAGCTTAAAAGCACCCCAAAAACAGAAAGGCTGGAGGCATAACACCACCCAATTTCAAATTCTATGACAAGGCTCAAAACAGCATGGTGATGGCATAGAAACAGACACTCAGATCAATGGAACAGGATAGAAAACCCAGGAATAATCAATTTGCCTACTTACAGCCAACCGATTTTTGACAAAGCAAACCAGAACATACGCTGTGGAAAAGACAGCCTCTTCAGGAAATAAACGGTGCCCGCAAAATTGGACAATCCACATGCAGAAGAATGAAACTGGACCAGCATCTCACCATATGCCAAAATCGACTCGAAATGGATTAAAGACCAGAATATAAGACCCCAAACCATTACATGACTGAAGGAAAACAGAGGGGAAACACTCCAGGAAGTAGGTGGGGGCAAAGGCTTTATGAATAAGACCCGAAAACCCACAAGCAACAATATAAAAACTAAACAAATGAGCTAATGTCAAACTAAGAAGCTTCCACACAGCAAAGGAAACAATCAACAGAGCAGAAAGGCACCCTAAAAAAAGGGAGAAAATATGTGTAAACTATACGTCTGCCAAGGGCTTAATATCCAGAACATACCAAGAACTCAAACAGCTGTACAGTATGAAAACAAGTAATCCGATTTAAAACTGGGCAAACGAGATGAATAGACATTTTTCAAAGACATACAAATGGCCAACGGTACACGAAAAAATGCTCAGCATCACTAGTCATCAGAGAAATGCAAATCAAAACCACATTGAGATATCATGTCAACCCAGATAGACTGGCCATTGTTAAAAAGACCATTAATAAGAAATGCTACTGAGGATATGAGGAAAGGAGAACTCTTCTCCAATGTTGGTGGGACTGTAAATTAGCACAGCCACTATGGAAAACAGTAAAGAAGTTTCCTCCAATACAGATAGTACTACCATATGATCCAGCAGTTCCACTACTGGGTATATATCCAAAGAAATGGAAGTCATATGGAAGGGACACCTGCACTCCCATGTTCACTGCAGCTTTACTTACAATAGCCAAAATATAGAACCAACCTCAGTGCCCTTCGACAGATGACTGGATAAAAAAAATGTGATACACGTACACCATGGAATAATACTCAGTGATAAAGAAAAAGAATGAAATTCTGCCATCGGTAACAACCTGGATGAGTCTGGAGAAAATTATGTTGTGTGAAATAAGCCAGACAAGGGAAGATAAATATCACATGCTCTCACTTATAACTAGGTAGGAAGGAAGGAAGGAAGGAAGGAAGGAAGGAAGGAAGGAAGGAAGGAAGGAAGGAAGGAAGGAAGCAAAGGACTACAACAGTTCCTTGAACTTTCAGAAGGACAGAAGAAACCAATGGTTACTAGAGATGAGGGGATGGACGGAGGGAGGGAGTTGGGGGCATGATGGGTCAGGCAAAGGGCATAAAGAAAAATCATGATTTGTAATAATGAATATGCTAATAAAAATAATTTAAAAAGTAAGACACTTTAAAACACAAAAAGAATGCCATTATTGACATTCCAGAAAATTCCAGCTATGTGGATAACATTAAAAACCAGCTGTCAAGCTAAATCCTTTATCAGTACAAATTTTGATATTTCTTCAAATTGGGAGGAGAATGTTGGTTTCGATGTACAATGTCTGGTCACTCCCAGCCTCATCTATTTGTCACTGACGACCCTGGGACAGACGGAAAAAAAAAAAAAAAAACGGTTTCTGCAACTTTTAAAATACAGACACGCCCTCCACCACCAACTTTCAATTTCTACAAAACGTCCTTGGGTTCTAGTATTCTTGCACATGTTTGTTCTCTTACAGGAAATTTGCTCCTTAGGATTTCACTGCAATGTGCTTCTGGATCCCATGCCATGATTTATCTCTGAGGACCCCTGTTCCCCTGGATCCATTTCACCCCGTGCCTGGCCACCTGTGTGGCACACACACATAGGAGCAGGAGGACAAGGCTTTGAGATGGGGAACCCGCACAAGCAATTATCTGGGTTTAGGTCTGCAGGTTATTAAGGTTTTCCGTTTCAACTTCCACAGCTAGAACGAAAGTGTAGAAATCTGTTTTCTAGTTAAAATCTGTTCACATCCCAAGTGTTTCTTAAGTTACTTAACAAGCCTTTGGTAGTCCGAAATACCGGGAAGTGTGCCTGTAACTAGAAACACCAGAAACTTCCATTTCAAAATTGTCATAAACCAGGGATACTTTAGAAAAACCTTTTCAGCCCACTTCGTGCCTTGAGTAATGGTGGGTAAACAGTGGAAACCAAGAGAGGCAACATGGAAGCAAACGGATATAAAAGCACAAGGGAGACATCATGCTCTTGGGGAGAACTAAAATGCAAATTGTGTCTGTAAACGAAAGAAATTATACAGAAATCCCAGAAAAACAATTGACTGAAAATCAGACGAACGATCCCATGTTCATCTCATCACCTTGAGAACACGAAGGATACTTTTGTACAGGCAGCACACCTCCTTAAAGCAGCAGCAGAGTGCTTCGTGCACAGCAAGGCCTAGTTCACTGAGCAGCTGGACCTGTGCCCACACCCAGAGGGCAGCACCAGCCACGTGGGTGCAGAGGAGGTTGTCCCGGTGAACTCCACAAGCGGCAGCAACGCTCGGCTCTACGCCACAGGACTTCTGACAACGGACACAGTCGCACAGACTGCAAGTGGACCCCACATCAGCCTCAAGACCTCCCCCACCCGAAAACATCTCCACAGCCAGCCAGGGAGGCAAAGGAAGGGTCTTCATGGCGTGCAGAGTTACAATGAATCTGTGTTCACGCTGCCCCCTCCCACTGTACCCGTCGAGACCCAGACGATGTGCCCTGCTACTACAAAGTCGAAGAGATGTTTGATGGGGGCAGAGCGGAAGAGGCACATTGAATTTGGATCATTTTACCCATGACCCTTCTCTCCTCCCAACGCTCTTTGGGAAAGATGACATTTCTGGGGAAACAGAAGGTGATCAGAAGCAAGTAGCTCAAATGTATGTCCCTTGTAAATTTCGGATATCCATCAATTTCAATTTTGAGATATAGAGAAGTGCTGGGAAGTTTAATTGGCCGTATCAGTGTCAGTGAAGAGCTGATGGAAGAAGTGCGAAAGGCCAAAGGAGAAAACCCATGAGTAGAGAAATTAGCCTTCGGCTAATCTTATCTTCTCTGCTTCCATATATCCCTGTCCGTCCTCAAAAGTTGAGTGAGGTAGGAGATGATAAGATTGAGATTAGGGCAAATTATTTCCCCATCTTTTCCTTTCTCCAATGCACAGTCTCCTCAACCCGCACACTTGGAGTCTCAGGGTCAGCTCTCCAATACTGGTCGACACAGAGGAAAACCAACGGAACCAAAACGAATCCACCGAATTATCTCTGCTATGCTTATTTATACCTTCCCGGGTTTTCTTTCCTTTACTGTTAAGTGCCTATAATCAACTTCAATCATTTTAGCAGAGTACTAAAGAGTGACTGCTCCCAACCCCTTCAGATAGGTGATGCTTATGTTTACATCTGCTTATCAGCTCTGTCAAAGTGCTGTTTCGTGGAGGTGCTGTAATTTGATGAACACATGAGACATGCTATTTGCTAGCAAGAAATTCTCAGCTCAAACAAGCTAAGGTGTATGGAGATTCAGTATAACACAGTAATTGGTTAACTCAGTTTACTTGGGACTCCATTTCTTAGGTCTTGGGCTGTTTACATAACCAAAAGGAGTGTGTGTGTGTGTGTGTGTGTGTGTGTACCACACTTGACCTAGCACCTACCTGCACAAGTACCCCCCTGCCAAGTGATGTGTTTAAAGGCCAACAAAAAGGAAAACACAGAACACATTTATAATCCTGAAAATCTAGGGCTACTTAACCTTTCTGCTGCTTAATTTTAAAGGCAAAAAATGTACTATGAGCAGCATAAATAAGAACTGATTTGAGCATAGTTTTATAATAGATAAAATGTACCTGATGGGTCTAATTCAAATTTCTAAAATCTAACTGTGCCGCATTAGTCTGAGATACAACATCTGAAGCTGCATGATCTAATCTGAGAATTTACGGACCTGTTTGAAATACCTTCATTTGATTAATTTGAAATGGAGGCCAGGGTATGACCTCTAACAGTCTGATCTTTAAAAACCGCTCAAGAGATGAGGCAGGAAGTCAGTCGCGCTTAGAATTCTATGCACTTTCCTCTAGTGAGCACACCCTGCGGTTCCACGCGTGCAAGCACACCCCTCACTCACTGCGGGATCTACAGAGCAGCTGTACATGCCCTTCAAAACTCAAATGCGTGTTATGTGGGTGTGCGGTATAGGGGTAGGACATGAAAAAACTCCCACCTGTCCAGTCCGAGAGAAATTTAACTCCTGAGAAGCACACCTTAGTTGAACATCAGATGCAACACTAATTTGCAGAGGTTCCCCCAACATAGGAACAAAAGGGCTGACGTTATGTGTTGATAGCAGATCGTGTGTGAAAACTAAAGTTTTATACGGGGCTGTACGAAGACTAACTGAGGTCTGGAAAATGAGGAATTTTAAATGCTGGACAGTCTCTATACTCAGATTCCGCTGAAGACAATGCAAATACTTATAAGAGCCTGATAATAAAAACAGATTAAAAAAACTTAATCATCAAGGTGAAGCATTTAGTAATGAGGTTTGTACAGCTTTTCGGAAAACACTGACTGGAAGTCCCAACCGGCTAGAGGTAGGCCAGTGTCAGGAGGCATCCCGGACATGGGCATTAGCTTCCAGCACTGATGGTGCAGCCAGTGTCGATGATAAGAATTAAAACACAACTGCAACCCCCAGTCCTGGACAGGCTCAGGAAGCGGCTATCTGGAAAGAGTGGGAGGGGTCCAGGAGGCCAGCCCCCAGGTGATACATACGTTTGCACAACAGTGACGGCGAGCCACTGGAAGTCTTTTCCAGCTGTACTGCGCTGTAATTGTGGTCGCTTGCTCAGGACAGCATGCTGCTTTCACAAGTTGTCTCCTTCCTGAGGGATTTGCTCCTAGAAAAAGCCACCACCGCCTTCTTCACTGTGCCTTCTTCTTCTTCTTTTTCTTTTTTTTCCTGGAGCTTGTCTCTTCTGCAGAGAAGAGCTTTTAACACCTCCCTGGATAGTCAGTAAAACCCCAAGCATTAAGAAGGCCAGAAAATACACGTCCACTTCATTTCACTGAAAAAGAAAGGTCATGATCCTATCCCTTCTTTGGGTCATCCACCCTGAGTCTGCACACCACATTTGCTCAGCAGCAGTCTGGCTACCCTTGCACATCCAGCAAACCCTTAGCACTCCTTCCTCTTATTCAGGATTCCAACTTTTTGAGCGACAAGAAGATCCCTGACACAGAGGGATCCTTGCTGAGGTATGAGAGCAGTGACACAGGATGCAAGAAGAGCACAAATGATGTTTCTTTTTCCTCTGCCAAGCCCAGGGCACGCTTGGTGCTGCCATTCTCCTCCTGGGTGCAGCAGCAAACGCTTCTTCGTCAGTTCTATGATCCAACACTGCCGCCCTTAAAAATTAAGTCACCTCAAAAGTTACATAAGTATTTGAAAATACTCAAGAAAACTCTCCAAACACTGCTAGTTACACTTTGCTTGTCATAAATGGAACATCAATCTGAGCCCCAGGACAGGCCAGAGACAAGAACCTGTGATTTCCAGCCAGGCCTGAATTCTCCCCAAATTCCACAGAGTACCAAAACAGGACAATCTTGGCAGGAGCCAAGGGCAGCCTCCTCTACCCTGAAGCAGGCCATGCCTGGAGTCCTTGGCATGAACCGAGGGCAGCATCTCCTGCCTGGAAGCAGTCATGAAGCACACCGAAACACCACTTCCACGTGGGTGGGCCACTGTTGCTTTGCCTCCCACAGATCTGTCCCCCCTTTTCCCCTGGGTGATGGAGCTGCCAAAGATTCCTCAAAGCCCATCTCTTTTGAGCAGTGAGAAGCCCCGGGCTTCTCTTCCTGCATTTATTCTCCAGACCAAGAAGTTACAGGAAGAGACATAGGTGGGGTTTTGAACATAGGTTCAGTTTTACAAGTTTTGCAATAGAAGCTGGTAACATTCAGTCAAAACAAGTCAGATGACACTCTGTTAGGCAATTAAGTGATCCACTATAACAAAGCCTTGATTTACCCGAAATTCCTTTTCCCTCTAGCAGCTTTTTAGTAACGTTGCCTATCAATCAGTCACTTGTCTGTCTTAGAATCAGCAGCCTTGCTGTGTTATGATTCTTTTCCTGCAACAGAGACTCGATGCCCGGGGGTTAAAATTCCTGTCCTTTGCAAGGTCAATATTTGAAACTGCAAGGCTTTTGGTGACTAAAGTCACCTATTACCCAAGAGCAGTAATAGGAAATTGATGTAATACATTAAAAAAGGTAATTGCCTTCCTTAACCACGAAGATGGCATTTTATAAAATTAGCTGCTTCTCTTAAAAGGCAACCTTCATTATCCTTTACCTACTCTTTAAAGACTATACAAACAGGAATAAGTAAATTATGGATAAAATGTTCTATAACTGGGAGAACTCAACGGCCAGTTGCCCACAGCTTACCTGCTGGTGTCCTGTGACACATATTGAAGCCTCCATTGTACTTTGAGGAAAAATGTTCAAAACATGCCCAAAGTTCTACCCAGCAGCCGCCCCGGGAACCTGCATGCACTTCTGTCCCACTGCGAGTGGCAACCACATCGGCGGTGCTGGACTCGGGTCAGCCCTGCTGGAATGGCAGTGAAAGAGAAACTCATGTTTCAGCACAGCTAAGACGTAAACGTGCAAGTGCAATTTTTAGTGAACAGTGTCGCGTATCAAGGGATAACTCTGTGACCAAAGGAAAACAAAACCTATTCTAGAAAAACAGCAGCTCTGCCTTTCAGGGATGAGACAACCCTGCAAGCTGCTGAGCTCTCTGCTGGTCACCGGTGATGTCATCCCGGTAGCACTGACCCTGTCACCGCCAGAGGTGCCTCACCCAGTCCCCTCCCATCTGTCCGCTGGACTGGAGGGGCGCCATTCTGTCCACACAGCTTCCTTGAGCACCTGCACCCTTGGGGCCTGCTTGTTGGGAGGAAAGCTGTCACCCGCGGCAGCTGGCTTAAACCTTAGCAGCAGGAGGAACAGCTGCCCGTGGCCAGGCCACTGCCCCAGATGAAACTGTTGCTGCCGGGCCTGGCCATCTCTTCCCAACGGAAATAAGTTGTTTGGGGTTCAGCAGACTCTAGAATGAAGCGGGCCCCTTGGGCACAGGGAGCAACAGCACATCCTAGTGGGCTGATTTCCCCAAAGCTTGAAACTACGTGTCTTGTCTCACTCCAAGGATGGCTGTGGCACTACAGCATCGCTGGACGCTGGGTGGCAGTAGAGGGCCTCACAGAAACCAGGCACAGACAATCTGGCCTCCAGCAAAGGAATGATGCTAATGCGCTCCTCTGGGTAGAATTTGCACAATAACCCACATGGAAGTCACAGCAGGACAGGGATGAAAACTATGGGGCAAGAGGTCAAGTCTGCACAATCCCAACCAACCCCACAGATGCCCATGTCCAGTAACCGCACACACCGGATGGCTCCCCTCAGGCAAAGGAACAGGTGAGACACACCCCTTCTCTGTACCTGGTGACGGATTCAGGGAAGTCAGGCTCCAGGCCCTCTCTCACTCCCACCGTGTCCTGAATCCTCACCGTCAGCTACAGCTGCAAGGACTGTTTCTCTTCTGTGAACCTGCAAGCTAAGGGTCTGAAGCGACACAGTGGAGAAAGCATGCGAGGAAATTCTGCTCTACTTTTCCACCTCAGTGAGGCACGTGCACAATGTAGTTTCCCATCTCAACTGTTGCTTCGCTGTCAAGATTTCTTTTGGTGTGAGAGACCAAGGTGTCAGTAGCAAAAGAAAATGTTTTGCTTTGGCTCCCCTCAGTATGCTTCAACATTTCCAAGTGAATTTCACGTCACAAGGGGAGATGGGGATTGCCCTCAACTGGAATGTGGGTCACCTCCCAGCTGTGTGGTGATGTGTCTGGGGCCAAGGCCAGAGCTGCTGCTTTTCCAGATTTTCCAAGCCAGAAACAAGCACTGTTCACTTTAATAAGGTTAAGTTTAAACCGACATCCTTTTTTGGTGCCTAAACTGTTGACTACATACCCCAGCAAGACAGAAGCATGTGAAAGCCGTCCATTCACACTCCCCTTCTCCCAGACGGTCACATGCGCATATCCCCAGAGCTGAAGGCACTGTGCAAAGCACGGTGCAGTATATGCGGCCAGTAACCGTGTGTTCTTCTCACTGAACACTTCCAGGGTTGCATCAAGTAAGAGTTGCCTCAACTTTCACTGAAGTAGATAAAAGCTGCAAAAACCCTTACTGATTTCCTAAGTTTACTTCTCTAAGTCCCAAAAGCTAAGACTATAACTACGTTAGCGTTCATGTATGACAAACAAATATTAAATAGTTTACACCTTTATACCAATTTATCTGTAGCTCGTGCAGGTCCAATTGGACCTGGCAGACATCTACAGAACATTTCATGCAACAACTAGAGAATACACATTTTTTCTCATCGGCACATGGAACATTCTCCAGGATAGACCACATGTTAGGTCACAAAACAGGTTTCAGCAAATTTTTCAAAGCTGACATCATTCCTAGTATCTTTTCTGACCACAATTGACTAGCACTGGAAATCAATTACAAGCGAATTTCTGGAAACTACTCCAGTGCATGAAAACTGAACAACAGGCTCCCGAATGACCTATGGGTCCAAGAAGAAATTAAAAAGGAAATCAAAAACGTTCTTGAAACTAATGAAAAAAGATGCATCCTACCAAAACCTGTGGGATACTGTAAAAGCAACAGCGACGAGGCAATATATTGCAATACATGCTCACATCAAAAGGATGGAGAAACTTCACGTAAATGACCGAACCGTACACCTCAAAGAACCACCACCACCACAACAATGCAATCATAAAAGTACTAGAGAGAAAGAAATAATTAACATCAGGGCAGAGTTCAATGAAATGGAGACCCCCAAAACGATACAAAGGATCAGCGAAACACAAAGTTGTTTTTTGAGAAGATAAATAAAATAGACAAACCATTAGCTTTGCCCACTCTCACCACACTCATTCAACATAGTACTGAAAGCCCTAACCAGAGCAATCAAGCAAGACAAAGAAATAAAGGGCATTCAGATTGGGAAGGACAAAGTCAAGTTGTCCCTGTTTGCAGATGACGCGATCTTATAGATAGAAAACCTAAAGGCTACCAGAACGCCCTTACGGCTGACTAACAATTTTAATAATTTTGCGGGGTACAAAATCAACACCCACAGATCAGGAGCATTTTTATACTCCGATAATGAACTGGCAGAAAAAGAAATCAAGAAAGCAAGCCCATTTACAATAGTCACCCCCAAGATAAAATACCTAGGAACCAATTGAACCAAGGAGGTTAATGCAGATCTCTACAATGAGAACTACCAAACACCAGTGAGAGAAATTAAAGAGCACCCAAAAATAGTGGAATGACATACCAGGCTCTGGTACGGGAAGAATTAACATCGTGAAAATGTCCTTTCTACCCATAGCAGTCTACAAATTCAACGCAATCTCCGTCAAAATAGCAACAACTTTCTTCACAGAAATAGAAAAAGCAGTGCTAACATTCATATGGAATACGAAAAGATCCTGAATAGCCAAAGCAATTTTGAGCTTAAAAGCACCCCAAAAACAGAAAGGCTGGAGGCATAACACCACCCAATTTCAAATTCTATGACAAGGCTCAAAACAGCATGGTGATGGCATAGAAACAGACACTCAGATCAATGGAACAGGATAGAAAACCCAGGAATAATCAATTTGCCTACTTACAGCCAACCGATTTTTGACAAAGCAAACCAGAACATACGCTGTGGAAAAGACAGCCTCTTCAGGAAATAAACGGTGCCCGCAAAATTGGACAATCCACATGCAGAAGAATGAAACTGGACCAGCATCTCACCATATGCCAAAATCGACTCGAAATGGATTAAAGACCAGAATATAAGACCCCAAACCATTACATGACTGAAGGAAAACAGAGGGGAAACACTCCAGGAAGTAGGTGGGGGCAAAGGCTTTATGAATAAGACCCGAAAACCCACAAGCAACAATATAAAAACTAAACAAATGAGCTAATGTCAAACTAAGAAGCTTCCACACAGCAAAGGAAACAATCAACAGAGCAGAAAGGCACCCTAAAAAAAGGGAGAAAATATGTGTAAACTATACGTCTGCCAAGGGCTTAATATCCAGAACATACCAAGAACTCAAACAGCTGTACAGTATGAAAACAAGTAATCCGATTTAAAACTGGGCAAACGAGATGAATAGACATTTTTCAAAGACATACAAATGGCCAACGGTACACGAAAAAATGCTCAGCATCACTAGTCATCAGAGAAATGCAAATCAAAACCACATTGAGATATCATGTCAACCCAGATAGACTGGCCATTGTTAAAAAGACCATTAATAAGAAATGCTACTGAGGATATGAGGAAAGGAGAACTCTTCTCCAATGTTGGTGGGACTGTAAATTAGCACAGCCACTATGGAAAACAGTAAAGAAGTTTCCTCCAATACAGATAGTACTACCATATGATCCAGCAGTTCCACTACTGGGTATATATCCAAAGAAATGGAAGTCATATGGAAGGGACACCTGCACTCCCATGTTCACTGCAGCTTTACTTACAATAGCCAAAATATAGAACCAACCTCAGTGCCCTTCGACAGATGACTGGATAAAAAAAATGTGATACACGTACACCATGGAATAATACTCAGTGATAAAGAAAAAGAATGAAATTCTGCCATCGGTAACAACCTGGATGAGTCTGGAGAAAATTATGTTGTGTGAAATAAGCCAGACAAGGGAAGATAAATATCACATGCTCTCACTTATAACTAGGTAGAAAGGAAGGAAGGAAGGAAGGAAGGAAGGAAGGAAGGAAGGAAGGAAGGAAGGAAGGAAGGAAGCAAAGGACTACAACAGTTCCTTGAACTTTCAGAAGGACAGAAGAAACCAATGGTTACTAGAGATGAGGGGATGGACGGAGGGAGGGAGTTGGGGGCATGATGGGTCAGGCAAAGGGCATAAAGAAAAATCATGATTTGTAATAATGAATATGCTAATAAAAATAATTTAAAAAGTAAGACACTTTAAAACACAAAAAGAATGCCATTATTGACATTCCAGAAAATTCCAGCTATGTGGATAACATTAAAAACCAGCTGTCAAGCTAAATCCTTTATCAGTACAAATTTTGATATTTCTTCAAATTGGGAGGAGAATGTTGGTTTCGATGTACAATGTCTGGTCACTCCCAGCCTCATCTATTTGTCACTGACGACCCTGGGACAGACGGAAAAAAAAAAAAAAACGGTTTCTGCAACTTTTAAAATACAGACACGCCCTCCACCACCAACTTTCAATTTCTACAAAACGTCCTTGGGTTCTAGTATTCTTGCACATGTTTGTTCTCTTACAGGAAATTTGCTCCTTAGGATTTCACTGCAATGTGCTTCTGGATCCCATGCCATGATTTATCTCTGAGGACCCCTGTTCCCCTGGATCCATTTCACCCCGTGCCTGGCCACCTGTGTGGCACACACACATAGGAGCAGGAGGACAAGGCTTTGAGATGGGGAACCCGCACAAGCAATTATCTGGGTTTAGGTCTGCAGGTTATTAAGGTTTTCCGTTTCAACTTCCACAGCTAGAACGAAAGTGTAGAAATCTGTTTTCTAGTTAAAATCTGTTCACATCCCAAGTGTTTCTTAAGTTACTTAACAAGCCTTTGGTAGTCCGAAATACCGGGAAGTGTGCCTGTAACTAGAAACACCAGAAACTTCCATTTCAAAATTGTCATAAACCAGGGATACTTTAGAAAAACCTTTTCAGCCCACTTCGTGCATTGAGTAATGGTGGGTAAACAGTGGAAACCAAGAGAGGCAACATGGAAGCAAACGGATATAAAAGCACAAGGGAGACATCATGCTCTTGGGGAGAACTAAAATGCAAATTGTGTCTGTAAACGAAAGAAATTATACAGAAATCCCAGAAAAACAATTGACTGAAAATCAGACGAACGATCCCATGTTCATCTCATCACCTTGAGAACACGAAGGATACTTTTGTACAGGCAGCACACCTCCTTAAAGCAGCAGCAGAGTGCTTCGTGCACAGCAAGGCCTAGTTCACTGAGCAGCTGGACCTGTGCCCACACCCAGAGGGCAGCACCAGCCACGTGGGTGCAGAGGAGGTTGTCCCGGTGAACTCCACAAGCGGCAGCAACGCTCGGCTCTACGCCACAGGACTTCTGACAACGGACACAGTCGCACAGACTGCAAGTGGACCCCACATCAGCCTCAAGACCTCCCCCACCCGAAAACATCTCCACAGCCAGCCAGGGAGGCAAAGGAAGGGTCTTCATGGCGTGCAGAGTTACAATGAATCTGTGTTCACGCTGCCCCCTCCCACTGTACCCGTCGAGACCCAGACGATGTGCCCTGCTACTACAAAGTCGAAGAGATGTTTGATGGGGGCAGAGCGGAAGAGGCACATTGAATTTGGATCATTTTACCCATGACCCTTCTCTCCTCCCAACGCTCTTTGGGAAAGATGACATTTCTGGGGAAACAGAAGGTGATCAGAAGCAAGTAGCTCAAATGTATGTCCCTTGTAAATTTCGGATATCCATCAATTTCAATTTTGAGATATAGAGAAGTGCTGGGAAGTTTAATTGGCCGTATCAGTGTCAGTGAAGAGCTGATGGAAGAAGTGCGAAAGGCCAAAGGAGAAAACCCATGAGTAGAGAAATTAGCCTTCGGCTAATCTTATCTTCTCTGCTTCCATATATCCCTGTCCGTCCTCAAAAGTTGAGTGAGGTAGGAGATGATAAGATTGAGATTAGGGCAAATTATTTCCCCATCTTTTCCTTTCTCCAATGCACAGTCTCCTCAACCCGCACACTTGGAGTCTCAGGGTCAGCTCTCCAATACTGGTCGACACAGAGGAAAACCAACGGAACCAAAACGAATCCACCGAATTATCTCTGCTATGCTTATTTATACCTTCCCGGGTTTTCTTTCCTTTACTGTTAAGTGCCTATAATCAACTTCAATCATTTTAGCAGAGTACTAAAGAGTGACTGCTCCCAACCCCTTCAGATAGGTGATGCTTATGTTTACATCTGCTTATCAGCTCTGTCAAAGTGCTGTTTCGTGGAGGTGCTGTAATTTGATGAACACATGAGACATGCTATTTGCTAGCAAGAAATTCTCAGCTCAAACAAGCTAAGGTGTATGGAGATTCAGTATAACACAGTAATTGGTTAACTCAGTTTACTTGGGACTCCATTTCTTAGGTCTTGGGCTGTTTACATAACCAAAAGGAGTTAGTGTGTGTGTGTGTGTGTGTGTGTGTGTGTGTGTGTGTGTGTGTGTACCACACTTGACCTAGCACCTACCTGCACAAGTACCCCCCTGCCAAGTGATGTGTTTAAAGGCCAACAAAAAGGAAAACACAGAACACATTTATAATCCTGAAAATCTAGGGCTACTTAACCTTTCTGCTGCTTAATTTTAAAGGCAAAAAATGTACTATGAGCAGCATAAATAAGAACTGATTTGAGCATAGTTTTATAATAGATAAAATGTACCTGATGGGTCTAATTCAAATTTCTAAAATCTAACTGTGCCGCATTAGTCTGAGATACAAGATCTGAAGCTGCATGATCTAATCTGAGAATTTACGGACCTGTTTGAAATACCTTCATTTGATTAATTTGAAATGGAGGCCAGGGTATGACCTCTAACAGTCTGATCTTTAATAACCGCTCAAGAGATGAGGCAGGAAGTCAGTGGCGCTTAGAATTCTATGCACTTTCCTCTAGTGAGCACACCCTGCGGTTCCACGCGTGCAAGCACACCCCTCGCTCACTGCGGGATCTACAGAGCAGCTGTACATGCCCTTCAAAACTCAAATGCGTGTTATGTGGGTGTGCGGTATAGGGGTAGGACATGAAAAAACTCCCACCTGTCCAGTCCGAGAGAAATTTAACTCCTGAGAAGCACACCTTAGTTGAACATCAGATGCAACACTAATTTGCAGAGGTTCCCCCAACATAGGAACAAAAGGGCTGACGTTATGTGTTGATAGCAGATCGTGTGTGAAAACTAAAGTTTTATACGGGGCTGTACGAAGACTAACTGAGGTCTGGAAAATGAGGAATTTTAAATGCTGGACAGTCTCTATACTCAGATTCCGCTGAAGACAATGCAAATACTTATAAGAGCCTGATAATAAAAACAGATTAAAAAAACTTAATCATCAAGGTGAAGCATTTAGTAATGAGGTTTGTACAGCTTTTCGGAAAACACTGACTGGAAGTCCCAACCGGCTAGAGGTAGGCCAGTGTCAGGAGGCATCCCGGACATGGGCATTAGCTTCCAGCACTGATGGTGCAGCCAGTGTCGATGATAAGAATTAAAACACAACTGCAACCCCCAGTCCTGGACAGGCTCAGGAAGCGGCTATCTGGAAAGAGTGGGAGGGGTCCAGGAGGCCAGCCCCCAGGTGATACATACGTTTGCACAACAGTGACGGCGAGCCACTGGAAGTCTTTTCCAGCTGTACTGCGCTGTAATTGTGGTCGCTTGCTCAGGACAGCATGCTGCTTTCACAAGTTGTCTCCTTCCTGAGGGATTTGCTCCTAGAAAAAGCCACCACCGCCTTCTTCACTGTGCCTTCTTCTTCTTCTTTTTCTTTTTTTTCCTGGAGCTTGTCTCTTCTGCAGAGAAGAGCTTTTAACACCTCCCTGGATAGTCAGTAAAACCCCAAGCATTAAGAAGGCCAGAAAATACACGTCCACTTCATTTCACTGAAAAAGAAAGGTCATGATCCTATCCCTTCTTTGGGTCATCCACCCTGAGTCTGCACACCACATTTGCTCAGCAGCAGTCTGGCTACCCTTGCACATCCAGCAAACCCTTAGCACTCCTTCCTCTTATTCAGGATTCCAACTTTTTGAGCGACAAGAAGATCCCTGACACAGAGGGATCCTTGCTGAGGTATGAGAGCAGTGACACAGGATGCAAGAAGAGCACAAATGATGTTTCTTTTTCCTCTGCCAAGCCCAGGGCACGCTTGGTGCTGCCATTCTCCTCCTGGGTGCAGCAGCAAACGCTTCTTCGTCAGTTCTATGATCCAACACTGCCGCCCTTAAAAATTAAGTCACCTCAAAAGTTACATAAGTATTTGAAAATACTCAAGAAAACTCTCCAAACACTGCTAGTTACACTTTGCTTGTCATAAATGGAACATCAATCTGAGCCCCAGGACAGGCCAGAGACAAGAACCTGTGATTTCCAGCCAGGCCTGAATTCTCCCCAAATTCCACAGAGTACCAAAACAGGACAATCTTGGCAGGAGCCAAGGGCAGCCTCCTCTACCCTGAAGCAGGCCATGCCTGGAGTCCTTGGCATGAACCGAGGGCAGCATCTCCTGCCTGGAAGCAGTCATGAAGCACACCGAAACACCACTTCCACGTGGGTGGGCCACTGTTGCTTTGCCTCCCACAGATCTGTCCCCCCTTTTCCCCTGGGTGATGGAGCTGCCAAAGATTCCTCAAAGCCCATCTCTTTTGAGCAGTGAGAAGCCCCGGGCTTCTCTTCCTGCATTTATTCTCCAGACCAAGAAGTTACAGGAAGAGACATAGGTGGGGTTTTGAACATAGGTTCAGTTTTACAAGTTTTGCAATAGAAGCTGGTAACATTCAGTCAAAACAAGTCAGATGACACTCTGTTAGGCAATTAAGTGATCCACTATAACAAAGCCTTGATTTACCCGAAATTCCTTTTCCCTCTAGCAGCTTTTTAGTAACGTTGCCTATCAATCAGTCACTTGTCTGTCTTAGAATCAGCAGCCTTGCTGTGTTATGATTCTTTTCCTGCAACAGAGACTCGATGCCCGGGGGTTAAAATTCCTGTCCTTTGCAAGGTCAATATTTGAAACTGCAAGGCTTTTGGTGACTAAAGTCACCTATTACCCAAGAGCAGTAATAGGAAATTGATGTAATACATTAAAAAAGGTAATTGCCTTCCTTAACCACGAAGATGGCATTTTATAAAATTAGCTGCTTCTCTTAAAAGGCAACCTTCATTATCCTTTACCTACTCTTTAAAGACTATACAAACAGGAATAAGTAAATTATGGATAAAATGTTCTATAACTGGGAGAACTCAACGGCCAGTTGCCCACAGCTTACCTGCTGGTGTCCTGTGACACATATTGAAGCCTCCGTTGTACTTTGAGGAAAAATGTTCAAAACATGCCCAAAGTTCTACCCAGCAGCCGCCCCGGGAACCTGCATGCACTTCTGTCCCACTGCGAGTGGCAACCACATCGGCGGTGCTGGACTCGGGTCAGCCCTGCTGGAATGGCAGTGAAAGAGAAACTCATGTTTCAGCACAGCTAAGACGTAAACGTGCAAGTGCAATTTTTAGTGAACAGTGTCGCGTATCAAGGGATAACTCTGTGACCAAAGGAAAACAAAACCTATTCTAGAAAAACAGCAGCTCTGCCTTTCAGGGATGAGACAACCCTGCAAGCTGCTGAGCTCTCTGCTGGTCACCGGTGATGTCATCCCGGTAGCACTGACCCTGTCACCGCCAGAGGTGCCTCACCCAGTCCCCTCCCATCTGTCCGCTGGACTGGAGGGGCGCCATTCTGTCCACACAGCTTCCTTGAGCACCTGCACCCTTGGGGCCTGCTTGTTGGGAGGAAAGCTGTCACCCGCGGCAGCTGGCTTAAACCTTAGCAGCAGGAGGAACAGCTGCCCGTGGCCAGGCCACTGCCCCAGATGAAACTGTTGCTGCCGGGCCTGGCCATCTCTTCCCAACGGAAATAAGTTGTTTGGGGTTCAGCAGACTCTAGAATGAAGCGGGCCCCTTGGGCACAGGGAGCAACAGCACATCCTAGTGGGCTGATTTCCCCAAAGCTTGAAACTACGTGTCTTGTCTCACTCCAAGGATGGCTGTGGCACTACAGCATCGCTGGACGCTGGGTGGCAGTAGAGGGCCTCACAGAAACCAGGCACAGACAATCTGGCCTCCAGCAAAGGAATGATGCTAATGCGCTCCTCTGGGTAGAATTTGCACAATAACCCACATGGAAGTCACAGCAGGACAGGGATGAAAACTATGGGGCAAGAGGTCAAGTCTGCACAATCCCAACCAACCCCACAGATGCCCATGTCCAGTAACCGCACACACCGGATGGCTCCCCTCAGGCAAAGGAACAGGTGAGACACACCCCTTCTCTGTACCTGGTGACGGATTCAGGGAAGTCAGGCTCCAGGCCCTCTCTCACTCCCACCGTGTCCTGAATCCTCACCGTCAGCTACAGCTGCAAGGACTGTTTCTCTTCTGTGAACCTGCAAGCTAAGGGTCTGAAGCGACACAGTGGAGAAAGCATGCGAGGAAATTCTGCTCTACTTTTCCACCTCAGTGAGGCACGTGCACAATGTAGTTTCCCATCTCAACTGTTGCTTCGCTGTCAAGATTTCTTTTGGTGTGAGAGACCAAGGTGTCAGTAGCAAAAGAAAATGTTTTGCTTTGGCTCCCCTCAGTATGCTTCAACATTTCCAAGTGAATTTCACGTCACAAGGGGAGATGGGGATTGCCCTCAACTGGAATGTGGGTCACCTCCCAGCTGTGTGGTGATGTGTCTGGGGCCAAGGCCAGAGCTGCTGCTTTTCCAGATTTTCCAAGCCAGAAACAAGCACTGTTCACTTTAATAAGGTTAAGTTTAAACCGACATCCTTTTTTGGTGCCTAAACTGTTGACTACATACCCCAGCAAGACAGAAGCGTGTGAAAGCCGTCCATTCACACTCCCCTTCTCCCAGACGGTCACATGCGCATATCCCCAGAGCTGAAGGCACTGTGCAAAGCACGGTGCAGTATATGCGGCCAGTAACCGTGTGTTCTTCTCACTGAACACTTCCAGGGTTGCATCAAGTAAGAGTTGCCTCAACTTTCACTGAAGTAGATAAAAGCTGCAAAAACCCTTACTGATTTCCTAAGTTTACTTCTCTAAGTCCCAAAAGCTAAGACTATAACTACGTTAGCGTTCATGTATGACAAACAAATATTAAATAGTTTACACCTTTATACCAATTTATCTGTAGCTCGTGCAGGTCCAATTGGACCTGGCAGACATCTACAGAACATTTCATGCAACAACTAGAGAATACACATTTTTTCTCATCGGCACATGGAACATTCTCCAGGATAGACCACATGTTAGGTCACAAAACAGGTTTCAGCAAATTTTTCAAAGCTGACATCATTCCTAGTATCTTTTCTGACCACAATTGACTAGCACTGGAAATCAATTACAAGCGAATTTCTGGAAACTACTCCAGTGCATGAAAACTGAACAACAGGCTCCCGAATGACCTATGGGTCCAAGAAGAAATTAAAAAGGAAATCAAAAACGTTCTTGAAACTAATGAAAAAAGATGCATCCTACCAAAACCTGTGGGATACTGTAAAAGCAACAGCGACGAGGCAATATATTGCAATACATGCTCACATCAAAAGGATGGAGAAACTTCACGTAAATGACCGAACCGTACACCTCAAAGAACCACCACCACCACAACAATGCAATCATAAAAGTACTAGAGAGAAAGAAATAATTAACATCAGGGCAGAGTTCAATGAAATGGAGACCCCCAAAACGATACAAAGGATCAGCGAAACACAAAGTTGTTTTTTGAGAAGATAAATAAAATAGACAAACCATTAGCTTTGCCCACTCTCACCACACTCATTCAACATAGTACTGAAAGCCCTAACCAGAGCAATCAAGCAAGACAAAGAAATAAAGGGCATTCAGATTGGGAAGGACAAAGTCAAGTTGTCCCTGTTTGCAGATGACGCGATCTTATAGATAGAAAACCTAAAGGCTACCAGAACGCCCTTACGGCTGACTAACAATTTTAATAATTTTGCGGGGTACAAAATCAACACCCACAGATCAGGAGCATTTTTATACTCCGATAATGAACTGGCAGAAAAAGAAATCAAGAAAGCAAGCCCATTTACAATAGTCACCCCCAAGATAAAATACCTAGGAACCAATTGAACCAAGGAGGTTAATGCAGATCTCTACAATGAGAACTACCAAACACCAGTGAGAGAAATTAAAGAGCACCCAAAAATAGTGGAATGACATACCAGGCTCTGGTACGGGAAGAATTAACATCGTGAAAATGTCCTTTCTACCCATAGCAGTCTACAAATTCAACGCAATCTCCGTCAAAATAGCAACAACTTTCTTCACAGAAATAGAAAAAGCAGTGCTAACATTCATATGGAATACGAAAAGATCCTGAATAGCCAAAGCAATTTTGAGCTTAAAAGCACCCCAAAAACAGAAAGGCTGGAGGCATAACACCACCCAATTTCAAATTCTATGACAAGGCTCAAAACAGCATGGTGATGGCATAGAAACAGACACTCAGATCAATGGAACAGGATAGAAAACCCAGGAATAATCAATTTGCCTACTTACAGCCAACCGATTTTTGACAAAGCAAACCAGAACATACGCTGTGGAAAAGACAGCCTCTTCAGGAAATAAACGGTGCCCGCAAAATTGGACAATCCACATGCAGAAGAATGAAACTGGACCAGCATCTCACCATATGCCAAAATCGACTCGAAATGGATTAAAGACCAGAATATAAGACCCCAAACCATTACATGACTGAAGGAAAACAGAGGGGAAACACTCCAGGAAGTAGGTGGGGGCAAAGGCTTTATGAATAAGACCCGAAAACCCACAAGCAACAATATAAAAACTAAACAAATGAGCTAATGTCAAACTAAGAAGCTTCCACACAGCAAAGGAAACAATCAACAGAGCAGAAAGGCACCCTAAAAAAAGGGAGAAAATATGTGTAAACTATACGTCTGCCAAGGGCTTAATATCCAGAACATACCAAGAACTCAAACAGCTGTACAGTATGAAAACAAGTAATCCGATTTAAAACTGGGCAAACGAGATGAATAGACATTTTTCAAAGACATACAAATGGCCAACGGTACACGAAAAAATGCTCAGCATCACTAGTCATCAGAGAAATGCAAATCAAAACCACATTGAGATATCATGTCAACCCAGATAGACTGGCCATTGTTAAAAAGACCATTAATAAGAAATGCTACTGAGGATATGAGGAAAGGAGAACTCTTCTCCAATGTTGGTGGGACTGTAAATTAGCACAGCCACTATGGAAAACAGTAAAGAAGTTTCCTCCAATACAGATAGTACTACCATATGATCCAGCAGTTCCACTACTGGGTATATATCCAAAGAAATGGAAGTCATATGGAAGGGACACCTGCACTCCCATGTTCACTGCAGCTTTACTTACAATAGCCAAAATATAGAACCAACCTCAGTGCCCTTCGACAGATGACTGGATAAAAAAAATGTGATACACGTACACCATGGAATAATACTCAGTGATAAAGAAAAAGAATGAAATTCTGCCATCGGTAACAACCTGGATGAGTCTGGAGAAAATTATGTTGTGTGAAATAAGCCAGACAAGGGAAGATAAATATCACATGCTCTCACTTATAACTAGGTAGAAAGGAAGGAAGGAAGGAAGGAAGGAAGGAAGGAAGGAAGGAAGGAAGGAAGGAAGGAAGGAAGGAAGGAAGGAAGGAAGCAAAGGACTACAACAGTTCCTTGAACTTTCAGAAGGACAGAAGAAACCAATGGTTACTAGAGATGAGGGGATGGACGGAGGGAGGGAGTTGGGGGCATGATGGGTCAGGCAAAGGGCATAAAGAAAAATCATGATTTGTAATAATGAATATGCTAATAAAAATAATTTAAAAAGTAAGACACTTTAAAACACAAAAAGAATGCCATTATTGACATTCCAGAAAATTCCAGCTATGTGGATAACATTAAAAACCAGCTGTCAAGCTAAATCCTTTATCAGTACAAATTTTGATATTTCTTCAAATTGGGAGGAGAATGTTGGTTTCGATGTACAATGTCTGGTCACTCCCAGCCTCATCTATTTGTCACTGACGACCCTGGGACAGACGGAAAAAAAAAAAAAAAACGGTTTCTGCAACTTTTAAAATACAAACACGCCCTCCACCACCAACTTTCAATTTCTACAAAACGTCCTTGGGTTCTAGTATTCTTGCACATGTTTGTTCTCTTACAGGAAATTTGCTCCTTAGGATTTCACTGCAATGTGCTTCTGGATCCCATGCCATGATTTATCTCTGAGGACCCCTGTTCCCCTGGATCCATTTCACCCCGTGCCTGGCCACCTGTGTGGCACACACACATAGGAGCAGGAGGACAAGGCTTTGAGATGGGGAACCCGCACAAGCAATTATCTGGGTTTAGGTCTGCAGGTTATTAAGGTTTTCCGTTTCAACTTCCACAGCTAGAACGAAAGTGTAGAAATCTGTTTTCTAGTTAAAATCTGTTCACATCCCAAGTGTTTCTTAAGTTACTTAACAAGCCTTTGGTAGTCCGAAATACCGGGAAGTGTGCCTGTAACTAGAAACACCAGAAACTTCCATTTCAAAATTGTCATAAACCAGGGATACTTTAGAAAAACCTTTTCAGCCCACTTCGTGCCTTGAGTAATGGTGGGTAAACAGTGGAAACCAAGAGAGGCAACATGGAAGCAAACGGATATAAAAGCACAAGGGAGACATCATGCTCTTGGGGAGAACTAAAATGCAAATTGTGTCTGTAAACGAAAGAAATTATACAGAAATCCCAGAAAAACAATTGACTGAAAATCAGACGAACGATCCCATGTTCATCTCATCACCTTGAGAACACGAAGGATACTTTTGTACAGGCAGCACACCTCCTTAAAGCAGCAGCAGAGTGCTTCGTGCACAGCAAGGCCTAGTTCACTGAGCAGCTGGACCTGTGCCCACACCCAGAGGGCAGCACCAGCCACGTGGGTGCAGAGGAGGTTGTCCCGGTGAACTCCACAAGCGGCAGCAACGCTCGGCTCTACGCCACAGGACTTCTGACAACGGACACAGTCGCACAGACTGCAAGTGGACCCCACATCAGCCTCAAGACCTCCCCCACCCGAAAACATCTCCACAGCCAGCCAGGGAGGCAAAGGAAGGGTCTTCATGGCGTGCAGAGTTACAATGAATCTGTGTTCACGCTGCCCCCTCCCACTGTACCCGTCGAGACCCAGACGATGTGCCCTGCTACTACAAAGTCGAAGAGATGTTTGATGGGGGCAGAGCGGAAGAGGCACATTGAATTTGGATCATTTTACCCATGACCCTTCTCTCCTCCCAACGCTCTTTGGGAAAGATGACATTTCTGGGGAAACAGAAGGTGATCAGAAGCAAGTAGCTCAAATGTATGTCCCTTGTAAATTTCGGATATCCATCAATTTCAATTTTGAGATATAGAGAAGTGCTGGGAAGTTTAATTGGCCGTATCAGTGTCAGTGAAGAGCTGATGGAAGAAGTGCGAAAGGCCAAAGGAGAAAACCCATGAGTAGAGAAATTAGCCTTCGGCTAATCTTATCTTCTCTGCTTCCATATATCCCTGTCCGTCCTCAAAAGTTGAGTGAGGTAGGAGATGATAAGATTGAGATTAGGGCAAATTATTTCCCCATCTTTTCCTTTCTCCAATGCACAGTCTCCTCAACCCGCACACTTGGAGTCTCAGGGTCAGCTCTCCAATACTGGTCGACACAGAGGAAAACCAACGGAACCAAAACGAATCCACCGAATTATCTCTGCTATGCTTATTTATACCTTCCCGGGTTTTCTTTCCTTTACTGTTAAGTGCCTATAATCAACTTCAATCATTTTAGCAGAGTACTAAAGAGTGACTGCTCCCAACCCCTTCAGATAGGTGATGCTTATGTTTACATCTGCTTATCAGCTCTGTCAAAGTGCTGTTTCGTGGAGGTGCTGTAATTTGATGAACACATGAGACATGCTATTTGCTAGCAAGAAATTCTCAGCTCAAACAAGCTAAGGTGTATGGAGATTCAGTATAACACAGTAATTGGTTAACTCAGTTTACTTGGGACTCCATTTCTTAGGTCTTGGGCTGTTTACATAACCAAAAGGAGTTAGTGTGTGTGTGTGTGTGTGTGTGTGTGTGTGTGTGTGTGTGTGTACCACACTTGACCTAGCACCTACCTGCACAAGTACCCCCCTGCCAAGTGATGTGTTTAAAGGCCAACAAAAAGGAAAACACAGAACACATTTATAATCCTGAAAATCTAGGGCTACTTAACCTTTCTGCTGCTTAATTTTAAAGGCAAAAAATGTACTATGAGCAGCATAAATAAGAACTGATTTGAGCATAGTTTTATAATAGATAAAATGTACCTGATGGGTCTAATTCAAATTTCTAAAATCTAACTGTGCCGCATTAGTCTGAGATACAAGATCTGAAGCTGCATGATCTAATCTGAGAATTTACGGACCTGTTTGAAATACCTTCATTTGATTAATTTGAAATGGAGGCCAGGGTATGACCTCTAACAGTCTGATCTTTAAAAACCGCTCAACAGATGAGGCAGGAAGTCAGTCGCGCTTAGAATTCTATGCACTTTCCTCTAGTGAGCACACCCTGCGGTTCCACGCGTGCAAGCACACCCCTCGCTCACTGCGGGATCTACAGAGCAGCTGTACATGCCCTTCAAAACTCAAATGCGTGTTATGTGGGTGTGCGGTATAGGGGTAGGACATGAAAAAACTCCCACCTGTCCAGTCCGAGAGAAATTTAACTCCTGAGAAGCACACCTTAGTTGAACATCAGATGCAACACTAATTTGCAGAGGTTCCCCCAACATAGGAACAAAAGGGCTGACGTTATGTGTTGATAGCAGATCGTGTGTGAAAACTAAAGTTTTATACGGGGCTGTACGAAGACTAACTGAGGTCTGGAAAATGAGGAATTTTAAATGCTGGACAGTCTCTATACTCAGATTCCGCTGAAGACAATGCAAATACTTATAAGAGCCTGATAATAAAAACAGATTAAAAAAACTTAATCATCAAGGTGAAGCATTTAGTAATGAGGTTTGTACAGCTTTTCGGAAAACACTGACTGGAAGTCCCAACCGGCTAGAGGTAGGCCAGTGTCAGGAGGCATCCCGGACATGGGCATTAGCTTCCAGCACTGATGGTGCAGCCAGTGTCGATGATAAGAATTAAAACACAACTGCAACCCCCAGTCCTGGACAGGCTCAGGAAGCGGCTATCTGGAAAGAGTGGGAGGGGTCCAGGAGGCCAGCCCCCAGGTGATACATACGTTTGCACAACAGTGACGGCGAGCCACTGGAAGTCTTTTCCAGCTGTACTGCGCTGTAATTGTGGTCGCTTGCTCAGGACAGCATGCTGCTTTCACAAGTTGTCTCCTTCCTGAGGGATTTGCTCCTAGAAAAAGCCACCACCGCCTTCTTCACTGTGCCTTCTTCTTCTTCTTTTTCTTTTTTTTCCTGGAGCTTGTCTCTTCTGCAGAGAAGAGCTTTTAACACCTCCCTGGATAGTCAGTAAAACCCCAAGCATTAAGAAGGCCAGAAAATACACGTCCACTTCATTTCACTGAAAAAGAAAGGTCATGATCCTATCCCTTCTTTGGGTCATCCACCCTGAGTCTGCACACCACATTTGCTCAGCAGCAGTCTGGCTACCCTTGCACATCCAGCAAACCCTTAGCACTCCTTCCTCTTATTCAGGATTCCAACTTTTTGAGCGACAAGAAGATCCCTGACACAGAGGGATCCTTGCTGAGGTATGAGAGCAGTGACACAGGATGCAAGAAGAGCACAAATGATGTTTCTTTTTCCTCTGCCAAGCCCAGGGCACGCTTGGTGCTGCCATTCTCCTCCTGGGTGCAGCAGCAAACGCTTCTTCGTCAGTTCTATGATCCAACACTGCCGCCCTTAAAAATTAAGTCACCTCAAAAGTTACATAAGTATTTGAAAATACTCAAGAAAACTCTCCAAACACTGCTAGTTACACTTTGCTTGTCATAAATGGAACATCAATCTGAGCCCCAGGACAGGCCAGAGACAAGAACCTGTGATTTCCAGCCAGGCCTGAATTCTCCCCAAATTCCACAGAGTACCAAAACAGGACAATCTTGGCAGGAGCCAAGGGCAGCCTCCTCTACCCTGAAGCAGGCCATGCCTGGAGTCCTTGGCATGAACCGAGGGCAGCATCTCCTGCCTGGAAGCAGTCATGAAGCACACCGAAACACCACTTCCACGTGGGTGGGCCACTGTTGCTTTGCCTCCCACAGATCTGTCCCCCCTTTTCCCCTGGGTGATGGAGCTGCCAAAGATTCCTCAAAGCCCATCTCTTTTGAGCAGTGAGAAGCCCCGGGCTTCTCTTCCTGCATTTATTCTCCAGACCAAGAAGTTACAGGAAGAGACATAGGTGGGGTTTTGAACATAGGTTCAGTTTTACAAGTTTTGCAATAGAAGCTGGTAACATTCAGTCAAAACAAGTCAGATGACACTCTGTTAGGCAATTAAGTGATCCACTATAACAAAGCCTTGATTTACCCGAAATTCCTTTTCCCTCTAGCAGCTTTTTAGTAACGTTGCCTATCAATTAGTCACTTGTCTGTCTTAGAATCAGCAGCCTTGCTGTGTTATGATTCTTTTCCTGCAACAGAGACTCGATGCCCGGGGGTTAAAATTCCTGTCCTTTGCAAGGTCAATATTTGAA
Organism: Cynocephalus volans; assembly: GCF_027409185.1. Taxonomy (NCBI): domain Eukaryota; kingdom Metazoa; phylum Chordata; class Mammalia; order Dermoptera; family Cynocephalidae; genus Cynocephalus; species Cynocephalus volans. The sequence goes on along the minus strand of NW_026902469.1, from coordinate 98,785 downwards.
ACTGCAAGGCTTTTGGTGACTAAAGTCACCTATTACCCAAGAGCAGTAATAGGAAATTGATGTAATACATTAAAAAAGGTAATTGCCTTCCTTAACCACGAAGATGGCATTTTATAAAATTAGCTGCTTCTCTTAAAAGGCAACCTTCATTATCCTTTACCTACTCTTTAAAGACTATACAAACAGGAATAAGTAAATTATGGATAAAATGTTCTATAACTGGGAGAACTCAACGGCCAGTTGCCCACAGCTTACCTGCTGGTGTCCTGTGACACATATTGAAGCCTCCGTTGTACTTTGAGGAAAAATGTTCAAAACATGCCCAAAGTTCTACCCAGCAGCCGCCCCGGGAACCTGCATGCACTTCTGTCCCACTGCGAGTGGCAACCACATCGGCGGTGCTGGACTCGGGTCAGCCCTGCTGGAATGGCAGTGAAAGAGAAACTCATGTTTCAGCACAGCTAAGACGTAAACGTGCAAGTGCAATTTTTAGTGAACAGTGTCGCGTATCAAGGGATAACTCTGTGACCAAAGGAAAACAAAACCTATTCTAGAAAAACAGCAGCTCTGCCTTTCAGGGATGAGACAACCCTGCAAGCTGCTGAGCTCTCTGCTGGTCACCGGTGATGTCATCCCGGTAGCACTGACCCTGTCACCGCCAGAGGTGCCTCACCCAGTCCCCTCCCATCTGTCCGCTGGACTGGAGGGGCGCCATTCTGTCCACACAGCTTCCTTGAGCACCTGCACCCTTGGGGCCTGCTTGTTGGGAGGAAAGCTGTCACCCGCGGCAGCTGGCTTAAACCTTAGCAGCAGGAGGAACAGCTGCCCGTGGCCAGGCCACTGCCCCAGATGAAACTGTTGCTGCCGGGCCTGGCCATCTCTTCCCAACGGAAATAAGTTGTTTGGGGTTCAGCAGACTCTAGAATGAAGCGGGCCCCTTGGGCACAGGGAGCAACAGCACATCCTAGTGGGCTGATTTCCCCAAAGCTTGAAACTACGTGTCTTGTCTCACTCCAAGGATGGCTGTGGCACTACAGCATCGCTGGACGCTGGGTGGCAGTAGAGGGCCTCACAGAAACCAGGCACAGACAATCTGGCCTCCAGCAAAGGAATGATGCTAATGCGCTCCTCTGGGTAGAATTTGCACAATAACCCACATGGAAGTCACAGCAGGACAGGGATGAAAACTATGGGGCAAGAGGTCAAGTCTGCACAATCCCAACCAACCCCACAGATGCCCATGTCCAGTAACCTCACACACTGGATGGCTCCCCTCAGGCAAAGGAACAGGTGAGACACACCCCTTCTCTGTACCTGGTGACGGATTCAGGGAAGTCAGGCTCCAGGCCCTCTCTCACTCCCACCGTGTCCTGAATCCTCACCGTCAGCTACAGCTGCAAGGACTGTTTCTCTTCTGTGAACCTGCAAGCTAAGGGTCTGAAGCGACACAGTGGAGAAAGCATGCGAGGAAATTCTGCTCTACTTTTCCACCTCAGTGAGGCACGTGCACAATGTAGTTTCCCATCTCAACTGTTGCTTCGCTGTCAAGATTTCTTTTGGTGTGAGAGACCAAGGTGTCAGTAGCAAAAGAAAATGTTTTGCTTTGGCTCCCCTCAGTATGCTTCAACATTTCCAAGTGAATTTCACGTCACAAGGGGAGATGGGGATTGCCCTCAACTGGAATGTGGGTCACCTCCCAGCTGTGTGGTGATGTGTCTGGGGCCAAGGCCAGAGCTGCTGCTTTTCCAGATTTTCCAAGCCAGAAACAAGCACTGTTCACTTTAATAAGGTTAAGTTTAAACCGACATCCTTTTTTGGTGCCTAAACTGTTGACTACATACCCCAGCAAGACAGAAGCGTGTGAAAGCCGTCCATTCACACTCCCCTTCTCCCAGACGGTCACATGCGCATATCCCCAGAGCTGAAGGCACTGTGCAAAGCACGGTGCAGTATATGCGGCCAGTAACCGTGTGTTCTTCTCACTGAACACTTCCAGGGTTGCATCAAGTAAGAGTTGCCTCAACTTTCACTGAAGTAGATAAAAGCTGCAAAAACCCTTACTGATTTCCTAAGTTTACTTCTCTAAGTCCCAAAAGCTAAGACTATAACTACGTTAGCGTTCATGTATGACAAACAAATATTAAATAGTTTACACCTTTATACCAATTTATCTGTAGCTCGTGCAGGTCCAATTGGACCTGGCAGACATCTACAGAACATTTCATGCAACAACTAGAGAATACACATTTTTTCTCATCGGCACATGGAACATTCTCCAGGATAGACCACATGTTAGGTCACAAAACAGGTTTCAGCAAATTTTTCAAAGCTGACATCATTCCTAGTATCTTTTCTGACCACAATTGACTAGCACTGGAAATCAATTACAAGCGAATTTCTGGAAACTACTCCAGTGCATGAAAACTGAACAACAGGCTCCCGAATGACCTATGGGTCCAAGAAGAAATTAAAAAGGAAATCAAAAACGTTCTTGAAACTAATGAAAAACGATGCATCCTACCAAAACCTGTGGGATACTGTAAAAGCAACAGCGACGAGGCAATATATTGCAATACATGCTCACATCAAAAGGATGGAGAAACTTCACGTAAATGACCGAACCGTACACCTCAAAGAACCACCACCACCACAACAATGCAATCATAAAAGTACTAGAGAGAAAGAAATAATTAACATCAGGGCAGAGTTCAATGAAATGGAGACCCCCAAAACGATACAAAGGATCAGCGAAACACAAAGTTGTTTTTTGAGAAGATAAATAAAATAGACAAACCATTAGCTTTGCCCACTCTCACCACACTCATTCAACATAGTACTGAAAGCCCTAACCAGAGCAATCAAGCAAGACAAAGAAATAAAGGGCATTCAGATTGGGAAGGACAAAGTCAAGTTGTCCCTGTTTGCAGATGACGCGATCTTATAGATAGAAAACCTAAAGGCTACCAGAACGCCCTTACGGCTGACTAACAATTTTAATAATTTTGCGGGGTACAAAATCAACACCCACAGATCAGGAGCATTTTTATACTCCGATAATGAACTGGCAGAAAAAGAAATCAAGAAAGCAAGCCCATTTACAATAGTCACCCCCAAGATAAAATACCTAGGAACCAATTGAACCAAGGAGGTTAATGCAGATCTCTACAATGAGAACTACCAAACACCAGTGAGAGAAATTAAAGAGCACCCAAAAATAGTGGAATGACATACCAGGCTCTGGTACGGGAAGAATTAACATCGTGAAAATGTCCTTTCTACCCATAGCAGTCTACAAATTCAACGCAATCTCCGTCAAAATAGCAACAACTTTCTTCACAGAAATAGAAAAAGCAGTGCTAACATTCATATGGAATACGAAAAGATCCTGAATAGCCAAAGCAATTTTGAGCTTAAAAGCACCCCAAAAACAGAAAGGCTGGAGGCATAACACCACCCAATTTCAAATTCTATGACAAGGCTCAAAACAGCATGGTGATGGCATAGAAACAGACACTCAGATCAATGGAACAGGATAGAAAACCCAGGAATAATCAATTTGCCTACTTACAGCCAACCGATTTTTGACAAAGCAAACCAGAACATACGCTGTGGAAAAGACAGCCTCTTCAGGAAATAAACGGTGCCCGCAAAATTGGACAATCCACATGCAGAAGAATGAAACTGGACCAGCATCTCACCATATGCCAAAATCGACTCGAAATGGATTAAAGACCAGAATATAAGACCCCAAACCATTACATGACTGAAGGAAAACAGAGGGGAAACACTCCAGGAAGTAGGTGGGGGCAAAGGCTTTATGAATAAGACCCGAAAACCCACAAGCAACAATATAAAAACTAAACAAATGAGCTAATGTCAAACTAAGAAGCTTCCACACAGCAAAGGAAACAATCAACAGAGCAGAAAGGCACCCTAAAAAAAGGGAGAAAATATGTGTAAACTATACGTCTGCCAAGGGCTTAATATCCAGAACATACCAAGAACTCAAACAGCTGTACAGTATGAAAACAAGTAATCCGATTTAAAACTGGGCAAACGAGATGAATAGACATTTTTCAAAGACATACAAATGGCCAACGGTACACGAAAAAATGCTCAGCATCACTAGTCATCAGAGAAATGCAAATCAAAACCACATTGAGATATCATGTCAACCCAGATAGACTGGCCATTGTTAAAAAGACCATTAATAAGAAATGCTACTGAGGATATGAGGAAAGGAGAACTCTTCTCCAATGTTGGTGGGACTGTAAATTAGCACAGCCACTATGGAAAACAGTAAAGAAGTTTCCTCCAATACAGATAGTACTACCATATGATCCAGCAGTTCCACTACTGGGTATATATCCAAAGAAATGGAAGTCATATGGAAGGGACACCTGCACTCCCATGTTCACTGCAGCTTTACTTACAATAGCCAAAATATAGAACCAACCTCAGTGCCCTTCGACAGATGACTGGATAAAAAAAATGTGATACACGTACACCATGGAATAATACTCAGTGATAAAGAAAAAGAATGAAATTCTGCCATCGGTAACAACCTGGATGAGTCTGGAGAAAATTATGTTGTGTGAAATAAGCCAGACAAGGGAAGATAAATATCACATGCTCTCACTTATAACTAGGTAGAAAGGAAGGAAGGAAGGAAGGAAGGAAGGAAGGAAGGAAGGAAGGAAGGAAGGAAGGAAGGAAGGAAGGAAGGAAGGAAGGAAGCAAAGGACTACAACAGTTCCTTGAACTTTCAGAAGGACAGAAGAAACCAATGGTTACTAGAGATGAGGGGATGGACGGAGGGAGGGAGTTGGGGGCATGATGGGTCAGGCAAAGGGCATAAAGAAAAATCATGATTTGTAATAATGAATATGCTAATAAAAATAATTTAAAAAGTAAGACACTTTAAAACACAAAAAGAATGCCATTATTGACATTCCAGAAAATTCCAGCTATGTGGATAACATTAAAAACCAGCTGTCAAGCTAAATCCTTTATCAGTACAAATTTTGATATTTCTTCAAATTGGGAGGAGAATGTTGGTTTCGATGTACAATGTCTGGTCACTCCCAGCCTCATCTATTTGTCACTGACGACCCTGGGACAGACGGAAAAAAAAAAAAAAAACGGTTTCTGCAACTTTTAAAATACAGACACGCCCTCCACCACCAACTTTCAATTTCTACAAAACGTCCTTGGGTTCTAGTATTCTTGCACATGTTTGTTCTCTTACAGGAAATTTGCTCCTTAGGATTTCACTGCAATGTGCTTCTGGATCCCATGCCATGATTTATCTCTGAGGACCCCTGTTCCCCTGGATCCATTTCACCCCGTGCCTGGCCACCTGTGTGGCACACACACATAGGAGCAGGAGGACAAGGCTTTGAGATGGGGAACCCGCACAAGCAATTATCTGGGTTTAGGTCTGCAGGTTATTAAGGTTTTCCGTTTCAACTTCCACAGCTAGAACGAAAGTGTAGAAATCTGTTTTCTAGTTAAAATCTGTTCACATCCCAAGTGTTTCTTAAGTTACTTAACAAGCCTTTGGTAGTCCGAAATACCGGGAAGTGTGCCTGTAACTAGAAACACCAGAAACTTCCATTTCAAAATTGTCATAAACCAGGGATACTTTAGAAAAACCTTTTCAGCCCACTTCGTGCCTTGAGTAATGGTGGGTAAACAGTGGAAACCAAGAGAGGCAACATGGAAGCAAACGGATATAAAAGCACAAGGGAGACATCATGCTCTTGGGGAGAACTAAAATGCAAATTGTGTCTGTAAACGAAAGAAATTATACAGAAATCCCAGAAAAACAATTGACTGAAAATCAGACGAACGATCCCATGTTCATCTCATCACCTTGAGAACACGAAGGATACTTTTGTACAGGCAGCACACCTCCTTAAAGCAGCAGCAGAGTGCTTCGTGCACAGCAAGGCCTAGTTCACTGAGCAGCTGGACCTGTGCCCACACCCAGAGGGCAGCACCAGCCACGTGGGTGCAGAGGAGGTTGTCCCGGTGAACTCCTCAAGCGGCAGCAACGCTCGGCTCTACGCCACAGGACTTCTGACAACGGACACAGTCGCACAGACTGCAAGTGGACCCCACATCAGCCTCAAGACCTCCCCCACCCGAAAACATCTCCACAGCCAGCCAGGGAGGCAAAGGAAGGGTCTTCATGGCGTGCAGAGTTACAATGAATCTGTGTTCACGCTGCCCCCTCCCACTGTACCCGTCGAGACCCAGACGATGTGCCCTGCTACTACAAAGTCGAAGAGATGTTTGATGGGGGCAGAGCGGAAGAGGCACATTGAATTTGGATCATTTTACCCATGACCCTTCTCTCCTCCCAACGCTCTTTGGGAAAGATGACATTTCTGGGGAAACAGAAGGTGATCAGAAGCAAGTAGCTCAAATGTATGTCCCTTGTAAATTTCGGATATCCATCAATTTCAATTTTGAGATATAGAGAAGTGCTGGAAAGTTTAATTGGCCGTATCAGTGTCAGTGAAGAGCTGATGGAAGAAGTGCGAAAGGCCAAAGGAGAAAACCCATGAGTAGAGAAATTAGCCTTCGGCTAATCTTATCTTCTCTGCTTCCATATATCCCTGTCCGTCCTCAAAAGTTGAGTGAGGTAGGAGATGATAAGATTGAGATTAGGGCAAATTATTTCCCCATCTTTTCCTTTCTCCAATGCACAGTCTCCTCAACCCGCACACTTGGAGTCTCAGGGTCAGCTCTCCAATACTGGTCGACACAGAGGAAAACCAACGGAACCAAAACGAATCCACCGAATTATCTCTGCTATGCTTATTTATACCTTCCCGGGTTTTCTTTCCTTTACTGTTAAGTGCCTATAATCAACTTCAATCATTTTAGCAGAGTACTAAAGAGTGACTGCTCCCAACCCCTTCAGATAGGTGATGCTTATGTTTACATCTGCTTATCAGCTCTGTCAAAGTGCTGTTTCGTGGAGGTGCTGTAATTTGATGAACACATGAGACATGCTATTTGCTAGCAAGAAATTCTCAGCTCAAACAAGCTAAGGTGTATGGAGATTCAGTATAACACAGTAATTGGTTAACTCAGTTTACTTGGGACTCCATTTCTTAGGTCTTGGGCTGTTTACATAACCAAAAGGAGTTAGTGTGTGTGTGTGTCTGTGTGTGTGTGTGTGTGTGTGTGTGTACCACACTTGACCTAGCACCTACCTGCACAAGTACCCCCCTGCCAAGTGATGTGTTTAAAGGCCAACAAAAAGGAAAACACAGAACACATTTATAATCCTGAAAATCTAGGGCTACTTAACCTTTCTGCTGCTTAATTTTAAAGGCAAAAAATGTACTATGAGCAGCATAAATAAGAACTGATTTGAGCATAGTTTTATAATAGATAAAATGTACCTGATGGGTCTAATTCAAATTTCTAAAATCTAACTGTGCCGCATTAGTCTGAGATACAAGATCTGAAGCTGCATGATCTAATCTGAGAATTTACGGACCTGTTTGAAATACCTTCATTTGATTAATTTGAAATGGAGGCCAGGGTATGACCTCTAACAGTCTGATCTTTAAAAACCGCTCAACAGATGAGGCAGGAAGTCAGTCGCGCTTAGAATTCTATGCACTTTCCTCTAGTGAGCACACCCTGCGGTTCCACGCGTGCAAGCACACCCCTCGCTCACTGCGGGATCTACAGAGCAGCTGTACATGCCCTTCAAAACTCAAATGCGTGTTATGTGGGTGTGCGGTATAGGGGTAGGACATGAAAAAACTCCCACCTGTCCAGTCCGAGAGAAATTTAACTCCTGAGAAGCACACCTTAGTTGAACATCAGATGCAACACTAATTTGCAGAGGTTCCCCCAACATAGGAACAAAAGGGCTGACGTTATGTGTTGATAGCAGATCGTGTGTGAAAACTAAAGTTTTATACGGGGCTGTACGAAGACTAACTGAGGTCTGGAAAATGAGGAATTTTAAATGCTGGACAGTCTCTATACTCAGATTCCGCTGAAGACAATGCAAATACTTATAAGAGCCTGATAATAAAAACAGATTAAAAAAACTTAATCATCAAGGTGAAGCATTTAGTAATGAGGTTTGTACAGCTTTTCGGAAAACACTGACTGGAAGTCCCAACCGGCTAGAGGTAGGCCAGTGTCAGGAGGCATCCCGGACATGGGCATTAGCTTCCAGCACTGATGGTGCAGCCAGTGTCGATGATAAGAATTAAAACACAACTGCAACCCCCAGTCCTGGACAGGCTCAGGAAGCGGCTATCTGGAAAGAGTGGGAGGGGTCCAGGAGGCCAGCCCCCAGGTGATACATACGTTTGCACAACAGTGACGGCGAGCCACGGGAAGTCTTTTCCAGCTGTACTGCGCTGTAATTGTGGTCGCTTGCTCAGGACAGCATGCTGCTTTCACAAGTTGTCTCCTTCCTGAGGGATTTGCTCCTAGAAAAAGCCACCACCGCCTTCTTCACTGTGCCTTCTTCTTCTTCTTTTTCTTTTTTTTCCTGGAGCTTGTCTCTTCTGCAGAGAAGAGCTTTTAACACCTCCCTGGATAGTCAGTAAAACCCCAAGCATTAAGAAGGCCAGAAAATACACGTCCACTTCATTTCACTGAAAAAGAAAGGTCATGATCCTATCCCTTCTTTGGGTCATCCACCCTGAGTCTGCACACCACATTTGCTCAGCAGCAGTCTGGCTACCCTTGCACATCCAGCAAACCCTTAGCACTCCTTCCTCTTATTCAGGATTCCAACTTTTTGAGCGACAAGAAGATCCCTGACACAGAGGGATCCTTGCTGAGGTATGAGAGCAGTGACACAGGATGCAAGAAGAGCACAAATGATGTTTCTTTTTCCTCTGCCAAGCCCAGGGCACGCTTGGTGCTGCCATTCTCCTCCTGGGTGCAGCAGCAAACGCTTCTTCGTCAGTTCTATGATCCAACACTGCCGCCCTTAAAAATTAAGTCACCTCAAAAGTTACATAAGTATTTGAAAATACTCAAGAAAACTCTCCAAACACTGCTAGTTACACTTTGCTTGTCATAAATGGAACATCAATCTGAGCCCCAGGACAGGCCAGAGACAAGAACCTGTGATTTCCAGCCAGGCCTGAATTCTCCCCAAATTCCACAGAGTACCAAAACAGGACAATCTTGGCAGGAGCCAAGGGCAGCCTCCTCTACCCTGAAGCAGGCCATGCCTGGAGTCCTTGGCATGAACCGAGGGCAGCATCTCCTGCCTGGAAGCAGTCATGAAGCACACCGAAACACCACTTCCACGTGGGTGGGCCACTGTTGCTTTGCCTCCCACAGATCTGTCCCCCCTTTTCCCCTGGGTGATGGAGCTGCCAAAGATTCCTCAAAGCCCATCTCTTTTGAGCAGTGAGAAGCCCCGGGCTTCTCTTCCTGCATTTATTCTCCAGACCAAGAAGTTACAGGAAGAGACATAGGTGGGGTTTTGAACATAGGTTCAGTTTTACAAGTTTTGCAATAGAAGCTGGTAACATTCAGTCAAAACAAGTCAGATGACACTCTGTTAGGCAATTAAGTGATCCACTATAACAAAGCCTTGATTTACCCGAAATTCCTTTTCCCTCTAGCAGCTTTTTAGTAACGTTGCCTATCAATTAGTCACTTGTCTGTCTTAGAATCAGCAGCCTTGCTGTGTTATGATTCTTTTCCTGCAACAGAGACTCGATGCCCGGGGGTTAAAATTCCTGTCCTTTGCAAGGTCAATATTTGAAACTGCAAGGCTTTTGGTGACTAAAGTCACCTATTACCCAAGAGCAGTAATAGGAAATTGATGTAATACATTAAAAAAGGTAATTGCCTTCCTTAACCACGAAGATGGCATTTTATAAAATTAGCTGCTTCTCTTAAAAGGCAACCTTCATTATCCTTTACCTACTCTTTAAAGACTATACAAACAGGAATAAGTAAATTATGGATAAAATGTTCTATAACTGGGAGAACTCAACGGCCAGTTGCCCACAGCTTACCTGCTGGTGTCCTGTGACACATATTGAAGCCTCCGTTGTACTTTGAGGAAAAATGTTCAAAACATGCCCAAAGTTCTACCCAGCAGCCGCCCCGGGAACCTGCATGCACTTCTGTCCCACTGCGAGTGGCAACCACATCGGCGGTGCTGGACTCGGGTCAGCCCTGCTGGAATGGCAGTGAAAGAGAAACTCATGTTTCAGCACAGCTAAGACGTAAACGTGCAAGTGCAATTTTTAGTGAACAGTGTCGCGTATCAAGGGATAACTCTGTGACCAAAGGAAAACAAAACCTATTCTAGAAAAACAGCAGCTCTGCCTTTCAGGGATGAGACAACCCTGCAAGCTGCTGAGCTCTCTGCTGGTCACCGGTGATGTCATCCCGGTAGCACTGACCCTGTCACCGCCAGAGGTGCCTCACCCAGTCCCCTCCCATCTGTCCGCTGGACTGGAGGGGCGCCATTCTGTCCACACAGCTTCCTTGAGCACCTGCACCCTTGGGGCCTGCTTGTTGGGAGGAAAGCTGTCACCCGCGGCAGCTGGCTTAAACCTTAGCAGCAGGAGGAACAGCTGCCCGTGGCCAGGCCACTGCCCCAGATGAAACTGTTGCTGCCGGGCCTGGCCATCTCTTCCCAACGGAAATAAGTTGTTCGGGGTTCAGCAGACTCTAGAATGAAGCGGGCCCCTTGGGCACAGGGAGCAACAGCACATCCTAGTGGGCTGATTTCCCCAAAGCTTGAAACTAGGTGTCTTGTCTCACTCCAAGGATGGCTGTGGCACTACAGCATCGCTGGACGCTGGGTGGCAGTAGAGGGCCTCACAGAAACCAGGCACAGACAATCTGGCCTCCAGCAAAGGAATGATGCTAATGCGCTCCTCTGGGTAGAATTTGCACAATAACCCACATGGAAGTCACAGCAGGACAGGGATGAAAACTATGGGGCAAGAGGTCAAGTCTGCACAATCCCAACCAACCCCACAGATGCCCATGTCCAGTAACCGCACACACCGGATGGCTCCCCACAGGCAAAGGAACAGGTGAGACACACCCCTTCTCTGTACCTGGTGACGGATTCAGGGAAGTCAGGCTCCAGGCCCTCTCTCACTCCCACCGTGTCCTGAATCCTCACCGTCAGCTACAGCTGCAAGGACTGTTTCTCTTCTGTGAACCTGCAAGCTAAGGGTCTGAAGCGACACAGTGGAGAAAGCATGCGAGGAAATTCTGCTCTACTTTTCCACCTCAGTGAGACACGTGCACAATGTAGTTTCCCATCTCAACTGTTGCTTCGCTGTCAAGATTTCTTTTGGTGTGAGAGACCAAGGTGTCAGTAGCAAAAGAAAATGTTTTGCTTTGGCTCCCCTCAGTATGCTTCAACATTTCCAAGTGAATTTCACGTCACAAGGGGAGATGGGGATTGCCCTCAACTGGAATGTGGGTCACCTCCCAGCTGTGTGGTGATGTGTCTGGGGCCAAGGCCAGAGCTGCTGCTTTTCCAGATTTTCCAAGCCAGAAACAAGCACTGTTCACTTTAATAAGGTTAAGTTTAAACCGACATCCTTTTTTGGTGCCTAAACTGTTGACTACATACCCCAGCAAGACAGAAGCGTGTGAAAGCCGTCCATTCACACTCCCCTTCTCCCAGACGGTCACATGCGCATATCCCCAGAGCTGAAGGCACTGTGCAAAGCACGGTGCAGTATATGCGGCCAGTAACCGTGTGTTCTTCTCACTGAACACTTCCAGGGTTGCATCAAGTAAGAGTTGCCTCAACTTTCACTGAAGTAGATAAAAGCTGCAAAAACCCTTACTGATTTCCTAAGTTTACTTCTCTAAGTCCCAAAAGCTAAGACTATAACTACGTTAGCGTTCATGTATGACAAACAAATATTAAATAGTTTACACCTTTATACCAATTTATCTGTAGCTCGTGCAGGTCCAATTGGACCTGGCAGACATCTACAGAACATTTCATGCAACAACTAGAGAATACACATTTTTTCTCATCGGCACATGGAACATTCTCCAGGATAGACCACATGTTAGGTCACAAAACAGGTTTCAGCAAATTTTTCAAAGCTGACATCATTCCTAGTATCTTTTCTGACCACAATTGACTAGCACTGGAAATCAATTACAAGCGAATTTCTGGAAACTACTCCAGTGCATGAAAACTGAACAACAGGCTCCCGAATGACCTATGGGTCCAAGAAGAAATTAAAAAGGAAATCAAAAACGTTCTTGAAACTAATGAAAAACGATGCATCCTACCAAAACCTGTGGGATACTGTAAAAGCAACAGCGACGAGGCAATATATTGCAATACATGCTCACATCAAAAGGATGGAGAAACTTCACGTAAATGACCGAACCGTACACCTCAAAGAACCACCACCACCACAACAATGCAATCATAAAAGTACTAGAGAGAAAGAAATAATTAACATCAGGGCAGAGTTCAATGAAATGGAGACCCCCAAAACGATACAAAGGATCAGCGAAACACAAAGTTGTTTTTTGAGAAGATAAATAAAATAGACAAACCATTAGCTTTGCCCACTCTCACCACACTCATTCAACATAGTACTGAAAGCCCTAACCAGAGCAATCAAGCAAGACAAAGAAATAAAGGGCATTCAGATTGGGAAGGACAAAGTCAAGTTGTCCCTGTTTGCAGATGACGCGATCTTATAGATAGAAAACCTAAAGGCTACCAGAACGCCCTTACGGCTGACTAACAATTTTAATAATTTTGCGGGGTACAAAATCAACACCCACAGATCAGGAGCATTTTTATACTCCGATAATGAACTGGCAGAAAAAGAAATCAAGAAAGCAAGCCCATTTACAATAGTCACCCCCAAGATAAAATACCTAGGAACCAATTGAACCAAGGAGGTTAATGCAGATCTCTACAATGAGAACTACCAAACACCAGTGAGAGAAATTAAAGAGCACCCAAAAATAGTGGAATGACATACCAGGCTCTGGTACGGGAAGAATTAACATCGTGAAAATGTCCTTTCTACCCATAGCAGTCTACAAATTCAACGCAATCTCCGTCAAAATAGCAACAACTTTCTTCACAGAAATAGAAAAAGCAGTGCTAACATTCATATGGAATACGAAAAGATCCTGAATAGCCAAAGCAATTTTGAGCTTAAAAGCACCCCAAAAACAGAAAGGCTGGAGGCATAACACCACCCAATTTCAAATTCTATGACAAGGCTCAAAACAGCATGGTGATGGCATAGAAACAGACACTCAGATCAATGGAACAGGATAGAAAACCCAGGAATAATCAATTTGCCTACTTACAGCCAACCGATTTTTGACAAAGCCAACCAGAACATACGCTGTGGAAAAGACAGCCTCTTCAGGAAATAAACGGTGCCCGCAAAATTGGACAATCCACATGCAGAAGAATGAAACTGGACCAGCATCTCACCATATGCCAAAATCGACTCGAAATGGATTAAAGACCAGAATATAAGACCCCAAACCATTACATGACTGAAGGAAAACAGAGGGGAAACACTCCAGGAAGTAGGTGGGGGCAAAGGCTTTATGAATAAGACCCGAAAACCCACAAGCAACAATATAAAAACTAAACAAATGAGCTAATGTCAAACTAAGAAGCTTCCACACAGCAAAGGAAACAATCAACAGAGCAGAAAGGCACCCTAAAAAAAGGGAGAAAATATGTGTAAACTATACGTCTGCCAAGGGCTTAATATCCAGAACATACCAAGAACTCAAACAGCTGTACAGTATGAAAACAAGTAATCCGATTTAAAACTGGGCAAACGAGATGAATAGACATTTTTCAAAGACATACAAATGGCCAACGGTACACGAAAAAATGCTCAGCATCACTAGTCATCAGAGAAATGCAAATCAAAACCACATTGAGATATCATGTCAACCCAGATAGACTGGCCATTGTTAAAAAGACCATTAATAAGAAATGCTACTGAGGATATGAGGAAAGGAGAACTCTTCTCCAATGTTGGTGGGACTGTAAATTAGCACAGCCACTATGGAAAACAGTAAAGAAGTTTCCTCCAATACAGATAGTACTACCATATGATCCAGCAGTTCCACTACTGGGTATATATCCAAAGAAATGGAAGTCATATGGAAGGGACACCTGCACTCCCATGTTCACTGCAGCTTTACTTACAATAGCCAAAATATAGAACCAACCTCAGTGCCCTTCGACAGATGACTGGATAAAAAAAATGTGATACACGTACACCATGGAATAATACTCAGTGATAAAGAAAAAGAATGAAATTCTGCCATCGGTAACAACCTGGATGAGTCTGGAGAAAATTATGTTGTGTGAAATAAGCCAGACAAGGGAAGATAAATATCACATGCTCTCACTTATAACTAGGTAGAAAGGAAGGAAGGAAGGAAGGAAGGAAGGAAGGAAGGAAGGAAGGAAGGAAGGAAGGAAGGAAGGAAGGAAGGAAGGAAGCAAAGGACTACAACAGTTCCTTGAACTTTCAGAAGGACAGAAGAAACCAATGGTTACTAGAGATGAGGGGATGGACGGAGGGAGGGAGTTGGGGGCATGATGGGTCAGGCAAAGGGCATAAAGAAAAATCATGATTTGTAATAATGAATATGCTAATAAAAATAATTTAAAAAGTAAGACACTTTAAAACACAAAAAGAATGCCATTATTGACATTCCAGAAAATTCCAGCTATGTGGATAACATTAAAAACCAGCTGTCAAGCTAAATCCTTTATCAGTACAAATTTTGATATTTCTTCAAATTGGGAGGAGAATGTTGGTTTCGATGTACAATGTCTGGTCACTCCCAGCCTCATCTATTTGTCACTGACGACCCTGGGACAGACGGAAAAAAAAAAAAAAACGGTTTCTGCAACTTTTAAAATACAGACACGCCCTCCACCACCAACTTTCAATTTCTACAAAACGTCCTTGGGTTCTAGTATTCTTGCACATGTTTGTTCTCTTACAGGAAATTTGCTCCTTAGGATTTCACTGCAATGTGCTTCTGGATCCCATGCCATGATTTATCTCTGAGGACCCCTGTTCCCCTGGATCCATTTCACCCCGTGCCTGGCCACCTGTGTGGCACACACACATAGGAGCAGGAGGACAAGGCTTTGAGATGGGGAACCCGCACAAGCAATTATCTGGGTTTAGGTCTGCAGGTTATTAAGGTTTTCCGTTTCAACTTCCACAGCTAGAACGAAAGTGTAGAAATCTGTTTTCTAGTTAAAATCTGTTCACATCCCAAGTGTTTCTTAAGTTACTTAACAAGCCTTTGGTAGTCCGAAATACCGGGAAGTGTGCCTGTAACTAGAAACACCAGAAACTTCCATTTCAAAATTGTCATAAACCAGGGATACTTTAGAAAAACCTTTTCAGCCCACTTCGTGCCTTGAGTAATGGTGGGTAAACAGTGGAAACCAAGAGAGGCAACATGGAAGCAAACGGATATAAAAGCACAAGGGAGACATCATGCTCTTGGGGAGAACTAAAATGCAAATTGTGTCTGTAAACGAAAGAAATTATACAGAAATCCCAGAAAAACAATTGACTGAAAATCAGACGAACGATCCCATGTTCATCTCATCACCTTGAGAACACGAAGGATACTTTTGTACAGGCAGCACACCTCCTTAAAGCAGCAGCAGAGTGCTTCGTGCACAGCAAGGCCTAGTTCACTGAGCAGCTGGACCTGTGCCCACACCCAGAGGGCAGCACCAGCCACGTGGGTGCAGAGGAGGTTGTCCCGGTGAACTCCACAAGCGGCAGCAACGCTCGGCTCTACGCCACAGGACTTCTGACAACGGACACAGTCGCACAGACTGCAAGTGGACCCCACATCAGCCTCAAGACCTCCCCCACCCGAAAACATCTCCACAGCCAGCCAGGGAGGCAAAGGAAGGGTCTTCATGGCGTGCAGAGTTACAATGAATCTGTGTTCACGCTGCCCCCTCCCACTGTACCCGTCGAGACCCAGACGATGTGCCCTGCTACTACAAAGTCGAAGAGATGTTTGATGGGGGCAGAGCGGAAGAGGCACATTGAATTTGGATCATTTTACCCATGACCCTTCTCTCCTCCCAACGCTCTTTGGGAAAGATGACATTTCTGGGGAAACAGAAGGTGATCAGAAGCAAGTAGCTCAAATGTATGTCCCTTGTAAATTTCGGATATCCATCAATTTCAATTTTGAGATATAGAGAAGTGCTGGGAAGTTTAATTGGCCGTATCAGTGTCAGTGAAGAGCTGATGGAAGAAGTGCGAAAGGCCAAAGGAGAAAACCCATGAGTAGAGAAATTAGCCTTCGGCTAATCTTATCTTCTCTGCTTCCATATATCCCTGTCCGTCCTCAAAAGTTGAGTGAGGTAGGAGATGATAAGATTGAGATTAGGGCAAATTATTTCCCCATCTTTTCCTTTCTCCAATGCACAGTCTCCTCAACCCGCACACTTGGAGTCTCAGGGTCAGCTCTCCAATACTGGTCGACACAGAGGAAAACCAACGGAACCAAAACGAATCCACCGAATTATCTCTGCTATGCTTATTTATACCTTCCCGGGTTTTCTTTCCTTTACTGTTAAGTGCCTATAATCAACTTCAATCATTTTAGCAGAGTACTAAAGAGTGACTGCTCCCAACCCCTTCAGATAGGTGATGCTTATGTTTACATCTGCTTATCAGCTCTGTCAAAGTGCTGTTTCGTGGAGGTGCTGTAATTTGATGAACACATGAGACATGCTATTTGCTAGCAAGAAATTCTCAGCTCAAACAAGCTAAGGTGTATGGAGATTCAGTATAACACAGTAATTGGTTAACTCAGTTTACTTGGGACTCCATTTCTTAGGTCTTGGGCTGTTTACATAACCAAAAGGAGTTAGTGTGTGTGTGTGTGTGTGTGTGTGTGTGTGTGTGTGTGTGTGTACCACACTTGACCTAGCACCTACCTGCACAAGTACCCCCCTGCCAAGTGATGTGTTTAAAGGCCAACAAAAAGGAAAACACAGAACACATTTATAATCCTGAAAATCTAGGGCTACTTAACCTTTCTGCTGCTTAATTTTAAAGGCAAAAAATGTACTATGAGCAGCATAAATAAGAACTGATTTGAGCATAGTTTTATAATAGATAAAATGTACCTGATGGGTCTAATTCAAATTTCTAAAATCTAACTGTGCCGCATTAGTCTGAGATACAAGATCTGAAGCTGCATGATCTAATCTGAGAATTTACGGACCTGTTTGAAATACCTTCATTTGATTAATTTGAAATGGAGGCCAGGGTATGACCTCTAACAGTCTGATCTTTAAAAACCGCTCAACAGATGAGGCAGGAAGTCAGTCGCGCTTAGAATTCTATGCACTTTCCTCTAGTGAGCACACCCTGCGGTTCCACGCGTGCAAGCACACCCCTCGCTCACTGCGGGATCTACAGAGCAGCTGTACATGCCCTTCAAAACTCAAATGCGTGTTATGTGGGTGTGCGGTATAGGGGTAGGACATGAAAAAACTCCCACCTGTCCAGTCCGAGAGAAATTTAACTCCTGAGAAGCACACCTTAGTTGAACATCAGATGCAACACTAATTTGCAGAGGTTCCCCCAACATAGGAACAAAAGGGCTGACGTTATGTGTTGATAGCAGATCGTGTGTGAAAACTAAAGTTTTATACGGGGCTGTACGAAGACTAACTGAGGTCTGGAAAATGAGGAATTTTAAATGCTGGACAGTCTCTATACTCAGATTCCGCTGAAGACAATGCAAATACTTATAAGAGCCTGATAATAAAAACAGATTAAAAAAACTTAATCATCAAGGTGAAGCATTTAGTAATGAGGTTTGTACAGCTTTTCGGAAAACACTGACTGGAAGTCCCAACCGGCTAGAGGTAGGCCAGTGTCAGGAGGCATCCCGGACATGGGCATTAGCTTCCAGCACTGATGGTGCAGCCAGTGTCGATGATAAGAATTAAAACACAACTGCAACCCCCAGTCCTGGACAGGCTCAGGAAGCGGCTATCTGGAAAGAGTGGGAGGGGTCCAGGAGGCCAGCCCCCAGGTGATACATACGTTTGCACAACAGTGACGGCGAGCCACTGGAAGTCTTTTCCAGCTGTACTGCGCTGTAATTGTGGTCGCTTGCTCAGGACAGCATGCTGCTTTCACAAGTTGTCTCCTTCCTGAGGGATTTGCTCCTAGAAAAAGCCACCACCGCCTTCTTCACTGTGCCTTCTTCTTCTTCTTTTTCTTTTTTTTCCTGGAGCTTGTCTCTTCTGCAGAGAAGAGCTTTTAACACCTCCCTGGATAGTCAGTAAAACCCCAAGCATTAAGAAGGCCAGAAAATACACGTCCACTTCATTTCACTGAAAAAGAAAGGTCATGATCCTATCCCTTCTTTGGGTCATCCACCCTGAGTCTGCACACCACATTTGCTCAGCAGCAGTCTGGCTACCCTTGCACATCCAGCAAACCCTTAGCACTCCTTCCTCTTATTCAGGATTCCAACTTTTTGAGCGACAAGAAGATCCCTGACACAGAGGGATCCTTGCTGAGGTATGAGAGCAGTGACACAGGATGCAAGAAGAGCACAAATGATGTTTCTTTTTCCTCTGCCAAGCCCAGGGCACGCTTGGTGCTGCCATTCTCCTCCTGGGTGCAGCAGCAAACGCTTCTTCGTCAGTTCTATGATCCAACACTGCCGCCCTTAAAAATTAAGTCACCTCAAAAGTTACATAAGTATTTGAAAATACTCAAGAAAACTCTCCAAACACTGCTAGTTACACTTTGCTTGTCATAAATGGAACATCAATCTGAGCCCCAGGACAGGCCAGAGACAAGAACCTGTGATTTCCAGCCAGGCCTGAATTCTCCCCAAATTCCACAGAGTACCAAAACAGGACAATCTTGGCAGGAGCCAAGGGCAGCCTCCTCTACCCTGAAGCAGGCCATGCCTGGAGTCCTTGGCATGAACCGAGGGCAGCATCTCCTGCCTGGAAGCAGTCATGAAGCACACCGAAACACCACTTCCACGTGGGTGGGCCACTGTTGCTTTGCCTCCCACAGATCTGTCCCCCCTTTTCCCCTGGGTGATGGAGCTGCCAAAGATTCCTCAAAGCCCATCTCTTTTGAGCAGTGAGAAGCCCCGGGCTTCTCTTCCTGCATTTATTCTCCAGACCAAGAAGTTACAGGAAGAGACATAGGTGGGGTTTTGAACATAGGTTCAGTTTTACAAGTTTTGCAATAGAAGCTGGTAACATTCAGTCAAAACAAGTCAGATGACACTCTGTTAGGCAATTAAGTGATCCACTATAACAAAGCCTTGATTTACCCGAAATTCCTTTTCCCTCTAGCAGCTTTTTAGTAACGTTGCCTATCAATTAGTCACTTGTCTGTCTTAGAATCAGCAGCCTTGCTGTGTTATGATTCTTTTCCTGCAACAGAGACTCGATGCCCGGGGGTTAAAATTCCTGTCCTTTGCAAGGTCAATATTTGAAACTGCAAGGCTTTTGGTGACTAAAGTCACCTATTACCCAAGAGCAGTAATAGGAAATTGATGTAATACATTAAAAAAGGTAATTGCCTTCCTTAACCACGAAGATGGCATTTTATAAAATTAGCTGCTTCTCTTAAAAGGCAACCTTCATTATCCTTTACCTACTCTTTAAAGACTATACAAACAGGAATAAGTAAATTATGGATAAAATGTTCTATAACTGGGAGAACTCAACGGCCAGTTGCCCACAGCTTACCTGCTGGTGTCCTGTGACACATATTGAAGCCTCCGTTGTACTTTGAGGAAAAATGTTCAAAACATGCCCAAAGTTCTACCCAGCAGCCGCCCCGGGAACCTGCATGCACTTCTGTCCCACTGCGAGTGGCAACCACATCGGCGGTGCTGGACTCGGGTCAGCCCTGCTGGAATGGCAGTGAAAGAGAAACTCATGTTTCAGCACAGCTAAGACGTAAACGTGCAAGTGCAATTTTTAGTGAACAGTGTCGCGTATCAAGGGATAACTCTGTGACCAAAGGAAAACAAAACCTATTCTAGAAAAACAGCAGCTCTGCCTTTCAGGGATGAGACAACCCTGCAAGCTGCTGAGCTCTCTGCTGGTCACCGGTGATGTCATCCCGGTAGCACTGACCCTGTCACCGCCAGAGGTGCCTCACCCAGTCCCCTCCCATCTGTCCGCTGGACTGGAGGGGCGCCATTCTGTCCACACAGCTTCCTTGAGCACCTGCACCCTTGGGGCCTGCTTGTTGGGAGGAAAGCTGTCACCCGCGGCAGCTGGCTTAAACCTTAGCAGCAGGAGGAACAGCTGCCCGTGGCCAGGCCACTGCCCCAGATGAAACTGTTGCTGCCGGGCCTGGCCATCTCTTCCCAACGGAAATAAGTTGTTTGGGGTTCAGCAGACTCTAGAATGAAGCGGGCCCCTTGGGCACAGGGAGCAACAGCACATCCTAGTGGGCTGATTTCCCCAAAGCTTGAAACTACGTGTCTTGTCTCACTCCAAGGATGGCTGTGGCACTACAGCATCGCTGGACGCTGGGTGGCAGTAGAGGGCCTCACAGAAACCAGGCACAGACAATCTGGCCTCCAGCAAAGGAATGATGCTAATGCGCTCCTCTGGGTAGAATTTGCACAATAACCCACATGGAAGTCACAGCAGGACAGGGATGAAAACTATGGGGCAAGAGGTCAAGTCCTGCACAATCCCAACCAACCCCACAGATGCCCATGTCCAGTAACCTCACACACTGGATGGCTCCCCTCAGGCAAAGGAACAGGTGAGACACACCCCTTCTCTGTACCTGGTGACGGATTCAGGGAAGTCAGGCTCCAGGCCCTCTCTCACTCCCACCGTGTCCTGAATCCTCACCGTCAGCTACAGCTGCAAGGACTGTTTCTCTTCTGTGAACCTGCAAGCTAAGGGTCTGAAGCGACACAGTGGAGAAAGCATGCGAGGAAATTCTGCTCTACTTTTCCACCTCAGTGAGGCACGTGCACAATGTAGTTTCCCATCTCAACTGTTGCTTCGCTGTCAAGATTTCTTTTGGTGTGAGAGACCAAGGTGTCAGTAGCAAAAGAAAATGTTTTGCTTTGGCTCCCCTCAGTATGCTTCAACATTTCCAAGTGAATTTCACGTCACAAGGGGAGATGGGGATTGCCCTCAACTGGAATGTGGGTCACCTCCCAGCTGTGTGGTGATGTGTCTGGGGCCAAGGCCAGAGCTGCTGCTTTTCCAGATTTTCCAAGCCAGAAACAAGCACTGTTCACTTTAATAAGGTTAAGTTTAAACCGACATCCTTTTTTGGTGCCTAAACTGTTGACTACATACCCCAGCAAGACAGAAGCGTGTGAAAGCCGTCCATTCACACTCCCCTTCTCCCAGACGGTCACATGCGCATATCCCCAGAGCTGAAGGCACTGTGCAAAGCACGGTGCAGTATATGCGGCCAGTAACCGTGTGTTCTTCTCACTGAACACTTCCAGGGTTGCATCAAGTAAGAGTTGCCTCAACTTTCACTGAAGTAGATAAAAGCTGCAAAAACCCTTACTGATTTCCTAAGTTTACTTCTCTAAGTCCCAAAAGCTAAGACTATAACTACGTTAGCGTTCATGTATGACAAACAAATATTAAATAGTTTACACCTTTATACCAATTTATCTGTAGCTCGTGCAGGTCCAATTGGACCTGGCAGACATCTACAGAACATTTCATGCAACAACTAGAGAATACACATTTTTTCTCATCGGCACATGGAACATTCTCCAGGATAGACCACATGTTAGGTCACAAAACAGGTTTCAGCAAATTTTTCAAAGCTGACATCATTCCTAGTATCTTTTCTGACCACAATTGACTAGCACTGGAAATCAATTACAAGCGAATTTCTGGAAACTACTCCAGTGCATGAAAACTGAACAACAGGCTCCCGAATGACCTATGGGTCCAAGAAGAAATTAAAAAGGAAATCAAAAACGTTCTTGAAACTAATGAAAAACGATGCATCCTACCAAAACCTGTGGGATACTGTAAAAGCAACAGCGACGAGGCAATATATTGCAATACATGCTCACATCAAAAGGATGGAGAAACTTCACGTAAATGACCGAACCGTACACCTCAAAGAACCACCACCACCACAACAATGCAATCATAAAAGTACTAGAGAGAAAGAAATAATTAACATCAGGGCAGAGTTCAATGAAATGGAGACCCCCAAAACGATACAAAGGATCAGCGAAACACAAAGTTGTTTTTTGAGAAGATAAATAAAATAGACAAACCATTAGCTTTGCCCACTCTCACCACACTCATTCAACATAGTACTGAAAGCCCTAACCAGAGCAATCAAGCAAGACAAAGAAATAAAGGGGCATTCAGATTGGGAAGGACAAAGTCAAGTTGTCCCTGTTTGCAGATGACGCGATCTTATAGATAGAAAACCTAAAGGCTACCAGAACGCCCTTACGGCTGACTAACAATTTTAATAATTTTGCGGGGTACAAAATCAACACCCACAGATCAGGAGCATTTTTATACTCCGATAATGAACTGGCAGAAAAAGAAATCAAGAAAGCAAGCCCATTTACAATAGTCACCCCCAAGATAAAATACCTAGGAACCAATTGAACCAAGGAGGTTAATGCAGATCTCTACAATGAGAACTACCAAACACCAGTGAGAGAAATTAAAGAGCACCCAAAAATAGTGGAATGACATACCAGGCTCTGGTACGGGAAGAATTAACATCGTGAAAATGTCCTTTCTACCCATAGCAGTCTACAAATTCAACGCAATCTCCGTCAAAATAGCAACAACTTTCTTCAACAGAAATAGAAAAAAGCAGTGCTAACATTCATATGGAATACGAAAAGATCCTGAATAGCCAAAGCAATTTTGAGCTTAAAGCACCCCAAAAACAGAAAGGCTGGAGGCATAACACCACCCAATTTCAATTCTATGACAAGGCTCAAAACAGCATGGTGATGGCATAGAAACAGACACTCAGATCAATGGAACAGGATAGAAAACCCAGGAATAATCAATTTGCCTATTACAGCCAACCGATTTTTGACAAAGCAAACCAGAACATACGCTGTGGAAAAGACAGCCTCTTCAGGAAATAAACGGTGCCCGCAAAATTGGACAATCCACATGCAGAAGAATGAAACTGGACCAGCATCTCACCATATGCCAAAATCGACTCGAAATGGATTAAAGACCAGAATATAAGACCCCAAACCATTACATGACTGAAGGAAAACAGAGGGGAAACACTCCAGGAAGTAGGTGGGGGCAAAGGCTTTATGAATAAGACCCGAAAACCCACAAGCAACAATATAAAAACTAAACAAATGAGCTAATGTCAAACTAAGAAGCTTCCACACAGCAAAGGAAACAATCAACAGAGCAGAAAGGCACCCTAAAAAAAGGGAGAAAATATGTGTAAACTATACGTCTGCCAAGGGCTTAATATCCAGAACATACCAAGAACTCAAACAGCTGTACAGTATGAAAACAAGTAATCCGATTTAAAACTGGGCAAACGAGATGAATAGACATTTTTCAAAGACATACAAATGGCCAACGGTACACGAAAAAATGCTCAGCATCACTAGTCATCAGAGAAATGCAAATCAAAACCACATTGAGATATCATGTCAACCCAGATAGACTGGCCATTGTTAAAAAGACCATTAATAAGAAATGCTACTGAGGATATGAGGAAAGGAGAACTCTTCTCCAATGTTGGTGGGACTGTAAATTAGCACAGCCACTATGGAAAACAGTAAAGAAGTTTCCTCCAATACAGATAGTACTACCATATGATCCAGCAGTTCCACTACTGGGTATATATCCAAAGAAATGGAAGTCATATGGAAGGGACACCTGCACTCCCATGTTCACTGCAGCTTTACTTACAATAGCCAAAATATAGAACCAACCTCAGTGCCCTTCGACAGATGACTGGATAAAAAAAATGTGATACACGTACACCATGGAATAATACTCAGTGATAAAGAAAAAGAATGAAATTCTGCCATCGGTAACAACCTGGATGAGTCTGGAGAAAATTATGTTGTGTGAAATAAGCCAGACAAGGGAAGATAAATATCACATGCTCTCACTTATAACTAGGTAGAAAGGAAGGAAGGAAGGAAGGAAGGAAGGAAGGAAGGAAGGAAGGAAGGAAGGAAGGAAGGAAGGAAGGAAGGAAGGAAGGAAGGAAGCAAAGGACTACAACAGTTCCTTGAACTTTCAGAAGGACAGAAGAAACCAATGGTTACTAGAGATGAGGGGATGGACGGAGGGAGGGAGTTGGGGGCATGATGGGTCAGGCAAAGGGCATAAAGAAAAATCATGATTTGTAATAATGAATATGCTAATAAAAATAATTTAAAAAGTAAGACACTTTAAAACACAAAAAGAATGCCATTATTGACATTCCAGAAAATTCCAGCTATGTGGATAACATTAAAAACCAGCTGTCAAGCTAAATCCTTTATCAGTACAAATTTTGATATTTCTTCAAATTGGGAGGAGAATGTTGGTTTCGATGTACAATGTCTGGTCACTCCCAGCCTCATCTATTTGTCACTGACGACCCTGGGACAGACGGAAAAAAAAAAAAAAAACGGTTTCTGCAACTTTTAAAATACAGACACGCCCTCCACCACCAACTTTCAATTTCTACAAAACGTCCTTGGGTTCTAGTATTCTTGCACATGTTTGTTCTCTTACAGGAAATTTGCTCCTTAGGATTTCACTGCAATGTGCTTCTGGATCCCATGCCATGATTTATCTCTGAGGACCCCTGTTCCCCTGGATCCATTTCACCCCGTGCCTGGCCACCTGTGTGGCACACACACATAGGAGCAGGAGGACAAGGCTTTGAGATGGGGAACCCGCACAAGCAATTATCTGGGTTTAGGTCTGCAGGTTATTAAGGTTTTCCGTTTCAACTTCCACAGCTAGAACGAAAGTGTAGAAATCTGTTTTCTAGTTAAAATCTGTTCACATCCCAAGTGTTTCTTAAGTTACTTAACAAGCCTTTGGTAGTCCGAAATACCGGGAAGTGTGCCTGTAACTAGAAACACCAGAAACTTCCATTTCAAAATTGTCATAAACCAGGGATACTTTAGAAAAACCTTTTCAGCCCACTTCGTGCCTTGAGTAATGGTGGGTAAACAGTGGAAACCAAGAGAGGCAACATGGAAGCAAACGGATATAAAAGCACAAGGGAGACATCATGCTCTTGGGGAGAACTAAAATGCAAATTGTGTCTGTAAACGAAAGAAATTATACAGAAATCCCAGAAAAACAATTGACTGAAAATCAGACGAACGATCCCATGTTCATCTCATCACCTTGAGAACACGAAGGATACTTTTGTACAGGCAGCACACCTCCTTAAAGCAGCAGCAGAGTGCTTCGTGCACAGCAAGGCCTAGTTCACTGAGCAGCTGGACCTGTGCCCACACCCAGAGGGCAGCACCAGCCACGTGGGTGCAGAGGAGGTTGTCCCGGTGAACTCCTCAAGCGGCAGCAACGCTCGGCTCTACGCCACAGGACTTCTGACAACGGACACAGTCGCACAGACTGCAAGTGGACCCCACATCAGCCTCAAGACCTCCCCCACCCGAAAACATCTCCACAGCCAGCCAGGGAGGCAAAGGAAGGGTCTTCATGGCGTGCAGAGTTACAATGAATCTGTGTTCACGCTGCCCCCTCCCACTGTACCCGTCGAGACCCAGACGATGTGCCCTGCTACTACAAAGTCGAAGAGATGTTTGATGGGGGCAGAGCGGAAGAGGCACATTGAATTTGGATCATTTTACCCATGACCCTTCTCTCCTCCCAACGCTCTTTGGGAAAGATGACATTTCTGGGGAAACAGAAGGTGATCAGAAGCAAGTAGCTCAAATGTATGTCCCTTGTAAATTTCGGATATCCATCAATTTCAATTTTGAGATATAGAGAAGTGCTGGAAAGTTTAATTGGCCGTATCAGTGTCAGTGAAGAGCTGATGGAAGAAGTGCGAAAGGCCAAAGGAGAAAACCCATGAGTAGAGAAATTAGCCTTCGGCTAATCTTATCTTCTCTGCTTCCATATATCCCTGTCCGTCCTCAAAAGTTGAGTGAGGTAGGAGATGATAAGATTGAGATTAGGGCAAATTATTTCCCCATCTTTTCCTTTCTCCAATGCACAGTCTCCTCAACCCGCACACTTGGAGTCTCAGGGTCAGCTCTCCAATACTGGTCGACACAGAGGAAAACCAACGGAACCAAAACGAATCCACCGAATTATCTCTGCTATGCTTATTTATACCTTCCCGGGTTTTCTTTCCTTTACTGTTAAGTGCCTATAATCAACTTCAATCATTTTAGCAGAGTACTAAAGAGTGACTGCTCCCAACCCCTTCAGATAGGTGATGCTTATGTTTACATCTGCTTATCAGCTCTGTCAAAGTGCTGTTTCGTGGAGGTGCTGTAATTTGATGAACACATGAGACATGCTATTTGCTAGCAAGAAATTCTCAGCTCAAACAAGCTAAGGTGTATGGAGATTCAGTATAACACAGTAATTGGTTAACTCAGTTTACTTGGGACTCCATTTCTTAGGTCTTGGGCTGTTTACATAACCAAAAGGAGTTAGTGTGTGTGTGTGTCTGTGTGTGTGTGTGTGTGTGTGTGTGTACCACACTTGACCTAGCACCTACCTGCACAAGTACCCCCCTGCCAAGTGATGTGTTTAAAGGCCAACAAAAAGGAAAACACAGAACACATTTATAATCCTGAAAATCTAGGGCTACTTAACCTTTCTGCTGCTTAATTTTAAAGGCAAAAAATGTACTATGAGCAGCATAAATAAGAACTGATTTGAGCATAGTTTTATAATAGATAAAATGTACCTGATGGGTCTAATTCAAATTTCTAAAATCTAACTGTGCCGCATTAGTCTGAGATACAAGATCTGAAGCTGCATGATCTAATCTGAGAATTTACGGACCTGTTTGAAATACCTTCATTTGATTAATTTGAAATGGAGGCCAGGGTATGACCTCTAACAGTCTGATCTTTAAAAACCGCTCAACAGATGAGGCAGGAAGTCAGTCGCGCTTAGAATTCTATGCACTTTCCTCTAGTGAGCACACCCTGCGGTTCCACGCGTGCAAGCACACCCCTCGCTCACTGCGGGATCTACAGAGCAGCTGTACATGCCCTTCAAAACTCAAATGCGTGTTATGTGGGTGTGCGGTATAGGGGTAGGACATGAAAAAACTCCCACCTGTCCAGTCCGAGAGAAATTTAACTCCTGAGAAGCACACCTTAGTTGAACATCAGATGCAACACTAATTTGCAGAGGTTCCCCCAACATAGGAACAAAAGGGCTGACGTTATGTGTTGATAGCAGATCGTGTGTGAAAACTAAAGTTTTATACGGGGCTGTACGAAGACTAACTGAGGTCTGGAAAATGAGGAATTTTAAATGCTGGACAGTCTCTATACTCAGATTCCGCTGAAGACAATGCAAATACTTATAAGAGCCTGATAATAAAAACAGATTAAAAAAACTTAATCATCAAGGTGAAGCATTTAGTAATGAGGTTTGTACAGCTTTTCGGAAAACACTGACTGGAAGTCCCAACCGGCTAGAGGTAGGCCAGTGTCAGGAGGCATCCCGGACATGGGCATTAGCTTCCAGCACTGATGGTGCAGCCAGTGTCGATGATAAGAATTAAAACACAACTGCAACCCCCAGTCCTGGACAGGCTCAGGAAGCGGCTATCTGGAAAGAGTGGGAGGGGTCCAGGAGGCCAGCCCCCAGGTGATACATACGTTTGCACAACAGTGACGGCGAGCCACTGGAAGTCTTTTCCAGCTGTACTGCGCTGTAATTGTGGTCGCTTGCTCAGGACAGCATGCTGCTTTCACAAGTTGTCTCCTTCCTGAGGGATTTGCTCCTAGAAAAAGCCACCACCGCCTTCTTCACTGTGCCTTCTTCTTCTTCTTTTTCTTTTTTTTCCTGGAGCTTGTCTCTTCTGCAGAGAAGAGCTTTTAACACCTCCCTGGATAGTCAGTAAAACCCCAAGCATTAAGAAGGCCAGAAAATACACGTCCACTTCATTTCACTGAAAAAGAAAGGTCATGATCCTATCCCTTCTTTGGGTCATCCACCCTGAGTCTGCACACCACATTTGCTCAGCAGCAGTCTGGCTACCCTTGCACATCCAGCAAACCCTTAGCACTCCTTCCTCTTATTCAGGATTCCAACTTTTTGAGCGACAAGAAGATCCCTGACACAGAGGGATCCTTGCTGAGGTATGAGAGCAGTGACACAGGATGCAAGAAGAGCACAAATGATGTTTCTTTTTCCTCTGCCAAGCCCAGGGCACGCTTGGTGCTGCCATTCTCCTCCTGGGTGCAGCAGCAAACGCTTCTTCGTCAGTTCTATGATCCAACACTGCCGCCCTTAAAAATTAAGTCACCTCAAAAGTTACATAAGTATTTGAAAATACTCAAGAAAACTCTCCAAACACTGCTAGTTACACTTTGCTTGTCATAAATGGAACATCAATCTGAGCCCCAGGACAGGCCAGAGACAAGAACCTGTGATTTCCAGCCAGGCCTGAATTCTCCCCAAATTCCACAGAGTACCAAAACAGGACAATCTTGGCAGGAGCCAAGGGCAGCCTCCTCTACCCTGAAGCAGGCCATGCCTGGAGTCCTTGGCATGAACCGAGGGCAGCATCTCCTGCCTGGAAGCAGTCATGAAGCACACCGAAACACCACTTCCACGTGGGTGGGCCACTGTTGCTTTGCCTCCCACAGATCTGTCCCCCCTTTTCCCCTGGGTGATGGAGCTGCCAAAGATTCCTCAAAGCCCATCTCTTTTGAGCAGTGAGAAGCCCCGGGCTTCTCTTCCTGCATTTATTCTCCAGACCAAGAAGTTACAGGAAGAGACATAGGTGGGGTTTTGAACATAGGTTCAGTTTTACAAGTTTTGCAATAGAAGCTGGTAACATTCAGTCAAAACAAGTCAGATGACACTCTGTTAGGCAATTAAGTGATCCACTATAACAAAGCCTTGATTTACCCGAAATTCCTTT
Organism: Cynocephalus volans; assembly: GCF_027409185.1. Lineage (NCBI taxonomy): Eukaryota > Metazoa > Chordata > Mammalia > Dermoptera > Cynocephalidae > Cynocephalus > Cynocephalus volans. The sequence goes on along the minus strand of NW_026902469.1, from coordinate 69,626 downwards.
TCCCTCTAGCAGCTTTTTAGTAACGTTGCCTATCAATTAGTCACTTGTCTGTCTTAGAATCAGCAGCCTTGCTGTGTTATGATTCTTTTCCTGCAACAGAGACTCGATGCCCGGGGGTTAAAATTCCTGTCCTTTGCAAGGTCAATATTTGAAACTGCAAGGCTTTTGGTGACTAAAGTCACCTATTACCCAAGAGCAGTAATAGGAAATTGATGTAATACATTAAAAAAGGTAATTGCCTTCCTTAACCACGAAGATGGCATTTTATAAAATTAGCTGCTTCTCTTAAAAGGCAACCTTCATTATCCTTTACCTACTCTTTAAAGACTATACAAACAGGAATAAGTAAATTATGGATAAAATGTTCTATAACTGGGAGAACTCAACGGCCAGTTGCCCACAGCTTACCTGCTGGTGTCCTGTGACACATATTGAAGCCTCCGTTGTACTTTGAGGAAAAATGTTCAAAACATGCCCAAAGTTCTACCCAGCAGCCGCCCCGGGAACCTGCATGCACTTCTGTCCCACTGCGAGTGGCAACCACATCGGCGGTGCTGGACTCGGGTCAGCCCTGCTGGAATGGCAGTGAAAGAGAAACTCATGTTTCAGCACAGCTAAGACGTAAACGTGCAAGTGCAATTTTTAGTGAACAGTGTCGCGTATCAAGGGATAACTCTGTGACCAAAGGAAAACAAAACCTATTCTAGAAAAACAGCAGCTCTGCCTTTCAGGGATGAGACAACCCTGCAAGCTGCTGAGCTCTCTGCTGGTCACCGGTGATGTCATCCCGGTAGCACTGACCCTGTCACCGCCAGAGGTGCCTCACCCAGTCCCCTCCCATCTGTCCGCTGGACTGGAGGGGCGCCATTCTGTCCACACAGCTTCCTTGAGCACCTGCACCCTTGGGGCCTGCTTGTTGGGAGGAAAGCTGTCACCCGCGGCAGCTGGCTTAAACCTTAGCAGCAGGAGGAACAGCTGCCCGTGGCCAGGCCACTGCCCCAGATGAAACTGTTGCTGCCGGGCCTGGCCATCTCTTCCCAACGGAAATAAGTTGTTCGGGGTTCAGCAGACTCTAGAATGAAGCGGGCCCCTTGGGCACAGGGAGCAACAGCACATCCTAGTGGGCTGATTTCCCCAAAGCTTGAAACTAGGTGTCTTGTCTCACTCCAAGGATGGCTGTGGCACTACAGCATCGCTGGACGCTGGGTGGCAGTAGAGGGCCTCACAGAAACCAGGCACAGACAATCTGGCCTCCAGCAAAGGAATGATGCTAATGCGCTCCTCTGGGTAGAATTTGCACAATAACCCACATGGAAGTCACAGCAGGACAGGGATGAAAACTATGGGGCAAGAGGTCAAGTCTGCACAATCCCAACCAACCCCACAGATGCCCATGTCCAGTAACCGCACACACCGGATGGCTCCCCTCAGGCAAAGGAACAGGTGAGACACACCCCTTCTCTGTACCTGGTGACGGATTCAGGGAAGTCAGGCTCCAGGCCCTCTCTCACTCCCACCGTGTCCTGAATCCTCACCGTCAGCTACAGCTGCAAGGACTGTTTCTCTTCTGTGAACCTGCAAGCTAAGGGTCTGAAGCGACACAGTGGAGAAAGCATGCGAGGAAATTCTGCTCTACTTTTCCACCTCAGTGAGGCACGTGCACAATGTAGTTTCCCATCTCAACTGTTGCTTCGCTGTCAAGATTTCTTTTGGTGTGAGAGACCAAGGTGTCAGTAGCAAAAGAAAATGTTTTGCTTTGGCTCCCCTCAGTATGCTTCAACATTTCCAAGTGAATTTCACGTCACAAGGGGAGATGGGGATTGCCCTCAACTGGAATGTGGGTCACCTCCCAGCTGTGTGGTGATGTGTCTGGGGCCAAGGCCAGAGCTGCTGCTTTTCCAGATTTTCCAAGCCAGAAACAAGCACTGTTCACTTTAATAAGGTTAAGTTTAAACCGACATCCTTTTTTGGTGCCTAAACTGTTGACTACATACCCCAGCAAGACAGAAGCGTGTGAAAGCCGTCCATTCACACTCCCCTTCTCCCAGACGGTCACATGCGCATATCCCCAGAGCTGAAGGCACTGTGCAAAGCACGGTGCAGTATATGCGGCCAGTAACCGTGTGTTCTTCTCACTGAACACTTCCAGGGTTGCATCAAGTAAGAGTTGCCTCAACTTTCACTGAAGTAGATAAAAGCTGCAAAAACCCTTACTGATTTCCTAAGTTTACTTCTCTAAGTCCCAAAAGCTAAGACTATAACTACGTTAGCGTTCATGTATGACAAACAAATATTAAATAGTTTACACCTTTATACCAATTTATCTGTAGCTCGTGCAGGTCCAATTGGACCTGGCAGACATCTACAGAACATTTCATGCAACAACTAGAGAATACACATTTTTTCTCATCGGCACATGGAACATTCTCCAGGATAGACCACATGTTAGGTCACAAAACAGGTTTCAGCAAATTTTTCAAAGCTGACATCATTCCTAGTATCTTTTCTGACCACAATTGACTAGCACTGGAAATCAATTACAAGCGAATTTCTGGAAACTACTCCAGTGCATGAAAACTGAACAACAGGCTCCCGAATGACCTATGGGTCCAAGAAGAAATTAAAAAGGAAATCAAAAACGTTCTTGAAACTAATGAAAAACGATGCATCCTACCAAAACCTGTGGGATACTGTAAAAGCAACAGCGACGAGGCAATATATTGCAATACATGCTCACATCAAAAGGATGGAGAAACTTCACGTAAATGACCGAACCGTACACCTCAAAGAACCACCACCACCACAACAATGCAATCATAAAAGTACTAGAGAGAAAGAAATAATTAACATCAGGGCAGAGTTCAATGAAATGGAGACCCCCAAAACGATACAAAGGATCAGCGAAACACAAAGTTGTTTTTTGAGAAGATAAATAAAATAGACAAACCATTAGCTTTGCCCACTCTCACCACACTCATTCAACATAGTACTGAAAGCCCTAACCAGAGCAATCAAGCAAGACAAAGAAATAAAGGGCATTCAGATTGGGAAGGACAAAGTCAAGTTGTCCCTGTTTGCAGATGACGCGATCTTATAGATAGAAAACCTAAAGGCTACCAGAACGCCCTTACGGCTGACTAACAATTTTAATAATTTTGCGGGGTACAAAATCAACACCCACAGATCAGGAGCATTTTTATACTCCGATAATGAACTGGCAGAAAAAGAAATCAAGAAAGCAAGCCCATTTACAATAGTCACCCCCAAGATAAAATACCTAGGAACCAATTGAACCAAGGAGGTTAATGCAGATCTCTACAATGAGAACTACCAAACACCAGTGAGAGAAATTAAAGAGCACCCAAAAATAGTGGAATGACATACCAGGCTCTGGTACGGGAAGAATTAACATCGTGAAAATGTCCTTTCTACCCATAGCAGTCTACAAATTCAACGCAATCTCCGTCAAAATAGCAACAACTTTCTTCACAGAAATAGAAAAAGCAGTGCTAACATTCATATGGAATACGAAAAGATCCTGAATAGCCAAAGCAATTTTGAGCTTAAAAGCACCCCAAAAACAGAAAGGCTGGAGGCATAACACCACCCAATTTCAAATTCTATGACAAGGCTCAAAACAGCATGGTGATGGCATAGAAACAGACACTCAGATCAATGGAACAGGATAGAAAACCCAGGAATAATCAATTTGCCTACTTACAGCCAACCGATTTTTGACAAAGCAAACCAGAACATACGCTGTGGAAAAGACAGCCTCTTCAGGAAATAAACGGTGCCCGCAAAATTGGACAATCCACATGCAGAAGAATGAAACTGGACCAGCATCTCACCATATGCCAAAATCGACTCGAAATGGATTAAAGACCAGAATATAAGACCCCAAACCATTACATGACTGAAGGAAAACAGAGGGGAAACACTCCAGGAAGTAGGTGGGGGCAAAGGCTTTATGAATAAGACCCGAAAACCCACAAGCAACAATATAAAAACTAAACAAATGAGCTAATGTCAAACTAAGAAGCTTCCACACAGCAAAGGAAACAATCAACAGAGCAGAAAGGCACCCTAAAAAAAGGGAGAAAATATGTGTAAACTATACGTCTGCCAAGGGCTTAATATCCAGAACATACCAAGAACTCAAACAGCTGTACAGTATGAAAACAAGTAATCCGATTTAAAACTGGGCAAACGAGATGAATAGACATTTTTCAAAGACATACAAATGGCCAACGGTACACGAAAAAATGCTCAGCATCACTAGTCATCAGAGAAATGCAAATCAAAACCACATTGAGATATCATGTCAACCCAGATAGACTGGCCATTGTTAAAAAGACCATTAATAAGAAATGCTACTGAGGATATGAGGAAAGGAGAACTCTTCTCCAATGTTGGTGGGACTGTAAATTAGCACAGCCACTATGGAAAACAGTAAAGAAGTTTCCTCCAATACAGATAGTACTACCATATGATCCAGCAGTTCCACTACTGGGTATATATCCAAAGAAATGGAAGTCATATGGAAGGGACACCTGCACTCCCATGTTCACTGCAGCTTTACTTACAATAGCCAAAATATAGAACCAACCTCAGTGCCCTTCGACAGATGACTGGATAAAAAAAATGTGATACACGTACACCATGGAATAATACTCAGTGATAAAGAAAAAGAATGAAATTCTGCCATCGGTAACAACCTGGATGAGTCTGGAGAAAATTATGTTGTGTGAAATAAGCCAGACAAGGGAAGATAAATATCACATGCTCTCACTTATAACTAGGTAGAAAGGAAGGAAGGAAGGAAGGAAGGAAGGAAGGAAGGAAGGAAGGAAGGAAGGAAGCAAAGGACTACAACAGTTCCTTGAACTTTCAGAAGGACAGAAGAAACCAATGGTTACTAGAGATGAGGGGATGGACGGAGGGAGGGAGTTGGGGGCATGATGGGTCAGGCAAAGGGCATAAAGAAAAATCATGATTTGTAATAATGAATATGCTAATAAAAATAATTTAAAAAGTAAGACACTTTAAAACACAAAAAGAATGCCATTATTGACATTCCAGAAAATTCCAGCTATGTGGATAACATTAAAAACCAGCTGTCAAGCTAAATCCTTTATCAGTACAAATTTTGATATTTCTTCAAATTGGGAGGAGAATGTTGGTTTCGATGTACAATGTCTGGTCACTCCCAGCCTCATCTATTTGTCACTGACGACCCTGGGACAGACGGAAAAAAAAAACAAAAAACGGTTTCTGCAACTTTTAAAATACAGACACGCCCTCCACCACCAACTTTCAATTTCTACAAAACGTCCTTGGGTTCTAGTATTCTTGCACATGTTTGTTCTCTTACAGGAAATTTGCTCCTTAGGATTTCACTGCAATGTGCTTCTGGATCCCATGCCATGATTTATCTCTGAGGACCCCTGTTCCCCTGGATCCATTTCACCCCGTGCCTGGCCACCTGTGTGGCACACACACATAGGAGCAGGAGGACAAGGCTTTGAGATGGGGAACCCGCACAAGCAATTATCTGGGTTTAGGTCTGCAGGTTATTAAGGTTTTCCGTTTCAACTTCCACAGCTAGAACGAAAGTGTAGAAATCTGTTTTCTAGTTAAAATCTGTTCACATCCCAAGTGTTTCTTAAGTTACTTAACAAGCCTTTGGTAGTCCGAAATACCGGGAAGTGTGCCTGTAACTAGAAACACCAGAAACTTCCATTTCAAAATTGTCATAAACCAGGGATACTTTAGAAAAACCTTTTCAGCCCACTTCGTGCCTTGAGTAATGGTGGGTAAACAGTGGAAACCAAGAGAGGCAACATGGAAGCAAACGGATATAAAAGCACAAGGGAGACATCATGCTCTTGGGGAGAACTAAAATGCAAATTGTGTCTGTAAACGAAAGAAATTATACAGAAATCCCAGAAAAACAATTGACTGAAAATCAGACGAACGATCCCATGTTCATCTCATCACCTTGAGAACACGAAGGATACTTTTGTACAGGCAGCACACCTCCTTAAAGCAGCAGCAGAGTGCTTCGTGCACAGCAAGGCCTAGTTCACTGAGCAGCTGGACCTGTGCCCACACCCAGAGGGCAGCACCAGCCACGTGGGTGCAGAGGAGGTTGTCCCGGTGAACTCCACAAGTGGCAGCAACGCTCGGCTCTACGCCACAGGACTTCTGACAACGGACACAGTCGCACAGACTGCAAGTGGACCCCACATCAGCCTCAAGACCTCCCCCACCCGAAAACATCTCCACAGCCAGCCAGGGAGGCAAAGGAAGGGTCTTCATGGCGTGCAGAGTTACAATGAATCTGTGTTCACGCTGCCCCCTCCCACTGTACCCGTCGAGACCCAGACGATGTGCCCTGCTACTACAAAGTCGAAGAGATGTTTGATGGGGGCAGAGCGGAAGAGGCACATTGAATTTGGATCATTTTACCCATGACCCTTCTCTCCTCCCAACGCTCTTTGGGAAAGATGACATTTCTGGGGAAAAAGAAGGTGATCAGAAGCAAGTAGCTCAAATGTATGTCCCTTGTAAATTTCGGATATCCATCAATTTCAATTTTGAGATATAGAGAAGTGCTGGGAAGTTTAATTGGCCGTATCAGTGTCAGTGAAGAGCTGATGGAAGAAGTGCGAAAGGCCAAAGGAGAAAACCCATGAGTAGAGAAATTAGCCTTCGGCTAATCTTATCTTCTCTGCTTCCATATATCCCTGTCCGTCCTCAAAAGTTGAGTGAGGTAGGAGATGATAAGATTGAGATTAGGGCAAATTATTTCCCCATCTTTTCCTTTCTCCAATGCACAGTCTCCTCAACCCGCACACTTGGAGTCTCAGGGTCAGCTCTCCAATACTGGTCGACACAGAGGAAAACCAACGGAACCAAAACGAATCCACCGAATTATCTCTGCTGTGCTTATTTATACCTTCCCGGGTTTTCTTTCCTTTACTGTTAAGTGCCTATAATCAACTTCAATCATTTTAGCAGAGTACTAAAGAGTGACTGCTCCCAACCCCTTCAGATAGGTGATGCTTATGTTTACATCTGCTTATCAGCTCTGTCAAAGTGCTGTTTCGTGGAGGTGCTGTAATTTGATGAACACATGAGACATGCTATTTGCTAGCAAGAAATTCTCAGCTCAAACAAGCTAAGGTGTATGGAGATTCAGTATAACACAGTAATTGGTTAACTCAGTTTACTTGGGACTCCATTTCTTAGGTCTTGGGCTGTTTACATAACCAAAAGGAGTTAGTGTGTGTGTGTGTGTGTGTGTGTGTGTGTGTGTGTGTGTGTACCACACTTGACCTAGCACCTACCTGCACAAGTACCCCCCTGCCAAGTGATGTGTTTAAAGGCCAACAAAAAGGAAAACACAGAACACATTTATAATCCTGAAAATCTAGGGCTACTTAACCTTTCTGCTGCTTAATTTTAAAGGCAAAAAATGTACTATGAGCAGCATAAATAAGAACTGATTTGAGCATAGTTTTATAATAGATAAAATGTACCTGATGGGTCTAATTCAAATTTCTAAAATCTAACTGTGCCGCATTAGTCTGAGATACAAGATCTAAAGCTGCATGATCTAATCTGAGAATTTACGGACCTGTTTGAAATACCTTCATTTGATTAATTTGAAATGGAGGCCAGGGTATGACCTCTAACAGTCTGATCTTTAAAAACCGCTCAAGAGATGAGGCAGGAAGTCAGTCGCGCTTAGAATTCTATGCACTTTCCTCTAGTGAGCACACCCTGCGGTTCCACGCGTGCAAGCACACCCCTCGCTCACTGCGGGATCTACAGAGCAGCTGTACATGCCCTTCAAAACTCAAATGCGTGTTATGTGGGTGTGCGGTATAGGGGTAGGACATGAAAATCTCCCACCTGTCCAGTCCGAGAGAAATTTAACTCAGGAGAAGCACACCTTAGTTGAACATCAGATGCAACACGAATTTGCAGAGGTTCCCACAACATAGGAACAAAAGGGCTGACGTTATGTGTTGATAGCAGATCGTGTGTGAAAACTAAAGTTTTATACGGGGCTGCAAGAAGACTAACTGAGGTCTGGAAAATGGGGAATTTTAAATGCTGGACAGTCTCTATACTCAGATTCCGCTGAAGACAATGCAAATACTTATAAGAGCCTGATAATAAAAACAGATTAAAAAAACTTAATCATCAAGGTGAAGCATTTAGTAATGAGGTTTGTACAGCTTTTCGGAAAACACTGACTGGAAGTCCCAACCGGCTAGAGGTAGGCCAGTGTCAGGAGGCATCCCGGACATGGGCATTAGCTTCCAGCACTGATGGTGCAGCCAGTGTCGATGATAAGAATTAAAACACAACTGCAACCCCCAGTCCTGGACAGGCTCAGGAAGCGGCTATCTGGAAAGAGTGGGAGGGGTCCAGGAGGCCAGCCCCCAGGTGATACATACGTTTGCACAACAGTGACGGCGAGCCACGGGAAGTCTTTTCCAGCTGTACTGCGCTGTAATTGTGGTCGCTTGCTCAGGACAGCATGCTGCTTTCACAAGTTGTCTCCTTCCTGAGGGATTTGCTCCTAGAAAAAGCCACCACCGCCTTCTTCACTGTGCCTTCTTCTTCTTCTTTTTCTTTTTTTTCCTGGAGCTTGTCTCTTCTGCAGAGAAGAGCTTTTAACACCTCCCTGGATAGTCAGTAAAACCCCAAGCATTAAGAAGGCCAGAAAATACACATCCACTTCATTTCACTGAAAAAGAAAGGTCATGATCCTATCCCTTCTTTGGGTCATCCACCCTGAGTCTGCACACCACATTTGCTCAGCAGCAGTCTGGCTACCCTTGCACATCCAGCAAACCCTTAGCACTCCTTCCTCTTATTCAGGATTCCAACTTTTTGAGCGACAAGAAGATCCCTGACACAGAGGGATCCTTGCTGAGGTATGAGAGCAGTGACACAGGATGCAAGAAGAGCACAAATGATGTTTCTTTATCCTCTGCCAAGCCCAGGGCACGCTTGGTGCTGCCATTCTCCTCCTGGGTGCAGCAGCAAACCCTTCTTCGTCAGTTCTATGATCCAACACTGCCGCCCTTAAAAATTAAGTCACCTCAAAAGTTACATAAGTATTTGAAAATACTCAAGAAAACTCTCCAAACACTGCTAGTTACACTTTGCTTGTCATAAATGGAACATCAATCTGAGCCCCAGGACAGGCCAGAGACAAGAACCTGTGATTTCCAGCCAGGCCTGAATTCTCCCCAAATTCCACAGAGTACCAAAACAGGACAATCTTGGCAGGAGCCAAGGGCAGCCTCCTCTACCCTGAAGCAGGCCATGCCTGGAGTCCTTGGCATGAACCGAGGGCAGCATCTCCTGCCTGGAAGCAGTCATGAAGCACACCGAAACACCACTTCCACGTGGGTGGGCCACTGTTGCTTTGCCTCCCACAGATCTGTCCCCCCTTTTCCCCTGGGTGATGGAGCTGCCAAAGATTCCTCAAAGCCCATCTCTTTTGAGCAGTGAGAAGCCCCGGGCTTCTCTTCCTGCATTTATTCTCCAGACCAAGAAGTTACAGGAAGAGACATAGGTGGGGTTTTGAACATAGGTTCAGTTTTACAAGTTTTGCAATAGAAGCTGGTAACATTCAGTCAAAACAAGTCAGATGACACTCTGTTAGGCAATTAAGTGATCCACTATAACAAAGCCTTGATTTACCCGAAATTCCTTTTCCCTCTAGCAGCTTTTTAGTAACGTTGCCTATCAATTAGTCACTTGTCTGTCTTAGAATCAGCAGCCTTGCTGTGTTATGATTCTTTTCCTGCAACAGAGACTCGATGCCCGGGGGTTAAAATTCCTGTCCTTTGCAAGGTCAATATTTGAAACTGCAAGGCTTTTGGTGACTAAAGTCACCTATTACCCAAGAGCAGTAATAGGAAATTGATGTAATACATTAAAAAAGGTAATTGCCTTCCTTAACCACGAAGATGGCATTTTATAAAATTAGCTGCTTCTCTTAAAAGGCAACCTTCATTATCCTTTACCTACTCTTTAAAGACTATACAAACAGGAATAAGTAAATTATGGATAAAATGTTCTATAACTGGGAGAACTCAACGGCCAGTTGCCCACAGCTTACCTGCTGGTGTCCTGTGACACATATTGAAGCCTCCGTTGTACTTTGAGGAAAAATGTTCAAAACATGCCCAAAGTTCTACCCAGCAGCCGCCCCGGGAACCTGCATGCACTTCTGTCCCACTGCGAGTGGCAACCACATCGGCGGTGCTGGACTCGGGTCAGCCCTGCTGGAATGGCAGTGAAAGAGAAACTCATGTTTCAGCACAGCTAAGACGTAAACGTGCAAGTGCAATTTTTAGTGAACAGTGTCGCGTATCAAGGGATAACTCTGTGACCAAAGGAAAACAAAACCTATTCTAGAAAAACAGCAGCTCTGCCTTTCAGGGATGAGACAACCCTGCAAGCTGCTGAGCTCTCTGCTGGTCACCGGTGATGTCATCCCGGTAGCACTGACCCTGTCACCGCCAGAGGTGCCTCACCCAGTCCCCTCCCATCTGTCCGCTGGACTGGAGGGGCGCCATTCTGTCCACACAGCTTCCTTGAGCACCTGCACCCTTGGGGCCTGCTTGTTGGGAGGAAAGCTGTCACCCGCGGCAGCTGGCTTAAACCTTAGCAGCAGGAGGAACAGCTGCCCGTGGCCAGGCCACTGCCCCAGATGAAACTGTTGCTGCCGGGCCTGGCCATCTCTTCCCAACGGAAATAAGTTGTTCGGGGTTCAGCAGACTCTAGAATGAAGCGGGCCCCTTGGGCACAGGGAGCAACAGCACATCCTAGTGGGCTGATTTCCCCAAAGCTTGAAACTACGTGTCTTGTCTCACTCCAAGGATGGCTGTGGCACTACAGCATCGCTGGACGCTGGGTGGCAGTAGAGGGCCTCACAGAAACCAGGCACAGACAATCTGGCCTCCAGCAAAGGAATGATGCTAATGCGCTCCTCTGGGTAGAATTTGCACAATAACCCACATGGAAGTCACAGCAGGACAGGGATGAAAACTATGGGGCAAGAGGTCAAGTCTGCACAATCCCAACCAACCCCACAGATGCCCATGTCCAGTAACCGCACACACCGGATGGCTCCCCACAGGCAAAGGAACAGGTGAGACACACCCCTTCTCTGTACCTGGTGACGGATTCAGGGAAGTCAGGCTCCAGGCCCTCTCTCACTCCCACCGTGTCCTGAATCCTCACCGTCAGCTACAGCTGCAAGGACTGTTTCTCTTCTGTGAACCTGCAAGCTAAGGGTCTGAAGCGACACAGTGGAGAAAGCATGCGAGGAAATTCTGCTCTACTTTTCCACCTCAGTGAGACACGTGCACAATGTAGTTTCCCATCTCAACTGTTGCTTCGCTGTCAAGATTTCTTTTGGTGTGAGAGACCAAGGTGTCAGTAGCAAAAGAAAATGTTTTGCTTTGGCTCCCCTCAGTATGCTTCAACATTTCCAAGTGAATTTCACGTCACAAGGGGAGATGGGGATTGCCCTCAACTGGAATGTGGGTCACCTCCCAGCTGTGTGGTGATGTGTCTGGGGCCAAGGCCAGAGCTGCTGCTTTTCCAGATTTTCCAAGCCAGAAACAAGCACTGTTCACTTTAATAAGGTTAAGTTTAAACCGACATCCTTTTTTGGTGCCTAAACTGTTGACTACATACCCCAGCAAGACAGAAGCGTGTGAAAGCCGTCCATTCACACTCCCCTTCTCCCAGACGGTCACATGCGCATATCCCCAGAGCTGAAGGCACTGTGCAAAGCACGGTGCAGTATATGCGGCCAGTAACCGTGTGTTCTTCTCACTGAACACTTCCAGGGTTGCATCAAGTAAGAGTTGCCTCAACTTTCACTGAAGTAGATAAAAGCTGCAAAAACCCTTACTGATTTCCTAAGTTTACTTCTCTAAGTCCCAAAAGCTAAGACTATAACTACGTTAGCGTTCATGTATGACAAACAAATATTAAATAGTTTACACCTTTATACCAATTTATCTGTAGCTCGTGCAGGTCCAATTGGACCTGGCAGACATCTACAGAACATTTCATGCAACAACTAGAGAATACACATTTTTTCTCATCGGCACATGGAACATTCTCCAGGATAGACCACATGTTAGGTCACAAAACAGGTTTCAGCAAATTTTTCAAAGCTGACATCATTCCTAGTATCTTTTCTGACCACAATTGACTAGCACTGGAAATCAATTACAAGCGAATTTCTGGAAACTACTCCAGTGCATGAAAACTGAACAACAGGCTCCCGAATGACCTATGGGTCCAAGAAGAAATTAAAAAGGAAATCAAAAACGTTCTTGAAACTAATGAAAAAAGATGCATCCTACCAAAACCTGTGGGATACTGTAAAAGCAACAGCGACGAGGCAATATATTGCAATACATGCTCACATCAAAAGGATGGAGAAACTTCACGTAAATGACCGAACCGTACACCTCAAAGAACCACCACCACCACAACAATGCAATCATAAAAGTACTAGAGAGAAAGAAATAATTAACATCAGGGCAGAGTTCAATGAAATGGAGACCCCCAAAACGATACAAAGGATCAGCGAAACACAAAGTTGTTTTTTGAGAAGATAAATAAAATAGACAAACCATTAGCTTTGCCCACTCTCACCACACTCATTCAACATAGTATTGAAAGCCCTAACCAGAGCAATCAAGCAAGACAAAGAAATAAAGGGCATTCAGATTGGGAAGGACAAAGTCAAGTTGTCCCTGTTTGCAGATGACGCGATCTTATAGATAGAAAACCTAAAGGCTACCAGAACGCCCTTACGGCTGACTAACAATTTTAATAATTTTGCGGGGTACAAAATCAACACCCACAGATCAGGAGCATTTTTATACTCCGATAATGAACTGGCAGAAAAAGAAATCAAGAAAGCAAGCCCATTTACAATAGTCACCCCCAAGATAAAATACCTAGGAACCAATTGAACCAAGGAGGTTAATGCAGATCTCTACAATGAGAACTACCAAACACCAGTGAGAGAAATTAAAGAGCACCCAAAAATAGTGGAATGACATACCAGGCTCTGGTACGGGAAGAATTAACATCGTGAAAATGTCCTTTCTACCCATAGCAGTCTACAAATTCAACGCAATCTCCGTCAAAATAGCAACAACTTTCTTCACAGAAATAGAAAAAGCAGTGCTAACATTCATATGGAATACGAAAAGATCCTGAATAGCCAAAGCAATTTTGAGCTTAAAAGCACCCCAAAAACAGAAAGGCTGGAGGCATAACACCACCCAATTTCAAATTCTATGACAAGGCTCAAAACAGCATGGTGATGGCATAGAAACAGACACTCAGATCAATGGAACAGGATAGAAAACCCAGGAATAATCAGTTTGCCTACTTACAGCCAACCGATTTTTGACAAAGCAAACCAGAACATACGCTGTGGAAAAGACAGCCTCTTCAGGAAATAAACGGTGCCCGCAAAATTGGACAATCCACATGCAGAAGAATGAAACTGGACCAGCATCTCACCATATGCCAAAATCGACTCGAAATGGATTAAAGACCAGAATATAAGACCCCAAACCATTACATGACTGAAGGAAAACAGAGGGGAAACACTCCAGGAAGTAGGTGGGGGCAAAGGCTTTATGAATAAGACCCGAAAACCCACAAGCAACAATATAAAAACTAAACAAATGAGCTAATGTCAAACTAAGAAGCTTCCACACAGCAAAGGAAACAATCAACAGAGCAGAAAGGCACCCTAAAAAAAGGGAGAAAATATGTGTAAACTATACGTCTGCCAAGGGCTTAATATCCAGAACATACCAAGAACTCAAACAGCTGTACAGTATGAAAACAAGTAATCCGATTTAAAACTGGGCAAACGAGATGAATAGACATTTTTCAAAGACATACAAATGGCCAACGGTACACGAAAAAATGCTCAGCATCACTAGTCATCAGAGAAATGCAAATCAAAACCACATTGAGATATCATGTCAACCCAGATAGACTGGCCATTGTTAAAAAGACCATTAATAAGAAATGCTACTGAGGATATGAGGAAAGGAGAACTCTTCTCCAATGTTGGTGGGACTGTAAATTAGCACAGCCACTATGGAAAACAGTAAAGAAGTTTCCTCCAATACAGATAGTACTACCATATGATCCAGCAGTTCCACTACTGGGTATATATCCAAAGAAATGGAAGTCATATGGAAGGGACACCTGCACTCCCATGTTCACTGCAGCTTTACTTACAATAGCCAAAATATAGAACCAACCTCAGTGCCCTTCGACAGATGACTGGATAAAAAAAATGTGATACACGTACACCATGGAATAATACTCAGTGATAAAGAAAAAGAATGAAATTCTGCCATCGGTAACAACCTGGATGAGTCTGGAGAAAATTATGTTGTGTGAAATAAGCCAGACAAGGGAAGATAAATATCACATGCTCTCACTTATAACTAGGTAGAAAGGAAGGAAGGAAGGAAGGAAGGAAGGAAGGAAGGAAGGAAGGAAGGAAGGAAGCAAAGGACTACAACAGTTCCTTGAACTTTCAGAAGGACAGAAGAAACCAATGGTTACTAGAGATGAGGGGATGGACGGAGGGAGGGAGTTGGGGGCATGATGGGTCAGGCAAAGGGCATAAAGAAAAATCATGATTTGTAATAATGAATATGCTAATAAAAATAATTTAAAAAGTAAGACACTTTAAAACACAAAAAGAATGCCATTATTGACATTCCAGAAAATTCCAGCTATGTGGATAACATTAAAAACCAGCTGTCAAGCTAAATCCTTTATCAGTACAAATTTTGATATTTCTTCAAATTGGGAGGAGAATGTTGGTTTCGATGTACAATGTCTGGTCACTCCCAGCCTCATCTATTTGTCACTGACGACCCTGGGACAGACGGAAAAAAAAAAAAAAAAACGGTTTCTGCAACTTTTAAAATACAGACACGCCCTCCACCACCAACTTTCAATTTCTACAAAACGTCCTTGGGTTCTAGTATTCTTGCACATGTTTGTTCTCTTACAGGAAATTTGCTCCTTAGGATTTCACTGCAATGTGCTTCTGGATCCCATGCCATGATTTATCTCTGAGGACCCCTGTTCCCCTGGATCCATTTCACCCCGTGCCTGGCCACCTGTGTGGCACACACACATAGGAGCAGGAGGACAAGGCTTTGAGATGGGGAACCCGCACAAGCAATTATCTGGGTTTAGGTCTGCAGGTTATTAAGGTTTTCCGTTTCAACTTCCACAGCTAGAACGAAAGTGTAGAAATCTGTTTTCTAGTTAAAATCTGTTCACATCCCAAGTGTTTCTTAAGTTACTTAACAAGCCTTTGGTAGTCCGAAATACCGGGAAGTGTGCCTGTAACTAGAAACACCAGAAACTTCCATTTCAAAATTGTCATAAACCAGGGATACTTTAGAAAAACCTTTTCAGCCCACTTCGTGCCTTGAGTAATGGTGGGTAAACAGTGGAAACCAAGAGAGGCAACATGGAAGCAAACGGATATAAAAGCACAAGGGAGACATCATGCTCTTGGGGAGAACTAAAATGCAAATTGTGTCTGTAAACGAAAGAAATTATACAGAAATCCCAGAAAAACAATTGACTGAAAATCAGACGAACGATCCCATGTTCATCTCATCACCTTGAGAACACGAAGGATACTTTTGTACAGGCAGCACACCTCCTTAAAGCAGCAGCAGAGTGCTTCGTGCACAGCAAGGCCTAGTTCACTGAGCAGCTGGACCTGTGCCCACACCCAGAGGGCAGCACCAGCCACGTGGGTGCAGAGGAGGTTGTCCCGGTGAACTCCACAAGCGGCAGCAACGCTCGGCTCTACACCACAGGACTTCTGACAACGGACACAGTCGCACAGACTGCAAGTGGACCCCACATCAGCCTCAAGACCTCCCCCACCCGAAAACATCTCCACAGCCAGCCAGGGAGGCAAAGGAAGGGTCTTCATGGCGTGCAGAGTTACAATGAATCTGTGTTCACGCTGCCCCCTCCCACTGTACCCGTCGAGACCCAGACGATGTGCCCTGCTACTACAAAGTCGAAGAGATGTTTGATGGGGGCAGAGCGGAAGAGGCACATTGAATTTGGATCATTTTACCCATGACCCTTCTCTCCTCCCAACGCTCTTTGGGAAAGATGACATTTCTGGGGAAACAGAAGGTGATCAGAAGCAAGTAGCTCAAATGTATGTCCCTTGTAAATTTCGGATATCCATCAATTTCAATTTTGAGATATAGAGAAGTGCTGGGAAGTTTAATTGGCCGTATCAGTGTCAGTGAAGAGCTGATGGAAGAAGTGCGAAAGGCCAAAGGAGAAAACCCATGAGTAGAGAAATTAGCCTTCGGCTAATCTTATCTTCTCTGCTTCCATATATCCCTGTCCGTCCTCAAAAGTTGAGTGAGGTAGGAGATGATAAGATTGAGATTAGAGCAAATTATTTCCCCTTCTTTTCCTTTCTCCAATGCACAGTCTCCTCAACCCGCACACTTGGAGTCTCAGGGTCAGTTCTCCAATACTGGTCGACACAGAGGAAAACCAACTGAACCAAAACGAATCCACCGAATTATCTCTGCTATGCTTACTTTTACCTTCCCGGGTTTTCTTTCCTTTACTGTTAAGTGCCTATAATCAACTTCAATCATTTTAGCAGAGTACTAAAGAGTGACTGCTCCCAACCCCTTCAGATAGGTGATGCTTATGTTTACATCTGCTTATCAGCTCTGTCAAAGTGCTGTTTCGTGGAGGTGCTGTAATTTGATGAACACATGAGACATGCTATTTGCTAGCAAGAAATTCTCAGCTCAAACAAGCTAAGGTGTATGGAGATTCAGTATAACACAGTAATTGGTTAACTCAGTTTACTTGGGACTCCATTTCTTAGGTCTTGGGCTGTTTACATAACCAAAAGGAGTGTGTGTGTGTGTGTGTGTGTGTGTGTGTGTGTACCACACTTGACCTAGCACCTACCTGCACAAGTACCCCCCTGCCAAGTGATGTGTTTAAAGGCCAACAAAAAGGAAAACACAGAACACATTTATAATCCTGAAAATCTAGGGCTACTTAACCTTTCTGCTGCTTAATTTTAAAGGCAAAAAATGTACTATGAGCAGCATAAATAAGAACTGATTTGAGCATAGTTTTATAATAGATAAAATGTACCTGATGGGTCTAATTCAAATTTCTAAAATCTAACTGTGCCGCATTAGTCTGAGATACAAGATCTGAAGCTGCATGATCTAATCTGAGAATTTACGGACCTGTTTGAAATACCTTCATTTGATTAATTTGAAATGGAGGCCAGGGTATGACCTCTAACAGTCTGATCTTTAATAACCGCTCAAGAGATGAGGCAGGAAGTCAGTCGCGCTTAGAATTCTATGCACTTTCCTCTAGTGAGCACACCCTGCGGTTCCACGCGTGCAAGCACACCCCTCGCTCACTGCGGGATCTACAGAGCAGCTGTACATGCCCTTCAAAACTCAAATGCGTGTTATGTGGGTGTGCGGTATAGGGGTAGGACATGAAAAAACTCCCACCTGTCCAGTCCGAGAGAAATTTAACTCCTGAGAAGCACACCTTAGTTGAACATCAGATGCAACACTAATTTGCAGAGGTTCCCCCAACATAGGAACAAAAGGGCTGACGTTATGTGTTGATAGCAGATCGTGTGTGAAAACTAAAGTTTTATACGGGGCTGTACGAAGACTAACTGAGGTCTGGAAAATGAGGAATTTTAAATGCTGGACAGTCTCTATACTCAGATTCCGCTGAAGACAATGCAAATACTTATAAGAGCCTGATAATAAAAACAGATTAAAAAAACTTAATCATCAAGGTGAAGCATTTAGTAATGAGGTTTGTACAGCTTTTCGGAAAACACTGACTGGAAGTCCCAACCGGCTAGAGGTAGGCCAGTGTCAGGAGGCATCCCGGACATGGGCATTAGCTTCCAGCACTGATGGTGCAGCCAGTGTCGATGATAAGAATTAAAACACAACTGCAACCCCCAGTCCTGGACAGGCTCAGGAAGCGGCTATCTGGAAAGAGTGGGAGGGGTCCAGGAGGCCAGCCCCCAGGTGATACATACGTTTGCACAACAGTGACGGCGAGCCACTGGAAGTCTTTTCCAGCTGTACTGCGCTGTAATTGTGGTCGCTTGCTCAGGACAGCATGCTGCTTTCACAAGTTGTCTCCTTCCTGAGGGATTTGCTCCTAGAAAAAGCCACCACCGCCTTCTTCACTGTGCCTTCTTCTTCTTCTTTTTCTTTTTTTTCCTGGAGCTTGTCTCTTCTGCAGAGAAGAGCTTTTAACACCTCCCTGGATAGTCAGTAAAACCCCAAGCATTAAGAAGGCCAGAAAATACACGTCCACTTCATTTCACTGAAAAAGAAAGGTCATGATCCTATCCCTTCTTTGGGTCATCCACCCTGAGTCTGCACACCACATTTGCTCAGCAGCAGTCTGGCTACCCTTGCACATCCAGCAAACCCTTAGCACTCCTTCCTCTTATTCAGGATTCCAACTTTTTGAGCGACAAGAAGATCCCTGACACAGAGGGATCCTTGCTGAGGTATGAGAGCAGTGACACAGGATGCAAGAAGAGCACAAATGATGTTTCTTTTTCCTCTGCCAAGCCCAGGGCACGCTTGGTGCTGCCATTCTCCTCCTGGGTGCAGCAGCAAACGCTTCTTCGTCAGTTCTATGATCCAACACTGCCGCACTTAAAAATTAAGTCACCTCAAAAGTTACATAAGTATTTGAAAATACTCAAGAAAACTCTCCAAACACTGCTAGTTACACTTTGCTTGTCATAAATGGAACATCAATCTGAGCCCCAGGACAGGCCAGAGACAAGAACCTGTGATTTCCAGCCAGGCCTGAATTCTCCCCAAATTCCACAGAGTACCAAAACAGGACAATCTTGGCAGGAGCCAAGGGCAGCCTCCTCTACCCTGAAGCAGGCCATGCCTGGAGTCCTTGGCATGAACCGAGGGCAGCATCTCCTGCCTGGAAGCAGTCATGAAGCACACCGAAACACCACTTCCACGTGGGTGGGCCACTGTTGCTTTGCCTCCCACAGATCTGTCCCCCCTTTTCCCCTGGGTGATGGAGCTGCCAAAGATTCCTCAAAGCCCATCTCTTTTGAGCAGTGAGAAGCCCCGGGCTTCTCTTCCTGCATTTATTCTCCAGACCAAGAAGTTACAGGAAGAGACATAGGTGGGGTTTTGAACATAGGTTCAGTTTTACAAGTTTTGCAATAGAAGCTGGTAACATTCAGTCAAAACAAGTCAGATGACACTCTGTTAGGCAATTAAGTGATCCACTATAACAAAGCCTTGATTTACCCGAAATTCCTTTTCCCTCTAGCAGCTTTTTAGTAACGTTGCCTATCAATTAGTCACTTGTCTGTCTTAGAATCAGCAGCCTTGCTGTGTTATGATTCTTTTCCTGCAACAGAGACTCGATGCCCGGGGGTTAAAATTCCTGTCCTTTGCAAGGTCAATATTTGAAACTGCAAGGCTTTTGGTGACTAAAGTCACCTATTACCCAAGAGCAGTAATAGGAAATTGATGTAATACATTAAAAAAGGTAATTGCCTTCCTTAACCACGAAGATGGCATTTTATAAAATTAGCTGCTTCTCTTAAAAGGCAACCTTCATTATCCTTTACCTACTCTTTAAAGACTATACAAACAGGAATAAGTAAATTATGGATAAAATGTTCTATAACTGGGAGAACTCAACGGCCAGTTGCCCACAGCTTACCTGCTGGTGTCCTGTGACACATATTGAAGCCTCCGTTGTACTTTGAGGAAAAATGTTCAAAACATGCCCAAAGTTCTACCCAGCAGCCGCCCCGGGAACCTGCATGCACTTCTGTCCCACTGCGAGTGGCAACCACATCGGCGGTGCTGGACTCGGGTCAGCCCTGCTGGAATGGCAGTGAAAGAGAAACTCATGTTTCAGCACAGCTAAGACGTAAACGTGCAAGTGCAATTTTTAGTGAACAGTGTCGCGTATCAAGGGATAACTCTGTGACCAAAGGAAAACAAAACCTATTCTAGAAAAACAGCAGCTCTGCCTTTCAGGGATGAGACAACCCTGCAAGCTGCTGAGCTCTCTGCTGGTCACCGGTGATGTCATCCCGGTAGCACTGACCCTGTCACCGCCAGAGGTGCCTCACCCAGTCCCCTCCCATCTGTCCGCTGGACTGGAGGGGCGCCATTCTGTCCACACAGCTTCCTTGAGCACCTGCACCCTTGGGGCCTGCTTGTTGGGAGGAAAGCTGTCACCCGCGGCAGCTGGCTTAAACCTTAGCAGCAGGAGGAACAGCTGCCCGTGGCCAGGCCACTGCCCCAGATGAAACTGTTGCTGCCGGGCCTGGCCATCTCTTCCCAACGGAAATAAGTTGTTCGGGGTTCAGCAGACTCTAGAATGAAGCGGGCCCCTTGGGCACAGGGAGCAACAGCACATCCTAGTGGGCTGATTTCCCCAAAGCTTGAAACTACGTGTCTTGTCTCACTCCAAGGATGGCTGTGGCACTACAGCATCGCTGGACGCTGGGTGGCAGTAGAGGGCCTCACAGAAACCAGGCACAGACAATCTGGCCTCCAGCAAAGGAATGATGCTAATGCGCTCCTCTGGGTAGAATTTGCACAATAACCCACATGGAAGTCACAGCAGGACAGGGATGAAAACTATGGGGCAAGAGGTCAAGTCTGCACAATCCCAACCAACCCCACAGATGCCCATGTCCAGTAACCGCACACACCGGATGGCTCCCCACAGGCAAAGGAACAGGTGAGACACACCCCTTCTCTGTACCTGGTGACGGATTCAGGGAAGTCAGGCTCCAGGCCCTCTCTCACTCCCACCGTGTCCTGAATCCTCACCGTCAGCTACAGCTGCAAGGACTGTTTCTCTTCTGTGAACCTGCAAGCTAAGGGTCTGAAGCGACACAGTGGAGAAAGCATGCGAGGAAATTCTGCTCTACTTTTCCACCTCAGTGAGACACGTGCACAATGTAGTTTCCCATCTCAACTGTTGCTTCGCTGTCAAGATTTCTTTTGGTGTGAGAGACCAAGGTGTCAGTAGCAAAAGAAAATGTTTTGCTTTGGCTCCCCTCAGTATGCTTCAACATTTCCAAGTGAATTTCACGTCACAAGGGGAGATGGGGATTGCCCTCAACTGGAATGTGGGTCACCTCCCAGCTGTGTGGTGATGTGTCTGGGGCCAAGGCCAGAGCTGCTGCTTTTCCAGATTTTCCAAGCCAGAAACAAGCACTGTTCACTTTAATAAGGTTAAGTTTAAACCGACATCCTTTTTTGGTGCCTAAACTGTTGACTACATACCCCAGCAAGACAGAAGCGTGTGAAAGCCGTCCATTCACACTCCCCTTCTCCCAGACGGTCACATGCGCATATCCCCAGAGCTGAAGGCACTGTGCAAAGCACGGTGCAGTATATGCGGCCAGTAACCGTGTGTTCTTCTCACTGAACACTTCCAGGGTTGCATCAAGTAAGAGTTGCCTCAACTTTCACTGAAGTAGATAAAAGCTGCAAAAACCCTTACTGATTTCCTAAGTTTACTTCTCTAAGTCCCAAAAGCTAAGACTATAACTACGTTAGCGTTCATGTATGACAAACAAATATTAAATAGTTTACACCTTTATACCAATTTATCTGTAGCTCGTGCAGGTCCAATTGGACCTGGCAGACATCTACAGAACATTTCATGCAACAACTAGAGAATACACATTTTTTCTCATCGGCACATGGAACATTCTCCAGGATAGACCACATGTTAGGTCACAAAACAGGTTTCAGCAAATTTTTCAAAGCTGACATCATTCCTAGTATCTTTTCTGACCACAATTGACTAGCACTGGAAATCAATTACAAGCGAATTTCTGGAAACTACTCCAGTGCATGAAAACTGAACAACAGGCTCCCGAATGACCTATGGGTCCAAGAAGAAATTAAAAAGGAAATCAAAAACGTTCTTGAAACTAATGAAAAAAGATGCATCCTACCAAAACCTGTGGGATACTGTAAAAGCAACAGCGACGAGGCAATATATTGCAATACATGCTCACATCAAAAGGATGGAGAAACTTCACGTAAATGACCGAACCGTACACCTCAAAGAACCACCACCACCACAACAATGCAATCATAAAAGTACTAGAGAGAAAGAAATAATTAACATCAGGGCAGAGTTCAATGAAATGGAGACCCCCAAAACGATACAAAGGATCAGCGAAACACAAAGTTGTTTTTTGAGAAGATAAATAAAATAGACAAACCATTAGCTTTGCCCACTCTCACCACACTCATTCAACATAGTATTGAAAGCCCTAACCAGAGCAATCAAGCAAGACAAAGAAATAAAGGGCATTCAGATTGGGAAGGACAAAGTCAAGTTGTCCCTGTTTGCAGATGACGCGATCTTATAGATAGAAAACCTAAAGGCTACCAGAACGCCCTTACGGCTGACTAACAATTTTAATAATTTTGCGGGGTACAAAATCAACACCCACAGATCAGGAGCATTTTTATACTCCGATAATGAACTGGCAGAAAAAGAAATCAAGAAAGCAAGCCCATTTACAATAGTCACCCCCAAGATAAAATACCTAGGAACCAATTGAACCAAGGAGGTTAATGCAGATCTCTACAATGAGAACTACCAAACACCAGTGAGAGAAATTAAAGAGCACCCAAAAATAGTGGAATGACATACCAGGCTCTGGTACGGGAAGAATTAACATCGTGAAAATGTCCTTTCTACCCATAGCAGTCTACAAATTCAACGCAATCTCCGTCAAAATAGCAACAACTTTCTTCACAGAAATAGAAAAAGCAGTGCTAACATTCATATGGAATACGAAAAGATCCTGAATAGCCAAAGCAATTTTGAGCTTAAAAGCACCCCAAAAACAGAAAGGCTGGAGGCATAACACCACCCAATTTCAAATTCTATGACAAGGCTCAAAACAGCATGGTGATGGCATAGAAACAGACACTCAGATCAATGGAACAGGATAGAAAACCCAGGAATAATCAGTTTGCCTACTTACAGCCAACCGATTTTTGACAAAGCAAACCAGAACATACGCTGTGGAAAAGACAGCCTCTTCAGGAAATAAACGGTGCCCGCAAAATTGGACAATCCACATGCAGAAGAATGAAACTGGACCAGCATCTCACCATATGCCAAAATCGACTCGAAATGGATTAAAGACCAGAATATAAGACCCCAAACCATTACATGACTGAAGGAAAACAGAGGGGAAACACTCCAGGAAGTAGGTGGGGGCAAAGGCTTTATGAATAAGACCCGAAAACCCACAAGCAACAATATAAAAACTAAACAAATGAGCTAATGTCAAACTAAGAAGCTTCCACACAGCAAAGGAAACAATCAACAGAGCAGAAAGGCACCCTAAAAAAAGGGAGAAAATATGTGTAAACTATACGTCTGCCAAGGGCTTAATATCCAGAACATACCAAGAACTCAAACAGCTGTACAGTATGAAAACAAGTAATCCGATTTAAAACTGGGCAAACGAGATGAATAGACATTTTTCAAAGACATACAAATGGCCAACGGTACACGAAAAAATGCTCAGCATCACTAGTCATCAGAGAAATGCAAATCAAAACCACATTGAGATATCATGTCAACCCAGATAGACTGGCCATTGTTAAAAAGACCATTAATAAGAAATGCTACTGAGGATATGAGGAAAGGAGAACTCTTCTCCAATGTTGGTGGGACTGTAAATTAGCACAGCCACTATGGAAAACAGTAAAGAAGTTTCCTCCAATACAGATAGTACTACCATATGATCCAGCAGTTCCACTACTGGGTATATATCCAAAGAAATGGAAGTCATATGGAAGGGACACCTGCACTCCCATGTTCACTGCAGCTTTACTTACAATAGCCAAAATATAGAACCAACCTCAGTGCCCTTCGACAGATGACTGGATAAAAAAAATGTGATACACGTACACCATGGAATAATACTCAGTGATAAAGAAAAAGAATGAAATTCTGCCATCGGTAACAACCTGGATGAGTCTGGAGAAAATTATGTTGTGTGAAATAAGCCAGACAAGGGAAGATAAATATCACATGCTCTCACTTATAACTAGGTAGAAAGGAAGGAAGGAAGGAAGGAAGGAAGGAAGGAAGGAAGGAAGGAAGGAAGGAAGGAAGGAAGGAAGCAAAGGACTACAACAGTTCCTTGAACTTTCAGAAGGACAGAAGAAACCAATGGTTACTAGAGATGAGGGGATGGACGGAGGGAGGGAGTTGGGGGCATGATGGGTCAGGCAAAGGGCATAAAGAAAAATCATGATTTGTAATAATGAATATGCTAATAAAAATAATTTAAAAAGTAAGACACTTTAAAACACAAAAAGAATGCCATTATTGACCTTCCAGAAAATTCCAGCTATGTGGATAACATTAAAAACCAGCTGTCAAGCTAAATCCTTTATCAGTACAAATTTTGATATTTCTTCAAATTGGGAGGAGAATGTTGGTTTCGATGTACAATGTCTGGTCACTCCCAGCCTCATCTATTTGTCACTGACGACCCTGGGACAGACGGAAAAAAAAAAAAAAAACGGTTTCTGCAACTTTTAAAATACAGACACGCCCTCCACCACCAACTTTCAATTTCTACAAAACGTCCTTGGGTTCTAGTATTCTTGCACATGTTTGTTCTCTTACAGGAAATTTGCTCCTTAGGATTTCACTGCAATGTGCTTCTGGATCCCATGCCATGATTTATCTCTGAGGACCCCTGTTCCCCTGGATCCATTTCACCCCGTGCCTGGCCACCTGTGTGGCACACACACATAGGAGCAGGAGGACAAGGCTTTGAGATGGGGAACCCGCACAAGCAATTATCTGGGTTTAGGTCTGCAGGTTATTAAGGTTTTCCGTTTCAACTTCCACAGCTAGAACGAAAGTGTAGAAATCTGTTTTCTAGTTAAAATCTGTTCACATCCCAAGTGTTTCTTAAGTTACTTAACAAGCCTTTGGTAGTCCGAAATACCGGGAAGTGTGCCTGTAACTAGAAACACCAGAAACTTCCATTTCAAAATTGTCATAAACCAGGGATACTTTAGAAAAACCTTTTCAGCCCACTTCGTGCCTTGAGTAATGGTGGGTAAACAGTGGAAACCAAGAGAGGCAACATGGAAGCAAACGGATATAAAAGCACAAGGGAGACATCATGCTCTTGGGGAGAACTAAAATGCAAATTGTGTCTGTAAACGAAAGAAATTATACAGAAATCCCAGAAAAACAATTGACTGAAAATCAGACGAACGATCCCATGTTCATCTCATCACCTTGAGAACACGAAGGATACTTTTGTACAGGCAGCACACCTCCTTAAAGCAGCAGCAGAGTGCTTCGTGCACAGCAAGGCCTAGTTCACTGAGCAGCTGGACCTGTGCCCACACCCAGAGGGCAGCACCAGCCACGTGGGTGCAGAGGAGGTTGTCCCGGTGAACTCCACAAGCGGCAGCAACGCTCGGCTCTACGCCACAGGACTTCTGACAACGGACACAGTCGCACAGACTGCAAGTGGACCCCACATCAGCCTCAAGACCTCCCCCACCCGAAAACATCTCCACAGCCAGCCAGGGAGGCAAAGGAAGGGTCTTCATGGCGTGCAGAGTTACAATGAATCTGTGTTCACGCTGCCCCCTCCCACTGTACCCGTCGAGACCCAGACGATGTGCCCTGCTACTACAAAGTCGAAGAGATGTTTGATGGGGGCAGAGCGGCAGAGGCACATTGAATTTGGATCATTTTACCCATGACCCTTCTCTCCTCCCAACGCTCTTTGGGAAAGATGACATTTCTGGGGAAACAGAAGGTGATCAGAAGCAAGTAGCTCAAATGTATGTCCCTTGTAAATTTCGGATATCCATCAATTTCAATTTTGAGATATAGAGAAGTGCTGGGAAGTTTAATTGGCCGTATCAGTGTCAGTGAAGAGCTGATGGAAGAAGTGCGAAAGGCCAAAGGAGAAAACCCATGAGTAGAGAAATTAGCCTTCGGCTAATCTTATCTTCTCTGCTTCCATATATCCCTGTCCGTCCTCAAAAGTTGAGTGAGGTAGGAGATGATAAGATTGAGATTAGGGCAAATTATTTCCCCATCTTTTCCTTTCTCCAATGCACAGTCTCCTCAACCCGCACACTTGGAGTCTCAGGGTCAGCTCTCCAATACTGGTCGACACAGAGGAAAACCAACGGAACCAAAACGAATCCACCGAATTATCTCTGCTATGCTTATTTATACCTTCCCGGGTTTTCTTTCCTTTACTGTTAAGTGCCTATAATCAACTTCAATCATTTTAGCAGAGTACTAAAGAGTGACTGCTCCCAACCCCTTCAGATAGGTGATGCTTATGTTTACATCTGCTTATCAGCTCTGTCAAAGTGCTGTTTCGTGGAGGTGCTGTAATTTGATGAACACATGAGACATGCTATTTGCTAGCAAGAAATTCTCAGCTCAAACAAGCTAAGGTGTATGGAGATTCAGTATAACACAGTAATTGGTTAACTCAGTTTACTTGGGACTCCATTTCTTAGGTCTTGGGCTGTTTACATAACCAAAAGGAGTGTGTGTGTGTGTGTGTGTGTGTGTGTGTGTGCCACACTTGACCTAGCACCTACCTGCACAAGTACCCCCCTGCCAAGTGATGTGTTTAAAGGCCAACAAAAAGGAAAACACAGAACACATTTATAATCCTGAAAATCTAGGGCTACTTAACCTTTCTGCTGCTTAATTTTAAAGGCAAAAAATGTACTATGAGCAGCATAAATAAGAACTGATTTGAGCATAGTTTTATAATAGATAAAATGTACCTGATGGGTCTAATTCAAATTTCTAAAATCTAACTGTGCCGCATTAGTCTGAGATACAAGATCTGAAGCTGCATGATCTAATCTGAGAATTTACGGACCTGTTTGAAATACCTTCATTTGATTAATTTGAAATGGAGGCCAGGGTATGACCTCTAACAGTCTGATCTTTAATAACCGCTCAAGAGATGAGGCAGGAAGTCAGTCGCGCTTAGAATTCTATGCACTTTCCTCTAGTGAGCACACCCTGCGGTTCCACGCGTGCAAGCACACCCCTCGCTCACTGCGGGATCTACAGAGCAGCTGTACATGCCCTTCAAAACTCAAATGCGTGTTATGTGGGTGTGCGGTATAGGGGTAGGACATGAAAAAACTCCCACCTGTCCAGTCCGAGAGAAATTTAACTCCTGAGAAGCACACCTTAGTTGAACATCAGATGCAACACTAATTTGCAGAGGTTCCCCCAACATAGGAACAAAAGGGCTGACGTTATGTGTTGATAGCAGATCGTGTGTGAAAACTAAAGTTTTATACGGGGCTGTACGAAGACTAACTGAGGTCTGGAAAATGAGGAATTTTAAATGCTGGACAATCTCTATACTCAGATTCCGCTGAAGACAATGCAAATACTTATAAGAGCCTGATAATAAAAACAGATTAAAAAAACTTAATCATCAAGGTGAAGCATTTAGTAATGAGGTTTGTACAGCTTTTCGGAAAACACTGACTGGAAGTCCCAACCGGCTAGAGGTAGGCCAGTGTCAGGAGGCATCCCGGACATGGGCATTAGCTTCCAGCACTGATGGTGCAGCCAGTGTCGATGATAAGAATTAAAACACAACTGCAACCCCCAGTCCTGGACAGGCTCAGGAAGCGGCTATCTGGAAAGAGTGGGAGGGGTCCAGGAGGCCAGCCCCCAGGTGATACATACGTTTGCACAACAGTGACGGCGAGCCACGGGAAGTCTTTTCCAGCTGTACTGCGCTGTAATTGTGGTCGCTTGCTCAGGACAGCATGCTGCTTTCACAAGTTGTCTCCTTCCTGAGGGATTTGCTCCTAGAAAAAGCCACCACCGCCTTCTTCACTGTGCCTTCTTCTTCTTCTTTTTCTTTTTTTTCCTGGAGCTTGTCTCTTCTGCAGAGAAGAGCTTTTAACACCTCCCTGGATAGTCAGTAAAACCCCAAGCATTAAGAAGGCCAGAAAATACACGTCCACTTCATTTCACTGAAAAAGAAAGGTCATGATCCTATCCCTTCTTTGGGTCATCCACCCTGAGTCTGCACACCACATTTGCTCAGCAGCAGTCTGGCTACCCTTGCACATCCAGCAAACCCTTAGCACTCCTTCCTCTTATTCAGGATTCCAACTTTTTGAGCGACAAGAAGATCCCTGACACAGAGGGATCCTTGCTGAGGTATGAGAGCAGTGACACAGGATGCAAGAAGAGCACAAATGATGTTTCTTTTTCCTCTGCCAAGCCCAGGGCACGCTTGGTGCTGCCATTCTCCTCCTGGGTGCAGCAGCAAACGCTTCTTCGTCAGTTCTATGATCCAACACTGCCGCCCTTAAAAATTAAGTCACCTCAAAAGTTACATAAGTATTTGAAAATACTCAAGAAAACTCTCCAAACACTGCTAGTTACACTTTGCTTGTCATAAATGGAACATCAATCTGAGCCCCAGGACAGGCCAGAGACAAGAACCTGTGATTTCCAGCCAGGCCTGAATTCTCCCCAAATTCCACAGAGTACCAAAACAGGACAATCTTGGCAGGAGCCAAGGGCAGCCTCCTCTACCCTGAAGCAGGCCATGCCTGGAGTCCTTGGCATGAACCGAGGGCAGCATCTCCTGCCTGGAAGCAGTCATGAAGCACACCGAAACACCACTTCCACGTGGGTGGGCCACTGTTGCTTTGCCTCCCACAGATCTGTCCCCCCTTTTCCCCTGGGTGATGAGGCTGCCAAAGATTCCTCAAAGCCCATCTCTTTTGAGCAGTGAGAAGCCCCGGGCTTCTCTTCCTGCATTTATTCTCCAGACCAAGAAGTTACAGGAAGAGACATAGGTGGGGTTTTGAACATAGGTTCAGTTTTACAAGTTTTGCAATAGAAGCTGGTAACATTCAGTCAAAACAAGTCAGATGACACTCTGTTAGGCAATTAAGTGATCCACTATAACAAAGCCTTGATTTACCCGAAATTCCTTTTCCCTCTAGCAGCTTTTTAGTAACGTTGCCTATCAATTAGTCACTTGTCTGTCTTAGAATCAGCAGCCTTGCTGTGTTATGATTCTTTTCCTGCAACAGAGACTCGATGCCCGGGGGTTAAAATTCCTGTCCTTTGCAAGGTCAATATTTGAAACTGCAAGGCTTTTGGTGACTAAAGTCACCTATTACCCAAGAGCAGTAATAGGAAATTGATGTAATACATTAAAAAAGGTAATTGCCTTCCTTAACCACGAAGATGGCATTTTATAAAATTAGCTGCTTCTCTTAAAAGGCAACCTTCATTATCCTTTACCTACTCTTTAAAGACTATACAAACAGGAATAAGTAAATTATGGATAAAATGTTCTATAACTGGGAGAACTCAACGGCCAGTTGCCCACAGCTTACCTGCTGGTGTCCTGTGACACATATTGAAGCCTCCGTTGTACTTTGAGGAAAAATGTTCAAAACATGCCCAAAGTTCTACCCAGCAGCCGCCCCGGGAACCTGCATGCACTTCTGTCCCACTGCGAGTGGCAACCACATCGGCGGTGCTGGACTCGGGTCAGCCCTGCTGGAATGGCAGTGAAAGAGAAACTCATGTTTCAGCACAGCTAAGACGTAAACGTGCAAGTGCAATTTTTAGTGAACAGTGTCGCGTATCAAGGGATAACTCTGTGACCAAAGGAAAACAAAACCTATTCTAGAAAAACAGCAGCTCTGCCTTTCAGGGATGAGACAACCCTGCAAGCTGCTGAGCTCTCTGCTGGTCACCGGTGATGTCATCCCGGTAGCACTGACCCTGTCACCGCCAGAGGTGCCTCACCCAGTCCCCTCCCATCTGTCCGCTGGACTGGAGGGGCGCCATTCTGTCCACACAGCTTCCTTGAGCACCTGCACCCTTGGGGCCTGCTTGTTGGGAGGAAAGCTGTCACCCGCGGCAGCTGGCTTAAACCTTAGCAGCAGGAGGAACAGCTGCCCGTGGCCAGGCCACTGCCCCAGATGAAACTGTTGCTGCCGGGCCTGGCCATCTCTTCCCAACGGAAATAAGTTGTTCGGGGTTCAGCAGACTCTAGAATGAAGCGGGCCCCTTGGGCACAGGGAGCAACAGCACATCCTAGTGGGCTGATTTCCCCAAAGCTTGAAACTAGGTGTCTTGTCTCACTCCAAGGATGGCTGTGGCACTACAGCATCGCTGGACGCTGGGTGGCAGTAGAGGGCCTCACAGAAACCAGGCACAGACAATCTGGCCTCCAGCAAAGGAATGATGCTAATGCGCTCCTCTGGGTAGAATTTGCACAATAACCCACATGGAAGTCACAGCAGGACAGGGATGAAAACTATGGGGCAAGAGGTCAAGTCTGCACAATCCCAACCAACCCCACAGATGCCCATGTCCAGTAACCGCACACACCGGATGGCTCCCCACAGGCAAAGGAACAGGTGAGACACACCCCTTCTCTGTACCTGGTGACGGATTCAGGGAAGTCAGGCTCCAGGCCCTCTCTCACTCCCACCGTGTCCTGAATCCTCACCGTCAGCTACAGCTGCAAGGACTGTTTCTCTTCTGTGAACCTGCAAGCTAAGGGTCTGAAGCGACACAGTGGAGAAAGCATGCGAGGAAATTCTGCTCTACTTTTCCACCTCAGTGAGACACGTGCACAATGTAGTTTCCCATCTCAACTGTTGCTTCGCTGTCAAGATTTCTTTTGGTGTGAGAGACCAAGGTGTCAGTAGCAAAAGAAAATGTTTTGCTTTGGCTCCCCTCAGTATGCTTCAACATTTCCAAGTGAATTTCACGTCACAAGGGGAGATGGGGATTGCCCTCAACTGGAATGTGGGTCACCTCCCAGCTGTGTGGTGATGTGTCTGGGGCCAAGGCCAGAGCTGCTGCTTTTCCAGATTTTCCAAGCCAGAAACAAGCACTGTTCACTTTAATAAGGTTAAGTTTAAACCGACATCCTTTTTTGGTGCCTAAACTGTTGACTACATACCCCAGCAAGACAGAAGCGTGTGAAAGCCGTCCATTCACACTCCCCTTCTCCCAGACGGTCACATGCGCATATCCCCAGAGCTGAAGGCACTGTGCAAAGCACGGTGCAGTATATGCGGCCAGTAACCGTGTGTTCTTCTCACTGAACACTTCCAGGGTTGCATCAAGTAAGAGTTGCCTCAACTTTCACTGAAGTAGATAAAAGCTGCAAAAACCCTTACTGATTTCCTAAGTTTACTTCTCTAAGTCCCAAAAGCTAAGACTATAACTACGTTAGCGTTCATGTATGACAAACAAATATTAAATAGTTTACACCTTTATACCAATTTATCTGTAGCTCGTGCAGGTCCAATTGGACCTGGCAGACATCTACAGAACATTTCATGCAACAACTAGAGAATACACATTTTTTCTCATCGGCACATGGAACATTCTCCAGGATAGACCACATGTTAGGTCACAAAACAGGTTTCAGCAAATTTTTCAAAGCTGACATCATTCCTAGTATCTTTTCTGACCACAATTGACTAGCACTGGAAATCAATTACAAGCGAATTTCTGGAAACTACTCCAGTGCATGAAAACTGAACAACAGGCTCCCGAATGACCTATGGGTCCAAGAAGAAATTAAAAAGGAAATCAAAAACGTTCTTGAAACTAATGAAAAACGATGCATCCTACCAAAACCTGTGGGATACTGTAAAAGCAACAGCGACGAGGCAATATATTGCAATACATGCTCACATCAAAAGGATGGAGAAACTTCACGTAAATGACCGAACCGTACACCTCAAAGAACCACCACCACCACAACAATGCAATCATAAAAGTACTAGAGAGAAAGAAATAATTAACATCAGGGCAGAGTTCAATGAAATGGAGACCCCCAAAACGATACAAAGGATCAGCAAAACACAAAGTTGTTTTTTGAGAAGATAAATAAAATAGACAAACCATTAGCTTTGCCCACTCTCACCACACTCATTCAACATAGTACTGAAAGCCCTAACCAGAGCAATCAAGCAAGACAAAGAAATAAAGGGCATTCAGATTGGGAAGGACAAAGTCAAGTTGTCCCTGTTTGCAGATGACGTGATCTTATAGATAGAAAACCTAAAGGCTACCAGAACGCCCTTACGGCTGACTAACAATTTTAATAATTTTGCGGGGTACAAAATCAACACCCACAGATCAGGAGCATTTTTATACTCCGATAATGAACTGGCAGAAAAAGAAATCAAGAAAGCAAGCCCATTTACAATAGTCACCCCCAAGATAAAATACCTAGGAACCAATTGAACCAAGGAGGTTAATGCAGATCTCTACAATGAGAACTACCAAACACCAGTGAGAGAAATTAAAGAGCACCCAAAAATAGTGGAATGACATACCAGGCTCTGGTACGGGAAGAATTAACATCGTGAAAATGTCCTTTCTACCCATAGCAGTCTACAAATTCAACGCAATCTCCGTCAAAATAGCAACAACTTTCTTCACAGAAATAGAAAAAGCAGTGCTAACATTCATATGGAATACGAAAAGATCCTGAATAGCCAAAGCAATTTTGAGCTTAAAAGCACCCCAAAAACAGAAAGGCTGGAGGCATAACACCACCCAATTTCAAATTCTATGACAAGGCTCAAAACAGCATGGTGATGGCATAGAAACAGACACTCAGATCAATGGAACAGGATAGAAAACCCAGGAATAATCAATTTGCCTACTTACAGCCAACCGATTTTTGACAAAGCAAACCAGAACATACGCTGTGGAAAAGACAGCCTCTTCAGGAAATAAACGGTGCCCGCAAAATTGGACAATCCACATGCAGAAGAATGAAACTGGACCAGCATCTCACCATATGCCAAAATCGACTCGAAATGGATTAAAGACCAGAATATAAGACCCCAAACCATTACATGACTGAAGGAAAACAGAGGGGAAACACTCCAGGAAGTAGGTGGGGGCAAAGGCTTTATGAATAAGACCCGAAAACCCACAAGCAACAATATAAAAACTAAACAAATGAGCTAATGTCAAACTAAGAAGCTTCCACACAGCAAAGGAAACAATCAACAGAGCAGAAAGGCACCCTAAAAAAAGGGAGAAAATATGTGTAAACTATACGTCTGCCAAGGGCTTAATATCCAGAACATACCAAGAACTCAAACAGCTGTACAGTATGAAAACAAGTAATCCGATTTAAAACTGGGCAAACGAGATGAATAGACATTTTTCAAAGACATACAAATGGCCAACGGTACACGAAAAAATGCTCAGCATCACTAGTCATCAGAGAAATGCAAATCAAAACCACATTGAGATATCATGTCAACCCAGATAGACTGGCCATTGTTAAAAAGACCATTAATAAGAAATGCTACTGAGGATATGAGGAAAGGAGAACTCTTCTCCAATGTTGGTGGGACTGTAAATTAGCACAGCCACTATGGAAAACAGTAAAGAAGTTTCCTCCAATACAGATAGTACTACCATATGATCCAGCAGTTCCACTACTGGGTATATATCCAAAGAAATGGAAGTCATATGGAAGGGACACCTGCACTCCCATGTTCACTGCAGCTTTACTTACAATAGCCAAAATATAGAACCAACCTCAGTGCCCTTCGACAGATGACTGGATAAAAAAAATGTGATACACGTACACCATGGAATAATACTCAGTGATAAAGAAAAAGAATGAAATTCTGCCATCGGTAACAACCTGGATGAGTCTGGAGAAAATTATGTTGTGTGAAATAAGCCAGACAAGGGAAGATAAATATCACATGCTCTCACTTATAACTAGGTAGAAAGGAAGGAAGGAAGGAAGGAAGGAAGGAAGGAAGGAAGGAAGGAAGGAAGGAAGGAAGGAAGGAAGGAAGGAAGGAAGGAAGGAAGGAAGCAAAGGACTACAACAGTTCCTTGAACTTTCAGAAGGACAGAAGAAACCAATGGTTACTAGAGATGAGGGGATGGACGGAGGGAGGGAGTTGGGGGCATGATGGGTCAGGCAAAGGGCATAAAGAAAAATCATGATTTGTAATAATGAATATGCTAATAAAAATAATTTAAAAAGTAAGACACTTTAAAACACAAAAAGAATGCCATTATTGACATTCCAGAAAATTCCAGCTATGTGGATAACATTAAAAACCAGCTGTCAAGCTAAATCCTTTATCAGTACAAATTTTGATATTTCTTCAAATTGGGAGGAGAATGTTGGTTTCGATGTACAATGTCTGGTCACTCCCAGCCTCATCTATTTGTCACTGACGACCCTGGGACAGACGGAAAAAAAAAAAAAAAACGGTTTCTGCAACTTTTAAAATACAGACACGCCCTCCACCACCAACTTTCAATTTCTACAAAACGTCCTTGGGTTCTAGTATTCTTGCACATGTTTGTTCTCTTACAGGAAATTTGCTCCTTAGGATTTCACTGCAATGTGCTTCTGGATCCCATGCCATGATTTATCTCTGAGGACCCCTGTTCCCCTGGATCCATTTCACCCCGTGCCTGGCCACCTGTGTGGCACACACACATAGGAGCAGGAGGACAAGGCTTTGAGATGGGGAACCCGCACAAGCAATTATCTGGGTTTAGGTCTGCAGGTTATTAAGGTTTTCCGTTTCAACTTCCACAGCTAGAACGAAAGTGTAGAAATCTGTTTTCTAGTTAAAATCTGTTCACATCCCAAGTGTTTCTTAAGTTACTTAACAAGCCTTTGGTAGTCCGAAATACCGGGAAGTGTGCCTGTAACTAGAAACACCAGAAACTTCCATTTCAAAATTGTCATAAACCAGGGATACTTTAGAAAAACCTTTTCAGCCCACTTCGTGCCTTGAGTAATGGTGGGTAAACAGTGGAAACCAAGAGAGGCAACATGGAAGCAAACGGATATAAAAGCACAAGGGAGACATCATGCTCTTGGGGAGAACTAAAATGCAAATTGTGTCTGTAAACGAAAGAAATTATACAGAAATCCCAGAAAAACAATTGACTGAAAATCAGACGAACGATCCCATGTTCATCTCATCACCTTGAGAACACGAAGGATACTTTTGTACAGGCAGCACACCTCCTTAAAGCAGCAGCAGAGTGCTTCGTGCACAGCAAGGCCTAGTTCACTGAGCAGCTGGACCTGTGCCCACACCCAGAGGGCAGCACCAGCCACGTGGGTGCAGAGGAGGTTGTCCCGGTGAACTCCACAAGCGGCAGCAACGCTCGGCTCTACGCCACAGGACTTCTGACAACGGACACAGTCGCACAGACTGCAAGTGGACCCCACATCAGCCTCAAGACCTCCCCCACCCGAAAACATCTCCACAGCCAGCCAGGGAGGCAAAGGAAGGGTCTTCATGGCGTGCAGAGTTACAATGAATCTGTGTTCACGCTGCCCCCTCCCACTGTACCCGTCGAGACCCAGACGATGTGCCCTGCTACTACAAAGTCGAAGAGATGTTTGATGGGGGCAGAGCGGCAGAGGCACATTGAATTTGGATCATTTTACCCATGACCCTTCTCTCCTCCCAACGCTCTTTGGGAAAGATGACATTTCTGGGGAAACAGAAGGTGATCAGAAGCAAGTAGCTCAAATGTATGTCCCTTGTAAATTTCGGATATCCATCAATTTCAATTTTGAGATATAGAGAAGTGCTGGGAAGTTTAATTGGCCGTATCAGTGTCAGTGAAGAGCTGATGGAAGAAGTGCGAAAGGCCAAAGGAGAAAACCCATGAGTAGAGAAATTAGCCTTCGGCTAATCTTATCTTCTCTGCTTCCATATATCCCTGTCCGTCCTCAAAAGTTGAGTGAGGTAGGAGATGATAAGATTGAGATTAGGGCAAATTATTTCCCCATCTTTTCCTTTCTCCAATGCACAGTCTCCTCAACCCGCACACTTGGAGTCTCAGGGTCAGCTCTCCAATACTGGTCGACACAGAGGAAAACCAACGGAACCAAAACGAATCCACCGAATTATCTCTGCTATGCTTATTTATACCTTCCCGGGTTTTCTTTCCTTTACTGTTAAGTGCCTATAATCAACTTCAATCATTTTAGCAGAGTACTAAAGAGTGACTGCTCCCAACCCCTTCAGATAGGTGATGCTTATGTTTACATCTGCTTATCAGCTCTGTCAAAGTGCTGTTTCGTGGAGGTGCTGTAATTTGATGAACACATGAGACATGCTATTTGCTAGCAAGAAATTCTCAGCTCAAACAAGCTAAGGTGTATGGAGATTCAGTATAACACAGTAATTGGTTAACTCAGTTTACTTGGGACTCCATTTCTTAGGTCTTGGGCTGTTTACATAACCAAAAGGAGTTAGTGTGTGTGTGTGTGTGTGTGTGTGTGTGTGTGTGTGTGTGTGTGTACCACACTTGACCTAGCACCTACCTGCACAAGTACCCCCCTGCCAAGTGATGTGTTTAAAGGCCAACAAAAAGGAAAACACAGAACACATTTATAATCCTGAAAATCTAGGGCTACTTAACCTTTCTGCTGCTTAATTTTAAAGGCAAAAAATGTACTATGAGCAGCATAAATAAGAACTGATTTGAGCATAGTTTTATAATAGATAAAATGTACCTGATGGGTCTAATTCAAATTTCTAAAATCTAACTGTGCCGCATTAGTCTGAGATACAAGATCTGAAGCTGCATGATCTAATCTGAGAATTTACGGACCTGTTTGAAATACCTTCATTTGATTAATTTGAAATGGAGGCCAGGGTATGACCTCTAACAGTCTGATCTTTAAAAACCGCTCAACAGATGAGGCAGGAAGTCAGTCGCGCTTAGAATTCTATGCACTTTCCTCTAGTGAGCACACCCTGCGGTTCCACGCGTGCAAGCACACCCCTCGCTCACTG
Source organism: Cynocephalus volans (assembly GCF_027409185.1). Taxonomy (NCBI): domain Eukaryota; kingdom Metazoa; phylum Chordata; class Mammalia; order Dermoptera; family Cynocephalidae; genus Cynocephalus; species Cynocephalus volans. The sequence continues at coordinate 32,547 of NW_026902469.1, read as the reverse complement.
CGGGATCTACAGAGCAGCTGTACATGCCCTTCAAAACTCAAATGCGTGTTATGTGGGTGTGCGGTATAGGGGTAGGACATGAAAAAACTCCCACCTGTCCAGTCCGAGAGAAATTTAACTCCTGAGAAGCACACCTTAGTTGAACATCAGATGCAACACTAATTTGCAGAGGTTCCCACAACATAGGAACAAAAGGGCTGACGTTATGTGTTGATAGCAGATCGTGTGTGAAAACTAAAGTTTTATACGGGGCTGCAAGAAGACTAACTGAGGTCTGGAAAATGAGGAATTTTAAATGCTGGACAGTCTCTATACTCAGATTCCGCTGAAGACAATGCAAATACTTATAAGAGCCTGATAATAAAAACAGATTAAAAAAACTTAATCATCAAGGTGAAGCATTTAGTAATGAGGTTTGTACAGCTTTTCGGAAAACACTGACTGGAAGTCCCAACCGGCTAGAGGTAGGCCAGTGTCAGGAGGCATCCCGGACATGGGCATTAGCTTCCAGCACTGATGGTGCAGCCAGTGTCGATGATAAGAATTAAAACACAACTGCAACCCCCAGTCCTGGACAGGCTCAGGAAGCGGCTATCTGGAAAGAGTGGGAGGGGTCCAGGAGGCCAGCCCCCAGGTGATACATACGTTTGCACAACAGTGACGGCGAGCCACTGGAAGTCTTTTCCAGCTGTACTGCGCTGTAATTGTGGTCGCTTGCTCAGGACAGCATGCTGCTTTCACAAGTTGTCTCCTTCCTGAGGGATTTGCTCCTAGAAAAAGCCACCACCGCCTTCTTCACTGTGCCTTCTTCTTCTTCTTTTTCTTTTTTTTCCTGGAGCTTGTCTCTTCTGCAGAGAAGAGCTTTTAACACCTCCCTGGATAGTCAGTAAAACCCCAAGCATTAAGAAGGCCAGAAAATACACGTCCACTTCATTTCACTGAAAAAGAAAGGTCATGATCCTATCCCTTCTTTGGGTCATCCACCCTGAGTCTGCACACCACATTTGCTCAGCAGCAGTCTGGCTACCCTTGCACATCCAGCAAACCCTTAGCACTCCTTCCTCTTATTCAGGATTCCAACTTTTTGAGCGACAAGAAGATCCCTGACACAGAGGGATCCTTGCTGAGGTATGAGAGCAGTGACACAGGATGCAAGAAGAGCACAAATGATGTTTCTTTTTCCTCTGCCAAGCCCAGGGCACGCTTGGTGCTGCCATTCTCCTCCTGGGTGCAGCAGCAAACGCTTCTTCGTCAGTTCTATGATCCAACACTGCCGCCCTTAAAAATTAAGTCACCTCAAAAGTTACATAAGTATTTGAAAATACTCAAGAAAACTCTCCAAACACTGCTAGTTACACTTTGCTTGTCATAAATGGAACATCAATCTGAGCCCCAGGACAGGCCAGAGACAAGAACCTGTGATTTCCAGCCAGGCCTGAATTCTCCCCAAATTCCACAGAGTACCAAAACAGGACAATCTTGGCAGGAGCCAAGGGCAGCCTCCTCTACCCTGAAGCAGGCCATGCCTGGAGTCCTTGGCATGAACCGAGGGCAGCATCTCCTGCCTGGAAGCAGTCATGAAGCACACCGAAACACCACTTCCACGTGGGTGGGCCACTGTTGCTTTGCCTCCCACAGATCTGTCCCCCCTTTTCCCCTGGGTGATGAAGCTGCCAAAGCTTCTCTTCCTGCATTTATTCTCCAGACCAAGAAGTTACAGGAAGAGACATAGGTGGGGTTTTGAACATAGGTTCAGTTTTACAAGTTTTGCAATAGAAGCTGGTAACATTCAGTCAAAACAAGTCAGATGACACTCTGTTAGGCAATTAAGTGATCCACTATAACAAAGCCTTGATTTACCCGAAATTCCTTTTCCCTCTAGCAGCTTTTTAGTAACGTTGCCTATCAATTAGTCACTTGTCTGTCTTAGAATCAGCAGCCTTGCTGTGTTATGATTCTTTTCCTGCAACAGAGACTCGATGCCCGGGGGTTAAAATTCCTGTCCTTTGCAAGGTCAATATTTGAAACTGCAAGGCTTTTGGTGACTAAAGTCACCTATTACCCAAGAGCAGTAATAGGAAATTGATGTAATACATTAAAAAAGGTAATTGCCTTCCTTAACCACGAAGATGGCATTTTATAAAATTAGCTGCTTCTCTTAAAAGGCAACCTTCATTATCCTTTACCTACTCTTTAAAGACTATACAAACAGGAATAAGTAAATTATGGATAAAATGTTCTATAACTGGGAGAACTCAACGGCCAGTTGCCCACAGCTTACCTGCTGGTGTCCTGTGACACATATTGAAGCCTCCGTTGTACTTTGAGGAAAAATGTTCAAAACATGCCCAAAGTTCTACCCAGCAGCCGCCCCGGGAACCTGCATGCACTTCTGTCCCACTGCGAGTGGCAACCACATCGGCGGTGCTGGACTCGGGTCAGCCCTGCTGGAATGGCAGTGAAAGAGAAACTCATGTTTCAGCACAGCTAAGACGTAAACGTGCAAGTGCAATTTTTAGTGAACAGTGTCGCGTATCAAGGGATAACTCTGTGACCAAAGGAAAACAAAACCTATTCTAGAAAAACAGCAGCTCTGCCTTTCAGGGATGAGACAACCCTGCAAGCTGCTGAGCTCTCTGCTGGTCACCGGTGATGTCATCCCGGTAGCACTGACCCTGTCACCGCCAGAGGTGCCTCACCCAGTCCCCTCCCATCTGTCCGCTGGACTGGAGGGGCGCCATTCTGTCCACACAGCTTCCTTGAGCACCTGCACCCTTGGGGCCTGCTTGTTGGGAGGAAAGCTGTCACCCGCGGCAGCTGGCTTAAACCTTAGCAGCAGGAGGAACAGCTGCCCGTGGCCAGGCCACTGCCCCAGATGAAACTGTTGCTGCCGGGCCTGGCCATCTCTTCCCAACGGAAATAAGTTGTTCGGGGTTCAGCAGACTCTAGAATGAAGCGGGCCCCTTGGGCACAGGGAGCAACAGCACATCCTAGTGGGCTGATTTCCCCAAAGCTTGAAACTAGGTGTCTTGTCTCACTCCAAGGATGGCTGTGGCACTACAGCATCGCTGGACGCTGGGTGGCAGTAGAGGGCCTCACAGAAACCAGGCACAGACAATCTGGCCTCCAGCAAAGGAATGATGCTAATGCGCTCCTCTGGGTAGAATTTGCACAATAACCCACATGGAAGTCACAGCAGGACAGGGATGAAAACTATGGGGCAAGAGGTCAAGTCTGCACAATCCCAACCAACCCCACAGATGCCCATGTCCAGTAACCGCACACACCGGATGGCTCCCCACAGGCAAAGGAACAGGTGAGACACACCCCTTCTCTGTACCTGGTGACGGATTCAGGGAAGTCAGGCTCCAGGCCCTCTCTCACTCCCACCGTGTCCTGAATCCTCACCGTCAGCTACAGCTGCAAGGACTGTTTCTCTTCTGTGAACCTGCAAGCTAAGGGTCTGAAGCGACACAGTGGAGAAAGCATGCGAGGAAATTCTGCTCTACTTTTCCACCTCAGTGAGACACGTGCACAATGTAGTTTCCCATCTCAACTGTTGCTTCGCTGTCAAGATTTCTTTTGGTGTGAGAGACCAAGGTGTCAGTAGCAAAAGAAAATGTTTTGCTTTGGCTCCCCTCAGTATGCTTCAACATTTCCAAGTGAATTTCACGTCACAAGGGGAGATGGGGATTGCCCTCAACTGGAATGTGGGTCACCTCCCAGCTGTGTGGTGATGTGTCTGGGGCCAAGGCCAGAGCTGCTGCTTTTCCAGATTTTCCAAGCCAGAAACAAGCACTGTTCACTTTAATAAGGTTAAGTTTAAACCGACATCCTTTTTTGGTGCCTAAACTGTTGACTACATACCCCAGCAAGACAGAAGCGTGTGAAAGCCGTCCATTCACACTCCCCTTCTCCCAGACGGTCACATGCGCATATCCCCAGAGCTGAAGGCACTGTGCAAAGCACGGTGCAGTATATGCGGCCAGTAACCGTGTGTTCTTCTCACTGAACACTTCCAGGGTTGCATCAAGTAAGAGTTGCCTCAACTTTCACTGAAGTAGATAAAAGCTGCAAAAACCCTTACTGATTTCCTAAGTTTACTTCTCTAAGTCCCAAAAGCTAAGACTATAACTACGTTAGCGTTCATGTATGACAAACAAATATTAAATAGTTTACACCTTTATACCAATTTATCTGTAGCTCGTGCAGGTCCAATTGGACCTGGCAGACATCTACAGAACATTTCATGCAACAACTAGAGAATACACATTTTTTCTCATCGGCACATGGAACATTCTCCAGGATAGACCACATGTTAGGTCACAAAACAGGTTTCAGCAAATTTTTCAAAGCTGACATCATTCCTAGTATCTTTTCTGACCACAATTGACTAGCACTGGAAATCAATTACAAGCGAATTTCTGGAAACTACTCCAGTGCATGAAAACTGAACAACAGGCTCCCGAATGACCTATGGGTCCAAGAAGAAATTAAAAAGGAAATCAAAAACGTTCTTGAAACTAATGAAAAACGATGCATCCTACCAAGACCTGTGGGATACTGTAAAAGCAACAGCGACGAGGCAATATATTGCAATACATGCTCACATCAAAAGGATGGAGAAACTTCACGTAAATGACCGAACCGTACACCTCAAAGAACCACCACCACCACAACAATGCAATCATAAAAGTACTAGAGAGAAAGAAATAATTAACATCAGGGCAGAGTTCAATGAAATGGAGACCCCCAAAACGATACAAAGGATCAGCGAAACACAAAGTTGTTTTTTGAGAAGATAAATAAAATAGACAAACCATTAGCTTTGCCCACTCTCACCACACTCATTCAACATAGTACTGAAAGCCCTAACCAGAGCAATCAAGCAAGACAAAGAAATAAAGGGCATTCAGATTGGGAAGGACAAAGTCAAGTTGTCCCTGTTTGCAGATGACGCGATCTTATAGATAGAAAACCTAAAGGCTACCAGAACGCCCTTACGGCTGACTAACAATTTTAATAATTTTGCGGGGTACAAAATCAACACCCACAGATCAGGAGCATTTTTATACTCCGATAATGAACTGGCAGAAAAAGAAATCAAGAAAGCAAGCCCATTTACAATAGTCACCCCCAAGATAAAATACCTAGGAACCAATTGAACCAAGGAGGTTAATGCAGATCTCTACAATGAGAACTACCAAACACCAGTGAGAGAAATTAAAGAGCACCCAAAAATAGTGGAATGACATACCAGGCTCTGGTACGGGAAGAATTAACATCGTGAAAATGTCCTTTCTACCCATAGCAGTCTACAAATTCAACGCAATCTCCGTCAAAATAGCAACAACTTTCTTCACAGAAATAGAAAAAGCAGTGCTAACATTCATATGGAATACGAAAAGATCCTGAATAGCCAAAGCAATTTTGAGCTTAAAAGCACCCCAAAAACAGAAAGGCTGGAGGCATAACACCACCCAATTTCAAATTCTATGACAAGGCTCAAAACAGCATGGTGATGGCATAGAAACAGACACTCAGATCAATGGAACAGGATAGAAAACCCAGGAATAATCAATTTGCCTACTTACAGCCAACCGATTTTTGACAAAGCAAACCAGAACATACGCTGTGGAAAAGACAGCCTCTTCAGGAAATAAACGGTGCCCGCAAAATTGGACAATCCACATGCAGAAGAATGAAACTGGACCAGCATCTCACCATATGCCAAAATCGACTCGAAATGGATTAAAGACCAGAATATAAGACCCCAAACCATTACATGACTGAAGGAAAACAGAGGGGAAACACTCCAGGAAGTAGGTGGGGGCAAAGGCTTTATGAATAAGACCCGAAAACCCACAAGCAACAATATAAAAACTAAACAAATGAGCTAATGTCAAACTAAGAAGCTTCCACACAGCAAAGGAAACAATCAACAGAGCAGAAAGGCACCCTAAAAAAAGGGAGAAAATATGTGTAAACTATACGTCTGCCAAGGGCTTAATATCCAGAACATACCAAGAACTCAAACAGCTGTACAGTATGAAAACAAGTAATCCGATTTAAAACTGGGCAAACGAGATGAATAGACATTTTTCAAAGACATACAAATGGCCAACGGTACACGAAAAAATGCTCAGCATCACTAGTCATCAGAGAAATGCAAATCAAAACCACATTGAGATATCATGTCAACCCAGATAGACTGGCCATTGTTAAAAAGACCATTAATAAGAAATGCTACTGAGGATATGAGGAAAGGAGAACTCTTCTCCAATGTTGGTGGGACTGTAAATTAGCACAGCCACTATGGAAAACAGTAAAGAAGTTTCCTCCAATACAGATAGTACTACCATATGATCCAGCAGTTCCACTACTGGGTATATATCCAAAGAAATGGAAGTCATATGGAAGGGACACCTGCACTCCCATGTTCACTGCAGCTTTACTTACAATAGCCAAAATATAGAACCAACCTCAGTGCCCTTCGACAGATGACTGGATAAAAAAAATGTGATACACGTACACCATGGAATAATACTCAGTGATAAAGAAAAAGAATGAAATTCTGCCATCGGTAACAACCTGGATGAGTCTGGAGAAAATTATGTTGTGTGAAATAAGCCAGACAAGGGAAGATAAATATCACATGCTCTCACTTATAACTAGGTAGAAAGGAAGGAAGGAAGGAAGGAAGGAAGGAAGGAAGGAAGGAAGGAAGGAAGGAAGGAAGGAAGGAAGGAAGCAAAGGACTACAACAGTTCCTTGAACTTTCAGAAGGACAGAAGAAACCAATGGTTACTAGAGATGAGGGGATGGACGGAGGGAGGGAGTTGGGGGCATGATGGGTCAGGCAAAGGGCATAAAGAAAAATCATGATTTGTAATAATGAATATGCTAATAAAAATAATTTAAAAAGTAAGACACTTTAAAACACAAAAAGAATGCCATTATTGACATTCCAGAAAATTCCAGCTATGTGGATAACATTAAAAACCAGCTGTCAAGCTAAATCCTTTATCAGTACAAATTTTGATATTTCTTCAAATTGGGAGGAGAATGTTGGTTTCGATGTACAATGTCTGGTCACTCCCAGCCTCATCTATTTGTCACTGACGACCCTGGGACAGACGGAAAAAAAAAAAAAAAAACGGTTTCTGCAACTTTTAAAATACAGACACGCCCTCCACCACCAACTTTCAATTTCTACAAAACGTCCTTGGGTTCTAGTATTCTTGCACATGTTTGTTCTCTTACAGGAAATTTGCTCCTTAGGATTTCACTGCAATGTGCTTCTGGATCCCATGCCATGATTTATCTCTGAGGACCCCTGTTCCCCTGGATCCATTTCACCCCGTGCCTGGCCACCTGTGTGGCACACACACATAGGAGCAGGAGGACAAGGCTTTGAGATGGGGAACCCGCACAAGCAATTATCTGGGTTTAGGTCTGCAGGTTATTAAGGTTTTCCGTTTCAACTTCCACAGCTAGAACGAAAGTGTAGAAATCTGTTTTCTAGTTAAAATCTGTTCACATCCCAAGTGTTTCTTAAGTTACTTAACAAGCCTTTGGTAGTCCGAAATACCGGGAAGTGTGCCTGTAACTAGAAACACCAGAAACTTCCATTTCAAAATTGTCATAAACCAGGGATACTTTAGAAAAACCTTTTCAGCCCACTTCGTGCCTTGAGTAATGGTGGGTAAACAGTGGAAACCAAGAGAGGCAACATGGAAGCAAACGGATATAAAAGCACAAGGGAGACATCATGCTCTTGGGGAGAACTAAAATGCAAATTGTGTCTGTAAACGAAAGAAATTATACAGAAATCCCAGAAAAACAATTGACTGAAAATCAGACGAACGATCCCATGTTCATCTCATCACCTTGAGAACACGAAGGATACTTTTGTACAGGCAGCACACCTCCTTAAAGCAGCAGCAGAGTGCTTCGTGCACAGCAAGGCCTAGTTCACTGAGCAGCTGGACCTGTGCCCACACCCAGAGGGCAGCACCAGCCACGTGGGTGCAGAGGAGGTTGTCCCGGTGAACTCCACAAGTGGCAGCAACGCTCGGCTCTACGCCACAGGACTTCTGACAACGGACACAGTCGCACAGACTGCAAGTGGACCCCACATCAGCCTCAAGACCTCCCCCACCCGAAAACATCTCCACAGCCAGCCAGGGAGGCAAAGGAAGGGTCTTCATGGCGTGCAGAGTTACAATGAATCTGTGTTCACGCTGCCCCCTCCCACTGTACCCGTCGAGACCCAGACGATGTGCCCTGCTACTACAAAGTCGAAGAGATGTTTGATGGGGGCAGAGCGGAAGAGGCACATTGAATTTGGATCATTTTACCCATGACCCTTCTCTCCTCCCAACGCTCTTTGGGAAAGATGACATTTCTGGGGAAACAGAAGGTGATCAGAAGCAAGTAGCTCAAATGTATGTCCCTTGTAAATTTCGGATATCCATCAATTTCAATTTTGAGATATAGAGAAGTGCTGGGAAGTTTAATTGGCCGTATCAGTGTCAGTGAAGAGCTGATGGAAGAAGTGCGAAAGGCCAAAGGAGAAAACCCATGAGTAGAGAAATTAGCCTTCGGCTAATCTTATCTTCTCTGCTTCCATATATCCCTGTCCGTCCTCAAAAGTTGAGTGAGGTAGGAGATGATAAGATTGAGATTAGGGCAAATTATTTCCCCATCTTTTCCTTTCTCCAATGCACAGTCTCCTCAACCCGCACACTTGGAGTCTCAGGGTCAGCTCTCCAATACTGGTCGACACAGAGGAAAACCAACGGAACCAAAACGAATCCACCGAATTATCTCTGCTGTGCTTATTTATACCTTCCCGGGTTTTCTTTCCTTTACTGTTAAGTGCCTATAATCAACTTCAATCATTTTAGCAGAGTACTAAAGAGTGACTGCTCCCAACCCCTTCAGATAGGTGATGCTTATGTTTACATCTGCTTATCAGCTCTGTCAAAGTGCTGTTTCGTGGAGGTGCTGTAATTTGATGAACACATGAGACATGCTATTTGCTAGCAAGAAATTCTCAGCTCAAACAAGCTAAGGTGTATGGAGATTCAGTATAACACAGTAATTGGTTAACTCAGTTTACTTGGGACTCCATTTCTTAGGTCTTGGGCTGTTTACATAACCAAAAGGAGTTAGTGTGTGTGTGTGTGTGTGTGTGTGTGTGTGTGTGTGTGTGTGTGTGTGTGTGTACCACACTTGACCTAGCACCTACCTGCACAAGTACCCCCCTGCCAAGTGATGTGTTTAAAGGCCAACAAAAAGGAAAACACAGAACACATTTATAATCCTGAAAATCTAGGGCTACTTAACCTTTCTGCTGCTTAATTTTAAAGGCAAAAAATGTACTATGAGCAGCATAAATAAGAACTGATTTGAGCATAGTTTTATAATAGATAAAATGTACCTGATGGGTCTAATTCAAATTTCTAAAATCTAACTGTGCCGCATTAGTCTGAGATACAAGATCTAAAGCTGCATGATCTAATCTGAGAATTTACGGACCTGTTTGAAATACCTTCATTTGATTAATTTGAAATGGAGGCCAGGGTATGACCTCTAACAGTCTGATCTTTAAAAACCGCTCAAGAGATGAGGCAGGAAGTCAGTCGCGCTTAGAATTCTATGCACTTTCCTCTAGTGAGCACACCCTGCGGTTCCACGCGTGCAAGCACACCCCTCGCTCACTGCGGGATCTACAGAGCAGCTGTACATGCCCTTCAAAACTCAAATGCGTGTTATGTGGGTGTGCGGTATAGGGGTAGGACATGAAAATCTCCCACCTGTCCAGTCCGAGAGAAATTTAACTCCTGAGAAGCACACCTTAGTTGAACATCAGATGCAACACGAATTTGCAGAGGTTCCCACAACATAGGAACAAAAGGGCTGATGTTATGTGTTGATAGCAGATCGTGTGTGAAAACTAAAGTTTTATACGGGGCTGCAAGAAGACTAACTGAGGTCTGGAAAATGGGGAATTTTAAATGCTGGACAGTCTCTATACTCAGATTCCGCTGAAGACAATGCAAATACTTATAAGAGCCTGATAATAAAAACAGATTAAAAAAACTTAATCATCAAGGTGAAGCATTTAGTAATGAGGTTTGTACAGCTTTTCGGAAAACACTGACTGGAAGTCCCAACCGGCTAGAGGTAGGCCAGTGTCAGGAGGCATCCCGGACATGGGCATTAGCTTCCAGCACTGATGGTGCAGCCAGTGTCGATGATAAGAATTAAAACACAACTGCAACCCCCAGTCCTGGACAGGCTCAGGAAGCGGCTATCTGGAAAGAGTGGGAGGGGTCCAGGAGGCCAGCCCCCAGGTGATACATACGTTTGCACAACAGTGACGGCGAGCCACGGGAAGTCTTTTCCAGCTGTACTGCGCTGTAATTGTGGTCGCTTGCTCAGGACAGCATGCTGCTTTCACAAGTTGTCTCCTTCCTGAGGGATTTGCTCCTAGAAAAAGCCACCACCGCCTTCTTCACTGTGCCTTCTTCTTCTTCTTTTTCTTTTTTTTCCTGGAGCTTGTCTCTTCTGCAGAGAAGAGCTTTTAACACCTCCCTGGATAGTCAGTAAAACCCCAAGCATTAAGAAGGCCAGAAAATACACGTCCACTTCATTTCACTGAAAAAGAAAGGTCATGATCCTATCCCTTCTTTGGGTCATCCACCCTGAGTCTGCACACCACATTTGCTCAGCAGCAGTCTGGCTACCCTTGCACATCCAGCAAACCCTTAGCACTCCTTCCTCTTATTCAGGATTCCAACTTTTTGAGCGACAAGAAGATCCCTGACACAGAGGGATCCTTGCTGAGGTATGAGAGCAGTGACACAGGATGCAAGAAGAGCACAAATGATGTTTCTTTATCCTCTGCCAAGCCCAGGGCACGCTTGGTGCTGCCATTCTCCTCCTGGGTGCAGCAGCAAACCCTTCTTCGTCAGTTCTATGATCCAACACTGCCGCCCTTAAAAATTAAGTCACCTCAAAAGTTACATAAGTATTTGAAAATACTCAAGAAAACTCTCCAAACACTGCTAGTTACACTTTGCTTGTCATAAATGGAACATCAATCTGAGCCCCAGGACAGGCCAGAGACAAGAACCTGTGATTTCCAGCCAGGCCTGAATTCTCCCCAAATTCCACAGAGTACCAAAACAGGACAATCTTGGCAGGAGCCAAGGGCAGCCTCCTCTACCCTGAAGCAGGCCATGCCTGGAGTCCTTGGCATGAACCGAGGGCAGCATCTCCTGCCTGGAAGCAGTCATGAAGCACACCGAAACACCACTTCCACGTGGGTGGGCCACTGTTGCTTTGCCTCCCACAGATCTGTCCCCCCTTTTCCCCTGGGTGATGGAGCTGCCAAAGATTCCTCAAAGCCCATCTCTTTTGAGCAGTGAGAAGCCCCGGGCTTCTCTTCCTGCATTTATTCTCCAGACCAAGAAGTTACAGGAAGAGACATAGGTGGGGTTTTGAACATAGGTTCAGTTTCACAAGTTTTGCAATAGAAGCTGGTAACATTCAGTCAAAACAAGTCAGATGACACTCTGTTAGGCAATTAAGTGATCCACTATAACAAAGCCTTGATTTACCCGAAATTCCTTTTCCCTCTAGCAGCTTTTTAGTAACGTTGCCTATCAATTAGTCACTTGTCTGTCTTAGAATCAGCAGCCTTGCTGTGTTATGATTCTTTTCCTGCAACAGAGACTCGATGCCCGGGGGTTAAAATTCCTGTCCTTTGCAAGGTCAATATTTGAAACTGCAAGGCTTTTGGTGACTAAAGTCACCTATTACCCAAGAGCAGTAATAGGAAATTGATGTAATACATTAAAAAAGGTAATTGCCTTCCTTAACCACGAAGATGGCATTTTATAAAATTAGCTGCTTCTCTTAAAAGGCAACCTTCATTATCCTTTACCTACTCTTTAAAGACTATACAAACAGGAATAAGTAAATTATGGATAAAATGTTCTATAACTGGGAGAACTCAACGGCCAGTTGCCCACAGCTTACCTGCTGGTGTCCTGTGACACATATTGAAGCCTCCGTTGTACTTTGAGGAAAAATGTTCAAAACATGCCCAAAGTTCTACCCAGCAGCCGCCCCGGGAACCTGCATGCACTTCTGTCCCACTGCGAGTGGCAACCACATCGGCGGTGCTGGACTCGGGTCAGCCCTGCTGGAATGGCAGTGAAAGAGAAACTCATGTTTCAGCACAGCTAAGACGTAAACGTGCAAGTGCAATTTTTAGTGAACAGTGTCGCGTATCAAGGGATAACTCTGTGACCAAAGGAAAACAAAACCTATTCTAGAAAAACAGCAGCTCTGCCTTTCAGGGATGAGACAACCCTGCAAGCTGCTGAGCTCTCTGCTGGTCACCGGTGATGTCATCCCGGTAGCACTGACCCTGTCACCGCCAGAGGTGCCTCACCCAGTCCCCTCCCATCTGTCCGCTGGACTGGAGGGGCGCCATTCTGTCCACACAGCTTCCTTGAGCACCTGCACCCTTGGGGCCTGCTTGTTGGGAGGAAAGCTGTCACCCGCGGCAGCTGGCTTAAACCTTAGCAGCAGGAGGAACAGCTGCCCGTGGCCAGGCCACTGCCCCAGATGAAACTGTTGCTGCCGGGCCTGGCCATCTCTTCCCAACGGAAATAAGTTGTTCGGGGTTCAGCAGACTCTAGAATGAAGCGGGCCCCTTGGGCACAGGGAGCAACAGCACATCCTAGTGGGCTGATTTCCCCAAAGCTTGAAACTAGGTGTCTTGTCTCACTCCAAGGATGGCTGTGGCACTACAGCATCGCTGGACGCTGGGTGGCAGTAGAGGGCCTCACAGAAACCAGGCACAGACAATCTGGCCTCCAGCAAAGGAATGATGCTAATGCGCTCCTCTGGGTAGAATTTGCACAATAACCCACATGGAAGTCACAGCAGGACAGGGATGAAAACTATGGGGCAAGAGGTCAAGTCTGCACAATCCCAACCAACCCCACAGATGCCCATGTCCAGTAACCGCACACACCGGATGGCTCCCCACAGGCAAAGGAACAGGTGAGACACACCCCTTCTCTGTACCTGGTGACGGATTCAGGGAAGTCAGGCTCCAGGCCCTCTCTCACTCCCACCGTGTCCTGAATCCTCACCGTCAGCTACAGCTGCAAGGACTGTTTCTCTTCTGTGAACCTGCAAGCTAAGGGTCTGAAGCGACACAGTGGAGAAAGCATGCGAGGAAATTCTGCTCTACTTTTCCACCTCAGTGAGACACGTGCACAATGTAGTTTCCCATCTCAACTGTTGCTTCGCTGTCAAGATTTCTTTTGGTGTGAGAGACCAAGGTGTCAGTAGCAAAAGAAAATGTTTTGCTTTGGCTCCCCTCAGTATGCTTCAACATTTCCAAGTGAATTTCACGTCACAAGGGGAGATGGGGATTGCCCTCAACTGGAATGTGGGTCACCTCCCAGCTGTGTGGTGATGTGTCTGGGGCCAAGGCCAGAGCTGCTGCTTTTCCAGATTTTCCAAGCCAGAAACAAGCACTGTTCACTTTAATAAGGTTAAGTTTAAACCGACATCCTTTTTTGGTGCCTAAACTGTTGACTACATACCCCAGCAAGACAGAAGCGTGTGAAAGCCGTCCATTCACACTCCCCTTCTCCCAGACGGTCACATGCGCATATCCCCAGAGCTGAAGGCACTGTGCAAAGCACGGTGCAGTATATGCGGCCAGTAACCGTGTGTTCTTCTCACTGAACACTTCCAGGGTTGCATCAAGTAAGAGTTGCCTCAACTTTCACTGAAGTAGATAAAAGCTGCAAAAACCCTTACTGATTTCCTAAGTTTACTTCTCTAAGTCCCAAAAGCTAAGACTATAACTACGTTAGCGTTCATGTATGACAAACAAATATTAAATAGTTTACACCTTTATACCAATTTATCTGTAGCTCGTGCAGGTCCAATTGGACCTGGCAGACATCTACAGAACATTTCATGCAACAACTAGAGAATACACATTTTTTCTCATCGGCACATGGAACATTCTCCAGGATAGACCACATGTTAGGTCACAAAACAGGTTTCAGCAAATTTTTCAAAGCTGACATCATTCCTAGTATCTTTTCTGACCACAATTGACTAGCACTGGAAATCAATTACAAGCGAATTTCTGGAAACTACTCCAGTGCATGAAAACTGAACAACAGGCTCCCGAATGACCTATGGGTCCAAGAAGAAATTAAAAAGGAAATCAAAAACGTTCTTGAAACTAATGAAAAACGATGCATCCTACCAAGACCTGTGGGATACTGTAAAAGCAACAGCGACGAGGCAATATATTGCAATACATGCTCACATCAAAAGGATGGAGAAACTTCACGTAAATGACCGAACCGTACACCTCAAAGAACCACCACCACCACAACAATGCAATCATAAAAGTACTAGAGAGAAAGAAATAATTAACATCAGGGCAGAGTTCAATGAAATGGAGACCCCCAAAACGATACAAAGGATCAGCGAAACACAAAGTTGTTTTTTGAGAAGATAAATAAAATAGACAAACCATTAGCTTTGCCCACTCTCACCACACTCATTCAACATAGTACTGAAAGCCCTAACCAGAGCAATCAAGCAAGACAAAGAAATAAAGGGCATTCAGATTGGGAAGGACAAAGTCAAGTTGTCCCTGTTTGCAGATGACGCGATCTTATAGATAGAAAACCTAAAGGCTACCAGAACGCCCTTACGGCTGACTAACAATTTTAATAATTTTGCGGGGTACAAAATCAACACCCACAGATCAGGAGCATTTTTATACTCCGATAATGAACTGGCAGAAAAAGAAATCAAGAAAGCAAGCCCATTTACAATAGTCACCCCCAAGATAAAATACCTAGGAACCAATTGAACCAAGGAGGTTAATGCAGATCTCTACAATGAGAACTACCAAACACCAGTGAGAGAAATTAAAGAGCACCCAAAAATAGTGGAATGACATACCAGGCTCTGGTACGGGAAGAATTAACATCGTGAAAATGTCCTTTCTACCCATAGCAGTCTACAAATTCAACGCAATCTCCGTCAAAATAGCAACAACTTTCTTCACAGAAATAGAAAAAGCAGTGCTAACATTCATATGGAATACGAAAAGATCCTGAATAGCCAAAGCAATTTTGAGCTTAAAAGCACCCCAAAAACAGAAAGGCTGGAGGCATAACACCACCCAATTTCAAATTCTATGACAAGGCTCAAAACAGCATGGTGATGGCATAGAAACAGACACTCAGATCAATGGAACAGGATAGAAAACCCAGGAATAATCAATTTGCCTACTTACAGCCAACCGATTTTTGACAAAGCAAACCAGAACATACGCTGTGGAAAAGACAGCCTCTTCAGGAAATAAACGGTGCCCGCAAAATTGGACAATCCACATGCAGAAGAATGAAACTGGACCAGCATCTCACCATATGCCAAAATCGACTCGAAATGGATTAAAGACCAGAATATAAGACCCCAAACCATTACATGACTGAAGGAAAACAGAGGGGAAACACTCCAGGAAGTAGGTGGGGGCAAAGGCTTTATGAATAAGACCCGAAAACCCACAAGCAACAATATAAAAACTAAACAAATGAGCTAATGTCAAACTAAGAAGCTTCCACACAGCAAAGGAAACAATCAACAGAGCAGAAAGGCACCCTAAAAAAAGGGAGAAAATATGTGTAAACTATACGTCTGCCAAGGGCTTAATATCCAGAACATACCAAGAACTCAAACAGCTGTACAGTATGAAAACAAGTAATCCGATTTAAAACTGGGCAAACGAGATGAATAGACATTTTTCAAAGACATACAAATGGCCAACGGTACACGAAAAAATGCTCAGCATCACTAGTCATCAGAGAAATGCAAATCAAAACCACATTGAGATATCATGTCAACCCAGATAGACTGGCCATTGTTAAAAAGACCATTAATAAGAAATGCTACTGAGGATATGAGGAAAGGAGAACTCTTCTCCAATGTTGGTGGGACTGTAAATTAGCACAGCCACTATGGAAAACAGTAAAGAAGTTTCCTCCAATACAGATAGTACTACCATATGATCCAGCAGTTCCACTACTGGGTATATATCCAAAGAAATGGAAGTCATATGGAAGGGACACCTGCACTCCCATGTTCACTGCAGCTTTACTTACAATAGCCAAAATATAGAACCAACCTCAGTGCCCTTCGACAGATGACTGGATAAAAAAAATGTGATACACGTACACCATGGAATAATACTCAGTGATAAAGAAAAAGAATGAAATTCTGCCATCGGTAACAACCTGGATGAGTCTGGAGAAAATTATGTTGTGTGAAATAAGCCAGACAAGGGAAGATAAATATCACATGCTCTCACTTATAACTAGGTAGAAAGGAAGGAAGGAAGGAAGGAAGGAAGGAAGGAAGGAAGGAAGGAAGGAAGGAAGGAAGGAAGGAAGGAAGGAAGCAAAGGACTACAACAGTTCCTTGAACTTTCAGAAGGACAGAAGAAACCAATGGTTACTAGAGATGAGGGGATGGACGGAGGGAGGGAGTTGGGGGCATGATGGGTCAGGCAAAGGGCATAAAGAAAAATCATGATTTGTAATAATGAATATGCTAATAAAAATAATTTAAAAAGTAAGACACTTTAAAACACAAAAAGAATGCCATTATTGACATTCCAGAAAATTCCAGCTATGTGGATAACATTAAAAACCAGCTGTCAAGCTAAATCCTTTATCAGTACAAATTTTGATATTTCTTCAAATTGGGAGGAGAATGTTGGTTTCGATGTACAATGTCTGGTCACTCCCAGCCTCATCTATTTGTCACTGACGACCCTGGGACAGACGGAAAAAAAAAAAAAAAAACGGTTTCTGCAACTTTTAAAATACAGACACGCCCTCCACCACCAACTTTCAATTTCTACAAAACGTCCTTGGGTTCTAGTATTCTTGCACATGTTTGTTCTCTTACAGGAAATTTGCTCCTTAGGATTTCACTGCAATGTGCTTCTGGATCCCATGCCATGATTTATCTCTGAGGACCCCTGTTCCCCTGGATCCATTTCACCCCGTGCCTGGCCACCTGTGTGGCACACACACATAGGAGCAGGAGGACAAGGCTTTGAGATGGGGAACCCGCACAAGCAATTATCTGGGTTTAGGTCTGCAGGTTATTAAGGTTTTCCGTTTCAACTTCCACAGCTAGAACGAAAGTGTAGAAATCTGTTTTCTAGTTAAAATCTGTTCACATCCCAAGTGTTTCTTAAGTTACTTAACAAGCCTTTGGTAGTCCGAAATACCGGGAAGTGTGCCTGTAACTAGAAACACCAGAAACTTCCATTTCAAAATTGTCATAAACCAGGGATACTTTAGAAAAACCTTTTCAGCCCACTTCGTGCCTTGAGTAATGGTGGGTAAACAGTGGAAACCAAGAGAGGCAACATGGAAGCAAACGGATATAAAAGCACAAGGGAGACATCATGCTCTTGGGGAGAACTAAAATGCAAATTGTGTCTGTAAACGAAAGAAATTATACAGAAATCCCAGAAAAACAATTGACTGAAAATCAGACGAACGATCCCATGTTCATCTCATCACCTTGAGAACACGAAGGATACTTTTGTACAGGCAGCACACCTCCTTAAAGCAGCAGCAGAGTGCTTCGTGCACAGCAAGGCCTAGTTCACTGAGCAGCTGGACCTGTGCCCACACCCAGAGGGCAGCACCAGCCACGTGGGTGCAGAGGAGGTTGTCCCGGTGAACTCCACAAGTGGCAGCAACGCTCGGCTCTACGCCACAGGACTTCTGACAACGGACACAGTCGCACAGACTGCAAGTGGACCCCACATCAGCCTCAAGACCTCCCCCACCCGAAAACATCTCCACAGCCAGCCAGGGAGGCAAAGGAAGGGTCTTCATGGCGTGCAGAGTTACAATGAATCTGTGTTCACGCTGCCCCCTCCCACTGTACCCGTCGAGACCCAGACGATGTGCCCTGCTACTACAAAGTCGAAGAGATGTTTGATGGGGGCAGAGCGGAAGAGGCACATTGAATTTGGATCATTTTACCCATGACCCTTCTCTCCTCCCAACGCTCTTTGGGAAAGATGACATTTCTGGGGAAACAGAAGGTGATCAGAAGCAAGTAGCTCAAATGTATGTCCCTTGTAAATTTCGGATATCCATCAATTTCAATTTTGAGATATAGAGAAGTGCTGGGAAGTTTAATTGGCCGTATCAGTGTCAGTGAAGAGCTGATGGAAGAAGTGCGAAAGGCCAAAGGAGAAAACCCATGAGTAGAGAAATTAGCCTTCGGCTAATCTTATCTTCTCTGCTTCCATATATCCCTGTCCGTCCTCAAAAGTTGAGTGAGGTAGGAGATGATAAGATTGAGATTAGGGCAAATTATTTCCCCATCTTTTCCTTTCTCCAATGCACAGTCTCCTCAACCCGCACACTTGGAGTCTCAGGGTCAGCTCTCCAATACTGGTCGACACAGAGGAAAACCAACGGAACCAAAACGAATCCACCGAATTATCTCTGCTGTGCTTATTTATACCTTCCCGGGTTTTCTTTCCTTTACTGTTAAGTGCCTATAATCAACTTCAATCATTTTAGCAGAGTACTAAAGAGTGACTGCTCCCAACCCCTTCAGATAGGTGATGCTTATGTTTACATCTGCTTATCAGCTCTGTCAAAGTGCTGTTTCGTGGAGGTGCTGTAATTTGATGAACACATGAGACATGCTATTTGCTAGCAAGAAATTCTCAGCTCAAACAAGCTAAGGTGTATGGAGATTCAGTATAACACAGTAATTGGTTAACTCAGTTTACTTGGGACTCCATTTCTTAGGTCTTGGGCTGTTTACATAACCAAAAGGAGTTAGTGTGTGTGTGTGTGTGTGTGTGTGTGTGTGTGTGTGTGTGTGTGTGTGTGTGTACCACACTTGACCTAGCACCTACCTGCACAAGTACCCCCCTGCCAAGTGATGTGTTTAAAGGCCAACAAAAAGGAAAACACAGAACACATTTATAATCCTGAAAATCTAGGGCTACTTAACCTTTCTGCTGCTTAATTTTAAAGGCAAAAAATGTACTATGAGCAGCATAAATAAGAACTGATTTGAGCATAGTTTTATAATAGATAAAATGTACCTGATGGGTCTAATTCAAATTTCTAAAATCTAACTGTGCCGCATTAGTCTGAGATACAAGATCTAAAGCTGCATGATCTAATCTGAGAATTTACGGACCTGTTTGAAATACCTTCATTTGATTAATTTGAAATGGAGGCCAGGGTATGACCTCTAACAGTCTGATCTTTAAAAACCGCTCAAGAGATGAGGCAGGAAGTCAGTCGCGCTTAGAATTCTATGCACTTTCCTCTAGTGAGCACACCCTGCGGTTCCACGCGTGCAAGCACACCCCTCGCTCACTGCGGGATCTACAGAGCAGCTGTACATGCCCTTCAAAACTCAAATGCGTGTTATGTGGGTGTGCGGTATAGGGGTAGGACATGAAAATCTCCCACCTGTCCAGTCCGAGAGAAATTTAACTCCTGAGAAGCACACCTTAGTTGAACATCAGATGCAACACGAATTTGCAGAGGTTCCCACAACATAGGAACAAAAGGGCTGATGTTATGTGTTGATAGCAGATCGTGTGTGAAAACTAAAGTTTTATACGGGGCTGCAAGAAGACTAACTGAGGTCTGGAAAATGGGGAATTTTAAATGCTGGACAGTCTCTATACTCAGATTCCGCTGAAGACAATGCAAATACTTATAAGAGCCTGATAATAAAAACAGATTAAAAAAACTTAATCATCAAGGTGAAGCATTTAGTAATGAGGTTTGTACAGCTTTTCGGAAAACACTGACTGGAAGTCCCAACCGGCTAGAGGTAGGCCAGTGTCAGGAGGCATCCCGGACATGGGCATTAGCTTCCAGCACTGATGGTGCAGCCAGTGTCGATGATAAGAATTAAAACACAACTGCAACCCCCAGTCCTGGACAGGCTCAGGAAGCGGCTATCTGGAAAGAGTGGGAGGGGTCCAGGAGGCCAGCCCCCAGGTGATACATACGTTTGCACAACAGTGACGGCGAGCCACGGGAAGTCTTTTCCAGCTGTACTGCGCTGTAATTGTGGTCGCTTGCTCAGGACAGCATGCTGCTTTCACAAGTTGTCTCCTTCCTGAGGGATTTGCTCCTAGAAAAAGCCACCACCGCCTTCTTCACTGTGCCTTCTTCTTCTTCTTTTTCTTTTTTTTCCTGGAGCTTGTCTCTTCTGCAGAGAAGAGCTTTTAACACCTCCCTGGATAGTCAGTAAAACCCCAAGCATTAAGAAGGCCAGAAAATACACGTCCACTTCATTTCACTGAAAAAGAAAGGTCATGATCCTATCCCTTCTTTGGGTCATCCACCCTGAGTCTGCACACCACATTTGCTCAGCAGCAGTCTGGCTACCCTTGCACATCCAGCAAACCCTTAGCACTCCTTCCTCTTATTCAGGATTCCAACTTTTTGAGCGACAAGAAGATCCCTGACACAGAGGGATCCTTGCTGAGGTATGAGAGCAGTGACACAGGATGCAAGAAGAGCACAAATGATGTTTCTTTATCCTCTGCCAAGCCCAGGGCACGCTTGGTGCTGCCATTCTCCTCCTGGGTGCAGCAGCAAACCCTTCTTCGTCAGTTCTATGATCCAACACTGCCGCCCTTAAAAATTAAGTCACCTCAAAAGTTACATAAGTATTTGAAAATACTCAAGAAAACTCTCCAAACACTGCTAGTTACACTTTGCTTGTCATAAATGGAACATCAATCTGAGCCCCAGGACAGGCCAGAGACAAGAACCTGTGATTTCCAGCCAGGCCTGAATTCTCCCCAAATTCCACAGAGTACCAAAACAGGACAATCTTGGCAGGAGCCAAGGGCAGCCTCCTCTACCCTGAAGCAGGCCATGCCTGGAGTCCTTGGCATGAACCGAGGGCAGCATCTCCTGCCTGGAAGCAGTCATGAAGCACACCGAAACACCACTTCCACGTGGGTGGGCCACTGTTGCTTTGCCTCCCACAGATCTGTCCCCCCTTTTCCCCTGGGTGATGGAGCTGCCAAAGATTCCTCAAAGCCCATCTCTTTTGAGCAGTGAGAAGCCCCGGGCTTCTCTTCCTGCATTTATTCTCCAGACCAAGAAGTTACAGGAAGAGACATAGGTGGGGTTTTGAACATAGGTTCAGTTTCACAAGTTTTGCAATAGAAGCTGGTAACATTCAGTCAAAACAAGTCAGATGACACTCTGTTAGGCAATTAAGTGATCCACTATAACAAAGCCTTGATTTACCCGAAATTCCTTTTCCCTCTAGCAGCTTTTTAGTAACGTTGCCTATCAATTAGTCACTTGTCTGTCTTAGAATCAGCAGCCTTGCTGTGTTATGATTCTTTTCCTGCAACAGAGACTCGATGCCCGGGGGTTAAAATTCCTGTCCTTTGCAAGGTCAATATTTGAAACTGCAAGGCTTTTGGTGACTAAAGTCACCTATTACCCAAGAGCAGTAATAGGAAATTGATGTAATACATTAAAAAAGGTAATTGCCTTCCTTAACCACGAAGATGGCATTTTATAAAATTAGCTGCTTCTCTTAAAAGGCAACCTTCATTATCCTTTACCTACTCTTTAAAGACTATACAAACAGGAATAAGTAAATTATGGATAAAATGTTCTATAACTGGGAGAACTCAACGGCCAGTTGCCCACAGCTTACCTGCTGGTGTCCTGTGACACATATTGAAGCCTCCGTTGTACTTTGAGGAAAAATGTTCAAAACATGCCCAAAGTTCTACCCAGCAGCCGCCCCGGGAACCTGCATGCACTTCTGTCCCACTGCGAGTGGCAACCACATCGGCGGTGCTGGACTCGGGTCAGCCCTGCTGGAATGGCAGTGAAAGAGAAACTCATGTTTCAGCACAGCTAAGACGTAAACGTGCAAGTGCAATTTTTAGTGAACAGTGTCGCGTATCAAGGGATAACTCTGTGACCAAAGGAAAACAAAACCTATTCTAGAAAAACAGCAGCTCTGCCTTTCAGGGATGAGACAACCCTGCAAGCTGCTGAGCTCTCTGCTGGTCACCGGTGATGTCATCCCGGTAGCACTGACCCTGTCACCGCCAGAGGTGCCTCACCCAGTCCCCTCCCATCTGTCCGCTGGACTGGAGGGGCGCCATTCTGTCCACACAGCTTCCTTGAGCACCTGCACCCTTGGGGCCTGCTTGTTGGGAGGAAAGCTGTCACCCGCGGCAGCTGGCTTAAACCTTAGCAGCAGGAGGAACAGCTGCCCGTGGCCAGGCCACTGCCCCAGATGAAACTGTTGCTGCCGGGCCTGGCCATCTCTTCCCAACGGAAATAAGTTGTTCGGGGTTCAGCAGACTCTAGAATGAAGCGGGCCCCTTGGGCACAGGGAGCAACAGCACATCCTAGTGGGCTGATTTCCCCAAAGCTTGAAACTAGGTGTCTTGTCTCACTCCAAGGATGGCTGTGGCACTACAGCATCGCTGGACGCTGGGTGGCAGTAGAGGGCCTCACAGAAACCAGGCACAGACAATCTGGCCTCCAGCAAAGGAATGATGCTAATGCGCTCCTCTGGGTAGAATTTGCACAATAACCCACATGGAAGTCACAGCAGGACAGGGATGAAAACTATGGGGCAAGAGGTCAAGTCTGCACAATCCCAACCAACCCCACAGATGCCCATGTCCAGTAACCGCACACACCGGATGGCTCCCCACAGGCAAAGGAACAGGTGAGACACACCCCTTCTCTGTACCTGGTGACGGATTCAGGGAAGTCAGGCTCCAGGCCCTCTCTCACTCCCACCGTGTCCTGAATCCTCACCGTCAGCTACAGCTGCAAGGACTGTTTCTCTTCTGTGAACCTGCAAGCTAAGGGTCTGAAGCGACACAGTGGAGAAAGCATGCGAGGAAATTCTGCTCTACTTTTCCACCTCAGTGAGACACGTGCACAATGTAGTTTCCCATCTCAACTGTTGCTTCGCTGTCAAGATTTCTTTTGGTGTGAGAGACCAAGGTGTCAGTAGCAAAAGAAAATGTTTTGCTTTGGCTCCCCTCAGTATGCTTCAACATTTCCAAGTGAATTTCACGTCACAAGGGGAGATGGGGATTGCCCTCAACTGGAATGTGGGTCACCTCCCAGCTGTGTGGTGATGTGTCTGGGGCCAAGGCCAGAGCTGCTGCTTTTCCAGATTTTCCAAGCCAGAAACAAGCACTGTTCACTTTAATAAGGTTAAGTTTAAACCGACATCCTTTTTTGGTGCCTAAACTGTTGACTACATACCCCAGCAAGACAGAAGCGTGTGAAAGCCGTCCATTCACACTCCCCTTCTCCCAGACGGTCACATGCGCATATCCCCAGAGCTGAAGGCACTGTGCAAAGCACGGTGCAGTATATGCGGCCAGTAACCGTGTGTTCTTCTCACTGAACACTTCCAGGGTTGCATCAAGTAAGAGTTGCCTCAACTTTCACTGAAGTAGATAAAAGCTGCAAAAACCCTTACTGATTTCCTAAGTTTACTTCTCTAAGTCCCAAAAGCTAAGACTATAACTACGTTAGCGTTCATGTATGACAAACAAATATTAAATAGTTTACACCTTTATACCAATTTATCTGTAGCTCGTGCAGGTCCAATTGGACCTGGCAGACATCTACAGAACATTTCATGCAACAACTAGAGAATACACATTTTTTCTCATCGGCACATGGAACATTCTCCAGGATAGACCACATGTTAGGTCACAAAACAGGTTTCAGCAAATTTTTCAAAGCTGACATCATTCCTAGTATCTTTTCTGACCACAATTGACTAGCACTGGAAATCAATTACAAGCGAATTTCTGGAAACTACTCCAGTGCATGAAAACTGAACAACAGGCTCCCGAATGACCTATGGGTCCAAGAAGAAATTAAAAAGGAAATCAAAAACGTTCTTGAAACTAATGAAAAACGATGCATCCTACCAAGACCTGTGGGATACTGTAAAAGCAACAGCGACGAGGCAATATATTGCAATACATGCTCACATCAAAAGGATGGAGAAACTTCACGTAAATGACCGAACCGTACACCTCAAAGAACCACCACCACCACAACAATGCAATCATAAAAGTACTAGAGAGAAAGAAATAATTAACATCAGGGCAGAGTTCAATGAAATGGAGACCCCCAAAACGATACAAAGGATCAGCGAAACACAAAGTTGTTTTTTGAGAAGATAAATAAAATAGACAAACCATTAGCTTTGCCCACTCTCACCACACTCATTCAACATAGTACTGAAAGCCCTAACCAGAGCAATCAAGCAAGACAAAGAAATAAAGGGCATTCAGATTGGGAAGGACAAAGTCAAGTTGTCCCTGTTTGCAGATGACGCGATCTTATAGATAGAAAACCTAAAGGCTACCAGAACGCCCTTACGGCTGACTAACAATTTTAATAATTTTGCGGGGTACAAAATCAACACCCACAGATCAGGAGCATTTTTATACTCCGATAATGAACTGGCAGAAAAAGAAATCAAGAAAGCAAGCCCATTTACAATAGTCACCCCCAAGATAAAATACCTAGGAACCAATTGAACCAAGGAGGTTAATGCAGATCTCTACAATGAGAACTACCAAACACCAGTGAGAGAAATTAAAGAGCACCCAAAAATAGTGGAATGACATACCAGGCTCTGGTACGGGAAGAATTAACATCGTGAAAATGTCCTTTCTACCCATAGCAGTCTACAAATTCAACGCAATCTCCGTCAAAATAGCAACAACTTTCTTCACAGAAATAGAAAAAGCAGTGCTAACATTCATATGGAATACGAAAAGATCCTGAATAGCCAAAGCAATTTTGAGCTTAAAAGCACCCCAAAAACAGAAAGGCTGGAGGCATAACACCACCCAATTTCAAATTCTATGACAAGGCTCAAAACAGCATGGTGATGGCATAGAAACAGACACTCAGATCAATGGAACAGGATAGAAAACCCAGGAATAATCAGTTTGCCTACTTACAGCCAACCGATTTTTGACAAAGCAAACCAGAACATACGCTGTGGAAAAGACAGCCTCTTCAGGAAATAAACGGTGCCCGCAAAATTGGACAATCCACATGCAGAAGAATGAAACTGGACCAGCATCTCACCATATGCCAAAATCGACTCGAAATGGATTAAAGACCAGAATATAAGACCCCAAACCATTACATGACTGAAGGAAAACAGAGGGGAAACACTCCAGGAAGTAGGTGGGGGCAAAGGCTTTATGAATAAGACCCGAAAACCCACAAGCAACAATATAAAAACTAAACAAATGAGCTAATGTCAAACTAAGAAGCTTCCACACAGCAAAGGAAACAATCAACAGAGCAGAAAGGCACCCTAAAAAAAGGGAGAAAATATGTGTAAACTATACGTCTGCCAAGGGCTTAATATCCAGAACATACCAAGAACTCAAACAGCTGTACAGTATGAAAACAAGTAATCCGATTTAAAACTGGGCAAACGAGATGAATAGACATTTTTCAAAGACATACAAATGGCCAACGGTACACGAAAAAATGCTCAGCATCACTAGTCATCAGAGAAATGCAAATCAAAACCACATTGAGATATCATGTCAACCCAGATAGACTGGCCATTGTTAAAAAGACCATTAATAAGAAATGCTACTGAGGATATGAGGAAAGGAGAACTCTTCTCCAATGTTGGTGGGACTGTAAATTAGCACAGCCACTATGGAAAACAGTAAAGAAGTTTCCTCCAATACAGATAGTACTACCATATGATCCAGCAGTTCCACTACTGGGTATATATCCAAAGAAATGGAAGTCATATGGAAGGGACACCTGCACTCCCATGTTCACTGCAGCTTTACTTACAATAGCCAAAATATAGAACCAACCTCAGTGCCCTTCGACAGATGACTGGATAAAAAAAATGTGATACACGTACACCATGGAATAATACTCAGTGATAAAGAAAAAGAATGAAATTCTGCCATCGGTAACAACCTGGATGAGTCTGGAGAAAATTATGTTGTGTGAAATAAGCCAGACAAGGGAAGATAAATATCACATGCTCTCACTTATAACTAGGTAGAAAGGAAGGAAGGAAGGAAGGAAGGAAGGAAGGAAGGAAGGAAGGAAGGAAGGAAGGAAGCAAAGGACTACAACAGTTCCTTGAACTTTCAGAAGGACAGAAGAAACCAATGGTTACTAGAGATGAGGGGATGGACGGAGGGAGGGAGTTGGGGGCATGATGGGTCAGGCAAAGGGCATAAAGAAAAATCATGATTTGTAATAATGAATATGCTAATAAAAATAATTTAAAAAGTAAGACACTTTAAAACACAAAAAGAATGCCATTATTGACATTCCAGAAAATTCCAGCTATGTGGATAACATTAAAAACCAGCTGTCAAGCTAAATCCTTTATCAGTACAAATTTTGATATTTCTTCAAATTGGGAGGAGAATGTTGGTTTCGATGTACAATGTCTGGTCACTCCCAGCCTCATCTATTTGTCACTGACGACCCTGGGACAGACGGAAAAAAAAAAAAAAAAACGGTTTCTGCAACTTTTAAAATACAGACACGCCCTCCACCACCAACTTTCAATTTCTACAAAACGTCCTTGGGTTCTAGTATTCTTGCACATGTTTGTTCTCTTACAGGAAATTTGCTCCTTAGGATTTCACTGCAATGTGCTTCTGGATCCCATGCCATGATTTATCTCTGAGGACCCCTGTTCCCCTGGATCCATTTCACCCCGTGCCTGGCCACCTGTGTGGCACACACACATAGGAGCAGGAGGACAAGGCTTTGAGATGGGGAACCCGCACAAGCAATTATCTGGGTTTAGGTCTGCAGGTTATTAAGGTTTTCCGTTTCAACTTCCACAGCTAGAACGAAAGTGTAGAAATCTGTTTTCTAGTTAAAATCTGTTCACATCCCAAGTGTTTCTTAAGTTACTTAACAAGCCTTTGGTAGTCCGAAATACCGGGAAGTGTGCCTGTAACTAGAAACACCAGAAACTTCCATTTCAAAATTGTCATAAACCAGGGATACTTTAGAAAAACCTTTTCAGCCCACTTCGTGCCTTGAGTAATGGTGGGTAAACAGTGGAAACCAAGAGAGGCAACATGGAAGCAAACGGATATAAAAGCACAAGGGAGACATCATGCTCTTGGGGAGAACTAAAATGCAAATTGTGTCTGTAAACGAAAGAAATTATACAGAAATCCCAGAAAAACAATTGACTGAAAATCAGACGAACGATCCCATGTTCATCTCATCACCTTGAGAACACGAAGGATACTTTTGTACAGGCAGCACACCTCCTTAAAGCAGCAGCAGAGTGCTTCGTGCACAGCAAGGCCTAGTTCACTGAGCAGCTGGACCTGTGCCCACACCCAGAGGGCAGCACCAGCCACGTGGGTGCAGAGGAGGTTGTCCCGGTGAACTCCACAAGTGGCAGCAACGCTCGGCTCTACGCCACAGGACTTCTGACAACGGACACAGTCGCACAGACTGCAAGTGGACCCCACATCAGCCTCAAGACCTCCCCCACCCGAAAACATCTCCACAGCCAGCCAGGGAGGCAAAGGAAGGGTCTTCATGGCGTGCAGAGTTACAATGAATCTGTGTTCACGCTGCCCCCTCCCACTGTACCCGTCGAGACCCAGACGATGTGCCCTGCTACTACAAAGTCGAAGAGATGTTTGATGGGGGCAGAGCGGAAGAGGCACATTGAATTTGGATCATTTTACCCATGACCCTTCTCTCCTCCCAACGCTCTTTGGGAAAGATGACATTTCTGGGGAAACAGAAGGTGATCAGAAGCAAGTAGCTCAAATGTATGTCCCTTGTAAATTTCGGATATCCATCAATTTCAATTTTGAGATATAGAGAAGTGCTGGGAAGTTTAATTGGCCGTATCAGTGTCAGTGAAGAGCTGATGGAAGAAGTGCGAAAGGCCAAAGGAGAAAACCCATGAGTAGAGAAATTAGCCTTCGGCTAATCTTATCTTCTCTGCTTCCATATATCCCTGTCCGTCCTCAAAAGTTGAGTGAGGTAGGAGATGATAAGATTGAGATTAGGGCAAATTATTTCCCCATCTTTTCCTTTCTCCAATGCACAGTCTCCTCAACCCGCACACTTGGAGTCTCAGGGTCAGCTCTCCAATACTGGTCGACACAGAGGAAAACCAACGGAACCAAAACGAATCCACCGAATTATCTCTGCTGTGCTTATTTATACCTTCCCGGGTTTTCTTTCCTTTACTGTTAAGTGCCTATAATCAACTTCAATCATTTTAGCAGAGTACTAAAGAGTGACTGCTCCCAACCCCTTCAGATAGGTGATGCTTATGTTTACATCTGCTTATCAGCTCTGTCAAAGTGCTGTTTCGTGGAGGTGCTGTAATTTGATGAACACATGAGACATGCTATTTGCTAGCAAGAAATTCTCAGCTCAAACAAGCTAAGGTGTATGGAGATTCAGTATAACACAGTAATTGGTTAACTCAGTTTACTTGGGACTCCATTTCTTAGGTCTTGGGCTGTTTACATAACCAAAAGGAGTTAGTGTGTGTGTGTGTGTGTGTGTGTGTGTGTGTGTGTGTGTGTGTGTGTGTGTGTGTGTGTACCACACTTGACCTAGCACCTACCTGCACAAGTACCCCCCTGCCAAGTGATGTGTTTAAAGGCCAACAAAAAGGAAAACACAGAACACATTTATAATCCTGAAAATCTAGGGCTACTTAACCTTTCTGCTGCTTAATTTTAAAGGCAAAAAATGTACTATGAGCAGCATAAATAAGAACTGATTTGAGCATAGTTTTATAATAGATAAAATGTACCTGATGGGTCTAATTCAAATTTCTAAAATCTAACTGTGCCGCATTAGTCTGAGATACAAGATCTAAAGCTGCATGATCTAATCTGAGAATTTACGGACCTGTTTGAAATACCTTCATTTGATTAATTTGAAATGGAGGCCAGGGTATGACCTCTAACAGTCTGATCTTTAAAAACCGCTCAAGAGATGAGGCAGGAAGTCAGTCGCGCTTAGAATTCTATGCACTTTCCTCTAGTGAGCACACCCTGCGGTTCCACGCGTGCAAGCACACCCCTCGCTCACTGCGGGATCTACAGAGCAGCTGTACATGCCCTTCAAAACTCAAATGCGTGTTATGTGGGTGTGCGGTATAGGGGTAGGACATGAAAATCTCCCACCTGTCCAGTCCGAGAGAAATTTAACTCCTGAGAAGCACACCTTAGTTGAACATCAGATGCAACACGAATTTGCAGAGGTTCCCACAACATAGGAACAAAAGGGCTGATGTTATGTGTTGATAGCAGATCGTGTGTGAAAACTAAAGTTTTATACGGGGCTGCAAGAAGACTAACTGAGGTCTGGAAAATGGGGAATTTTAAATGCTGGACAGTCTCTATACTCAGATTCCGCTGAAGACAATGCAAATACTTATAAGAGCCTGATAATAAAAACAGATTAAAAAAACTTAATCATCAAGGTGAAGCATTTAGTAATGAGGTTTGTACAGCTTTTCGGAAAACACTGACTGGAAGTCCCAACCGGCTAGAGGTAGGCCAGTGTCAGGAGGCATCCCGGACATGGGCATTAGCTTCCAGCACTGATGGTGCAGCCAGTGTCGATGATAAGAATTAAAACACAACTGCAACCCCCAGTCCTGGACAGGCTCAGGAAGCGGCTATCTGGAAAGAGTGGGAGGGGTCCAGGAGGCCAGCCCCCAGGTGATACATACGTTTGCACAACAGTGACGGCGAGCCACGGGAAGTCTTTTCCAGCTGTACTGCGCTGTAATTGTGGTCGCTTGCTCAGGACAGCATGCTGCTTTCACAAGTTGTCTCCTTCCTGAGGGATTTGCTCCTAGAAAAAGCCACCACCGCCTTCTTCACTGTGCCTTCTTCTTCTTCTTTTTCTTTTTTTTCCTGGAGCTTGTCTCTTCTGCAGAGAAGAGCTTTTAACACCTCCCTGGATAGTCAGTAAAACCCCAAGCATTAAGAAGGCCAGAAAATACACGTCCACTTCATTTCACTGAAAAAGAAAGGTCATGATCCTATCCCTTCTTTGGGTCATCCACCCTGAGTCTGCACACCACATTTGCTCAGCAGCAGTCTGGCTACCCTTGCACATCCAGCAAACCCTTAGCACTCCTTCCTCTTATTCAGGATTCCAACTTTTTGAGCGACAAGAAGATCCCTGACACAGAGGGATCCTTGCTGAGGTATGAGAGCAGTGACACAGGATGCAAGAAGAGCACAAATGATGTTTCTTTATCCTCTGCCAAGCCCAGGGCACGCTTGGTGCTGCCATTCTCCTCCTGGGTGCAGCAGCAAACCCTTCTTCGTCAGTTCTATGATCCAACACTGCCGCCCTTAAAAATTAAGTCACCTCAAAAGTTACATAAGTATTTGAAAATACTCAAGAAAACTCTCCAAACACTGCTAGTTACACTTTGCTTGTCATAAATGGAACATCAATCTGAGCCCCAGGACAGGCCAGAGACAAGAACCTGTGATTTCCAGCCAGGCCTGAATTCTCCCCAAATTCCACAGAGTACCAAAACAGGACAATCTTGGCAGGAGCCAAGGGCAGCCTCCTCTACCCTGAAGCAGGCCATGCCTGGAGTCCTTGGCATGAACCGAGGGCAGCATCTCCTGCCTGGAAGCAGTCATGAAGCACACCGAAACACCACTTCCACGTGGGTGGGCCACTGTTGCTTTGCCTCCCACAGATCTGTCCCCCCTTTTCCCCTGGGTGATGGAGCTGCCAAAGATTCCTCAAAGCCCATCTCTTTTGAGCAGTGAGAAGCCCCGGGCTTCTCTTCCTGCATTTATTCTCCAGACCAAGAAGTTACAGGAAGAGACATAGGTGGGGTTTTGAACATAGGTTCAGTTTCACAAGTTTTGCAATAGAAGCTGGTAACATTCAGTCAAAACAAGTCAGATGACACTCTGTTAGGCAATTAAGTGATCCACTATAACAAAGCCTTGATTTACCCGAAATTCCTTTTCCCTCTAGCAGCTTTTTAGTAACGTTGCCTATCAATTAGTCACTTGTCTGTCTTAGAATCAGCAGCCTTGCTGTGTTATGATTCTTTTCCTGCAACAGAGACTCGATGCCCGGGGGTTAAAATTCCTGTCCTTTGCAAGGTCAATATTTGAAACTGCAAGGCTTTTGGTGACTAAAGTCACCTATTACCCAAGAGCAGTAATAGGAAATTGATGTAATACATTAAAAAAGGTAATTGCCTTCCTTAACCACGAAGATGGCATTTTATAAAATTAGCTGCTTCTCTTAAAAGGCAACCTTCATTATCCTTTACCTACTCTTTAAAGACTATACAAACAGGAATAAGTAAATTATGGATAAAATGTTCTATAACTGGGAGAACTCAACGGCCAGTTGCCCACAGCTTACCTGCTGGTGTCCTGTGACACATATTGAAGCCTCCGTTGTACTTTGAGGAAAAATGTTCAAAACATGCCCAAAGTTCTACCCAGCAGCCGCCCCGGGAACCTGCATGCACTTCTGTCCCACTGCGAGTGGCAACCACATCGGCGGTGCTGGACTCGGGTCAGCCCTGCTGGAATGGCAGTGAAAGAGAAACTCATGTTTCAGCACAGCTAAGACGTAAACGTGCAAGTGCAATTTTTAGTGAACAGTGTCGCGTATCAAGGGATAACTCTGTGACCAAAGGAAAACAAAACCTATTCTAGAAAAACAGCAGCTCTGCCTTTCAGGGATGAGACAACCCTGCAAGCTGCTGAGCTCTCTGCTGGTCACCGGTGATGTCATCCCGGTAGCACTGACCCTGTCACCGCCAGAGGTGCCTCACCCAGTCCCCTCCCATCTGTCCGCTGGACTGGAGGGGCGCCATTCTGTCCACACAGCTTCCTTGAGCACCTGCACCCTTGGGGCCTGCTTGTTGGGAGGAAAGCTGTCACCCGCGGCAGCTGGCTTAAACCTTAGCAGCAGGAGGAACAGCTGCCCGTGGCCAGGCCACTGCCCCAGATGAAACTGTTGCTGCCGGGCCTGGCCATCTCTTCCCAACGGAAATAAGTTGTTCGGGGTTCAGCAGACTCTAGAATGAAGCGGGCCCCTTGGGCACAGGGAGCAACAGCACATCCTAGTGGGCTGATTTCCCCAAAGCTTGAAACTAGGTGTCTTGTCTCACTCCAAGGATGGCTGTGGCACTACAGCATCGCTGGACGCTGGGTGGCAGTAGAGGGCCTCACAGAAACCAGGCACAGACAATCTGGCCTCCAGCAAAGGAATGATGCTAATGCGCTCCTCTGGGTAGAATTTGCACAATAACCCACATGGAAGTCACAGCAGGACAGGGATGAAAACTATGGGGCAAGAGGTCAAGTCTGCA